>NC_080770.1:40026029-41513495 GCF_020826845.1 Diceros bicornis minor | reverse complement strand
AAATTTGGCTTCTTTAGTAACAAAAAAAAAAGCTTCTGTTGAAATTAAAAAGACACTAACTAATGTTTCATCTACTACAGCAACTTAAGAATATTATTGGATTTTGGAAAAGCTCTGAGAGATTTTTTTAAAACTCATATCCATGTGACTATTAGTCCAGCCAGGCACATCTGCACATGACATCTCCTAGAGTGTCCAGTTTTCTACTGGATCCAGCTGTTGTCAGGCCCAATGCTCTGGCTGGGTAGAGAATGATGCAGCTTCTGAAAAGCATGTGCTCAGTTCCACTTCAAGGCTGATTTTCTCTGCAAAGTCTAAGTGGAAGAAAACATCCCTTTCCACCTGACTGGATTCCCCTGCAGGCTTAGAGAAACAAGGTGGCCTAGTCAGATGGGCAGACAGGAAGATAAATGAGAGTCTGTCACAATTTTATGATAAATAAGAGAGAAAAGTATTTGACATCCTAACAAGATTTTCTTACCTGTTGAACAGCATCTGAACATATTTTTCAGAGTTTCCAAAATAGCAGATTGAGATTCTAGGTTGGAAAGGAAGAAGATAGTCAATATATTAAAAAATAAATTTTCTCGTTTCCTCAATCGGAAAACAAAACTAAATAAAATATATCTTTAACCATAAGTACCAAAAACATCCAGTTTATCTTCCAGTTATAATTCTGTGTTATGAGAACATGAATACTTTTCAATATATTTAATATGTACAGTGACTAACACTCATGCCTTTAATTACTTTTGAATTAGACTAGCCCTATGCCCTTATTGACAGACATCAATCATAATTACTTTTCTCAATTCCTAGTTTCTATTTTGTGTCAGAGAGTACCTGCTGAGACATTCACTTTTTATATTATTCACTTAGAATAAGTCTGTAAAATGATGGACGACAACTCAGCCATCTTGAAGGATGGGGTCTCAAATGCTATATCTCACTATTGACAAATCACCTTCTGGTTTAAATGAGCGACAATGAGCACTGTCACAAGAGACACTCGGAAAAAAGGGATCTTGCTCCTTTTGTCTGTCCTTTGGGAGTCTGTGAGACTGCAAACTCTTCGTACTGGAAAACCTAAGTGAGGACCAAGTCCAGGAATCTTTTTAAAGCTAAGGGACACTCTCTTCTATGTGAAGCTTGCATCGAAGTTTATAAACATAAGAAAAAAAACAAAGAGCCTTCAGGGCCAGCTGGGTGGGGAAGCGGTTAAGTGCGCGCGCTCTGCTGCAGCGGCCCAGGGTTCACCGGTTCGGATCCTGGGCGCGCACCGACGCACCGCTTGTCAGGCCATGGTGTGGTGACATCCCATATAAAGTGGAGGAAGATGTGCATGGATGTTAGCCCAGGGCCAGTCTTTCTCAGCAAAAAGAGGAGGAGTGATAGATGTTAGCTCAGGACCGATCTTCCTCACAAAAACAAACAAACAAACAAACAAAAACCAAGAGCCTTCAGGAATATCCAGCGCTCCATGGATCGGAGTGTGAAAACCACTCATCTTTTCCGTCCTTCGCATGTTACAGATGAAACATAACACAAACTGTTTGTGACAACCTGAAGACTAGAGCTCCTCTCCTGACTGTCACATCACTCCCACCCCCGACTGCTGTGCAGACCAGACGCCTGACAAGATACAGCAGTCACTCCTGGGGATAATTTAGACATTCCCAATTTAGCAGCATTTTAGTTGATGTGCTTAACAAGACTATAGAAAAACAAAAGGTATTTACTACTTAAATTGTATAACGTATAGTTAAATGACATTGAAAGTTTTCATTTCACATACAGAACAATTTTGATGGGCCCAGGGGCCTTCTTTCATCTGCTCACCCTCCCTGGCATCTCAAACCTTCTCTGCCTTTCTCCTCTTGCTCACTGTGCTCCAGCCACACTGACTTCTTGCTGCCCAACAACATCCGAGTCACAATTCCTCCACAGCATCTCTGCAGCCCTGGGATATCTGCATGTCCTCCTGCTCTGTCCCTTCCCTCTGGGCCTTGCTCCAGCCTCCCTGTGCTCTCTAATTAAAGTAGCAACCCACTCACTCTCTAGCTCTCCCCATTGCCTGTCGCTTACCTTCTTCTTGACACAGATCATCACACGATAGACTATGTAATTCACTTGTCTGCCTACTTATCCATTATCTCACTTAGCCAACAAAAACAAGTTCTGTGAAGACAGAGATTTTGTAGAAAAATTTTTCCTTAGTGTATCCCAAGCCTGGCATACAGTAGGTGTTTAAATATTTGTTGAGTAATTGTAAGAGGGAATGAAAGTAGTGATCAGAAGAATGATCACACCATGGAAGTCGGTGCCACCATGAAGAGTGGGTATCCTGGGAAGGGAAAGAGGGAGGAAAGATTTTATATCGGGCAACACGAGTACCACTGTGCCTTTACTGCTTCCTACACCTCAGCTTGTCGACGTAAATAATCCATAATCAATCTATAAATCAAAATTGGGGTGAGTTTATTATGAGCCAACTTTTGAGGACCATGACCTGTGGCCTTCCTTCCCTAAGGAAGGAAGGTCACCGAAGAAGTGGGGTGTACAGAGCGGTTATATACCATCAAAGAGCATGTATTGCAAGTGATTGCAATGTCCCTTTTACAATAGCCACGAGATCAGCCCTGCCAGATTGCCCTGCCAGAACAGCTATTGATGGACACAGCGGGGAGCAGATCTGTTGTCTCAATGGGCATGGCTGGTGTCACGTCTGTTGTCTGGAGCTGGGTGATCACAGGATGACTGCAACAATCAAATCCTAGCCTAGGGAGAAATGCTTATCCTTAAGGAAATGCCAATGAGGGGGAAGTTACATTCTTATCTTAAGGGCATTTACTCTTCTCTTTGGGACATGGCAAAGCAGATACACAGTGCAGGCGACAGACCCTTTTGGAAAAACAAATTCAGACTGAATTAGCTTTACCCCAAATGGCTTCCTCATGTGTTCCATTATATCCTATTGCTTGCCATTTATTTATCAAGCTCAGTATGTCTTTCAAACAGAAATCATCGAGAATAGCATGAAGTAGTCACTTACCAACAGATGTCACTGTGGCAACAGAATATGAACAAGTGACCTTCAAATATAACCATTCTCCCAAATACTGTATTTCAGTGATATAATCAAAAAGGGATTCTTCTCTCTTATACTGACACATCTCCACTCTGAACTTAGCATTAGAGGTAGTCAATTTTGAATAAAGACCTTTAACATCAAAGCCAGCAAATAGTTCTTGTTAAAGCAAATCCAAACTCGGGAAAACTTTTGTTTTCAGTCACCTCCAATCCTCTCAAACTCAAGATAAGGTCTTGGTTTTGTGCAGATGGAGAAAAGCTTCTCTTCCTCTTTTTCTATTCAGATAGTGCAGGGAAGATCCCAAGGTGTCTCCTGGTGGAACACTAACAGTTCTTCACATTAGAAATGCATGTAATGTTTCCTAGCTTCTTTTCTATAGGCCAAGGTCTGATGAGCTGCCCCAAGGAGCAAACATCTGGGCTCCAGCAGTAAATAAGACTCTGTGCAGTTTACCACAACAATGAACTACGAAGATGTATCAGGAAATATTTTGAACACCTACACTTAAGCTCTCAGTTTCCCTCTGTCTAATTCCATGGCTACCTGAACTGAATTCACTCTTCATCCCCATCCCATTTGTGATAGTTTTTATTTCCTTGAATCAGCATGTTATAACATCTAAGAGAAATTTATCAAAATACTCTCTTCAAAATAGCGAGCTGAGGGCCGGCCCCGTGGCTTAGCGGTTAAGTGCGCGTGCTCCGCTGCTGTTGGCCCGGGTTCGGATCCCGGGCGCGCACCAACGCACTGCTTCACTGGTCATGCTGGGGCCGCGTCCCACGTGCAGCAACTGGAAGGATGTGCAGCTGTGACATACAACTATCTACTGGGGCTTTGGGGGGGAAAAATAAAAAATAGATAAAATCTTTAAAAAACATAGCTAACTGAAGTATAGGAGTTGTAGAGGATCAAGATTTTAAGGTGAATGTGATGTACAGAGTAACTGTACTACAAAATAAAAAGAAAATGAATGAGAACAATAAGAGACTGAGAAAAATGATAAGGAGAAGGAATATAATAGAGAGTAAAAGTAAGAAAAAGAGAAAAAAGAAGAAAGAAGGTGTAGGAAAGAGAGAGAGTCAGGAGAAGCATGAGAAATGGCAGAAAGGGGCACGAGCAGAGGGCAGACACCAGGCTCAGAGCGAATGAAAAGTCAACTGGTTTCTGAGCAGGGCTCAGTTCTAGAGTCACTGGGCTGCATCTGAGAACTCCACTCAGTTCTAACATCCTGAGAAAGACCATGCCTCATCCAAACTCAGACAACACTGGCTACCAGCGCTCTCCTCTCCCAGGACCTGCTGGAGCTTTGAGAACTGCCTCTCTCAGCTCTGGGACTGACAGAGTCCCCATTAAATATTCATCAACTGGGATGGTTGTTTTGAAAGAGTAACCCAGAGGGAGCTCTATCAAGGGTAAATTTAAACCTGCCAACTCCTTCACTCATCCTTTCAAAGAATTAAGAAACCAAAAAAAAAAAAAAAACCCTACTGTTAAGCAAAGTAGCAGAAAACTTTCCTGGCAAACGTTAAATGTTCCATCTTTTTTGAAGTTACCTCACAAAATTCTGAGCATAGTCTAAAATTCTGGGCTCCCTACAGTTCCAAACATGTTTCAGAAATGATCTCTTTTTCATTCACAAAGTAAGCCTATGCCTTATAAAGCAAAATAAACTTGGATGAGTTTTAACTTGTAGAGAGAGGACAGCAAGAAAAAGAGTAGGATGTGCCTCTCTGCTATGAAGGATAATAAATAAAATCACACCAAAATATACAAAATATGGGCCGGCCCTGTGGCTTAGCGGTTAAGTGCACGCGTTCCGCTGCTGGCGGCCCGGGTTCAGATCCCGGGCGTGCACCGACGCACTGCTTCTCCGGCCATGCTGAGGCTGCGTTCCACATACAGCAACTAGAAGGATGTGCAGCTATGACATACAACTATCTGCTGGGGCTTTGGGGGAAAAAATAAATAAATAAAATCTTTAAAAAATATATATACAAAATATGCCTCTAAAACTGAAAGAAGCAGACTCTAAAGAGTTTTACATTTTAAGTAAAAATGCACTTATATAAAATTATACATCAGTTTGACTAAAATAAAATTAATTTTATAGAAGAAGAATTCATTAAGTTTCATTTAAATAGCATGACATGATTAGCTGCATAATAAATGGTAGATATTTTAATTCGGGTATACCATGTTCTTCCACCAATGAGGGTGGGCTTAAACTTGTAGTTTTCCTAAAAGGCACCAACCGTATGTTCTGCTTATTTGATTATTTAATAGTATGGATCTGCTCCTCATTGCCAATGAAGGATGTCTACACACACGCTTTAGCTTGCATATGTAAGGGGAAATGCAGGATGAGTTTATAAAAAGAAAAATTGAAAATGAGCACTGTCTTTAGGAGACGTAGTCAATCTGTTCAAGAACATTTTCTCCCTTGGTCAAGTGAGAAGCTGAAAGAGAGAATGCTATCAGCCTCTTCCTTGGCCCCTTATAGAATTCTGCATTACCTCAATTAAACTTATGCTAAAGTGTTTGTAATAAACTTGGAAATGAGTTGATGATGCTGTATTTGCATTACATCACACAGACTATCTTTCATTAGGTATGATTCAAAACACTTTTTTGGACATTAGAGGGCATACAAGTTTTGCTTCTCTGACAGAATGTAGCTTTTAATCTCATGGACATGAAATGATAGAGAATTGTTCCCATTTCCCTTTCTACTTTAAACCTGAGTGATAAATTTCCAACTACCTTTAAAAACTGCAGGTCCTTCTGAAACACATTTTAGTGTGCTGGTTTACCTTAGCTTCATTTCTTTGTTCTATCCTAAACTCCTTTCAGTTTGATCTATGTTCCTTTGTATTCCTTTTGTATACCTAGATATTTAAAATTTGCTCTAACCTATATTGGAGAAATGTTGAGTTACAAATCTTTCAGCCAGCATGTAAACTCAATTTTTAGGATTTCTACACAAAAAGTTTCTGCCATGTTTCTGCCAGCTCTCCTTCCATATATTTTCCTCCACGATTTCCTGCAACAAAATTGCCTTTCTAAAAACCAGTCCTCTGTTCACTCTCTTAGCCTGTCACATTTTCATAGAAAAATAAAGGACTGGATTTTCCAAACATGCAACATGAATGATCAAGTGCTGATTCACACCTAGATATCCTGTTCCTGTTCTCCATGAATTTTAAAACTAAAGTTAATTATCTATTTCATTTTGTCTCAATCTATTGAGTAACCTTGGCACTGAGCCCCTAAACTGGTCCACAGCTTGCTTCAGCAGACACAAAACTCTCTCTCAAATGCTTGCATTCATGTGCTGAGTAGGTATTGTATTTATTTAGATCTTATTCAACAAAAGATCTTCATTGATTCACTCAAATACTTATGTATATATTATGTGCCCAAAGGTCTTGAAATGTTGGGGGTCTGCAAGGAAGACAGATATGTATAAACAGATAAATTATGCTATGGAAATAATTTG
Organism: Diceros bicornis minor; assembly: GCF_020826845.1. NCBI lineage: Eukaryota > Metazoa > Chordata > Mammalia > Perissodactyla > Rhinocerotidae > Diceros > Diceros bicornis. The sequence continues at coordinate 41,506,908 of NC_080770.1, read as the reverse complement.
ATAGAAAGAGATATGAATAAAATGCCATGGGACTCCAAGAAAAAGAACCTCCATGGGTTGACCTACAACTAAGATATATAGCAATGTACTGGGGTTTTGAGGGAAAAAAAAAAAAAGCACCATGGGTGGTGGATAGGGTTTATACCATATAACTAAAGGAAAATGAAAAGAGAGAAGATAAAGAGAAAACAAGATAAACGGAAAGGTTTTCTTCTTCTTAATGTTTCTGCCACCAACTTTTGGAGTACACTGCTTGCTGATGTCCTTTCTAGCCAGTCTTATCCTTCAGCCGGCTTCTAAAGACTTCAAAAATTCACTTGTAACAAGCTGGGGTTCTCCGCGCAGACAATGCCAAGTATGTAGGGAGCCAGGAGGTGAGCAAAAGATTCACAGGACTCTGCAGCCATTCTGCAGCTCAATGGTGGGGAAGGACACCGTGGCATCACCTTGGCCTTTCTTTCCAAGTTCACATAAAGGAGGGTCGGTTCCTTCCTCAATATATGAAGGTGGAGATAAACCTCTTTCACAGAATGGATTATGGAAAAATTAATGTGAGAGCCATGAAAAAGGCAGAGGAGATAGCACCATGAATCTGAAGTAACTGGACATGTGAATTAGTAATCAATATAAAGAAGAGCTGAAGACAAGAAAAAGGGCTAAAAACAAGTTCATAATTTTCTAAGATGGAAATGCAAGTCTTTCTTCTTCAAAAGAAAAATGTCATTGAACACTTTCCATTAAAATAAAATTGAAAGGGGCCCCATGTTGCAAATAATGGTTTTAACCATGATGTCCTTACACAATAATGTGTAGCAATCAGCTGTTAAGTGCACTGCAAATTGTTCATTCCTTAACAATCATGTTATCAAAGCTTGCAATTGATATATATATTTTAGTAAATTGTAGACTGTGTGCAAATTTGTCACCATATTATTGACAATGTGACTCTTACAACTGAAATCATGACTAGGAGAGAGAAGGTGGTGTGACCCTAGATTGCTAGACTCACAGCAAGAAAAGTTAAGAAAGTGCCATCAGGTCATTTGGACAAAAGAATGCTATATGCCTGTTGGGTTTATAACAGATTAATTGGAGAAAAACAAGTCACTACAGTAAATTATTGTCTACTTACCTCAGTCACCCTCTCCAAGAACACATATTTTAAAATGAGACAAGTTGTTAAATTTAAAATTACCGGTTCTGGCATTTTAGAAACTATATCAAATAATGAAGTAAAAATTAGCTTACAAACATCCTGGTATCAATTCCAGCTACCATCTTTTACCAAACTAAAACTCTAATTATCACTAATTCACTTGCAATCTAGTCCTCCTCCAATATACAAAATCAACAACTTCAAATGTTTCATAACTTTTTTTAACTTTCCCTAAAATTTGAGAAGATAATATAAATATATCTCTTGGAAAAGTTGAGAAAGATAGAGACACAAGGAAAAGTAAAGATGAAAATATTACCTTAATAAATGATGTAAAACACAAGATATGAACAACTGTTAAAAGAATTCTCTGTGAAATTGATAATTCTACTATCTGTACACCTGCTTATTACCTATCAGTAATTTGATACATAAACAAATAGAATAGTGTATTTAATGGGATCAATTCTTTCAGTTGTGTGCTTTTCCTTTTAAAACTACAACTGCTTTTATGTGCTGGCTTTATTTTCAGGTGGTGTCACATTAGAACACCCTCATCTCTGAAGATTTTTGCAATAAGGAACTCTACCTTGGCCCTTGATCATCTGTACTCTGTGTTATGATAAAATCAGAGCCCTACATGGAACAATGTTTCCTAAATCCTATCTCCCGTGTGTTGTTCATGTCAGGGAGTATATTCCACCAAGTAAACACTAAACAGTATTTCAAAAGCATGGGATATTAAAAGGAGTACATGCAGGGTTGGGTGTGGGACCCCATTCATTGCCTCAGTGCCAAGAAGAAAGAGTTCCAGAGACTGGGATAAAAATAAGAGGTTATGAGCGGGAGGATCCCTCTGCAGGCCATTAAGCAGGAGCCTGGAATAAAACTGTTGACACCATGGACCATGGTTGGTTTGACAGGGAACTCACGAGGAAGTGAAGGACATGAAATAATGATAATTATAATAACAGCAGCAAACACTTCTACTGAGCCAGGCACTACACTCTGAATGTTAATTCTGTGCTTGAAGATACATTAACACACATAATCCTCAAAATATCCCGACGTAGTAGATGTTGGTCTTTTCACAATTATATAGATGAAGAGACTGGGTGCAGGGGCTAGAAAACTCATCCAGGTTACACAGCTCATAAATGGCAGAGCCCAAGCTCAATGCTGTTATGTTATGCTCTTTTACTACAACTCCAAGTTAAGTCTCTAATGACTATTTCCACTTGGCAAGTGCCAAGACCTTAGTAGTCCCTCCATGGAGGTAGGAATGGGCATGGCGGGGACACAGCTGAGGGAGGCTAAAAGACCCGAGGTGTGGCACAGCAGTTGTCAAGTGGTTCCCTTCGCAGAAGGGGGCAAGAACACACCCCAAAAAATTGGCAGCAGGCACCAAGGCTCTTTCCACCGGACATGATCCCACAAGGAAAGGGGCCCGGCGCAGGTGGATGAGCCAATAGGCAAGCCTCCTTTGGAAAGAGCACGCGATCTGCGCCAGCCTTCATGTCGCCCTGGGTGTGGCACATGCACCCTTAGTCAGAGGGCCTCATGCCACACTCTGGCGAGGATTTCTCCCTAGAGCCATGGCCAAGGACTAGGAAGGGCAGACCTTCCCGACTCCAGAGAGGAGGCTGGGAGCTGTTGTGGGAAGGGATTGCCCAGTAGGGCCAGTAGGGCCAGTAGGGCCCTGGCTCCCTAGCCCTGCAGTGCCATACGCCTGTCTCGGCACTTCTGACTTCAAGAGCCTTTCCTACACCTGGCCTGGCTGCAGTCGCAAAGTGGAGGTGTGGGGTGAAGCAATAGCTTTGTCTTTCCAGGAAGAAATGAGCCAGGGGACGAAGCAGCTGGCCAGGCAGAGCCTTGAGCTTGAAGCCCGGTACGCCTCTGGCCATCAGAGCCAGAGCAATGCTTTCAAGGCAGGGAAGCGGCCTTCAAGCTGAGTGGGAGTGGGGGAGGGGAGGGAGACAGCAGCTGAAGCCAAGTCCAGAAGGGCGGCGATGAAACCGCTGCAGCTGGGTGGCGCCAGCCGGTCAGAGCCTGGCGGGTGGGCGGGGCCTTCACTGCGGACCCCCGAGGCCAGCCCTAGGCCCCGCCGATCGCGCACACGCCCTTGGCCTGTACGGGGGTGTGGAGGGTTGAACCCAAGCCCGCAGGGCTCCTGGAGCGGTCAGAGAAAGAAGGGCCCATGGGAGAGGTAGGCGAGGTGGGCAGGGCGCAGCACCTTACTCTCCTCAGGTCCCCGAGGCGGGGAGAGAGAGAGAGAGGGAGAGAGAGAGAGACCCCTGACCTCTGAGTCGCTGCCTCCACCGATGGCTGGTGCCAACTCACACGCCATCACACTTCCACCCACCACCCCCATGCCTGCCCCGGGGCCAGCCACACCACAGACAGGCCTGTTCCTGGTCACCTCCGTGCTGGCCCTTCTGGACCTGACCCCAGTGCAGGGGAAAGGGTTCAGATAAGCCTTTCCATGTCCCTCTGCATGACAATGGCCTTCTCCCCCTCTCCCATCCCCCAGGCCCACCCAAGACATACACCTTTGTCATTAGCTCAGGAGAGGATGCAAGATGAGAATCTCTGCCCTGTGTGGAGAAACTCAGTTTCCCAGGTTTCTCCCATGGACACATGTTCTTCAGCTGGGTCTGATTTTCTCCAGCCAACCTGTCTTGTTAAGGATTTGGCCAGCCCTAAGATCCTGCAGGGAACGGTCAGAGGGGGATTCTCTCTCCCCCTTTCCTCCCCCTCTCTCTCCTCCTCCAGGTTTGGGGGAGGTGATTCCCCTCTCCCCCTCCCTTGCTGAGATATTTTCTCTCAGAACAGACAGTTTTCTTTTCTTCTTCCTTTCTCTCTCCTCTCTCTCCAGGGCTCCTTGCTACTCCTTCATTTATTTATTTATTTATTTTTAATTTTTGTTTATTGCAGTAACATTGGTTTATAACACTGTATAAATTTTAGGTTTATATCATTATGCTTCTATTTCTGCATAGATTACATCGTGTTCACCACTCAAATACCAATTACAAACCATCACCACTCCTTTCTAATCATTGGTTTGATTTCCTGTTTGACCAAACGGTTATGCACGAGAGTGTTTATTGGCTTATAAATTGTCTGATTTGTTTAAGATATGTTGGCAGTTAATGAGCATTTTTGCGTGCAAGTTGGTTAAGGAACTGGATTTCAATTCTGCCCGTTCCTCTGATGAGCTACTGAGTCAGAATATCTATGGTTGGCCATGTATCTCTCTTCTGGCGGCTTCAGGAATTGATTGCTATGTCGAAATTGCTTGCTGGACAAGGATAGACCTAATTTTATAATAATATGCTTTCTTTGTTTTGAAGTAGGATGTTTGATATTTATATGCAGGCACGTGTGTGTGTATGCTCCAAACATATTTAATGATAAATCAAGATTAACAATATATATGATTCCTATATTGACTTTTTTTGGACAAATACTGAGAAGTTAATTGAATACTCTTACTTTGGTTGTAGTTAGGTTCACTTTACTTCCTATTATTAAATCCTTTTTTAAATATATGATACTATAAATGAACATATACATTTTGACTGCTAACCACCTTTTAGCCCCTAAATATTTTGCCTTCAGATATGTGTACCATTATACACATTCATATATAAAAGTTTCATATTAGTTGTGGCTTTACTTTTGTGAGCACGTGTATGGAATATCACTGACAATCCCCTTTCTTTCAGCATCTATGTTCAATGTTAGTTTCCTATGTCTTTGTGGAATGTAGAGTAACATTCAATATTGAAAAAGTGATTTAAGTAACTTCAGTATAGTATAACTGCTATATGTAGCATTATCTCTGTGGTTTTATTTTTAAATTTTGTACTTTGCTTTTTTTCTTTTTTCCTTGTTTTGCACCATTTAAAGTAATTTTCCTTATTAAACTTTTCTTCACCATGTTGGATATATACATCTTTTTCACATTCTATTTTAGAATTATTTTTTCTGCTGAGGAAAACTGGCCCTGGGCTAACATCCATGACCATCTTCCTCTACTTTATATGCAACACCACCACAGCATGGCTTGATGAGTGGTGCAGAGGTCCGCACCCGGGATCCGAACCCACGCACCCTAGACCACCAAAGCAGAGCGTGCAAACTTAACCACTATGCCACCAGGCTGGCCCCTATTTTACAATATTTTTAATTTGAGAAATAAGAAGAACCCAGAATCTGAAGTCTTGCCTCACTGCCTCCTCAATGTTAGGTGAAAAATTAATTAGTATTCTACTTCTTTTCTTTTTCTCCAAATCCAGTGTCTCTAGGTATAGATTAAGCTCTTGGTTCAGGATGGTTTTAAATTTTATGCACATTCTTTAAAGTAGTTTGTGTTTTGCATTTTTTAAAAATCACATTAACACAAAGTACTGAGACAATTGTTTTAATTTTTCAGTGTTCACTTCTTTGGTACTGTGTTTTTTTTTGAAACTCGTCAACCTCAAACTTGATTATGGATCTGAATTATCTGGAAGGCTTGTTAAAACACAGAAGGTTTGCTGTACCCCACCCCAAACATTCTGATTCAGTAGGTCTCGGGTGGAGACTAGCATCTCCACATTGTGATTCAAAGCTCCTCTGCCTAACATTCCTTATTTTTTTTCATTTCAGAGGGAGTAAAATCCGTATCTGAGTGTGCGGGCTGTTCCTACCCAAGCCTTTGATTCTTCACAGGTGTTATGCCACAATAATCTTCTTGTACTCCTAACTCCACCTCAGCATTTTGAGGCCCTAACTGACACAAAAACGTTCTTCATTTTTCCTCTGAAAGGTGTGCTTTATTTTCAGAAATGTGGCACAATCAGCAATACGTTTAATGTGGATGCTGTTCTCTGTTCTTTAGACATTGTAATTTATTTATACAACACCTGCACCATTCTTCCTTGTTCTCAGTATTTAATGCTCTAACATTGGAAACACATGGGGCTTCTGGACATTCTGGACACTCTCCCTTCTTCAAGTTTAATTGATCACATCACACCTGAACTAAGTTGAACTAAAGTTGGCCATATCATGGCTTGTCACATGACGATCAGGTATATGTGTAGTATGTGTGCACCTCACAGAAACAGAATGTTCCTGGAGTGTGCATCTCAATGATTCTTCTCCTAAAACTTGATTAAATATGTTCTAAATAGAGGTTCTTAGTTTCACTTAAATGTACCTAATCCATACATACATTACTGGAAAATTATCTATATCTTAAACTTATTTTGTTGAATAGCGTGTAAATTATTTCTATACTCCCAAGCTCACACATTTGATTTTAAAATTTATTTTCTTTTCAAGTTAAAGAAAGAATTTTTATTTAAAGAAAGAAATGCAAAGAAGTATCCAAAAGAATGAAATACTAGGAGTATGGAGGACTAGATACCTCAAAGGAGTTTCCCTCCACATAACGCTATCTTCCATAAAATATAATGTTATTGCATTCTTGAGTTCACAAGATGTAAGCCAAGTCTCAAAGGACAGAAGAAGGAAATTGTAAGCACTAGACAAATTTGGATTCACCCAGTGGTCAAAGGCCAGTATGATCCTCTAATGAAAGGATTTGTCTTTGAGTCACCAGTGATTTGAGGGAATGAATCTGGGACTCACAGATTAGTTGTGAGTCACACAAAAAAGGCACTTAGCTTGGTGTCATCCCACATGACTGTGAGCAGAAACCAGTGACATTCTTCTCTGGAGGAAAGAATCTAAACTAAAGCCTTACATTCTGTACACATTAAAATCAGACAAATATGAGCTCATAATCAAAGTTCTCCAAACAAATAAGGAATACATGCCATTGTCGATAAGAGTCATAAGACATAAGAAAATTAAAAATAAAACAATAGATTTAAACACCAAAACCTTCACTATTAGACTTACCAACTTCAAGATATAAAATAACTGTGTATAAAAAATGGAACGACAAAAAATGGAATAACAAAATCAAGCAGGAGACTCTAGAAATGATATGACATATTTGGCAAAGGGCCTTATAGAACTTTAAGAGATGAAAAATGCATAACTGTTGAGTTTTAAAACTTCATAGATGGGTTCTACAACAGAAGAGAGAATAGAAAACCAAATTTGAATTCTGAAGGAAATAGAATGCAGCATAGAAAGACAAGGAACTAAAAAACATGAAAGATAATTTAGATATGGAGATGATGAGAGAGAGTAAAGAAAAAGGAGAAATAAAATACTGTACAACAAAAACAAGTGAGTCATGAGGGTAAAACTGAAAGTTAAAGGGTCTATAAATTTCTCAGGAGATGAGAAACTATATCCACTTCAGGCAATGTGGGCTGGTGGTAAAATAGAAGTAGAGACTATAACTCTCACCCAAATAGAGGAGATACAATAGAATATGGAAAACAAGTATAAATCAATAAATTTTAAAGGGAAATAACATAATAAAACTTGTGGAAAAAATAGAAGGAAAACATATAGATAGTGGGAGCAAAAGAAGGATATAAATAAAACAAATGTAAATGCAATAAATTCTCCAGTTAAATACAGATTGTTAAATTTGATGCGACAATGATAAATTTAGCTATATCTTGTTTACAAGACTTGTGAAAACTAAAAAACATGGAAAACTAGAAATTCAAAACAGAATAGAAGATATAAAGATATGCTAGGACAAAATCAATCAAAAATCAACCCAGGGTAGCTATAATAATATGAGATAAAACAGATGCGGAACAAAGCATCATTAGGAATTAAGTGGTTAATCCCCAATGGTATATAAGTTCAACTTATCATGAAGATATAGTTGTTATACTACACACGATGTCCTGTGAAGATAATATAGCCTCAACTAGGAAAGGAAGGAGGAGAAGGAAGTGGAGGAGAAGGAGAAGAAGGAGAAGACAAGAAGAAAAAGTCGGAGGAGGAGGAGGAGGAAGTACAAGAGAAGGAGGCAGAGGAAGAGGAGAGGTAGACATAATATATCATCATAGTGAAGAATTTCAACTTTCCTCTGAGACAAAGAATAACATATATCTAATAATAGAGTATTTGAAAAACAAATTAGCAAGTTTGATTTAATGGATACACATCGAACCCTATACCCAACAAGTGAAGAACACCTATTCTTCACAGGGACATGGGGAACATTAATAAGCAGTGAGCATGAACTAGGGTACTAATCAATCCTCAAATAATAGAACACTTGAAATAAGTATAAGAGACTGCTCTATTTTATTCTTGATGCTATTACAAATCCCAGGCAATAGAAATGCAGAGAATTTTCTTTGGCTTAGGTGTTATTTGTGTGCAGAAAGTCTGTAGGAAAGATGAAGACAATATGGGCTATCAGGAATAGGTACCGTTAAAGATGTTAATGATTAATTTTAATTTTATATTTTTAAAATAAGAAATGGATGAGAAGCTTTTTAAACTTTACAATGCTCTCTCTCTTAGATTCCTAAGTGTTTCTAGTCCCTTCAGTCCTTCTTGATTCTTTCAATTGTTCCTGCCTGTTGATGATTCCTCCTTCATTGGATCTCTGAAGTTCACCTTAGTTTCCTGGTTTTGATGGTGGCAGACGCACAGGTTTGAGGGGACAGAGGTTTAGGCAATTTGATTGACAGCCTTCTGTTGCACCATTCTCAACGTGCACATGTCATGCGTCTATGCTTGTCACGTATCTTCCAGTTGCAATTATTCTTCCTCCCCAGGGCTTTCTCCAATCTCATGCTAATATTGTTGCTCTTCTAGGAAGGATTTAATGGTGTGCTCATATAAACAAGCATTTTGGATCCTGAACCAAAGAGCCATTTACAAGTCTACTCTGAATGTGATCTGTTTTTCCATTCATTGTACTTTCTTCTGTGTATTTAACCAGTTTCTTTCATGAGTGTGGAATTCAGTAAGGACGTTCCACAGCTGGAGTCATGTTATTTTCTTTAGTTATAAATTCTAAGGCTTCAAGAGTGTCATCTGTTGCCACAGACATTCGAGTCAATAGCAAATTCATTTTAATAAAGTCATTGTATTGCATTTGAAGGAAATCATTTTGAGTATTTTCCCTAAGGATCCTTATCCCTCTATGCAGGTTTCAGTACAAGAACTACTAGTATGTTCTGTCCTTGGTTTTTGCCATTGAGGAAATCAACAGGGACCCTCATATATTGCCCAACATGTCTCTGGGATTTGATCTCTATAATGCCCTACCCAGTGAAAGGAGGACATTGGAGAGTTCCCTGATTTGGCTCTCAGGGTTGGGCAAGGACATCCCTAATTACGACTGCAGGAGAGAGAGTAAGTCTCTAGCGGTCCTTACAGGAACCACCTGGGCAATTTCTGCCCAGATTGGAACACTGCTAGAACTGTACAAATTTCCACAGGTAAGACTGCATGGGATGGGGAGAGATGAAACCACGTCTCCTTTGGTGCCATTCTCAGGGGCCTAAAAAGGAAGAGAGGAGGAGACTGGGTTTGTGCATCTCTCAAAGGATATGATCTCAAAGGATCCGTGTACAGGACCTCGATGGAGAATGACATTTCCTTTCTTTGGAGTAGAGAGAAGTTTGAGGGGGAAGGAGACAAAGCAGTTTCCTGAAACTCTGGCTGATCTTATTTTATAGAAAGCTTTCAGGGAGTGCAAAATGATTAGAAAATGAAATGAGCAATTGTCCTCTTCTACCACTCCAGGTGTTGCTGAACAGCCTTCAGGACTGAGAGTGTGATTTTTGCCAATCCCCTTCCTAATATTACTTCCAGTTGTCTTTTCCTTTTAGCTTACCTATGGTCCTTTTGATCTTACCCTGAATGATGATAAGCAGTTTCCATCTCTCTATTAGATGGCCCCCAGGGACACATCTCTAGCCATTGGCATGGACTCTTTGCTGCTTCATTTGAGTTGGAGCTGGGTGGGGCTGGTCATCTCAGAAGACAAGAAAGGTGTTGTGTTTCTCTCAGACTTGAGAGGAGAGATGGACAGGAATGGAATCTGTGCAGCCTTTGTGGAAAAGATTCCTGTGACTGAAAGGTCATATTACTCAAGGACATGGCCATATGATTTGCAAGTAGAGGAAACAGAAGGGAATGTGGTTATCATTTCTGGTGATGCCAACTCTCTCATAAGCTTGAGCTTTTCTACTTGGGAGTATTTAGTGATATGGAAAGTCTGGGTCACGACATCAGAGTGGGATTTTATCCACAGTGAGAGAGATTTCATCCTTGACTCATTCCATGGGACTCTCATTTTTTCACACCACCATAGTGAGGTCCCTGGCTTTGAAAATTTTATCCAGATAGTTAACCCTTCCAAATATCCAGAAGACATTTACCTCACTATGTTGTGGTTTCCCTTTATTCCTTGCACGATTTCTGAGTCTTACTGTAAAACACTGGAGAATTGTCCACCTAATGCCTCCTTAGGATGGCTGCCTTGGCAGATGTTTGACACAAGCACGACTGAATGGAGTTACAGTATGTAAAATGTTGTGTATGCTGTGGCCTGGAACCTTCACAAGCTGCTTCTTCAACATGCAGAAATGCAGCCAATGCGAAGTGGGAAGGTCTGGTGTTTTGTCCCTGGCAGGTAAAGTCTCTTCGACTTAACAGAATGTATACTCGCAAAAGTGACTTTCTTATGGTTCCACAGGTGCTCAAACCAAGCAGTTAGGACTCTTTCTCCAAGAAAAGCACAAGAGTTTCTATACTTGTTTCACTCTCTAGGAGGTATATCTAGTCCTGAGTAGTAAGTCATCTACAAGAAGGTTCTAGTGGCAACGAGGAAGTGAGCTATGAGTCAATATCAATGCTTTGTGTTACAAAGGATCCCAACATCCTGCCTGCCTAACGTTTCAATAGGGAATATCCTGTCTTCTCCCATGAAGCTCCTCAATGACAAGAAGAGAACTTGTCCTTTATGTGCCTATCTGGTGCTGAACATCATAGTGAATACTTTACATAAATGATCTCATTTAATTCTGTAACAACTTTAGGTATTGCTAACATCATTTTGCAGATTGATGGTCTGGGAAAATTCAGAGAGTGCATGAGGGTGGCTAGATTGTACCTTGTACTCGAGATTTGTCTGAATCCTATCACCACTGATCATCTTGATATTCTTGTCTTTAGTCATTTTCTCTCGAAACTAACTGATATTTTAGAAACATTATGATATTTTAGTTCTCCATATGATTTCATTTGCTTTACTTCATTGGATACTTGTAATAAAGGTACACTATGAAGCAAAGATTACAGACAATGAAAGGCTGTCCCCAATTCAGGGTTTTTCTCTTTAACACCCGGGCCCACTTCACCACAGGATGATGTGTCTCTTTTAGCTGCACCCTTTTCTGAGGAACATAGAATTTAACAATCCTGCTGGTGACTCAGTGAATTTGGCTGATGAAGGAAAATCAGATTCAGAGTAAACCATTCTCAACTTTTGGAATTTTCCCGAAGGTCTTGGACTTAAGGTGAAAGTAGGAGAATATTCCCAACATGCTCCACGTGGTCAAGAATTGTCTTTATCTGAGGAGGTGATTGAGTGGGACACGGGAATTACTGAGGTGGGTTGAACCCAATCACAATTACTTACACTACACATGAATAACCAAAATCTTGTTGGGTTTTGTGCCCCCTCAGAGCTTCATAAAGGGCCACATATGGGAATTTAACAATTCACTTCCAACTGAAGTAATTTTTTCATTTACCAACAATCCAAGATGGAAGCAAGACCTTCATAAGCAAAAGATTGCAAGTTGCTGAAGGTTCAGAAGGTGGTTAGTAATTTTCAGGAATAATTTTTTAAAAAAAATTAAGTTATGTACATGATTTTTAGAGATAATGTTATTGCACACTTAGTACACTACAGTATAGTGTAAACATAACTTCTTTATACACTAGGAAATCAAAAAATTGGTGTGACTCACTTTATTGCAATATTTGATTTATTGCAGTGCTCTGGAAACAAACCCACAGTATTTCTGAGGTGTACCAGTGTTTTATATCATACAATAAGCATGGCGTCCAACCAATGAATTGGATTTAGATATTTCAAGATTAAGTTTGTTAAGGCCCAATACTCTAAACACTCTAGCTACTTGAAAATTAGGTAAAAGTCACAGCTGTTACCAAGTGTTATCTGATTTTCTCCAGACTCCACATTCTGTATGCAGTGAGAGTTGCAGTCCGGGATTCAGGAAGAGCCCTCAAGAGAGCAAGGCTGCCTGTTGTTTTGCTTGCATTCCCAGCCCAGAGAATGTGATTTCCAATGAAATAGGTGAGTATATGCCTTGCAGCGACATTCTCCACTTCTATTTTTTTTTTGAAGGGAAATATTTGTCCTGAGCTATCTAATATCTGTTGCCAATCTTGCTCTTTTATTATTGTCCCCAAAACTGTAGTACATAGTTTTATATCCTAGTTGTAAATCACTCTGGTTCTTCTATGTGAGCCACCACCAGAGCATGGCAATTCACAGAGAGATGGTGTGGATCCATGACCAGGAAACCAACATGGGCCACCGAAGTGGTGAGCACTGAACTTTCACCACTAGGCTATCAGGGCTGGCTCTCCACCTCTCTTTTGTATGCACCGTTCTCCCAAAGAAATGGAAAAACTCTGATGAGGACTGCAGGGTCAAAATGTTGCCTTCCTCCATTTAGTAATTTAACTTTTATAGCCAATAATATTTCCTCCCAAAATGATACACTCTCTCTCTACCTTGAACTAGCTTACTTGTCTCATTTTAGCATCATTGCAGGCATTATGATCTCAAGGAAACCCTTTATGACCACTCCACAGTAACTAACTTAAATCTCTCTCATGGAATCTAACACATGGTATTGTAAGTCCTTACTTTTCATCATCTTTAAAGCTACATTTAGATCACATTGAAGAAATCCTTATTTTTCCAGTGTCTGGTGCTGTTCTTGGCACAGAACAGGAGCTCAGAAGGTTGTGTTTGATTTAAGAAGTAAATATTTCTATGGTGTACAATGAGCTTATGGAACTGCTTGGTTTCTGATCTCCTCGAGTTCACAGGTGAGTAGGGGAGACAATATGCAGTGATGCAAATTCAAGGTGGTGACATAGGGCTGCAATATAGGTATGCAGAGACCCATGGGATGAAATAAGTGATAGCATATATGTTTGTGGGGAGGGAAGTGTCATGGACTTTTTCATAGAGGCAGTAGCATTAGTATTATATCAGACTAATGTAAGCAGATTAAATTCTTGGTGGAATTCTTAGAAATGGCAGAAACTGGCAAATTAGCCCTGCATTTAATATTCTAGGGAGCTGAGAAAAGGTTCAACATGACTAGAACACAGACAATGTGGGTTTGGGAGTTGGGTCATGAAATAGAAGAGGGACAGAAAACCAACACTGAAGATTTTTCATACCATAATTAACATCTTGGAATTACTCAGATTTATGATATTAAACGGTGCAATGTTGAAATAACCTCAATGGTGGCATTATCTAATTTTATTTTTGTGATTGATATGAAGCTTAATTTCACAACATCTTTTGTATAATTTCAATTTATTTGAAATGTACTGAGATTGATGACATAGTCTGGCATATCGTCAATTTGGATAAAGCTTCCACGTGCACATTTGGCATGTGGTGAGTTTGGGTATATGTTCCATATGCACATCTAAAGAACACTACGTCCACTAGCTTCAATTCCTACATGCTTGGATATTAATAAATACACTTGTAAACAACCGATGATTAATGAGTAAACTATGATGGAAATTAGAATGTATTTCCAATTAAAAATATTATTCATCAAATCTTATGGGGTGGAGTTAAATCTATCCTTAAAGAGAAATGTATAATCCTAGATTATATATATTTATATATTATTGTGTATATTTAAATAAAGAAAGGTTGAATTTCTAAGTTCTAAGCATTCATCACAAACTAGAAAAAGAGCAGAAATGTAAACACAAGGAAAAGAGAAAACACAAAGTGATAAATATTAGAGGAAGTGTTAACAAAATAAAAGACAAACATCAAAAGGATAAATAAAACTAATTAGATTCTAATAAATGACAAATATGCTCAATAAAATCCTAGTACTAGTGTTCAAAAAAAGAAAAATTGCAACAAAATAATACCAAGGTTGAAAAGGGAGTAATCTGTGCAGATCACATGGAAAATATTTAACTTACATTTTGATTATTTTCTCCCCGAATGTGTTTTATTCGTTAACACTGTTGAAGTGTTTCTCTCTGGCCTTAGGAAAATAACGTAGCACTTGGGAGCAAATATGCAGCCTAATAGCCCCACACTGGAGGCCAAGATGGAGAAGACCACCACGGCCACCATGACCTTGCCCTTGGTGCTGTGGTAGACAGGGAGGAAGGTGATCCAGACACTGCAGAACACCAGCATGCTGAACGTCAGGAACTTGGCTTCATTAAACGTGTCAGGCAGGTTCAAGGCCAGGAAAGCCACTGTGAAGCTACCCAGGGCCAAGCAGCACAGGTGTCCAAGGACAGTAGAAGGCAGTGACCGAGCCCTTGTTGCACACGATGAAGATGTGGCGGTGTTCAGAGTGTGCATCTGTGTCAATGAAGGGAGGAGAGGTTCCCAGCCAGATTCCACAGAGACTCAGCTGGATAAAGGAGGAGATGGGAATGATGAAGTTAGGTTCCTCTGACACCAACCACTGCCTCATCCTTCTCCTTGGTGCAGTAACCTTGAAGGCCACAGCCACAGTCATAGTTTTGGCCAAGACACTGAAAACTGCCACAGTAAATACAACTCCAAATGTGATTTGTTGAAGACTGCAGGTGGCTGTGTTGAGACGACCAATGAAGAGTAAGGAGCAGAGGAAGCAGAGGGTGAGGGAGAAGAGCAAGATGTAGCTGCGAGTCCGATTATTGGCCTTGACTATGGAAGTGTCTTGGTGCTTCACAAAGACCCCCAGCACCACAGCTGTGAGGAGAGAAAAGCACAGAGCTGTGCAGGCCAGGGCCATCCCCAAGAGGTCCTCATAAGCCAGAAAGGTCACAGCTTTTTGGAGGCAGCGATCTTGCTCTCTGTTGGCATACTGATGATCTGGACACTTCACACACTGATCCATGTCTGGGGAGAGATGCAAAGTGTCCTCAGCCCAGGCTCAGTCATTCTCTCTTATTTGCATGCCCCCAAAGAAGACATTGGGTAAGTTTAGCCAATTGTCTTCCTTTGTTGCTCCAGGCACCAAATAACAGAATGTTCTGCAGAGAACCATTCCCAGTTAATACTGCCCATCTTCTTTCTGGTTAAGTAAACAAAGCTATTATCCTTCTCAATAATTATCTTGCATATTCATGAATGCTCTTTTTTCTCAGCAGAAAACCAAAAGTCCTCCCTGTCTCTCTAAGCTGTACCCCTGTAAACTATGGCCTAGATTTACTCATTCAATGAGCAAGCAGTTATTGGAAAACCTCCATGAGCCAGATAATATGCTACATTCTAGGGAAACAGAGATGACCAAGTCATAGACCTCACTCCTAGGGAGTTTCAAAATAAGACCCTTTATACCATCTAAAATGATCTCCAGTACATTTCATCTTGATTTCGCTTCCACCACTTCTGTTAAGATTTTAGTCACTTCTCTCCTATGTTATCATAAGGTCTCTTTACTCTGGTTCCCTGCCCTTGTCCTGCATCACAAGTGATACTTCTACATGTAAGTGGAATCATACTTATCCTCCATTAAAAAATCCGACAAACTCTTAAGAAGACCAAAAAGACTGTATAACCTTGGTCTTGCCTACCTCTACTACCTCTGCTCTGATTTTTAAGATTCCCAAATCTTCATGTGGTTCTGAAAGTGTTCCGTGCCCACTCATCCCTGCAGGTATCAATACATGCTTTGTCCTTCTACAGGGGCATTGCTTCTTCCTCTTTACATCCCCTTAAATTCTCTCACTTTTCACGTTTAGAACTACAATCTGCCTGATAACGTTTTCTGTGGATGGTGTGAGTTAGGGTTGGCGAGTCATTGTCTTCTTCATGAAGACAGCCAATTTACCCAACATGGTTTATTGAAAAGGCTTTCATTTTCCCACTCCTCCTCAGTGTTTCCTTGTAAATCAGACGTCTATACGTGAGTCCCTATATGAGCAGTTTGTATCTGAACTTACCATTTGGTTCCGTTGATTTTCTTGTTTATCATCTTGATGAACCTCCTCTATTGTGATGCTATAATACTTGATGTCAGGTAGAGTAAGTCCTCCCACTCTATTCTTTGTCTTCAAGATTTTCTTAGCTAAGTTTTTCCTTTATCATTTCCATAAGAATTGTATCAATTGTAATTTCCACAGAACGGGTCAGCATTTTAGCTGCAATTTTGTGGAAGCTGTAGATTAATTTGGACAGTTTTGATATCTGTAGAATTTTAAGTCTGTTCAGTCACGAATTTCGTTTATCTCTCCACTTCTTTCAATCTTCCTCCATTTTTCTAAATGCTGTTCTATAAATTAATGGAGAGAAATCTTTTGAAAGTCTCATTAAAGTTATTTCTAGGTACTTCATACTTTAAGATGTTGTAAATGTCATTTTTTAAAATTTAAATTTTGAATGTTTTATGACGGGTAGATGGAAGCAAAACTTTGTATATTAACCTTGTATTCAGCCACCACTAAACTCAGTTAATGCATTAATTTATATGGATTTTACATTTATACCATAATATCATCTGAAGATAACATCAATTTTACTTCTTCCTTTGAAGTAAATTATTCCTTTTATTTCTTTTCCTGCCAATATTGTATCAGGCAAGACCTCCAGCAAAACGTCTAATAGAGGCAGTGATGTTAAACATTCTTCTCTTATCCTTGCTTTCAACAGTGCACCATAAAGTTCCATTCTGTGAATACTATGTATGGGAGTAAGAGAGTTTCCTTCTGTTCCTGATTTGGTAAGGGTTGTTTCTGTTGTTGTTGTTTGTTTTAAAATATGAATAGGTGTTTAATTTTACTAGTTTTTCTTACAGTTATTGAGATTATTATTTCTCTTTTTTCAGAGATTAGTATACTGAATTACATTGCATGAACCTAATTTGGTCATGATATGTCCTTCTTATAAAATATAGCTAGATTTGGAACGTTGAATTGATGTGATTTTTTTTTTATTTTAGAATAAATGAATTTAATCCAAGAAAGAGAGTGGCCTGTAATTTCCTTTCCTGCAATGATTTTGTTAGATTTTCGTACCAATGTTAATCTGGTCTCTCAAAGTGAGTCAAAAAGATTTCTGTATTTCCTATTCTCTGGAAGAGATTGAGTAGATGTATATTATTTCTTTCCTGAATGTTTGGGAAGATTCATCAGCTTTGTACCGAATAAATAGCCTACAATTCAAGTTTCTAGAAATGTTTTAAAGTATGGTCTCAATTTCTCTAATAGGTATGGAAATATTCAGATTTTTCATTTTTTCTTGAGACAGTTTTGTAACTTTTATTTGCCTGGAAATTTGTGAATTTCCTCTAGATTTTCATTGTATCAACATGATGTTATTTATGTTTTCTTCATGCTAAAAATTTTCCATATGATCTGCACTGATTACTCCCTTTTCAGCCTTGGTATTTTTTTGTTGCAATTTTTCTCTTTTGTTGAACATTAGTACTAGGATTTTATTGAGTATATTTGTCATTTATTAGAATCTAATTTAGTTTTATTTATCCTTTTGATGTTTGCCTTTTATTGTGTTAACACTTCCTCTAATATTTACCATTTTGTGTTTTCTATTTTCCTTTTGTTTAATTTTCTGCTCTTTTTCTAGCTTGTGATGAATGCTTAGAATTTAGAACTTCAACCTTTCTATATTTAAATATACACAATAATATATAAATATATATAATCTAGGCTTATATATTTCTCTCTAATGATAGTTCTAACTCCCCCCCATAAGATTTGATGAATAATATTTTTAATTGGAAATACATTCTAATATCCATCATAGTTTACTCATTAATCATCGGTTGTTTACAAGTGTATTTATTAATCTCCAAGCATGTAGGAATTGAAGTTAGTGGACGTAGTGTTCTTTAGATGTGCATATGGAACATATACCCAAATTTACCACGTGCCAAATGTGCATGTGGAAGCTTTATCCAAATTGACGATATGCCAGACTATATCATCAATCTCAGTACATTTCAAAAAAATTGAAATTATACAAAAGATGTTGTGAAAATAAGCTTCATATCAATCACAAAAATAAAATTAGATAATGCCACCATGGAGGTTATTCCAGCATTGCACCATTTAATATCATAAATCTGAGTAATTCCAAGATGTTAATTATGGTATGAAAAATCTTCAGTGTTGGTTTTCTGTCCCTCTTCTACTTCATGACCCAACTCCCAAACCCACATTGTCTGTGTTCTAGTCATGTTGAACCTTTACTCAGTTCCCTAGAATATTAAATGCAGGGCTAATTTGCCAGTTTCTGCCATTTCTAAGAATTCCACCAAGAATTTAATCCGCCTTCATTAGTCTGATATAATACTAATGCTACTGCCTCTATGAAGAAGTCCATGGCACTTCCCTCCCCACAAACATATATCCTATCACTTATTTCATCCCATGGGTCTCTGCGTACATATATTGCAGCCCTATGTCACCACCTTGAATTCACATCACTACATGTTGTCTCCCCTACTCACCTGTGAACTCAAGGAGATCAGGGACCAAGCTGTACCATAAGCTCATTGTACACCATGGAAATACTTACTTCTTAAATCAAACACAACCTTCTGAGCTCCTGCTCTGTGCCAAGAACAGCACCAGACACTGGAAAGATAAGGATTTGTTCAATGTGATCTAAATGTAGCTTTAAAGAAGATGAAAAGTAAGGACTTACAATACCATGTATTAGATTCCGTGAGAGAGATTTAAGTTAGGTTACTGTGGAGTGGTCATAAAGGGTTTCCTTGAGATGATAATGTCTGCAATGATGTTAAAATGAGTAAAGCAAGCTAGTTCAAGGTAGAGAGAGAGTGTATCATTTTCGGAGGAAATATTATTGGCTATAAAAGTTAAATTACTTAATGGAGGAAGGAAACATTTTGACCCTGCAGTCCTCATCCAGAGCTTTTCTGTTTCTTTGGGAGAACGGTGCATACAAAAGAGAGGTGGAGAGCCAGCCCTGATGGCCTAGTGGTGAAAGGTCAGTGCTCACCACTTCAGTGGCCCAGGTTGGTTTCCTGGTCATGGAACCACACCGTCTCTCTGTGAATTGCCATGCTGTGGTGGTGGCTCACATAGAAGAACTAGAATGATTACGACTAGGATATGCAACTATGTACTAGGGTTTTGGGGACAATAATAAAAGAGGAAGATTGGCAACAGATGTTAGTTAGCTCAGGACAAATGTTTCCCTTCAAAAAAATAACAGATGTGGAGAATGTCGCTGCAAGGCATATACTCACCTATCTCATTGGAAATCTCATCTCTTGGCAGGGAATGCAATCAAAACAACAGGCAGCCTTGCTCTCCTGAGTGCTCTTCCTGAATCCCGGACTGCAACTCTCACTGCATACAGGGTGTGGAGTCTGGAGAAAATCAGATAACACTTGATAACAGCTGTGACTTTTACCTAATTTTCCAGTAACTAGAGTGTTTTAGAGTATTGAGTCTTAACAAACGTAATCTTGAAATATCTAAATCCAATTCATTGGTTGGATGCCATGCTTATTGTATGATATAAAACACTGGTACACCTCAGACATATTGTGGATTTGTTTCCAGAGGACTGCAACAAATCAAATATTGCAATAAAGTGAGTCACGCCAATTTTTTGATTTCCTAGTGCATTAAGAAGTTATGTTTACTCTATACTGCAGTGTAATAAGTGTGCAATAACATTATCTCTAAAAAACATGTACATAACTTAATTTTTTTTAATTTATTCCTAAAAATTACTAACCACCTTCTGAACCTTCAGCAACTTGCAGCCTTTTGCTAATGAAGGTCTTGCTTCCATCTTGGATTATTGGTAAAAGAAAAAATTACTTCAGTTGGAAGTGAATTGTTAAATTCCCATATGTGACCCTTTATGAAGCTCTGAGGGGACACAAAGCCCCAACAAGAGTTTGGTTATTCACGTGTGGTGTAAGTAATTATGATTGGGTTCAATCCACCTCAGTAATTCCCGTGTCCCACTCAATCACCTCCTCAGATAAAGACAATTCTTGACCACGTGGAGCATGTTGGGAATATTCTCCTACTTTCACCTTAAGTCCAAGACCTTCGGGAAAATTCCAAAAGTTGAGAATGGTTTACTCTGAATCTGATTTTCCTTCATCAGCCAAATTCACTGAGTCACCAGCAGGATTGTTAAATTCTATCTTCCTCATAAGGGGGTGCAGCTAAAAGAGACACATCATCCTGTGGTAAAGTGGGCCCGGGTGTTAAAGAGAAAACCCTGAATTGGGGACAGCCTTTCATTGTCTGTAATCCTTGCTTCATAATGTAACTTTATTACAAGTATCCAATGAAGTAAAGCAAATTAAATCATATGGAGAATTAAAATATCATAACGTTTCTAAAATATCTGTTAGTTTCAAGAGAAAAAGCCTAAAGACAAGAATATCAAGACGATCAGTGGTGATAGGATTCAGACAAATCTCGAGTACAAGGTACAATCTAGCCACCCTCATGCATTCTCTGAATTTTCCCAGACCATCAATCTGCAAAATGATGTTAGCAATACCTAAATTTGTTGCAGAATTAAATGAGATCATTTATGTAAAGTATTCACTATGATGTTCAGCACAAGATAGGCACATAAAGGGTAAGTTCTCTTCTTCTTGGCATTGAAGAGCTTCATTGGAGAAGGCAGGATAGTCCCTATTGAAAGGTTAGGCCGGCAGAATGTTGGGATCCTTTGTGACACAAAGCATTGATATTGACTCATAGCTTACTTCCTCGTTTCCACTAGAACCTTCTTGTAGATGACTTACTACCCAAGACTTGATTTACCTCCTAGAGAGTGAAACAAGTACAGAAACTCTTGTGCTTTTCTTGGAGAAAGAATCCTAACTGCTTGGTTTGAGCACCTGTGGAACCCCATAAGAAAGTCACTTTTACGAGTGTACATGTTGTTAAGGGGTAGAGACTTCACCTGCCAGGGACAATACCCCAGACATTTCCCACTTCCCATTGGCTGCCTTTCTGTATGTTGAAGAAGCATCTTGTGAAGGCTCCAGGCCACAGCATACACAGCATTTTACACACTGTAACTCCATTCAGTAATGGTTGTGTCAAAAATCTGCCAAGGCAACCATCCCAAGGAGGCATTGGGTGGACAAATCTCCAGTGTTTTACAGTCAGACTCAGAAATCGTGCAAGGAATAAAGGGGAACCACAATATTGTGAGGTAAACGTCTTCTGGATATTTGGAAGGGTTAACTCTCTGGATAAATTTTTCAAAGCCAGGGACCTCACTATGGTGGTGTGAAAAAATGAGAGTCCCATGGAATGAGTCAAAGATGAAATCTCTCACTGTGGATAAAATCCCACTGTGATGTCGTGACCCAGACTTTCTATATCACTAAATACTCCCAAGTAGAAAAGCTCAAGCTTATGAAAGAGTTGACATCACCAGAAATGATAGCCACATTCCCTTCTGTTTCCTATAATTGCAAATCATATGGCCATGTCCTTGAGTAATATGACCTTTCAGTGACAGGGATCATTTCCACAAAGGCTGCACAGATTCAATTCCTGTAAATCTCTCCTCTCAAGTCTGAGAGAAACTCAACATCTTTCTTGTCTTCCAAGATGACCAGCCCCACCCAGCTCCAACTGAAATGAAGCAGCAAAGAGACCATGCCAATGGCTAGAGATGTGTGCCTGGGGGCCATCTAATAGAGAGATGGAAACTGCTCATCATCATTCAGGGTAAGATCAAAAGGACCATAGGTAAGCTAAAAGGAAAAGAAAATTGGAAGCAATATGAGGACGATGATTGGCAAAAATCAGAGTCTCAGTCCTGAAGGCTGTTCAGCAACACCTGGAGTGGTAGAAGGGGACAATTGCTCATTTCATTTTCTAATCATTTTCCACTCCCTGAAAGCTTTCTAGAAAATAAGATCAGTCAGTGTTCCAGGAAACTGCTTTCTCTCCTTCCACCTCAACCTGCTCTCTACTCCAAAGAAAGGAAATGTCATACCCCATCAATGTCCTGTACACCTACCCTTTGAGATCATATCCTTTGAGAGATGCACAAACCCAGTGTCCTCCTCTCTTCCTTTTTAGGCACCTGAGAATGGCACCAAAGGAGACATGGTTTCATCTCTCCCCATCCCACGCAGTCTTACCTGTGGAAATTTGTACAGTTCCAGCAGTGTTCCAATCTGGGCAGAAATTGCCCAGGTGGTTCCTGTAAGGACCGCTAGAGACTTGCTGTCTCTCCTGCAGTTGTAATTAGGGATGTCCTTGCCCAACTCTGAAAGCCAAATCAGGGACCTCTCCAATGTCCTCCGTTCACTGGGCAGGGCATTATAGAGATCAAATTCCAGAGACATGTTGGGCAAAATATGAGGGTTCCTGTTGATTTCCTCAATGGCAAAAACCAAGGACAGAACATACTAGTAGTTCTTGTACTGAAACCTACATAGAGGGATAGGGATCCTTAGGGAAAATACTCAAAATGACTTCCTTCAAATGCAATACAATGACTTTATTAAAATGAATTTACTATTGACTCGAATGTCTGTGGCAACAGATGGTTCTCCTGAAGCCTTAGAATTTATAACTAAAGGAAATCACTTGACTCCAGCTGTGGAACGTCCTTACTGAATTCCACACTCATGAAAGAAACTGGTTAAATACACAGAAGAAAGTACAATGAATGGAAAAACAGATCACATTCAGATTAGACTTGTAAATGGCTCTGTGGTTCAGGATCCAAAATGCTTGTTTATATGAGCACACCATTAAATCCTTCCTAGAAGAGCAACAATATTAGCATGAGATTGGACATAGCCCTGGGGAGGAAGAGTAATTGCAACTGAAAGATACGTGACAAGCATAGATGCATGACATGTGCACCTTGAGAATGGTGCAACAGAAGGCTGTCAATCAAATTGCCTAAGCCTCTGCCCCTTCAAACCTGTGTGTCTGCCACCATCAAAACCAGGAAACTAAGGTGAACTTCAGAGATCCAATGAAGGAAGAATCATCAACAGGCAGGAACAATTGACAGAATCAAGAAGGACTGAAAGGACTAGAAACACTTAGGAATCTAAGAGAGAGAGCATTGTAAAGTTTAAAGAGCTTCTCATCCATTTCTTATTTTAAAAATATAAAATTAAAATTAATCGTTAACGGTACCTATTCCTGATAGCCCATATTGTCTTCATCTTTTCTACAGACTTTCTACACACAAATAATACCTAAGCCAAAGAAAATTCTCTGCATTTCTATTGCCTGGGATCTGTAATAACATCAAGAATAAAATAGAGCAGTCACTTGTATTTATTTCAAGTGTTCTATTATTTGAGGATTGATTAGTACCCTAGTTCATGCTCACTGCTTGTTAATGTTCCCCGTGTCCTTGTGAAGAATAGGTGTTCTTCACTTGTTGGGTATAGGGTTCGATGTGCATCCACTAAATCAAACTTGCTAATTTATTTTTCAAATACTCTATTATTAGATATATGTTATGGTTTGTCTCAGAGGAAAGTTTAAATTCTTCACTATGATGATATATTATTTCTCCTCTTGCTCTGCCTCCTTCTCCTATACTTCCTCCTCCTCCACCTTCTTTTTCTTCTTGTCTTCTCCTCCTTCTCCTTCTCCTTCTCTTCCTTCTCCTCCTTCCTTTCCTAGTTGAGGCTATATTATCTTCACATGACATCGTGTGTAGTATAACAACGACTATGTCTTCATGATCAGTTGAACTTATATAGCATTGGGGATTAACCACTTAATTCCTAATTATGCTTTTTTCCTCATCTGTTTTTTCTGATATTATTATAGCTACCCTGGGTTGATTTTTCATTGGTATTTTCCTAGCATATCTTTATATCTTCTATTATATTTTGAATTTCTAGTTTTCCATGTTTTTTAGTTTTCACATCTTCTAAACAAGATACAGCTAAATTTGTCATTGTCGCATCAAATTTAACTATCTGTATTTAAGTGGAGAATTTATTCCATTTACATTTGTTGTGATTATTTATATCCTTGTTTTGCTCCCACTATTTATATGTTTTCCTTCTATTTTTTCCACAAGTTTTGTTACGTTATTTCCCATTAAATTTTATTGATTTATACTTGTTTTCCATATTCTCTTGTATCTCCTCTATTTGGGTGAGAGTTATATTCTCTACTTCTATTTTACCTCCAGCCCACATTGCCTGAAGCGGATATAGTTTCTTATCTCCTGAGAAATTTATAGACCCTTTAACTTTCAGTTTTACCCTCATGACTCACTTGTTTTTGTTGTACAGTATTTTATTTCTCTTTTTTCTTTACTCTCTCTCATCATCTCCATATCTACCTTATCTTTCATGTTTTCTAGTTCCTTGTCTTTCTATGCTGCATTCTGCTTCCTTCAGAATTCAAATTTAGTTTTCTATTCTCTCTTCTGTTGTAGAACTCATCTATGGAGTTTTAAAACTCAACATTTATTTATTTTTCATCTCTTAAAGTTCTATAAGGCCCTTTGACAAATATATCAGATCATTTCTAGAGTCTCCTGTTTGATTTTGTTATTCCATTTTATGTCTTTCCATTTTTTATACACAGTTATGTTATATCTTGAAGTTGGTAAATGTAATATTGGAGGTTTTAGTGTGTAAATCTATTGTTCTATTTTTAATTTGTTCATGATTTGATGACTCTTAGCGACTATGGCATGTATTCCTTATTTGTTTGATGAACATTGATCATGAGCTCATTTTTGTCTGATTTTAATGTGTACAGAATGTAAGGCTTTAGTTTAGATTCTTTCCTCCAGGGAAGAATGTCACTGGTTTCTGCTCACAGTCATGTGAGGTGACACCAAGCTAAGTGACTTTTTTGTTTGACTCTCAACTAATCTGTGACTCCCAGATTCATTCCCTCAAGTCACTGGTGACTCAAAGACAAATCCTTTAATTAGAGGATCGTACTAGCCTTAGACAACTGGGTGAATCCAAATTTGTCTGGTGCTTTCAATTTCCTTCTTCTTTCCTTTGAGATTTGGCTTACTTCATGTGAACTCAAGAATGCAATAACATTATATTTTATGGAAGATAGTGTTATGTGGAGGGAAACCCCTTAGAGGTATCTAGTCCTCCATACTCCTAGTATTTCATTCTCTTGGATACTCCTTTGGATTTCTTTCTTTTAATACAAATTCTTTCTTTAAGTTGAAAGGAAAATAAATTTTAAAATCAAACATGTGACCTTGGGAGCATAGAAATAACTTACACGCTATTCAACAAAATAAGTTTATGATATAGAAAATTTTATAGACCAGTAATGTATGTATGGATTAGGTACATTTAACTGAAACTGAGAACCTCTATTTAGAACATATTTAATCAAATTTTAGGAGAATCATTGTGAGGCACACTCCAGGAACATTCTGTTTCCGTGAGGTGCACACACACTACACATATACCTGATGGTCATGTGACAAGCCATGTTATGGCCAACTTTAGTTCAACTTAGTTCAGATGTTATATGATCAATTAAACTTGAAGAAGGGAGAGTGTCCAGAATGTCCAGAAGCCCCATGTGTTCCCAATGTTAGAGCATTAAATACTGAGAACAAGGAAGATTGGGGCAGGTGTTGTAGAAACAAGTTGCAATGTCTAAAGAGCAGAGAACAGCATCCACATTAAACTTTTTGCAGATTGTGTGAGACTTCTGAAAATAAAGCACTCCTTTCTGAGGAAAAATGAAGAACGTTTGTGTGTCAGTTGGGGCCTCCAAATGCTGAGGTGGAGTTAGGAGTACAAGAAGATTATTGTGGCATAACACCTGTGAAGAATAAAAGGATTGGGTAGGGACAGCCCTCACACTGAGACACGGATTTTACTGCCTCTGAAATAAAAAAATAAGAAATGTTTGGCACAGGAACTTCCAATCACAATGTGGATATGCTAGTCCTCCAGCACCACTCGAGACCTACTGAATCAGAATGTCTTGGGTGGGGTCCAGCAAACCTTCTGTGTTTTAACAAGTCCTCTAGATAATTCAGATCCATAATCAAGTTTGAGGATGACGAGTTTCAAAAAAAAGCACCATACCCAAGAAGTAAACACTGAAAAAGTAAAAAAATTGTCTAAGTACTTTGTGTTAATGTGATTTTTTAAAATGCAAAATACAAACTACTTTAAAGAATGTGCATAAAATTTAAAACCATCTTGAACCAAGAGCTTAATCTATACCTAGAGACAATGAATTTGAGGAAAAAGAAAAGAAGTAAAATACTAATTAATTTTTCATCCAACATTAAGGAGTCAGTGAGGCAAGACTTCAGATTCTGGGTTCTTCTTATTTCTCAAATTAAAAATATTGTAAAATAGGGGCCAGCCTGGTGGCATAGTGGTTAAGTTTGCACACGCTGCTGGTGGCCTAGGGTTCGTGGGTTCAGATTCCGGGTGCGGACTTATGCACTGCTCATCAAGCCATGCTGTGGTGGTGTCCTATGTAAAGTAGAGGAAGATGGGCATGGATGTTAACCCAGGGCCAATTTTCCTCAACAACAACAACAAAAAAAATATTTCTAAAATAAAATGTGAAAAAGATGTATATATCCAACATGGTGGAGAAAAGTTTAATAAGGAAAATTACTTTAAATGGAGCAAAACTAGGAAAAAAGAAAAAAGCAAAGTACGAAATTTAAAAGTAGAACCACAGAGATAATGCTACATATATTCATTATAGAATACTGAAGTTACTTTAATCATTTTTTCAATATTGAATGTTACTCAACATTCCCCGAAGACACAGGAAAATAACACTGACACAGATGCTGAAAGAAAGGGGATTGTCACTGATATTCCATACATGTGCTCACAAATTAAAGGAACAACTAATATGAAACATTTATATATGAAGGTGTATAATGGTACACATATCTGAAGGCAAAATATTTAGGGAATAAAAGGTGGGTAGCAGTCAAAAAGTATATGTTCAATCATATATTTAAAAAAAAGGATTTTAAAAATATGAAGTAAAGTGAACCTAACTACAACCATAGAAAGAGTATTCAACTAACTTCTAAGTCTTCGTCCAAAAACAGTCACTATAGGAATCGTACATATTTTTAAACTTGATCTATCATTAAATATTTTTGGATACACACATATACAGACACACATGTGCCTGCATATAAATCTCAAACTTCCTACTCCAAAGCAAAGAAACCATATTATTATAACATTAGGTCCTATCCTCATCCAGCAAGCAATTTCTACATAGTAATCAATTCCTGAAGCCACCAGAAGAGAGATACATGGGCAACCACAGAAATTCTGACTCAGTAGCTCATCAGAGGAACAGGCAGATTTGAAGTCCAGATCCTTAAACAACTTGCACGCAAAAATGTTCATTAACTGCCAACATATCTTAAACAAATCAGACAATTTATAAGCCACTAATCACTCTCATGAATAACTCTTTGGTCAAACAGGAAATCAAAACAATGATTAGAAAGGAATAGCAAGGAGCCCTGGAGAGAGACGAGAGAGAAAGGAAGAAGAGAAGAAAACTGTCTGTTCTGAGAGAAAATATCTGAGCATTAAATATCTTGAATAGTAAATAAAAAGGAAAGCGAGTGAATTAAACTCTCAAAACAAGGAGAAGGGAGAAAGAAAACATAAAAAAATAATTTAGAAAAAGAGATAGAAGCAGAAATAAGAGTATAAAACAAATATAAAATAAGTCCAGAGGAAAAGTAATCAGTCACTCTGATTCTTTGGGAAACTCAATAAAATACACATCATTCAGACAAGTCTGATAAAGAAAAACTGTTTGAGGAAGACAAACATCAACAACATTAGGTGAGAAAATGGGACCAGGAGCGAAGTCAGAGAGAATGTTGTGCATCTGCACATGGAGATGCCTTTTGGGATCTCAATGATAAAGCTGCTTTTTAAATGAAACTGGAATTACTCAAACTGGCTCAAATAGAAAATTATACAAATGTTCTTTATGGTTTCAAGAGAGTTTTTAGGAAAGAAAATTCCAAATATATGGTGGGTTAGATGTGTTTACAGATGAATTGTTTCTAAAACTTAAGAATAGATGTTTACTCTACCGGGAAACTTCCAGAATATAGAATCAGAAGATATATCTCTATTAATTATGAAGTTAACGTGAGCCTGTTACCAGCACCAAAAAGAAAATGTGAGCAAGGAATCATCTTAAACAGACTATTAGAAAATTAGATAATTTTTTAATATCTTCACTTTTAATGTCCTCACCTTTCTGCCAGGAAAAAAACACAATATGCTCATGAAGTATATAAAGCATTTGATAAAATTTAGGATCCACTTCTCTAAAACACATTCTTTTTGGAGGACACTTCCTTAACATGCTTTTGTAAAAATAACTAACACCAAAAAAAAGCGCTCTCGAGCCCTTGCTTAAAACAAAGACAATAAGTCACAACTACAGACGGGTGAGGGACAGGCACACAGGGTCACTCCCACCCAGGGGCTCCTCTGTACAGGCTGGGATTCTCCCCCCAACAGATCTGAAGGTAGAACACTATGCAGCGGCAGCTGAGGCAGGAGGAAGGGCAGAGATGGTGGAGTATGTTGGTGGAAAGTGCTGTCTCACTAAGCTTCTAGCCCTGAAAATTGAACACTGAAAGGAAGAAAACTGGAAAATATAAAAACACTGTTCTCTCCTTTGAAGGAAGCAAGAAAGTCAGCGGGAAGAGACAGAGATAATAATGGACAGTTCTGGGAAGGTGGGGATGCCGGGGAAAGACAGGACAGGTGATGCAGAGCGCCCTGGTCTATCCGTCCACAGATCCCATAGGCATCATTCATCATAATAATCAAGCAGAATATAAATAAAGGTTCACTTACCTCTGCAAAGTGACATCCTTTTTAGGCTTCTTGATCCCTCTGTGTAAGAAATAAGTATAAAGGGGGAAAACCCACAAATAACCACATCTCCATCCTTGTATGCACTGGGTTCCATTCTCAAAAAGCAGTCAGGATAAGCCAAAGGACACACAAATAGAGGAAACTGCAGCAACAGGAAGAAGAAAATCAAAAGGAACTTCTTAGAAGCCTCTGCAAAGCCCTGCTTCTGCTTGAGGTGTCAGGCAGCAGAAGCAGAGGTGGAACATGCAGCCTAAGGAGATATCTACACATGTCACCTATAGTAACACAGACACAAATGCACACATGTGTATATGTTGTTTTTGTGGACTAGAAAAGCAATTCTAATGCCCCCCGATGCCTTTCAGCAGTCTCTTCCTCTCCCCTGGTGAGATCCAGACCCCTCTCTGCCCCGGGTCTCTGCATCTGAGGTCCTGTGTCCAGGTGAAAAACACCAGTTGGAAAACATGTTTGAGGAACATCCTCTCCAGCCTTAGGCACTATGATTTCACCCGCGTCTCTGGATAGCAAGGCTCCAGGGACCACCTCCTCTTGGGCAGATGGGGTCACAAGCCTTTGTCAACAAGCCATCCACATGAATGCCATTTGCGATGCTGCAAAATAACTGCATCAGAGGATGTGATATCAAATATAAGGTGAAAGACTCAGAAAGTATCCATGTCAGTCAGGGCTCAGCCAAGAACATTCCAGCATCTCTCCCTCCAAAGTCCAAGATAGGGAGGGAGAGCTTGATACACCCAGGGCCCAGGACAGCCACAGGACATTCCATGTGGGACGCATACAGGGCTGCACACCAATCATGAGTGCAGAAACACCATAAGCACATGAATCCCTGCCTGGGGAAGCAACAGTCAGGCTGAATTCAGAAAATTCCAAATCCATAGCTCAAGATCAATGCAGAAATAAAGTTACATTTTTGATTCTTAAAAATCTTCCTTCTTTCCTCTTCCTCAGTTCTTTTAAACTTGTTAATCCCAGGGATCAATATGTTGTGATGATCCACTTCCACACCTTCAGCATTAGTTTCCTCCACTATTTATGCTGTTGTGAGAACATGGGACTATGTGGGAATTTCCTTTATTTTTCATCGTAAAGTGGAGGATACAAGCTGGAAAACACCTATGTTCCCATCACCCCAAACATCAATGACAAGGGCCACAGCTATACATCTATCTGGCCCTGGAGCACAGTGCACTTTTATGGCAGGAAAATGATTCTTCTGTTTGATACTGTAATGTAGGGCACAGGATACATTTCCCAAAACCCACAGAATGTACAAGACAAAGAGTGAACCCTAACGTAAACTATAGTTCTCAGTTAATAATGTATCAATCTCCTACCTGAATTATAGCTAATATACCACGATAATGCAAGATGTTAATAATAATGGAAACTGTGCTTGTGTGCAGGGAGGAGGGAGTATATGGGGACTCTGTACTCTCATCTCAATTTTTCCATAAATCTAAAACAGCTCCAAAAACATAATATCTATTAATTATTTTGTTAGCCAATCTGGTACCTACTGGCCATATGTCATTATTGAGCATTTAAAGTATGGTTAGTCCAAATTGAGATATGTTATGAGTGTAAAATATGCATGGATTTAAAAAAAAACTTTGTATGAAAAAAGTGAATAGAGAAGATCTCAATAATAACATTTATACTGATCATATATTGAGATCATAATACTTCTTGACATACTGGGTTAAGTAAAATATATTCTTAATATAAAAATATTAAAGTTACATGAGTACTGAGTTGGGAATTGCAAAATGCATGCAATACTAACAGACATGAGACTCTGGCTGAGGCAAGGGCTTCCAGGTTTTACAACAACCACATAAACTTATGGCTTCCCACACTGAAACCCACCTCCTCTGACTTGAGACAAGGCTACTGTTAATTTTTTGAGTTGGTCCCCGCAAAAGGTAGAAATATGTACAGAAACATGTATAGTGAACAGAAATGCTACTGATTTTTATGTTGATTTTGTATCTTTTACTGAATTCATTGATTAGTTCTTACTTTTTTGGAAAAAAACGTCATGACATCATCTGCAAATTGAGACCATTTTAATTTTACTTTTCATATTCAGATGTCTTTTATTTTCTTTTTCTTTCCTGATTACTCTGGCTAGATCTTCCAGTAATATGTCGAATTGGAGTGGTGAGTGTGGGCCCCTGACAATCTGTAAGAACCTGTTTTAACCCCAAGTCCACCTACCAGTCCATCTCAGGACAGAGTTTGACTTAATCAACCAAACAAAAATTCACAAGGGCTAGTCTCACCTCTCACCTTACCATACCAGGATTGGGCACTCAGACCCATTCAAACTACAGCTTAGTGGTCCCCAGGCCTTAAAGATCCCCTCCACAAAGTCCTTACATCAAGCCCATCACTCCAGTTTCCTGCCAACTGCTGGCACACACACATTCTACATTAAGATGGTACCACTTGCCACACAACTCACACTGGTGGGAGCCATGTTCCACTTCCCACTTGCAAGCCTGTGTTCACCTTCTGGTGCTGATCTTGGTCCACTTCCAGTGCATGTCTTGGTTCAATTCCGGTGCAGCCACAAGTGCTCCATTGAAGTCCTGACTCTGAACCAGCAGGAAGTCCAGCATCTAGTGCATCTGAAAGATGCTAGGACAACTGCTAACGTTTGAGATCCATGTTCACCCTACTTAGCCCCCTTGTCTGAACTCTGGCACACTCCTACCCTTAACCTCATGGTGACAAGTCAAGGGACTTTGTGGAGCCCCTCCAGGTTGGGCAACGGCTGGACCTGGGACTTTTGGGTCTCCGGAATGACCCAAAGCTGGATCCCTTGTAGGGTGGAGGAAGTGAGAATTTGGGGTCAGGGTTTCAATGTCTTTGAACAAGTCTAGCCTAATGCTATGTATCCCAATCGAATACATAGTGGGTTTTTTTGTTCTTTGTATGTGTAGATGTATTAGTTGTAGATGTATCATGTTGTCATGTCCTTTCTTGGCCCAGTCATGTTAAGTTTCCATTTAGATATTTAGGTACAAAGACATATTGCAACCCTCTCTTTGCATATTTACAGACAAAATTGCCTTATGAAATATCTATTTACAAACCATAGATAAGTATTTCCATACATCCTCTTCCTCAGACAAAAATAACATTGTGTGCTTGGCCAAGGGGCGTAGTGGTTAAGTTCCCGTGTTATGCTTTGGTGGCCTGAGGTTCACTGGTTCGGATTCCCGGCACAGGCCTCTACACCAGCAGACACTTAATGCACCACTCCTCAAGCCATTCTTGAGGAGTGGTGCATCCTACAGGCAAAAATTAGAGGAGAATTGGCTCAGATGTTATCTCAGGGGCAATCTTCCTCCCTAAGTGATGATGTGGATAACAATGTTGATGGAGAAGTAGATAACTGAAAATTCACTCTGGTCTTTGTCAAGTGCGTCTGGGTAAAGGGCACCTTGGAATCATAGGACTATAAAACTGAAAAACACTTTTCAAGCTCTCCATAATACAGATGAAGAAAGTCTAAAGAGGTTAAACTATTTGACCAAGATTAATTCCTGGAACTAGAGTGAGATCCACTAATTCTCAGTGGGTACATTGTCAAAACATGTCTAGCACTAAATAGCCAAGAGAGGGAAGTCTGTTGACTTCCAGGTAGAAATGGTTTTTGTTTTTGTTTTCTTTTTCACGTGTTTGTTTTCTCTCTCTTAGATGACTGCTTTGCCCTGACAAAGAATTTATCTGGTGTTCATGCTACACTTCAGAAGAGGAAAATGCTCCTGGAAAACATTATTGTGATTCAATGTAGCACCAGAGAGCCCAGTCATTTAAAAATGAGAATAGATAGAATAAGGTAAATAATATTAGAGAAGAAGAGAAAAATCTGTTATTTTAGTGAGAAATAACTTATACAATTTATAACTTTTAAATACGTTAGCTAGTGTGAAAAGATACTAGGTAACCATATGAAAAATATGTTTATATGAGCCAGAACTAGTTTAAACCTATAAGTAATTATTCTAGTCATAGGAGAAATGAAATATTTAAAATAATTGGATTTATGCAACAGGAAGCCATATGTAGTTATATAATTGAAAATTTATGTGGGATAAATGAAGAAGATTACAAAGATACACCAAAGGACCTAGAAGCTCTGAAGAAATGGAGAGATATACTACAATCATGAATGAAAAGAATATCCATTTTCCAAGCATCATTCAGATTCACTGTATTTAAAATCAACTTTTAAAATGATACAGTAATTGTTTTATAGACAATAAGATATCCCTTTGCAAAATAAAACATTGGACCATCGACTAACATTATTCACAAGGAAATCACTCCAAATGGATTATAAGGCTAAAATTAAAAGTAGAAATTCTCAGTGCATAACAGTGGTGGATGACAATACAGAAGAATATCCATGATCATAAAATTAGTGAAGTTATTCTTAATATATATTCTTAAAGATGTGTTGTTGAAAAGAGGGATGAGGAATATACAATGGACGATGGTATGGTGTCAGATTTTCTTTTAGAAACTGAATCTTGAGAGGAATATTTTAGTCTACAGTATTGGATAAAGAAATAGAAATCTGTGGTAATTAAACCTATAATGAAACGACAAATTTCAATAACAGTATCATGTATCAGTTAGCTTTTGCAGTATAACCATCCTAAAATTTGGTGACTTAAAGGAAGAATGACTTATTTTTCTCAAGATTCTGTGGGTTAGCTGGGCAGATCTTTGATCTGGACCTATTAATGGTTCAGGTGGGATTGGATGATCTACCATGGCCTTACTCACATATCTGATTGTTGACTTGAAGTCACCTGGAGTGATAGAAATGTGCAGTATGTCACTTACATATTGATGGTCACAGGTTTCCGAAGCGCAGCCAGAGAAAGAGAAGTACCAATGAGAAGGTGTTTTTCAAGCCTTTGCTTATGTCATTTACTAGTGTCCAATTGACCAAAGAAAGTTACAAGGCCAAGTCCACAAAGAGTCAAAGTGGGATGGTACTAACAAAACACACAGATGGAGGGAGAGGACTGATGTGTGGCCATTTTTGCAAGCTACCACAGATAATTTTAGAGGAAAATTAATCTGAGGTAATATTCATCTTTGTGTATTTGTGCATTTGAATGCCCGAGGATCATTGGACAAAGCCAAAGAAATGTAAAGCAATAAATTAATTGGAGATGTAAGGTAAATTTAGTTGGCACTTAAAGTCTGCTTGCAAAAATTTGGTAGTTTATTTTTCAGGTGTATGCAAATTATGGTAAAAAAAATACATGTTGATTATTTTCGCCTAAAACATTTGTATGCCTTAACACTCTTGATGTGTTTCTCTCTGGCCTTAGGAAGATAATGCAGCACTTGGGGGCAAAGATGCAGTCTAATAGCCCCACCTTGGGGGCAAAAATGGAGAGATTCCCCACGGCCGGCATGACCTTGACCTTGGTGCTGTGGCAGATGGAGAGGAAGGTGACCCAGACACTGCAGAACACCAGCATGCTGAACGTCAGGAACTTTGTATCATGAAAGATGTCAGGCAGGTTCTGGACCAGGAAAGCAACAGCGAAGCTGCCCAGGGCCAAGGATCCCAGGTGTCCCAGGACACAGTAGAAGGCAGTGACTGAGCCCTTGTTGTACACGATGAAGATGTGGCCGTGTTCAGAGTGTGCATCTGTGTCAATGAAGGAAGGAGAGGTTCCCAGACAGATCCCACAGAGACTCAGCTGGATAAAGAAGCAGATGGGAATGATGAAGTTAGGTGCCCCTGACACCAACCACTGCCACATCCTTCTCCCTGGTGCAGTGACCTTGAAGGCCACAACCACAGTAATAGTTTTGGCCAAGACAGTGGAAAGAGCCACAGTAAAAACAACTCTAAATGTGATTTGTTGAATAATTAGGTAGTTGCGTTGGGTCGGCCAAAGAAGAGTAAGGAGCAGAAGGAGCAGAGGGTGAGGGAGATGAGCAGGATGTAGCTGAGAGTCCAATTGTTGGCCTTGATTATGGGAGTGTCCAAGTGCTTCACAAAGACCCCAGGGACCACTGTTGTGACAACAGAGAAGCAAGGAGCTCTGCAAGCCAGAGTCTTCCCTAAAGAATCTTCAAATGCCAGAAATGTCACAACTTTCATCAGACAGTGATTTCTCTCATTGTTTGCATACTGGTTTCCTGGACGCCCTATACATTGATCTCTATTTGAAAAGGAAAGGAAAGTCTTGGTGTTTCAGTCAGCCACTCTTCCACATTCCCAAGACCAAAAAACAGTCTCATTGGCACCATAGGGCCCACAGCCCACACCTTATTTGGTTGTGAGACACAAACTTGCATAGACAACTTAATAATATTCACATTAAACAGTCCCCTCCTATGTCGGAATTCTTTTAGCTTCAAGTAAGTGATAATCCATCTCTAAAAGTTCCAAGTTTGGGTCTTGTTTTAGTTGGATGTTCCCATAAACTTGAGGGATTAAGGGCGAATATTTTAGGTGGTGGGGATTTTGCAACACACCAGTGAGGTACGGGGAAATTGAGGCAGGAAAAGGAAGGCAGGGCATCAGGGACATCAAGTGCTTTACCACTGTGCTCACCTAGAGCTCAATCGCACTGGGGAGCTCTGTGAGCCAAGAAGAACACATGGGACCAAGTCATCTCAGCTGAGGGTGAAGCAGCTGCAGTGCCTATGCAGCCATGCCCATCAGCCATCATTCAAGGGCTGCGCCCTGGGCTATGAATTTGCATTTCGCAAACTTTTACTGTAAAGGGACAGAGAGCAAATATTTTAGGCTTTGTGGGCTATAGGGTCTCTGCCACAACTACTCAACTCTGACCTTGGAGCATGAAGCACCTATTCTTATTGTTGAAAGTGGGCATTCTTTTCTCGTCCCTGTTTCTACAAATGATATTAGAACAATGCAATTACCGTAATTACAGCTTTTCTTTTTGAATCACTTTTCTATATAAATCCTGTTTCTCGATTTTTCTAACTTGATTTTTGTTTCGTAAAAAAGGTAGTAAAATTCTTAACTTTCAAAGTAAATTCCTTTGATAAAGTGGTTTGAACTGTTTTAAAGCTAAAAATTATTTAGGAAAGGATACAGACTTTTGTAATATTCAGACATTCCATTTGGGAAATTTAATGGCGCTAAATTTATTCATTTTCTTTTGCATTTCTCAAACACATTTTTAGATTTTAAATTAAAACTATGCTTTGCATAACATACAGTAACTACCTACTTAGTATCCTTCCTCCATTTTACCTAGCTATTATAACCACAATTTTGAGTGAACAAAGCCGATTGTGACAGATCTAAGCTAATTTTTGCCAGAGTGTGCTCCACCTCACTTGTGGGTTATGCGCCATGGACATAAATCAATGACAATCTGATTGTATGGTCTCTTTCTTGCACTAAATAAAATGTGCATCAAATAGGATGCTATAGCTGACTCTTCCTCGTTCTTTCCCATGTGGATGCTGTGCAGTGGCAGACACTTGTAAAAATAAAATCCAACACACTAAGCATATTCAAGCAAAAGTTATATGGAGCCTGAGTCTTTGTTATCAAAATGTTGATAGAAAAAAAAGGCCTTTGCTTCTGTCTATTTCTGAAATTCTTGTAACATAAATAACAAATGTCATGACTTAAGACCACTATGAGGTTCTCTATCACTTTCAGCTGAACGCAGTCTAACTAATGTACTTTGTGCATTAGATTTTTATGTTTTTGTGAGTGAGAATGAGATTTTAATACTGCATTATCAAACACTTTACTATTGATATGTAGGAAAATCATTACTATTGATACATTATTTTTATCTTTTATTTATTTATTCATTCATTCATTCATTCATTCATTTATCTTTTGATTGAGGAAGATTAGCACTGAGCTAACATCAGTGCCAGTCTTCCCCTATTTTGTATGTGAGTTGCCACCACAGCATGGCTGATATGTGGTGTAGGTCTATGCCTGGGATTTGAACCCATGAACCCAGGCCACCAAATTGGAGCATGCTGAATTTTAACCACTACCCTACAGGGCCGGCCTGCTACATTATTTTAGATCCCATTAATTGATTAGATATTTTTGCATTGTAATTTAAAATATTTTTTGCATTATGTAAGTAAACACGGAAGCAGATTCCACTGGTTGCCTATTCATGACCCATCTGTCCCCTTCCTACCAGCAGCTCAGTTGTGCTTAGACATTCAACTTCCTCCATGAGGCCGTGTGATTGAGGGGAGGTTGACAGCTCTAAATCAATTATAGTTGGCCCCACTTGGAGGATGTGTTTTTGAGTGGCACTTACAGTCAAGAGGACTAGATGCCCACTCTTTTTGTCTTTTTGTTCGCTTGCTATGGTCTAATACTTTAAACAGCCATGCCTTTGAGACCATGGAGTCATTATATCTCTGGCCTTTTTTTAAAATTGTTTCACTTTTTTTGTAAAAAGTGATATTTATGACAATATTCATCAACTGAACAGCAAATGGAATGAAACATATTTCCTTCTCCATCTTTATAATGCAACAACTGTGATTTTATTTTTTCTGGCACAAAGAATCTTTGTAGTAAATTACTCTGGTCTTTTTTATGGGATATAATATTTGTTTTTTAAAAAGCACATTTAGTTTGTTTTCTTTTTAATTTACAGCCAGATGCATTCTAACAACAAACAATTTGTAAACATGCTTTCTCCTCCAGCCCGTTATTTATTTCTGTAATATGTTATTTCATGCATTATTTTACTGGACAGAACATTTAGCAATGTAAAGAGATAACTTTGGTAATAAGTATCTGTGAGTTGTTTGCTGTTTTGTTTGGTAAGACTGGAATATTGTACTTTAAAGATGATGGGCTTTTTTTTTTCATTATGTGCCTATTCTGTCTTTTATCATCTCATTCCAGCCATATTAGTCCTATTCCAAATGTCTGAATATGCCAAATAAAAACATTTTCAAAACACTTTATTGAGGTGTGACTGACATACAAAAAGCTGTACATACTTAATGTGTACAACTTAATGTGTTTGGAGATAATATACACCCATGAAACTATCACTACAATCAAGTCCTTAACCTATTCATCACCTCCAAATATTTCCTCCTGTCCTCTTTATTTTTTTAATTTAACTTCCTTTTTTAAAATACTTTTTTTCTTTTGAGGTAGGAACACAACATAAATCTACCGTCTTACTAAATTTTTAAGTCTACAATACAATATTGTTAGC
This sequence comes from Diceros bicornis minor, assembly GCF_020826845.1. Lineage (NCBI taxonomy): Eukaryota > Metazoa > Chordata > Mammalia > Perissodactyla > Rhinocerotidae > Diceros > Diceros bicornis. Next base: position 41,468,434 of record NC_080770.1, on the reverse strand, counting down.
TATAGGCCCATGTTGGACAGTAGGTCTCCAGAAATTATTCATCTTGCATAACTTTGGTTGTTCAAAGTTCTATTGCCAAAAATCCCTCTTCGTCTTGAACTGAAAAATCCCACCATGGGGGGTGGATAGGGTTTATACCATATAAGTAAAGGAAAATGAAGAGAGAGAAGATAAAGAGAAAACAAGATAAACGGAAAGGTTTTCTTCTTATTAATGTTTCTGGCCAACAAATTTTGGAGTACACTGCTTGCTGATGTCCTTTCTAGCCAGTCTTATCCTTCAGCCGGCTTCTATAGACTTCTCCGTGCAGACAATGCCAAGTATGTAGGGAGCCAGGAGGTGACCAAAAGAGTCACAGGAATCTGCAGCCCATCTGCAGCTCACTGGTGGGGAGGGGCACTGAGGCGTCACCTTGGCCTTTCTTTCCAAGTTCACATAAAGGAGGGTCGGTTCCTTCCTCAATATATGAAGGTGGAGATAAACCTCTTTCACAGAATGGATTATGGATAAATTAATGTGAGAGCCATGAAAAAGGCAGAGGAGATAGCACCATGATCTGAAGTAACTGGACATGTGAATTAGTAACCAATATAAAGAAGAGCTGAAGACAAGAAAAAGGGCTAAAATCCAGTTCTCAATTTTCTAAGATGGAAATGCAAGTCTTTCTTCTTCAAAAAGAAAAAAGTCATTGAACCCTTTCCTTTAAAATAAAATTGAAATAATTTTCAATTTTTGAAATTTGAAAAATTGCAAATAATGGTTTTAACCATGATGTCAGTACACAATAATGTGTAGCAATCAGCTGTTAAGTGCACTGCAAATTGTTCATTCCTTAACAATTATGTTATCAAAGCTTGCAATTGATATATATATTTTAGTAAATTGTAGACTGTGTGCAAATTTGTCACCATATTATTGACAATGTTACTCTTACATATGAAAGCATGACTAGGAGCGAGGGGGTGGTGTGACCCGAGATTGCTAGAGTCACAGCAAGAAAAGTCAAGAAAGTGCCATCGGGTCATTTGGACAAAAGAATGCTATATGGCTGCTGGGTTTATAACAGATTAATTGGAGAAAAACAAGTCACTACAGTAAATTATTGTCTACTTACCTCAGTCACCCTCTCCAAGAACACATATTTTAAAATGAGACAAGTTATTATATTTAAAATTACCGGTTCTGGCATTTTAGAAACTACATCAAATAATGATGTAAAAACTAGGTTACGAACATCCTGGTATCAATACCAACTACCATCTTTTACCAAAATAAAACTCTAATTATCACCAATTCATTTGCAATCTAGTCCTCCTCCAATATACAAAATCAACAACTTCAAATGTTTCATAACTCTTTTTAACTTTCCCTAAAATTTTAGAAGATAATATATCTCTTGGAAAAGTTCAGAAAGATAGAGACACAAGATGAAAATATTACCCTAATAAATGATGTAAAACACAAGATATGAACAACTGTTAAAAGAATTCTCTATGAAATTGATAATTCTACTATCTGTACACCTGCTTATTACCTATCAGTAATTTGATACATAAACAAATAGAATAGTGTATTTAATGGGATCAATTCTTTCAGTTGTGTGTTTTTCCTTTTAAAACTACATCTGCTTTTATGTGCTGGCTTAATTTTCAGGTGGTATCACATTAGAACACCGTCATCTCTGAAGATTTTTGCAACAAGGAACTCTACCTTGGCCCTTGATCAACTGTAATCTGTGTTATGATAAAATCAGAGCCCTACACGGAACAATGTTTCCTAAATCCTATATCCCGTGCGTTGTTCATGTCAGGGAGTAGATGCCACCAAGTAAACACTAAACAGTGTTTCAATAGCATGGGATATTAAAAGGAGTACATGCAGGGTTGAGTGTGGGACCCCATTCAGTGCCTCAGTGCCAAGAAGAAAGAGGTAAATGCATCCCTCCAGAGACTGGGATAAAAATAGGAGGTTATGAGTCCGAGGCTCCCTCTGCAGGCCATTAAGCAGGAACCTGGAATAAAACTGTTGACACCATGGATCATGGTTGGTTTTACAGGGAACTCACGAGGAAGTGAAGGACATGAAATAATGATAATTATAATAACAGCAGCAAACTCTTCTACTGAACCAGGCACTACACTCTGAATGTTAATTCTGTGCTTGAAGATACATTAACACACATAATCCTCAAAATATCCCGAAGTAGTAGATGTTGGTCTTTTCACAATTATATAGATGAAGAGACTGGGTACAATGGCTAGAAAACTCATCCAGGTTACACAGCTCATAAATGACAGAGCCCAAGCTCAATGCAGTTATGTTATGCTCTTTTACTACAACCCCAAGTTAAGTCTCTAACGACTATCTCCACTGGCAACTGCCAAGACCTTAGTAGTCCCGCCATGCAGGTAGGCATGGGCATGGCAGGGACCCGGCTGAGGGAGGCTAAAACACCCGAAGTGTGGCACAGCAGTTGTCAAGTGGCTTCCTCCTCTGACGGGGGTGAGAACACACCCAAAAAACTTGGCGGCAGGCACCAAGGCTCTTTCCTTCTGAGCTGGTCCTCCACGAAATGGGCCTGGAGCTGGAGGATGAGCGAATAGGCCAGCCTCTTTTGAAAAAAACAGGCGATCTGCGCCAGCCTTCCTGTCGCCCTGGGCGTGCCATATACGCCCTCAGGCAGAGGGCCTCACGCCTGCCCTCCATGGCGGATTTCTCGCCGGACCATGGTCTGGGCACTAGGATGGCCAGGCCTTCCCGACTCCAGAGAGGAGGCAGGGACCTGTTGCGGGAAGGACTAGTCCAGTATGGCCGTGGCTCCTTAGCCCTGGGGTGCCATATGCCAGTCACGGCTCTTCAGACTCCACAGAGCCTTTCCTACACCTGGCCTGGCTGCAGTCGCAAAGTGAAGACATGGGGTGAGGCCACGACTTTGTCTTTTCAGGAAGAAATGAGACCCGGGATGAAGCAGCTGGCCCAGGCACAGCCTTGAGATTGAAGCCCGGTATGCCTGTGGCCATCAGGACGTGAACAATGTTTCCAAGGCAGGGAAGCGGCCTCCAAGCTGAGTGGGAGTGGGGGAGGGGAGGGAGACAACAGCTGAAGCCAAGTCCAGAAGGGCGGTGATGGAACAGCTGTAGCTGGGTGGCGCCAGCCGGTCAGAGCCTGGCGGGAGGGCAGAGACTTCACTGAGGACCTCGAGGCAAGCCCTAGGCCCCGGTGGTCGCGCATGCACCCTGGGCCTGTGTGGGGGTGTGGGGGGTTGAACCCAAGCCCACAGGGCTCCCGGAGAGGTCAGAGAAAGAAGGGTCCATGGGAGAAGTAAGTGAGGTGGGCAGGGGGCGCCACCTTACACTCCTCAGGTCCCTGAGGGAGAGAGAGAGAGACAGAGAGACAGAGAGGGAGAGAGATAGAGACTCCTGGCCTCTGAGTTGCTGCCTCCACCACTGACTGGTGCCAACTCACACGTCATCCCACTTCCACCCACCGCCCTCACGCCCGCCCCGGGGCCAGCCCCACCACAGAGAGGCCAGTTCCTGCTCACCTCCGTACCGGCCCTTCCGGACCTGACCCCAGTGCAGGGGAAATGGTTCAGACAAGCCTTTACATGTCCCTTGGCATGACAATCATCTTCCTACCCTCTCCCTTCCCACAGGCCAACCCACGACATCCACCTTTGTCATTAGCTCAGGAGAGTATGCTAGATAAGAATCTCTGCCAGTGTGTGGAGAGACTCAGTTTCCCGTGTTTCTCCCATGGACACATGTTCTTCAGCTGGGTCTGATTTTCTCCAGACAACCTGTCTTGTTAAGGAATTGGCCAGCCCTAAGAACCTGTAGGGAAAGGGCAGAGGTGGATTATCTCTCTGCCCTCAACTGCCCCGAGCTGAGTCGGTCCCTCAGACCTGGCCAGGGGCAGCCCATCTCCAGGCGCCCTCTCCCTGGTCATCCTGGGACAGGATAGACGGCAGCCCCACCCAACTCGCCACTACCACGACCATAGTCCTCCCTCAGGAGGCCTGGGCAGGACAGGGACCCGGGTCTGGCAGGCTGCCTGATGTCACCTCTGGCACACCTGTTGCCTGGCTGCTTCCTCCACTGACGGGGCCCAGCACAACCCCCAGGAGACTTGACGGCCGTCCCCAGGGCTATGTCCTCAGGAACTTGTCCCTTTGGAAGTGTCCTGGCCCTGGTAGCATGTTCAGCTGGTTGTGCAGCCTCCTTTGGAGAAAGCAGGCGACCCAAGCCAGCCATCCTCTCGCCCTCTGCCTGGCAGCTTTGCACTCAGACATAAGGTCTCACTCGTGCCCTTCATCATGCTTTTCTCCCCAAAGCCATTTCCTGGGGTACTCTTAGTCTTACGTTACTGTTATGCTTGGTTTCCGTTTACTGTCAGTTTTAGGGTTAGGTTTCGTTTTTGGGTTAGTGTTAGGTTTATATTTAGGTATATGTTTCTGGTTAGGGTTAGGTTTATGGTTCTGGTTAGGCATAGGGTTATGATTCGTTTTAATAGTATGTTGGAGTTTAGGTTAGTGTTAGGGTTGAGGTTAGGCTTATGGTTGGTTGCCAGGTTTGGGTGAGATTTCAGGTTAGGGTTAGGGTTCAGTTAGCATAGCGTTATCATCTGGTTAGTGTAAGGGTTAGGGTTTCTGTTAGTATTGGGGTTAGGGTTATGGTTAGCATTAGGGTTATGGTTCTGGTTAGTGTTAGGGTTTGGGTTTGGTACAGGTTTGTTTTACGTGTAGGGTTAGTGTTAGAGTTTAGGGTTATGCTTAGGGTTAGGGTCAGTGGTCAGGTTCAGTTTAGCATTAGGGTTAGTGTTAGGGTTCGAGTTAGATTTAGGGTTAGGGTTAGGTGTAGTGTTAGTGTTAGTTTGCTGGTTAATGTCAGGGTCAGGGTTTGGTTTTGATATCGGTTTAGACTTAGGGTTGTGGTTGGGTTAGTCTTCAGGTTAGTGTTAGAGTTCTTGTTAGGGTTAGGATTCAGGTTAGTGTTCGCTTTAGTGTTAGGCTTTGGGTTAGGCTGAGGTTAGGGTTAGTATTCGGATTAGGGTTATTATTAGGTTTCAGGTTCGAAAAAGGCTTAGCTTTAGCGTTAGGTTTCTTGTTAGGGTTAGGGTTAGGGTTAGGGTTAGGGTTAGGGCTAGGGTTAGGGTTAGGCTTTGGGTTGGGTTCGGGTTAGGGTTGGGGTTAGGTTTAAGTTTTGGTTTCCGATTAGGGTTATGGCTAGGGTTAGGGTTCGATTTAGGTCTAGGGTTAGGGTTAGGGTTAGGGTTAGCGTTGGGTTTGGATTAGGGTTAGGGTTAGCATTAGGGTTAGAATTATGTTTAGAGTTCAGGTTAAGGTTAGGGTTAGCAGTAGTGTTCAGGTTAGGGTAATGTTTAGTTTTAGTGTTAGGGCTGGTGTTCGAGTTAGGGTTAGGCTTAAGGTTCAGTTTCGTGTTCTGGTTAGGCTTAGGGTTAGAGTCGGGCTAAGATTAGGTTTAGGGTTAGGGTTACAGTTCGGGCTAGGATTGCTGATAAGGTTAGGGTTAATTTTCATGTTAAGTTTAGGTTTAGGTTTAAGGTAAGGGTTGTTTTCGGGTTAGGGTTACGGCTAGGGTTCGAGTTCATTTTCCAGTTTGGGTTAGGGTTATGTTTTGCTTTGTTGGGACAGTTAGGATTAGGGTTACTGTTAGGGTTGTGTTAAGGTTTAGGGTGAGGTTAGTGTTTGGATTAGGGTTATGGTTAGTGTTTGGTGTCAGTATCAGGTTAGGTTTATTGTTAGGGTTCGAGTTAGCGTTTGAGTTAGGGTTAGGGTTTGGATTCGGGTTCGGGTTCGGGTTAGGGTTAGTGTTCACCTTAGGGTTAGGGTTAGTTTTAGGGGTAGGGTTGGGTTCTGGGTCGGTTTAGGGCTAGATTTCTGTTTAGGTTAGCGTTCCGATTTGTGTTCATGTTAGGTTTAGGGTTAGGGTTATTGTGAGGTTAGGCTTAGCTTTATTTTGAGGTTTGCCTTTGGATTAGGGTAAGGTTTAGGTTTCGGGTCGGGATAAGTTTAGGTTTAGGTTTAGTGTCGGATTAAGCTTCAAGTTAGGGTTAAATTTGGGGCTCGGTTTAGGGTTTGGGTTAGGGTTCGGCTTATGCTTAGGGCAAGGTTTAAGGTTAGGGTTGGGTTGGATTAGGTTTACTGTTAAGGTTCATGTTAGGGTTAGAGTTATGTTTAGTCTTAGAGTTAGTGCTCAGATTAGGGCGGGTTAGGTTTCAGGTTCGGGTTAGGGTTACGATTAGTGGTAGGGTTCGGGTTAGTGTTAGGACTAGAGTTAGGGTTAGGGGTAGGGTTAGGGTGAGAGTTAGGGCCTGCGCTGGGTTATGTTTAGGGCTAGGGCTAGGTTTAGTGTTATGGTTATTCTTAGAGTTAGATGATGTGGTTTGTGTTTCCGTTAAGGTTAGGTTTAGCAGTCGGGGTAGGATTAGGAATAGGGTTAGTGTTTGTGTTAGGACTGGTTTAGGGCTACAGCAAGGGCTAGGGATAAGATTAGGGTTGGATTACATGTAGGGTTAGGGTGAGAGTTAGGAGTACGTGTAGTGACAGGGTTAGAGTTATGGCAAGAGTTATCGTTAAGGCTGGGCTTAGGGCTAAGTTTAGTTATTACATTTAGGGTTAGGTTTCTTTTTAGGTTTATCACTAGATTTATTTTTATGGTTTGGGATGGGGCGGGTTTTGAGGTTAGAGCTAGGTGTATGATTAGGGTTAGGTCTGACGTTAGTGTCCTGTGTGCCTTAGGGTGGGACAATGGAAAGTGTAGGATTAGGCGTAGGGTTTTGGTTTGGGTTAAGATTAGGGTTAGAGTTAGGGTTATGCTAGCGTTAGGGTTACTGTTACAGCTAGGGCTAGGACTAGGTTTTAAGTTGGGGTTAGAGTTGGCTTAGGGTTACAGTTACAGTGAGTCATAGGGGTAGGCATATTATTAGGGTTAGGGCTAGGGGGAGTTTTAGGGCTTGGGGTAGGTTTAGGGTTAGAGCTAAAGTTGGGTTAGGGTTCATGATACAAACCCCAACCCCAGCCCTAAAACTAATGTTAACATTAATCCGAACGTTAAGCCTAATTTTCATCATAGCCCTAAACCTAACCCTAACCCTAACCATAGCCCTAGACATAACCTTATACCTAACCCTAACCCTAAGTCTAAAGCTACAATTACCCCTACACTAAACCTAGGCCTACCACTAACCCTATACCTGACACTTAGCGCAACACAACACCAACCCAAACACTAACAGTAACAATAACAGTAATTCAAGAATTAGCACTAAGCCTAAGCCTAGCCCTATCCCTAACACCAACCCTAGTCCTAGACTTAACCCTAACCCTGGCACTATCCCTAGCCCTAAACTTAACCCTAACTGTAACCCTAACCCTAACCCTTGCCCTAGATCTAGACCTGACCCAACCTACAGCTGAAACTAATCCTAGCCCTAGCCCTAAAACCCAGACCTTACACTAGCCATAACCCTAACTCTATGTCTAAACCTAGCTCTTGCCCAAACCTTAACCCTAACCCTAACACTATGCTAACTCTAGTACACTAACTCTAAACACTAAGGCTAACACTATACTTAACTCTAATCCTAACAATAACCCTAACACTAATACAACCCTAGCCCTAACCCGAACCCTAACCATAATCCTTACCCTAAACCTAAATCTACTTCTAACAATAACCCTAACACTAACCTTGACCCAAGTCTTGAACTAACCCTAGCCGTAAACCCAGCCCCAACCCTAACCCTAATCATTGTCCTCACCTGACCCCTACACTATCCCTAGCCTTAACACTAACCCTAATGTTATCCATAATCCTAACACAAGCCCCAGCCCTAGACCTAACTCTAGCTGTAACCCTAACCCTAAAACTGGGCCTAAAACTTAGCCTAACCCCGAACACTAACACTAAACGCAGCCCTATGCTTAGTCCTGAATCTGACACTAAACCTAACAGTAAAACTGAACCTAACCCTAGTCTAAGCCCTAGACCAACCCCTAGCCATAAACTTAACCCTAGACCTAACTCTAGCCCTGGCCCTAATGTTAACCTTAATGCAATTCCCACAGCTAACCGTATCACTACCCCTAACCTTAACTGTAACCCTACCTCTATCCCTAAAACACTCTTTACCCAGACCCTAAGACTTAAAGTAACACGAACCCTAACACTAATCCAACCCTAAACCCAAACCTAACCGTAACCCTAACCCTAACCTTAAGCCTAACAATAACCCAATCCCTAGCGATAACACTAACACTAATCTTAAGAATAATCATAACACTAAACCTACCGCTACACCTAACCCTTACCCTATGCCTAACTGTAACCATAACCCTAAATCTTAGATAACCCCTACCCCTAAGTCTAACCCTAACTCTAACTCTAATGCTAACCCTAACCGTAACCTTATGCCTACCCATAATACTACCCTGAACACTAACATTAACTCTTTAACCCAACCACAAACCTAACCCCAACACTAATCTTAGCATTAAACCTAACCCAAACCCTTGCCCTAAACCTAGCACTAACCCTAACCCTAAAACCAGCCCTAGACCCAGCCTTAACCCTAACCCTAAACCTAAGACAAAGCCAAACACTAACCCTAATTGTATCCCAGACCTACCCCTAACCATAAACCTACCCTTAACCCTAACTGTGACTCTAGACCCTAATGCCAACTCTAACACTAGCAGTAAACCTAAATCTAACCCTAACCCTAAAACTAACCCTAACCCAATCCCTACAACAACCACTGGCCTTAACCCGAACACTAACCCTAAACCTATCCATACACCTACTCCTCCCTTAATCATAACCCTAACCGAAACCCTAGCCCCTCCATAACCATAGGCCAAACTCGAATGCAACCCTAACCCCAACCCTACCACTAACCATAAAACTAAACCTAACCCTAACCCAAACTTAACCTCAACTCCATCCCTAATAATAACACTATTCCTAACACTAGCCATAATCCTAACCTTACCCCTAGCCCTAACCCTAAACCTAACCCTAACCCTAAACTTACCCCTAACCCTAATGCTAACACTAACGCTAACACTATCCCTACACGTACCACTCTGTTAAACCTAACCTTAAGCCAAGCCTAACACTAACCCTAACCCCAGTTCTAGCACTAACACAAACCTTAACCCTAAGCCTAACTCTACCCCTACACCTACACACCTCCCCTAATCCTAATCCAAACCCTACCCCAACCCTAAGCTTAAACCTAACCCTAAAGGAAGCTTAAGCCCAAACATAACCCTAACGTTAACCATAAAACTAACATTAACTCTGTACGAAACCTAACCTTAACCATAAACCTTACCCTAACACTAATCCAAGTCCTGCACCTACACCTACTATTAACTCTAAACCTAACCATAATACAAACCGACCCATAACCCCACCCCTACCCCTACCCCTACCCCCACCCCTAAACCTAACGCGAACTCTAACCCAGCTCTACACATAACGCTACCCCTAACGTTAACCCTAACCCATTCATACCCCAACCTTAATCCTAGCCATAGCCCTAAACATAAAACCAACAACAGCCCTAGCCCTAAACCTGACCTAGCACTAACCCAGCCCTAAACTTAACACTAAACCTAGCACTAACCATAGTCCTATCCTAACCATTGCACTAACAGTCCATCACCACCCTGAGCCCTAACTCTCACCCTAACCCAACCTCAACCCAACCTCAACCTTAAACCTAACCCTAACCCTAACACTATCGCTCACAGTAACCATAACCCTAGCTGTAACCCTAACCCTAGCACTAACCTCATCTGTAATGTTAACGTTAAACATTGACCTAGACCTAACACTAACCCAGCCCTACACATGAAATAAACCATAGTCCTAGTCCTAACTCTAAACTCAGGCCTAGCCCTAGACATAAATCTAGACCTACTCTTAACCCTAGCCATGGCCCAGACCTTAACCCTAACATTAACATATCCATAACCCTAGCACAAACACTAATGCTAACCCTCAACCAAACCAAACACTAAAAAGCCATCCCCATTACCCACTATAAAGCCATCCCCATACCCCTAACACTAACCCTACCCTTAACCTGAAACCTAGCCCTAACCGTGACCCTGCACTACACCTAACCCTAAAGCAAATCCTTACCCTACCAACTCCTAATCTTACCTTAATTCTAACCCTAATCCTACCCTCACGCTAGTGCTAGACCTAACACTAACCCTAACACTAACCCTAACTCTAGCCCTAGCCCTAGACCTAGCCCTACCTTTAAGCCTAACACTAGTCCTAACCATAACACAAACCCTAACACTACCCTATGCCAAACTCTACCTTTACACCTGACTCTAACCCTAACCATATCCCTAACCCTAACCCTCAATGCTAGCCCTAACCCAACACAAATCCTAGCCCTAAATCTGACCCTAAACTTAGCCCTAGCCCTAGCCATAGCTCAAACCCTAACACTAACCCTAACTCTAACCCTAACTCTAACCCTAATCATAAATCTAGATCTAGTCCTAGCACTAACGTTAACCCTAACCCTGTCCATAGCCCTGGCTCTAACCGTAACCCTAACACTAGCCCTATCACTAACCCTAACTCTAAAACTACCTCTAAACCTAACCTTAAACCATCTCTAACTCCAACCCTACCCATTCCCCTAAGCCTAACATTAACCCTAACTCTAACTCAGCCCTAGGCTAACCTTGACCATAACACTTACCCCAGTCTAAGCCACAACCATAACCTTAGTTTGATCCCTAACACTAAACGTAACCCTATCCCTAACAAAAACCGAGCCCCAGCAATTGCCCTAGCCCTACCCCTAAACTAAACTTACCTCTAACACTAACTCTACCACTAAAAGTAAACCTAACCCTAGCTCTAGGACTAACCCTAAACTAAAAACTAATCCTAACTCTAATTCTAGCTCTAGGCCTAACCCCAACCCTAGCCTAGAGGTGACCCTAACGTTAACAATAACCATCACCCAACACTAACCATCACCCATCATTAACCCTAACCCTAATGTTAACTATGCCCTAATCCTAGCCCTAACCCTAATGCCAACACTAGCCCATGTCCAAACCCTAACTCTAACCCTAGTCCTAATCTTACTTTTAACCATGATACTAGCCCTAAACCTGACACTAAACCTAAGCCTATACCTAACCCAAACCCTAAACCTAAATGTAACCCTAACCTACCACTAACCCTAGCTGTAGCCCTAAAATTGCCCCTACCCATAACGTTAACCATAACCCTAATCCTAGCCCTATTCTTAACCCTACTCCCAATGCTAGGCCCAACCCTAGCCCTCAGCATAATCCTAGCCCTAACCCTAACTCTAGCCCTAACGCTAACTCTCATGCTACCACCAGCCGTAACACTCATCATAACGCTAACCCTAACCCAACCCTCACCCTACCCCTAAGCCTACCACTCCTCTAACTCTCACCCTAACCCAACTCTTACCGCTACACCAGCCCTAATCCTAACTTAACACTTACACTACCTCTACCCTTACCCTTAACTGAAAACCTAAACAATCCCTAACCCTAACCATAACATTAATCCTAACCCTAGCCTTTATCCTAAGCATAGCCCTAGCCTTAACACTATCCCTAACTTAGTCGTAACCCTAATGAAAGCCCTAGTTCTAGCTCTAGTCCTAACTCTAGCCCAAAACTAACTCTAACCCTACTGTAATCCGAACTCTAGCCCTAACCCTAAACCAAAGACCAACCCTAGCCCTAACCCTAACTGTAGCGCTAACTCTAGACTTAACCCTAACTGTAGCTATAAACCTAACCTAAACCCTAAGGTTAAACCTAAGGCTAATCCAAGGCCTAAACCTAGCCCTAACCCTAACCCTTGTCCTAACAGTAACCCTAACGCTAGACCTCCCCGTAAATCTAGCACTAAACCTAACCTAACACAACCATAACCTTAACCATAACCATAGATCGAACCCTAACCCTAGCCCTAACTCTAACCCTATCCTAACCCTAGATGTAACTCTAACCCTTCCCCTAAACGTAAACCTAAATGTAGCTCTAGTACTAACCCTAAACCTAACCCTGACACTAAACCTAGACATAGACCTAGGGCTAACTCAAACCCTAGACAGAGACCTGAGACTAACCCGAGACATACAACTAACTATAACTGTAACTGTAACCATAAACCTAACCATAACCGTAGCCATAGGCGTAACTTCTACCCTAGCCGTAGACCTGACCCTAACCACAACCCTAACCCTAACTCTAACCCAACAGTAGCCCTAACCCTAATGCTAACCATGACCTAATCATAGCCCTAACCCTAACCCCAACACAAGCCCTAGTCCTAACCCTAACCAAACCACAGACATAAATATAGCTCTAAACCTAACCCTAACCCTAACATAGCCTTAACCCTAACCCTCACCCTAACCCTATGCCTAGCCCTAACCCATACTCTAACCCTAACAGTAACCCTAGACCTAGCCCTAGAACTAACACTAACACTAACCTTAGCCCTAGACCTAGTGCTAACCTTAACCCTACCCCTAACCCTAAGCCTAACTCTAGCCCTAACCCTAGCCCTAGCCCTAACCTTAATGCTAACACTAACAGTAGCCCTAAACCAAACCCTAACACTACCCCAACCATAACCCTAACGCTAACCCAACTCTAAACTTACCTCTAACTCTACCGCTACTCCTACCCGTCACCTTAACGCTTACCCTATTTTTTCCCCCAAAGCCACAGTAGATAGTTGTATGTTATAGCTGCACATCCTTCTAGTTGCTGTATGTGGGACACGGCATCAGCATGGCCGGAGATGCAGTGTGTCGGTGTGCACCCGGGATCCAAAGCTGGGTCACCAACAGCAGATCCCGCGCACTTAACTGCTAAGCCATGGGGCCAGCCCCACGCTTACCCTAAATACAAACCTAACCTTACACATAACCCTAAAGTTAACCCTGACCCTACCCATAACCCAAATGCTAACACATGCAGCATTAACCCTAACACTAACCCTAATCCTAGCCATAGCCATAAGCCTAAAGCCAGCCGCAGCCCTAGCCCTACCAGCAACCTAGCACTAACCCTAGCCCTAACACTAACCATAGCCATAAACCTAACTGAACTCTAACCCTAAACCTAACCTTAGCTCTAACCCTAGACCTAAACCTAAGCCTTTCCCAAAACCTAATCCTAACGCTAACCATACACCTGACCCTCACCCAAACACTAAACCTACCCCAAGCATAACTCTAACCCTAGCCCTAACCCTAGCCCTAAGACTAACCAGAACTCTGTTCCTAACCCAACCCTAAGCCCTAACAATAACCCTATCCCCAACCCCAACCAAAACCGCTACCCATATTCCAAACCTAAGCCTAAAACAACCCTAAGCCTAAACCTAGCCCTATGCCAAACCCTAACCTTAAGTGTAACGCTAACCTTAACACTTGTCCTAGATCTAATTCTAACCCAGCCCTAGACCGGACCCTTACACTAGCCCTAACACTAACCCTAACCACAGACCTATCCCTAGCCCTAAGTCTAACCCCAGTTCTAACCCGAGCCCTGGCCCTAACCCTAACTTTAACACTAACCTTATCCCTAACCGTAGCCACAACACTAATGCTAATCCTAACCCTAACCATGACTCTAAACCGATCTCTCCCATTCCCAACCAATAACCCAATCTTTAACCCTAAACCTAACAGTACCCCTGCCACTAAGTCTAACACAAACCATGACCCTAAACCGAACCATGATCCTAGCCATAGCCCTAACCATAACGCTAGACCTAGACTTAACTCTAAACCTAACCCTAGCCCTAACCTGAACCATGGCACTAACCCTAATGCTCAATCTAGCCCTAGCCATAACACTAACACTAAACCGAACTGTAGCCCAAAACCAACATCTACCACTATGTGTAACCCTAACCCTAAACGGAGTATTAATCCTAATGCTAACCCAAATCCTATCCATAAACCGAACCCTAACCCTAGCCCTAGTGCTATCACTAACATAACCTTAAAGCTAATGCTAATCCTAACCCTAATCTGTAACCTAACCCTAACCACAGCACAGACTTAATCCTAATTCTAACTTTAACCCTCACTCTAACCCTAAAACTGACCCTAACCCATAAGCCTAACCCTAAACCTCACCAAACCAGAAACCAAACACGAACCCAAACCCTTACCCGAACATAAACCTGAATCTGAACACTAACAAGAACCCTAACCTTGACCCCAGCACTAGGACTAACCCTAAACATAAACTTAACATTAACCATAGCCCTCAACCTAACTCTAACCCTAGCCCTAATGCTAGCCCTAGACCTAGACCTAGACCTAGCCCTAACCATAGGGTTACCACTGTAACCCTAGCCAGAACACAGGGCCTAGCCTTAGCTCTAGACCTAACACTAGCCCTAACTCTAAGTCTAGAGCTAACAGTATCCCTAGACCTAAACCTAGCACTAAATCTAATCCTAATCCTGTCCCTGGACATACCCCAGCTGTAACACTAACCCTAACCCTAACACTAAACCTAACCATGACACTAAACTTAACCGTAAGCCTAGCCCTAGCAGTAACCCTAACTCTAACCCTCACCCTCACCCTAACCCTAATACTAACACTAGCCCTAAACCTAACACTAAACCTAACTCTAATCATAGCCCTAACCCACACCCTAGACCTATCCGTAACCCTGGCAATAACCCTAAACCTAGCCCTCACCCTAGCCTTAGCCCTAAACCTAAACATACCCTAACCTAGCTAGGGCTATTAACATAGCCCTAAACCTAAACGCTAAACCTAACCCTCGCCTTAGACCCAGCCCTAGCCTTAACCCTAACCCTAGTTCTATCCCTAACCTTAACCCTAACCAAAACTCTAAACCTAATGTTAACACTAACCCTAACCCACACACAATTGGTTTGATTTCAACATATGTGAAATTTGTCACACACAATAGGTATGATGTCATACATAAAAATGTGAATTATGTCACAAAACAGGTGAATGGTGTCACACATATCAATGGGTGTGTTTTCACACACAAATGTGAGCCTTGTCACACATACACCATTGGTGTGATGTCACACACACATTGAGTGATGTCAGACACGCAATGTGTGTGAAGGCACACACCAACCTGGTGAAGTCACAGACAATGGGGGTGGTGTCTCTCAGGAAAATGAGTGTGAATTCACATATAATGAGTGTTACACAATACACACATGTGGGATTTAAGTCAGAGTAAAATGTGAGGGATTTCACAGACACCTAGGTGTTATTTCATACATAAGAGCGGATGTCACGGAGACAGAAGTCAAGATGGCGGCCTAAGCAGACTCGGAACTCACCTCCTCCCGTGGACACAGCCAATTTACAACTACTCGTGGAAAAATTACCCCTGAGACAGAACTGAAAACTGGATAAGGGGAACTCCTGCAACAACGGACAATCCTCACTGAGGTGGAAGAGGCAGAGACTCCCTTCTGAAGAGGAAAAACGCCGCCTTCACAAGCCGCCAGCTTCACAGCCGCCGGGAGCAGCTCACAGGTACGCAGCCTCCCTGAAGGCGCGGGACCCTGAGCCGGGGAGCATCCCCGCTGTGGGCATTTTGTGAACCCAGCACAATCAAGACCAGCGGCATAATATCTGACTGTGCCTGCTACTAAAACATTGGGGAGCACCCCCAGAAAACCCGGTTCACAAAGAAACTAAAACCGGCTCTTAAAGGGCCCATGCGCAAATTCACCCATTTCAGAAAGCATCCTAAAATCACCAGAAAGAAAGGTGCACAGTGCTGTGGTGAAAAGAGACTCACCTAATAGGCCCTGAGTGCATCTCGGTGAGGGGTGAGACCTCTCCAGGGACTGGGACATTGGCGGCGGCCATGGCTGTGGCCTGGTGTGGGCATGCTGACACAGAGGCAATTGGAGTTCTCCCTGGGACCTGCTAGCCCAGGGTCTGCCCCACCCGCTAGAGCACCGATTTAATCCAGCTCAGCCAGGGCGGGCAGCCCACCCTAGAGACTGGTCCCACCCAACAACAAGCCCTCAGGCAACTTGTGGGCCTGCATAGATTGGTGACTGGATTCTCTGCAGCCTGGCAACTGAGCCGACTTTAGCGTGGCAGGGTGTGCACAAGGAGCGGGTGGAGAGTGTGGGGCGGTGGTAGAGTGTGTGGGGCTCCCGCTGTGGAGAGACTGGGTCCGCTTGGGGAGGTCAGGGTGCGCACACGGGGCAGGACTGTGTTGACTGTGTGTGTGGACCTGTGGGCAGCAGAGCTTGTCAGTTGCAGAAGACTTGTGCGTCTCAAAGACCCACATAGGGGGTTTGCCCCACATTCCAAAGCCTGAAGCAATTGGGTTCTCCTATGCCTGAGGCCAGCCCCACCCATCTGCAATCCTCAGAGAGCTGACAAGAGACCTAACAGGCTAGAGGCTTACAGCAACTGTAAGGCCCTGAGCCTAACAACCTGCCATGCTGGGGGCCTACTCACTTAAAAGATATACTGCAACACAAATGTTGTATTAGAACTTGCAGCCAACTGTGCTGGGGCTCCCCACACCTCATAAAGAGACTGAACGGCCCACAACAACTACAAGCAGCTCAGCATTACAACACCTGGCCAGGAGCATAACTTGGCCTCCCTGGGTGCCTACAGGGAGAGCAAACAGGCCACAACAGAAGGACACACGTAGCCCACATAGGGGTCACCTCTGGAACATTAAGAACTGAGGGAAGCACATTGGAAGCCTCTTAAGGCATCACTTACATAAGGTCACATATCCAAGAACAGGAGACGTAGCTGACCTACCTAATACGTACACACAAGCACAGGGAAAGAGGCAAATTGAGGAGGCAAAAGAATACATTCCAAGTAAGGGAACAGGACAAAACCCCAGAAAAGGAATTAAGTGAAACAGAAATGAGCAACCTACCCGACAGAGAGTTCAAACTAAGAGTGTTAAGGATGCTCACTGATCTGGGGAGAAGAATAGATGAACTCAATGAGAATGTCAACAAAGAAATGGATGATATAAAAAAGAATGAATCAGAAATGAAGAATACAATACTGGAAATGAAAAATTCATTAGAGGGACTCAAAAGCAGAGTAGAGGGTACAGAAGAACGGATCTGTGAGCTGGGTGAAAGACTAGAAGAAATTACCCAAGGTGAACAGGTAAAAGAGAAAAGAATTAAAAAGAGTGAGGACAGTCTAAGGGACCTCTGGGACAACATCAAGCACACTAACATCCGTGTTATAGGTGTCCCGGAAGGAGTAGAGCGAGACAAGGGGGCAGAGAATCTATTTCAAGAAATAATAGATGAAAACTTCCCTAACCTAAGGAAGGGAACAGACATCCAGGTACAGGAAGCACAGAGAGCCCCAAACAAGATAAACCCAAAGAGACCCACACCAAGACACATTATAATCAAAATGTCCGGAATTAAAGATAAAGAGAGAATCCTAAAAGCCTCAAGAGAATGTCAAGTTACTTACAAAGGAAACCCCATAAGGCTATCAGCTGACTTCTCAGCAGAAAACTTACAGGCTAGAAGAGAATGGCATGATATAGTTAAAGTGCTAAAAGGAAAAAACTTACAACCAAGAATACTCTACCTATCATTCAAAATGGAAGGAGAGATCAAAAACTTCCCAGACAAGCAAAAATTAAAGGAATTTGTCACTAAGAAACCAGTGCTACAAGAAATGTTAAAGGGACTGATTTAAGGGGAAAAGAGAAGACCACAAATAAGAAAAATTATCTATTTCCATGATAAAAGGGTAATGGATACAAAAGCACAAAAAAGAGGTTAGATATGATATCAAAAACATAAAAGGAGGGAGGAGGGGCGTTAAAGAGTACAGCTTTCAGACAGAGGTTAAATTAAAATGACCATCAATTCTGTATAGAAGAAGAAAGGAACAGAGAAGGTCTACTAAAACACTGAGAAAAAAAAAGTTAAAAAATGGCAGTAAGTACATGCTTATCAATAGCGACTTTAAACGTCAATGGACTAAATGCTCAATTAAAAAGCATAGGGTGGCTGACTGGATAAAAAAACAAGACCCATATATATGCTGCATACAAGAGACACACTTCAGACCTAAAGACACTCACAAACTGAAAGTGAAGGGATGGAAAAAGATATTCCACGCAAATGGCGTTGAAAAGAAAGCTGGGGTAGCAGTACTCATATCAGACAAAATAGACTTTAAAACAAAAACTGGAAAAAGAGACAAAGAAGGGCATTACACAATGATCAAGGGAACACTCCAACAAGAGGATATAACACTTGTAAATATCTACGCACCCAATGTAGGTGCACCTAAATATATAAAGCAATTATTAACAGACATAAAAACAGAAATAGACAGTAACACAATAACAGTAGGGGACTTTAACATTCCACTTACACCAATGGATAGATCACCCAAACAGAAGATCAATAAGGAAACATTGGCATTAAATGACACACTAGAACAGATGGACCTAGTAGATATATACAGAGCATTCCATCCAAAAACCGATGAATACACGTTCTTTTCAAATGCACATGGAACATTCTCCAGGATTGATCACATATTAGGCCACAAAACAAGTCTCCATAAATTTAAGAAGATTGAAATAATACCAAGCATCTTTTCTGACCACAACGATATGAAACTAGAAATCAACTATAGGAAGAAAATAAGAAAAACCACAAATATGTGGAGATTAAACAAAATGCTACTGAACAACGACTGGGTTAACGAAGAAATCAAAGCAGAAATCAAAAAATACCTGGAGACAAATGAAAATGAAAATACGACATGCCAGAATTTATGGGATACAGCAAAAGCGGTTCTAAGAGGGAAGTTTATAGCGATACAGGCCTATCTCAACAAACAAGAAAAATCTCAAATAAACACTCTAATAAGGCACCTAAAGGAACTGGAAAAAGAAGAACAAACAAAGCCCAAAATCAGTAGAAGAAGGGAAATAATAAAAACCAGAGCAGAAATAAATGAAATAGAGACCAAAAAAACAATAGAAAAAATTAATAAAACCAAGAGCTGGTTCTTTGAAAAGATCAACAAAATTGACAAACCTTTAGCTAGACTCACCAAGAAAAAAAGAGAGAAGGCACAAATAAGTAAAATCAGAAATGAAAGAGGAGAGGTTACAACAGACATCTCAGAAATACAAAAGATTATAAGAAATACTATGAAAAGCTATATGCCAACAAATTCGACAATCTGGAAGAAATGGATAAATTCTTAGAATCATACAACCTTCCAAAACTGGAACAAGAAGAAGTAGAGAATTTGAATAGACCAATCACCAGTAAGGAGATGGAAACAGTAATCAAAAAAACCTCCCCAAGAATAAAAGTCCAGGACCAGATGGCTTTCCTGGTGAATTCTACCAAAGATTCAAAGAAGACTTAATACCTATCCTTCTCAAACTCTTCCAAAAAATTGAGGAGGGGGGAAGCTCCCTAACTCATTCTACGAAGCTGACACTACCCTGATACCAAAACCAGACAAGGACAACACACAAAAAAGAAAATTACAGGTCAATATCACTGATGAACATCGATGCAAAAATCCTCAACAAAGTACTAGCAAATCACATACAACAATACGTTAAAAAGATTATACACGATGATCAAGTGGGATTTATTCCAGGTATGCAGGGATGGTTTAACATTCGTAAATCAATGAACGTAATACACCACATTAATAAAATGAAGAATAAAAATCACATGATCATCTCAATAGATGCAGAGAAAGCATTTGACAAGATACAGCATCCATTTATGATAAAAACTCTGAATAAAATTGGTATAGAAGGAAAGTACCTCAACATAATAAAGACCATATATGAGAAACCCACAGCTAATATCATCCTCAATGGTGAAAAACTGAAAGCTATCCCTCTAAGAACAGGAACCAGACAAGGATGCCCACTGTCACCACTCCTATTTAACATAGTACTGGAAGTCCTAGCCAGAGCAATCAGGCAAGAGAAAGAAATAAAAGGGATCCAAATTGGAAAGGAAGAAGTGAAACTGTCACTATTTGCAGATGACATGATTTTATATTTAGAAAACCCTGAAGAATCCACCAGAAAACTTTTAGAAGTAATAAACGAATATGGTAAAGTTGCAGGATACAAAATCAACATACAAAAATCAGTTGCATTTCTGTACACTAACAACGAAGTAGCAGAAAGAGAAATTAAGAATACCATCCCATTTACAATTGCAACAAAAAGAATAAAATACCTAGGAATAAACTTAACCAAAGAGGTGAAAGATCTGTACACTGAAAACTATAAAACATTGCTGAAAGAAATTGAAGAAGACACAAAGAAATAGAAAGATATTCCGTGTTCTTGGATTGGAGGAATTAACATAGTTAACATGTCCATACTTCCTAAAGCCATCTATAGATTCAATGCAATCCCTATCAAAGTTCCAACAACATTTTTCACAGAAATAGAACAAAGAATCCTAAAATTTTTGTGGAACAACAAAAGACCCCGAATAGCTAAAAGAATCCTGAGAAAAAAGAACAAAGCTGGATGTATCACACTCCCTGATTTCAAAATATACTACAAACCTATAGTAACCAAAACAGCATGGTACTGGCACAAAAACAGACACGCAGATCAATGGAATAGAATCAAAAGCCCAGAAATAAACCCACATATCTATGGACAGCTAATCTTTGACAAAGGAGCCAAGAACATACAATGGGGAAAAGAAAGTCTCTTCAACAAATGGTGTTGAGAAAACTGGACAGCCACATGCAAAAAAATGAAAGTAGACTCTTACCTTACACCGTACACAAAAATTAACTCCAAATGGATTAAAGACTTGAATGTAAGACGTGAAACTGTGAAACTTCTAGAAGAAAACATAGGCAGTACGCTCTTCGACATCGGTCTTAGCAACATCTTTTCATACGCCATGTCTGACCGGGCAAGAGAAACAATAGAAAAAATAAACAAATGGGACTACATCAAACTAAAAAGCTTCTGCACAGCAAAGGAAACCATCAACAAAACGAAAAGACAACCTAACATTTGGGAGAAGATATTTGCAAACCATACATCTGATAAGGGGTTAATCTCCAAAATATATAAAGAACTCATGCATCTCAACAACAAAAAACTACCAACCCAATTAAAAAATGGGCAAAAGACCTGAACAGATATTTCTCCAAAAAAGATATACAGATGGCCAACAGACACATGAAAAGATGTTCAAAATCATGAACTATCAGGGAAATGCAAATCAAAACTACAATGAGATATCACCTCACGCCTGTCAGAATGGCTATAATTAACAAGACAGGAAACAACATGCGTTGGAGAGACTGTGGAGAGAAGGGTACTCTCATACACTGCTGGTGGGAGTGCAAACTGGTCCAGCCACTATGGAAAACTGTATGGAGATTCCTCAAAAAATCAAGGTTAGAACTACCATATGATCCAGCTATTCCACTGTTGGGTATTTATCCAAAGAACTTGAAAACACCAATTTGTAAAAGTACATGCACCCCTGTGTTCATTGCAGCGTTAGTCACAATAGCCAAGACTTGGAAGCAACCTAAGTGCCCATCAAGGGACAAATGGATAAAGAAGCTGTGGTATATATACACAATGCAATACTACTCAGCCATAAGAAACGATGAAATCCAGCCATTTGTGACAACATGGATGGACATTGAGGGTATAATGCAAAGTGAAATAAGTCAGAGGGAGAAGGTCAAATACCATATGATTTCCTTCGTAAAGTAATAGATAATAACAACAATAAACAAACACATAGGGACAGAGATTGGATTGGTGGTTGCCAGGGGGGAGGGGGGAGTGAGGGGGGTGAAGGGGATGGTTCGGTACATGTGTGTGGTGATGGGTTTTAGTTGGTGTTTTGGTGGTGAACATGATGTAATCTGTGCAGAAGTGGAGGTGTAGTGATGTACACCTGAAATTTTTACAATGTTGTAAACCAATGTTACTGCAATAAAGAAAAAATTTAAAAAAAAAGAGCAAATGTCACATAACACTGAATAATATGACTGCCGTCACATGCAATGGGGTTATATCACACAATATGTGAGATGTGACTGGCTATCCTAGTGTTACCACAATCAAGGTGTGTGATGTCCAAAAAAGGGGGTGATGTCACACATAACAATTGCAGTGATGTCACACACAAAATGTGAATGATGTCGCAAGCACGACGTTGGAGTGATGTCAAACACACTATCAGAGTGATGCCACACTCAATTGGTGTGCTGTCATACATAATACTGGGAGTGACACCAACATAACGACAGTTGGGATATCATATCCTAATTAAGGTTGATGTCACACACAATTGATGTGATGTGACACAAGATGAGGATGTTGTCACACACACAAGTAGTGTGATGTCGCCCATAACCGTGTGTGCCATGTCAGGCATAACAATGGGTGTGATATCCCATGCACACAATGGGAGTGATGTCACATGATAAAAGGTGAGTTGTGTCAAAATGGACATGACGATGTCACACATAGCAGTGAGAGTGTTGTCACACAATTCATATGATGTCACACATAATGTGAGTGATGTCACACAGAAACAGGTGAGTAATACAGCAGAGGACTCGTGACTAATGTCACACATGTGTGTCAGTGATGTCACACTATTTTGTGATGTCATAAAAACAACAGGCATGTTGTCTCAAATAACAGAGAGATGTCACTCCAAATATATGAGTGAAGTCACAGAAACATCATGAGAGTGATCGCACAACAGTAGTAGAGTGATGTCCTCAAGAATTAGTGTGACGTCACAGAGAATATTAGTAGTAACATCACACATAATAGCAATTTCATATGCTAAATTGCATTCATGTCACACGCAATTGGTGTGATGTCAACATCTGTGAATGTTGTCACACTCATAATAGGTGTGATGTCATACATGAAAAAGTGTATTGTCTTATGCCACAAAAAAGTGAATGGTGTCACACATATCATTGGGTATGTTTTCAATCACAAATGTGAGCCCTGTCAAAAGTACACCATTGGTGTGATGTCAGACACACAATGAGTGTGAAGGCTCACAACAACCTGGTGATGTCACAGACAACAGGAGTGGTGTCTCTAAGGAAAATGAGTGAATATTCACACATAGCAATGAGAGTTACACAAAACACACCAGTGCGATATGTCAGAGTAAAATGTGAGAGATTTCACAGAAACCTGGAAGTGACTTCATACATAAGAGTGGGTGTCACATCACAGTTAAGAATATGACTGCCATCACACACAATGAGAGTGATATTACACAATTTGAGAGATGTGACCGTCTATCTTATTGTTAGCACACTCATGTTTTGTGATGTCCCAAAATGGGTGTGATGTCCCATACAACGATTGGAGTAATGTCAGACACAAAATGTGAACCACGTCACACTCCATTGGAAGGATGTCAAACACTATCAGAGTGATGCCACACTCAATTGGTGTGATGTCATACATAATACTGGGAGTGACACCACACATAATAATGGTTGGTATATCATACGGGAATTAAGGTTGATGTCACACACAAATGTTGTGGTGTGACACACAATGAGGGTGTTGTCACACCCAAACAATTGATTTGATGTCACCAAGAAGCATGTGGTCACGTCACGCAAAATAGTGGGAGTGATATCACATGCACACAATGAGAGTGATGTCACCCTTTAAAATGTGAATTATGTCACTAGGGACATGTCACTGATGTCACACATAGCGGGTGTGATGTCACACTATTGATGTGATGTCACACATAATGAGACTGAGGTCACACATAAACATGTGAGTAATACCACAAAGGACATGTGACTGACGTCACACATATGTGGGAGTGATGTCACACTATTGGTCTGATGTCATGCAACACAACAGGTGTGATATCACACATAACAGAAAGATGTCACCCAAAATATATGAGTGAAGTCACAGAAACACCATGCGAGTGATGTCACACTAATAGAGTGACGTCCTCGAGAATTAATGTGACATCACACAAAATATTGGGAGTGACATGACACTTAACAATAGCCATTTCTTATGGTAAATTCAAGTGATGTCACACACAATTGGTGTGATGTTAACATATGTGAATGTTTTCACACACACAATAGGTGTGATGTCATACATAAAAATGTGAATTATGTCACAAAAATGTGAATGGTGTCAGACATATCAATGGGTGTGTTTTCACACACAAATGTGAGCACTATCACACATACACCATTGGTGTGATGTCAGACAGACATTGAGTGACGTCAGACACAAAAAGTGTGTGAAAGTACACACCAACCTGGTGATGTCATGGACATTTGGAGTGGTATCTCTAAGGAAAATGAGTGTGAATTCATACATAACAATGAGAGTTACATAAAACACACAATAGGGATATAAATCAGAGTAAAATGTGAGATACTTCACAGAAACCTGGGAGTGATTTCATACAAAACTGTGGATGTCATATCAAAGTTAACAATATGACTGCCCTCACACAACAGGAGTGATATCACACAATTTGAGAGATGTGACAGGCTAACCTAGTTTTATCCTGCTCAAAGTGTGTGATGTCCCAAAATGGGTGTGATGTCACACATAACGATTGGAATGATGTCACACACAAAATGTGAGCGATGTCACACACTGTTGGCATGATGTCAAACACACTATCAGAATGATGTCACAATCAAGTGGTGTGATGTCATACATAATACTGGGAGTGACACCACACATAATAGTGGTTTGATATCGTATGACAATTAAGGTTGATGTCACTCACAATTGATGGGATGTGACACGCAATGCTGTGATGTCACCCATAAACAAGTGTGTCACATCACATAACATAGGGTGTGATATCACATGCACACAATGGGAGTGATGTCACAATTTACATGTCACTGATCTCACAGATAGCAGTGGGAGTGATGTCACACTATTGATGTGATGTAACTGATAACAATGGGTGTGATTACACACATAAATGAGCAATCTCACAAAAGACACATGACTGATATCACACATAACCTGTTAATAGTCTACACTCAGGTTTCTATCCAATGTATTGAAAGAGCACTTCTGCTGAATTCAGCTTGCCAATAGCTGTAGGGAACATACTCTAACGAGACCGTTTATACTTTTCACTACAACTGGTACAGCATATCTGTAACATCCATTCAATGAAAGTACAGTGTGAAGAAAAACTCCTTTTTTTATCTGTTTATGATCGTCTTGAAAAGTCCCTTTTCAAAGGTTGCAATTTACTTCTTTCATTCGGGCTTTCTCTTACATGGAACAAAAGAATGTGCTTGTTGAGCTTGGTTGACCAGTAGCTGTTAGGGAGCATCTTCCTATGAGAGGGCCTAAATTTTTCACTACACAAGGAAGAGAATATCTCTAATATGCATATATGAAAAGCACAGTGTGGAGAAAAACCCTTGCTTGTACCTGTTTAGCATCTGCACTGAAAAGTACTTTTTCAAACATTGCAGCTCACGACATTTACTCAGGCTCTCTCTCACATTATAGGAGAGAATGTTCTTACTGAGCAAAGGTTGCCATTAGCTGTTAGTAAGATCTTCCCATGAGAGATTTGATCCTTTTCACTACTGCTGGGAGAAAGTATCTATAACATCCATTGAAATAACATACACGGTGGAAAAAAACTCATTTTAGTTGTTGAGGATCATCTTGATGAGTGAACTTTTCAATCATTGATCTTCATGGCCTGCACTCAGGCTTTCCCTCAAATATAATGAAAGAACACCCGTTCTGAACCCAACAGCCCTGTAGCTGTAAGTTAGCCCTTCCTTGGAGGGCTTTTAAACTTATCACTACAGCTGGGAGAGAGTATCTGCAACATTCATAAAATGAAAGTCAAGTGTGCAGAAAATCTCTGGCTGATATGTCTATAGGATCCTCCTGCAAATTGCCTTTTCCATCATTGTAGTTAACAACCGTCATTCAGGCTCTCTCTCCTATGTAAGGCAAGAAACTACTTGCTGAACTCAGCTGGTAGGGAGCTTTAAGCAGGATCCTCCTTTGAGAGCTTGTAAACTTGTACTGCAGCTGCAAGAGAATATCTGTAACATCCATTCCATGTAAGTTCTCTGTGGAGGAAAACACTTCCTTTTAGCTTTTTAGGATCATATTGTAAAGTGCCTTTTATCTTTGCACTTGATTGCATGCACTCAGGTTTCCTACCTGATATAAAGGAAAACACCCATGCTAAACCTACATTGCAAGTGGCTGTTGGGAACAACTTCCTAGGGGAGTTTCCAATTTTCACCACAGCTCGGAAAGAAGCTGTATCACATCCATTCAATGAAAGTACACCATGAAGAAAACCTCCTTTTGTAAGCGTTTATGACCATGTTCTTAAGTGGCTTTACACTGCAGTTCAATCTGTATTCAGGGTCTCACTGCATATCATGATGACCACTATTGCTTATCACAGTTTGCCAGTATCTGATAGTAACATCTTCATATGAGAGGATTTAAAATTTCAGTAACACTGGGAGAGTGTATCTATAACATCCATAAAACGAAAGTCCAGTATGTATAAAATTTCTTGCTTCTATCTGTATACGACTATCCTGATAATTGCCTTTATCAACATTGCAGTTAACTACCTTCAATCAGGAATTCTTCCCCATGTAAAGCAAGAAAGTTCTTGCTGACCTCTGCTTCCAAGTACTTTACAGGAGGATCTGCCTCTGAGAGCTTTTAAACTTTCCACTGCAGTGGGGCGAGTATTACTCTAACATCCATTCCATGAACCTACTCTGTGGTGAGCAACTCTTAAAGTTAGCATTTTAGGATATGTTAAAGTGCCTTTTCCTCTTTGTCGCTCATTGCCTGCACTGAGGCTCTCTTCCCAACCGAAAGACAACTCACCACTGCTCAAACAAGTTTGAAAGTAGCTGTAGGAACAATGTGCTATGACAGCTTTCCAACTATCACTACAGGTGGTGCAGATGATCATTACCATCCATTCAATAAAAGTTGACTGTTCAGAGCAACTCCTGCTTGTAGGTGTTTAGGATCATCTTGAGAAGAGTCTTTTAATTACTGCAGTTCAATCTGCTTTCGGGGTCTGAGTAGCATATTATGATGAACACTATTGATTAACACAGGTGGTCAATATCATAGGTTACATCTTCATATGAGAGGTTTTTCAGTTTCACTGCACCTAGAGGAGAGTATCTATAACATCCATAAAATGAAAGTCAAATGTGGAGAAAAATCTCATCCTTGCATCTATATAGAATCTTCTTGCAAATTGCCTTTTCCCTCTTTGCAGTTAACGACCTTCACTCAGGCTCTCTCACCCAAGACATGCAAGAAAATGTTTGCTGAACTCAGCATGCAAGTATCTCTGAAGAGGATTTTCCTCTGAGATCTATTAAACATTTCACTGCATCTGGGAGAGAATATCTCCAACATCCATTCCGTGAACATACTCTGTTCAGAAAAACTCTTCCTTTTAGGTATTAGGATCATATGGTAAATTGCCTTTTCCTCTTTGCTGTTCATTGCCTGCAATAATGTTTCCTTCACTATATAGAGACAAAACAACACTGCTCAACCAATTTTGCCAGTAGCTGTAAGGAACATCTTCGTATGAGAGATTTCAAAGTATTGCTACAGGTTTTGCTGATTATATTTAACATCTATTCCATTCAAGTTGAATCTTCAGAGAAACTCCTTATAGTAGCTGTTCAGGATCATCTTGAGAAGAGATATTTAATACACTACAGTTCAATCCACTTTCAGGCTCTCATGAACATATCATGACAAACATTATAGCTTAACACATGTGGCCTACATCTGTAAGTAACATCTTCATCTGAGATGTTTTAAAATTTCAGCACAGCTGGGAGAGGTTATCTATAACATCCATAAAACGAAAGTGAAATATGGAGAAAATCTGTGGCTTTTCTCTTTATGGGATCAGCCTGCATATTGCCTTTAGATCACTGCAGTTAACGACCTTCGCTCAGGCTCTCTATCCCATGTAATGCAAGAAAGTGTTTCTTAACTCGCCTTGCAGGAATCTTTAAGGACGATCTTCCTCTGAGAGCTTGTAAACTTTTCACTGCAGCTAGGAGAACCTATTCATTACATCCATTCCATGTAAGTACTCTGTGGAGGAAAACACTTGCTTTTGGCTTCTTTGGATCATATTGTCAATTGCATTCTCATCTTTGAATTTCATTCCCTGCCCTCAGGCTTCCTCCCCGATGTAAAGAAAAAACACCACTGTTAAACCTACACTGCCAGTAGCGATTAGGAACACCTTCCCATGAGAGTTTACACTTTTCACCACAGCTCAGAAAAAAGCTCTATCACATCCATTTAATGAAAGTACACCGTGGAGATAACTTCTGCTTATAATTGTTTAGGGTCATCTTCATAAGTGACTTCAAATACACTGCAGTTCAATCTGCGTTCAGGGTCTCACTAGCATGTCATGACGAACACTATTGCTTAACACAGGTGACGAATATCTGTTAGTAACATCCTCATTGGAGAGGTTTTAAAATTTCAGTACGGCTGGGAGACAGTATATGTAACATCCATAAAATGAAATTTCACTTTGGAGACAATCTCTTGTTTATATCTGTATAGGATTATCCTGAAAATTGCATTTTACATCATTGCTGTTAACGACCTACACATAGGAGTTCTCTCCTTGTAATGCCAGAAAGTTCTTACTGAACTTGCTTGCAAGTATCTTTAAGGAGCACCTTCCTCTGAGAGCTTTTAAACTTTCCATTGCAGCTGGGAGAGAATATCTATAACATCCATTCCAGGAACATACTGTGTGGTGGAAAAGTCTTCCTTTTAGTTTTTTGGATCACATAGTAAAGTGCCTTTTCCTCTTTGTAGTTCATGTCCTGCACTGAGGCTTCCTTCCCACAGGAAAGACAAAATACCACTGCTCAACGAAGTTTACCAGTAACTCTTTGAAACAATCCTAGGAGAGCTTTCAAACTATCACTACATGTGGTGCAGATTATCATTACCCTACATTCAACGAAAGTGGACTCTTCAGAGAAACTCTGCTTGCAGCTGTTTGGGATCATCTTGAGAAGAGACTTTGACTACACTGCAGTTCAGTCTGCCTTCAGGTTCTCAGTAACGTATCATGATAAACACTATTGCTTATCACAGTTGGCCAATATCTACATGTAACATCTTCATATGAGTGGTTTTCAAATGTCAGTACAGCTGGCAAAGGGTATCTATAACATCCATCAATTGAAATTCAGGTGTAGAGAAAATCTTTTGCGTGTATCTGTATAGGACTATTCTGAAAATTGCCTTTTCCAACGTTGCAGTAAATAACCTTCATCCGTGCTCTTTCTCCCAAGTCAGGTAAAAAATGTTTGCTGAACTCAGCTTGGAAGTATCTTTAAGGAGGCTCTCCCTCTCAGAGCTTTTAAACTTTTCACTGCAGTGGGGAGCGAATATCTATAACATCCATTTCAGGAATGTACCCTGTGGAGAAAAATTCGTCCTTTTAGCTTTTTAGGATCATATTGTAAAGTGCCTTTTCCTCTTTGTTGTTCATTGCCTGCACTGAACCTCCCTTCCCAATGGAAATACAAAACACTGCTGCTCAATGACCTTTGCCAGTAGCCATCAGAGCATCTTCTTAGGAGAGCTTTCGAACGATCACTACAGGTGGTGCAGGTTATTGTCATGATCAACTCAAAGAAAGTTGACGCTTCAGAGAAACTCCAGCTTGTGGCTGTTAAGGGTCATCTTGAGAAGAGACTATTAATAGACTGCAGTTCAAACTCTAGTCAGGGTCCCACTAGCATCTCATGATGAATTATATTGCTTAAGACAGGTGGCCAATATTTGAAAGCAACATCTTCATCTTAGGGGTTTTAAATTTCAATAGTGCTGCGAGAGAGTATCTATAACATCCATAATATGAAAGACAAGTTTGGTGAAAATCTCGTTCGTGTAACTGTGTACGTTCATCATGCAAATTGCCTTTTCCCTCATTGCATTTCATGGCCTTCACTCAGATCTCTCTCCAAAGTAAAGCAAGAAAGCGTTTGTTGAACTCAGCTTGCAGGGTCCTTTAAGAATGATCTTCTGAGAGCTTTTAAAATTTTCACTGCAGCTGGGAGAACTTATCTATAATATCCA
This sequence comes from Diceros bicornis minor, assembly GCF_020826845.1. Taxonomy (NCBI): domain Eukaryota; kingdom Metazoa; phylum Chordata; class Mammalia; order Perissodactyla; family Rhinocerotidae; genus Diceros; species Diceros bicornis. The sequence goes on along the minus strand of NC_080770.1, from coordinate 41,438,151 downwards.
TTCCATGTAAGTACCATGTGGAGGAAAACACTTGCTTTTAGCTTCTTCAGATCATATTGTCAATTGCATTTTCATCTTTGCATTTCATTGCCTGCACTCACGTTGCCTCCCTGATTTAAAGAGAAAACACTACTGCTAAACCTACTCTGCCAGTAGCTGTTAGGAACACCTTCCTTTGAGAGTTTCAACATTTCAACACACCTCGGAAAGAAGCTTTACCAAATCCATTCAATGAAAGTATACCGTGAAGAAAACCTCTTCTTGTACCTGCTTAGGATTATGTTCATGAATGACTTTAAAGGCATTGCAGTTCAGCCTGCATTTAGGGTATCATTAGCATATCATGATGAACACTATTGCTTAACACAGGTTGCCAATATCTGTTAGTAACATCTTCATATGAGAGTTTTTAAATTTTCAGTACAGCTGGAGAGAGTATCTATAACATCCATGAAATGAGAGTTCAGTGTGGAGAAAATCTCTTGGTTGTATCTGTATAGGAGTATCTTGAAAATTGCCTTTTCCACCATTGCAGTTAACGACCTGCACTTAGGAATTCGCTCCCAGGTAAGGCAAGAAAGATCTTGCTGAACTCAGATGGCAAGTAGCTTTCAGCAGATCTGCCTCTGCGAGCTTTTAAACTTTCCACTGCAGCTGAGACAGAATATCTATACCAAACATTACATGTAAGTACACTCTGTGGAGGAACATACGTCCTTTTAGCTTTTTAAGATCATCTTACAAAGTGCCTTTTCATCTCTGCAGTTACTGCCTGCACTCAGGTCTCCTCCACAACGTAAAGACAAAACACCACTGTAAACCTATTTTGCCAGTTGCTGCTAGGAGCACATTCCTATGAGATGTTAAAATTGTCACCACAACCGGGGAAGAAACTCTATCACATCCATTCAACGAAAGTACCGTGTGAAGAATATCTTTACGTGTCGCTGTTTAGAATCATATTCATGAGTGACATTAAAAACATTGTAGTTCAGCCTACCTTCAGGGTCTCACTAGCATATTATTATCAACACTATTGTTTAACGCAGGTTGCAAATATCTGTTAGGAATACCTTCATATGAGAGGTTTTAAAATTTCAGTACAGATGGGAGTATCTATAACATCTATAAAATGAAAGATCATTGTAGAGAAAATTTCTTGCTAATATCAGTATAGGACTATCCTGAAAATTTCCTTTGCATCCTTGCAGTTAACAACATTCACTTAGTAATTCTCTCCCTATTTAATGAAAGAAAGACCTTGCTGAACTCAGATTGCAAATAGCTTTCCGCAGGATCTGCCTCTGAGAGCTTTTAAACTTTCCACCGCAGCTGGGACACAATATCCATAACATCCAGTACATGAACGTACCCTGTGCAGAAAAACTCTTCCTTGTAGATTTTTGGACGATGTGGTTCAGTGACTTTTCCTCTTTGCCGTTCATTGCCCGCACTGAGGCTGTCTTCCCAATGGAATGACAAAACACCACTAAGCAACCAAGTTTGCCAGTAGTTTTCAGGATCATCTTACTAGGAGAGCTATCACTACAGGTGGTGCAGATTATCCTTACCATCCATTCGATGACAGTTGACTCTTCAGAGAAACTCCTCCTTGTAGCTGTTTAGGATCATCTTGAGAATTTGAATACACTGCAGTTCAAACTACATTCAGGGTCTCACTAGCATATCATGACGAACATTTTTGTTTAACACAGGTACCCAATAAGTGTAAGTAACATCTTCATATGAGAGGTTTTAAAATTTCAGTACACTTGGGAGATAGTATCTATAGCATCTGTAAAAGGAAAGGCCAGTCTGGAGCAAAATTCTTGCTTGCATCTGTAGAGGACTATCCTGAAAATTGCCTCTCCCAACATTGCTGTTAATGACTTTTACTTAAGAATTTTCTCCCTGGGGCCTGCCTGGTGGCGCAAACGGTTTCGTGTGCATGCTCCACTTTGGTGGCCTGGGGTTTTCAGTTTCCCAACCCTGGGCACGCACCAACGCACTGCTTGCCAGGACATGCTGTGGTGGCGTCCCATATAAAGTAGAGGAAGATGGGCACAGATGTTAGCTCAGGGCCAATCTTCCTCAGCAAAAAAGAGGAGGATCAGCATCGGATGTTACCTCAGGGCTGATCTTCCTCCCAAAAATAAAAGAGAATTCTCTCCCATGTAATGCCAGCAAGTTCTTGCTTAACTCTGCTTGCAAGTACGTTTAAGGAGCATCTACCCCTGAGAGCTTTTAAACTTTCCACTGCAGCTGGGAGAGAATATCTATTGTATCCATCTAATGAACATACTCTGTGGAGAAAAACATTTCCGTTTAGTTTTTGAGGATCATAATGGAAAGTGCCTTTTCTTCCTTTTGGTTCGTTGCCTGCACTGAGGCTGCCTTCTCAATGGAAAGACAAAATACCACTGCTCAGGCACTTTTGCCAGTAACAACTAAGGAAATAACTTCGTGCCCTGTTTCTCTTCCTTCCAGCAAATGAGGTCCAGCTTCCTTAACCAGGTTGGGGACATATTGCCATTTCAGGCCTTGAGAAGGAATATCACATTCCTTTGAGAAGGCAATTTCTGATCCCGGGTTCTCAGTAGAGCTCTAGGAACGAGTTAGTAATTGAATTTCAATGATTACTGGAACTTAGCTGAACTATGTATAACACCCATTGTTGGAAATAACTTCATGCCCACTATCTCTTCCTTCCATCTCATAAAGATCAGAAACCTAAAACAGGTATATAACAGAATACAGTTTCAGGCCTTGAGATTGAATCTCATATTCCTTTGAGAGGGCACTTTCTGACCCAGGCTTGTTAGCAAATGTCTAGAAACGACTTTGTAGATGAGTGGCAATCATCACTACAGCTGAGCTCATCTGTATAAAATACCCATCCCTGGAAGTATCTTTGTGCTCACTCGCTCTTCCTTTCAGCTAGTGAGAATCACCTTCTTAAACCAGGTTTAGAACATAATGCTATTTTGGTCGTTGAGAGCAAATCTCACATTCCTCTGTGAAGACACTTACTGATAACTTCTTGTAAGTAGATGTCTAAGAACAAGTTTATATTGGAGCATCAATCAGTACTACAACTGAGTAAAATGATTTATAATACCCATTCCACGAAATAGCTTCATGTAAAAACTCTCTTCCTTCTAGCACTAAGCGTCACTAAACTAAACCAGTTTTGGACCATATTGCCTTGTTGGGCCCTGAGAAGGATTCTCGCATTCCTTTGAGAAGGCACTTTCTGATCCCAGAGTGGAAGTAGATGTCTAGGAACAAGTTTGTATATGAGTGGCAAGCGTTACTACAGCTGAGCTAAGCTGTGTATAATACCCATTCCTGAAAATAACTTTGTGCCTCATCTCTCTTCCTTCCAACTCATAAGGATCACAAAGCTAAACCAGGTTTGGAACATATTGCCATGTCACTCCTTGAGATGGAATCTCATATTCCTTTGAGAAGGCACATTCTGATCCTGTCCAGAATGTTGAAGTCTAGGAATAAGTATGTATATGAGTGTTAATCGTTACTAGACCTGAGCTCAACTGTCTATAACAACCGTTCCAGGTAATACTTTTTGCCTCATCTGTCCTCCTTCAATCTCATAAGGATCACAAATATAAACCAAGTTTCATGCATCGTGCCATTTCAGGCCTTGAGAATGAATCTCACACTACTTTGAAGGTACTTTCTGATCCCTGCTTCTAAGTAGCTGTCCAGGACAAGATTCTATATAAGTGGCAATCGTTACTACAACTGAACTATTCTTTGAGTAACACCCAATCCTGAAAATAACTTCATGCCCAATCTATCTTCCTTCCAGCTCATAATGAAGACCTTCCTCAAGCAAGTTGGGAACATATTGCCATTTCAGACCTTGAGAAGAAATCTCACATTCCTTTGAGACAGCAGTTTCTGATCACAGCCTGCACGTAGACGTCTAGGATCAAGTTTGTATGTGATTGGCAATCACTAATAGAGCTGTGCTTCTCTCTTCCTTCCATCTCGTAAGGATCACAAACCTAAATCAGGTTTGGAACATAATGCCATTTCAGGCCCTTGAGAACAAATCTCACACTCCTTTGAGAAAGCACTTTCTGATCCCGGCTTGTAAGTAAATGTATAGTAACGAGTTTCTAAATGAGTGGCAATCATTACTACAGCTGAGCTAAACTATGTATAAGAACCATTCCTCAAAATAACTTCCTACCCTATCTCTCTTCCTTCCAGCTCTAAAGGATTACATTCCTAAGCAAGGTTTTGAATGTAATACCATGTCAGGCCTTGAGAATGAATCTCACGTTACCTTGAGAAGGAACTTTCTGATCCCAGCTTCTAAGTAGATCCCTAGAAACAAGTTTGTATATGAGTGGAATCATTACTACAACTGAGCTGAACTATGAATAACCCCTATTCCTGAAAATAACTTTGTGCCGGTCTCTCTTCCTTCCAGATCATAAGGCCCACCTTCCTCAACCACGTTTGGAACATATTGCCATTTCCGGCCTTGAGAAGGAATCTCATATTCCTTTAAGAAGGCACTTTATGATCACTGCTTCTAAGTATATGCCCAAGAACAAGATTCTATATAAGTGGCAATCGTTAGTACAACTGAGCTATTCTATGAATAACATCAATTCCTGGAAAAAAACTTCATGCTCAATCTCTCTTACTTCCAGCTCGTAAATACCACCTTCCTCGACTAAGTTTGGAACATATTGCTGTTTCAGACCCTCAGAAGGAATGTCACATTCCTTTGAGAAGTTGCTTTCTGATCCTGGGGTTATGTAGATGTCTAGGAACAAGTTTGTATATGAGTGGCAATCATTACTACACCTGAGTTAATCTATGTAGAAAACTCATTCATGAAAATGTCATTGTGCCCAATCTCTCTTCCTTCCATCCAATAAGGATCACAAACCTAAGCCAGGTTTGGGACATATTGCAATTTTGGGCCCTGAGAAGGAAAGTCACATTCCTTTGCGAAGGCCCTTTGTGTTCCCGACCTGTATGTAGGGAACTTGTTCTGTGAACAAGTTTGCATATGAGTGGCAATCACGACGACAGGAGCTAACGTATGTATAACAGCCATTCCTGGAAATCACTTTGTGCCTAATCTCTCTTCCTTTATCTCATCAGGATCAGCTTGCTCAACCATGTTGGAACATCATGGTATTTTGGGCCTTGAGAAGGAACCTCATAGAGTCCAGCCCCATGGTGTAGTGGTTAAGTGTGCACCCTCTGTTGCTGGTGGCCCGCGTTCAGATACCGGGCACACACCGACACATAGTTTGTCAGGCCATGCTGTGGTGGCATCCCACATAAAGTGGAGGAAGATTGGGACGGATGTTAGGTCTGGGCCAGTCTTCCTCAGCAAATAGAGGAGGATTGGCATGGACGTTAGCTCAGGGCTGATCTTCCTCACAAAGAAAAAAGAGAGGGAACCTCATATTCCTTTCAGAAGGAACGTTGTTATCCCGGCTTCTAAGTAGAAGTGTAGGAACAGGTTTTGTTTGGCAATCATTACTACAGCTGAGCTAAACTGTGACTAACAGCCATTCCTGGAAATAGCTTCATGCCCAAACTCTCTTCATTCCGGCTCGTAAGGACCACATTTGTCAACCAGGTTTGGAATATAGTGCCCTCTCAGGCCTTTAGAAGGAATCTCACATTCTTTTGAGAACACACTCTCTGATACCAGCTTCTAAGTAGATATCTAGGAACAAGTTTGTATAGACGTGACTGTCATTACTACAGCTGACAAACTTGGTATAACACCCATTCCTGGAAATCACTTTGTGCCTAGTCTCTCTTCTTTCCATCTCGTAAGGATCACAAACCTAAACCTGATTTGGACCATAATGCCATTTCAGTCCTTAAGAAGGAGTCTCACTGTGCTTTCAGAAGGAATGTTCTGTTCCTGGTTTTTACGTAGATGTCTAGGAACAAGTTTGTATATGATTGGCAATCATTACTACAGTTGAGGTGAACTTCACATAACACCCATTCCTGGAAGAAATTTTGTGCCTAATCGCTCTTCCTTCCATCTCATAAAGATCACAAACCTAAACCAGATTTCGAACCTACTGTCATTTTGCACCTGGACAACAAAACTCACATTCCCTTGAGAAGGCTCTAAGTAGATGTCTAGGAAAACGTTGCTATATGAGTTTCAATCATTAGTAGAGGTGAGATTTATTTTGTGTAACACCCATTCCCGGAAATAACTTTGTGCCTTATCTCGCTTCCTTCAATCACGTAAGGATCACAACCCAAAACGAGGTTTGGTAAATAATGCCAATTCGGCCATGGAGAACGAATCTCACATTTCTTTGAGAAGGCAATTTCTGATCCTGGCTTGTAAGTAAATGTCTAGGAGCAAGTTTGAATATGAGTGGGTGGCAATCATTACTACAGCAGAGATGAAATACATATCACCTATTCTTGAAAATAACTTGGTGCCCAACCTCTCTTCCTTCCAGCTCGTAAGCATCACCAACCTAAATGTTTTGGAACATACTGGCATTCGGACCCTGAGAAGGTATCTCACTTTCTTATGAGAAGGCACTTTCTAATCCCAGCCTATATGTAGATATGCAGGAAAACGTTTGTAAATGAGTGACAATCATTATTAAAGCGGAGTTAAAAGGTGTATAACACCTAATCCCTGAAACAACTTTGTGCATAATCTCTCTTCCTCCCATGTTGTAAGGATTACTTTGCTCACCCAGGAACAGAATTTGGAAAACAATGCCATTTCTGGACCTGAGAATTAATCTCACATTCCTTTGAGAAGGAAATTTCTGATGCAGGCTTCTAAGTAGAAGTCCATGAACAAGTTTGTATATGAGTGGCAATCATTCCTACAGCTTAGCAAAAGTATGTGTAACGCCCATTCCTGGAAATAAATTTGTGCCTAACCTCTCTTCTTTCCATCTTGTAATGGTGAAAAACCTGAACCCGGTTTGGAGCATAATGCCATTTTGTGCCCTGAGAACGAATCTCATACTCCTTTGATAAGGCACTTTCTGAACCACCTTGTAAGTAACAGTCTAGGAACAAGTAGCTATATGAGTGGTAATCGTTAGTACAACTGAGCTAACCTATGTATAGCACCTGTTTCTGGACATGACTTCATGCCCAATCTCCCTTCCTTCCGGCTGCTGCAGATCTCCTTCCAAAAGCAGGCTTGTAAACAGGGCCATGTAGGGCCTTGAGAGAGAATCTCACGCACATGCCTTAGAGAAGGAACTTTCTTATCCCGGTTTGTAAGTAGATGGTAAGAAACATCTTCCTATCTGAATGGCATCACTACTACAGCTGAGTTAAACTATGGATAACGCCAGTTCCTGGAACGAAGTTCAGGCCCAATATCCCTTCCTTCCGTTACATGAGGATCCCCTTCCTAAGGAAGGTATGGAACGAGGACCATGTAGTGCCTTGAGACAATCTCACTCACAAACCATAGAGAGCACACTTAATGATAGCGGATTCTAAGTAGATGGTTAGGAACATGTTTGTATCTGAGTGGCAAGAATTGCTACAGCTGAGCTAAACTAAGTATAACACCCATTCCTGGAAATGACTTAGTGCCTAATCTCCCTTACTTCCAACTCCTAACGATTGCCTTCTCAAAGCAGGTTTGGAAACAGGACTGTGTATTGTCTTGCAACAACATCTCACTCATAAGCCATTGAGAGCGCGTTTTCTCATACTACAGTCTAAGTAGATGGCTAGAAGCATGTTTGTATCTGAGTGGCAGGCATTACTACAGCTGAGCTAAACTAAGTATAACTCCCATTCCTGGAAATTACTATGTGCCCAATCTCCCTCCTTCCAGCTCCGAAGGATCACTTTCCCAAAGCAGGTATGGAAACAGGGCCATGTAGGGCCTTGACACAGGATCACTCTCAAATGCCTTAGAGAACGGAATTTCTTATCCTGGGTTGGAAGTAGATGGCTAGAAACATCTTTGTTTGTGAGTGGCAATCATTACTACAGCTGAGTTAAACTATGTATAAGACCCATTCCTGGAAACAACTTGGTGCCCAATCTCCCTTTCTCCCAGCTCCTAAAGATCGCCATCCAAAACCAGGTTGTGCACAGGGCCACGGAGGGCCTTGAGAGAGGATTTCACACACATGTCTTAGGGAAGGCACTTTCTTATCTCGGCTTGTAAGTAGATGGAAAGAAACATCTTCCTATCTGAGTGGCAATCACTACTGAGGCTGAGTTAAACTATGTATAACACCCATTCCTGGAAAAAACTTCTTGCCAGATCTCCCTTCCTTCCAGTGCAAAAGGATCGCCTTGCCAAAGCAGGTTTACACAGGCCCATGAAGGGCCTTGAGAGACAATCTCACTCACATGATTTAGAGAAAGCACTTTCTTATCCTGGCTTGTATTTAGATGGTAAGAGACATCTTTGTATTTGAGTGGCAATCACTACTACAACTCGGATAAACTATGTATAGCACCCATTCCTGGAAGTAACTTCATGCCCCATCTCTTTTCCTTCCCACTCCTAAAGATCACCTTCCCGAAAAGGTTTTGCACAGGCCCACATAGGGCCTTCAGAGAGAATCTCACTCACTTGCCTTAGACCGGGCACTTTCTTATCCTGGACAGTAAGTAGATGTTGTGAAACATCTTTCTATCTTTGTGGCAATCACTACTAGAGCTGAGTGAAACGATGGATATCAGCCATTCCTGGAAGTAACTTCATGCCCAATCTCCTTTCCTTCCAGCTCCTAAGGATGGCCTTCCCAAAGAAAGTTGTGCACAGCACCATGTAGGGCCTTGAGATAGAATCTCAGTCAAATTCCTTAGAGAAGGCACTTTCTTATCCTGGCTTTGTGAGAAGATGGTAAGAAACATCTTGGTATCTGAGGGGCAATCACTACTACAGCTGAGTTAAACTATGGATAACATCCATTCCTGGAAGTACCTTCATGCCCCATCTCCCTTCCTTCCACCTGCTAATGATCACCATCCGAAAGGAGGTTTGGAAACAGGGCCGTGGAGTTCCTAGGGACAGGAACACTCTCAAATTCCTTAGAGAACACACTTTCTTCTCTCGGTTTGTAAGTTGACAGAAAGAAACATCTTTGTATCCAAGTGTGAATCATTACTAGCTTTTGGGTTAAGGTTCGTGTTAGAGTTTGGGTTAGGGATCGGGTTAGGTTTAGGCTCAGGATTAGGGTTCGGGTTCGGGTTAGGGTTAAGGTTAGGCTTAGGGTTCAGGTTAGGGTTTGTGTACTGGTTTGGTTTAAGTTTAGGGTTAGGGTTAGGGTTGGGGTTAGGGCTAGGGTTAGGGTTAGGGTCAGGCTTGGGTTTAGGGTTAGCTTTCAGGTTCGGGTTCGGGTTAGGGTTAGGGTTATGGTTGGGTTCCGCTTAGGGTTAGGGACAGGGTGCAGGTTAAAGTTCAGGCTGGTTTATGGCTAGGGTTACATTTAGGATTGGGGTTAAGGTTAGGCTTAGGATTCTGGTTAGTGTTAGGGTCGGGTTAGGCTTTGGGTGAGGGTTAGAGTTAGGGTTCGGGATTGAGTTATAGTTAGGCTTAGGGTAAGTGTTACTGTTTGCTTAGAATTAGGGCTATCATTGCCTTCCCGTTAGGGTTAACGTTTGGGTTATTGTTAGGGTTCAGGTTAGGGTTAGGGTTATGGTTCCGGTTAGGGTTTAGTTTAGGGTTAGGGTTGGGGTTAGGGTTAGGGTTACGGTTAGGGTTCTGGTTAGGGTTGGAGTTAGGGTTCGTGTACTCTTTTGGTTTAGGTTTAGGGTTAGAGTTAGCCCTCAGGTCAGTGGTCGGGTTAGCTTTTGTTTAAGGTTCGTGCTAGGGTTCAGGTTAGGGTTAGGGTTAGGTTTAGCGGTCTGGTTAGTGTCAGAGTTAGGGTTAGTGTTAGGGTTAGGGTTAAGGTCGGGTCCATCTTCAGGTTAAGGTTAGTGTTAGGGATCGGTTTAGGGTACGAGTTAGGGTTAGGGTTCGTGTTAGGATTAGGGTTAGGTTTAGGGCTATGGTTGGGTTCGTGTTCGGGTTAGGGATAGGGTTCTGGTTATGGTTAGGGGTCAGGTTCTGGTTCGGATTAGATTTAGCATTAGTGTTCACGTTAGGGCTAGGGTTCGGGTTCTGGTTAGTGTTAGCATTAGGGTTAGGTTTCAGGTTAGGATTAGGGTTAGGCTTAGGGTTAACGTTAAGTTTAGGCTTAGGTTTAGTATTATGGTTCGATTTCGGGTTAGAGTTAGAGTTAGGATTCATGTTAGGGTAAGGGCTATGGTTTGGGTTAGCATTAAGTTTAGTTTTAGTGTTACTATTTGGACTAGGGTTATGGTTATGTTTCAGGTTTGGTTTAGGGTTAGCTTTAGCGTTAGGTTTCACATTAGGGTTAGGATTACGGTTGCCTCCAGTTTAGGGTTGGAGTTGGGTTATGTATAGGGTTATGTTTAGTGTTCGGATTAATGTTACGATTAGGTTTCAGTTTCGGTGTAGGGTTAGCCTTAGCTTTAGGGGTCGGGTTAGTGCTAGGGTTAGGGTTGGATTCGGGTTAGGGTTAGGGTTAGAATTAGGGCTGGATTTAGGGTTATGGTTTGGTGTAGTGTTAGGTTTAAGGTTAGGTTAAGGGTTGGGGTTAGGGTTAGGATTGGGTTTAGGGTTAGAGTTAGTGTTCAGGTTAGTGTTAGGGTTAGGGTTCAACTTCAAGATCATGTTAGGGTTAGGGTTAGTGTCGAGCTAGGTGTCGGGATAGGGTTAAGGTTACGGTTCAGGTTAGGGTTTCTGAAAATGTTAGGGTTAATATTCGTGTTAGGATAATGGTTAGCTATAGGGTTAGGGTTGGGTTCATGTTAGGGTTAGATCTCTGGTTCAGCTTAGGTTTAGGTTTCAAGTTCTTGTTCTGGTTAGTGTTAGTGTTACGTTTCGGGTTATGTTTAGGGTTAGGATTAGGGTTACAGTTATTGTTAGTGTTACATTTAGGGAGAGGTTAGTGTTCGGATTAGGGTTAGGGTTAGGGTTCAGGTTCTGGATTGTGTTAGGGTTTCGGTTATTGTCGGGTTCGGCTTCGTGTCAGGGTTAGGTTTTGAGTTCAGTTTAGTTAAGGATTAGGGTGAGGGTTAGGGTTAGAGTTTGGTTTCGGGTTACTATTAGGGTTGGGGTTGGGGTTAGGATTAGGCTTCGGTTTAGTGCTAGGGTTAGGGTTAGGGTTGGTTTGGGTTAGGGTTAGAGATTGTTAGGGTTAGGGGTAGGACTGGGTTAGGGTCAGGGTTCGGGTTGGGTTAGGATTAGGGTTAGTGTTAGGGTTTGGGTTAGGGTTAGGCTTCGGGTTAGCGCTAGGGTTAGGGTTAGGATTGGGTTGGGTTACAGATAGCATTAGGGTTCAAGTTTAGGTTAGGGTTAGGGTTCGTTTAGGGTTATGGTTCAGGTTAGGGTTAGGGTTGCTGTTAGAGTTCAAGTTATGGTTAGGCTTAGGGTTAGGGCTAGGTTTACTCTTAGGCTTTGGTTGGGTTAGGGTTAGGGTTAGGGTTTGGGTTAGTGTTTGTGTCATGGTTAGTTTCCAGTTTCTGGTTAGGGTTAGGGATAGCGATAGTGTTCAGGTTAGTGTTAGGGCTAGAGTTCGGTTTAGGTTTGGTTTTGGGTTAAGGTTAGGGTTCGGATTCGGTTTATGTTTAGCGTTAAGTTTAGGTTTCGAGTGAGGATTAAGGTTAGAGTTAAGGTTACAGTTAGGGTTAGTGTTAGGGTTAGGGTACAGGTTAGGTTTAGAGTCAGAGTAAGAGTTAGAGTAAGAGTTAGGGTTAGTTTTATGATTCGACTTCAGGTTAGGGTTTTGATTAGGTTTCGTGTTAGGGTAAGCCTTACAGTTTGGGTTAGGGTTAGGTATAAGGTTAAGTTTAGTTTTAGGGTTAGTGTTTGGATTAGCGTGAGAGTTCCTTTTCAGGTTAGGGATTGGTTATGGTTAGGGTTAGGCTCGGGTTAGGCTTCAGGTTAGGATTAGGGTTAGGGTACGGGTTAAATTTAGGGCTAGGGTTAGTGTTCCGGTACGAGTTAGTGTTAGGGTTAGGCCTAGGGTTAGTGTTAGAGTTGGGTGCGGGTTCGGGTTAGGGTTAGGGATATGGTTACTCTTAGGGTTAGGTTTATGGTTATGGTTGGGTTCCGGTTAGGTTTAGGGTTAGGGTTCAGGTTAGGGTTAGGGTTAGGATTAGGGTTAGGATTAGTGTTAGTTTCAGGACAGGGTTATGGTTAAGGTTACTGTTAGGGTTACGCTTAGGCTCTGTTTGGGTTACAGTTAGGTTTAAGGTTAGGGTTCAGGTTAGGGTTCGGGTTAGTGTTAGTGTTAGGGTTCAGGTTAGGGGGTGGGTTAGGGTTTAGGGTTTGGGTTGTGGTTAAAGCTAGGGTTAGGGGTCTGTTCAGTGTTAGGGTCAGGGCCAGCACCGGTTTTCTTTAGGCTTAAAGTTAGTCTTAGGGTTTAGGGTTAGGTTTATGATTAGTGTTAGCTTTATTGTTGGGCTAGGGTTGGGGTTAGGCTTCGTTTTGGGGATCTAGGAAGTTTTGGGGTTAGGGTTGCCATTCGGATTAGTGATAGGGTTACTGCTATGGTTTGGGTTATGTTTAGGCTAAGGTTTATGGCTAGGTTTAGAGTTGGGTTAGATTAGGGTTAGGGTTAGGGTTAGTGTTAGTTTTCAGGCTATGGTTAGGGTTAAGGTTAGGTTTAGGGTTACTCTTAAGGTTAGGGTTAGTGCAAGGGTTAGGGTTCGGTTTTGGCTTAGGGTTATGGTTAGGTGTAGGATTAGAGTTAGTGGTCTGATTGGGGTTCTGGTTCCACTTCGGGTTCGGGATTTGGGTTAGGGTTAGAGTTAGGGTAGGATTAGGCTTCGGGTTAGGGTTAGGGTTAGGGTTTGCGTTAGGATTAGGGTTAGTGTTAGGGTTAGAGCTCGGGTTCAGGTTTGGGTTACATTTAATGGTAGGATGGCGTCATGCTTTGGGTTACAGTTACCATTTGGTTCAGGTTAGTGTTTGAGTTAGGATTATGCTTAGCGTTAGAGTTCTGGTTAGGTTTAGGGTTAGTGTTCAGGTTAGGGTTTAGTTGGGTTAGAGCTAGTGTTTGCTTTAGGTTTAGGGTTAGTTTTAGGGTTAGGCTAAGGGTTCAGTTTAGTGTTATGTTAGGGTTAGGGTTCGGATTCACGTTAGTAATTGTGTTCAAATGTGGTTTAGGGTTAGGTTTTGGGTTAGGGTTTGGGTTAGATTTAGGGTACCAGTTAGGGTTAGGGTTATGGTTCGGGTTAGTGGTAAGATTAGGGTTTGAGTTAGGGTTAGCTTTAGTGTTAGGGTTCAGGTGGGTTAGGGTTAGCATTCTTGTTAGGGTTATTGGTAGGTAGAGTTTTAGGGTTAGGTTTGGGGATAGGGTTAGGGTTCATGTTAAGTATACTGTTAGGATTAGCTTTCATGTTAGGATTAGGGTTGAGTTAGATTAATGGTTAGGATTAGGGTTATGGTGTAGGTTAGGTTTAGGGATAGGGTGAGTGTTAAGGTTAGGGTTCAGTTTCAGGTTACGTTTAGTGTTAGATTCAGGGTTTGGTTTCAGGTTAGGGCTAGAGTTGGGTTCACGTTAGGGTTCTGGTTAGGTTTATGGTTTTGCTTAGGTTTAGGTTTAGTGTTATAGTTAGTGTTCAGATTTGGTTAGGGTTAGGGTTCGGGTGGGATCCAGTTAGGGTTAGGGTTAGGGTTAGGCTTCTTGTTAGCGTTAGCACTAGGGTTCAGGTTAGGTTTAGCGTTACGATTAGGTTTAGGGTTATGGTTATGGTTAGGTTATGCCTCAGGTTATGGATAGGTTAATGATTCATGTTAATGTTATGGTTAAGGTTAGGGTTGGGATTAAGGTTAGGTTTATTGTTGGTGTTAGGTTTCTGGTTAGGGTTAGGCTTAGGATTCAGCTACATGTTAGGTTAGTGTTCGGATTCAGTTTAGGGTTAGGGTTATGATCAGGTTAGGGTGAAGGTTAGTGTTACTGTTGGGGTTAGAGTTAGCAATAGGGCTCTGTTTAGGACGAGGCATTACTATTCTGGTAAGTGTTAGTGTTAGGGTTAGGATTCAGTTTCAGTTTACAGTTAGGATAACATTCGGGTTAGGTATTAGGGACAGGCTTAGTGTTCGGGTTAGCTTTATGGTTTGGGGGGGGGTTCTTTCTCTGCCCCCGACAGCCCCGAGCTCGGTCGGTCCCTCAGACCTGGCCAGGGGCAGCTCGTCCCCCGGCGCCCTTCCCCATGGCATCCAAGGGCAAGCTGGGCGCCAGCCACACCCCGCTTGCCACTGCCACGACCATCGCCCTACCTCGGGGGGCCTGGGCAGGACAGGGACCCGGGTGTGGGAGGCCTCCAGATCTCAGGTCTGGCACACCGTTTACCAGGCTGCTTCCTCCTCTGACGGGGGCCCAGCACACGCCCCAGGAGACTTGGCGGCCTCCCCCAGGGCTCTATCCTCTGCAACTCGTCCCCTTGGAAGGGGTCTGGCCCAGGTGCCAGGTTCGGCTGGTCGGCCAGCCTCCTCTTGGGAAAGCAGGCAAGCCGAGCCAGGCTTGCAGTGGCCCTGGCGTGACACCTGCGACCTCAGGCAGAGGGCCTCCCGCGTGCCCTCCATGGCGGACTTCTCCCCGGATCCGTGGCCTGGGCACTAGGAAGGCCGGGCCTCCCCGACTCCCGGGAGGAGGGGCTAGCCCCGTTGCGCCCTGGCCCCCAGAGCCTGCGGTGCCATCTGCCTGTCTCGGCACTTCTGACTCCACAGAGCCTTTCCTACACCTGGGCTGGCTGCAGTGGCAAAGTGCAGGCGTGGGGTGAGGCTAAGGCTTTGTCTTTCCAGGAAGAAATGAACCCCTGGCCGAAGCAGCAGGCCCAGGCAGAGCCTTGAGCTTGCAGCCCAGTACGCCTGTGGTCATCAGTTCCAGAGCAATGTTTCCAAGGCAGGGAAGCGGCCTCCAAGCTGAGTGGGAGTGGGGGAGGGGAGGGAGACAACAGCTGAAGCCGAGTCCAGAAGGGCGGCAAAGGAACAGCTGCAGCTGGGTCAGAGCCTGGAGGGAGGGCGGGGCCTTCACTGAGGACCCCCCCCCCCCGAGGCCAGCCCTAGGCCCCGGCGGTCGCGCAGGCGCCCTTGGCCTGTGCTGTGTGTGGGGGCTTGAACCCAAGCCCGCAGGGCTCCCGGAGCGGCCAGAGAAAGAAGGGCCCATGGAGAGGTAGGCGAGGTGGGCAGGGGGCGCCACCTTACTCTCCTCAGCTCCCTGAGGGAGAGAGAGAGAGACAGAGACAGAGAGAGAGATCCCTGACCTCTGAGTCTCTGCCTCCACCGCTGGCTGGTGCCAACTCACGCGCCATCCCACTTCCAGCCATCACCCCCACGCCTGCCCCGGGGCCAGCCCCACCACAGAGAGGCCGGTTGGTTCCTGCTCACCTCTGTGCCATCCCTTCCCGACCTGACCCCAGTGCAGGGGATAAGCTTCAGACAAGTCTTTCCATGTCCCTCTGCATGACAATAGACTTCCTCCCCTCTCCCATTCCACAGGCCCACCCGGGACATCCACCTTGGTCATTAGCTCAGGAGAGGATGCAAGATGAGAATCTCTGCTATTGTGTGGGGAGACTCAGTTTCCCGGGTTTCCCCCATGGACACATGTTCTTCAGCTGGGTCTGATTTTCTCCAGACAAGCTGTCTTGGGAAGGATTTGGCCAGCCCTAAGAAGCTGAAGGGAAAGGGCGGAGGGCTGTTCTCTCTCTGCCCCTGACAGCCCCGAGCTGGGTCGGTCCCTCAGACCTGGCCAGGGGCAGCCCATCCCCCGGCGCCCTTCCCCGGGCCATCCAAGGGCAGGCTCGGCGCCAGCCCCACCCCGCTCGCCACTGCCCGACCATCGTCCTCCCTCGGGGGGCCTGGGCAGGACAGGGACCCGGCTGTGGGAGGCCTCCAGATCTCAGGCCTGGCACACCGTTTACCAGGCTGCTTCCTCCTCTGACGGGGGCCCAGCACACGCCCCAGGAGACTTGACAGCCGCCCCCAGGGCTCTATCCTCTGGAACTCGTCCCCTTGGAAGGGGCCTGGCCCAGGTGCCTGGTTCGGCTGGTCGGCCAGCCTCCTTTGGAGAAAGCAGGCAAGCCGAGCCAGGCTTGCAGTGGCCCTGGCGTGACACCTGCCACCTCAGGCAGAGGGCCTCCCGCGTGCCCTCCATGGCGGGTTTCTCCCCGGAGCCGTGGCCTGGGCACTAGGAAGGCCGGGCCTCCCCGACTCCCGGGAGGAGGGGCTAGCCCAGTTGCGCCCTGGCCCCCAAACCCTCTGGTGCCATCTGCCTGTCTCGGCACTTCTGACTCCACAGAGCCTTTCCTACATCTGGGCTGCCTGCCGTGGCAAAGTGCAGGCGTGGGGTGAGGCCATGCCTTCTCTTTCCAGGAAAAAGTGAGCCCCTGGCCGAAGCAGCAGGCCCAGGCAGAGCCTTGAGCTTGAAGCCCAGTAGGTCTGTGGCCCTCAGGGCCAGAGCAATGCTTTCAAGGCAGGGAAGCGGCCTGCAAGCTGAGTGGGAGTGGGGGAGGTGAGGGAGACAGCTGAAGCCGAGTCCAGAAGGGCGGCGATGGAAGAGCTGCAGCT
The DNA here is from genome assembly GCF_020826845.1 of Diceros bicornis minor. Classification (NCBI taxonomy): domain Eukaryota; kingdom Metazoa; phylum Chordata; class Mammalia; order Perissodactyla; family Rhinocerotidae; genus Diceros; species Diceros bicornis. The sequence goes on along the minus strand of NC_080770.1, from coordinate 41,421,533 downwards.
GGGTCAGAGCCTGGAGGGAGGGCGGGGCCTTCACTGAGGACCCCCACCCCCCGAGGCCAGCCCTAGGCCGCGGCGGTCGCGCATGCGCCCTTGGCCTGTGCGGTGTGTGGGGGCTTGAACCCAAGCCCGCAGGGCTCCCAGAGCGGCCAGAGAAAGAAGGGCCCATGGAGAGGTAGGCGAGGTGGGCAGGGGGCGCCACCTTACTCTCCTCAGCTCCCTGAGGGAGAGAGAGAGAGACAGAGACAGAGAGAGAGATCCCTGACCTCTGAGTCTCTGCCTCCACCGCTGGCTGGTGCCAACTCACGCGCCATCCCACTTCCAGCCATCACCCCCACGCCTGCCCCGGGGCCAGCCCCACCACAGAGAGGCGGGATGGTTCCTGCTCACCTCTGTGCCGTCCCTTCCCGACCTGACCCCAGTGCAGGGGATAAGCTTCAGACAAGTCTTTCCATGTCCCTCTGCATGACAATAGACTTCCTCCCCTCTCCCATTCCACAGGCCCACCCGGGACATCCACCTTGGTCATTAGCTCAGGAGAGGATGCAAGATGAGAATCTCTGCTATTGTGTGGGGAGACTCAGTTTCCCGGGTTTCCCCCATGGACACATGTTCTTCAGCTGGGTCTGATTTTCTCCAGACAAGCTGTCTTGGGAAGGATTTGGCCAGCCCTAAGAAGCTGAAGGGAAAGGGCGGAGGGGGGTTCTCTCTATGCCCCCGACAGCCCCGAGCTGGGTCGGTCCCTCAGACCTGGCCAGGGGCAGCCCATCCCCCGGCGCCCTTCCCCGGGGCATCCAAGGGCAGGCTCGGCGCCAGCCCCACCCCGCTCGCCACTGCCCGACCATCGTCCTCCCTCGGGGGGCCTGGGCAGGACAGGGACCCGGCTGTGGGAGGCCTCCAGATCTCAGGCCTGGCACACCGTTTACCAGGCTGCTTCCTCCTCTGACGGGGGCCCAGCACACGCCCCAGGAGACTTGGCAGCCGCCCCCAGGGCTCTATCCTCTGGAACTCGTCCCCTTGGAAGGGGCCTGGCCCAGGTGCCAGGTTCGGCTGGTCAGCCAGCCTCCTTTGGAGAAAGCAGGCAAGCCGAGCCAGGCTTGCAGTGGCCCTGGCGTGACACCTGCCACCTCAGGCAGAGGGCCTCCCGCGTGCCCTCCATGGCGGGTTTCTCCCCGGAGCCGTGGCCTGGGCACTAGGAAGGCCGGGCCTCCCCGACTCCCGGGAGGAGGGGCTAGCCCAGTTGCGCCCTGGCCCCCAAACCCTCTGGTGCCATCTGCCTGTCTCGGCACTTCTGACTCCACAGAGCCTTTCCTACATCTGGGCTGCCTGCCGTGGCAAAGTGCAGGCGTGGGGTGAGGCCATGCCTTCTCTTTCCAGGAAAAAGTGAGCCCCTGGCCGAAGCAGCAGGCCCAGGCAGAGCCTTGAGCTTGAAGCCCAGTAGGTCTGTGGCCCTCAGGGCCAGAGCAATGCTTTCAAGGCAGGGAAGCGGCCTGCAAGCTGAGTGGGAGTGGGGGAGGGGAGGGAGACAGCTGAAGCCGAGTCCAGAAGGGCGGCGATGGAAGAGCTGCAGCTGGGTCAGAGCCTGGAGGGAGGGCGGGGCCTTCACTGAGGACCCCCCCCCCGAGGCCAGCCCTAGGCCCCGGCGGTCGCGCATGCGCCCTTGGCCTGTGCGGTGTGTGGGGGCTTGAACCCAAGCCCGCAGGGCTCCCGGAGCGGCCAGAGAAAGAAGGGCCCATGGAGAGGTAGGCGAGGTGGGCAGGGGGCGCCACCTTACTCTCCTCAGCTCCCTGAGGGAGAGAGAGAGAGACAGAGACAGAGAGAGAGATCCCTGACCTCTGAGTCTCTGCCTCCACCGCTGGCTGGTGCCAACTCACGCGCCATCCCACTTCCAGCCATCACCCCCACGCCTGCCCCGGGGCCAGCCCCACCACAGAGAGGCCAGTTGGTTCCTGCTCACCTCTGTGCCGTCCCTTCCCGACCTGACCCCAGTGCAGGGGATAAGCTTCAGACAAGTCTTTCCATGTCCCTCTGCATGACAATAGACTTCCTCCCCTCTCCCATTCCACAGGCCCACCCGGGACATCCACCTTTGTCATTAGCTCAGGAGAGGATGCAAGATGAGAATCTCTGCTATTGTGTGGGGAGACTCAGTTTCCCGGGTTTCCCCCATGGACACATGTTCTTCAGCTGGGTCTGATTTTCTCCAGACAAGCTGTCTTGGGAAGGATTTGGCCAGCCCTAAGAAGCTGAAGGGAAAGGGCGGAGGGGGGTTCTCTCTATGCCCCCGACAGCCCCGAGCTGGGTCGGTCCCTCAGACCTGGCCAGGGGCAGCCCATCCCCCGGCGCCCTTCCCCGGGGCATCCAAGGGCAGGCTCGGCGCCAGCCCCACCCTGCTCGCCACTGCCCGACCATCGTCCTCCCTCGGGGGGCCTGGGCAGGACAGGGACCCGGCTTTGGGAGGCCTCCAGGTCTCAGGCCTGGCACACCGTTTACCAGGCTGCTTCCTCCTCTGACGGGGGCCCAGCACACGCCCCAGGAGACTTGGCAGCCGCCCCCAGGGCTCTAGCCTCTGGAACTCGTCCCCTTGGAAGGGGCCTGGCCCAGGTGCCTGGTTCGTCTGGTCGGCCAGCCTCCTTTGGAGAAAGCAGGCAAGCCGAGCCAGGCTTGCAGTGGCCCTGGCGTGACACCTGCCACCTCAGGCAGAGGGCCTCCCGCGTGCCCTCCATGGCGGGTTTCTCCCCGGAGCCGTGGCCTGGGCACTAGGAAGGCCGGGCCTCCCCGACTCCCGGGGGGAGGGGCTAGCCCAGTTGCGCCCTGGCCCCCAAACCCTCTGGTGCCATCTGCCTGTCTCGGCACTTCTGACTCCACAGAGCCTTTCCTACATCTGGGCTGCCTGCCGTGGCAAAGTGCAGGCGTGGGGTGAGGCCATGCCTTCTCTTTCCAGGAAAAAGTGAGCCCCTGTCCGAAGCAGCAGGCCCAGGCAGAGCCTTGAGCTTGAAGCCCAGTAGGTCTGTGGCCCTCAGGGCCAGAGCAATGCTTTCAAGGCAGGGAAGCGGCCTGCAAGCTGAGTGGGAGTGGGGGAGGGGAGGGAGACAGCTGAAGACGAGTCCAGAAGGGCGGCGATGGAAGAGCTGCAGCTGGGTCAGAGCCTGGAGGGAGGGCGGGGCCTTCACTGAGGAAACCCCCCCCCGAGGCCAGCCCAAGGCCCCGGCGGTCGCGCATGCGCCCTTGGCCTGTGCGGTGTGTGGGGGCTTGAACCCAAGACCGCAGGGCTCCTGGAGCGGCCAGAGAAAGAAGGGCCCATGGAGAGGTAGGCGAGGTGGGCAGGGGGCGCCACCTTACTCTCCTCAGCTCCCTGAGGGAGAGAGAGAGAGACAGAGACAGAGAGAGAGATCCCTGACCTCTGAGTCTCTGCCTCCACCGCTGGCTGGTGCCAACTCACGCGCCATCCCACTTCCAGCCATCACCCCCACGCCTGCCCCGGGGCCAGCCCCACCACAGAGAGGCCGGTTGGTTCCTGCTCACCTCTGTGCCGTCCCTTCCCGACCTGACCCCAGTGCAGGGGATAAGCTTCAGACAAGTCTTTCCATGTCCCTCTGCATGACAATAGACTTCCTCCCCTCTCCCATTCCACAGGCCCACCCGGGACATCCACCTTGGTCATTAGCTCAGGAGAGGATGCAAGATGAGAATCTCTGCTATTGTGTGGGGAGACTCAGTTTCCCGGGTTTCCCCCATGGACACATGTTCTTCAGCTGGGTCTGATTTTCTCCAGACAAGCTGTCTTGGGAAGGATTTGGCCAGCCCTAAGAAGCTGAAGGGAAAGGGCGGAGGGGGGTTCTCTCTATGCCCCCGACAGCCCCGAGCTGGGTCGGTCCCTCAGACCTGCCCAGGGGCAGCCCATCCCCCGGCGCCCTTCCCCGGGGCATCCAAGGGCAGGCTCGGCGCCAGCCCCACCCCGCTCGCCACTGCCCGACCATCGTCCTCCCTCGGGGGGCCTGGGCAGGACAGGGACCCGGCTGTGGGAGGCCTCCAGATCTCAGGCCTGGCACACCGTTTACCAGGCTGCTTCCTCCTCTGACGGCGGCCCAGCACACGCCCCAGGAGACTTGGCAGCCGCCCCCAGGGCTCTATCCTCTGGAACTCGTCCCCTTGGAAGGGGCCTGGCCCAGGTGCCAGGTTCGGCTGGTCGGCCAGCCTCCTTTGGAGAAAGCAGGCAAGCCGAGCCAGGCTTGCAGTGGCCCTGGCGTGACACCTGCCACCTCAGGCAGAGGGCCTCCCGCGTGCCCTCCATGGCGGGTTTCTCCCCGGAGCCGTGGCCTGGGCACTAGGAAGGCCGGGCCTCCCCGACTCCCGGGAGGATGGGCTAGCCCACTTGCGCCCTGGCCCCCAAACCCTCTGGTGCCATCTGCCTGTCTCGGCACTTCTGACTCCACAGAGCCTTTCCTACATCTGGGCTGCCTGCCGTGGCAAAGTGCAGGCGTGGGGTGAGGCCATGCCTTCTCTTTCCAGGAAAAAGTGAGCCCCTGGCCGAAGCAGCAGGCCCAGGCAGAGCCTTGAGCTTGAAGCCCAGTAGGTCTGTGGCCCTCAGGGCCAGAGCAATGCTTTCAAGGCAGGGAAGCGGCCTGCAAGCTGAGTGGGAGTGGGGGAGGGGAGGGAGACAGCTGAAGCCGAGTCCAGAAGGGCGGCGATGGAAGAGCTGCAGCTGGGTCAGAGCCTGGAGGGAGGGCGGGGCCTTCACTGAGGACCCCCACCCCCCGAGGCCAGCCCTAGGCCGCGGCGGTCGCGCATGCGCCCTTGGCCTGTGCGGTGTGTGGGGGCTTGAACCCAAGCCCGCAGGGCTCCCGGAGCGGCCAGAGAAAGAAGGGCCCATGGAGAGGTAGGCGAGGTGGGCAGGGGGCGCCACCTTACTCTCCTCAGCTCCCTGAGGGAGAGAGAGAGAGACAGAGACAGAGAGAGAGATCCCTGACCTCTGAGTCTCTGCCTCCACCGCTGGCTGGTGCCAACTCACGCGCCATCCCACTTCCAGCCATCACCCCCACGCCTGCCCCGGGGCCAGCCCCACCACAGAGAGGCCGGTTGGTTCCTGCTCACCTCTGTGCCGTCCCTTCCCGACCTGACCCCAGTGCAGGGGATAAGCTTCAGACAAGTCTTTCCATGTCCCTCTGCATGACAATAGACTTCCTCCCCTCTCCCATTCCACAGGCCCACCCGGGACATCCACCTTTGTCATTAGCTCAGGAGAGGATGCAAGATGAGAATCTCTGCTATTGTGTGGGGAGACTCAGTTTCCCGGGTTTCCCCCATGGACACATGTTCTTCAGCTGGGTCTGATTTTCTCCAGACAAGCTGTCTTGGGAAGGATTTGGCCAGCCCTAAGAAGCTGAAGGGAAAGGGCGGAGGGGGGTTCTCTCTATGCCCCCGACAGCCCCGAGCTGGGTCGGTCCCTCAGACCTGCCCAGGGGCAGCCCATCCCCCGGCGCCCTTCCCCGGGGCATCCAAGGGCAGGCTCGGCGCCAGCCCCACCCCGCTCGCCACTGCCCGACCATCGTCCTCCCTCGGGGGGCCTGGGCAGGACAGGGACCCGGCTTTGGGAGGCCTCCAGGTCTCAGGCCTGGCACACCGTTTACCAGGCTGCTTCCTCCTCTGACGGGGGCCCAGCACACGCCCCAGGAGACTTGGCAGCCGCCCCCAGGGCTCTAGCCTCTGGAACTCGTCCCCTTGGAAGGGGCCTGGCCCAGGTGCCTGGTTCGTCTGGTCGGCCAGCCTCCTTTGGAGAAAGCAGGCAAGCCGAGCCAGGCTTGCAGTGGCCCTGGCGTGACACCTGCCACCTCAGGCAGAGGGCCTCCCGCGTGCCCTCCATGGCGGGTTTCTCCCCGGAGCCGTGGCCTGGGCACTAGGAAGGCCGGGCCTCCCCGACTCCCGGGAGGAGGGGCTAGCCCAGTTGCGCCCTGGCCCCCAAACCCTCTGGTGCCATCTGCCTGTCTCGGCACTTCTGACTCCACAGAGCCTTTCCTACATCTGGGCTGCCTGCCGTGGCAAAGTGCAGGCGTGGGGTGAGGCCATGCCTTCTCTTTCCAGGAAAAAGTGAGCCCCTGGCCGAAGCAGCAGGCCCAGGCAGAGCCTTGAGCTTGAAGCCCAGTAGGTCTGTGGCCCTCAGGGCCAGAGCAATGCTTTCAAGGCAGGGAAGCGGCCTGCAAAATGAGTGGGAGTGGGGGAGGGGAGGGAGACAGCTGAAGCCGAGTCCAGAAGGGCGGCGATGGAAGAGCTGCAGCTGGGTCAGAGCCTGGAGGGAGGGCGGGGCCTTCACTGAGGACCCCCCCCCCCGAGGCCAGCCCTAGGCCGCGGCGGTCGCGCATGCGCCCTTGGCCTGTGCGGTGTGTGGGGGCTTGAACCCAAGACCGCAGGGCTCCCGGAGCGGCCAGAGAAAGAAGGGCCCATGGAGAGGTAGGCGAGGTGGGCAGGGGGCGCCACCTTACTCTCCTCAGCTCCCTGAGGGAGAGAGAGAGAGACAGAGACAGAGAGAGAGATCCCTGACCTCTGAGTCTCTGCCTCCACCGCTGGCTGGTGCCAACTCACGCGCCATCCCACTTCCAGCCATCACCCCCACGCCTGCCCCGGGGCCAGCCCCACCACAGAGAGGCCGGTTGGTTCCTGCTCACCTCTGTGCCGTCCCTTCCCGACCTGACCCCAGTGCAGGGGATAAGCTTCAGACAAGTCTTTCCATGTCCCTCTGCATGACAATAGACTTCCTCCCCTCTCCCATTCCACAGGCCCACCCGGGACATCCACCTTGGTCATTAGCTCAGGAGAGGATGCAAGATGAGAATCTCTGCTATTGTGTGGGGAGACTCAGTTTCCCGGGTTTCCCCCATGGACACATGTTCTTCAGCTGGGTCTGATTTTCTCCAGACAAGCTGTCTTGGGAAGGATTTGGCCAGCCCTAAGAAGCTGAAGGGAAAGGGCGGAGGGGGGTTCTCTCTATGCCCCCGACAGCCCCGAGCTGGGTCGGTCCCTCAGACCTGGCCAGGGGCAGCCCATCCCCCGGCGCCCTTCCCCGGGGCATCCAAGGGCAGGCTCGGCGCCAGCCCCACCCCGCTCGCCACTGCCCGACCATCGTCCTCCCTCGGGGGGCCTGGGCAGGACAGGGACCCGGCTGTGGGAGGCCTCCAGATCTCAGGCCTGGCACACCGTTTACCAGGCTGCTTCCTCCTCTGACGGGGGCCCAGCACACGCCCCAGGAGACTTGGCAGCCGCCCCCAGGGCTCTATCCTCTGGAACTCATCCCCTTGGAAGGGGCCTGGCCCAGGTGCCAGGTTCGGCTGGTCGGCCAGCCTCCTTTGGAGAAAGCAGGCAAGCCGAGCCAGGCTTGCAGTGGCCCTGGCGTGACACCTGCCACCTCAGGCAGAGGGCCTCCCGCGTGCCCTCCATGGCGGGTTTCTCCCCAGAGCCGTGGCCTGGGCACTAGGAAGGCCGGGCCTCCCCGACTCCCGGGAGGATGGGCTAGCCCACTTGCGCCCTGGCCCCCAAACCCTCTGGTGCCATCTGCCTGTCTCGGCACTTCTGACTCCACAGAGCCTTTCCTACATCTGGGCTGCCTGCCGTGGCAAAGTGCAGGCGTGGGGTGAGGCCATGCCTTCTCTTTCCAGGAAAAAGTGAGCCCCTGGCCGAAGCAGCAGGCCCAGGCAGAGCCTTGAGCTTGAAGCCCAGTAGGTCTGTGGCCCTCAGGGCCAGAGCAATGCTTTCAAGGCAGGGAAGCGGCCTGCAAGCTGAGTGGGAGTGGGGGAGGGGAGGGAGACAGCTGAAGCCGAGTCCAGAAGGGCGGCGATGGAAGAGCTGCAGCTGGGTCAGAGCCTGGAGGGAGGGCGGGGCCTTCACTGAGGACCCCCCCCCCCGAGGCCAGCCCTAGGCCGCGGCGGTCGCGCATGCGCCCTTGGCCTGTGTGGTGTGTGGGGGCTTGAACCCAAGCCCGCAGGGCTCCCGGAGCGGCCAGAGAAAGAAGGGCCCATGGAGAGGTAGGCGAGGTGGGCAGGGGGCGCCACCTTACTCTCCTCAGCTCCCTGAGGGAGAGAGAGAGAGACAGAGACAGAGAGAGAGATCCCTGACCTCTGAGTCTCTGCCTCCACCGCTGGCTGGTGCCAACTCACGTGCCATCCCACTTCCAGCCATCACCCCCACGCCTACCCCGGGGCCAGCCCCACCACAGAGAGGCCGGTTGGTTCCTGCTCACCTCTGTGCCGTCCCTTCCCGACCTGACCCCAGTGCAGGGGATAAGCTTCAGACAAGTCTTTCCATGTCCCTCTGCATGACAATAGACTTCCTCCCCTCTCCCATTCCACAGGCCCACCCGGGACATCCACCTTGGTCATTAGCTCAGGAGAGGATGCAAGATGAGAATCTCTGCTATTGTGTGGGGAGACTCAGTTTCCCGGGTTTCCCCCATGGACACATGTTCTTCAGCTGGGTCTGATTTTCTCCAGACAAGCTGTCTTGGAAAGGATTTGGCCAGCCCTAAGAAGCTGAAGGGAAAGGGCGGAGGGGGGTTCTCTCTCTGCCCCCGACAGCCCCGAGCTGGGTCGGTCCCTCAGACCTGGCCAGGGGCAGCCCATCCCCCGGCGCCCTTCCCCGGGGCATCCAAGGGCAGGCTCGGCGCCAGCCCCACCCCGCTCGCCACTGCCCGACCATCGTCCTCCCTCGGGGGGCCTGGGCAGGACAGGGACCCGGCTGTGGGAGGCCTCCAGATCTCAGGCCTGGCACACCGTTTACCAGGCTGCTTCCTCCTCTGACGGGGGCCCAGCACACGCCCCAGGAGACTTGGCAGCCGCCCCCAGGGCTCTATCCTCTGGAACTCGTCCCCTTGGAAGGGGCCTGGCCCAGGTGCCAGGTTCGGCTGGTCGGCCAGCTTCCTTTGGAGAAAGCAGGCAAGCCTAGCCAGGCTTGCAGTGGCCCTGGCGTGACACCTGCCACCTCAGGCAGAGGGCCTCCCGCGTGCCCTCCATGGCGGGTTTCTCCCCGGAGCCGTGGCCTGGGCACTAGGAAGGCCGGGCCTCCCCGACTCCCGGGAGGAGGGGCTAGCCCAGTTGCGCCCTGGCCCCCAAACCCTCTGGTGCCATCTGCCTGTCTCGGCACTTCTGACTCCACAGAGCCTTTCCTACATCTGGGCTGCCTGCCGTGGCAAAGTGCAGGCGTGGGGTGAGGCCATGGCTTTGTCTTTCCAGGAAAAAATGAGCCCCTGGCCGAAGCAGCAGGCCCAGGCAGAGCCTTGAGCTTGAAGCCCAGTAGGTCTGTGGCCCTCAGGGCCAGAGCAATGCTTTCAAGGCAGGGAAGCGGCCTGCAAGCTGAGTGGGAGTGGGGGAGGGGAGGGAGACAGCTGAAGCCGAGTCCAGAAGGGCGGCGATGGAAGAGCTGCAGCTGGGTCAGAGCCTGGAGGGAGGGCGGGGCCTTCACTGAGGACCCCCCCCCCGAGACCAGCCCAAGGCCCCGGCGGTCGCGCATGCGCCCTTGGCCTGTGTGGTGTGTGGGGGCTTGAACCCAAGCCCGCAGGGCTCCCGGAGCGGCCAGAGAAAGAAGGGCCCATGGAGAGGTAGGCGAGGTGGGCAGGGGGCGCCACCTTACTCTCCTCAGCTCCCTGAGGGAGAGAGAGAGAGACAGAGACAGAGAGAGAGATCCCTGACCTCTGAGTCTCTGCCTCCACCGCTGGCTGGTGCCAACTCACGTGCCATCCCACTTCCAGCCATCACCCCCACGCCTGCCCCGGGGCCAGCCCCACCACAGAGAGGCCGGTTGGTTCCTGCTCACCTCTGTGCCGTCCCTTCCCGACCTGACCCCAGTGCAGGGGATAAGCTTCAGACAAGTCTTTCCATGTCCCTCTGCATGACAATAGACTTCCTCCCCTCTCCCATTCCACAGGCCCACCCGGGACATCCACCTTGGTCATTAGCTCAGGAGAGGATGCAAGATGAGAATCTCTGCTATTGTGTGGGGAGACTCAGTTTCCCGGGTTTCCCCCATGGACACATGTTCTTCAGCTGGGTCTGATTTTCTCCAGACAAGCTGTCTTGGAAAGGATTTGGCCAGCCCTAAGAAGCTGAAGGGAAAGGGCGGAGGGGGGTTCTCTCTCTGCCCCCGACAGCCCCGAGCTGGGTCGGTCCCTCAGACCTGGCCAGGGGCAGCCCATCCCCCGGCGCCCTTCCCCGGGGCATCCAAGGGCAGGCTCGGCGCCAGCCCCACCCCGCTCGCCACTGCCCGACCATCGTCCTCCCTCGGGGGGCCTGGGCAGGACAGGGACCCGGCTGTGGGAGGCCTCCAGATCTCAGGCCTGGCACACCGTTTACCAGGCTGCTTCCTCCTCTGACGGGGGCCCAGCACACGCCCCAGGAGACTTGGCAGCCGCCCCCAGGGCTCTATCCTCTGGAACTCGTCCCCTTGGAAGGGGCCTGGCCCAGGTGCCAGGTTCGGCTGGTCGGCCAGCTTCCTTTGGAGAAAGCAGGCAAGCCTAGCCAGGCTTGCAGTGGCCCTGGCGTGACACCTGCCACCTCAGGCAGAGGGCCTCCCGCGTGCCCTCCATGGCGGGTTTCTCCCCGGAGCCGTGGCCTGGGCACTAGGAAGGCCGGGCCTCCCCGACTCCCGGGAGGAGGGGCTAGCCCAGTTGCGCCCTGGCCCCCAAACCCTCTGGTGCCATCTGCCTGTCTCGGCACTTCTGACTCCACAGAGCCTTTCCTACATCTGGGCTGCCTGCCGTGGCAAAGTGCAGGCGTGGGGTGAGGCCATGGCTTTGTCTTTCCAGGAAAAAATGAGCCCCTGGCCGAAGCAGCAGGCCCAGGCAGAGCCTTGAGCTTGAAGCCCAGTAGGTCTGTGGCCCTCAGGGCCAGAGCAATGCTTTCAAGGCAGGGAAGCGGCCTGCAAGCTGAGTGGGAGTGGGGGAGGGGAGGGAGACAGCTGAAGCCGAGTCCAGAAGGGCGGCGATGGAAGAGCTGCAGCTGGGTCAGAGCCTGGAGGGAGGGCGGGGCCTTCACTGAGGACCCCCCCCCCCCCGAGGCCAGCCCTAGGCCCCGGCGGTCGCGCATGCGCCCTTGGCCTGTGCGGTGTGTGGGGGCTTGAACCCAAGCCCGCAGGGCTCCCGGAGCGGCCAGAGAAAGAAGGGCCCATGGAGAGGTAGGCGAGGTGGGCAGGGGGCGCCACCTTACTCTCCTCAGCTCCCTGAGGGAGAGAGAGAGAGACAGAGACAGAGAGAGAGATCCCTGACCTCTGAGTCTCTGCCTCCACCGCTGGCTGGTGCCAACTCACGCGCCATCCCACTTCCAGCCATCACCCCCACGCCTGCCCCGGGGCCAGCCCCACCACAGAGAGGCCGGTTGGTTCCTGCTCACCTCTGTGCCGTCCCTTCCCGACCTGACCCCAGTGCAGGGGATAAGCTTCAGACAAGTCTTTCCATGTCCCTCTGCATGACAATAGACTTCCTCCCCTCTCCCATTCCACAGGCCCACCCGGGACATCCACCTTGGTCATTAGCTCAGGAGAGGATGCAAGAAGAGAATCTCTGCTATTGTGTGGGGAGACTCAGTTTCCCGGGTTTCCCCCATGGACACATGTTCTTCAGCTGGGTCTGATTTTCTCCAGACAAGCTGTCTTGGGAAGGATTTGGCCAGCCCTAAGAAGCTGAAGGGAAAGGGCGGAGGGGGGTTCTCTCTCTGCCCCCGACAGCCCCGAGCTGGGTCGGTCCCTCAGACCTGGCCAGGGGCAGCCCATCCCCCGGCGCCCTTCCCCGGGGCATCCAAGGGCAGGCTCGGCGCCAGCCCCACCCCGCTCGCCACTGCCCGACCATCGTCCTCCCTCGGGGGGCCTGGGCAGAACAGGGACCCGGCTGTGGGAGGCCTCCAGATCTCAGGCCTGGCACACCGTTTACCAGGCTGCTTCCTCCTCTGACGGGGGCCCAGCACACGCCCCAGGAGACTTGGCAGCCGCCCCCAGGGCTCTATCCTCTGGAACTCGTCCCCTTGGAAGGGGCCTGGCCCAGGTGCCAGGTTCGGCTGGTCGGCCAGCCTCCTTTGGAGAAAGCAGGCAAGCCGAGCCAGGCTTGCAGTGGCCCTGGCGTGACACCTGCCACCTCAGGCAGAGGGCCTCCTGCGTGCCCTCCATGGCGGGTTTCTCCCCGGAGCCGTGGCCTGGGCACTAGGAAGGCCGGGCCTCCCCGACTCCCGGGAGGAGGGGCTAGCCCAGTTGCGCCCTGGCCCCCAAACCCTCTGGTGCCATCTGCCTGTCTCGGCACTTCTGACTCCACAGAGCCTTTCCTACATCTGGGCTGCCTGCCGTGGCAAAGTGCAGGCGTGGGGTGAGGCCATGCCTTCTCTTTCCAGGAAAAAGTGAGCCCCTGGCCGAAGCAGCAGGCCCAGGCAGAGCCTTGAGCTTGAAGCCCAGTAGGTCTGTGGCCCTCAGGGCCAGAGCAATGCTTTCAAGGCAGGGAAGCGGCCTGCAAGCTGAGTGGGAGTGGGGGAGGGGAGGGAGACAGCTGAAGCCGAGTCCAGAAGGGCGGCGATGGAAGAGCTGCAGCTGGGTCAGAGCCTGGAGGGAGGGCGGGGCCTTCACTGAGGACCCCCCCCCCCGAGGCCACCCCAAGGCCCCGGCGGTCGCGCATGCGCCCTTGGCCTGTGTGGTGTGTGGGGGCTTGAACCCAAGCCCGCAGGGCTCCCGGAGCGGCCAGAGAAAGAAGGGCCCATGGAGAGGTAGGCGAGGTGGGCAGGGGGCGCCACCTTACTCTCCTCAGCTCCCTGAGGGAGAGAGAGAGAGACAGAGACAGAGAGAGAGATCCCTGACCTCTGAGTCTCTGCCTCCACCGCTGGCTGGTGCCAACTCACGCGCCATCCCACTTCCAGCCATCACCCCCACGCCTGCCCCGGGGCCAGCCCCACCACAGAGATGCCGGTTGGTTCCTGCTCACCTCTGTGCCGTCCCTTCCCGACCTGACCCCAGTGCAGGGGATAAGCTTCAGACAAGTCTTTCCATGTCCCTCTGCATGACAATAGACTTCCTCCCCTCTCCCATTCCACAGGCCCACCCGGGACATCCACCTTGGTCATTAGCTCAGGAGAGGATGCAAGATGAGAATCTCTGCTATTGTGTGGGGAGACTCAGTTTCCCGGGTTTCCCCCATGGACACATGTTCTTCAGCTGGGTCTGATTTTCTCCAGACAAGCTGTCTTGGGAAGGATTTGGCCAGCCCTAAGAAGCTGAAGGGAAAGGGCGGAGGGGGGTTCTCTCTCTGCCCCCGACAGCCCCGAGCTGGGTCGGTCCCTCAGACCTGGCCAGGGGCAGCCCATCCCCCGGCGCCCTTCCCCGGGGCATCCAAGGGCAGGCTCGGCGCCAGCCCCACCCCGCTCGCCACTGCCCGACCATCGTCCTCCCTCGGGGGGCCTGGGCAGGACAGGGACCCGGCTGTGGGAGGCCTCCAGATCTCAGGCCTGGCACACCGTTTACCAGGCTGCTTCCTCCTCTGACGGGGGCCCAGCACACGCCCCAGGAGACTTGGCAGCCGCCCCCAGGGCTCTATCCTCTGGAACTCGTCCCCTTGGAAGGGGCCTGGCCCAGGTGCCAGGTTCGGTTGGTCGGCCAGCCTCCTTTGGAGAAAGCAGGCAAGCCGAGCCAGGCTTGCAGTGGCCCTGGCGTGACACCTGCCACCTCAGGCAGAGGGCCTCCCGCGTGCCCTCCATGGCGGGTTTCTCCCCGGAGCCGTGGCCTGGGCACTAGGAAGGCCGGGCCTCCCCGACTCCCGGGAGGAGGGGCTAGCCCAGTTGCGCCCTGGCCCCCAAACCCTCTGGTGCCATCTGCCTGTCTCGGCACTTCTGACTCCACAGAGCCTTTCCTACATCTGGGCTGCCTGCCGTGGCAAAGTGCAGGCGTGGGGTGAGGCCATGGCTTTGTCTTTCCAGGAAAAAATGAGCCCCTGGCCGAAGCAGCAGGCCCAGGCAGAGCCTTGAGCTTGAAGCCCAGTAGGTCTGTGGCCCTCAGGGCCAGAGCAATGCTTTCAAGGCAGGGAAGCGGCCTGCAAGCTGAGTGGGAGTGGGGGAGGGGAGGGAGACAGCTGAAGCCCAGTCCAGAAGGGCGGCGATGGAAGAGCTGCAGCTGGGTCAGAGCCTGGAGGGAGGGCGGGGCCTTCACTGAGGACCCCCCCCCCCCCCGAGGCCAGCCCTAGGCCCCGGCGGTCGCGCATGCGCCCTTGGCCTGTGCGGTGTGTGGGGGCTTGAACCCAAGCCCGCAGGGCTCCCGGAGCGGCCAGAGAAAGAAGGGCCCATGGAGAGGTAGGCGAGGTGGGCAGGGGGCGCCACCTTACTCTCCTCAGCTCCCTGAGGGAGAGAGAGAGAGACAGAGACAGAGAGAGAGATCCCTGACCTCTGAGTCTCTGCCTCCACCGCTGGCTGGTGCCAACTCACGCGCCATCCCACTTCCAGCCATCACCCCCACGCCTGCCCCGGGGCCAGCCCCACCACAGAGAGGCCGGTTGGTTCCTGCTCACCTCTGTGCCGTCCCTTCCCGACCTGACCCCAGTGCAGGGGATAAGCTTCAGACAAGTCTTTCCATGTCCCTCTGCATGACAATAGACTTCCTCCCCTCTCCCATTCCACAGGCCCACCCGGGACATCCACCTTGGTCATTAGCTCAGGAGAGGATGCAAGATGAGAATCTCTGCTATTGTGTGGGGAGACTCAGTTTCCCGGGTTTCCCCCATGGACACATGTTCTTCAGCTGGGTCTGATTTTCTCCAGACAAGCTGTCTTGGGAAGGATTTGGCCAGCCCTAAGAAGCTGAAGGGAAAGGGCGGAGGGGGGTTCTCTCTCTGCCCCCGACAGCCCCGAGCTGGGTCGGTCCCTCAGACCTGGCCAGGGGCAGCCCATCCCCCGGCGCCCTTCCCCGGGGCATCCAAGGGCAGGCTCGGCGCCAGCCCCACCCCGCTCGCCACTGCCCGACCATCGTCCTCCCTCGGGGGGCCTGGGCAGAACAGGGACCCGGCTGTGGGAGGCCTCCAGATCTCAGGCCTGGCACACCGTTTACCAGGCTGCTTCCTCCTCTGACGGGGGCCCAGCACACGCCCCAGGAGACTTGGCAGCCGCCCCCAGGGCTCTATCCTCTGGAACTCGTCCCCTTGGAAGGGGCCTGGCCCAGGTGCCAGGTTCGGCTGGTCGGCCAGCCTCCTTTGGAGAAAGCAGGCAAGCCGAGCCAGGCTTGCAGTGGCCCTGGCGTGACACCTGCCACCTCAGGCAGAGGGCCTCCCGCGTGCCCTCCATGGCGGGTTTCTCCCCGGAGCCGTGGCCTGGGCACTAGGAAGGCCGGGCCTCCCCGACTCCCGGGAGGAGGGGCTAGCCCAGTTGCGCCCTGGCCCCCAAACCCTCTGGTGCCATCTGCCTGTCTCGGCACTTCTGACTCCACAGAGCCTTTCCTACATCTGGGCTGCCTGCCGTGGCAAAGTGCAGGCGTGGGGTGAGGCCATGCCTTCTCTTTCCAGGAAAAAGTGAGCCCCTGGCCGAAGCAGCAGGCCCAGGCAGAGCCTTGAGCTTGAAGCCCAGTAGGTCTGTGGCCCTCAGGGCCAGAGCAATGCTTTCAAGGCAGGGAAGCGGCCTGCAAGCTGAGTGGGAGTGGGGGAGGGGAGGGAGACAGCTGAAGCCGAGTCCAGAAGGGCGGCGATGGAAGAGCTGCAGCTGGGTCAGAGCCTGGAGGGAGGGCGGGGCCTTCACTGAGGACCCCCCCCCCGAGGCCACCCCAAGGCCCCGGCGGTCGCGCATGCGCCCTTGGCCTGTGTGGTGTGTGGGGGCTTGAACCCAAGCCCGCAGGGCTCCCGGAGCGGCCAGAGAAAGAAGGGCCCATGGAGAGGTAGGCGAGGTGGGCAGGGGGCGCCACCTTACTCTCCTCAGCTCCCTGAGGGAGAGAGAGAGAGACAGAGACAGAGAGAGAGATCCCTGACCTCTGAGTCTCTGCCTCCACCGCTGGCTGGTGCCAACTCACGCGCCATCCCACTTCCAGCCATCACCCCCACGCCTGCCCCGGGGCCAGCCCCACCACAGAGATGCCGGTTGGTTCCTGCTCACCTCTGTGCCGTCCCTTCCCAACCTGACCCCAGTGCAGGGGATAAGCTTCAGACAAGTCTTTCCATGTCCCTCTGCATGACAATAGACTTCCTCCCCTCTCCCATTCCACAGGCCCACCCGGGACATCCACCTTGGTCATTAGCTCAGGAGAGGATGCAAGATGAGAATCTCTGCTATTGTGTGGGGAGACTCAGTTTCCCGGGTTTCCCCCATGGACACATGTTCTTCAGCTGGGTCTGATTTTCTCCAGACAAGCTGTCTTGGGAAGGATTTGGCCAGCCCTAAGAAGCTGAAGGGAAAGGGCGGAGGGGGGTTCTCTCTCTGCCCCCGACAGCCCCGAGCTGGGTCGGTCCCTCAGACCTGGCCAGGGGCAGCCCATCCCCCGGCGCCCTTCCCCGGGGCATCCAAGGGCAGGCTCGGCGCCAGCCCCACCCCGCTCGCCACTGCCCGACCATCGTCCTCCCTCGGGGGGCCTGGGCAGGACAGGGACCCGGCTGTGGGAGGCCTCCAGATCTCAGGCCTGGCACACCGTTTACCAGGCTGCTTCCTCCTCTGACGGGGGCCCAGCACACGCCCCAGGAGACTTGGCAGCCGCCCCCAGGGCTCTATCCTCTGGAACTCGTCCCCTTGGAAGGGGCCTGGCCCAGGTGCCAGGTTCGGTTGGTCGGCCAGCCTCCTTTGGAGAAAGCAGGCAAGCCGAGCCAGGCTTGCAGTGGCCCTGGCGTGACACCTGCCACCTCAGGCAGAGGGCCTCCCGCGTGCCCTCCATGGCGGGTTTCTCCCCGGAGCCGTGGCCTGGGCACTAGGAAGGCCGGGCCTCCCCGACTCCCGGGAGGAGGGGCTAGCCCAGTTGCGCCCTGGCCCCCAAACCCTCTGGTGCCATCTGCCTGTCTCGGCACTTCTGACTCCACAGAGCCTTTCCTACATCTGGGCTGCCTGCCGTGGCAAAGTGCAGGCGTGGGGTGAGGCCATGCCTTCTCTTTCCAGGAAAAAGTGAGCCCCTGGCCGAAGCAGCAGGCCCAGGCAGAGCCTTGAGCTTGAAGCCCAGTAGGTCTGTGGCCCTCAGGGCCAGAGCAATGCTTTCAAGGCAGGGAAGCGGCCTGCAAGCTGAGTGGGAGTGGGGGAGGGGAGGGAGACAGCTGAAGCCGAGTCCAGAAGGGCGGCGATGGAAGAGCTGCAGCTGGGTCAGAGCCTGGAGGGAGGGCGGGGCCTTCACTGAGGACCCCCCCCCCGAGGCCACCCCAAGGCCCCGGCGGTCGCGCATGCGCCCTTGGCCTGTGTGGTGTGTGGGGGCTTGAACCCAAGCCCGCAGGGCTCCCGGAGCGGCCAGAGAAAGAAGGGCCCATGGAGAGGTAGGCGAGGTGGGCAGGGGGCGCCACCTTACTCTCCTCAGCTCCCTGAGGGAGAGAGAGAGAGACAGAGACAGAGAGAGAGATCCCTGACCTCTGAGTCTCTGCCTCCACCGCTGGCTGGTGCCAACTCACGCGCCATCCCACTTCCAGCCATCACCCCCACGCCTGCCCCGGGGCCAGCCCCACCACAGAGATGCCGGTTGGTTCCTGCTCACCTCTGTGCCGTCCCTTCCCAACCTGACCCCAGTGCAGGGGATAAGCTTCAGACAAGTCTTTCCATGTCCCTCTGCATGACAATAGACTTCCTCCCCTCTCCCATTCCACAGGCCCACCCGGGACATCCACCTTGGTCATTAGCTCAGGAGAGGATGCAAGATGAGAATCTCTGCTATTGTGTGGGGAGACTCAGTTTCCCGGGTTTCCCCCATGGACACATGTTCTTCAGCTGGGTCTGATTTTCTCCAGACAAGCTGTCTTGGGAAGGATTTGGCCAGCCCTAAGAAGCTGAAGGGAAAGGGCGGAGGGGGGTTCTCTCTCTGCCCCCGACAGCCCCGAGCTGGGTCGGTCCCTCAGACCTGGCCAGGGGCAGCCCATCCCCCGGCGCCCTTCCCCGGGGCATCCAAGGGCAGGCTCGGCGCCAGCCCCACCCCGCTCGCCACTGCCCGACCATCGTCCTCCCTCGGGGGGCCTGGGCAGGACAGGGACCCGGCTGTGGGAGGCCTCCAGATCTCAGGCCTGGCACACCGTTTACCAGGCTGCTTCCTCCTCTGACGGGGGCCCAGCACACGCCCCAGGAGACTTGGCAGCCGCCCCCAGGGCTCTATCCTCTGGAACTCGTCCCCTTGGAAGGGGCCTGGCCCAGGTGCCAGGTTCGGTTGGTCGGCCAGCCTCCTTTGGAGAAAGCAGGCAAGCCGAGCCAGGCTTGCAGTGGCCCTGGCGTGACACCTGCCACCTCAGGCAGAGGGCCTCCCGCGTGCCCTCCATGGCGGGTTTCTCCCCGGAGCCGTGGCCTGGGCACTAGGAAGGCCGGGCCTCCCCGACTCCCGGGAGGAGGGGCTAGCCCAGTTGCGCCCTGGCCCCCAAACCCTCTGGTGCCATCTGCCTGTCTCGGCACTTCTGACTCCACAGAGCCTTTCCTACATCTGGGCTGCCTGCCGTGGCAAAGTGCAGGCGTGGGGTGAGGCCATGGCTTTGTCTTTCCAGGAAAAAATGAGCCCCTGGCCGAAGCAGCAGGCCCAGGCAGAGCCTTGAGCTTGAAGCCCAGTAGGTCTGTGGCCCTCAGGGCCAGAGCAATGCTTTCAAGGCAGGGAAGCGGCCTGCAAGCTGAGTGGGAGTGGGGGAGGGGAGGGAGACAGCTGAAGCCCAGTCCAGAAGGGCGGCGATGGAAGAGCTGCAGCTGGGTCAGAGCCTGGAGGGAGGGCGGGGCCTTCACTGAGGACCCCCCCCCCCGAGGCCAGCCCTAGGCCCCGGCGGTCGCGCATGCGCCCTTGGCCTGTGCGGTGTGTGGGGGCTTGAACCCAAGCCCGCAGGGCTCCCGGAGCGGCCAGAGAAAGAAGGGCCCATGGAGAGGTAGGCGAGGTGGGCAGGGGGCGCCACCTTACTCTCCTCAGCTCCCTGAGGGAGAGAGAGAGAGACAGAGACAGAGAGAGAGATCCCTGACCTCTGAGTCTCTGCCTCCACCGCTGGCTGGTGCCAACTCACGCGCCATCCCACTTCCAGCCATCACCCCCACGCCTGCCCCGGGGCCAGCCCCACCACAGAGAGGCCGGTTGGTTCCTGCTCACCTCTGTGCCGTCCCTTCCCGACCTGACCCCAGTGCAGGGGATAAGCTTCAGACAAGTCTTTCCATGTCCCTCTGCATGACAATAGACTTCCTCCCCTCTCCCATTCCACAGGCCCACCCGGGACATCCACCTTTGTCATTAGCTCAGGAGAGGATGCAAGATGAGAATCTCTGCTATTGTGTGGGGAGACTCAGTTTCCCGGGTTTCCCCCATGGACACATGTTCTTCAGCTGGGTCTGATTTTCTCCAGACAAGCTGTCTTGGGAAGGATTTGGCCAGCCCTAAGAAGCTGAAGGGAAAGGGCGGAGGGGGGTTCTCTCTCTGCCCCCGACAGCCCCGAGCTGGGTCGGTCCCTCAGACCTGGCCAGGGGCAGCCCATCCCCCGGCGCCCTTCCCCGGGGCATCCAAGGGCAGGCTCGGCGCCAGCCCCACCCCGCTCGCCACTGCCCGACCATCGTCCTCCCTCGGGGGGCCTGGGCAGGACAGGGACCCGGCTGTGGGAGGCCTCCAGATCTCAGGCCTGGCACACCGTTTACCAGGCTGCTTCCTCCTCTGACGGGGGCCCAGCACACGCCCCAGGAGACTTGGCAGCCGCCCCCAGGGCTCTATCCTCTGCAACTCGTCCCCTTGGAAGGGGCCTGGCCCAGGTGCCAGGTTCGGCTGGTCGGCCAGCCTCCTTTGGAGAAAGCAGGCAAGCCGAGCCAGGCTTGCAGTGGCCCTGGCGTGACACCTGCCACCTCAGGCAGAGGGCCTCCCGCGTGCCCTCCATGGCGGGTTTCTCCCCGGAGCCGTGGCCTGGGCACTAGGAAGGCAGGGCCTCCCCGACTCCCGGGAGGAGGGGCTAGCCCAGTTGCGCCCTGGCCCCCAAACCCTCTGGTGCCATCTGCCTGTCTCGGCACTTCTGACTCCACAGAGCCTTTCCTACATCTGGGCTGCCTGCCGTGGCAAAGTGCAGGCGTGGGGTGAGGCCATGGCTTTGTCTTTCCAGGAAAAAATGAGCCCCTGGCCGAAGCAGCAGGCCCAGGCAGAGCCTTGAGCTTGAAGCCCAGTAGGTCTGTGGCCCTCAGGGCCAGAGCATTGCTTTCAAGGCAGGGAAGCGGCCTGCAAGCTGAGTGGGAGTGGGGGAGGGGAGGGAGACAGCTGAAGCCGAGTCCAGAAGGGCGGCGATGGAAGAGCTGCAGCTGGGTCAGAGCCTGGAGGGAGGGCGGGGCCTTCACTTAGGACCCCCCCCCCCGAGGCCACCCCAAGGCCCCGGCGGTCGCGCATGCGCCCATGGCCTGTGTGGTGTGTGGGGGCTTGAACCCAAGCCCGCAGGGCTCCCGGAGCGGCCAGAGAAAGAAGGGCCCATGGAGAGGTAGGCGAGGTGGGCAGGGGGCGCCACCTTACTCTCCTCAGCTCCCTGAGGGAGAGAGAGAGAGACAGAGACAGAGAGAGAGATCCCTGACCTCTGAGTCTCTGCCTCCACCGCTGGCTGGTGCCAACTCACGCGCCATCCCACTTCCAGCCATCACCCCCACGCCTGCCCCGGGGCCAGCCCCACCACAGAGAGGCCGGTTGGTTCCTGCTCACCTCTGTGCCGTCCCTTCCCGACCTGACCCCAGTGCAGGGGATAAGCTTCAGACAAGTCTTTCCATGTCCCTCTGCATGACAATAAACTTCCTCCCCTCTCCCATTCCACAGGCCCACCCGGGACATCCACCTTGGTCATTAGCTAAGGAGAGGATGCAAGATGAGAATCTCTGCTATTGTGTGGGGAGACTCAGTTTCCCGGGTTTCCCCCATGGACACATGTTCTTCAGCTGGGTCTGATTTTCTCCAGACAAGCTGTCTTGGGAAGGATTTGGCCAGCCCTAAGAAGCTGAAGGGAAAGGGCGGAGGGGGGTTCTCTCTCTGCCCCCGACAGCCCCGAGCTGGGTCGGTCCCTCAGACCTGGCCAGGGGCAGCCCATCCCCCGGCGCCCTTCCCCGGGGCATCCAAGGGCAGGCTCGGCGCCAGCCCCACCCCGCTCGCCACTGCCCGACCATCGTCCTCCCTCGGGGGGCCTGGGCAGAACAGGGACCCGGCTGTGGGAGGCCTCCAGATCTCAGGCCTGGCACACCGTTTACCAGGCTGCTTCCTCCTCTGACGGGGGCCCAGCACACGCCCCAGGAGACTTGGCAGCCGCCCCCAGGGCTCTATCCTCTGGAACTCGTCCCCTTGGAAGGGGCCTGGCCCAGGTGCCAGGTTCGGCTGGTCGGCCAGCCTCCTTTGGAGAAAGCAGGCAAGCCTAGCCAGGCTTGCAGTGGCCCTGGCGTGACACCTGCCACCTCAGGCAGAGGGCCTCCCGCGTGCCCTCCATGGCGGGTTTCTCCCCGGAGCCGTGGCCTGGGCACTAGGAAGGCCGGGCCTCCCCGACTCCCGGGAGGAGGGGCTAGCCCAGTTGCGCCCTGGCCCCCAAACCCTCTGGTGCCATCTGCCTGTCTCGGCACTTCTGACTCCACAGAGCCTTTCCTACATCTGGGCTGCCTGCCGTGGCAAAGTGCAGGCGTGGGGTGAGGCCATGGCTTTGTCTTTCCAGGAAAAAATGAGCCCCTGGCCGAAGCAGCAGGCCCAGGCAGAGCCTTGAGCTTGAAGCCCAGTAGGTCTGTGGCCCTCAGGGCCAGAGCAATGCTTTCAAGGCAGGGAAGCGGCCTGCAAGCTGAGTGGGAGTGGGGGAGGGGAGGGAGACAGCTGAAGCCGAGTCCAGAAGGGCGGCGATGGAAGAGCTGCAGCTGGGTCAGAGCCTGGAGGGAGGGCGGGGCCTTCACTGAGGACCCCCCCCCCCCGAGGCCACCCCAAGGCCCCGGCGGTCGCGCATGCGCCCTTGGCCTGTGTGGTGTGTGGGGGCTTGAACCCAAGCCCGCAGGGCTCCCGGAGCGGCCAGAGAAAGAAGGGCCCATGGAGAGGTAGGCGAGGTGGGCAGGGGGCGCCACCTTACTCTCCTCAGCTCCCTGAGGGAGAGAGAGAGAGACAGAGACAGAGAGAGAGATCCCTGACCTCTGAGTCTCTGCCTCCACCGCTGGCTGGTGCCAACTCACGCGCCATCCCACTTCCAGCCATCACCCCCACGCCTGCCCCGGGGCCAGCCCCACCACAGAGAGGCCGGTTGGTTCCTGCTCACCTCTGTGCCGTCCCTTCCCGACCTGACCCCAGTGCAGGGGATAAGCTTCAGACAAGTCTTTCCATGTCCCTCTGCATGACAATAGACTTCCTCCCCTCTCCCATTCCACAGGCCCACCCGGGACATCCACCTTGGTCATTAGCTCAGGAGAGGATGCAAGATGAGAATCTCTGCTATTGTGTGGGGAGACTCAGTTTCCCGGGTTTCCCCCATGGACACATGTTCTTCAGCTGGGTCTGATTTTCTCCAGACAAGCTGTCTTGGGAAGGATTTGGCCAGCCCTAAGAAGCTGAAGGGAAAGGGCGGAGGGGGGTTCTCTCTCTGCCCCCGACAGCCCCGAGCTGGGTCGGTCCCTCAGACCTGGCCAGGGGCAGCCCATCCCCCGGCGCCCTTCCCCGGGGCATCCAAGGGCAGGCTCGGCGCCAGCCCCACCCCGCTCGCCACTGCCCGACCATCGTCCTCCCTCGGGGGGCCTGGGCAGAACAGGGACCCGGCTGTGGGAGGCCTCCAGATCTCAGGCCTGGCACACCGTTTACCAGGCTGCTTCCTCCTCTGACGGGGGCCCAGCACACGCCCCAGGAGACTTGGCAGCCGCCCCCAGGGCTCTATCCTCTGGAACTCGTCCCCTTGGAAGGGGCCTGGCCCAGGTGCCAGGTTCGGCTGGTCGGCCAGCCTCCTTTGGAGAAAGCAGGCAAGCCGAGCCAGGCTTGCAGTGGCCCTGGCGTGACACCTGCCACCTCAGGCAGAGGGCCTCCCGCGTGCCCTCCATGGCGGGTTTCTCCCCGGAGCCGTGGCCTGGGCACTAGGAAGGCCGGGCCTCCCCGACTCCCGGGAGGAGGGGCTAGCCCAGTTGCGCCCTGGCCCCCAAACCCTCTGGTGCCATCTGCCTGTCTCGGCACTTCTGACTCCACAGAGCCTTTCCTACATCTGGGCTGCCTGCCGTGGCAAAGTGCAGGCGTGGGGTGAGGCCATGGCTTTGTCTTTCCAGGAAAAAATGAGCCCCTGGCCGAAGCAGCAGGCCCAGGCAGAGCCTTGAGCTTGAAGCCCAGTAGGTCTGTGGCCCTCAGGGCCAGAGCAATGCTTTCAAGGCAGGGAAGCGGCCTGCAAGCTGAGTGGGAGTGGGGGAGGGGAGGGAGACAGCTGAAGCCGAGTCCAGAAGGGCGGCGATGGAAGAGCTGCAGCTGGGTCAGAGCCTGGAGGGAGGGCGCTGCCTTCACTGAGGACCCCCCCCCCCCGAGGCCACCCCAAGGCCCCGGCGGTCGCGCATGCGCCCTTGGCCTGTGCGGTGTGTGGGGGCTTGAACCCAAGCCTGCAGGGCTCCCGGAGCGGCCAGAGAAAGAAGGGCCCATGGAGAGGTAGGCGAGGTGGGCAGGGGGCGCCACCTTACTCTCCTCAGCTCCCTGAGGGAGAGAGAGAGAGACAGAGACAGAGAGAGAGATCCCTGACCTCTGAGTCTCTGCCTCCACCGCTGGCTGGTGCCAACTCACGCGCCATCCCACTTCCAGCCATCACCCCCACGCCTGCCCCGGGGCCAGCCCCACCACAGAGAGGCCGGTTGGTTCCTGCTCACCTCTGTGCCGTCCCTTCCCGACCTGACCCCAGTGCAGGGGATAAGCTTCAGACAAGTCTTTCCATGTCCCTCTGCATGACAATAGACTTCCTCCCCTCTCCCATTCCACAGGCCCACCCGGGACATCCACCTTGGTCATTAGCTCAGGAGAGGATGCAAGATGAGAATCTCTGCTATTGTGTGGGGAGACTCAGTTTCCCGGGTTTCCCCCATGGACACATGTTCTTCAGCTGGGTCTGATTTTCTCCAGACAAGCTGTCTTGGGAAGGATTTGGCCAGCCCTAAGAAGCTGAAGGGAAAGGGCGGAGGGGGGTTCTCTCTCTGCCCCTGACAGCCCCGAGCTGGGTCGGTCCCTCAGACCTGGCCAGGGGCAGCCCATCCCCCGGCGCCCTTCCCCGGGGCATCCAAGGGCAGGCTCGGCGCCAGCCCCACCCCGCTCGCCACTGCCCGACCATCGTCCTCCCTCGGGGGGCCTGGGCAGGACAGGGACCCGGCTGTGGGAGGCCTCCAGATCTCAGGCCTGGCACACCGTTTACCAGGTTGCTTCCTCCTCTGACGGGGGCCCAGCACACGCCCCAGGAGACTTGGCAGCCGCCCCCAGGGCTCTATCCTCTGGAACTCGTCCCCTTGGAAGGGGCCTGGCCCAGGTGCCAGGTTCGGCTGGTCGGCCAGCCTCCTTTGGAGAAAGCAGGCAAGCCTAGCCAGGCTTGCAGTGGCCCTGGCGTGACACCTGCCACCTCAGGCAGAGGGCCTCCCGCGTGCCCTCCATGGCGGGTTTCTCCCCGGAGCCGTGGCCTGGGCACTAGGAAGGCAGGGCCTCCCCGACTCCCGGGAGGAGGGGCTAGCCCAGTTGCGCCCTGGCCCCCAAACCCTCTGGTGCCATCTGCCTGTCTCGGCACTTCTGACTCCACAGAGCCTTTCCTACATCTGGGCTGCCTGCCGTGGCAAAGTGCAGGCGTGGGGTGAGGCCATGGCTTTGTCTTTCCAGGAAAAAATGAGCCCCTGGCCGAAGCAGCAGGCCCAGGCAGAGCCTTGAGCTTGAAGCCCAGTAGGTCTGTGGCCCTCAGGGCCAGAGCAATGCTTTCAAGGCAGGGAAGCGGCCTGCAAGCTGAGTGGGAGTGGGGGAGGGGAGGGAGACAGCTGAAGCCGAGTCCAGAAGGGCGGCGATGGAAGAGCTGCAGCTGGGTCAGAGCCTGGAGGGAGGGCGGGGCCTTCACTGAGGACCCCCCCCCCCGAGGCCACCCCAAGGCCCCGGCGGTCGCGCATGCGCCCATGGCCTGTGTGGTGTGTGGGGGCTTGAACCCAAGCCCGCAGGGCTCCCGGAGCGGCCAGAGAAAGAAGGGCCCATGGAGAGGTAGGCGAGGTGGGCAGGGGGCGCCACCTTACTCTCCTCAGCTCCCTGAGGGAGAGAGAGAGAGACAGAGACAGAGAGAGAGATCCCTGACCTCTGAGTCTCTGCCTCCACCGCTGGCTGGTGCCAACTCACGCGCCATCCCACTTCCAGCCATCACCCCCACGCCTGCCCCGGGGCCAGCCCCACCACAGAGAGGCCGGTTGGTTCCTGCTCACCTCTGTGCCGTCCCTTCCCGACCTGACCCCAGTGCAGGGGATAAGCTTCAGACAAGTCTTTCCATGTCCCTCTGCATGACAATAGACTTCCTCCCCTCTCCCATTCCACAGGCCCACCCGGGACATCCACCTTGGTCATTAGCTCAGGAGAGGATGCAAGATGAGAATCTCTGCTATTGTGTGGGGAGACTCAGTTTCCCGGGTTTCCCCCATGGACACATGTTCTTCAGCTGGGTCTGATTTTCTCCAGACAAGCTGTCTTGGGAAGGATTTGGCCAGCCCTAAGAAGCTGAAGGGAAAGGGCGGAGGGGGGTTCTCTCTCTGCCCCCGACAGCCCCGAGCTGGGTCGGTCCCTCAGACCTGGCCAGGGGCAGCCCATCCCCCGGCGCCCTTCCCCGGGGCATCCAAGGGCAGGCTCGGCGCCAGCCCCACCCCGCTCGCCACTGCCCGACCATCGTCCTCCCTCGGGGGGCCTGGGCAGAACAGGGACCCGGCTGTGGGAGGCCTCCAGATCTCAGGCCTGGCACACCGTTTACCAGGCTGCTTCCTCCTCTGACGGGGGCCCAGCACACGCCCCAGGAGACTTGGCAGCCGCCCCCAGGGCTCTATCCTCTGGAACTCGTCCCCTTGGAAGGGGCCTGGCCCAGGTGCCAGGTTCGGCTGGTCGGCCAGCCTCCTTTGGAGAAAGCAGGCAAGCCGAGCCAGGCTTGCAGTGGCCCTGGCGTGACACCTGCCACCTCAGGCAGAGGGCCTCCCGCGTGCCCTCCATGGCGGGTTTCTCCCCGGAGCCGTGGCCTGGGCACTAGGAAGGCCGGGCCTCCCCGACTCCCGGGAGGAGGGGCTAGCCCAGTTGCGCCCTGGCCCCCAAACCCTCTGGTGCCATCTGCCTGTCTCGGCACTTCTGACTCCACAGAGCCTTTCCTACATCTGGGCTGCCTGCCGTGGCAAAGTGCAGGCGTGGGGTGAGGCCATGCCTTCTCTTTCCAGGAAAAAGTGAGCCCCTGGCCGAAGCAGCAGGCCCAGGCAGAGCCTTGAGCTTGAAGCCCAGTAGGTCTGTGGCCCTCAGGGCCAGAGCAATGCTTTCAAGGCAGGGAAGCGGCCTGCAAGCTGAGTGGGAGTGGGGGAGGGGAGGGAGACAGCTGAAGCCGAGTCCAGAAGGGCGGCGATGGAAGAGCTGCAGCTGGGTCAGAGCCTGGAGGGAGGGCGGGGCCTTCACTGAGGACCCCCCCCCCGAGGCCACCCCAAGGCCCCGGCGGTCGCGCATGCGCCTTTGGCCTGTGTGGTGTGTGGGGGCTTGAACCCAAGCCCGCAGGGCTCCCGGAGCGGCCAGAGAAAGAAGGGCCCATGGAGAGGTAGGCGAGGTGGGCAGGGGGCGCCACCTTACTCTCCTCAGCTCCCTGAGGGAGAGAGAGAGAGACAGAGACAGAGAGAGAGATCCCTGACCTCTGAGTCTCTGCCTCCACCGCTGGCTGGTGCCAACTCACGCGCCATCCCACTTCCAGCCATCACCCCCACGCCTGCCCCGGGGCCAGCCCCACCACAGAGAGGCCGGTTGGTTCCTGCTCACCTCTGTGCCGTCCCTTCCCGACCTGACCCCAGTGCAGGGGATAAGCTTCAGACAAGTCTTTCCATGTCCCTCTGCATGACAATAGACTTCCTCCCCTCTCCCATTCCACAGGCCCACCCGGGACATCCACCTTGGTCATTAGCTCAGGAGAGGATGCAAGATGAGAATCTCTGCTATTGTGTGGGGAGACTCAGTTTCCCGGGTTTCCCCCATGGACACATGTTCTTCAGCTGGGTCTGATTTTCTCCAGACAAGCTGTCTTGGGAAGGATTTGGCCAGCCCTAAGAAGCTGAAGGGAAAGGGCGGAGGGGGGTTCTCTCTCTGCCCCCGACAGCCCCGAGCTGGGTCGGTCCCTCAGACCTGGCCAGGGGCAGCCCATCCCCCGGCGCCCTTCCCCGGGGCATCCAAGGGCAGGCTCGGCGCCAGCCCCACCCCGCTCGCCACTGCCCGACCATCGTCCTCCCTCGGGGGGCCTGGGCAGAACAGGGACCCGGCTGTGGGAGGCCTCCAGGTCTCAGGCCTGGCACACCGTTTACCAGGCTGCTTCCTCCTCTGACGGGGGCCCAGCACATGCCCCAGGAGACTTGGCAGCCGCCCCCAGGGCTCTATCCTCTGGAACTCGTCCCCTTGGAAGGGGCCTGGCCCAGGTGCCAGGTTCGGCTGGTCGGCCAGCCTCCTTTGGAGAAAGCAGGCAAGCCGAGCCAGGCTTGCAGTGGCCCTGGCGTGACACCTGCCACCTCAGGCAGAGGGCCTCCCGCGTGCCCTCCATGGCGGGTTTCTCCCCGGAGCCGTGGCCTGGGCACTAGGAAGGCCGGGCCTCCCCGACTCCCGGGAGGAGGGGCTAGCCCAGTTGCGCCCTGGCCCCCAAACCCTCTGGTGCCATCTGCCTGTCTCGGCACTTCTGACTCCACAGAGCCTTTCCTACATCTGGGCTGCCTGCCGTGGCAAAGTGCAGGCGTGGGGTGAGGCCATGGCTTTGTCTTTCCAGGAAAAAATGAGCCCCTGGCCGAAGCAGCAGGCCCAGGCAGAGCCTTGAGCTTGAAGCCCAGTAGGTCTGTGGCCCTCAGGGCCAGAGCAATGCTTTCAAGGCAGGGAAGCGGCCTGCAAGCTGAGTGGGAGTGGGGGAGGGGAGGGAGACAGCTGAAGCCGAGTCCAGAAGGGCGGCGATGGAAGAGCTGCAGCTGGGTCAGAGCCTGGAGGGAGGGCGGGGCCTTCACTGAGGACCCCCCCCCCCCCCGAGGCCAGCCCAAGGCCCCGGCGGTCGCGCATGCGCCCTTGGCCTGTGCGGTGTGTGGGGGCTTGAACCCAAGCCTGCAGGGCTCCCGGAGCGGCCAGAGAAAGAAGGGCCCATGGAGAGGTACGCGAGGTGGGCAGGGGGCGCCACCTTACTCTCCTCACCTCCCTGAGGGAGAGAGAGAGAGACAGAGACAGAGAGAGAGATCCCTGACCTCTGAGTCTCTGCCTCCACCGCTGGCTGGTGCCAACTCACGCGCCATCCCACTTCCAGCCATCACCCCCACGCCTGCCCCGGGGCCAGCCCCACCACAGAGAGGCCGGTTGGTTCCTGCTCACCTCTGTGCCGTCCCTTCCCGACCTGACCCCAGTGCAGGGGATAAGCTTCAGACAAGTCTTTCCATGTCCCTCTGCATGACAATAGACTTCCTCCCCTCTCCCATTCCACAGGCCCACCCGGGACATCCACCTTGGTCATTAGCTCAGGAGAGGATGCAAGATGAGAATCTCTGCTATTGTGTGGGGAGACTCAGTTTCCCGGGTTTCCCCCATGGACACATGTTATTCAGCTGGGTCTGATTTTCTCCAGACAAGCTGTCTTGGGAAGGATTTGGCCAGCCCTAAGAAGCTGAAGGGAAAGGTCGGAGGGGGGTTCTCTCTCTGCCCCTGACAGCCCCGAGCTGGGTCGGTCCCTCAGACCTGGCCAGGGGCAGCCCATCCCCCGGCGCCCTTCCCCGGGGCATCCAAGGGCAGGCTCGGCGCCAGCCCCACCCCGCTCGCCACTGCCCGACCATCGTCCTCCCTCGGGGGGCCTGGGCAGGACAGGGACCCGGCTGTGGGAGGCCTCCAGATCTCAGGCCTGGCACACCGTTTACCAGGCTGCTTCCTCCTCTGACGGGGGCCCAGCACACGCCCCAGGAGACTTGGCAGCCGCCCCCAGGGCTCTATCCTCTGGAACTCGTCCCCTTGGAAGGGGCCTGGCCCAGGTGCCAGGTTCGGCTGGTCGGCCAGCCTCCTTTGGAGAAAGCAGGCAAGCCTAGCCAGGCTTGCAGTGGCCCTGGCGTGACACCTGCCACCTCAGGCAGAGGGCCTCCCGCGTGCCCTCCATGGCGGGTTTCTCCCCGGAGCCGTGGCCTGGGCACTAGGAAGGCCGGGCCTCCCCGACTCCCGGGAGGAGGGGCTAGCCCAGTTGCGCCCTGGCCCCCAAACCCTCTGGTGCCATCTGCCTGTCTCGGCACTTCTGACTCCACAGAGCCTTTCCTACATCTGGGCTGCCTGCCGTGGCAAAGTGCAGGCGTGGAGTGAGGCCATGGCTTTGTCTTTCCAGGAAAAAATGAGCCCCTGGCCGAAGCAGCAGGCCCAGGCAGATCCTTGAGCTTGAAGCCCAGTAGGTCTGTGGCCCTCAGGGCCAGAGCAATGCTTTCAAGGCAGGGAAGCGGCCTGCAAGCTGAGTGGGAGTGGGGGAGGGGAGGGAGACAGCTGAAGCCGAGTCCAGAAGGGCGGCGATGGAAGAGCTGCAGCTGGGTCAGAGCCTGGAGGGAGGGCGGGGCCTTCACTGAGGACCCCCCCCCCCGAGGCCACCCCAAGGCCCCGGCGGTCGCGCATGCGCCCTTGGCCTGTGTGGTGTGTGGGGGCTTGAACCCAAGCCCGCAGGGCTCCCGGAGCGGCCAGAGAAAGAAGGGCCCATGGAGAGGTAGGCGAGGTGGGCAGGGGGCGCCACCTTACTCTCCTCAGCTCCCTGAGGGAGAGAGAGAGAGACAGAGACAGAGAGAGAGATCCCTGACCTCTGAGTCTCTGCCTCCACCGCTGGCTGGTGCCAACTCACGCGCCATCCCACTTCCAGCCATCACCCCCACGCCTGCCCCGGGGCCAGCCCCACCACAGAGAGGCCGGTTGGTTCCTGCTCACCTCTGTGCCGTCCCTTCCCGACCTGACCCCAGTGCAGGGGATAAGCTTCAGACAAGTCTTTCCATGTCCCTCTGCATGACAATAGACTTCCTCCCCTCTCCCATTCCACAGGCCCACCCGGGACATCCACCTTGGTCATTAGCTAAGGAGAGGATGCAAGATGAGAATCTCTGCTATTGTGTGGGGAGACTCAGTTTCCCGGGTTTCCCCCATGGACACATGTTCTTCAGCTGGGTCTGATTTTCTCCAGACAAGCTGTCTTGGGAAGGATTTGGCCAGCCCTAAGAAGCTGAAGGGAAAGGGCGGAGGGGGGTTCTCTCTCTGCCCCCGACAGCCCCGAGCTGGGTCGGTCCCTCAGACCTGGCCAGGGGCAGCCCATCCCCCGGCGCCCTTCCCAGGGGCATCCAAGGGCAGGCTCGGCGCCAGCCCCACCCCGCTCGCCACTGCCCGACCATCGTCCTCCCTCGGGGGGCCTGGGCAGGACAGGGACCCGGCTGTGGGAGGCCTCCAGATCTCAGGCCTGGCACACCGTTTACCAGGCTGCTTCCTCCTCTGACGGGGGCCCAGCACACGCCCCAGGAGACTTGGCAGCCGCCCCCAGGGCTCTATCCTCTGGAACTCGTCCCCTTGGAAGGGGCCTGGCCCAGGTGCCAGGTTCGGCTGGTCGGCCAGCCTCCTTTGGAGAAAGCAGGCAAGCCTAGCCAGGCTTGCAGTGGCCCTGGCGTGACACCTGCCACCTCAGGCAGAGGGCCTCCCGCGTGCCCTCCATGGCGGGTTTCTCCCCGGAGACGTGGCCTGGGCACTAGGAAGGCCGGGCCTCCCTGACTCCCGGGAGGAGGGGCTAGCCCACTTGCGCCCTGGCCCCCAAACCCTCTGGTGCCATCTGCCTGTCTCGGCACTTCTGACTCCACAGAGCCTTTCCTACATCTGGGCTGCCTGCCGTGGCAAAGTGCAGGCGTGGGGTGAGGCCATGCCTTCTATTTCCAGGAAAAAGTGAGCCCCTGGCCGAAGCAGCAGGCCCAGGCAGAGCCTTGAGCTTGAAGCCCAGTAGGTCTGTGGCCCTCAGGGCCAGAGCAATGCTTTCAAGGCAGGGAAGCGGCCTGCAAGCTGAGTGGGAGTGGGGGAGGGGAGGGAGACAGCTGAAGCCGAGTCCAGAAGGGCGGCGATGGAAGAGCTGCAGCTGGGTCAGAGCCTGGAGGGAGGGCGGGGCCTTCACTGAGGCCCCCCCCCCCCCCCGAGGGCAGCCCTAGGCCCCGGCGGTCGCGCATGCGCCCTTGGCCTGTGCGGTGTGTGGGGGCTTGAACCCAAGCCCGCAGGGCTCCCGGAGCGGCCAGAGAAAGAAGGGCCCATGGAGAGGTAGGCGAGGTGGGCAGGGGGCGCCACCTTACTCTCCTCAGCTCCCTGAGGGAGAGAGAGAGAGACAGAGACAGAGAGAGAGATCCCTGACCTCTGAGTCTCTGCCTCCACCGCTGGCTGGTGCCAACTCACGCTCCATCCCACTTCCAGCCATCACCCCCACGCCTGCCCAGGGGCCAGCCCCACCACAGAGAGGCCGGTTGCTTCCTGCTCACCTCTGTGCCGTCCCTTCCCGACCTGACCCCAGTGCAGGGGATAAGCTTCAGACAAGTCTTTCCATGTCCCTCTGCATGACAATAGACTTCCTCCCCTCTCCCATTCCACAGGCCCACCCAGGACATCCACCTTGGTCATTAGCTCAGGAGAGGATGCAAGATGAGAATCTCTGCTATTGTGTTGGGAGACTCAGTTTCCCGGGTTTCCCCCATGGACACATGTTCTTCAGCTGGGTCTGATTTTCTCCAGACAAGCTGTCTTGGGAAGGATTTGGCCAGCCCTAAGAAGCTGAAGGGAAAGGGCGGAGGGGGGTTCTCTCTCTGCCCCCGACAGCCCCGAGCTGGGTCGGTCCCTCAGACCTGGCCAGGGGCAGCCCATCCCCCGGCGCCCTTCCCCGGGGCATCCAAGGGCAGGCTCGGCGCCAGCCCCACCCCGCTCGCCACTGCCCGACCATCGTCCTCCCTCGGGGGGCCTGGGCAGAACAGGGACCCGGCTGTGGGAGGCCTCCAGATCTCAGGCCTGGCACACCGTTTACCAGGCTGCTTCCTCCTCTGACGGGGGCCCAGCACACGCCCCAGGAGACTTGGCAGCCGCCCCCAGGGCTCTATCCTCTGGAACTCGTCCCCTTGGAAGGGGCCTGGCCCAGGTGCCAGGTTCGGCTGGTCGGCCAGCCTCCTTTGGAGAAAGCAGGCAAGCCGAGCCAGGCTTGCAGTGGCCCTGGCGTGACACCTGCCACCTCAGGCAGAGGGCCTCCCGCGTGCCCTCCATGGCGGGTTTCTCCCCGGAGCCGTGGCCTGGGCACTAGGAAGGCCGGGCCTCCCCGACTCCCGGGAGGAGGGGCTAGCTCAGTTGCGCCCTGGCCCCCAAACCCTCTGGTGCCATCTGCCTGTCTCGGCACTTCTGACTCCACAGAGCCTTTCCTACATCTGGGCTGCCTGCCGTGGCAAAGTGCAGGCGTGGGGTGAGGCCATGCCTTCTCTTTCCAGGAAAAAGTGAGCCCCTGGCCGAAGCAGCAGGCCCAGGCAGAGCCTTGAGCTTGAAGCCCAGTAGGTCTGTGGCCCTCAGGGCCAGAGCAATGCTTTCAAGGCAGGGAAGCGGCCTGCAAGCTGAGTGGGAGTGGGGGAGGGGAGGGAGACAGCTGAAGCCGAGTCCAGAAGGGCGGCGATGGAAGAGCTGCAGCTGGGTCAGAGCCTGGAGGGAGGGCGGGGCCTTCACTGAGGACCCCCCACCCCTAGGGCTGGCTGAAGAGGCCAGCCCTAGGCCCCGTGCGGTCGCGCATGCGCCCTTGGCCTGTGTGGTGTGTGGGGGCTTGAACCCAAGCCCGCAGGGCTCCCGGAGCGGCCAGAGAAAGAAGGGCCCATGGAGAGGTAGGCGAGGTGGGCAGGGGGCGCCACCTTACTCTCCTCAGCTCCTTGAGGGAGAGAGAGAGAGACAGAGACAGAGAGAGAGATCCCGGACCTCTGAGTCTCTGCCTCCACCGCTGGCTGGTGCCAACTCACGCGCCATCCCACTTCCAGCCATCACCCCCACGCCTGCCCCGGGGCCAGCCCCACCACAGAGAGGCCGGTTGGTTCCTGCTCACCTCTGTGCCGTCCCTTCCCGACCTGACCCCAGTGCAGGGGATAAGCTTCAGACAAGTCTTTCCATGTCCCTCTGCATGACAATAGACTTCCTCCCCTCTCCCATTCCACAGGCCCACCCGGGACATCCACCTTGGTCATTAGCTCAGGAGAGGATGCAAGATGAGAATCTCTGCTATTGTGTGGGGAGACTCAGTTTCCCGGGTTTCCCCCATGGACACATGTTCTTCAGCTGGGTCTGATTTTCTCCAGACAAGCTGTCTTGGGAAGGATTTGGCCAGCCCTAAGAAGCTGAAGGGAAAGGGCGGAGGGGAGTTCTCTCTCTGCCCCCGACAGCCCCGAGCTGGGTCGGTCCCTCAGACCTGGCCAGGGGCAGCCCATCCCCCGGCGCCCTTCCCCGGGGCATCCAAGGGCAGGCTCGGCGCCAGCCCCACCCCGCTCGCCACTGCCCGACCATCGTCCTCCCTCGGGGGGCCTGGGCAGGACAGGGACCCGGCTGTGGGAGGCCTCCAGATCTCAGGCCTGGCACACCGTTTACCAGGCTGCTTCCTCCTCTGACGGGGGCCCAGCACACGCCCCAGGAGACTTGGCAGCCGCCCCCAGGGCTCTATCCTCTGGAACTCGTCCCCTTGGAAGGGGCCTGGCCCAGGTGCCAGGTTCGGCTGGTCGGCCAGTCTCCTTTGGAGAAAGCAGGCAAGCCGAGCCAGGCTTGCAGTGGCCCTGGCGTGACACCTGCCACCTCAGGCAGAGGGCCTCCCGCGTGCCCTCCATGGCGGGTTTCTCCCCGGAGCCGTGGCCTGGGCACTAGGAAGGCCGGGCCTACCCGACTCCCGGGAGGAGGGGCTAGCCCAGTTGCGCCCTGGCCCCCAAACCATCTGGTGCCATCTGCCTGTCTCGGCACTTCTGACTCCACAGAGCCTTTCCTACATCTGGGCTGCCTGCCGTGGCAAAGTGCAGGCGTGGGGTGAGGCCATGCCTTCTCTTTCCAGGAAAAAGTGAGCCCCTGGCCGAAGCAGCAGGCCCAGGCAGAGCCTTGAGCTTGAAGCCCAGTAGGTCTGTGGCCCTCAGGGCCAGAGCAATGCTTTCAAGGCAGGGAAGCGGCCTGCAAGCTGAGTGGGAGTGGGGGAGGGGAGGGAGACAGCTGAAGCCCAGTCCAGAAGGGCGGCGATGGAAGAGCTGCAGCTGGGTCAGAGCCTGGAGGGAGGGCGGGGCCTTCACTGAGGACCCCCCCCCCCCGAGGCCAGCCCTAGGCCCCTGCGGTCGCGCATGCGCCCTTGGCCTGTGCGGTGTGTGGGGGCTTGAACCCAAGCCCGCAGGGCTCCCGGAGCGGCCAGAGAAAGAAGGGCCCATGGAGAGGTAGGCGAGGTGGGCAGGGGGCGCCACCTTGCTCTCCTCAGCTCCCTGAGGGAGAGAGAGAGAGACAGAGACAGAGAGAGAGATCCCTGACCTCTGAGTCTCTGCCTCCACCGCTGGCTGGTGCCAACTCACGCGCCATCCCACTTCCAGCCATCACCCCCACGCCTGCCCCGGGGCCAGCCCCACCACAGAGAGGCCGGTTGGTTCCTGCTCACCTCTGTGCTGTCCCTTCCCGACCTGACCCCAGTGCAGGGAATAAGCTTCAGACAAGTCTTTCCATGTCCCTCTGCATGACAATAGACTTCCTCCCCTCTCCCATTCCACAGGCCCACCCGGGACATCCACCTTGGTCATTAGCTCAGGAGAGGATGCAAGATGAGAATCTCTGCTATTGTGTGGGGAGACTCAGTTTCCGGGTTTCCCCCATGGACACATGTTCTTCAGCTGGGTCTGATTTTCTCCAGACAAGCTGTCTTGGGAAGGATTTGGCCAGCCCTAAGAAGCTGAAGGGAAAGGGCGGAGGGGGGTTCTCTCTCTGCCCCCGACAGCCCCGAGCTGGGTCGGTCCCTCAGACCTGGCCAGGGGCAGCCCATCCCCCGGCGCCCTTCCCCGGGGCATCCAAGGGCAGGCTCTGCGCCAGCCCCACCCCGCTCGCCACTGCCCGACCATCGTCCTCCCTCGGGGGGCCTGGGCAGGACAGGGACCCGGCTGTGGGAGGCCTCCAGATCTCAGGCCTGGCACACCGTTTACCAGGCTGCTTCCTCCTCTGACGGGGGCCCAGCACACGCCCCAGGAGACTTGGCAGCCGCCCCCAGGGCTCTATCCTCTGGAACTCGTCCCCTTGGAAGGGGCCTGGCCCAGGTGCCAG
The DNA here is from genome assembly GCF_020826845.1 of Diceros bicornis minor. Taxonomy (NCBI): domain Eukaryota; kingdom Metazoa; phylum Chordata; class Mammalia; order Perissodactyla; family Rhinocerotidae; genus Diceros; species Diceros bicornis. Next base: position 41,385,962 of record NC_080770.1, on the reverse strand, counting down.
GTTCGGCTGGTCGGCCAGCCTCCTTTGGAGAAAGCAGGCAAGCCGAGCCAGGCTTGCAGTGGCCCTGGCGTGACACCTGCCACCTCAGGCAGAGGGCCTCCCGCGTGCCCTCCATGGCGGGTTTCTCCCCGGAGCCGTGGCCTGGGCACTAGGAAGGCCGGGCCTACCCGACTCCCGGGAGGAGGGGCTAGCCCAGTTGCGCCCAGGCCCCCAAACCCTCTGGTGCCATCTGCCTGTCTCGGCACTTCTGACTCCACAGAGCCTTTCCTACATCTGGGCTGCCTGCCGTGGCAAAGTGCAGGCGTGGGGTGAGGCCATGCCTTCTCTTTCCAGGAAAAAGTGAGGCCCTGGCCGAAGCAGCAGGCCCAGGCAGAGCCTTGAGCTTGAAGCCCAGTAGGTCTGTGGCCCTCAGGGCCAGAGCAATGCTTTCAAGGCAGGGAAGCGGCCTGCAAGCTGAGTGGGAGTGGGGGAGGGGAGGGAGACAGCTGAAGCCGAGTCCAGAAGGGCGGCGATGGAAGAGCTGCAGCTGGGTCAGAGCCTGGAGGGAGGGCGGGGCCTTCACTGAGGACCCCCCACCCCTAGGGCTGGCTGAAGAGGCCAGCCCTAGGCCCCCGGCGGTCGCGCATGTGCCCTTGGCCTGTGCGGTGTGTGGGGGCTTGAACCCAAGCCCGCAGGGCTCCCGGAGCGGCCAGAGAAAGAAGGGCCCATGGAGAGGTAGGCGAGGTGGGCAGGGGGCGCCACCTTACTCTCCTCAGCTCCTTGAGGGAGAGAGAGAGAGACAGAGACAGAGAGAGAGATCCCGGACCTCTGAGTCTCTGCCTCCACCGCTGGCTGGTGCCAACTCACGCGCCATCCCACTTCCAGCCATCACCCCCACGCCTGCCCCGGGGCCAGCCCCACCACAGAGAGGCCGGTTGGTTCCTGCTCACCTCTGTGCCGTCCCTTCCCGACCTGACCCCAGTGCAGGGGATAAGCTTCAGACAAGTCTTTCCATGTCCCTCTGCATGACAATAGACTTCCTCCCCTCTCCCATTCCACAGGCCCACCCAGGACATCCACCTTTGTCATTAGCTCAGGAGAGGATGCAAGATGAGAATCTCTGCTATTGTGTGGGGAGACTCAGTTTCCCGGGTTTCCCCCATGGACACATGTTCTTCAGCTGGGTCTGATTTTCTCCAGACAAGCTGTCTTGGGAAGGATTTGGCCAGCCCTAAGAAGCTGAAGGGAAAGGGCGGAGGGGGGTTCTCTCTCTGCCCCTGACAGCCCCGAGCTGGGTCGGTCCCTCAGACCTGGCCAGGGGCAGCCCATCCCCCGGCGCCCTACCCCGGGGCATCCAAGGGCAGGCTCGGCGCCAGCCCCACCCCGCTCGCCACTGCCCGACCATCGTCCTCCATCGGGGGGCCTGGGCAGGACAGGGACCCGGCTGTGGGAGGCCTCCAGATCTCAGGCCTGGCACACCGTTTACCAGGCTGCTTCCTCCTCTGACGGGGGCCCAGCACACGCCCCAGGAGACTTGGCAGCCGCCCCCAGGGCTCTATCCTCTGCAACTCGTCCCCTTGGAAGGGGCCTGGCCCAGGTGCCAGGTTCGGCTGGTCGGCCAGCCTCCTTTGGAGAAAGCAGGCAAGCCGAGCCAGGCTTGCAGTGGCCCTGGCGTGACACCTGCCACCTCAGGCAGAGGGCCTCCCGCGTGCCCTCTATGGCGGGTTTCTCCCCGGAGCCGTGGCCTGGGCACTAGGAAGGCCGGGCCTCCCCGACTCCAGGGAGGAGGGGCTAGCCCAGTTGCGCCCTGGCCCCCAAACCCTCTGGTGCCATCTGCCTGTCTCGGCACTTCTGACTCCACAGAGCCTTTCCTACATCTGGGCTGCCTGCCGTGGCAAAGTGCAGGCGTGGGGTGAGGCCATGCCTTCTCTTTCCAGGAAAAAGTGAGCCCCTGGCCGAAGTAGCAGGCCCAGGCAGAGCCTTGAGCTTGAAGCCCAGTAGGTCTGTGGCCCTCAGGGCCAGAGCAATGCTTTCAAGGCAGGGAAGCGGCCTGCAAGCTGAGTGGGAGTGGGGGAGGGGAGGGAGACAGCTGAAGCCGAGTCCAGAAGGGCGGCGATGGAAGAGCTGCAGCTGGGTCAGAGCCTGGAGGGAGGGCGGGGCCTTCACTGAGGACCCCACACCCCTAGGGCTGGCTGAAGAGGCCAGCCCTAGGCCCCCGGCGGTCGCGCATGTGCCCTTGGCCTGTGCGGTGTGTGGGGGCTTGAACCCAAGCCCGCAGGGCTCCCGGAGCGGCCAGAGAAAGAAGGGCCCATGGAGAGGTAGGCGAGGTGGGCAGGGGGCGCCACCTTGCTCTCCTCAGCTCCCTGAGGGAGAGAGAGAGAGACAGAGACAGAGAGAGAGATCCCTGACCTCTGAGTCTCTGCCTCCACCGCTGGCTGGTGCCAACTCACGCGCCATCCCACTTCCAGCCATCACCCCCACGCCTGCCCCGGGGCCAGCCCCACCACAGAGAGGCCGGTTGGTTCCTGCTCACCTCTGTGCCGTCCCTTCCCGACCTGACCCCAGTGCAGGGGATAAGCTTCAGACAAGTCTTTCCATGTCCCTCTGCATGACAATAGACTTCCTCCCCTCTCCCATTCCACAGGCCCACCCGGGACATCCACCTTTGTCATTAGCTCAGGAGAGGATGCAAGATGAGAATCTCTGCTATTGTGTGGGGAGACTCAGTTTCCCGGGTTTCCCCCATGGACACATGTTCTTCAGCTGGGTCTGATTTTCTCCAGACAAGCTGTCTTGGGAAGGATTTGGCCAGCCCTAAGAAGCTGAAGGGAAAGGGCGGAGGGGGGTTCTCTCTCTGCCCCCGACAGCCCCGAGCTGGGTCGGTCCCTCAGACCTGGCCAGGGGCAGCCCATCCCCCGGCGCCCTTCCCCGGGGCATCCAAGGGCAGGCTCGGCGCCAGCCCCACCCCGCTCGCCACTGCCCGACCATCGTCCTCCCTCGGGGGGCCTGGGCAGGACAGGGACCCGGCTGTGGGAGGCCTCCAGATCTCAGGCCTGGCACACCGTTTACCAGGCTGCTTCCTCCTCTGACGGGGGCCCAGCACACGCCCCAGGAGACTTGGCAGCCGCCCCCAGGGCTCTATCCTCTGCAACTCGTCCCCTTGGAAGGGGCCTGGCCCAGGTGCCAGGTTCGGCTGGTCGGCCAGCCTCCTTTGGAGAAAGCAGGCAAGCCGAGCCAGGCTTGCAGTGGCCCTGGCGTGACACCTGCCACCTCAGGCAGAGGGCCTCCCGCGTGCCCTCCATGGCGGGTTTCTCCCCGGAGCCGTGGCCTGGGCACTAGGAAGGCCGGGCCTCCCCGACTCCCGGGAGGAGGGGCTAGCCCAGTTGCGCCCTGGCCCCCAAACCCTCTGGTGCCATCTGCCTGTCTCGGCACTTCTGACTCCACAGAGCCTTTCCTACATCTGGGCTGCCTGCCGTGGCAAAGTGCAGGCGTGGGGTGAGGCCATGCCTTCTCTTTCCAGGAAAAAGTGAGCCCCTGGCCGAAGCAGCAGGCCCAGGCAGAGCCTTGAGCTTGAAGCCCAGTAGGTCTGTGGCCCTCAGGGCCAGAGCAATGCTTTCAAGGCAGGGAAGCGGCCTGCAAGCTGAGTGGGAGTGGGGGAGGGGAGGGAGACAGCTGAAGCCGAGTCCAGAAGGGCGGCGATGGAAGAGCTGCAGCTGGGTCAGAGCCTGGAGGGAGGGCGGGGCCTTCACTGAGGACCCCCCCCCCCGAGGCCAGCCCTAGGCTCCGGCGGTCGCGCATGCGCCCTTGGCCTGTGCGGTGTGTGGGGGCTTGAACCCAAGCCCGCAGGGCTCCCGGAGCGGCCAGAGAAAGAAGGGCCCATGGAGAGGTAGGCGAGGTGGGCAGGGGGCGCCACCTTACTCTCCTCAGCTCCCTGAGGGAGAGAGAGAGAGACAGAGACAGAGAGAGAGATCCCTGACCTCTGAGTCTCTGCCTCCACCGCTGGCTGGTGCCAACTCACGCGCCATCCCACTTCCAGCCATCACCCCCACGCCTGCCCCGGGGCCAGCCCCACCACAGAGAGGCCGGTTGGTTCCTGCTCACCTCTGTGCCGTCCCTTCCCTACCTGACCCCAGTGCAGGGGATAAGCTTCAGACAAGTCTTTCCATGTCCCTCTGCATGACAATAGACTTCCTCCCCTCTCCCATTCCACAGGCCCACCCGGGACATCCACCTTTGTCATTAGCTCAGGAGAGGATGCAAGATGAGAATCTCTGCTATTGTGTGGGGAGACTCAGTTTCCCGGGTTTCCCCCATGGACACATGTTCTTCAGCTGGGTCTGATTTTCTCCAGACAAGCTGTCTTGGGAAGGATTTGGCCAGCCCTAAGAAGCTGAAGGGAAAGGGCGGAGGGGGGTTCTCTCTCTGCCCCCGACAGCCCCGAGCTGGGTCGGTCCCTCAGACCTGGCCAGGGGCAGCCCATCCCCCGGCGCCCTTCCCCGGGGCATCCAAGGGCAGGCTCGGCGCCAGCCCCACCCCGCTCGCCACTGCCCGACCATCGTCCTCCCTCGGGGGGCCTGGGCAGGACAGGGACCCGGCTGTGGGAGGCCTCCAGATCTCAGGCCTGGCACACCGTTTACCAGGCTGCTTCCTCCTCTGACGGGTGCCCAGCACACGCCCCAGGAGACTTGGCAGCCGCCCCCAGGGCTCTATCCTCTGGAACTCGTCCCCTTGGAAGTGGCCTGGCCCAGGTGCCAGGTTCGGCTGGTCGGCCAGCCTCCTTTGGAGAAAGCAGGCAAGCCGAGCCAGGCTTGCAGTGGCCCTGGCGTGACACCTGCCACCTCAGGCAGAGGGCCTCCCGCGTGCCCTCCATGGCGGGTTTCTCCCCGGAGCCGTGGCCTGGGCACTAGGAAGGCCGGGCCTCCCCGACTCCCGGGAGGAGGGGCTAGCCCAGTTGCGCCCTGGCCCCCAAACCCTCTGGTGCCATCTGCCTGTCTCGGCACTTCTGACTCCACAGAGCCTTTCCTACATCTGGGCTGCCTGCCGTGGCAAAGTGCAGGCGTGGGGTGAGGCCATGCCTTCTCTTTCCAGGAAAAAGTGAGCCCCTGGCCGAAGCAGCAGGCCCAGGCAGAGCCTTGAGCTTGAAGCCCAGTAGGTCTGTGGCCCTCAGGGCCAGAGCAATGCTTTCAAGGCAGGGAAGCGGCCTGCAAGCTGAGTGGGAGTGGGGGAGGGGAGGGAGACAGCTGAAGCCGAGTCCAGAAGGGCAGCGATGGAAGAGCTGCAGCTGGGTCAGAGCCTGGAGGGCGGGCGGGGCCTTCACTGAGGACCCCCCCCCCCCCGAGGCCAGCCCTAGGCCCTGGCGGTCGCGCATGCGCCCTTGGCCTGTGCGGTGTGTGGGGGCTTGAACCCAAGCCCGCAGGGCTCCCGGAGCGGCCAGAGAAAGAAGGGCCCATGGAGAGGTAGGCGAGGTGGGCAGGGGGCGCCACCTTACTCTCCTCAGCTCCCTGAGGGAGAGAGAGAGAGACAGAGACAGAGAGAGAGATCCCTGACCTCTGAGTCTCTGCCTCCACCGCTGGCTGGTGCCAACTCACGCGCCATCCCACTTCCAGCCATCACCCCCACGCCTGCCCCGGGGCCAGCCCCACCACAGAGAGGCCGGTTGGTTCCTGCTCACCTCTGTGCCGTCCCTTCCCGACCTGACCCCAGTGCAGGGGATGAGCTTCAGACAAGTCTTTCCATGTCCCTCTGCATGACAATAGACTTCCTCCCCTCTCCCATTCCACAGGCCCACCCGGGACATCCACCTTTGTCATTAGCTCAGGAGAGGATGCAAGATGAGAATCTCTGCTATTGTGTGGGGAGACTCAGTTTCCCGGGTTTCCCCCATGGACACATGTTCTTCAGCTGGGTCTGATTTTCTCCAGACAAGCTGTCTTGGGAAGGATTTGGCCAGCCCTAAGAAGCTGAAGGGAAAGGGCGGAGGGGGGTTCTCTCTCTGCCCCCGACAGCCCCGAGCTGGGTCGGTCCCTCAGACCTGGCCAGGGGCAGCCCATCCCCCGGCGCCCTTCCCCGGGGCATCCAAGGGCAGGCTCGGCGCCAGCCCCACCCCGCTCGCCACTGCCCGACCATCGTCCTCCCTCGGGGGGCCTGGGCAGGACAGGGACCCGGCTGTGGGAGGCCTCCAGATCTCAGGCCTGGCACACCGTTTACCAGGCTGCTTCCTCCTCTGACGGGGGCCCAGCACACGCCCCAGGAGACTTGGCAGCCGCCCCCAGGGCTCTATCCTCTGCAACTCGTCCCCTTGGAAGGGGCCTGGCCCAGGTGCCAGGTTCGGCTGGTCGGCCAGCCTCCTTTGGAGAAAGCAGGCAAGCCGAGCCAGGCTTGCAGTGGCCCTGGCGTGACACCTGCCACCTCAGGCAGAGGGCCTCCCGCGTGCCCTCCATGGCGGGTTTCTCCCCGGAGCCGTGGCCTGGGCACTAGGAAGGCCGGGCCTCCCCGACTCCCGGGAGGAGGGGCTAGCCCAGTTGCGCCCTGGCCCCCAAACCCTCTGGTGCCATCTGCCTGTCTCGGCACTTCTGACTCCACAGAGCCTTTCCTACATCTGGGCTGCCTGCCGTGGCAAAGTGCAGGCGTGGGGTGAGGCCATGCCTTCTCTTTCCAGGAAAAAGTGAGCCCCTGGCCGAAGCAGCAGGCCCAGGCAGAGCCTTGAGCTTGAAGCCCAGTAGGTCTGTGGCCCTCAGGGCCAGAGCAATGCTTTCAAGGCAGGGAAGCGGCCTGCAAGCTGAGTGGGAGTGGGGGAGGGGAGGGAGACAGCTGAAGCCGAGTCCAGAAGGGCAGCGATGGAAGAGCTGCAGCTGGGTCAGAGCCTGGAGGGAGGGCGGGGCCTTCACTGAGGACCCCCCCCCCGAGGCCAGCCCTAGGCCCTGGCGGTCGCGCATGCGCCCTTGGCCTGTGCGGTGTGTGGGGGCTTGAACCCAAGCCCGCAGGGCTCCCGGAGCGGCCAGAGAAAGAAGGGCCCATGGAGAGGTAGGCGAGGTGGGCAGGGGGCGCCACCTTACTCTCCTCAGCTCCCTGAGGGAGAGAGAGAGAGACAGAGACAGAGAGAGAGATCCCTGACCTCTGAGTCTCTGCCTCCACCGCTGGCTGGTGCCAACTCACGCGCCATCCCACTTCCAGCCATCACCCCCACGCCTGCCCCGGGGCCAGCCCCACCACAGAGAGGCCGATTGGTTCCTGCTCACCTCTGTGCCATCCCTTCCCGACCTGACCCCAGTGCAGGGGATGAGCTTCAGACAAGTCTTTCCATGTCCCTCTGCATGACAATAGACTTCCTCCCCTCTCCCATTCCACAGGCCCACCCGGGACATCCACCTTTGTCATTAGCTCAGGAGAGGATGCAAGATGAGAATCTCTGCTATTGTGTGGGGAGACTCAGTTTCCCGGGTTTCCCCCATGGACACATGTTCTTCAGCTGGGTCTGATTTTCTCCAGACAAGCTGTCTTGGGAAGGATTTGGCCAGCCCTAAGAAGCTGAAGGGAAAGGGCGGAGGGGGGTTCTCTCTCTGCCCCCGACAGCCCCGAGCTGGGTCGGTCCCTCAGACCTGGCCAGGGGCAGCCCATCCCCCGGCGCCCTTCCCCGGGGCATCCAAGGGCAGGCTCGGCGCCAGCCCCACCCCGCTCGCCACTGCCCGACCATCGTCCTCCCTCGGGGGGCCTGGGCAGGACAGGGACCCGGCTGTGGGAGGCCTCCAGATCTCAGGCCTGGCACACCGTTTACCAGGCTGCTTCCTCCTCTGACGGGGGCCCAGCACACGCCCCAGGAGACTTGGCAGCCGCCCCCAGGGCTCTATCCTCTGGAACTCGTCCCCTTGGAAGGGGCCTGGCCCAGGTGCCAGGTTCGGCTGGTCGGCCAGCCTCCTTTGGAGAAAGCAGGCAAGCCGAGCCAGGCTTGCAGTGGCCCTGGCGTGACACCTGCCACCTCAGGCAGAGGGCCTCCCGCGTGCCCTCCATGGCGGGTTTCTCCCCGGAGCCGTGGCCTGGGCACTAGGAAGGCCGGGCCTCCCCGACTCCCGGGAGGAGGGGCTAGCCCAGTTGCGCCCTGGCCCCCAAACCCTCTGGTGCCATCTGCCTGTCTCGGCACTTCTGACTCCACAGAGCCTTTCCTACATCTGGGCTGCCTGCCGTGGCAAAGTGCAGGCGTGGGGTGAGGCCATGCCTTCTCTTTCCAGGAAAAAGTGAGCCCCTGGCCGAAGCAGCAGGCCCAGGCAGAGCCTTGAGCTTGAAGCCCAGTAGGTCTGTGGCCCTCAGGGCCAGAGCAATGCTTTCAAGGCAGGGAAGCGGCCTGCAAGCTGAGTGGGAGTGGGGGAGGGGAGGGAGACAGCTGAAGCCGAGTCCAGAAGGGCAGCGATGGAAGAGCTGCAGCTGGGTCAGAGCCTGGAGGGAGGGCGGGGCCTTCACTGAGGACCCCCCCCCCCCGAGGCCAGCCCTAGGCCCTGGCGGTCGCGCATGCGCCCTTGGCCTGTGCGGTGTGTGGGGGCTTGAACCCAAGCCCGCAGGGCTCCCGGAGCGGCCAGAGAAAGAAGGGCCCATGGAGAGGTAGGCGAGGTGGGCAGGGGGCGCCACCTTACTCTCCTCAGCTCCCTGAGGGAGAGAGAGAGAGACAGAGACAGAGAGAGAGATCCCTGACCTCTGAGTCTCTGCCTCCACCGCTGGCTGGTGCCAACTCACGCGCCATCCCACTTCCAGCCATCACCCCCACGCCTGCCCCGGGGCCAGCCCCACCACAGAGAGGCCGGTTGGTTCCTGCTCACCTCTGTGCCGTCCCTTCCCGACCTGACCCCAGTGCAGGGGATGAGCTTCAGACAAGTCTTTCCATGTCCCTCTGCATGACAATAGACTTCCTCCCCTCTCCCATTCCACAGGCCCACCCGGGACATCCACCTTTGTCATTAGCTCAGGAGAGGATGCAAGATGAGAATCTCTGCTATTGTGTGGGGAGACTCAGTTTCCCGGGTTTCCCCCATGGACACATGTTCTTCAGCTGGGTCTGATTTTCTCCAGACAAGCTGTCTTGGGAAGGATTTGGCCAGCCCTAAGAAGCTGAAGGGAAAGGGCGGAGGGGGGTTCTCTCTCTGCCCCCGACAGCCCCGAGCTGGGTCGGTCCCTCAGACCTGGCCAGGGGCAGCCCATCCCCCGGCGCCCTTCCCCGGGGCATCCAAGGGCAGGCTCGGCGCCAGCCCCACCCCGCTCGCCACTGCCCGACCATCGTCCTCCCTCGGGGGGCCTGGGCAGGACAGGGACCCGGCTGTGGGAGGCCTCCAGATCTCAGGCCTGGCACACCGTTTACCAGGCTGCTTCCTCCTCTGACGGGTGCCCAGCACACGCCCCAGGAGACTTGGCAGCCGCCCCCAGGGCTCTATCCTCTGGAACTCGTCCCCTTGGAAGGGGCCTGGCCCAGGTGCCAGGTTCGGCTGGTCGGCCAGCCTCCTTTGGAGAAAGCAGGCAAGCCGAGCCAGGCTTGCAGTGGCCCTGGGGTGACACCTGCCACCTCAGGCAGAGGGCCTCCCGCGTGCCCTCCATGGCGGGTTTCTCCCCGGAGCCGTGGCCTGGGCACTAGGATGCCGGGCCTCCCCGACTCCCGGGAGGAGGGGCTAGCCCAGTTGCGCCCTGGCCCCCAAACCCTCTGGTGCCATCTGCCTGTCTCGGCACTTCTGACTCCACAGAGCCTTTCCTACATCTGGGCTGCCTGCCGTGGCAAAGTGCAGGCGTGGGGTGAGGCCATGCCTTCTCTTTCCAGGAAAAAGTGAGCCCCTGGCCGAAGCAGCAGGCCCAGGCAGAGCCTTGAGCTTGAAGCCCAGTAGGTCTGTGGCCCTCAGGGCCAGAGCAATGCTTTCAAGGCAGGGAAGCGGCCTGCAAGCTGAGTGGGAGTGGGGGAGGGGAGGGAGACAGCTGAAGCCGAGTCCAGAAGGGCAGCGATGGAAGAGCTGCAGCTGGGTCAGAGCCTGGAGGGAGGGCGGGGCCTTCACTGAGGACCCCCCCCCCCCGAGGCCAGCCCTAGGTCCTGGCGGTCGCGCATGCGCCCTTGGCCTGTGCGGTGTGTGGGGGCTTGAACCCAAGCCCGCAGGGCTCCCGGAGCGGCCAGAGAAAGAAGGGCCCATGGAGAGGTAGGCGAGGTGGGCAGGGGGCGCCACCTTACTCTCCTCAGCTCCCTGAGGGAGAGAGAGAGAGACAGAGACAGAGAGAGAGATCCCTGACCTCTGAGTCTCTGCCTCCACCGCTGGCTGGTGCCAACTCACGCGCCATCCCACTTCCAGCCATCACCCCCACGCCTGCCCCGGGGCCAGCCCCACCACAGAGAGGCCGATTGGTTCCTGCTCACCTCTGTGCCATCCCTTCCCGACCTGACCCCAGTGCAGGGGATGAGCTTCAGACAAGTCTTTCCATGTCCCTCTGCATGACAATAGACTTCCTCCCCTCTCCCATTCCACAGGCCCACCCGGGACATCCACCTTTGTCATTAGCTCAGGAGAGGATGCAAGATGAGAATCTCTGCTATTGTGTGGGGAGACTCAGTTTCCCGGGTTTCCCCCATGGACACATGTTCTTCAGCTGGGTCTGATTTTCTCCAGACAAGCTGTCTTGGGAAGGATTTGGCCAGCCCTAAGAAGCTGAAGGGAAAGGGCGGAGGGGGGTTCTCTCTCTGCCCCCGACAGCCCCGAGCTGGGTCGGTCCCTCAGACCTGGCCAGGGCAGCCCATCCCCCGGCGCCCTTCCCCGGGGCATCCAAGGGCAGGCTCGGCGCCAGCCCCACCCCGCTCGCCACTGCCCGACCATCGTCCTCCCTCGGGGGGCCTGGGCAGGACAGGGACCCGGCTGTGGGAGGCCTCCAGATCTCAGGCCTGGCACACCGTTTACCAGGCTGCTTCCTCCTCTGACGGGGCCCAGCACACGCCCCAGGAGACTTGGCAGCCGCCCCCAGGGCTCTATCCTCTGGAACTCGTCCCCTTGGAAGGGGCCTGGCCCAGGTGCCAGGTTCGGCTGGTCGGCCAGCCTCCTTTGGAGAAAGCAGGCAAGCCGAGCCAGGCTTGCAGTGGCCCTGGCGTGACACCTGCCACCTCAGGCAGAGGGCCTCCCGCGTGCCCTCCATGGCGGGTTTCTCCCCGGAGCCGTGGCCTGGGCACTAGGAAGGCCGGGCCTCCCCGACTCCCGGGAGGAGGGGCTAGCCCAGTTGCGCCCTGGCCCCCAAACCCTCTGGTGCCATCTGCCTGTCTCGGCACTTCTGACTCCACAGAGCCTTTCCTACATCTGGGCTGCCTGCCGTGGCAAAGTGCAGGCGTGGGGTGAGGCCATGCCTTCTCTTTCCAGGAAAAAGTGAGCCCCTGGCCGAAGCAGCAGGCCCAGGCAGAGCCTTGAGCTTGAAGCCCAGTAGGTCTGTGGCCCTCAGGGCCAGAGCAATGCTTTCAAGGCAGGGAAGCGGCCTGCAAGCTGAGTGGGAGTGGGGGAGGGGAGGGAGACAGCTGAAGCCGAGTCCAGAAGGGCAGCGATGGAAGAGCTGCAGCTGGGTCAGAGCCTGGAGGGAGGGCGGGGCCTTCACTGAGGACCCCCCCCCCCGAGGCCAGCCCTAGGCCCTGGCGGTCGCGCATGCGCCCTTGGCCTGTGCGGTGTGTGGGGGCTTGAACCCAAGCCCGCAGGGCTCCCGGAGCGGCCAGAGAAAGAAGGGCCCATGGAGAGGTAGGCGAGGTGGGCAGGGGGCGCCACCTTACTCTCCTCAGCTCCCTGAGGGAGAGAGAGAGAGACAGAGACAGAGAGAGAGATCCCTGACCTCTGAGTCTCTGCCTCCACCGCTGGCTGGTGCCAACTCACGCGCCATCCCACTTCCAGCCATCACCCCCACGCCTGCCCCGGGGCCAGCCCCACCACAGAGAGGCAGGTTGGTTCCTGCTCACCTCTGTGCCGTCCCTTCCCGACCTGACCCCAGTGCAGGGGATGAGCTTCAGACAAGTCTTTCCATGTCCCTCTGCATGACAATAGACTTCCTCCCCTCTCCCATTCCACAGGCCCACCCGGGACATCCACCTTTGTCATTAGCTCAGGAGAGGATGCAAGATGAGAATCTCTGCTATTGTGTGGGGAGACTCAGTTTCCCGGGTTTCCCCCATGGACACATGTTCTTCAGCTGGGTCTGATTTTCTCCAGACAAGCTGTCTTGGGAAGGATTTGGCCAGCCCTAAGAACCTGAAGGGAAAGGGCGGAGGGGGGTTCTCTCTCTGCCCCCGACAGCCCCGAGCTGGGTCGGTCCCTCAGACCTGGCCAGGGGCAGCCCATCCCCCGGCGCCCTTCCCCGGGGCATCCAAGGGCAGGCTCGGCGCCAGCCCCACCCCGCTCGCCACTGCCCGACCATCGTCCTCCCTCGGGGGGCCTGGGCAGGACAGGGACCCGGCTGTGGGAGGCCTCCAGATCTCAGGCCTGGCACACCGTTTACCAGGCTGCTTCCTCCTCTGACGGGGGCCCAGCCACGCCCCAGGAGACTTGGCAGCCGCCCCCAGGGCTCTATCCTCTGGAACTCGTCCCCTTGGAAGGGGCCTGGCCCAGGTGCCAGGTTCGGCTGGTCGGCCAGCCTCCTTTGGAGAAAGCAGGCAAGCCGAGCCAGGCTTGCAGTGGCCCTGGCGTGACACCTGCCACCTCAGGCAGAGGGCCTCCCGCGTGCCCTCCATGGCGGGTTTCTCCCCGGAGCCGTGGCCTGGGCACTAGGAAGGCCGGGCCTCCCCGACTCCCGGGAGGAGGGGCTAGCCCAGTTGCGCCCTGGCCCCCAAACCCTCTGGTGCCATCTGCCTGTCTCGGCACTTCTGACTCCACAGAGCCTTTCCTACATCTGGGCTGCCTGCCGTGGCAAAGTGCAGGCGTGGGGTGAGGCCATGCCTTCTCTTTCCAGGAAAAAGTGAGCCCCTGGCCGAAGCAGCAGGCCCAGGCAGAGCCTTGAGCTTGAAGCCCAGTAGGTCTGTGGCCCTCAGGGCCAGAGCAATGCTTTCAAGGCAGGGAAGCGGCCTGCAAGCTGAGTGGGAGTGGGGGAGGGGAGGGAGACAGCTGAAGCCGAGTCCAGAAGGGCAGCGATGGAAGAGCTGCAGCTGGGTCAGAGCCTGGAGGGAGGGCGGGGCCTTCACTGAGGACCCCCCCCCCCCCCCCCCGAGGCCAGCCCTAGGCCCTGGCGGTCGCGCATGCGCCCTTGGCCTGTGCGGTGTGTGGGGGCTTGAACCCAAGCCCGCAGGGCTCCCGGAGCGGCCAGAGAAAGAAGGGCCCATGGAGAGGTAGGCGAGGTGGGCAGGGGGCGCCACCTTACTCTCCTCAGCTCCCTGAGGGAGAGAGAGAGAGACAGAGACAGAGAGAGAGATCCCTGACCTCTGAGTCTCTGCCTCCACCGCTGGCTGGTGCCAACTCACGCGCCATCCCACTTCCAGCCATCACCCCCACGCCTGCCCCGGGGCCAGCCCCACCACAGAGAGGCCGGTTGGTTCCTGCTCACCTCTGTGCCGTCCCTTCCCGACCTGACCCCAGTGCAGGGGATGAGCTTCAGACAAGTCTTTCCATGTCCCTCTGCATGACAATAGACTTCCTCCCCTCTCCCATTCCACAGGCCCACCCGGGACATCCACCTTTGTCATTAGCTCAGGAGAGGATGCAAGATGAGAATCTCTGCTATTGTGTGGGGAGACTCAGTTTCCCGGGTTTCCCCCATGGACACATGTTCTTCAGCTGGGTCTGATTTTCTCCAGACAAGCTGTCTTGGGAAGGATTTGGCCAGCCCTAAGAAGCTGAAGGGAAAGGGCGGAGGGGGGTTCTCTCTCTGCCCCCGACAGCCCCGAGCTGGGTCGGTCCCTCAGACCTGGCCAGGGGCAGCCCATCCCCCGGCGCCCTTCCCCGGGGCATCCAAGGGCAGGCTCGGCGCCAGCCCCACCCCGCTCGCCACTGCCCGACCATCGTCCTCCCTCGGGGGGCCTGGGCAGGACAGGGACCCGGCTGTGGGAGGCCTCCAGATCTCAGGCCTGGCACACCGTTTACCAGGCTGCTTCCTCCTCTGACGGGGGCCCAGCACACGCCCCAGGAGACTTGGCAGCCGCCCCCAGGGCTCTATCCTCTGGAACTCGTCCCCTTGGAAGGGGCCTGGCCCAGGTGCCAGGTTCGGCTGGTCGGCCAGCCTCCTTTGGAGAAAGCAGGCAAGCCGAGCCAGGCTTGCAGTGGCCCTGGCGTGACACCTGCCACCTCAGGCAGAGGGCCTCCCGCGTGCCCTCCATGGCGGGTTTCTCCCCGGAGCCGTGGCCTGGGCACTAGGAAGGCCGGGCCTCCCCGACTCCCGGGAGGAGGGGCTAGCCCAGTTGCGCCCTGGCCCCCAAACCCTCTGGTGCCATCTGCCTGTCTCGGCACTTCTGACTCCACAGAGCCTTTCCTACATCTGGGCTGCCTGCCGTGGCAAAGTGCAGGCGTGGGGTGAGGCCATGCCTTCTCTTTCCAGGAAAAAGTGAGCCCCTGGCCGAAGCAGCAGGCCCAGGCAGAGCCTTGAGCTTGAAGCCCAGTAGGTCTGTGGCCCTCAGGGCCAGAGCAATGCTTTCAAGGCAGGGAAGCGGCCTGCAAGCTGAGTGGGAGTGGGGGAGGGGAGGGAGACAGCTGAAGCCGAGTCCAGAAGGGCAGCGATGGAAGAGCTGCAGCTGGGTCAGAGCCTGGAGGGAGGGCGGGGCCTTCACTGAGGACACCCCCCCCGAGGCCAGCCCTAGGCCCTGGCGGTCGCGCATGCGCCCTTGGCCTGTGCGGTGTGTGGGGGCTTGAACCCAAGCCCGCAGGGCTCCCGGAGCAGCCAGAGAAAGAAGGGCCCATGGAGAGGTAGGCGAGGTGGGCAGGGGGCGCCACCTTACTCTCCTCAGCTCCCTGAGGGAGAGAGAGAGAGACAGAGACAGAGAGAGAGATCCCTGACCTCTGAGTCTCTGCCTCCACCGCTGGCTGGTGCCAACTCACGCGCCATCCCACTTCCAGCCATCACCCCCACGCCTGCCCCGGGGCCAGCCCCACCACAGAGAGGCCGATTGGTTCCTGCTCACCTCTGTGCCATCCCTTCCCGACCTGACCCCAGTGCAGGGGATGAGCTTCAGACAAGTCTTTCCATGTCCCTCTGCATGACAATAGACTTCCTCCCCTCTCCCATTCCACAGGCCCACCCGGGACATCCACCTTTGTCATTAGCTCAGGAGAGGATGCAAGATGAGAATCTCTGCTATTGTGTGGGGAGACTCAGTTTCCCGGGTTTCCCCCATGGACACATGTTCTTCAGCTGGGTCTGATTTTCTCCAGACAAGCTGTCTTGGGAAGGATTTGGCCAGCCCTAAGAAGCTGAAGGGAAAGGGCGGAGGGGGGTTCTCTCTCTGCCCCCGACAGCCCCGAGCTGGGTCGGTCCCTCAGACCTGGCCAGGGGCAGCCCATCCCCCGGCGCCCTTCCCCGGGGCATCCAAGGGCAGGCTCGGCGCCAGCCCCACCCCGCTCGCCACTGCCCGACCATCGTCCTCCCTCGGGGGGCCTGGGCAGGACAGGGACCCGGCTGTGGGAGGCCTCCAGATCTCAGGCCTGGCACACCGTTTACCAGGCTGCTTCCTCCTCTGACGGGGGCCCAGCACACGCCCCAGGAGACTTGGCAGCCGCCCCCAGGGCTCTATCCTCTGGAACTCGTCCCCTTGGAAGGGGCCTGGCCCAGGTGCCAGGTTCGGCTGGTCGGCCAGCCTCCTTTGGAGAAAGCAGGCAAGCCGAGCCAGGCTTGCAGTGGCCCTGGCGTGACACCTGCCACCTCAGGCAGAGGGCCTCCCGCGTGCCCTCCATGGCGGGTTTCTCCCCGAAGCCGTGGCCTGGGCACTAGGAAGGCCGGGCCTCCCCGACTCCCGGGAGGAGGGGCTAGCCCAGTTGCGCCCTGGCCCCCAAACCCTCTGGTGCCATCTGCCTGTCTCGGCACTTCTGACTCCACAGAGCCTTTCCTACATCTGGGCTGCCTGCCGTGGCAAAGTGCAGGCGTGGGGTGAGGCCATGCCTTCTCTTTCCAGGAAAAAGTGAGCCCCTGGCCGAAGCAGCAGGCCCAGGCAGAGCCTTGAGCTTGAAGCCCAGTAGGTCTGTGGCCCTCAGGGCCAGAGCAATGCTTTCAAGGCAGGGAAGCGGCCTGCAAGCTGAGTGGGAGTGGGGGAGGGGAGGGAGACAGCTGAAGCCGAGTCCAGAAGGGCAGCGATGGAAGAGCTGCAGCTGGGTCAGAGCCTGGAGGGAGGGCGGGGCCTTCACTGAGGACACCCCCCCCGAGGCCAGCCCTAGGCCCTGGCGGTCGCGCATGCGCCCTTGGCCTGTGCGGTGTGTGGGGGCTTGAACCCAAGCCCGCAGGGCTCCCGGAGCGGCCAGAGAAAGAAGGGCCCATGGAGAGGTAGGCGAGGTGGGCAGGGGGCGCCACCTTACTCTCCTCAGCTCCCTGAGGGAGAGAGAGAGAGACAGAGACAGAGAGAGAGATCCCTGACCTCTGAGTCTCTGCCTCCACCGCTGGCTGGTGCCAACTCACGCGCCATCCCACTTCCAGCCATCACCCCCACGCCTGCCCCGGGGCCAGCCCCACCACAGAGAGGCCGATTGGTTCCTGCTCACCTCTGTGCCATCCCTTCCTGACCTGACCCCAGTGCAGGGGATGAGCTTCAGACAAGTCTTTCCATGTCCCTCTGCATGACAATAGACTTCCTCCCCTCTCCCATTCCACAGGCCCACCCGGGACATCCACCTTTGTCATTAGCTCAGGAGAGGATGCAAGATGAGAATCTCTGCTATTGTGTGGGGAGACTCAGTTTCCCGGGTTTCCCCCATGGACACATGTTCTTCAGCTGGGTCTGATTTTCTCCAGACAAGCTGTCTTGGGAAGGATTTGGCCAGCCCTAAGAAGCTGAAGGGAAAGGGCGGAGGGGGGTTCTCTCTCTGCCCCCGACAGCCCCGAGCTGGGTCGGTCCCTCAGACCTGGCCAGGGGCAGCCCATCCCCCGGCGCCCTTCCCCGGGGCATCCAAGGGCAGGCTCGGCGCCAGCCCCACCCCGCTCGCCACTGCCCGACCATCGTCCTCCCTCGGGGGGCCTGGGCAGGACAGGGACCCGGCTGTGGGAGGCCTCCAGATCTCAGGCCTGGCACACCGTTTACCAGGCTGCTTCCTCCTCTGACGGGGGCCCAGCACACGCCCCAGGAGACTTGGCAGCCGCCCCCAGGGCTCTATCCTCTGGAACTCGTCCCCTTGGAAGGGGCCTGGCCCAGGTGCCAGGTTCGGCTGGTCGGCCAGCCTCCTTTGGAGAAAGCAGGCAAGCCGAGCCAGGCTTGCAGTGGCCCTGGCGTGACACCTGCCACCTCAGGCAGAGGGCCTCCCGCGTGCCCTCCATGGCGGGTTTCTCCCCGAAGCCGTGGCCTGGGCACTAGGAAGGCCGGGCCTCCCCGACTCCCGGGAGGAGGGGCTAGCCCAGTTGCGCCCTGGCCCCCAAACCCTCTGGTGCCATCTGCCTGTCTCGGCACTTCTGACTCCACAGAGCCTTTCCTACATCTGGGCTGCCTGCCGTGGCAAAGTGCAGGCGTGGGGTGAGGCCATGCCTTCTCTTTCCAGGAAAAAGTGAGCCCCTGGCCGAAGCAGCAGGCCCAGGCAGAGCCTTGAGCTTGAAGCCCAGTAGGTCTGTGGCCCTCAGGGCCAGAGCAATGCTTTCAAGGCAGGGAAGCGGCCTGCAAGCTGAGTGGGAGTGGGGGAGGGGAGGGAGACAGCTGAAGCCGAGTCCAGAAGGGCAGCGATGGAAGAGCTGCAGCTGGGTCAGAGCCTGGAGGGAGGGCGGGGCCTTCACTGAGGACCCCCCCCCCCCCGAGGCCAGCCCTAGGCCCTGGCGGTCGCGCATGCGCCCTTGGCCTGTGCGGTGTGTGGGGGCTTGAACCCAAGCCCGCAGGGCTCCCGGAGCGGCCAGAGAAAGAAGGGCCCATGGAGAGGTAGGCGAGGTGGGCAGGGGGCGCCACCTTACTCTCCTCAACTCCCTGAGGGAGAGAGAGAGAGACAGAGACAGAGAGAGAGATCCCTGACCTCTGAGTCTCTGCCTCCACCGCTGGCTGGTGCCAACTCTCGCGCCATCCCACTTCCAGCCATCACCCCCACGCCTGCCCCGGGGCCAGCCCCACCACAGAGAGGCCGGTTGGTTCCTGCTCACCTCTGTGCCGTCCCTTCCTGACCTGACCCCAGTGCAGGGGATGAGCTTCAGACAAGTCTTTCCATGTCCCTCTGCATGACAATAGACTTCCTCCCCTCTCCCATTCCACAGGCCCACCCGGGACATCCACCTTTGTCATTAGCTCAGGAGAGGATGCAAGATGAGAATCTCTGCTATTGTGTGGGGAGACTCAGTTTCCCGGGTTTCCCCCATGGACACATGTTCTTCAGCTGGGTCTGATTTTCTCCAGACAAGCTGTCTTGGGAAGGATTTGGCCAGCCCTAAGAACCTGAAGGGAAAGGGCGGAGGGGGGTTCTCTCTCTGCCCCCGACAGCCCCGAGCTGGGTCGGTCCCTCAGACCTGGCCAGGGGCAGCCCATCCCCCGGCGCCCTTCCCCGGGGCATCCAAGGGCAGGCTCGGCGCCAGCCCCACCCCGCTCGCCACTGCCCGACCATCGTCCTCCCTCGGGGGGCCTGGGCAGGACAGGGACCCGGCTGTGGGAGGCCTCCAGATCTCAGGCCTGGCACACCGTTTACCAGGCTGCTTCCTCCTCTGACGGGGGCCCAGCCACGCCCCAGGAGACTTGGCAGCCGCCCCCAGGGCTCTATCCTCTGGAACTCGTCCCCTTGGAAGGGGCCTGGCCCAGGTGCCAGGTTCGGCTGGTCGGCCAGCCTCCTTTGGAGAAAGCAGGCAAGCCGAGCCAGGCTTGCAGTGGCCCTGGCGTGACACCTGCCACCTCAGGCAGAGGGCCTCCCGCGTGCCCTCCATGGCGGGTTTCTCCCCGGAGCCGTGGCCTGGGCACTAGGAAGGCCGGGCCTCCCCGACTCCCGGGAGGAGGGGCTAGCCCAGTTGCGCCCTGGCCCCCAAACCCTCTGGTGCCATCTGCCTGTCTCGGCACTTCTGACTCCACAGAGCCTTTCCTACATCTGGGCTGCCTGCCGTGGCAAAGTGCAGGCGTGGGGTGAGGCCATGCCTTCTCTTTCCAGGAAAAAGTGAGCCCCTGGCCGAAGCAGCAGGCCCAGGCAGAGCCTTGAGCTTGAAGCCCAGTAGGTCTGTGGCCCTCAGGGCCAGAGCAATGCTTTCAAGGCAGGGAAGCGGCCTGCAAGCTGAGTGGGAGTGGGGGAGGGGAGGGAGACAGCTGAAGCCGAGTCCAGAAGGGCGGCGATGGAAGAGCTGCAGCTGGGTCAGAGCCTGGAGGGAGGGCGGGGCCTTCACTGAGGACCCCCACCCCCCCGAGGCCAGCCCTAGGCCCCGGCGGTCGCGCATGCGCCCTTGGCCTGTGCGGTGTGTGGGGGCTTGAACCCAAGCCCGCAGGGCTCCCGGAGCGGCCAGAGAAAGAAGGGCCCATGGAGAGGTAGGCGAGGTGGGCAGGGGGCGCCACCTTACTCTCCTCAGCTCCCTGAGGGAGAGAGAGAGAGACAGAGACAGAGAGAGAGATCCCTGACCTCTGAGTCTCTGCCTCCACCGCTGGCTGGTGCCAACTCACGCGCCATCCCACTTCCAGCCATCACCCCCACGCCTGCCCCGGGGCCAGCCCCACCACAGAGAGGCCGGTTGGTTCCTGCTCACCTCTGTGCCGTCCCTTCCCGACCTGACCCCAGTGCAGGGGATAAGCTTCAGACAAGTCTTTCCATGTCCCTCTGCATGACAATAGACTTCCTCCCCTCTCCCATTCCACAGGCCCACCCAGGACATCCACCTTTGTCATTAGCTCAGGAGAGGATGCAAGATGAGAATCTCTGCTATTGTGTGGGGAGACTCAGTTTCCCGGGTTTCCCCCATGGACACATGTTCTTCAGCTGGGTCTGATTTTCTCCAGACAAGCTGTCTTGGGAAGGATTTGGCCAGCCCTAAGAAGCTGAAGGGAAAGGGCGGAGGGGGGTTCTCTCTCTGCCCCCGACAGCCCCGAGCTGGGTCGGTCCCTCAGACCTGGCCAGGGGCAGCCCATCCCCCGGCGCCCTTCCCCGGGGCATCCAAGGGCAGGCTCGGCGCCAGCCCCACCCCGCTCGCCACTGCCCGACCATCGTCCTCCCTCGGGGGGCCTGGGCAGGACAGGGACCCGGCTGTGGGAGGCCTCCAGATCTCAGGCCTGGCACACCGTTTACCAGGCTGCTTCCTCCTCTGACGGGGGCCCAGCACACGCCCCAGGAGACTTGGCAGCCGCCCCCAGGGCTCTATCCTCTGGAACTCGTCCCCTTGGAAGGGGCCTGGCCCAGGTGCCAGGTTCGGCTGGTCGGCCAGCCTCCTTTGGAGAAAGCAGGCAAGCCGAGCCAGGCTTGCAGTGGCCCTGGCGTGACACCTGCCACCTCAGGCAGAGGGCCTCCCGCGTGCCCTCCATGGCGGGTTTCTCCCCGGAGCCGTGGCCTGGGCACTAGGAAGGCTGGGCCTCCCCGACTCCCGGGAGGAGGGGCTAGCCCAGTTGCGCCCTGGCCCCCAAACCCTCTGGTGCCATCTGCCTGTCTCGGCACTTCTGACTCCACAGAGCCTTTCCTACATCTGGGCTGCCTGCCGTGGCAAAGTGCAGGCGTGGGGTGAGGCCATGCCTTCTCTTTCCAGGAAAAAGTGAGCCCCTGGCCGAAGCAGCAGGCCCAGGCAGAGCCTTGAGCTTGAAGCCCAGTAGGTCTGTGGCCCTCAGGGCCAGAGCAATGCTTTCAAGGCAGGGAAGCGGCCTGCAAGCTGAGTGGGAGTGGGGGAGGGGAGGGAGACAGCTGAAGCCGAGTCCAGAAGGGCAGCAATGGAAGAGCTGCAGCTGGGTCAGAGCCTGGAGGGAGGGCGGGGCCTTCACTGAGGACCCCCCCCCCCCGAGGCCAGCCCTAGGCCCTGGCGGTCGCGCATGCGCCCTTGGCCTGTGCGGTGTGTGGGGGCTTGAACCCAAGCCCGCAGGGCTCCCGGAGCGGCCAGAGAAAGAAGGGCCCATGGAGAGGTAGGCGAGGTGGGCAGGGGGCGCCACCTTACTCTCCTCAGCTCCCTGAGGGAGAGAGAGAGAGACAGAGACAGAGAGAGAGATCCCTGACCTCTGAGTCTCTGCCTCCACCGCTGGCTGGTGCCAACTCACGCACCATCCCACTTCCAGCCATCACCCCCACGCCTGCCCCGGGGCCAGCCCCACCACAGAGAGGCCGGTTGGTTCCTGCTCACCTCTGTGCCGTCCCTTCCCGACCTGACCACAGTGCAGGGGATAAGCTTCAGACAAGTCTTTCCATGTCCCTCTGCATGACAATACACTTCCTCCCCTCTCCCATTCCACAGGCCCACCCGGGACATCCACCTTTGTCATTAGCTCAGGAGAGGATGCAAGATGAGAATCTCTGCTATTGTGTGGGGAGACTCAGTTTCCCGGGTTTCCCCCATGGACACATGTTCTTCAGCTGGGTCTGATTTTCTCCAGACAAGCTGTCTTGGGAAGGATTTGGCCAGCCCTAAGAACCTGAAGGGAAAGGGCGGAGGGGGGTTCTCTCTCTGCCCCCGACAGCCCCGAGCTGGGTCAGTCCCTCAGACCTGGCCAGGGGCAGCCCATCCCCCGGCGCCCTTCCCCGGGGCATCCAAGGGCAGGCTCGGCGCCAGCCCCACCCCGCTCGCCACTGCCCGACCATCGTCCTCCCTCGGGGGGCCTGGGCAGGACAGGGACCCGGCTGTGGGAGGCCTCCAGATCTCAGGCCTGGCACACCGTTTACCAGGCTGCTTCCTCCTCTGACGGGGGCCCAGCACACGCCCCAGGAGACTTGGCAGCCGCCCCCAGGGCTCTATCCTCTGGAACTCGTCCCCTTGGAAGGGGCCTGGCCCAGGTGCCAGGTTCGGCTGGTCGGCCAGCCTCCTTTGGAGAAAGCAGGCAAGCCGAGCCAGGCTTGCAGTGGCCCTGGCGTGACACCTGCCACCTCAGGCAGAGGGCCTCCCGCGTGCCCTCCATGGCGGGTTTCTCCCCGGAGCCGTGGCCTGGGCACTAGGAAGGCCGGGCCTCCCCGACTCCCGGGAGGAGGGGCTAGCCCAGTTGCGCCCTGGCCCCCAAACCCTCTGGTGCCATCTGCCTGTCTCGGCACTTCTGACTCCACAGAGCCTTTCCTACATCTGGGCTGCCTGCCGTGGCAAAGTGCAGGCGTGGGGTGAGGCCATGCCTTCTCTTTCCAGGAAAAAGTGAGCCCCTGGCCGAAGCAGCAGGCCCAGGCAGAGCCTTGAGCTTGAAGCCCAGTAGGTCTGTGGCCCTCAGGGCCAGAGCAATGCTTTCAAGGCAGGGAAGCGGCCTGCAAGCTGAGTGGGAGTGGGGGAGGGGAGGGAGACAGCTGAAGCCGAGTCCAGAAGGGCGGCGATGGAAGAGCTGCAGCTGGGTCAGAGCCTGGAGGGAGGGCGGGGCCTTCACTGAGGACCCCACCCCCCCCCCCCCGATGCCAGCCCTAGGCCCCTGTGGTCGCGCATGCGCCCTTGGCCTGTGCGGTGTGTGGGGGCTTGAACCCAAGCCCGCAGGGCTCCCGGAGCGGCCAGAGAAAGAAGGGCCCATGGAGAGGTAGGCGAGGTGGGCAGGGGGCGCCACCTTACTCTCCTCAGCTCCCTGAGGGAGAGAGAGAGAGACAGAGACAGAGAGAGAGATCCCTGACCTCTGAGTCTCTGCCTCCACCGCTGGCTGGTGCCAACTCACGCGCCATCCCACTTCCAGCCATCACCCCCACGCCTGCCCTGGGGCCAGCCCCACCACAGAGAGGCCGGTTGGTTCCTGCTCACCTCTGTGCCGTCCCTTCCCGACCTGACCCCAGTGCAGGGGATAAGCTTCAGACAAGTCTTTCCATGTCCCTCTGCATGACAATAGACTTCCTCCCCTCTCCCATTCCACAGGCCCACCCGGGACATCCACCTTTGTCATTAGCTCAGGAGAGGATGCAAGATGAGAATCTCTGCTATTGTGTGGGGAGACTCAGTTTCCCGGGTTTCCCCCATGGACACATGTTCTTCAGCTGGGTCTGATTTTCTCCAGACAAGCTGTCTTGGGAAGGATTTGGCCAGCCCTAAGAACCTGAAGGGAAAGGGCGGAGGGGGGTTCTCTCTCTGCCCCCGACAGCCCCGAGCTGGGTCGGTCCCTCAGACCTGGCCAGGGGCAGCCCATCCCCCGGCGCCCTTCCCCGGGGCATCCAAGGGCAGGCTCGGCGCCAGCCCCACCCCGCTCGCCACTGCCCGACCATCGTCCTCCCTCGGGGGGCCTGGGCAGGACAGGGACCCGGCTGTGGGAGGCCTCCAGATCTCAGGCCTGGCACACCGTTTACCAGGCTGCTTCCTCCTCTGACGGGACCCAGCACACGCCCCAGGAGACTTGGCAGCCGCCCCCAGGGCTCTATCCTCTGGAACTCGTCCCCTTGGAAGGGGCCTGGCCCAGGTGCCTGGTTCGGCTGGTCGGCCAGCCTCCTTTGGAGAAAGCAGGCAAGCCGAGCCAGGCTTGCAGTGGCCCTGGCGTGACACCTGCCACCTCAGGCAGAGGGCCTCCCGCGTGCCCTCCATGGCGGGTTTCTCCCCGGAGCCGTGGCCTGGGCACTAGGAAGGCCGGGCCTCCCCGACTCCCGGGAGGAGGGGCTAGCCCAGTTGCGCCCTGGCCCCCAAACCCTCTGGTGCCATCTGCCTGTCTCGGCACTTCTGACTCCACAGAGCCTTTCCTACATCTGGGCTGCCTGCCGTGGCAAAGTGCAGGCGTGGGGTGAGGCCATGCCTTCTCTTTCCAGGAAAAAGTGAGCCCCTGGCCGAAGCAGCAGGCCCAGGCAGAGCCTTGAGCTTGAAGCCCAGTAGGTCTGTGGCCCTCAGGGCCAGAGCAATGCTTTCAAGGCAGGGAAGCGGCCTGCAAGCTGAGTGGGAGTGGGGGAGGGGAGGGAGACAGCTGAAGCCGAGTCCAGAAGGGCGGCGATGGAAGAGCTGCAGCTGGGTCAGAGCCTGGAGGGAGGGCGGGGCCTTCACTGAGGACCCCACCCCCCCCCCCCCGATGCCAGCCCTAGGCCCCTGTGGTCGCGCATGCGCCCTTGGCCTGTGCGGTGTGTGGGGGCTTGAACCCAAGCCCGCAGGGCTCCCGGAGCGGCCAGAGAAAGAAGGGCCCATGGAGAGGTAGGCGAGGTGGGCAGGGGGCGCCACCTTACTCTCCTCAGCTCCCTGAGGGAGAGAGAGAGAGACAGAGACAGAGAGAGAGATCCCTGACCTCTGAGTCTCTGCCTCCACCGCTGGCTGGTGCCAACTCACGCGCCATCCCACTTCCAGCCATCACCCCCACGCCTGCCCTGGGGCCAGCCCCACCACAGAGAGGCCGGTTGGTTCCTGCTCACCTCTGTGCCGTCCCTTCCCGACCTGACCCCAGTGCAGGGGATAAGCTTCAGACAAGTCTTTCCATGTCCCTCTGCATGACAATAGACTTCCTCCCCTCTCCCATTCCACAGGCCCACCCGGGACATCCACCTTTGTCATTAGCTCAGGAGAGGATGCAAGATGAGAATCTCTGCTATTGTGTGGGGAGACTCAGTTTCCCGGGTTTCCCCCATGGACACATGTTCTTCAGCTGGGTCTGATTTTCTCCAGACAAGCTGTCTTGGGAAGGATTTGGCCAGCCCTAAGAACCTGAAGGGAAAGGGCGGAGGGGGGTTCTCTCTCTGCCCCCGACAGCCCCGAGCTGGGTCGGTCCCTCAGACCTGGCCAGGGGCAGCCCATCCCCCGGCGCCCTTCCCCGGGGCATCCAAGGGCAGGCTCGGCGCCAGCCCCACCCCGCTCGCCACTGCCCGACCATCGTCCTCCCTCGGGGGGCCTGGGCAGGACAGGGACCCGGCTGTGGGAGGCCTCCAGATCTCAGGCCTGGCACACCGTTTACCAGGCTGCTTCCTCCTCTGACGGGGCCCAGCACACAACCCAGGAGACTTGGCAGCCGCCCCCAGGGCTCTATCCTCTGGAACTCGTCCCCTTGGAAGGGGCCTGGCCCAGGTGCCAGGTTCGGCTGGTCGGCCAGCCTCCTTTGGAGAAAGCAGGCAAGCCGAGCCAGGCTTGCAGTGGCCCTGGCGTGACACCTGCCACCTCAGGCAGAGGGCCTCCCGCGTGCCCTCCATGGCGGGTTTCTCCCCGGAGCCGTGGCCTGGGCACTAGGAAGGCTGGGCCTCCCCGACTCCCGGGAGGAGGGGCTAGCCCAGTTGCGCCCTGGCCCCCAAACCCTCTGGTGCCATCTGCCTGTCTCGGCACTTCTGACTCCACAGAGCCTTTCCTACATCTGGGCTGCCTGCCGTGGCAAAGTGCAGGCGTGGGGTGAGGCCATGCCTTCTCTTTCCAGGAAAAAGTGAGCCCCTGGCCGAAGCAGCAGGCCCAGGCAGAGCCTTGAGCTTGAAGCCCAGTAGGTCTGTGGCCCTCAGGGCCAGAGCAATGCTTTCAAGGCAGGGAAGCGGCCTGCAAGCTGAGTGGGAGTGGGGGAGGGGAGGGAGACAGCTGAAGCCGAGTCCAGAAGGGCAGCAATGGAAGAGCTGCAGCTGGGTCAGAGCCTGGAGGGAGGGCGGGGCCTTCACTGAGGACCCCCCCCCCCGAGGCCAGCCCTAGGCCCTGGCGGTCGCGCATGCGCCCTTGGCCTGTGCGGTGTGTGGGGGCTTGAACCCAAGCCCGCAGGGCTCCCGGAGCGGCCAGAGAAAGAAGGGCCCATGGAGAGGTAGGCGAGGTGGGCAGGGGGCGCCACCTTACTCTCCTCAGCTCCCTGAGGGAGAGAGAGAGAGACAGAGACAGAGAGAGAGATCCCTGACCTCTGAGTCTCTGCCTCCACCGCTGGCTGGTGCCAACTCACGCACCATCCCACTTCCAGCCATCACCCCCACGCCTGCCCCGGGGCCAGCCCCACCACAGAGAGGCCGGTTGGTTCCTGCTCACCTCTGTGCCGTCCCTTCCCGACCTGACCACAGTGCAGGGGATAAGCTTCAGACAAGTCTTTCCATGTCCCTCTGCATGACAATACACTTCCTCCCCTCTCCCATTCCACAGGCCCACCCGGGACATCCACCTTTGTCATTAGCTCAGGAGAGGATGCAAGATGAGAATCTCTGCTATTGTGTGGGGAGACTCAGTTTCCCGGGTTTCCCCCATGGACACATGTTCTTCAGCTGGGTCTGATTTTCTCCAGACAAGCTGTCTTGGGAAGGATTTGGCCAGCCCTAAGAACCTGAAGGGAAAGGGCGGAGGGGGGTTCTCTCTCTGCCCCCGACAGCCCCGAGCTGGGTCAGTCCCTCAGACCTGGCCAGGGGCAGCCCATCCCCCGGCGCCCTTCCCCGGGGCATCCAAGGGCAGGCTCGGCGCCAGCCCCACCCCGCTCGCCACTGCCCGACCATCGTCCTCCCTCGGGGGGCCTGGGCAGGACAGGGACCCGGCTGTGGGAGGCCTCCAGATCTCAGGCCTGGCACACCGTTTACCAGGCTGCTTCCTCCTCTGACGGGGGCCCAGCACACGCCCCAGGAGACTTGGCAGCCGCCCCCAGGGCTCTATCCTCTGGAACTCGTCCCCTTGGAAGGGGCCTGGCCCAGGTGCCAGGTTCGGCTGGTCGGCCAGCCTCCTTTGGAGAAAGCAGGCAAGCCGAGCCAGGCTTGCAGTGGCCCTGGCGTGACACCTGCCACCTCAGGCAGAGGGCCTCCCGCGTGCCCTCCATGGCGGGTTTCTCCCCGGAGCCGTGGCCTGGGCACTAGGAAGGCCGGGCCTCCCCGACTCCCGGGAGGAGGGGCTAGCCCAGTTGCGCCCTGGCCCCCAAACCCTCTGGTGCCATCTGCCTGTCTCGGCACTTCTGACTCCACAGAGCCTTTCCTACATCTGGGCTGCCTGCCGTGGCAAAGTGCAGGCGTGGGGTGAGGCCATGCCTTCTCTTTCCAGGAAAAAGTGAGCCCCTGGCCGAAGCAGCAGGCCCAGGCAGAGCCTTGAGCTTGAAGCCCAGTAGGTCTGTGGCCCTCAGGGCCAGAGCAATGCTTTCAAGGCAGGGAAGCGGCCTGCAAGCTGAGTGGGAGTGGGGGAGGGGAGGGAGACAGCTGAAGCCGAGTCCAGAAGGGCGGCGATGGAAGAGCTGCAGCTGGGTCAGAGCCTGGAGGGAGGGCGGGGCCTTCACTGAGGACCCCACCCCCCCCCCCGATGCCAGCCCTAGGCCCCTGTGGTCGCGCATGCGCCCTTGGCCTGTGCGGTGTGTGGGGGCTTGAACCCAAGCCCGCAGGGCTCCCGGAGCGGCCAGAGAAAGAAGGGCCCATGGAGAGGTAGGCGAGGTGGGCAGGGGGCGCCACCTTACTCTCCTCAGCTCCCTGAGGGAGAGAGAGAGAGACAGAGACAGAGAGAGAGATCCCTGACCTCTGAGTCTCTGCCTCCACCGCTGGCTGGTGCCAACTCACGCGCCATCCCACTTCCAGCCATCACCCCCATGCCTGCCCTGGGGCCAGCCCCACCACAGAGAGGCCGGTTGGTTCCTGCTCACCTCTGTGCCGTCCCTTCCCGACCTGACCCCAGTGCAGGGGATAAGCTTCAGACAAGTCTTTCCATGTCCCTCTGCATGACAATAGACTTCCTCCCCTCTCCCATTCCACAGGCCCACCCGGGACATCCACCTTTGTCATTAGCTCAGGAGAGGATGCAAGATGAGAATCTCTGCTATTGTGTGGGGAGACTCAGTTTCCCGGGTTTCCCCCATGGACACATGTTCTTCAGCTGGGTCTGATTTTCTCCAGACAAGCTGTCTTGGGAAGGATTTGGCCAGCCCTAAGAACCTGAAGGGAAAGGGCGGAGGGGGGTTCTCTCTCTGCCCCCGACAGCCCCGAGCTGGGTCGGTCCCTCAGACCTGGCCAGGGGCAGCCCATCCCCCGGCGCCCTTCCCCGGGGCATCCAAGGGCAGGCTCGGCGCCAGCCCCACCCCGCTCGCCACTGCCCGACCATCGTCCTCCCTCGGGGGGCCTGGGCAGGACAGGGACCCGGCTGTGGGAGGCCTCCAGATCTCAGGCCTGGCACACCGTTTACCAGGCTGCTTCCTCCTCTGACGGGACCCAGCACACGCCCCAGGAGACTTGGCAGCCGCCCCCAGGGCTCTATCCTCTGGAACTCGTCCCCTTGGAAGGGGCCTGGCCCAGGTGCCTGGTTCGGCTGGTCGGCCAGCCTCCTTTGGAGAAAGCAGGCAAGCCGAGCCAGGCTTGCAGTGGCCCTGGCGTGACACCTGCCACCTCAGGCAGAGGGCCTCCCGCGTGCCCTCCATGGCGGGTTTCTCCCCGGAGCCGTGGCCTGGGCACTAGGAAGGCCGGGCCTCCCCGACTCCCGGGAGGAGGGGCTAGCCCAGTTGCGCCCTGGCCCCCAAACCCTCTGGTGCCATCTGCCTGTCTCGGCACTTCTGACTCCACAGAGCCTTTCCTACATCTGGGCTGCCTGCCGTGGCAAAGTGCAGGCGTGGGGTGAGGCCATGCCTTCTCTTTCCAGGAAAAAGTGAGCCCCTGGCCGAAGCAGCAGGCCCAGGCAGAGCCTTGAGCTTGAAGCCCAGTAGGTCTGTGGCCCTCAGGGCCAGAGCAATGCTTTCAAGGCAGGGAAGCGGCCTGCAAGCTGAGTGGGAGTGGGGGAGGGGAGGGAGACAGCTGAAGCCGAGTCCAGAAGGGCGGCGATGGAAGAGCTGCAGCTGGGTCAGAGCCTGGAGGGAGGGCGGGGCCTTCACTGAGGACCCCACCCCCCCCCCCGATGCCAGCCCTAGGCCCCTGTGGTCGCGCATGCGCCCTTGGCCTGTGCGGTGTGTGGGGGCTTGAACCCAAGCCCGCAGGGCTCCCGGAGCGGCCAGAGAAAGAAGGGCCCATGGAGAGGTAGGCGAGGTGGGCAGGGGGCGCCACCTTACTCTCCTCAGCTCCCTGAGGGAGAGAGAGAGAGACAGAGACAGAGAGAGAGATCCCTGACCTCTGAGTCTCTGCCTCCACCGCTGGCTGGTGCCAACTCACGCGCCATCCCACTTCCAGCCATCACCCCCACGCCTGCCCTGGGGCCAGCCCCACCACAGAGAGGCCGGTTGGTTCCTGCTCACATCTGTGCCGTCCCTTCCCGACCTGACCCCAGTGCAGGGGATAAGCTTCAGACAAGTCTTTCCATGTCCCTCTGCATGACAATAGACTTCCTCCCCTCTCCCATTCCACAGGCCCACCCGGGACATCCACCTTTGTCATTAGCTCAGGAGAGGATGCAAGATGAGAATCTCTGCTATTGTGTGGGGAGACTCAGTTTCCCGGGTTTCCCCCATGGACACATGTTCTTCAGCTGGGTCTGATTTTCTCCAGACAAGCTGTCTTGAGAAGGATTTGGCCAGCCCTAAGAACCTGAAGGGAAAGGGCGGAGGGGGGTTCTCTCTCTGCCCCCGACAGCCCCGAGCTGGGTCGGTCCCTCAGACCTGGCCAGGGGCAGCCCATCCCCCGGCGCCCTTCCCCGGGGCATCCAAGGGCAGGCTCGGCGCCAGCCCCACCCCGCTCGCCACTGCCCGACCATCGTCCTCCCTCGGGGGGCCTGGGCAGGACAGGGACCCGGCTGTGGGAGGCCTCCAGATCTCAGGCCTGGCACACCGTTTACCAGGCTGCTTCCTCCTCTGACGGGGCCCAGCACACAACCCAGGAGACTTGGCAGCCGCCCCCAGGGCTCTATCCTCTGGAACTCGTCCCCTTGGAAGGGGCCTGGCCCAGGTGCCTGGTTCGGCTGGTCGGCCAGCCTCCTTTGGAGAAAGCAGGCAAGCCGAGCCAGGCTTGCAGTGGCCCTGGCGTGACACCTGCCACCTCAGGCAGAGGGCCTCCCGCGTGCCCTCCATGGCGGGTTTCTCCCCGGAGCCGTGGCCTGGGCACTAGGAAGGCCGGGCCTCCCCGACTCCCGGGAGGAGGGGCTAGCCCAGTTGCGCCCTGGCCCCCAAACCCTCTGGTGCCATCTGCCTGTCTCGGCACTTCTGACTCCACAGAGCCTTTCCTACATCTGGGCTGCCTGCCGTGGCAAAGTGCAGGCGTGGGGTGAGGCCATGCCTTCTCTTTCCAGGAAAAAGTGAGCCCCTGGCCGAAGCAGCAGGCCCAGGCAGAGCCTTGAGCTTGAAGCCCAGTAGGTCTGTGGCCCTCAGGGCCAGAGCAATGCTTTCAAGGCAGGGAAGCGGCCTGCAAGCTGAGTGGGAGTGGGGGAGGGGAGGGAGACAGCTGAAGCCGAGTCCAGAAGGGCAGCAATGGAAGAGCAGCAGCTGGGTCAGAGCCTGGAGGGAGGGCGGGGCCTTCACTGAGGACCCCCCCCCCCCGCGGCCAGCCCTAGGCCCCGGCGGTCGCGCATGCGCCCTTGGCCTGTGCGGTGTGTGGGGGCTTGAACCCAAGCCCGCAGGGCTCCCGGAGCGGCCAGAGAAAGAAGGGCCCATGCAGAGGTAGGCGAGGTGGGCAGGGGGCGCCACCTTACTCTCCTCAGCTCCCTGAGGGAGAGAGAGAGAGACAGAGACAGAGAGAGAGATCCCTGACCTCTGAGTCTCTGCCTCCACCGCTGGCTGGTGCCAACTCACGCGCCATCCCACTTACAGCCATCACCCCCACGCCTGCCCCGGGGCCAGCCCCACCACAGAGAGGCCGGTTGGTTCCTGCTCACCTCTGTGCCGTCCCTTCCCGACCTGACCCCAGTGCAGGGGATAAGCTTCAGACAAGTCTTTCCATGTCCCTCTGCATGACAATAGACTTCCTCCCCTCTCCCATTCCACAGGCCCACCCGGGACATCCACCTTTGTCATTAGCTCAGGAGAGGATGCAAGATGAGAATCTCTGCTATTGTGTGGGGAGACTCAGTTTCCCGGGTTTCCCCCATGGACACATGTTCTTCAGCTGGGTCTGATTTTCTCCAGACAAGCTGTCTTGGGAAGGATTTGGCCAGCCCTAAGAACCTGAAGGGAAAGGGCGGAGGGGGGTTCTCTCTCTGCCCCCGACAGCCCCGAGCTGGGTCGGTCCCTCAGACCTGGCCAGGGGCAGCCCATCCCCCGGCGCCCTTCCCCGGGGCATCCAAGGGCAGGCTCGGCGCCAGCCCCACCCCGCTCGCCACTGCCCGACCATCGTCCTCCCTCGGGGGGCCTGGGCAGGACAGGGACCCGGCTGTGGGAGGCCTCCAGATCTCAGGCCTGGCACACCGTTTACCAGGCTGCTTCCTCCTCTGACGGGGCCCAGCACACAACCCAGGAGACTTGGCAGCCGCCCCCAGGGCTCTATCCTCTGGAACTCGTCCCCTTGGAAGGGGCCTGGCCCAGGTGCCTGGTTCGGCTGGTCGGCCAGCCTCCTTTGGAGAAAGCAGGCAAGCCGAGCCAGGCTTGCAGTGGCCCTGGCGTGACACCTGCCACCTCAGGCAGAGGGCCTCCCGCGTGCCCTCCATGGCGGGTTTCTCCCCGGAGCCGTGGCCTGGGCACTAGGAAGGCCGGGCCTCCCCGACTCCCGGGAGGAGGGGCTAGCCCAGTTGCGCCCTGGCCCCCAAACCCTCTGGTGCCATCTGCCTGTCTCGGCACTTCTGACTCCACAGAGCCTTTCCTACATCTGGGCTGCCTGCCGTGGCAAAGTGCAGGCGTGGGGTGAGGCCATGCCTTCTCTTTCCAGGAAAAAGTGAGGCCCTGGCCGAAGCAGCAGGCCCAGGCAGAGCCTTGAGCTTGAAGCCCAGTAGGTCTGTGGCCCTCAGGGCCAGAGCAATGCTTTCAAGGCAGGGAAGCGGCCTGCAAGCTGAGTGGGAGTGGGGGAGGGGAGGGAGACAGCTGAAGCCGAGTCCAGAAGGGCGGCGATGGAAGAGCTGCAGCTGGGTCAGAGCCTGGAGGGAGGGCGGGGCCTTCACTGAGGAGCCCCCCCCCCCGAGGCCAGCCCTAGGCCCCGGCGGTCGCGCATGCGCCCTTGGCCTGTGCGGTGTGTGGGGGCTTGAACCCAAGCCCGCAGGGCTCCCGGAGCGGCCAGAGAAAGAAGGGCCCATGGAGAGGTAGGCGAGGTGGGCAGGGGGCGCCACCTTACTCTCCTCAGCTCCCTGAGGGAGAGAGAGAGAGACAGAGACAGAGAGAGAGATCCCTGACCTCTGAGTCTCTGCCTCCACCGCTGGCTGGTGCCAACTCACGCGCCATCCCACTTCCAGCCATCACACCCACGCCTGCCCCGGGGCCAGCCCCACCACAGAGAGGCCGGTTGGTTCCTGCTCACCTCTGTGCCGTCCCTTCCCGACCTGACCCCAGTGCAGGGGATAAGCTTCAGACAAGTCTTTCCATGTCCCTCTGCATGACAATAGACTTCCTCCCCTCTCCCATTCCACAGGTCCACCCACCCGGGACATCCACCTTTGTCATTAGCTCAGGAGAGGATGCAAGATGAGAATCTCTGCTATTGTGTGGGGAGACTCAGTTTCCCGGGTTTCCCCCATGGACACATGTTCTTCAGCTGGGTCTGATTTTCTCCAGACAAGCTATCTTGGGAAGGATTTGGCCAGCCCTAAGAAGCTGAAGGGAAAGGGCGGAGGGGGGTTCTCTCTCTGCCCCCGACAGCCCCGAGCTGGGTCGGTCCCTCAGACCTGGCCAGGGGCCGCCCATCCCCCGGCGCCCTTCCCCGGGTCATCCAAGGGCAGGCTCGGCGCCAGCCCCACCCCGCTCGCCACTGCCCGACCATCGTCCTCCCTCGGGGGGCCTGGGCAGGACAGGGACCCGGCTGTGGGAGGCCTCCAGATCTCAGGCCTGGCACACCGTTTACCAGGCTGCTTCCTCCTCTGACGGGGGCCCAGCACACGCCCCAGGAGACTTGGCAGCCGCCCCCAGGGCTCTATCCTCTGCAACTCGTCCCCTTGGAAGGGGCCTGGCCCAGGTGCCAGGTTCGGCTGTTCGGCCAGCCTCCTTTGGAGAAAGCAGGCAAGCCGAGCCAGGCTTGCAGTGGCCCTGGCGTGACACCTGCCACCTCAGGCAGAGGGCCTCCCGCGTGCCCTCCATGGCGGGTTTCTCCCCGGAGCCGTGGCCTGGGCACTAGGAAGGCCGGGCCTCCCCGACTCCCGGGAGGAGGGGCTAGCCCAGTTGCGCCCTGGCCCCCAAACCCTCTGGTGCCATCTGCCTGTCTCGGCACTTCTGACTCCACAGAGCCTTTCCTACATCTGGGCTGCCTGCCGTGGCAAAGTGCAGGCGTGGGGTGAGGCCATGCCTTCTCTTTCCAGGAAAAAGTGAGCCCCTGGCCGAAGCAGCAGGCCCAGGCAGAGCCTTGAGCTTGAAGCCCAGTAGGTCTGTGGCCCTCAGGGCCAGAGCAATGCTTTCAAGGCAGGGAAGCGGCCTGCAAGCTGAGTGGGAGTGGGGGAGGGGAGGGAGACAGCTGAAGCCGAGTCCAGAAGGGCGGCGATGGAAGAGCTGCAGCTGGGTCAGAGCCTGGAGGGAGGGCGGGGCCTTCACTGAGGACCCCCCCCCCAAGGCCAGCCCTAGGCCCCTGCGGTCGCGCATGCGCCCTTGGCCTGTGCGGTGTGTGGGGGCTTGAACCCAAGCCCGCAGGGCTCCCGGAGCGGCCAGAGAAAGAAGGGCCCATGGAGAGGTAGGCGAGGTGGGCAGGGGGCGCCACCTTACTCTCCTCAGCTCCCTGAGGGAGAGAGAGAGAGACAGAGACAGAGAGAGAGATCCCTGACCTCTGAGTCTCTGCCTCCACCGCTGGCTGGTGCCAACTCACGCGCCATCCCACTTCCAGCCATCACCCCCACGCCTGCCCCGGGGCCAGCCCCACCACAGAGAGGCCGGTTGGTTCCTGCTCACCTCTGTGCCGTCCCTTCCCGACCTGACCCCAGTGCAGGGGATAAGCTTCAGACAAGTCTTTCCATGTCCCTCTGCATGACAATAGACTTCCTCCCCTCTCCCATTCCACAGGCCTACCCGGGACATCCACCTTGGTCATTAGCTCAGGAGAGGATGCAAGATGAGAATCTCTGCTATTGTGTGGGGAGACTCAGTTTCCCGGGTTTCCCCCATGGACACATGTTCTTCAGCTGGGTCTGATTTTCTCCAGACAAGCTATCTTGGGAAGGATTTGGCCAGCCCTAAGAACCTGAAGGGAAAGGGCGGAGGGGGGTTCTCTCTCTGCCCCCGACAGCCCCGAGCTGGGTCGGTCCCTCAGACCTGGCCAGGGGCCGCCCATCCCCCGGCGCCCTTCCCCGGGGCATCCAAGGGCAGGCTCGGCGCCAGCCCCACCCCGCTCGCCACTGCCCGACCATCGTCCTCCCTCGGGGGGCCTGGGCAGGACAGGGACCCGGCTGTGGGAGGCCTCCAGATCTCAGGCCTGGCACACCGTTTACCAGGCTGCTTCCTCCTCTGACGGGGGCCCAGCACACGCCCCAGGAGACTTGGCAGCCGCCCCCAGGGCTCTATCCTCTGCAACTCGTCCCCTTGGAAGGGGCCTGGCCCAGGTGCCAGGTTCGGCTGTTCGGCCAGCCTCCTTTGGAGAAAGCAGGCAAGCCGAGCCAGGCTTGCAGTGGCCCTGGCGTGACACCTGCCACCTCAGGCAGAGGGCCTCCCGCGTGCCCTCCATGGCGGGTTTCTCCCCGGAGCCGTGGCCTGGGCACTAGGAAGGCCGGGCCTCCCCGACTCCCGGGAGGAGGGGCTAGCCCAGTTGCGCCCTGGCCCCCAAACCCTCTGGTGCCATCTGCCTGTCTCGGCACTTCTGACTCCACAGAGCCTTTCCTACATCTGGGCTGCCTGCCGTGGCAAAGTGCAGGCGTGGGGTGAGGCCATGCCTTCTCTTTCCAGGAAAAAGTGAGCCCCTGGCCGAAGCAGCAGGCCCAGGCAGAGCCTTGAGCTTGAAGCCCAGTAGGTCTGTGGCCCTCAGGGCCAGAGCAATGCTTTCAAGGCAGGGAAGCGGCCTGCAAGCTGAGTGGGAGTGGGGGAGGGGAGGGAGACAGCTGAAGCCGAGTCCAGAAGGGCGGCGATGGAAGAGCTGCAGCTGGGTCAGAGCCTGGAGGGAGGGCGGGGCCTTCACTGAGGACCCCCCCCCCAAGGCCAGCCCTAGGCCCCTGCGGTCGCGCATGCGCCCTTGGCCTGTGCGGTGTGTGGGGGCTTGAACCCAAGCCCGCAGGGCTCCCGGAGCGGCCAGAGAAAGAAGGGCCCATGGAGAGGTAGGCGAGGTGGGCAGGGGGCGCCACCTTACTCTCCTCAGCTCCCTGAGGGAGAGAGAGAGAGACAGAGACAGAGAGAGAGATCCCTGACCTCTGAGTCTCTGCCTCCACCGCTGGCTGGTGCCAACTCACGCGCCATCCCACTTCCAGCCATCACCCCCACGCCTGCCCCGGGGCCAGCCCCACCACAGAGAGGCCGGTTGGTTCCTGCTCACCTCTGTGCCGTCCCTTCCCGACCTGACCCCAGTGCAGGGGATAAGCTTCAGACAAGTCTTTCCATGTCCCTCTGCATGACAATAGACTTCCTCCCCTCTCCCATTCCACAGGCCCACCCGGGACATCCACCTTGGTCATTAGCTCAGGAGAGGATGCAAGATGAGAATCTCTGCTATTGTGTGGGGAGACTCAGTTTCCCGGGTTTCCCCCATGGACACATGTTCTTCAGCTGGGTCTGATTTTCTCCAGACAAGCTGTCTTGGGAAGGATTTGGCCAGCCCTAAGAAGCTGAAGGGAAAGGGCGGAGGGGGGTTCTCTCTCTGCCCCCGACAGCCCCGAGCTGGGTCGGTCCCTCAGACCTGGCCAGGGGCAGCCCATCCCCGGCGCCCTTCCCCGGGGCATCCAAGGGCAGGCTCGGCGCCAGCCCCACCCCGCTCGCCACTGCCCGACCATCGTCCTCCCTCGGGGGGCCTGGGCAGGACAGGGACCCGGCTGTGGGAGGCCTCCAGATCTCAGGCCTGGCACACCGTTTACCAGGCTGCTTCCTCCTCTGACGGGGGCCCAGCACACGCCCCAGGAGACTTGGCAGCCGCCCCCAGGGCTCTATCCTCTGCAACTCGTCCCCTTGGAAGGGGCCTGGCCCAGGTGCCAGGTTCGGCTGGTCGGCCAGCCTCCTTTGGAGAAAGCAGGCAAGCCGAGCCAGGCTTGCAGTGGCCCTGGCGTGACACCTGCCACCTCAGGCAGAGGGCCTCCCGCGTGCCCTCCATGGCGGGTTTCTCCCCGGAGCCGTGGCCTGGGCACTAGGAAGGCCGGGCCTCCCCGACTCCCGGGAGGAGGGGCTAGCCCAGTTGCGCCCTGGCCCCCAAACCCTCTGGTGCCATCTGCCTGTCTCGGCACTTCTGACTCCACAGAGCCTTTCCTACATCTGGGCTGCCTGCCGTGGCAAAGTGCAGGCGTGGGGTGAGGCCATGCCTTCTCTTTCCAGGAAAAAGTGAGCCCCTGGCCGAAGCAGCAGGCCCAGGCAGAGCCTTGAGCTTGAAGCCCAGTAGGTCTGTGGCCCTCAGGGCCAGAGCAATGCTTTCAAGGCAGGGAAGCGGCCTGCAAGCTGAGTGGGAGTGGGGGAGGGGAGGGAGACAGCTGAAGCCGAGTCCAGAAGGGCGGCGATGGAAGAGCTGCAGCTGGGTCAGAGCCTGGAGGGAGGGCGGGGCCTTCACTGAGGACCCCCCCCCCCCCAAGGCCAGCCCTAGGCCCCTGCGGTCGCGCATGCGCCCTTGGCCTGTGCGGTGTGTGGGGGCTTGAACCCAAGCCCGCAGGGCTCCCGGAGCGGCCAGAGAAAGAAGGGCCCATGGAGAGGTAGGCGAGGTGGGCAGGGGGCGCCACCTTACTCTCCTCAGCTCCCTGAGGGAGAGAGAGAGAGACAGAGACAGAGAGAGAGATCCCTGACCTCTGAGTCTCTGCCTCCACCGCTGGCTGGTGCCAACTCACGCGCCATCCCACTTCCAGCCATCACCCCCACGCCTGCCCCGGGGCCAGCCCCACCACAGAGAGGCCGGTTGGTTCCTGCTCACCTCTGTGCCGTCCCTTCCCGACCTGACCCCAGTGCAGGGGATAAGCTTCAGACAAGTCTTTCCATGTCCCTCTGCATGACAATAGACTTCCTCCCCTCTCCCATTCCACAGGCCCACCCGGGACATCCACCTTGGTCATTAGCTCAGGAGAGGATGCAAGATGAGAATCTCTGCTATTGTGTGGGGAGACTCAGTTTCCCGGGTTTCCCCCATGGACACATGTTCTTCAGCTGGGTCTGATTTTCTCCAGACAAGCTGTCTTGGGAAGGATTTGGCCAGCCCTAAGAAGCTGAAGGGAAAGGGCGGAGGGGGGTTCTCTCTCTGCCCCCGACAGCCCCGAGCTGGGTCGGTCCCTCAGACCTGGCCAGGGGCAGCCCATCCCCGGCGCCCTTCCCCGGGGCATCCAAGGGCAGGCTCGGCGCCAGCCCCACCCCGCTCGCCACTGCCCGACCATCGTCCTCCCTCGGGGGGCCTGGGCAGGACAGGGACCCGGCTGTGGGAGGCCTCCAGATCTCAGGCCTGGCACACCGTTTACCAGGCTGCTTCCTCCTCTGACGGGGGCCCAGCACACGCCCCAGGAGACTTGGCAGCCGCCCCCAGGGCTCTATCCTCTGCAACTCGTCCCCTTGGAAGGGGCCTGGCCCAGGTGCCAGGTTCGGCTGGTCGGCCAGCCTCCTTTGGAGAAAGCAGGCAAGCCGAGCCAGGCTTGCAGTGGCCCTGGCGTGACACCTGCCACCTCAGGCAGAGGGCCTCCCGCGTGCCCTCCATGGCGGGTTTCTCCCCGGAGCCGTGGCCTGGGCACTAGGAAGGCCGGGCCTCCCCGACTCCCGGGAGGAGGGGCTAGCCCAGTTGCGCCCTGGCCCCCAAACCCTCTGGTGCCATCTGCCTGTCTCGGCACTTCTGACTCCACAGAGCCTTTCCTACATCTGGGCTGCCTGCCGTGGCAAAGTGCAGGCGTGGGGTGAGGCCATGCCTTCTCTTTCCAGGAAAAAGTGAGCCCCTGGCCGAAGCAGCAGGCCCAGGCAGAGCCTTGAGCTTGAAGCCCAGTAGGTCTGTGGCCCTCAGGGCCAGAGCAATGCTTTCAAGGCAGGGAAGCGGCCTGCAAGCTGAGTGGGAGTGGGGGAGGGGAGGGAGACAGCTGAAGCCGAGTCCAGAAGGGCGGCGATGGAAGAGCTGCAGCTGGGTCAGAGCCTGGAGGGAGGGCGGGGCCTTCACTGAGGACCCCCCCCCCCCCCCGAGGCCAGCCCTAGGCCCCTGCGGTCGCGCATGCGCCCTTGGCCTGTGCGGTGTGTGGGGGCTTGAACCCAAGCCCGCAGGGCTCCCGGAGCGGCCAGAGAAAGAAGGGCCCATGGAGAGGTAGGCGAGGTGGGCAGGGGGCGCCACCTTACTCTCCTCAGCTCCCTGAGGGAGAGAGAGAGAGACAGAGACAGAGAGAGAGATCCCTGACCTCTGAGTCTCTGCCTCCACCGCTGGCTGGTGCCAACTCACGCGCCATCCCACTTCCAGCCATCACCCCCACGCCTGCCCCGGGGCCAGCCCCACCACAGAGAGGCCGGTTGGTTCCTGCTCACCTCTGTGCCGTCCCTTCCCGACCTGACCCCAGTGCAGGGGATAAGCTTCAGACAAGTCTTTCCATGTCCCTCTGCATGACAATACACTTCCTCCCCTCTCCCATTCCACAGGCCCACCCGGGACATCCACCTTGGTCATTAGCTCAGGAGAGGATGCAAGATGAGAATCTCTGCTATTGTGTGGGGAGACTCAGTTTCCCGGGTTTCCCCCATGGACACATGTTCTTCAGCTGGGTCTGATTTTCTCCAGACAAGCTGTCTTGGGAAGGATTTGGCCAGCCCTAAGAAGCTGAAGGGAAAGGGCGGAGGGGGGTTCTCTCTCTGCCCCCGACAGCCCCGAGCTGGGTCGGTCCCTCAGACCTGGCCAGGGGCAGCCCATCCCCGGCGCCCTTCCCCGGGGCATCCAAGGGCAGGCTCGGCGCCAGCCCCACCCCGCTCGCCACTGCCCGACCATCGTCCTCCCTCGGGGGGCCTGGGCAGGACAGGGACCCGGCTGTGGGAGGCCTCCAGATCTCAGGCCTGGCACACCGTTTACCAGGCTGCTTCCTCCTCTGACGGGGGCCCAGCACACGCCCCAGGAGACTTGGCAGCCGCCCCCAGGGCTCTATCCTCTGCAACTCGTCCCCTTGGAAGGGGCCTGGCCCAGGTGCCAGGTTCGGCTGGTCGGCCAGCCTCCTTTGGAGAAAGCAGGCAAGCCGAGCCAGGCTTGCAGTGGCCCTGGCGTGACACCTGCCACCTCAGGCAGAGGGCCTCCCGCGTGCCCTCCATGGCGGGTTTCTCCCCGGAGCCGTGGCCTGGGCACTAGGAAGGCCGGGCCTCCCCGACTCCCGGGAGGAGGGGCTAGCCCAGTTGCGCCCTGGCCCCCCAAACCCTCTGGTGCCATCTGCCTGTCTCGGCACTTCTGACTCCACAGAGCCTTTCCTACATCTGGGCTGCCTGCCGTGGCAAAGTGCAGGCGTGGGGTGAGGCCATGCCTTCTCTTTCCAGGAAAAAGTGAGCCCCTGGCCGAAGCAGCAGGCCCAGGCAGAGCCTTGAGCTTGAAGCCCAGTAGGTCTGTGGCCCTCAGGGCCAGAGCAATGCTTTCAAGGCAGGGAAGCGGCCTGCAAGCTGAGTGGGAGTGGGGGAGGGGAGGGAGACAGCTGAAGCCGAGTCCAGAAGGGCGGCGATGGAAGAGCTGCAGCTGGGTCAGAGCCTGGAGGGAGGGCGGGGCCTTCACTGAGGACCCCCCCCCCCCCGAGGCCAGCCCTAGGCCCCTGCGGTCGCGCATGCGCCCTTGGCCTGTGCGGTGTGTGGGGGCTTGAACCCAAGCCCGCAGGGCTCCCGGAGCGGCCAGAGAAAGAAGGGCCCATGGAGAGGTAGGCGAGGTGGGCAGGGGGCGCCACCTTACTCTCCTCAGCTCCCTGAGGGAGAGAGAGAGAGACAGAGACAGAGAGAGAGATCCCTGACCTCTGAGTCTCTGCCTCCACCGCTGGCTGGTGCCAACTCACGCGCCATCCCACTTCCAGCCATCACCCCCACGCCTGCCCCGGGGCCAGCCCCACCACAGAGAGGCCGGTTGGTTCCTGCTCACCTCTGTGCCGTCCCTTCCCGACCTGACCCCAGTGCAGGGGATAAGCTTCAGACAAGTCTTTCCATGTCCCTCTGCATGACAATACACTACCTCCCCTCTCCCATTCCACAGGCCCACCCGGGACATCCACCTTGGTCATTAGCTCAGGAGAGGATGCAAGATGAGAATCTCTGCTATTGTGTGGGGAGACTCAGTTTCCCGGGTTTCCCCCATGGACACATGTTCTTCAGCTGGGTCTGATTTTCTCCAGACAAGCTGTCTTGGGAAGGATTTGGCCAGCCCTAAGAAGCTGAAGGGAAAGGGCGGAGGGGGGTTCTCTCTCTGCCCCCGACAGCCCCGAGCTGGGTCGGTCCCTCAGACCTGGCCAGGGGCAGCCCATCCCCGGCGCCCTTCCCCGGGGCATCCAAGGGCAGGCTCGGCGCCAGCCCCACCCCGCTCGCCACTGCCCGACCATCGTCCTCCCTCGGGGGGCCTGGGCAGGACAGGGACCCGGCTGTGGGAGGCCTCCAGATCTCAGGCCTGGCACACCGTTTACCAGGCTGCTTCCTCCTCTGACGGCGGCCCAGCACACGCCCCAGGAGACTTGGCAGCCGCCCCCAGGGCTCTATCCTCTGCAACTCGTCCCCTTGGAAGGGGCCTGGCCCAGGTGCCAGGTTCGGCTGGTCGGCCAGCCTCCTTTGGAGAAAGCAGGCAAGCCGAGCCAGGCTTGCAGTGGCCCTGGCGTGACACCTGCCACCTCAGGCAGAGGGCCTCCCGCGTGCCCTCCATGGCGGGTTTCTCCCCGGAGCCGTGGCCTGGGCACTAGGAAGGCCGGGCCTCCCCGACTCCCGGGAGGAGGGGCTAGCCCAGTTGCGCCCTGGCCCCCAAACCCTCTGGTGCCATCTGCCTGTCTCGGCACTTCTGACTCCACAGAGCCTTTCCTACATCTGGGCTGCCTGCCGTGGCAAAGTGCAGGCGTGGGGTGAGGCCATGCCTTCTCTTTCCAGGAAAAAGTGAGCCCCTGGCCGAAGCAGCAGGCCCAGGCAGAGCCTTGAGCTTGAAGCCCAGTAGGTCTGTGGCCCTCAGGGCCAGAGCAATGCTTTCAAGGCAGGGAAGCGGCCTGCAAGCTGAGTGGGAGTGGGGGAGGGGAGGGAGACAGCTGAAGCCGAGTCCAGAAGGGCGGCGATGGAAGAGCTGCAGCTGGGTCAGAGCCTGGAGGGAGGGCGGGGCCTTCACTGAGGACCCCCCGCCCCCGAGGCCAGCCCTAGGCCCCTGCGGTCGCGCATGCGCCCTTGGCCTGTGCGGTGTGTGGGGGCTTGAACCCAAGCCCGCAGGGCTCCCGGAGCGGCCAGAGAAAGAAGGGCCCATGCAGAGGTAGGCGAGGTGGGCAGGGGGCGCCACCTTACTCTCCTCAGCTCCCTGAGGGAGAGAGAGAGAGACAGAGACAGAGAGAGAGATCCCTGACCTCTGAGTCTCTGCCTCCACCGCTGGCTGGTGCCAACTCACGCGCCATCCCACTTACAGCCATCACCCCCACGCCTGCCCCGGGGCCAGCCCCACCACAGAGAGGCCGGTTGGTTCCTGCTCACCTCTGTGCCGTCCCTTCCCGACCTGACCCCAGTGCAGGGGATAAGCTTCAGACAAGTCTTTCCATGTCCCTCTGCATGACAATAGACTTCCTCCCCTCTCCCATTCCACAGGTCCACCCACCCGGGACATCCACCTTTGTCATTAGCTCAGGAGAGGATGCAAGATGAGAATCTCTGCTATTGTGTGGGGAGACTCAGTTTCCCGGGTTTCCCCCATGGACACATGTTCTTCAGCTGGGTCTGATTTTCTCCAGACAAGCTGTCTTGGGAAGGATTTGGCCAGCCCTAAGAACCTGAAGGGAAAGGGCGGAGGGGGGTCCTCTCTCTGCCCCCGACAGCCCCGAGCTGGGTCGGTCCCCTCAGACCTGGCCAGGGGCAGCCCATCCCCCGGCGCCCTTCCCCGGGGCATCCAAGGGCAGGCTCGGCGCCAGCCCCACCCCGCTCGCCACTGCCCGACCATCGTCCTCCCTCGGGGGGGCCTGGGCAGGACAGGGACCCGGCTGTGGGAGGCCTCCAGATCTCAGGCCTGGCACACCGTTTACCAGGCTGCTTCCTCCTCTGACGGGGGCCCAGCACACGCCCCAGGAGACTTGGCAGCCGCCCCCAGGGCTCTATCCTCTGGAACTCGTCCCCTTGGAAGGGGCCTGGCCCAGGTGCCAGGTTCGGCTGGTCGGCCAGCCTCCTTTGGAGAAAGCAGGCAAGCCGAGCCAGGCTTGCAGTGGCCCTGGCGTGACACCTGCCACCTCAGGCAGAGGGCCTCCCGCGTGCCCTCCATGGCGGGTTTCTCCCCCGGAGCCGTGGCCTGGGCACTAGGAAGGCCGGGCCTCCCTGACTCCCGGGAGGAGGGGCTAGCCCAGTTGCGCCCTGGCCCCCAAACCCTCTGGTGCCATCTGCCTGTCTCGGCACTTCTGACTCCACAGAGCCTTTCCTACATCTGGGCTGCCTGCCGTGGCAAAGTGCAGGCGTGGGGTGAGGCCATGCCTTCTCTTTCCAGGAAAAAGTGAGCCCCTGGCCGAAGCAGCAGGCCCAGGCAGAGCCTTGAGCTTGAAGCCCAGTAGGTCTGTGGCCCTCAGGGCCAGAGCAATGCTTTCAAGGCAGGGAAGCGGCCTGCAAGCTGAGTGGGAGTGGGGGAGGGGAGGGAGACAGCTGAAGCCGAGTCCAGAAGGGCGGCGATGGAAGAGCTGCAGCTGGGTCAGAGCCTGGAGGGAGGGCGGGGCCTTCACTGAGGACCCCCCCCCCCCGCGGCCAGCCCTAGGCCCCCGGCGGTCGCACAAGCGCCCTTGGCCTGTGCGGTGTGTGGGGGCTTGAACCCAAGCCCGCAGGGCTCCCGGAGCGGCCAGAGAAAGAAGGGCCCATGCAGAGGTAGGCGAGGTGGGCAGGGGGCGCCACCTTACTCTCCTCAGCTCCCTGAGGGAGAGAGAGAGAGACAGAGACAGAGAGAGAGATCCCTGACCTCTGAGTCTCTGTCTCCACCGCTGGCTGGTGCCAACTCACGCGCCATCCCACTTCCAGCCATCACCCCCACGCCTGCCCCGGGGCCAGCCCCAC
This sequence comes from Diceros bicornis minor, assembly GCF_020826845.1. Lineage (NCBI taxonomy): Eukaryota > Metazoa > Chordata > Mammalia > Perissodactyla > Rhinocerotidae > Diceros > Diceros bicornis. Next base: position 41,342,665 of record NC_080770.1, on the reverse strand, counting down.
CACAGAGAGGCCGGTTGGTTCCTGCTCACCTCTGTGCCGTCCCTTCCCGACCTGACCCCAGTGCAGGGGATAAGCTTCAGACAAGTCTTTCCATGTCCCTCTGCATGACAATAGACTTCCTCCCCTCTCCCATTCCACAGGCCCACCCGGGACATCCACCTTGGTCATTAGCTCAGGAGAGGATGCAAGATGAGAATCTCTGCTATTGTGTGGGGAGACTCAGTTTCCCGGGTTTCCCCCATGGACACATGTTCTTCAGCTGGGTCTGATTTTCTCCAGACAAGCTGTCTTGGGAAGGATTTGGCCAGCCCTAAGAAGCTGAAGGGAAAGGGAGGAGGGGGGTTCTCTCTCTGCCCCCGACAGCCCCGAGCTGGGTCGGTCCCTCAGACCTGGCCAGGGGCAGCCCATCCCCCGGCGCCCTTCCCCGGGGCATCCAAGGGCAGGCTCGGCGCCAGCCCCACCCCGCTCGCCACTGCCCGACCATCGTCCTCCCTCGGGGGGCCTGGGCAGGACAGGGACCCGGCTGTGGGAGGCCTCCAGATCTCAGGCCTGGCACACCCGTTTACCAGGCTGCTTCCTCCTCTGACGGGGGCCCAGCACACGCCCCAGGAGACTTGGCAGCCGCCCCCCAGGGCTCTATCCTCTGGAACTCGTCCCCTTGGAAGGGGCCTGGCCCAGGTGCCAGGTTCGGCTGGTCGGCCAGCCTCCTTTGGAGAAAGCAGGCAAGCCGAGCCAGGCTTGCAGTGGCCCTGGCGTGACACCTGCCACCTCAGGCAGAGGGCCTCCCGCGTGCCCTCCATGGCGGGTTTCTCCCCGGAGCCGTGGCCTGGGCACTAGGAAGGCCGGGCCTCCCCGACTCCCGGGAGGAGGGGCTAGCCCAGTTGCGCCCTGGCCCCCAAACCCTCTGGTGCCATCTGCCTGTCTCGGCACTTCTGACTCCACAGAGCCTTTCCTACATCTGGGCTGCCTGCCGTGGCAAAGTGCAGGCGTGGGGTGAGGCCATGCCTTCTCTTTCCAGGAAAAAGTGAGCCCCTGGCCGAAGCAGCAGGCCCAGGCAGAGCCTTGAGCTTGAAGCCCAGTAGGTCTGTGGCCCTCAGGGCCAGAGCAATGCTTTCAAGGCAGGGAAGCCGCCTGCAAGCTGAGTGGGAGTGGGGGAGGGGAGGGAGACAGCTGAAGCTGAGTCCAGAAGGGCGGCGATGGAAGAGCTGCAGCTGGGTCAGAGCCTGGAGGGAGGGCGGGGCCTTCACTGAGGAGCCCCCCCCCCCCCGAGGCCAGCCCTAGACCCCGGCGGTCGCGCATGCGCCCTTGGCCTGTGCGGTGTGTGGGGGCTTGAACCCAAGCCCGCAGGGCTCCCGGAGCGGCCAGAGAAAGAAGGGCCCATGGAGAGGTAGGCGAGGTGGGCAGGGGGCGCCACCTTACTCTCCTCAGCTCCCTGAGGGAGAGAGAGAGAGACAGAGACAGAGAGAGAGATCCCTGACCTCTGAGTCTCTGCCTCCACCGCTGGCTGGTGCCAACTCACGCGCCATCCCACTTCCAGCCATCACCCCCACGCCTGCCCCGGGGCCAGCCCCACCACAGAGAGGCCGGTTGGTTCCTGCTCACCTCTGTGCCGTCCCTTCCCGACCTGACCCCAGTGCAGGGGATAAGCTTCAGACAAGTCTTTCCATGTCCCTCTGCATGACAATAGACTTCCTCCCCTCTCCCATTCCACAGGTCCACCCACCCGGGACATCCACCTTTGTCATTAGCTCAGGAGAGGATGCAAGATGAGAATCTCTGCTATTGTGTGGGGAGACTCAGTTTCCCGGGTTTCCCCCATGGACACATGTTCTTCAGCTGGGTCTGATTTTCTCCAGACAAGCTATCTTGGGAAGGATTTGGCCAGCCCTAAGAACCTGAAGGGAAAGGGCGGAGGGGGGTTCTCTCTCTGCCCCCGACAGCCCCGAGCTGGGTCGGTCCCTCAGACCTGGCCAGGGGCCGCCCATCCCCCGGCGCCCTTCCCCGGGGCATCCAAGGGCAGGCTCGGCGCCAGCCCCACCCCGCTCGCCACTGCCCGACCATTGTCCTCCCTCGGGGGGCCTGGGCAGGACAGGGACCCGGCTGTGGGAGGCCTCCAGATCTCAGGCCTGGCACACCGTTTACCAGGCTGCTTCCTCCTCTGACAGGGGCCCAGCACACGCCCCAGGAGACTTGGCAGCCGCCCCCAGGGCTCTATCCTCTGCAACTCGTCCCCTTGGAAGGGGCCTGGCCCAGGTGCCAGGTTCGGCTGTTCGGCCAGCCTCCTTTGGAGAAAGCAGGCAAGCCGAGCCAGGCTTGCAGTGGCCCTGGCGTGACACCTGCCACCTCAGGCAGAGGGCCTCCCGCGTGCCCTCCATGGCGGGTTTCTCCCCGGAGCCGTGGCCTGGGCACTAGGAAGGCCGGGCCTCCCCGACTCCCGGGAGGAGGGGCTAGCCCAGTTGCGCCCTGGCCCCCAAACCCTCTGGTGCCATCTGCCTGTCTCGGCACTTCTGACTCCACAGAGCCTTTCCTACATCTGGGCTGCCTGCCGTGGCAAAGTGCAGGCGTGGGGTGAGGCCATGCCTTCTCTTTCCAGGAAAAAGTGAGCCCCTGGCCGAAGCAGCAGGCCCAGGCAGAGCCTTGAGCTTGAAGCCCAGTAGGTCTGTGGCCCTCAGGGCCAGAGCAATGCTTTCAAGGCAGGGAAGCGGCCTGCAAGCTGAGTGGGAGTGGGGGAGGGGAGGGAGACAGCTGAAGCCGAGTCCAGAAGGGCGGCGATGGAAGAGCTGCAGCTGGGTCAGAGCCTGGAGGGAGGGCGGGGCCTTCACTGAGGACCCCCCCCCCCAAGGCCAGCCCTAGGCCCCTGCGGTCGCGCATGCGCCCTTGGCCTGTGCGGTGTGTGGGGGCTTGAACCCAAGCCCGCAGGGCTCCCGGAGCGGCCAGAGAAAGAAGGGCCCATGGAGAGGTAGGCGAGGTGGGCAGGGGGCGCCACCTTACTCTCCTCAGCTCCCTGAGGGAGAGAGAGAGAGACAGAGACAGAGAGAGAGATCCCTGACCTCTGAGTCTCTGCCTCCACCGCTGGCTGGTGCCAACTCACGCGCCATCCCACTTCCAGCCATCACCCCCACGCCTGCCCCGGGGCCAGCCCCACCACAGAGAGGCCGGTTGGTTCCTGCTCACCTCTGTGCCGTCCCTTCCCGACCTGACCCCAGTGCAGGGGATAAGCTTCAGACAAGTCTTTCCATGTCCCTCTGCATGACAATAGACTTCCTCCCCTCTCCCATTCCACAGGCCCACCCGGGACATCCACCTTGGTCATTAGCTCAGGAGAGGATGCAAGATGAGAATCTCTGCTATTGTGTGGGGAGACTCAGTTTCCCGGGTTTCCCCCATGGACACATGTTCTTCAGCTGGGTCTGATTTTCTCCAGACAAGCTGTCTTGGGAAGGATTTGGCCAGCCCTAAGAACCTGAAGGGAAAGGGCGGAGGGGGGTTCTCTCTCTGCCCCCGACAGCCCCGAGCTGGGTCGGTCCCTCAGACCTGGCCAGGGGCAGCCCATCCCCGGCGCCCTTCCCCGGGGCATCCAAGGGCAGGCTCGGCGCCAGCCCCACCCCGCTCGCCACTGCCCGACCATCGTCCTCCCTCGGGGGGCCTGGGCAGGACAGGGACCCGGCTGTGGGAGGCCTCCAGATCTCAGGCCTGGCACACCGTTTACCAGGCTGCTTCCTCCTCTGACGGGGGCCCAGCACACGCCCCAGGAGACTTGGCAGCCGCCCCCAGGGCTCTATCCTCTGCAACTCGTCCCCTTGGAAGGGGCCTGGCCCAGGTGCCAGGTTCGGCTGGTCGGCCAGCCTCCTTTGGAGAAAGCAGGCAAGCCGAGCCAGGCTTGCAGTGGCCCTGGCGTGACACCTGCCACCTCAGGCAGAGGGCCTCCCGCGTGCCCTCCATGGCGGGTTTCTCCCCGGAGCCGTGGCCTGGGCACTAGGAAGGCCGGGCCTCCCCGACTCCCGGGAGGAGGGGCTAGCCCAGTTGCGCCCTGGCCCCCAAACCCTCTGGTGCCATCTGCCTGTCTCGGCACTTCTGACTCCACAGAGCCTTTCCTACATCTGGGCTGCCTGCCGTGGCAAAGTGCAGGCGTGGGGTGAGGCCATGCCTTCTCTTTCCAGGAAAAAGTGAGCCCCTGGCCGAAGCAGCAGGCCCAGGCAGAGCCTTGAGCTTGAAGCCCAGTAGGTCTGTGGCCCTCAGGGCCAGAGCAATGCTTTCAAGGCAGGGAAGCGGCCTGCAAGCTGAGTGGGAGTGGGGGAGGGGAGGGAGACAGCTGAAGCCGAGTCCAGAAGGGCGGCGATGGAAGAGCTGCAGCTGGGTCAGAGCCTGGAGGGAGGGCGGGGCCTTCACTGAGGACCCCCCCCCCCCCGAGGCCAGCCCTAGGCCCCTGCGGTCGCGCATGCGCCCTTGGCCTGTGCGGTGTGTGGGGGCTTGAACCCAAGCCCGCAGGGCTCCCGGAGCGGCCAGAGAAAGAAGGGCCCATGCAGAGGTAGGCGAGGTGGGCAGGGGGCGCCACCTTACTCTCCTCAGCTCCCTGAGGGAGAGAGAGAGAGACAGAGACAGAGAGAGAGATCCCTGACCTCTGAGTCTCTGCCTCCACCGCTGGCTGGTGCCAACTCACGCGCCATCCCACTTCCAGCCATCACCCCCACGCCTGCCCCGGGGCCAGCCCCACCACAGAGAGGCCGGTTGGTTCCTGCTCACCTCTGTGCCGTCCCTTCCCGACCTGACCCCAGTGCAGGGGATAAGCTTCAGACAAGTCTTTCCATGTCCCTCTGCATGACAATAGACTTCCTCCCCTCTCCCATTCCACAGGTCCACCCACCCGGGACATCCACCTTTGTCATTAGCTCAGGAGAGGATGCAAGATGAGAATCTCTGCTATTGTGTGGGGAGACTCAGTTTCCCGGGTTTCCCCCATGGACACATGTTCTTCAGCTGGGTCTGATTTTCTCCAGACAAGCTGTCTTGGGAAGGATTTGGCCAGCCCTAAGAACCTGAAGGGAAAGGGCGGAGGGGGGTTCTCTCTCTGCCCCCGACAGCCCCGAGCTGGGTCGGTCCCTCAGACCTGGCCAGGGGCAGCCCATCCCCGGCGCCCTTCCCCGGGGCATCCAAGGGCAGGCTCGGCGCCAGCCCCACCCCGCTCGCCACTGCCCGACCATCGTCCTCCCTCGGGGGGCCTGGGCAGGACAGGGACCCGGCTGTGGGAGGCCTCCAGATCTCAGGCCTGGCACACCGTTTACCAGGCTGCTTCCTCCTCTGACGGGGGCCCAGCACACGCCCCAGGAGACTTGGCAGCCGCCCCCAGGGCTCTATCCTCTGCAACTCGTCCCCTTGGAAGGGGCCTGGCCCAGGTGCCAGGTTCGGCTGGTCGGCCAGCCTCCTTTGGAGAAAGCAGGCAAGCCGAGCCAGGCTTGCAGTGGCCCTGGCGTGACACCTGCCACCTCAGGCAGAGGGCCTCCCGCGTGCCCTCCATGGCGGGTTTCTCCCCGGAGCCGTGGCCTGGGCACTAGGAAGGCCGGGCCTCCCCGACTCCCGGGAGGAGGGGCTAGCCCAGTTGCGCCCTGGCCCCCAAACCCTCTGGTGCCATCTGCCTGTCTCGGCACTTCTGACTCCACAGAGCCTTTCCTACATCTGGGCTGCCTGCCGTGGCAAAGTGCAGGCGTGGGGTGAGGCCATGCCTTCTCTTTCCAGGAAAAAGTGAGCCCCTGGCCGAAGCAGCAGGCCCAGGCAGAGCCTTGAGCTTGAAGCCCAGTAGGTCTGTGGCCCTCAGGGCCAGAGCAATGCTTTCAAGGCAGGGAAGCGGCCTGCAAGCTGAGTGGGAGTGGGGGAGGGGAGGGAGACAGCTGAAGCCGAGTCCAGAAGGGCGGCGATGGAAGAGCTGCAGCTGGGTCAGAGCCTGGAGGGAGGGCGGGGCCTTCACTGAGGACCCCCCCCCCCGAGGCCAGCCCTAGGCCCCTGCGGTCGCGCATGCGCCCTTGGCCTGTGCGGTGTGTGGGGGCTTGAACCCAAGCCCGCAGGGCTCCCGGAGCGGCCAGAGAAAGAAGGGCCCATGCAGAGGTAGGCGAGGTGGGCAGGGGGCGCCACCTTACTCTCCTCAGCTCCCTGAGGGAGAGAGAGAGAGACAGAGACAGAGAGAGAGATCCCTGACCTCTGAGTCTCTGCCTCCACCGCTGGCTGGTGCCAACTCACGCGCCATCCCACTTCCAGCCATCACCCCCACGCCTGCCCCGGGGCCAGCCCCACCACAGAGAGGCCGGTTGGTTCCTGCTCACCTCTGTGCCGTCCCTTCCCGACCTGACCCCAGTGCAGGGGATAAGCTTCAGACAAGTCTTTCCATGTCCCTCTGCATGACAATAGACTTCCTCCCCTCTCCCATTCCACAGGTCCACCCACCCGGGACATCCACCTTTGTCATTAGCTCAGGAGAGGATGCAAGATGAGAATCTCTGCTATTGTGTGGGGAGACTCAGTTTCCCGGGTTTCCCCCATGGACACATGTTCTTCAGCTGGGTCTGATTTTCTCCAGACAAGCTGTCTTGGGAAGGATTTGGCCAGCCCTAAGAAGCTGAAGGGAAAGGGCGGAGGGGGGTTCTCTCTCTGCCCCCGACAGCCCCGAGCTGGGTCGGTCCCTCAGACCTGGCCAGGGGCAGCCCATCCCCCGGCGCCCTTCCCCGGGGCATCCAAGGGCAGGCTCGGCGCCAGCCCCACCCCGCTCGCCACTGCCCGACCATCGTCCTCCCTCGGGGGGCCTGGGCAGGACAGGGACCCGGCTGTGGGAGGCCTCCAGATCTCAGGCCTGGCACACCGTTTACCAGGCTGCTTCCTCCTCTGACGGGGGCCCAGCACACGCCCCAGGAGACTTGGCAGCCGCCCCCAGGGCTCTATCCTCTGGAACTCGTCCCCTTGGAAGGGGCCTGGCCCAGGTGCCAGGTTCGGCTGGTCGGCCAGCCTCCTTTGGAGAAAGCAGGCAAGCCGAGCCAGGCTTGCAGTGGCCCTGGCGTGACACCTGCCACCTCAGGCAGAGGGCCTCCCGCGTGCCCTCCATGGCGGGTTTCTCCCCGGAGCCGTGGCCTGGGCACTAGGAAGGCCGGGCCTCCCCGACTCCCGGGAGGAGGGGCTAGCCCAGTTGCGCCCTGGCCCCCAAACCCTCTGGTGCCATCTGCCTGTCTCGGCACTTCTGACTCCACAGAGCCTTTCCTACATCTGGGCTGCCTGCCGTGGCAAAGTGCAGGCGTGGGGTGAGGCCATGCCTTCTCTTTCCAGGAAAAAGTGAGCCCCTGGCCGAAGCAGCAGGCCCAGGCAGAGCCTTGAGCTTGAAGCCCAGTAGGTCTGTGGCCCTCAGGGCCAGAGCAATGCTTTCAAGGCAGGGAAGCGGCCTGCAAGCTGAGTGGGAGTGGGGGAGGGGAGGGAGACAGCTGAAGCCGAGTCCAGAAGGGCGGCGATGGAAGAGCTGCAGCTGGGTCAGAGCCTGGAGGGAGGGCGGGGCCTTCACTGAGGACCCCCCCCCCCCCGAGGCCAGCCCTAGGCCCCTGCGGTCGCGCATGCGCCCTTGGCCTGTGCGGTGTGTGGGGGCTTGAACCCAAGCCCGCAGGGCTCCCGGAGCGGCCAGAGAAAGAAGGGCCCATGCAGAGGTAGGCGAGGTGGGCAGGGGGCGCCACCTTACTCTCCTCAGCTCCCTGAGGGAGAGAGAGAGAGACAGAGACAGAGAGAGAGATCCCTGACCTCTGAGTCTCTGCCTCCACCGCTGGCTGGTGCCAACTCACGCGCCATCCCACTTCCAGCCATCACCCCCACGCCTGCCCCGGGGCCAGCCCCACCACAGAGAGGCCGGTTGGTTCCTGCTCACCTCTGTGCCGTCCCTTCCCGACCTGACCCCAGTGCAGGGGATAAGCTTCAGACAAGTCTTTCCATGTCCCTCTGCATGACAATAGACTTCCTCCCCTCTCCCATTCCACAGGTCCACCCACCCGGGACATCCACCTTTGTCATTAGCTCAGGAGAGGATGCAAGATGAGAATCTCTGCTATTGTGTGGGGAGACTCAGTTTCCCGGGTTTCCCCCATGGACACATGTTCTTCAGCTGGGTCTGATTTTCTCCAGACAAGCTGTCTTGGGAAGGATTTGGCCAGCCCTAAGAAGCTGAAGGGAAAGGGCGGAGGGGGGTTCTCTCTCTGCCCCCGACAGCCCCGAGCTGGGTCGGTCCCTCAGACCTGGCCAGGGGCAGCCCATCCCCCGGCGCCCTTCCCCGGGGCATCCAAGGGCAGGCTCGGCGCCAGCCCCACCCCGCTCGCCACTGCCCGACCATCGTCCTCCCTCGGGGGGCCTGGGCAGGACAGGGACCCGGCTGTGGGAGGCCTCCAGATCTCAGGCCTGGCACACCGTTTACCAGGCTGCTTCCTCCTCTGACGGGGGCCCAGCACACGCCCCAGGAGACTTGGCAGCCGCCCCCAGGGCTCTATCCTCTGGAACTCGTCCCCTTGGAAGGGGCCTGGCCCAGGTGCCAGGTTCGGCTGGTCGGCCAGCCTCCTTTGGAGAAAGCAGGCAAGCCGAGCCAGGCTTGCAGTGGCCCTGGCGTGACACCTGCCACCTCAGGCAGAGGGCCTCCCGCGTGCCCTCCATGGCGGGTTTCTCCCCGGAGCCGTGGCCTGGGCACTAGGAAGGCCGGGCCTCCCCGACTCCCGGGAGGAGGGGCTAGCCCAGTTGCGCCCTGGCCCCCAAACCCTCTGGTGCCATCTGCCTGTCTCGGCACTTCTGACTCCACAGAGCCTTTCCTACATCTGGGCTGCCTGCCGTGGCAAAGTGCAGGCGTGGGGTGAGGCCATGCCTTCTCTTTCCAGGAAAAAGTGAGCCCCTGGCAGAAGCAGCAGGCCCAGGCAGAGCCTTGAGCTTGAAGCCCAGTAGGTCTGTGGCCCTCAGGGCCAGAGCAATGCTTTCAAGGCAGGGAAGCGGCCTGCAAGCTGAGTGGGAGTGGGGGAGGGGAGGGAGACAGCTGAAGCCGAGTCCAGAAGGGCGGCGATGGAAGAGCTGCAGCTGGGTCAGAGCCTGGAGGGAGGGCGGGGCCTTCACTGAGGAGCCCCCCCCCCCCCCCCCGAGGCCAGCCCTAGGCCCCGGCGGTCGCGCATGCGCCCTTGGCCTGTGCGGTGTGTGGGGGCTTGAACCCAAGCCCGCAGGGCTCCCGGAGCGGCCAGAGAAAGAAGGGCCCATGGAGAGGTAGGCGAGGTGGGCAGGGGGCGCCACCTTACTCTCCTCAGCTCCCTGAGGGAGAGAGAGAGAGACAGAGACAGAGAGAGAGATCCCTGACCTCTGAGTCTCTGCCTCCACCGCTGGCTGGTGCCAACTCACGCGCCATCCCACTTCCAGCCATCACCCCCACGCCTGCCCCGGGGCCAGCCCCACCACAGAGAGGCCGGTTGGTTCCTGCTCACCTCTGTGCCGTCCCTTCCCGACCTGACCCCAGTGCAGGGGATAAGCTTCAGACAAGTCTTTCCATGTCCCTCTGCATGACAATAGACTTCCTCCCCTCTCCCATTCCACAGGTCCACCCACCCAGGACATCCACCTTTGTCATTAGCTCAGGAGAGGATGCAAGATGAGAATCTCTGCTATTGTGTGGGGAGACTCAGTTTCCCGGGTTTCCCCCATGGACACATGTTCTTCAGCTGGGTCTGATTTTCTCCAGACAAGCTGTCTTGGGAAGGATTTGGCCAGCCCTAAGAAGCTGAAGGGAAAGGGCGGAGGGGGGTTCTCTCTCTGCCCCCGACAGCCCCGAGCTGGGTCGGTCCCTCAGACCTGGCCAGGGGCAGCCCATCCCCGGCGCCCTTCCCCGGGGCATCCAAGGGCAGGCTCGGCGCCAGCCCCACGCCGCTCGCCACTGCCCGACCATCGTCCTCCCTCGGGGGGCCTGGGCAGGACAGGGACCTGGCTGTGGGAGGCCTCCAGATCTCAGGCCTGGCACACCGTTTACCAGGCTGCTTCCTCCTCTGACGGGGGCCCAGCACACGCCCCAGGAGACTTGGCAGCCTCCCCCAGGGCTCTATCCTCTGCAACTCGTCCCCTTGGAAGGGGCCTGGCCCAGGTGCCAGGTTCGGCTGGTCGGCCAGCCTCCTTTGGAGAAAGCAGGCAAGCCGAGCCAGGCTTGCAGTGGCCCTGGCGTGACACCTGCCACCTCAGGCAGAGGGCCTCCCGCGTGCCCTCCATGGCGGGTTTCTCCCCGGAGCCGTGGCCTGGGCACTAGGAAGGCCGGGCCTCCCCGACTCCCGGGAGGAGGGGCTAGCCCAGTTGCGCCCTGGCCCCCAAACCCTCTGGTGCCATCTGCCTGTCTCGGCACTTCTGACTCCACAGAGCCTTTCCTACATCTGGGCTGCCTGCCGTGGCAAAGTGCAGGCGTGGGGTGAGGCCATGCCTTCTCTTTCCAGGAAAAAGTGAGCCCCTGGCCGAAGCAGCAGGCCCAGGCAGAGCCTTGAGCTTGAAGCCCAGTAGGTCTGTGGCCCTCAGGGCCAGAGCAATGCTTTCAAGGCAGGGAAGCGGCCTGCAAGCTGAGTGGGAGTGGGGGAGGGGAGGGAGACAGCTGAAGCCGAGTCCAGAAGGGCGGCGATGGAAGAGCTGCAGCTGGGTCAGAGCCTGGAGGGAGGGCGGGGCCTTCACTGAGGACCCCCCCCCCCCGAGGCCAGCCCTAGGCCCCTGCGGTCGCGCATGCGCCCTTGGCCTGTGCGGTGTGTGGGGGCTTGAACCCAAGCCCGCAGGGCTCCCGGAGCGGCCAGAGAAAGAAGGGACCATGCAGAGGTAGGCGAGGTGGGCAGGGGGCGCCACCTTACTCTCCTCAGCTCCCTGAGGGAGAGAGAGAGAGACAGAGACAGAGAGAGAGATCCCTGACCTCTGAGTCTCTGCCTCCACCGCTGGCTGGTGCCAACTCACGCGCCATCCCACTTACAGCCATCACCCCCACGCCTGCCCCGGGGCCAGCCCCACCACAGAGAGGCCGGTTGGTTCCTGCTCACCTCTGTGCCGTCCCTTCCCGACCTGACCCCAGTGCAGGGGATAAGCTTCAGACAAGTCTTTCCATGTCCCTCTGCATGACAATAGACTTCCTCCCCTCTCCCATTCCACAGGTCCACCCACCCGGGACATCCACCTTTGTCATTAGCTCAGGAGAGGATGCAAGATGAGAATCTCTGCTATTGTGTGGGGAGACTCAGTTTCCCGGGTTTCCCCCATGGACACATGTTCTTCAGCTGGGTCTGATTTTCTCCAGACAAGCTGTCTTGGGAAGGATTTGGCCAGCCCTAAGAACCTGAAGGGAAAGGGCGGAGGGGGGTTCTCTCTCTGCCCCCGACAGCCCCGAGCTGGGTCGGTCCCTCAGACCTGGCCAGGGGCAGCCCATCCCCCGGCGCCCTTCCCCGGGGCATCCAAGGGCAGGCTCGGCGCCAGCCCCACCCCGCTCGCCACTGCCCGACCATCGTCCTCCCTCGGGGGGCCTGGGCAGGACAGGGACCCGGCTGTGGGAGGCCTCCAGATCTCAGGCCTGGCACACCGTTTACCAGGCTGCTTCCTCCTCTGACGGGGGCCCAGCACACGCCCCAGGAGACTTGGCAGCCGCCCCCAGGGCTCTATCCTCTGGAACTCGTCCCCTTGGAAGGGGCCTGGCCCAGGTGCCAGGTTCGGCTGGTCGGCCAGCCTCCTTTGGAGAAAGCAGGCAAGCCGAGCCAGGCTTGCAGTGGCCCTGGCGTGACACCTGCCACCTCAGGCAGAGGGCCTCCCGCGTGCCCTCCATGGCGGGTTTCTCCCCGGAGCCGTGGCCTGGGCACTAGGAAGGCCGGGCCTCCCCGACTCCCGGGAGGAGGGGCTAGCCCAGTTGCGCCCTGGCCCCCAAACCCTCTGGTGCCATCTGCCTGTCTCGGCACTTCTGACTCCACAGAGCCTTTCCTACATCTGGGCTGCCTGCCGTGGCAAAGTGCAGGCGTGGGGTGAGGCCATGCCTTCTCTTTCCAGGAAAAAGTGAGCCCCTGGCCGAAGCAGCAGGCCCAGGCAGAGCCTTGAGCTTGAAGCCCAGTAGGTCTGTGGCCCTCAGGGCCAGAGCAATGCTTTCAAGGCAGGGAAGCGGCCTGCAAGCTGAGTGGGAGTGGGGGAGGGGAGGGAGACAGCTGAAGCCGAGTCCAGAAGGGCGGCGATGGAAGAGCTGCAGCTGGGTCAGAGCCTGGAGGGAGGGCGGGGCCTTCACTGAGGACCCCCCCCCCGCGGCCAGCCCTAGGCCCCTGCGGTCGCGCATGCGCCCTTGGCCTGTGCGGTGTGTGGGGGCTTGAACCCAAGCCCGCAGGGCTCCCGGAGCGGCCAGAGAAAGAAGGGCCCATGGAGAGGTAGGCGAGGTGGGCAGGGGGCGCCACCTTACTCTCCTCAGCTCCCTGAGGTAGAGAGAGAGAGACAGAGACAGAGAGAGAGATCCCTGACCTCTGAGTCTCTGCCTCCACCGCTGGCTGGTGCCAACTCACGCGCCATCCCACTTCCAGCCATCACCCCCACGCCTGCCCCGGGGCCAGCCCCACCACAGAGAGGCCGGTTGGTTCCTGCTCACCTCTGTGCCGTCCCTTCCCGACCTGACCCCAGTGCAGGGGATAAGCTTCAGACAAGTCTTTCCATGTCCCTCTGCATGACAATAGACTTCCTCCCCTCTCCCATTCCACAGGTCCACCCACCCGGGACATCCACCTTTGTCATTAGCTCAGGAGAGGATGCAAGATGAGAATCTCTGCTATTGTGTGGGGAGACTCAGTTTCCCGGGTTTCCCCCATGGACACATGTTCTTCAGCTGGGTCTGATTTTCTCCAGACAAGCTGTCTTGGGAAGGATTTGGCCAGCCCTAAGAAGCTGAAGGGAAAGGGCGGAGGGGGGTTCTCTCTCTGCCCCCGACAGCCCCGAGCTGGGTCGGTCCCTCAGACCTGGCCAGGGGCAGCCCATCCCCGGCGCCCTTCCCCGGGGCATCCAAGGGCAGGCTCGGCGCCAGCCCCACCCCGCTCGCCAGTGCCCGACCATCGTCCTCCCTCGGGGGGCCTGGGCAGGACAGGGACCCGGCTGTGGGAGGCCTCCAGATCTCAGGCCTGGCACACCGTTTACCAGGCTGCTTCCTCCTCTGACGGGGGCCCAGCACACGCCCCAGGAGACTTGGCAGCCTCCCCCAGGGCTCTATCCTCTGCAACTCGTCCCCTTGGAAGGGGCCTGGCCCAGGTGCCAGGTTCGGCTGGTCGGCCAGCCTCCTTTGGAGAAAGCAGGCAAGCCGAGCCAGGCTTGCAGTGGCCCTGGCGTGACACCTGCCACCTCAGGCAGAGGGCCTCCCGCGTGCCCTCCATGGCGGGTTTCTCCCCGGAGCCGTGGCCTGGGCACTAGGAAGGCCGGGCCTCCCCGACTCCCGGGAGGAGGGGCTAGCCCAGTTGCGCCCTGGCCCCCAAACCCTCTGGTGCCATCTGCCTGTCTCGGCACTTCTGACTCCACAGAGCCTTTCCTACATCTGGGCTGCCTGCCGTGGCAAAGTGCAGGCGTGGGGTGAGGCCATGCCTTCTCTTTCCAGGAAAAAGTGAGCCCCTGGCCGAAGCAGCAGGCCCAGGCAGAGCCTTGAGCTTGAAGCCCAGTAGGTCTGTGGCCCTCAGGGCCAGAGCAATGCTTTCAAGGCAGGGAAGCGGCCTGCAAGCTGAGTGGGAGTGGGGGAGGGGAGGGAGACAGCTGAAGCCGAGTCCAGAAGGGCGGCGATGGAAGAGCTGCAGCTGGGTCAGAGCCTGGAGGGAGGGCGGGGCCTTCACTGAGGACCCCCCCCCCCCCCGAGGCCAGCCCTAGGCCCCTGCGGTCGCGCATGCGCCCTTGGCCTGTGCGGTGTGTGGGGGCTTGAACCCAAGCCCGCAGGGCTCCCGGAGCGGCCAGAGAAAGAAGGGCCCATGCAGAGGTAGGCGAGGTGGGCAGGGGGCGCCACCTTACTCTCCTCAGCTCCCTGAGGGAGAGAGAGAGAGACAGAGACAGAGAGAGAGATCCCTGACCTCTGAGTCTCTGCCTCCACCGCTGGCTGGTGCCAACTCACGCGCCATCCCACTTCCAGCCATCACCCCCACGCCTGCCCCGGGGCCAGCCCCACCACAGAGAGGCCGGTTGGTTCCTGCTCACCTCTGTGCCGTCCCTTCCCGACCTGACCCCAGTGCAGGGGATAAGCTTCAGACAAGTCTTTCCATGTCCCTCTGCATGACAATAGACTTCCTCCCCTCTCCCATTCCACAGGTCCACCCACCCGGGACATCCACCTTTGTCATTAGCTCAGGAGAGGATGCAAGATGAGAATCTCTGCTATTGTGTGGGGAGACTCAGTTTCCCGGGTTTCCCCCATGGACACATGTTCTTCAGCTGGGTCTGATTTTCTCCAGACAAGCTGTCTTGGGAAGGATTTGGCCAGCCCTAAGAAGCTGAAGGGAAAGGGCGGAGGGGGGTTCTCTCTCTGCCCCCGACAGCCCCGAGCTGGGTCGGTCCCTCAGACCTGGCCAGGGGCAGCCCATCCCCCGGCGCCCTTCCCCGGGGCATCCAAGGGCAGGCTCGGCGCCAGCCCCACCCCGCTCGCCACTGCCCGACCATCGTCCTCCCTCGGGGGGCCTGGGCGGGACAGGGACCCGGCTGTGGGAGGCCTCCAGATCTCAGGCCTGGCACACCGTTTACCAGGCTGCTTCCTCCTCTGACGGGGGCCCAGCACACGCCCCAGGAGACTTGGCAGCCGCCCCCAGGGCTCTATCCTCTGGAACTCGTCCCCTTGGAAGGGGCCTGGCCCAGGTGCCAGGTTCGGCTGGTCGGCCAGCCTCCTTTGGAGAAAGCAGGCAAGCCGAGCCAGGCTTGCAGTGGCCCTGGCGTGACACCTGCCACCTCAGGCAGAGGGCCTCCCGCGTGCCCTCCATGGCGGGTTTCTCCCCGGAGCCGTGGCCTGGGCACTAGGAAGGCCGGGCCTCCCCGACTCCCGGGAGGAGGGGCTAGCCCAGTTGCGCCCTGGCCCCCAAACCCTCTGGTGCCATCTGCCTGTCTCGGCACTTCTGACTCCACAGAGCCTTTCCTACATCTGGGCTGCCTGCCGTGGCAAAGTGCAGGCGTGGGGTGAGGCCATGCCTTCTCTTTCCAGGAAAAAGTGAGCCCCTGGCCGAAGCAGCATGCCCAGGCAGAGCCTTGAGCTTGAAGCCCAGTAGGTCTGTGGCCCTCAGGGCCAGAGCAATGCTTTCAAGGCAGGGAAGCGGCCTGCAAGCTGAGTGGGAGTGGGGGAGGGGAGGGAGACAGCTGAAGCCGAGTCCAGAAGGGCGGCGATGGAAGAGCTGCAGCTGGGTCAGAGCCTGGAGGGAGGGCGGGGCCTTCACTGAGGACCCCCCCCCCCCGAGGCCAGCCCTAGGCCCCTGCGGTCGCGCATGCGCCCTTGGCCTGTGCGGTGTGTGGGTGCTTGAACCCAAGCCCGCAGGGCTCCCGGAGCGGCCAGAGAAAGAAGGGCCCATGGAGAGGTAGGCGAGGTGGGCAGGGGGCGCCACCTTACTCTCCTCAGCTCCCTGAGGGAGAGAGAGAGAGACAGAGACAGAGAGAGAGATCCCTGACCTCTGAGTCTCTGTCTCCACCGCTGGCTGGTGCCAACTCACGCGCCATCCCACTTCCAGCCATCACCCCCACGCCTGCCCCGGGGCCAGCCCCACCACAGAGAGGCCGGTTGGTTCCTGCTCACCTCTGTGCCGTCCCTTCCCGACCTGACCCCAGTGCAGGGGATAAGCTTCAGACAAGTCTTTCCATGTCCCTCTGCATGACAATAGACTTCCTCCCCTCTCCCATTCCACAGGTCCACCCACCCGGGACATCCACATTTGTCATTAGCTCAGGAGAGGATGCAAGATGAGAATCTCTGCTATTGTGTGGGGAGACTCAGTTTCCCGGGTTTCCCCCATGGACACATGTTCTTCAGCTGGGTCTGATTTTCTCCAGACAAGCTGTCTTGGGAAGGATTTGGCCAGCCCTAAGAACCTGAAGGGAAAGGGCGGAGGGGGGTTCTCTCTCTGCCCCCGACAGCCCCGAGCTGGGTCGGTCCCTCAGACCTGGCCAGGGGCAGCCCATCCCCCCGGCGCCCTTCCCCGGGGCATCCAAGGGCAGGCTCGGCGCCAGCCCCCACCCCGCTCGCCACTGCCCGACCATCGTCCTCCCTCGGGGGGCCTGGGCAGGACAGGGACCCCGGGCTGTGGGAGGCCTCCAGATCTCAGGCCTGGCCACACCGTTTACCAGGCTGCTTCCTCCTCTGACGGGGGCCCAGCACAGCCCCAGGAGACTTGGCAGCCGCCCCCAGGGCTCTATCCTCTGCAACTCGTCCCCTTGGAAGGGGCCTGGCCCAGGTGCCAGGTTCGCTGGTCGGCCAGCCTCCTTTGGAGAAAGCAGGCAAGCCGAGCAGGCTTGCAGTGGCCCTGGCGTGACACCTGCCACCTCAGGCAGAGGGCCTCCGCGTGCCCTCCATGGCGGGTTTCTCCCCGGAGCCGTGGCCTGGGCACTAGGAAGGCCGGGCCTCCCCGACTCCCCGGGAGGAGGGGCTAGCCCAGTTGCGCCCTGGCCCCCAAACCCTCTGGTGCCATCTGCCTGTCTCGGCACTTCTGACTCCACAGAGCCTTTCCTACATCTGGGCTGCCTGCCGTGGCAAAGTGCAGGCGTGGGGTGAGGCCATGCCTTCTCTTTCCAGGAAAAAGTGAGCCCCTGGCCGAAGCAGCAGGCCCAGGCAGAGCCTTGAGCTTGAAGCCCAGTAGGTCTGTGGCCCTCAGGGCCAGAGCAATGCTTTCAAGGCAGGGAAGCGGCCTGCAAGCTGAGTGGGAGTGGGGGAGGGGATGGAGACAGCTGAAGCCCAGTCCAGAAGGGCGGCGATGGAAGAGCTGCAGCTGGGTCAGAGCCTGGAGGGAGGGCGGGGCCTTCACTGAGGACCCCCCCCCCCCCGAGGCCAGCCCTAGGCCCTGGCGGTCGCGCATGCGCCGTTGGCCTGTGCGGTGTGTGGGGGCTTGAACCCAAGCCCGCAGGGCTCCCGGAGCGGCCAGAGAAAGAAGGGCCCATGGAGAGGTAGGCGAGGTGGGGCAGGGGGCGCCACCTTACTCTCCTCAGCTCCCTGAGGGAGAGAGAGAGAGACAGAGACAGAGAGAGAGATCCCTGACCTCTGAGTCTCTGCCTCCACCGCTGGCTGGTGTCAACTCACAGCGCCATCCACTTCCAGCCATCACCCCCCACGCCTGCCCCCGGGGACAGCCCCCACCACAGAGAGGCCGGTTGGTTCCTGCTCACCTCTGTGCCGTCCCTTCCCGACCTGACCCCAGTGCAGGGGATAAGCTTCAGACAAGTCTTTCCATGTCCCTCTGCATGACAATAGACTTCCTCCCCTCTCCCATTCCACAGGCCCACCCGGGACATCCACCTGGTCATTAGCTCAGGAGAGGATGCAAGATGAGAATCTCTGCTATTGTGTGGGGAGACTCAGTTTCCCGGGTTTCCCCCATGGACACATGTTCTTCAGCTGGGTCTGATTTTCTCCAGACAAGCTGTCTTGGGAAGGATTTGGCCAGCCCTAAGAACCTGAAGGGAAAGGGCGGAGGGGGGTTCTCTCTCTGCCCCCGACAGCCCCGAGCTGGGTCGGTCCCTCAGACCTGGCCAGGGGCAGCCCATCCCCCGGCGCCCTTCCCCGGGGCATCCAAGGGCAGGCTCGGCGCCAGCCCCACCCCGCTCGCCACTGCCCGACCATCGTCCTCCCTCGGGGGGCCTGGGCAGGACAGGGGACCCGGCTGTGGGAGGCCTCCAGATCTCAGGCCTGGCACACCACCGTTTACCCAGGCTGCTTCCTCCTCTGACGGGGCCCATCACACGCCCCAGGAGAACTTGGCAGCCGCCCCCAGGGCTCTATCCTCTGGAACTCGTCCCCTTGGAAGGGGCCTGGCCCAGGTGCCAGGTTCGGCTGGTCGGCCAGCCTCCTTTGGAGAAAGCAGGCAAGCCGAGCCAGGCTTGCAGTGGCCCTGGCGTGACACCTGCCACCTCAGGCAGAGGGCCTCCCGCGTGCCCTCCATGGCGGGTTCTCTCTCCCCGGAGCCGTGGCCTGGGCACTAGGAAGGCCGGGCCTCCCCGACTCCCGGGAGGAGGGGCTAGCCCAGTTGCGCCCTGGCCCCCAAACCCTCTGGTGCCATCTGCCTGTCTCGGCACTTCTGACTCCACAGAGCCTTTCCTACATCTGGGCTGCCTGCCGTGGCAAAGTGCAGGCGTGGGGTGAGGCCATGCCTTCTCTTTCCAGGAAAAAGTGAGGCCCTGGCCGAAGCAGCAGGCCCAGGCAGAGCCTTGAGCTTGAAGCCCAGTAGGTCTGTGGCCCTCAGGGCCAGAGCAATGCTTTCAAGGCAGGGAAGCGGCCTGCAAGCTGAGTGGGAGTGGGGGAGGGGAGGGAGACAGCTGAAGCCGAGTCCAGAAGGGCGGCGATGGAAGAGCTGCAGCTGGGTCAGAGCCTGGAGGGAGGGCGGGGCCTTCACTGAGGACCCCCCCCCCGAGGCCAGCCCTAGGCCCTGGCGGTCGCGCATGCGCCCTTGGCCTGTGCGGTGTGTGGGGGCTTGAACCCAAGCCCGCAGGGCTCCCGGAGCGGCCAGAGAAAGAAGGGCCCATGGAGAGGTAGGCGAGGTGGGCAGGGGGCGCCACCTTACTCTCCTCAGCTCCCTGAGGGAGAGAGAGAGAGACAGAGACAGAGAGAGAGATCCCTGACCTCTGAGTCTCTGCCTCCACCGCTGGCTGGTGTCAACTCACGCGCCATCCCACTTCCAGCCATCACCCCCACGCCTGCCCCGGGGACAGCCCCACCACAGAGAGGCCGGTTGGTTCCTGCTCACCTCTGTGCCGTCCCTTCCCGACCTGACCCCAGTGCAGGGGATAAGCTTCAGACAAGTCTTTCCATGTCCCTCTGCATGACAATAGACTTCCTCCCCTCTCCCATTCCACAGGCCCACCCGGGACATCCACCTTTGTCATTAGCTCAGGAGAGGATGCAAGATGAGAATCTCTGCTATTGTGTGGGGAGACTCAGTTTCCCGGGTTTCCCCCATGGACACATGTTCTTCAGCTGGGTCTGATTTTCTCCAGACAAGCTGTCTTGGGAAGGATTTGGCCAGCCCTAAGAACCTGAAGGGAAAGGGCGGAGGGGGGTTCTCTCTCTGCCCCCGACAGCCCCGAGCTGGGTCGGTCCCTCAGACCTGGCCAGGGGCAGCCCATCCCCCGGCGCCCTTCCCCGGGGCATCCAAGGGCAGGCTCGGCGCCAGCCCCACCCCGCTCGCCACTGCCCGACCATCGTCCTCCCTCGGGGGGCCTGGGCAGGACAGGGACCCGGCTGTGGGAGGCCTCCAGATCTCAGGCCTGGCACACCGTTTACCAGGCTGCTTCCTCCTCTGACGGGGCCCAGCACACGCCCCAGGAGACTTGGCAGCCGCCCCCAGGGCTCTATCCTCTGGAACTCGTCCCCTTGGAAGGGGCCTGGCCCAGGTGCCAGGTTCGGCTGGTCGGCCAGCCTCCTTTGGAGAAAGCAGGCAAGCCGAGCCAGGCTTGCAGTGGCCCTGGCGTGACACCTGCCACCTCAGGCAGAGGGCCTCCCGCGTGCCCTCCATGGCGGGTTTCTCCCCGGAGCCGTGGCCTGGGCACTAGGAAGGCCGGGCCTCCCCGACTCCCGGGAGGAGGGGCTAGCCCAGTTGCGCCCTGGCCCCCAAACCCTCTGGTGCCATCTGCCTGTCTCGGCACTTCTGACTCCACAGAGCCTTTCCTACATCTGGGCTGCCTGCCGTGGCAAAGTGCAGGCGTGGGGTGAGGCCATGCCTTCTCTTTCCGGGAAAAAGTGAGGCCCTGGCCGAAGCAGCAGGCCCAGGCAGAGCCTTGAGCTTGAAGCCCAGTAGGTCTGTGGCCCTCAGGGCCAGAGCAATGCTTTCAAGGCAGGGAAGCGGCCTGCAAGCTGAGTGGGAGTGGGGGAGGGGAGGGAGACAGCTGAAGCCGAGTCCAGAAGGGCGGCGATGGAAGAGCTGCAGCTGGGTCAGAGCCTGGAGGGAGGGCGGGGCCTTCACTGAGGAGCCCCCCCCCCCCCCGAGGCCAGCCCTAGGCCCCGGCGGTCGCGCATGCGCCCTTGGCCTGTGCGGTGTGTGGGTGCTTGAACCCAAGCCCGCAGGGCTCCCGGAGCGGCCAGAGAAAGAAGGGCCCATGGAGAGGTAGGCGAGGTGGGCAGGGGGCGCCACCTTACTCTCCTCAGCTCCCTGAGGGAGAGAGAGAGAGACAGAGACAGAGAGAGAGATCCCTGACCTCTGAGTCTCTGCCTCCACCGCTGGCTGGTGTCAACTCACGCGCCATCCCACTTCCAGCCATCACCCCCACGCCTACCCCGGGGCCAGCCCCACCACAGAGAGGCCGGTTGGTTCCAGCTCACCTCTGTGCCGTCCCTTCCCGACCTGACCCCAGTGCAGGGGATAAGCTTCAGACAAGTCTTTCCATGTCCCTCTGCATGACAATAGACTTCCTCCCCTCTCCCATTCCACAGGTCCACCCACCCGGGACATCCACCTTTGTCATTAGCTCAGGAGAGGATGCAAGATGAGAATCTCTGCTATTGTGTGGGGAGACTCAGTTTCCCGGGTTTCCCCCATGGACACATGTTCTTCAGCTGGGTCTGATTTTCTCCAGACAAGCTGTCTTGGGAAGGATTTGGCAAGCCCTAAGAAGCTGAAGGGAAAGGGCGGAGGGGGGTTCTCTCTCTGCCCCCGACAGCCCCGAGCTGGGTCGGTCCCTCAGACCTGGCCAGGGGCAGCCCATCCCCCGGCGCCCTTCCCCGGGGCATCCAAGGGCAGGCTCGGCGCCAGCCCCACCCCGCTCGCCACTGCCCGACCATCGTCCTCCCTCGGGGGGCCTGGGCAGGACAGGGACCCGGCTGTGGGAGGCCTCCAGATCTCAGGCCTGGCACACCGTTTACCAGGCTGCTTCCTCCTCTGACGGGGGCCCAGCACACGCCCCAGGAGACTTGGCAGCCGCCCCCAGGGCTCTATCCTCTGGAACTCGTCCCCTTGGAAGGGGCCTGGCCCAGGTGCCAGGTTCGGCTGGTCGGCCAGCCTCCTTTGGAGAAAGCAGGCAAGCCGAGCCAGGCTTGCAGTGGCCCTGGCGTGACACCTGCCACCTCAGGCAGAGGGCCTCCCGCGTGCCCTCCATGGCGGGTTTCTCCCCGGAGCCGTGGCCTGGGCACTAGGAAGGCCGGGCCTCCCCGACTCCCGGGAGGAGGGGCTAGCCCAGTTGCGCCCTGGCCCCCAAACCCTCTGGTGCCATCTGCCTGTCTCGGCACTTCTGACTCCACAGAGCCTTTCCTACATCTGGGCTGCCTGCCGTGGCAAAGTGCAGGCGTGGGGTGAGGCCATGCCTTCTCTTTCCAGGAAAAAGTGAGCCCCTGGCCGAAGCAGCAGGCCCAGGCAGAGCCTTGAGCTTGAAGCCCAGTAGGTCTGTGGCCCTCAGGGCCAGAGCAATGCTTTCAAGGCAGGGAAGCGGCCTGCAAGCTGAGTGGGAGTGGGGGAGGGGAGGGAGACAGCTGAAGCCGAGTCCAGAAGGGCGGCGATGGAAGAGTTGCAGCTGGGTCAGAGCCTGGAGGGAGGGCGGGGCCTTCACTGAGGAGCCCCCCCCCCTCCGAGGCCAGCCCTAGGCCCCGGCGGTCGCGCATGCGCCCTTGGCCTGTGCGGTGTGTGGGGGCTTGAACCCAAGCCCGCAGGGCTCCCGGAGCGGCCAGAGAAAGAAGGGCCCATGGAGAGGTAGGCGAGGTGGGCAGGGGGCGCCACCTTACTCTCCTCAGCTCCCTGAGGGAGAGAGAGAGAGACAGAGACAGAGAGAGAGATCCCTGACCTCTGAGTCTCTGCCTCCACCGCTGGCTGGTGTCAACTCACGCGCCATCCCACTTCCAGCCATCACCCCCACGCCTGCCCCGGGGCCAGCCCCACCACAGAGAGGCCGGTTGGTTCCTGCTCACCTCTGTGCCGTCCCTTCCCGACCTGACCCCAGTGCAGGGGATAAGCTTCAGACAAGTCTTTCCATGTCCCTCTGCATGACAATAGACTTCCTCCCCTCTCCCATTCCACAGGCCCACCCGGGACATCCACCTTTGTCATTAGCTCAGGAGAGGATGCAAGATGAGAATCTCTGCTATTGTGTGGGGAGACTCAGTTTCCCGGGTTTCCCCCATGGACACATGTTCTTCAGCTGGGTCTGATTTTCTCCAGACAAGCTGTCTTGGGAAGGATTTGGCCAGCCCTAAGAACCTGAAGGGAAAGGGCGGAGGGGGGTTCTCTCTCTGCCCCCGACAGCCCCGAGCTGGGTCGGTCCCTCAGACCTGGCCAGGGGCAGCCCATCCCCCGGCGCCCTTCCCCGGGGCATCCAAGGGCAGGCTCGGCGCCAGCCCCACCCCGCTCGCCACTGCCCGACCATCGTCCTCCCTCGGGGGGCCTGGGCAGGACAGGGACCCGGCTGTGGGAGGCCTCCAGATCTCAGGCCTGGCACACCGTTTACCAGGCTGCTTCCTCCTCTGACGGGGGCCCAGCACACGCCCCAGGAGACTTGGCAGCCGCCCCCAGGGCTCTATCCTCTGGAACTCGTCCCCTTGGAAGGGGCCTGGCCCAGGTGCCAGGTTCGGCTGGTCGGCCAGCCTCCTTTGGAGAAAGCAGGCAAGCCGAGCCAGGCTTGCAGTGGCCCTGGCGTGACACCTGCCACCTCAGGCAGAGGGCCTCCCGCGTGCCCTCCATGGCGGGTTTCTCCCCGGAGCCGTGGCCTGGGCACTAGGAAGGCCGGGCCTCCCCGACTCCCGGGAGGAGGGGCTAGCCCAGTTGCGCCCTGGCCCCCAAACCCTCTGGTGCCATCTGCCTGTCTCGGCACTTCTGACTCCACAGAGCCTTTCCTACATCTGGGCTGCCTGCCGTGGCAAAGTGCAGGCGTGGGGTGAGGCCATGCCTTCTCTTTCCAGGAAAAAGTGAGCCCCTGGCCGAAGCAGCAGGCCCAGGCAGAGCCTTGAGCTTGAAGCCCAGTAGGTCTGTGGCCCTCAGGGCCAGAGCAATGCTTTCAAGGCAGGGAAGCGGCCTGCAAGCTGAGTGGGAGTGGGGGAGGGGAGGGAGACAGCTGAAGCCGAGTCCAGAAGGGCGGCGATGGAAGAGCTGCAGCTGGGTCAGAGCCTGGAGGGAGGGCGGGGCCTTCACTGAGGACCCCCCCCCCCCGAGGCCAGCCCTAGGCCCTGGCGGTCGCGCATGCGCCCTTGGCCTGTGTGGTGTGTGGGGGCTTGAACCCAAGCCCGCAGGGCTCCCGGAGCGGCCAGAGAAAGAAGGGCCCATGGAGAGGTAGGCGAGGTGGGCAGGGGGCGCCACCTTACTCTCCTCAGCTCCCTGAGGGAGAGAGAGAGAGACAGAGACAGAGAGAGAGATCCCTGACCTCTGAGTCTCTGCCTCCACCGCTGGCTGGTGTCAACTCACGCGCCATCCCACTTCCAGCCATCACCCCCACGCCTGCCCCGGGGACAGCCCCACCACAGAGAGGCCGGTTGGTTCCTGCTCACCTCTGTGCCGTCCCTTCCCGACCTGACCCCAGTGCAGGGGATAAGCTTCAGACAAGTCTTTCCATGTCCCTCTGCATGACAATAGACTTCCTCCCCTCTCCCATTCCACAGGCCCACCCGGGACATCCACCTTTGTCATTAGCTCAGGAGAGGATGCAAGATGAGAATCTCTGCTATTGTGTGGGGAGACTCAGTTTCCCGGGTTTCCCCCATGGACACATGTTCTTCAGCTGGGTCTGATTTTCTCCAGACAAGCTGTCTTGGGAAGGATTTGGCCAGCCCTAAGAACCTGAAGGGAAAGGGCGGAGGGGGGTTCTCTCTCTGTCCCCGACAGCCCCGAGCTGGGTCGGTCCCTCAGACCTGGCCAGGGGCAGCCCATCCCCCGGCGCCCTTCCCCGGGGCATCCAAGGGCAGGCTCGGCGCCAGCCCCACCCCGCTCGCCACTGCCCGACCATCGTCCTCCCTCGGGGGGCCTGGGCAGGACAGGGACCCGGCTGTGGGAGGCCTCCAGATCTCAGGCCTGGCACACCGTTTACCAGGCTGCTTCCTCCTCTGACGGGTGCCCAGCACACGCCCCAGGAGACTTGGCAGCCGCCCCCAGGGCTCTATCCTCTGGAACTCGTCCCCTTGGAAGGGGCCTGGCCCAGGTGCCAGGTTCGGCTGGTCGGCCAGCCTCCTTTGGAGAAAGCAGGCAAGCCGAGCCAGGCTTGCAGTGGCCCTGGCGTGACACCTGCCACCTCAGGCAGAGGGCCTCCCGCGTGCCCTCCATGGCGGGTTTCTCCCCGGAGCCGTGGCCTGGGCACTAGGAAGGCCGGGCCTCCCCGACTCCCGGGAGGAGGGGCTAGCCCAGTTGCGCCCTGGCCCCCAAACCCTCTGGTGCCATCTGCCTGTCTCGGCACTTCTGACTCCACAGAGCCTTTCCTACATCTGGGCTGCCTGCCGTGGCAAAGTGCAGGCGTGGGGTGAGGCCATGCCTTCTCTTTCCAGGAAAAAGTGAGGCCCTGGCCGAAGCAGCAGGCCCAGGCAGAGCCTTGAGCTTGAAGCCCAGTAGGTCTGTGGCCCTCAGGGCCAGAGCAATGCTTTCAAGGCAGGGAAGCGGCCTGCAAGCTGAGTGGGAGTGGGGGAGGGGAGGGAGACAGCTGAAGCCGAGTCCAGAAGGGCGGCGATGGAAGAGCTGCAGCTGGGTCAGAGCCTGGAGGGAGGGCGGGGCCTTCACTGAGGACCCGCCCCCCCCGAGGCCAGCCCTAGGCCCTGGCGGTCGCGCATGCGCCCTTGGCCTGTGCGGTGTGTGGGGGCTTGAACCCAAGCCCGCAGGGCTCCCGGAGCGGCCAGAGAAAGAAGGGCCCATGGAGAGGTAGGCGAGGTGGGCAGGGGGCGCCACCTTACTCTCCTCAGCTCCCTGAGGGAGAGAGAGAGAGACAGAGACAGAGAGAGAGATCCCTGACCTCTGAGTCTCTGCCTCCACCGCTGGCTGGAGTCAACTCACGCGCCATCCCACTTCCAGCCATCACCCCCACGCCTGCCCCGGGGACAGCCCCACCACAGAGAGGCCGGTTGGTTCCTGCTCACCTCTGTGCCGTCCCTTCCCGACCTGACCCCAGTGCAGGGGATAAGCTTCAGACAAGTCTTTCCATGTCCCTCTGCATGACAATAGACTTCCTCCCCTCTCCCATTCCACAGGCCCACCCGGGACATCCACCTTTGTCATTAGCTCAGGAGAGGATGCAAGATGAGAATCTCTGCTATTGTGTGGGGAGACTCAGTTTCCCGGGTTTCCCCCATGGACACATGTTCTTCAGCTGGGTCTGATTTTCTCCAGACAAGCTGTCTTGGGAAGGATTTGGCCAGCCCTAAGAACCTGAAGGGAAAGGGCGGAGGGGGGTTCTCTCTCTGTCCCCGACAGCCCCGAGCTGGGTCAGTCCCTCAGACCTGGCCAGGGGCAGCCCATCCCCCGGCGCCCTTCCCCGGGGCATCCAAGGGCAGGCTCGGCGCCAGCCCCACCCCGCTCGCCACTGCCCGACCATCGTCCTCCCTCGGGGGGCCTGGGCAGGACAGGGACCCGGCTGTGGGAGGCCTCCAGATCTCAGGCCTGGCACACCGTTTACCAGGCTGCTTCCTCCTCTGACGGGGCCCAGCACACGCCCCAGGAGACTTGGCAGCCGCCCCCAGGGCTCTATCCTCTGGAACTCGTCCCCTTGGAAGGGGCCTGGCCCAGGTGCCAGGTTCGGCTGGTCGGCCAGCCTCCTTTGGAGAAAGCAGGCAAGCCGAGCCAGGCTTGCAGTGGCCCTGGCGTGACACCTGCCACCTCAGGCAGAGGGCCTCCCGCGTGCCCTCCATGGCGGGTTTCTCCCCGGAGCCGTGGCCTGGGCACTAGGAAGGCCGGGCCTCCCCGACTCCCGGGAGGAGGGGCTAGCCCAGTTGCGCCCTGGCCCCCAAACCCTCTGGTGCCATCTGCCTGTCTCGGCACTTCTGACTCCACAGAGCCTTTCCTACATCTGGGCTGCCTGCCGTGGCAAAGTGCAGGCGTGGGGTGAGGCCATGCCTTCTCTTTCCAGGAAAAAGTTAGGCCCTGGCCGAAGCAGCAGGCCCAGGCAGAGCCTTGAGCTTGAAGCCCAGTAGGTCTGTGGCCCTCAGGGCCACAGCAATGCTTTCAAGGCAGGGAAGCGGCCTGCAAGCTGAGTGGGAGTGGGGGAGGGGAGGGAGACAGCTGAAGCCGAGTCCAGAAGGGCGGCGATGGAAGAGCTGCAGCTGGGTCAGAGCCTGGAGGGAGGGCGGGGCCTTCACTGAGGACCCGCCCCCCCCGAGGCCAGCCCTAGGCCCTGGCGGTCGCGCATGCGCCCTTGGCCTGTGCGGTGTGTGGGGGCTTGAACCCAAGCCCGCAGGGCTCCCGGAGCGGCCAGAGAAAGAAGGGCCCATGGAGAGGTAGGCGAGGTGGGCAGGGGGCGCCACCTTACTCTCCTCAGCTCCCTGAGGGAGAGAGAGAGAGACAGAGACAGAGAGAGAGATCCCTGACCTCTGAGTCTCTGCCTCCACCGCTGGCTGGTGTCAACTCACGCGCCATCCCACTTCCAGCCATCACCCCCACGCCTGCCCCGGGGACAGCCCCACCACAGAGAGGCCGGTTGGTTCCTGCTCACCTCTGTGCCGTCCCTTCCCGACCTGACCCCAGTGCAGGGGATAAGCTTCAGACAAGTCTTTCCATGTCCCTCTGCATGACAATAGACTTCCTCCCCTCTCCCATTCCACAGGCCCACCCGGGACATCCACCTTTGTCATTAGCTCAGGAGAGGATGCAAGATGAGAATCTCTGCTATTGTGTGGGGAGACTCAGTTTCCCGGGTTTCCCCCATGGACACATGTTCTTCAGCTGGGTCTGATTTTCTCCAGACAAGCTGTCTTGGGAAGGATTTGGCCAGCCCTAAGAACCTGAAGGGAAAGGGCGGAGGGGGGTTCTCTCTCTGTCCCCGACAGCCCCGAGCTGGGTCGGTCCCTCAGACCTGGCCAGGGGCAGCCCATCCCCCGGCGCCCTTCCCCGGGGCATCCAAGGGCAGGCTCGGCGCCAGCCCCACCCCGCTCGCCACTGCCCGACCATCGTCCTCCCTCGGGGGGCCTGGGCAGGACAGGGACCCGGCTGTGGGAGGCCTCCAGATCTCAGGCCTGGCACACCGTTTACCAGGCTGCTTCCTCCTCTGACGGGGCCCAGCACACGCCCCAGGAGACTTGGCAGCCGCCCCCAGGGCTCTATCCTCTGGAACTCGTCCCCTTGGAAGGGGCCTGGCCCAGGTGCCAGGTTCGGCTGGTCGGCCAGCCTCCTTTGGAGAAAGCAGGCAAGCCGAGCCAGGCTTGCAGTGGCCCTGGCGTGACACCTGCCACCTCAGGCAGAGGGCCTCCCGCGTGCCCTCCATGGCGGGTTTCTCCCCGGAGCCGTGGCCTGGGCACTAGGAAGGCCGGGCCTCCCCGACTCCCGGGAGGAGGGGCTAGCCCAGTTGCGCCCTGGCCCCCAAACCCTCTGGTGCCATCTGCCTGTCTCGGCACTTCTGACTCCACAGAGCCTTTCCTACATCTGGGCTGCCTGCCGTGGCAAAGTGCAGGCGTGGGGTGAGGCCATGCCTTCTCTTTCCAGGAAAAAGTGAGGCCCTGGCCGAAGCAGCAGGCCCAGGCAGAGCCTTGAGCTTGAAGCCCAGTAGGTCTGTGGCCCTCAGGGCCAGAGCAATGCTTTCAAGGCAGGGAAGCGGCCTGCAAGCTGAGTGGGAGTGGGGGAGGGGAGGGAGACAGCTGAAGCCGAGTCCAGAAGGGCGGCGATGGAAGAGCTGCAGCTGGGTCAGAGCCTGGAGGGAGGGCGGGGCCTTCACTGAGGACCCGCCCCCCCCGAGGCCAGCCCTAGGCCCTGGCGGTCGCGCATGCGCCCTTGGCCTGTGCGGTGTGTGGGGGCTTGAACCCAAGCCCGCAGGGCTCCCGGAGCGGCCAGAGAAAGAAGGGCCCATGGAGAGGTAGGCGAGGTGGGCAGGGGGCGCCACCTTACTCTCCTCAGCTCCCTGAGGGAGAGAGAGAGAGACAGAGACAGAGAGAGAGATCCCTGACCTCTGAGTCTCTGCCTCCACCGCTGGCTGGAGTCAACTCACGCGCCATCCCACTTCCAGCCATCACCCCCACGCCTGCCCCGGGGACAGCCCCACCACAGAGAGGCCGGTTGGTTCCTGCTCACCTCTGTGCCGTCCCTTCCCGACCTGACCCCAGTGCAGGGGATAAGCTTCAGACAAGTCTTTCCATGTCCCTCTGCATGACAATAGACTTCCTCCCCTCTCCCATTCCACAGGCCCACCCGGGACATCCACCTTTGTCATTAGCTCAGGAGAGGATGCAAGATGAGAATCTCTGCTATTGTGTGGGGAGACTCAGTTTCCCGGGTTTCCCCCATGGACACATGTTCTTCAGCTGGGTCTGATTTTCTCCAGACAAGCTGTCTTGGGAAGGATTTGGCCAGCCCTAAGAACCTGAAGGGAAAGGGCGGAGGGGGGTTCTCTCTCTGTCCCCGACAGCCCCGAGCTGGGTCAGTCCCTCAGACCTGGCCAGGGGCAGCCCATCCCCCGGCGCCCTTCCCCGGGGCATCCAAGGGCAGGCTCGGCGCCAGCCCCACCCCGCTCGCCACTGCCCGACCATCGTCCTCCCTCGGGGGGCCTGGGCAGGACAGGGACCCGGCTGTGGGAGGCCTCCAGATCTCAGGCCTGGCACACCGTTTACCAGGCTGCTTCCTCCTCTGACGGGGCCCAGCACACGCCCCAGGAGACTTGGCAGCCGCCCCCAGGGCTCTATCCTCTGGAACTCGTCCCCTTGGAAGGGGCCTGGCCCAGGTGCCAGGTTCGGCTGGTCGGCCAGCCTCCTTTGGAGAAAGCAGGCAAGCCGAGCCAGGCTTGCAGTGGCCCTGGCGTGACACCTGCCACCTCAGGCAGAGGGCCTCCCGCGTGCCCTCCATGGCGGGTTTCTCCCCGGAGCCGTGGCCTGGGCACTAGGAAGGCCGGGCCTCCCCGACTCCCGGGAGGAGGGGCTAGCCCAGTTGCGCCCTGGCCCCCAAACCCTCTGGTGCCATCTGCCTGTCTCGGCACTTCTGACTCCACAGAGCCTTTCCTACATCTGGGCTGCCTGCCGTGGCAAAGTGCAGGCGTGGGGTGAGGCCATGCCTTCTCTTTCCAGGAAAAAGTGAGGCCCTGGCCGAAGCAGCAGGCCCAGGCAGAGCCTTGAGCTTGAAGCCCAGTAGGTCTGTGGCCCTCAGGGCCACAGCAATGCTTTCAAGGCAGGGAAGCGGCCTGCAAGCTGAGTGGGAGTGGGGGAGGGGAGGGAGACAGCTGAAGCCGAGTCCAGAAGGGCGGCGATGGAAGAGCTGCAGCTGGGTCAGAGCCTGGAGGGAGGGCGGGGCCTTCACTGAGGACCCGCCCCCCCCGAGGCCAGCCCTAGGCCCTGGCGGTCGCGCATGCGCCCTTGGCCTGTGCGGTGTGTGGGGGCTTGAACCCAAGCCCGCAGGGCTCCCGGAGCGGCCAGAGAAAGAAGGGCCCATGGAGAGGTAGGCGAGGTGGGCAGGGGGCGCCACCTTACTCTCCTCAGCTCCCTGAGGGAGAGAGAGAGAGACAGAGACAGAGAGAGAGATCCCTGACCTCTGAGTCTCTGCCTCCACCGCTGGCTGGTGTCAACTCACGCGCCATCCCACTTCCAGCCATCACCCCCACGCCTGCCCCGGGGACAGCCCCACCACAGAGAGGCCGGTTGGTTCCTGCTCACCTCTGTGCCGTCCCTTCCCGACCTGACCCCAGTGCAGGGGATAAGCTTCAGACAAGTCTTTCCATGTCCCTCTGCATGACAATAGACTTCCTCCCCTCTCCCATTCCACAGGCCCACCCGGGACATCCACCTTTGTCATTAGCTCAGGAGAGGATGCAAGATGAGAATCTCTGCTATTGTGTGGGGAGACTCAGTTTCCCGGGTTTCCCCCATGGACACATGTTCTTCAGCTGGGTCTGATTTTCTCCAGACAAGCTGTCTTGGGAAGGATTTGGCCAGCCCTAAGAACCTGAAGGGAAAGGGCGGAGGGGGGTTCTCTCTCTGTCCCCGACAGCCCCGAGCTGGGTCGGTCCCTCAGACCTGGCCAGGGGCAGCCCATCCCCCGGCGCCCTTCCCCGGGGCATCCAAGGGCAGGCTCGGCGCCAGCCCCACCCCGCTCGCCACTGCCCGACCATCGTCCTCCCTCGGGGGGCCTGGGCAGGACAGGGACCCGGCTGTGGGAGGCCTCCAGATCTCAGGCCTGGCACACCGTTTACCAGGCTGCTTCCTCCTCTGACGGGGCCCAGCACACGCCCCAGGAGACTTGGCAGCCGCCCCCAGGGCTCTATCCTCTGGAACTCGTCCCCTTGGAAGGGGCCTGGCCCAGGTGCCAGGTTCGGCTGGTCGGCCAGCCTCCTTTGGAGAAAGCAGGCAAGCCGAGCCAGGCTTGCAGTGGCCCTGGCGTGACACCTGCCACCTCAGGCAGAGGGCCTCCCGCGTGCCCTCCATGGCGGGTTTCTCCCCGGAGCCGTGGCCTGGGCACTAGGAAGGCCGGGCCTCCCCGACTCCCGGGAGGAGGGGCTAGCCCAGTTGCGCCCTGGCCCCCAAACCCTCTGGTGCCATCTGCCTGTCTCGGCACTTCTGACTCCACAGAGCCTTTCCTACATCTGGGCTGCCTGCCGTGGCAAAGTGCAGGCGTGGGGTGAGGCCATGCCTTCTCTTTCCAGGAAAAAGTGAGGCCCTGGCCGAAGCAGCAGGCCCAGGCAGAGCCTTGAGCTTGAAGCCCAGTAGGTCTGTGGCCCTCAGGGCCAGAGCAATGCTTTCAAGGCAGGGAAGCGGCCTGCAAGCTGAGTGGGAGTGGGGGAGGGGAGGGAGACAGCTGAAGCCGAGTCCAGAAGGGCGGCGATGGAAGAGCTGCAGCTGGGTCAGAGCCTGGAGGGAGGGCGGGGCCTTCACTGAGGACCCCCCCCCCGCGGCCAGCCCTAGGCCCCGGCGGTCGCGCATGCGCCCTTGGCCTGTGCGGTGTGTGGGGGCTTGAACCCAAGCCCGCAGGGCTCCCGGAGCGGCCAGAGAAAGAAGGGCCCATGGAGAGGTAGGCGAGGTGGGCAGGGGGCGCCACCTTACTCTCCTCAGCTCCCTGAGGGAGAGAGAGAGAGACAGAGACAGAGAGAGAGATCCCTGACCTCTGAGTCTCTGCCTCCACCGCTGGCTGGTGCCAACTCACGCGCCATCCCACTTCCAGCCATCACCCCCATGCCTACCCCGGGGCCAGCCCCACCACAGAGAGGCCGGTTGGTTCCTGCTCACCTCTGTGCCGTCCCTTCCCGACCTGACCCCAGTGCAGGGGATAAGCTTCAGACAAGTCTTTCCATGTCCCTCTGCATGACAATACACTTCCTCCCCTCTCCCATTCCACAGGTCCACCCACCCGGGACATCCACCTTTGTCATTAGCTCAGGAGAGGATGCAAGATGAGAATCTCTGCTATTGTGTGGGGAGACTCAGTTTCCCGGGTTTCCCCCATGGACACATGTTCTTCAGCTGGGTCTGATTTTCTCCAGACAAGCTGTCTTGGGAAGGATTTGGCCAGCCCTAAGAAGCTGAAGGGAAAGGGCGGAGGGGGGTTCTCTCTCTGCCCCCGACAGCCCCGAGCTGGGTCGGTCCCTCAGACCTGGCCAGGGGCAGCCCATCCCCCGGCGCCCTTCCCCGGGGCATCCAAGGGCAGGCTCGGCGCCAGCCCCACCCCGCTCGCCACTGCCCGACCATCGTCCTCCCTCGGGGGGCCTGGGCAGGACAGGGACCCGGCTGTGGGAGGCCTCCAGATCTCAGGCCTGGCACACCGTTTACCAGGCTGCTTCCTCCTCTGACGGGGGCCCAGCACACGCCCCAGGAGACTTGGCAGCCGCCCCCAGGGCTCTATCCTCTGCAACTCGTCCCCTTGGAAGGGGCCTGGCCCAGGTGCCAGGTTCGGCTGGTCGGCCAGCCTCCTTTGGAGAAAGCAGGCAAGCCGAGCCAGGCTTGCAGTGGCCCTGGCGTGACACCTGCCACCTCAGGCAGAGGGCCTCCCGCGTGCCCTCCATGGCGGGTTTCTCCCCGGAGCCGTGGCCTGGGCACTAGGAAGGCCGGGCCTCCCCGACTCCCGGGAGGAGGGGCTAGCCCAGTTGCGCCCTGGCCCCCAAACCCTCTGGTGCCATCTGCCTGTCTCGGCACTTCTGACTCCACAGAGCCTTTCCTACATCTGGGCTGCCTGCCGTGGCAAAGTGCAGGCGTGGGGTGAGGCCATGCCTTCTCTTTCCAGGAAAAAGTGAGCCCCTGGCCGAAGCAGCAGGCCCAGGCAGAGCCTTGAGCTTGAAGCCCAGTAGGTCTGTGGCCCTCAGGGCCAGAGCAATGCTTTCAAGGCAGGGAAGTGGCCTGCAAGCTGAGTGGGAGTGGGGGAGGGGAGGGAGACAGCTGAAGCCGAGTCCAGAAGGGCGGCGATGGAAGAGCTGCAGCTGGGTCAGAGCCTGGAGGGAGGGCGGGGCCTTCACTGAGGACCCCCCCCCCCGAGGCCAGCCCTAGGCCCTGGCGGTCGCGCATGCGCCCTTGGCCTGTGCGGTGTGTGGGGGCTTGAACCCAAGCCCGCAGGGCTCCCGGAGCGGCCAGAGAAAGAAGGGCCCATGGAGAGGTAGGAGAGGTGGGCAGGGGGCGCCACCTTACTCTCCTCAGCTCCCTGAGGGAGAGAGAGAGAGACAGAGACAGAGAGAGAGATCCCTGACCTCTGAGTCTCTGCCTCCACCGCTGGCTGGTGTCAACTCACGCGCCATCCCACTTCCAGCCATCACCCCCACGCCTGCCCCGGGGACAGCCCCACCACAGAGAGGCCGGTTGGTTCCTGCTCACCTCTGTGCCGTCCCTTCCCGACCTGACCCCAGTGCAGGGGATAAGCTTCAGACAAGTCTTTCCATGTCCCTCTGCATGACAATAGACTTCCTCCCCTCTCCCATTCCACAGGCCCACCCGGGACATCCACCTTTGTCATTAGCTCAGGAGAGGATGCAAGATGAGAATCTCTGCTATTGTGTGGGGAGACTCAGTTTCCCGGGTTTCCCCCATGGACACATGTTCTTCAGCTGGGTCTGATTTTCTCCAGACAAGCTGTCTTGGGAAGGATTTGGCCAGCCCTAAGAACCTGAAGGGAAAGGGCGGAGGGGGGTTCTCTCTCTGCCCCCGACAGCCCCGAGCTGGGTCGGTCCCTCAGACCTGGCCAGGGGCAGCCCATCCCCCGGCGCCCTTCCCCGGGGCATCCAAGGGCAGGCTCCGCGCCAGCCCCACCCCGCTCGCCACTGCCCGACCATCGTCCTCCCTCGGGGGGCCTGGGCAGGACAGGGACCCGGCTGTGGGAGGCCTCCAGATCTCAGGCCTGGCACACCGTTTACCAGGCTGCTTCCTCCTCTGACGGGGGCCCAGCACACGCCCCAGGAGACTTGGCAGCCGCCCCCAGGGCTCTATCCTCTGGAACTCGTCCCCTTGGAAGGGGCCTGGCCCAGGTGCCAGGTTCGGCTGGTCGGCCAGCCTCCTTTGGAGAAAGCAGGCAAGCCGAGCCAGGCTTGCAGTGGCCCTGGCGTGACACCTGCCACCTCAGGCAGAGGGCCTCCCGCGTGCCCTCCATGGCGGGTTTCTCCCCGGAGCCGTGGCCTGGGCACTAGGAAGGCCGGGCCTCCCCGACTCCCGGGAGGAGGGGCTAGCCCACTTGCGCCCTGGCCCCCAAACCCTCTGGTGCCATCTGCCTGTCTCGGCACTTCTGACTCCACAGAGCCTTTCCTACATCTGGGCTGCCTGCCGTGGCAAAGTGCAGGCGTGGGGTGAGGCCATGCCTTCTCTTTCCAGGAAAAAGTGAGGCCCTGGCCGAAGCAGCAGGCCCAGGCAGAGCCTTGAGCTTGAAGCCCAGTAGGTCTGTGG
The DNA here is from genome assembly GCF_020826845.1 of Diceros bicornis minor. Lineage (NCBI taxonomy): Eukaryota > Metazoa > Chordata > Mammalia > Perissodactyla > Rhinocerotidae > Diceros > Diceros bicornis. Next base: position 41,308,569 of record NC_080770.1, on the reverse strand, counting down.
CCCTCAGGGCCAGAGCAATGCTTTCAAGGCAGGGAAGCGGCCTGCAAGCTGAGTGGGAGTGGGGGAGGGGAGGGAGACAGCTGAAGCCGAGTCCAGAAGGGCGGCGATGGAAGAGCTGCAGCTGGGTCAGAGCCTGAGGGAGGGCGGGGCCTTCACTGAGGACCCCCCCCCCGGAGGCCAGCCCTAGGCCGCGGTGGTCGCGCATGCGCCCTTGGCCTGTGCGGTGTGTGGGGGCTTGAACCCAAGCCCGCAGGGCTCCCGGAGCAGCCAGAGAAAGAAGGGACCATGGAGAGGTAGGCGAGGTGGGCAGGGGGCGCCACCTTACTCTCCTCAGCTCCCTGAGGGAGAGAGAGAGAGACAGAGACAGAGAGAGAGATCCCTGACCTCTGAGTCTCTGCCTCCACCGCTGGCTGGTGCCATCTCACGCGCCATCCCACTTCCAGCCATCACCCCCACGCCTGCCCCGGGGCCAGCCCCACCACAGAGAGGCCGGTTGGTTCCTGCTCACCTCTGTGCCGTCCCTTCCCGACCTGACCCCAGTGCAGGGGATAAGCTTCAGACAAGTCTTTCCATGTCCCTCTGCATGACAATAGACTTCCTCCCCTCTCCCATTCCACAGGCCCACCCGGGACATCCACCTTTGTCATTAGCTCAGGAGAGGATGCAAGATGAGAATCTCTGCTATTGTGTGGGGAGACTCAGTTTCCCGGGTTTCCCCCATGGACACATGTTCTTCAGCTGGGTCTGATTTTCTCCAGACAAGCTGTCTTGGGAAGGATTTGGCCAGCCCTAAGAAGCTGAAGGGAAAGGGCGGAGGGGGGTTCTCTCTCTGCCCCCGACAGCCCCGAGCTGGGTCGGTCCCTCAGACCCGGCCAGGGGCAGCCCATCCCCCGGCGCCCTTCCCCGGGGCATCCAAGGGCAGGCTCGGCGCCAGCCCCACCCCGCTCGCCACTGCCCGACCATCGTCCTCCCTCGGGGGGCCTGGGCGGGACAGGGACCCGGCTGTGGGAGGCCTCCAGATCTCAGGCCTGGCACACCGTTTACCAGGCTGCTTCCTCCTCTGACGGGGGCCCAGCACACGCCCCAGGAGACTTGGCAGCCGCCCCCAGGGCTCTATCCTCTGCAACTCGTCCCCTTGGAAGGGGCCTGGCCCAGGTGCCAGGTTCGGCTGGTCGGCCAGCCTCCTTTGGAGAAAGCAGGCAAGCCGAGCCAGGCTTGCAGTGGCCCTGGCGTGACACCTGCCACCTCAGGCAGAGGGCCTACCGCGTGCCCTCCATGGCGGGTTTCTCCCCGGAGCCGTGGCCTGGGCACTAGGAAGGCCGGGCCTCCCCGACTCCCGGGAGGAGGGGCTAGCCCAGTTGCGCCCTGGCCCCCAAACCCTCTGGTGCCATCTGCCTGTCTCGGCACTTCTGACTCCACAGAGCCTTTCCTACATCTGGGCTGCCTGCCGTGGCAAAGTGCAGGCGTGGGGTGAGGCCATGCCTTCTCTTTCCAGGAAAAAGTGAGCCCCTGGCCGAAGCAGCAGGCCCAGGCAGAGCCTTGAGCTTGAAGCCCAGTAGGTCTGTGGCCCTCAGGGCCAGAGCAATGCTTTCAAGGCAGGGAAGCGGCCTGCAAGCTGAGTGGGAGTGGGGGAGGGGAGGGAGACAGCTGAAGCCGAGTCCAGAAGGGCGGCGATGGAAGAGCTGCAGCTGGGTCAGAGCCTGGAGGGAGGGCGGGGCCTTCACTGAGGACCCCCCCCCCAGGCCAGCCCTAGGCCCCTGCGGTCGCGCATGCGCCCTTGGCCTGTGCGGTGTGTGGGGGCTTGAACCCAAGCCCGCAGGGCTCCCGGAGCGGCCAGAGAAAGAAGGGCCCATGGAGAGGTAGGCGAGGTGGGCAGGGGGCGCCACCTTACTCTCCTCAGCTCCCTGAGGGAGAGAGAGAGAGACAGAGACAGAGAGAGAGATCCCTGACCTCTGAGTCTCTGCCTCCACCGCTGGCTGGTGCCAACTCACGCGCCATCCCACTTCCAGCCATCACCCCCACGCCTGCCCCGGGGCCAGCCCCACCACAGAGAGGCCGGTTGGTTCCTGCTCACCTCTGTGCCGTCCCTTCCCGACCTGACCCCAGTGCAGGGGATAAGCTTCAGACAAGTCTTTCCATGTCCCTCTGCATGACAATAGACTTCCTCCCCTCTCCCATTCCACAGGCCCACCCGGGACATCCACCTTTGTCATTAGCTCAGGAGAGGATGCAAGATGAGAATCTCTGCTATTGTTTGGGGGGACTCAGTTTCCCGGGTTTCCCCCATGGACACATGTTCTTCAGCTGGGTCTGATTTTCTCCAGACAAGCTGTCTTGGGAAGGATTTGGCCAGCCCTAAGAAGCTGAAGGGAAAGGGCGGAGGGGGGTTCTCTCTCTGCCCCCGACAGCCCCGAGCTGGGTCGGTCCCTCAGACCCGGCCAGGGGCAGCCCATCCCCCGGCGCCCTTCCCCGGGGCATCCAAGGGCAGGCTCGGCGCCAGCCCCACCCCGCTCGCCACTGCCCGACCATCGTCCTCCCTCGGGGGGCCTGGGCGGGACAGGGACCCGGCTGTGGGAGGCCTCCAGATCTCAGGCCTGGCACACCGTTTACCAGGCTGCTTCCTCCTCTGACGGGGGCCCAGCACACGCCCCAGGAGACTTGGCAGCCGCCCCCAGGGCTCTATCCTCTGGAACTCGTCCCCTTGGAAGGGGCCTGGCCCAGGTGCCAGGTTCGGCTGGTCGGCCAGCCTCCTTTGGAGAAAGCAGGCAAGCCGAGCCAGGCTTGCAGTGGCCCTGGCGTGACACCTGCCACCTCAGGCAGAGGGCCTACCGCGTGCCCTCCATGGCGGGTTTCTCCCCGGAGCCGTGGCCTGGGCACTAGGAAGGCCGGGCCTCCCCGACTCCCGGGAGGAGGGGCTAGCCCAGTTGCGCCCTGGCCCCCAAACCCTCTGGTGCCATCTGCCTGTCTCGGCACTTCTGACTCCACAGAGCCTTTCCTACATCTGGGCTGCCTGCCGTGGCAAAGTGCAGGCGTGGGGTGAGGCCATGCCTTCTCTTTCCAGGAAAAAGTGAGCCCCTGGCCGAAGCAGCAGGCCCAGGCAGAGCCTTGAGCTTGAAGCCCAGTAGGTCTGTGGCCCTCAGGGCCAGAGCAATGCTTTCAAGGCAGGGAAGCGGCCTGCAAGCTGAGTGGGAGTGGGGGAGGGGAGGGAGACAGCTGAAGCCGAGTCCAGAAGGGCGGCGATGGAAGAGCTGCAGCTGGGTCAGAGCCTGGAGGGAGGGCGGGGCCTTCACTGAGGACCCCCCCCCCAGGCCAGCCCTAGGCCCCTGCGGTCGCGCATGCGCCCTTGGCCTGTGCGGTGTGTGGGGGCTTGAACCCAAGCCCGCAGGGCTCCCGGAGCGGCCAGAGAAAGAAGGGCCCATGGAGAGGTAGGCGAGGTGGGCAGGGGGCGCCACCTTACTCTCCTCAGCTCCCTGAGGGAGAGAGAGAGAGACAGAGACAGAGAGAGAGATCCCTGACCTCTGAGTCTCTGCCTCCACCGCTGGCTGGTGCCAACTCACGCGCCATCCCACTTCCAGCCATCACCCCCACGCCTGCCCCGGGGCCAGCCCCACCACAGAGAGGCCGGTTGGTTCCTGCTCACCTCTGTGCCAACCCTTCCCGACCTGACCCCAGTGCAGGGGATAAGCTTCAGACAAGTCTTTCCATGTCCCTCTGCATGACAATAGACTTCCTCCCCTCTCCCATTCCACAGGCCCACCCGGGACATCCACCTTTGTCATTAGCTCAGGAGAGGATGCAAGATGAGAATCTCTGCTATTGTGTGGGGGGACTCAGTTTCCCGGGTTTCCCCCATGGACACATGTTCTTCAGCTGGGTCTGATTTTCTCCAGACAAGCTGTCTTGGGAAGGATTTGGCCAGCCCTAAGAAGCTGAAGGGAAAGGGCGGAGGGGGGTTCTCTCTCTGCCCCCGACAGCCCCGAGCTGGGTCGGTCCCTCAGACCTGGCCAGGGGCAGCCCATCCCCCGGCGCCCTTCCCCGGGGCATCCAAGGGCAGGCTCGGCGCCAGCCCCACCCCGCTCGCCACTGCCCGACCATCGTCCTCCCTCGGGGGGCCTGGGCGGGACAGGGACCCGGCTGTGGGAGGCCTCCAGATCTCAGGCCTGGCACACCGTTTACCAGGCTGCTTCCTCCTCTGACGGGGGCCCAGCACACGCCCCAGGAGACTTGGCAGCCGCCCCCAGGGCTCTATCCTCTGGAACTCGTCCCCTTGGAAGGGGCCTGGCCCAGGTGCCAGGTTCGGCTGGTCGGCCAGCCTCCTTTGGAGAAAGCAGGCAAGCCGAGCCAGGCTTGCAGTGGCCCTGGCGTGACACCTGCCACCTCAGGCAGAGGGCCTCCCGCGTGCCCTCCATGGCGGGTTTCTCCCCGGAGCCGTGGCCTGGGCACTAGGAAGGCCGGGCCTCCCCGACTCCCGGGAGGAGGGGCTAGCCCAGTTGCGCCCTGGCCCCCAAACCCTCTGGTGCCATCTGCCTGTCTCGGCACTTCTGACTCCACAGAGCCTTTCCTACATCTGGGCTGCCTGCCGTGGCAAAGTGCAGGCGTGGGGTGAGGCCATGCCTTCTCTTTCCAGGAAAAAGTGAGCCCCTGGCCGAAGCAGCAGGCCCAGGCAGAGCCTTGAGCTTGAAGCCCAGTAGGTCTGTGGCCCTCAGGGCCAGAGCAATGCTTTCAAGGCAGGGAAGCGGCCTGCAAGCTGAGTGGGAGTGGGGGAGGGGAGGGAGACAGCTGAAGCCGAGTCCAGAAGGGCGGCGATGGAAGAGCTGCAGCTGGGTCAGAGCCTGGAGGGAGGGCGGGGCCTTCACTGAGGACCCCCCCCCAGAGGGCAGCCCTAGGCCCCGGCGGTCGCGCATGCGCCCTTGGCCTGTGCGGTGTGTGGGTGCTTGAACCCAAGCCCGCAGGGCTCCCGGAGCGGCCAGAGAAAGAAGGGCCCATGGAGAGGTAGGCGAGGTGGGCAGGGGGCGCCACCTTACTCTCCTCAGCTCCCTGAGGGAGAGAGAGAGAGACAGAGACAGAGAGAGAGATCCCTGACCTCTGAGTCTCTGCCTCCACCGCTGGCTGGTGCCAACTCACGCGCCATCCCACTTCCAGCCATCACCCCCACGCCTGCCCCGGGGCCAGCCCCACCACAGAGAGGCCGGTTGGTTCCTGCTCACCTCTGTGCCGTCCCTTCCCGACCTGACCCCAGTGCAGGGGATAAGCTTCAGACAAGTCTTTCCATGTCCCTCTGCATGACAATAGACTTCCTCCCCTCTCCCATTCCACAGGCCCACCCAGGACATCCACCTTTGTCATTAGCTCAGGAGAGGATGCAAGATGAGAATCTCTGCTATTGTGTGGGGGGACTCAGTTTCCCGGGTTTCCCCCATGGACACATGTTGTTCAGCTGGGTCTGAATTTCTCCAGACAAGCTGTCTTGGGAAGGATTTGGCCAGCCCTAAGAAGCTGAAGGGAAAGGGCGGAGGGGGGTTCTCTCTCTGCCCCCGACAGCCCCGAGCTGGGTCGCTCCCTCAGACCTGGCCAGGGGCAGCCCATCCCCCGGCGCCCTTCCCCGGGGCATCCAAGGGCAGGCTCGGCGCCAGCCCCACCCCGCTCGCCACTGCCCGACCATCGTCCTCCCTCGGGGGGCCTGGGCAGGACAGGGACCCGGCTGTGGGAGGCCTCCAGATCTCAGGCCTGGCACACCGTTTACCAGGCTGCTTCCTCCTCTGACTGGGGCCCAGCACACGCCCCAGGAGACTTGGCAGCCGCCCCCAGGGCTCTATCCTCTGGAACTCGTCCCCTTGGAAGGGGCCTGGCCCAGGTGCCAGGTTCGGCTGGTCGGCCAGCCTCCTTTGGAGAAAGCAGGCAAGCCGAGCCAGGCTTGCAGTGGCCCTGGCGTGACACCTGCCACCTCAGGCAGAGGGCCTCCCGCGTGCCCTCCATGGCGGGTTTCTCCCCGGAGCCGTGGCCTGGGCACTAGGAAGGCCGGGCCTCCCCGACTCCCGGGAGGAGGGGCTAGCCCAGTTGCGTCCTGGCCCCCAAACCCTCTGGTGCCATCTGCCTGTCTCGGCACTTCTGACTCCACAGAGCCTTTCCTACATCTGGGCTGCCTGCCGTGGCAAAGTGCAGGCGTGGGGTGAGGCCATGCCTTCTCTTTCCAGGAAAAAGTGAGCCCCTGGCCGAAGCAGCAGGCCCAGGCAGAGCCTTGAGCTTGAAGCCCAGTAGGTCTGTGGCCCTCAGGGCCAGAGCAATGCTTTCAAGGCAGGGAAGCGGCCTGCAAGCTGAGTGGGAGTGGGGGAGGGGAGGGAGACAGCTGAAGCCGAGTCCAGAAGGGCGGCGATGGAAGAGCTGCAGCTGGGTCAGAGCCTGGAGGGAGGGCGGGGCCTTCACTGAGGAGCCCCCCCCCGAGGGCAGCCCTAGGCCCCGGCTGTCGCGCATGCGCCCTTGGCCTGTGCGGTGTGTGGGGGCTTGAACCCAAGCCCGCAGGGCTCCCGGAGCGGCCAGAGAAAGAAGGGCCCATGGAGAGGTAGGCGAGGTGGGCAGGGGGCGCCACCTTACTCTCCTCAGCTCCCTGAGGGAGAGAGAGAGAGACAGAGACAGAGAGAGAGATCCCTGACCTCTGAGTCTCTGCCTCCACCGCTGGCTGGTGCCAACTCACGCGCCATCCCACTTCCAGCCATCACCCCCACGCCTGCCCCGGGGACAGCCCCACCACAGAGAGGCCGGTTGGTTCCTGCTCACCTCTGTGCCGTCCCTTCCCGACCTGACCCCAGTGCAGGGGATAAGCTTCAGACAAGTCTTTCCATGTCCCTCTGCATGACAATAGACTTCCTCCCCTCTCCCATTCCACAGGCCCACCCGGGACATCCACCTTTGTCATTAGCTCAGGAGAGGATGCAAGATGAGAATCTCTGCTATTGTGTGGGGAGACTCAGTTTCCCGGGTTTCCCCCATGGACACATGTTCTTCAGCTGGGTCTGATTTTCTCCAGACAAGCTGTCTTGGGAAGGATTTGGCCAGCCCTAAGAAGCTGAAGGGAAAGGGCGGAGGGGGGTTCTCTCTCTGCCCCCGACAGCCCCGAGCTGGGTCGCTCCCTCAGACCTGGCCAGGGGCAGCCCATCCCCCGGCGCCCTTCCCCGGGGCATCCAAGGGCAGGCTCGGCGCCAGCCCCACCCCGCTCGCCACTGCCCGACCATCGTCCTCCCTCGGGGGGCCTGGGCAGGACAGGGACCCGGCTGTGGGAGGCCTCCAGATCTCAGGCCTGGCACACCGTTTACCAGGCTGCTTCCTCCTCTGACTGGGGCCCAGCACACGCCCCAGGAGACTTGGCAGCCGCCCCCAGGGCTCTATCCTCTGGAACTCGTCCCCTTGGAAGGGGCCTGGCCCAGGTGCCAGGTTCGGCTGGTCGGCCAGCCTCCTTTGGAGAAAGCAGGCAAGCCGAGCCAGGCTTGCAGTGGCCCTGGCGTGACACCTGCCACCTCAGGCAGAGGGCCTCCCGCGTGCCCTCCATGGCGGGTTTCTCCCCGGAGCCGTGGCCTGGGCACTAGGAAGGCCGGGCCTCCCCGACTCCCGGGAGGAGGGGCTAGCCCAGTTGCGTCCTGGCCCCCAAACCCTCTGGTGCCATCTGCCTGTCTCGGCACTTCTGACTCCACAGAGCCTTTCCTACATCTGGGCTGCCTGCCGGGGCAAAGTGCAGGCGTGGGGTGAGGCCATGCCTTCTCTTTCCAGGAAAAAGTGAGCCCCTGGCCGAAGCAGCAGGCCCAGGCAGAGCCTTGAGCTTGAAGCCCAGTAGGTCTGTGGCCCTCAGGGCCAGAGTAATGCTTTCAAGGCAGGGAAGCGGCCTGCAAGCTGAGTGGGAGTGGGGGAGGGGAGGGAGACAGCTGAAGCCGAGTCCAGAAGGGCGGCGATGGAAGAGCTGCAGCTGGGTCAGAGCCTGGAGGGAGGGCGGGGCCTTCACTGAGGACCCCCCCCCTGAGGGCAGCCCTAGGCCCCGGCGGTCGCGCATGCTCCCTTGGCCTGTGCGGTGTGTGGGGGCTTGAACCCAAGCCCGCAGGGCTCCCGGAGCGGCCAGAGAAAGAAGGGCCCATGGAGAGGTAGGCGAGGTGGGCAGGGGGCGCCACCTTACTCTCCTCAGCTCCCTGAGGGAGAGAGAGAGAGACAGAGACAGAGAGAGAGATCCCTGACCTCTGAGTCTCTGCCTCCACCGCTGGCTGGTGCCAACTCACGCGCCATCCCACTTCCAGCCATCACCCCCACGCCTGCCCCGGGGCCAGCCCCACCACAGAGAGGCCGGTTGGTTCCTGCTCACCTCTGTGCCGTCCCTTCCCGACCTGACCCCAGTGCAGGGGATAAGCTTCAGACAAGTCTTTCCATGTCCCTCTGCATGACAATACACTTCCTCCCCTCTCCCATTCCACAGGCCCACCCGGGACATCCACCTTTGTCATTAGCTCAGGAGAGGATGCAAGATGAGTATCTCTGCTATTGTGTGGGGGGACTCAGTTTCCCGGGTTTCCCCCATGGACACATGTTCTTCAGCTGGGTCTGAATTTCTCCAGACAAGCTGTCTTGGGAAGGATTTGGCCAGCCCTAAGAACCTGAAGGGAAAGGGCGGAGGGGGGTTCTCTCTCTGCCCCCGACAGCCCCGAGCTGGGTCGCTCCCTCGGACCTGGCCAGGGGCAGCCCATCCCCCGGCGCCCTTCCCCGGGGCATCCAAGGGCAGGCTCGGCGCCAGCCCCACCCCGCTCGCCACTGCCCGACCATCGTCCTCCCTCGGGGGGCCTGGGCAGGACAGGGACCCGGCTGTGGGAGGCCTCCAGATCTCAGGCCTGGCACACCGTTTACCAGGCTGCTTCCTCCTCTGACTGGGGCCCAGCACACGCCCCAGGAGACTTGGCAGCCGCCCCCAGGGCTCTATCCTCTGGAACTCGTCCCCTTGGAAGGGGCCTGGCCCAGGTGCCAGGTTCGGCTGGTCGGCCAGCCTCCTTTGGAGAAAGCAGGCAAGCCGAGCCAGGCTTGCAGTGGCCCTGGCGTGACACCTGCCACCTCAGGCAGAGGGCCTCCCGCGTGCCCTCCATGGCGGGTTTCTCCCCGGAGCCGTGGCCTGGGCACTAGGAAGGCCGGGCCTCCCCGACTCCCGGGAGGAGGGGCTAGCCCAGTTGCGTCCTGGCCCCCAAACCCTCTGGTGCCATCTGCCTGTCTCGGCACTTCTGACTCCACAGAGCCTTTCCTACATCTGGGCTGCCTGCCGTGGCAAAGTGCAGGCGTGGGGTGAGGCCATGCCTTCTCTTTCCAGGAAAAAGTGAGCCCCTGGCCGAAGCAGCAGGCCCAGGCAGAGCCTTGAGCTTGAAGCCCAGTAGGTCTGTGGCCCTCAGGGCCAGAGCAATGCTTTCAAGGCAGGGAAGCGGCCTGCAAGCTGAGTGGGAGTGGGGGAGGGGAGGGAGACAGCTGAAGCCGAGTCCAGAAGGGTGGCGATGGAAGAGCTGCAGCTGGGTCAGAGCCTGGAGGGAGGGCGGGGCCTTCACTGAGGACCCCCCCCCCCCCGAGGGCAGCCCTAGGCCCCGGCGGTCGCGCATGCGCCCTTGGCCTGTGCGGTGTGTGGGGGCTTGAACCCAAGCCCGCAGGGCTCCCGGAGCGGCCAGAGAAAGAAGGGCCCATGGAGAGGTAGGCGAGGTGGGCAGGGGGCGCCACCTTACTCTCCTCAGCTCCCTGAGGGAGAGAGAGAGAGACAGAGACAGAGAGAGAGATCCCTGACCTCTGAGTCTCTGCCTCCACCGCTGGCTGGTGCCAACTCACGCGCCATCCCACTTCCAGCCATCACCCCCACGCCTGCCCCGGGGCCAGCCCCACCACAGAGAGGCCGGTTGTTTCCTGCTCACCTCTGTGCCGTCCCTTCCCGACCTGACCCCAGTGCAGGGGATAAGCTTCAGACAAGTCTTTCCATGTCCCTCTGCATGACAATAGACTTCCTCCCCTCTCCCATTCCACAGGCCCACCCGGGACATCCACCTTTGTCATTAGCTCAGGAGAGGATGCAAGATGAGAATCTCTGCTATTGTGTGGGGAGACTCAGTTTCCCGGGTTTCCCCCATGGACACATGTTCTTCAGCTGGGTCTGATTTTCTCCAGACAAGCTGTCTTGGGAAGGATTTGGCCAGCCCTAAGAAGCTGAAGGGAAAGGGCGGAGGGGGGTTCTCTCTCTGCCCCCGACAGCCCCGAGCTGGGTCGGTCCCTCAGACCTGGCCAGGGGCAGCCCATCCCCCGGCGCCCTTCCCCGGGGCATCCAAGGGCAGGCTCGGCGCCAGCCCCACCCCGCTCGCCACTGCCCGACCATCGTCCTCCCTCGGGGGGCCTGGGCAGGACAGGGACCCGGCTGTGGGAGGCCTCCAGATCTCAGGCCTGGCACACCGTTTACCAGGCTGCTTCCTCCTCTGACTGGGGCCCAGCACACGCCCCAGGAGACTTGGCAGCCGCCCCCAGGGCTCTATCCTCTGGAACTCGTCCCCTTGGAAGGGGCCTGGCCCAGGTGCCAGGTTCGGCTGGTCGGCCAGCCTCCTTTGGAGAAAGCAGGCAAGCCGAGCCAGGCTTGCAGTGGCCCTGGCGTGACACTTGCCACCTCAGGCAGAGGGCCTCCCGCGTGCCCTCCATGGCGGGTTTCTCCCCGGAGCCGTGGCCTGGGCACTAGGAAGGCCGGGCCTCCCCGACTCCCGGGAGGAGGGGCTAGCCCAGTTGCGTCCTGGCCCCCAAACCCTCTGGTGCCATCTGCCTGTCTCGGCACTTCTGACTCCACAGAGCCTTTCCTACATCTGGGCTGCCTGCCGTGGCAAAGTGCAGGCGTGGGGTGAGGCCATGCCTTCTCTTTCCAGGAAAAAGTGAGCCCCTGGCCGAAGCAGCAGGCCCAGGCAGAGCCTTGAGCTTGAAGCCCAGTAGGTCTGTGGCCCTCAGGGCCAGAGCAATGCTTTCAAGGCAGGGAAGCGGCCTGCAAGCTGAGTGGGAGTGGGGGAGGGGAGGGAGACAGCTGAAGCCGAGTCCAGAAGGGTGGCGATGGAAGAGCTGCAGCTGGGTCAGAGCCTGGAGGGAGGGCGGGGCCTTCACTGAGGACCCCCCCCCCCCCCCGAGGGCAGCCCTAGGCCCCGGCGGACGCGCATGCGCCCTTGGCCTGTGCGGTGTGTGGGGTTTAAACCCAAGCCCGCAGGGCTCCCGGAGCGGCCAGAGAAAGAAGGGCCCATGGAGAGGTAGGCGAGGTGGGCAGGGGGCGCCACCTTACTCTCCTCAGCTCCCTGAGGGAGAGAGAGAGAGACAGAGACAGAGAGAGAGATCCCTGACCTCTGAGTCTCTGCCTCCACCGCTGGCTGGTGCCAACTCACGCGCCATCCCACTTCCAGCCATCACCCCCACGCCTGCCCCGGGGCCAGCCCCACCACAGAGAGGCCGGTTGGTTCCTGCTCACCTCTGTGCCGTCCCTTCCCGACCTGACCCCAGTGCAGGGGATAAGCTTCAGACAAGTCTTTCCATGTCCCTCTGCATGACAATAGACTTCCTCCCCTCTCCCATTCCACAGGCCCACCCGGGACATCCACCTTTGTCATTAGCTCAGGAGAGGATGCAAGATGAGAATCTCTGCTATTGTGTGGGGAGACTCAGTTTCCCGGGTTTCCCCCATGGACACATGTTCTTCAGCTGGGTCTGATTTTCTCCAGACAAGCTGTCTTGGGAAGGATTTGGCCAGCCCTAAGAAGCTGAAGGGAAAGGGCGGAGGGGGGTTCTCTCTCTGCCCCCGACAGCCCCGAGCTGGGTCGGTCCCTCAGACCTGGCCAGGGGCAGCCCATCCCCCGGCGCCCTTCCCCGGGGCATCCAAGGGCAGGCTCGGCGCCAGCCCCACCCCGCTCGCCACTGCCCGACCATCGTCCTCCCTCGGGGGGCCTGGGCGGGACAGGGACCCGGCTGTGGGAGGCCTCCAGATCTCAGGCCTGGCACACCGTTTACCAGGCTGCTTCCTCCTCTGACGGGGGCCCAGCACACGCCCCAGGAGACTTGGCAGCCGCCCCCAGGGCTCTATCCTCTGGAACTCGTCCCCTTGGAAGGGGCCTGGCCCAGGTGCCAGGTTCGGCTGGTCGGCCAGCCTCCTTTGGAGAAAGCAGGCAAGCCGAGCCAGGCTTGCAGTGGCCCTGGCGTGACACCTGCCACCTCAGGCAGAGGGCCTCCCGCGTGCCCTCCATGGCGGGTTTCTCCCCGGAGCCGTGGCCTGGGCACTAGGAAGGCCGGGCCTCCCCGACTCCCGGGAGGAGGGGCTAGCCCAGTTGCGCCCTGGCCCCCAAACCCTCTGGTGCCATCTGCCTGTCTCGGCACTTCTGACTCCACAGAGCCTTTCCTACATCTGGGCTGCCTGCCGTGGCAAAGTGCAGGCGTGGGGTGAGGCCATGCCTTCTCTTTCCAGGAAAAAGTGAGCCCCTGGCCGAAGCAGCAGGCCCAGGCAGAGCCTTGAGCTTGAAGCCCAGTAGGTCTGTGGCCCTCAGGGCCAGAGCAATGCTTTCAAGGCAGGGAAGCGGCCTGCAAGCTGAGTGGGAGTGGGGGAGGGGAGGGAGACAGCTGAAGCCGAGTCCAGAAGGGCGGCGATGGAAGAGCTGCAGCTGGGTCAGAGCCTGGAGGGAGGGCGGGGCCTTCACTGAGGACCCCCCCCCCCCCCGAGGGCAGCCCTAGGCCCCGGCGGTCGCGCATGCGCCCTTGGCCTGTGCGGTGTGTGGGGGCTTGAACCCAAGCCCGCAGGGCTCCCGGAGCGGCCAGAGAAAGAAGGGCCCATGGAGAGGTAGGCGAGGTGGGCAGGGGGCGCCACCTTACTCTCCTCAGCTCCCTGAGGGAGAGAGAGAGAGACAGAGACAGAGAGAGAGATCCCTGACCTCTGAGTCTCTGCCTCCACCGCTGGCTGGTGCCAACTCACGCGCCATCCCACTTCCAGCCATCACCCCCACGCCTGCCCCGGGGCCAGCCCCACCACAGAGAGGCCGGTTGGTTCCTGCTCACCTCTGTGCCGTCCCTTCCCGACCTGACCCCAGTGCAGGGGATAAGCTTCAGACAAGTCTTTCCATGTCCCTCTGCATGACAATAGACTTCCTCCCCTCTCCCATTCCACAGGCCCACCCGGGACATCCACCTTTGTCATTAGCTCAGGAGAGGATGCAAGATGAGAATCTCTGCTATTGTGTGGGGAGACTCAGTTTCCCGGGTTTCCCCCATGGACACATGTTCTTCAGCTGGGTCTGATTTTCTCCAGACAAGCTGTCTTGGGAAGGATTTGGCCAGCCCTAAGAAGCTGAAGGGAAAGGGCGGAGGGGGGTTCTCTCTCTGCCCCCGACAGCCCCGAGCTGGGTCGGTCCCTCAGACCCGGCCAGGGGCAGCCCATCCCCCGGCGCCCTTCCCCGGGGCATCCAAGGGCAGGCTCGGCGCCAGCCCCACCCCGCTCGCCACTGCCCGACCATCGTCCTCCCTCGGGGGGCCTGGGCAGGACAGGGACCCGGCTGTGGGAGGCCTCCAGATCTCAGGCCTGGCACACCGTTTACCAGGCTGCTTCCTCCTCTGACTGGGGCCCAGCACACGCCCCAGGAGACTTGGCAGCCGCCCCCAGGGCTCTATCCTTTGGAACTCGTCCCCTTGGAAGGGGCCTGGCCCAGGTGCCAGGTTCGGCTGGTCGGCCAGCCTCCTTTGGAGAAAGCAGGCAAGCCGAGCCAGGCTTGCAGTGGCCCTGGCGTGACACCTGCCACCTCAGGCAGAGGGCCTCCCGCGTGCCCTCCATGGCGGGTTTCTCCCCGGAGCCGTGGCCTGGGCACTAGGAAGGCCGGGCCTCCCCGACTCCCGGGAGGAGGGGCTAGCCCAGTTGCGCCCTGGCCCCCAAACCCTCTGGTGCCATCTGCCTGTCTCGGCACTTCTGACTCCACAGAGCCTTTCCTACATCTGGGCTGCCTGCCGTGGCAAAGTGCAGGCGTGGGGTGAGGCCATGCCTTCTCTTTCCAGGAAAAAGTGAGCCCCTGGCCGAAGCAGCAGGCCCAGGCAGAGCCTTGAGCTTGAAGCCCAGTAGGTCTGTGGCCCTCAGGGCCAGAGCAATGCTTTCAAGGCAGGGAAGCGGCCTGCAAGCTGAGTGGGAGTGGGGGAGGGGAGGGAGACAGCTGAAGCCGAGACCAGAAGGGCGGCGATGGAAGAGCTGCAGCTGGGTCAGAGCCTGGAGGGAGGGCGGGGCCTTCACTGAGGACCCCCCCCCCCGAGGGCAGCCCTAGGCCCCGGCGGTCGCGCATGCGCCCTTGGACTGTGCGGTGTGTGGGGGCTTGAACCCAAGCCCGCAGGGCTCCCGGAGCGGCCAGAGAAAGAAGGGCCCATGGAGAGGTAGGCGAGGTGGGCAGGGGGCGCCACCTTACTCTCCTCAGCTCCCTGAGGGGAGAGAGAGAGACAGAGACAGAGAGAGAGATCCCTGACCTCTGAGTCTCTGCCTCCACCGCTGGCTGGTGCCAACTCACGCGCCATCCCACTTCCAGCCATCACCCCCACGCCTGCCCCGGGGCCAGCCCCACCACAGAGAGGCCGGTTGGTTCCTGCTCACCTCTGTGCCGTCCCTTCCCGACCTGACCCCAGTGCAGGGGATAAGCTTCAGACAAGTCTTTCCATGTCCCTCTGCATGACAATAGACTTCCTCCCCTCTCCCATTCCACAGGCCCACCCGGGACATCCACCTTTGTCATTAGCTCAGGAGAGGATGCAAGATGAGAATCTCTGCTATTGTGTGGGGAGACTCAGTTTCCCGGGTTTCCCCCATGGACACATGTTCTTCAGCTGGGTCTGATTTTCTCCAGACAAGCTGTCTTGGGAAGGATTTGGCCAGCCCTAAGAAGCTGAAGGGAAAGGGCGGAGGGGGGTTCTCTCTCTGCCCCCGACAGCCCCGAGCTGGGTCGGTCCCTCAGACCCGGCCAGGGGCAGCCCATCCCCCGGCGCCCTTCCCCGGGGCATCCAAGGGCAGGCTCGGCGCCAGCCCCACCCCGCTCGCCACTGCCCGACCATCGTCCTCCCTCGGGGGGCCTGGGCGGGACAGGGACCCGGCTGTGGGAGGCCTCCAGATCTCAGGCCAGGCACACCGTTTACCAGGCTGCTTCCTCCTCTGACGGGGGCCCAGCACACGCCCCAGGAGACTTGGCAGCCGCCCCCAGGGCTCTATCCTCTGGAACTCGTCCCCTTGGAAGGGGCCTGGCCCAGGTGCCAGGTTCGGCTGGTCGGCCAGCCTCCTTTGGAGAAAGCAGGCAAGCCGAGCCAGGCTTGCAGTGGCCCTGGCGTGACACCTGCCACCTCAGGCAGAGGGCCTCCCGCGTGCCCTCCATGGCGGGTTTCTCCCCGGAGCCGTGGCCTGGGCACTAGGAAGGCCGGGCCTCCCCGACTCCCGGGAGGAGGGGCTAGCCCAGTTGCGCCCTGGCCCCCAAACCCTCTGGTGCCATCTGCCTGTCTCGGCACTTCTGACTCCACAGAGCCTTTCCTACATCTGGGCTGCCTGCCGTGGCAAAGTGCAGGCGTGGGGTGAGGCCATGCCTTCTCTTTCCAGGAAAAAGTGAGCCCCTGGCCGAAGCAGCAGGCCCAGGCAGAGCCTTGAGCTTGAAGCCCAGTAGGTCTGTGGCCCTCAGGGCCAGAGCAATGCTTTCAAGGCAGGGAAGCGGCCTGCAAGCTGAGTGGGAGTGGGGGAGGGGAGGGAGACAGCTGAAGCCGAGTCCAGAAGGGCGGCGATGGAAGAGCTGCAGCTGGGTCAGAGCCTGGAGGGAGGGCGGGGCCTTCACTGAGGACCCCCCCCCCGAGGGCAGCCCTAGGCCCCGGCGGTCGCGCATGCGCCCTTGGCCTGTGCGGTGTGTGGGGGCTTGAACCCAAGCCCGCAGGGCTCCCGGAGCGGCCAGAGAAAGAAGGGCCCATGGAGAGGTAGGCGAGGTGGGCAGGGGGCGCCACCTTACTCTCCTCAGCTCCCTGAGGGAGAGAGAGAGAGACAGAGACAGAGAGAGAGATCCCTGACCTCTGAGTCTCTGCCTCCACCGCTGGCTGGTGCCAACTCACGCGCCATCCCACTTCCAGCCATCACCCCCACGCCTGCCCCGGGGCCAGCCCCACCACAGAGAGGCCGGTTGGTTCCTGCTCACCTCTGTGCCAACCCTTCCGGACCTGACCCCAGTGCAGGGGATAAGCTTCAGACAAGTCTTTCCATGTCCCTCTGCATGACAATAGACTTCCTCCCCTCTCCCATTCCACAGGCCCACCCGGGACATCCACCTTTGTCATTAGCTCAGGAGAGGATGCAAGATGAGAATCTCTGCTATTGTGTGGGGGGACTCAGTTTCCCGGGTTTCCCCCATGGACACATGTTCTTCAGCTGGGTCTGAATTTCTCCAGACAAGCTGTCTTGGGAAGGATTTGGCCAGCCCTAAGAAGCTGAAGGGAAAGGGCGGAGGGGGGTTCTCTCTCTGCCCCCGACAGCCCCGAGCTGGGTCGCTCCCTCAGACCTGGCCAGGGGCAGCCCATCCCCCGGCGCCCTTCCCCGGGGCATCCAAGGGCAGGCTCGGCGCCAGCCCCACCCCGCTCGCCACTGCCCGACCATCGTCCTCCCTCGGGGGGCCTGGGCAGGACAGGGACCCGGCTGTGGGAGGCCTCCAGATCTCAGGCCTGGCACACCGTTTACCAGGCTGCTTCCTCCTCTGACTGGGGCCCAGCACACGCCCCAGGAGACTTGGCAGCCGCCCCCAGGGCTCTATCCTCTGGAACTCGTCCCCTTGGAAGGGGCCTGGCCCAGGTGCCAGGTTCGGCTGGTCGGCCAGCCTCCTTTGGAGAAAGCAGGCAAGCCGAGCCAGGCTTGCAGTGGCCCTGGCGTGACACCTGCCACCTCAGGCAGAGGGCCTCCCGCGTGCCCTCCATGGCGGGTTTCTCCCCGGAGCCGTGGCCTGGGCACTAGGAAGGCCGGGCCTCCCCGACTCCCGGGAGGAGGGGCTAGCCCAGTTGCGTCCTGGCCCCCAAACCCTCTGGTGCCATCTGCCTGTCTCGGCACTTCTGACTCCACAGAGCCTTTCCTACATCTGGGCTGCCTGCCGTGGCAAAGTGCAGGCGTGGGGTGAGGCCATGCCTTCTCTTTCCAGGAAAAAGTGAGCCCCTGGCCGAAGCAGCAGGCCCAGGCAGAGCCTTGAGCTTGAAGCCCAGTAGGTCTGTGGCCCTCAGGGCCAGAGTAATGCTTTCAAGGCAGGGAAGCGGCCTGCAAGCTGAGTGGGAGTGGGGGAGGGGAGGGAGACAGCTGAAGCCGAGTCCAGAAGGGCGGCGATGGAAGAGCTGCAGCTGGGTCAGAGCCTGGAGGGAGGGCGGGGCCTTCACTGAGGACCCCCCCCTGAGGCCAGCCCTAGGCCCCGGCGGTCGCGCATGCGCCCTTGGCCTGTGCGGTGTGTGGGGGCTTGAACCCAAGCCCGCAGGGCTCCCGGAGCGGCCAGAGAAAGAAGGGCCCATGGAGAGGTAGGCGAGGTGGGCAGGGGGCGCCACCTTACTCTCCTCAGCTCCCTGAGGGAGAGAGAGAGAGACAGAGACAGAGAGAGAGATCCCTGACCACTGAGTCTCTGCCTCCACCGCTGGCTGGTGCCAACTCACGCGCCATCCCACTTCCAGCCATCACCCCCACGCCTGCCCCGGGGCCAGCCCCACCACAGAGAGGCCGGTTGGTTCCTGCTCACCTCTGTGCCGTCCCTTCCTGACCTGACCACAGTGCAGGGGATAAGCTTCAGACAAGTCTTTCCATGTCCCTCTGCATGACAATACACTTCCTCCCCTCTCCCATTCCACAGGCCCACCCGGGACATCCACCTTTGTCATTAGCTCAGGAGAGGATGCAAGATGAGAATCTCTGCTATTGTGTGGGGGGACTCAGTTTCCCGGGTTTCCCCCATGGACACATGTTCTTCAGCTGGGTCTGAATTTCTCCAGACAAGCTGTCTTGGGAAGGATTTGGCCAGCCCTAAGAAGCTGAAGGGAAAGGGCGGAGGGGGGTTCTCTCTCTGCCCCCGACAGCCCCGAGCTGGGTCGCTCCCTCAGACCTGGCCAGGGGCAGCCCATCCCCCGGCGCCCTTCCCCGGGGCAGCCAAGGGCAGGCTCGGCGCCA
The DNA here is from genome assembly GCF_020826845.1 of Diceros bicornis minor. NCBI lineage: Eukaryota > Metazoa > Chordata > Mammalia > Perissodactyla > Rhinocerotidae > Diceros > Diceros bicornis. The sequence goes on along the minus strand of NC_080770.1, from coordinate 41,290,391 downwards.
GCCCCACCCCGCTCGCCACTGCCCGACCATCGTCCTCCCTCGGGGGGCCTGGGCGGGACAGGGACCCGGCTGTGGGAGGCCTCCAGATCTCAGGCCTGGCACACCGTTTACCAGGCTGCTTCCTCCTCTGACGGGGGCCCAGCACACGCCCCAGGAGACTTGGCAGCCGCCCCCAGGGCTCTATCCTCTGGAACTCGTCCCCTTGGAAGGGGCCTGGCCCAGGTGCCAGGTTCGGCTGGTCGGCCAGCCTCCTTTGGAGAAAGCAGGCAAGCCGAGCCAGGCTTGCAGTGGCCCTGGCGTGACACCTGCCACCTCAGGCAGAGGGCCTCCCGCGTGCCCTCCATGGCGGGTTTCTCCCCGGAGCCGTGGCCTGGGCACTAGGAAGGCCGGGCCTCCCCGACTCCCGGGAGGAGGGGCTAGCCCAGTTGCGCCCTGGCCCCCAAACCCTCTGGTGCCATCTGCCTGTCTCGGCACTTCTGACTCCACAGAGCCTTTCCTACATCTGGGCTGCCTGCCGTGGCAAAGTGCAGGCGTGGGGTGAGGCCATGCCTTCTCTTTCCAGGAAAAAGTGAGCCCCTGGCCGAAGCAGCAGGCCCAGGCAGAGCCTTGAGCTTGAAGCCCAGTAGGTCTGTGGCCCTCAGGGCCAGAGCAATGCTTTCAAGGCAGGGAAGCGGCCTGCAAGCTGAGTGGGAGTGGGGGAGGGGAGGGAGACAGCTGAAGCCGAGTCCAGAAGGGCGGCGATGGAAGAGCTGCAGCTGGGTCAGAGCCTGGAGGGAGGGCGGGGCCTTCACTGAGGACCCCCCCCCCCGAGGGCAGCCCTAGGCCCCGGCGGTCGCGCATGCGCCCTTGGCCTGTGCGGTGTGTGGGGGCTTGAACCCAAGCCCGCAGGGCTCCCGGAGCGGCCAGAGAAAGAAGGGCCCATGGAGAGGTAGGCGAGGTGGGCAGGGGGCGCCACCTTACTCTCCTCAGCTCCCTGAGGGAGAGAGAGAGAGACAGAGACAGAGAGAGAGATCCCTGACCTCTGAGTCTCTGCCTCCACCGCTGGCTGGTGCCAACTCACGCGCCATCCCACTTCCAGCCATCACCCCCACGCCTGCCCCGGGGCCAGCCCCACCACAGAGAGGCCGGTTGGTTCCTGCTCACCTCTGTGCCGTCCCTTCCCGACCTGACCCCAGTGCAGGGGATAAGCTTCAGACAAGTCTTTCCATGTCCCTCTGCATGACAATAGACTTCCTCCCCTCTCCCATTCCACAGGCCCACCCGGGACATCCACCTTTGTCATTAGCTCAGGAGAGGATGCAAGATGAGAATCTCTGCTATTGTGTGGGGAGACTCAGTTTCCCGGGTTTCCCCCATGGACACATGTTCTTCAGCTGGGTCTGATTTTCTCCAGACAAGCTGTCTTGGGAAGGATTTGGCCAGCCCTAAGAAGCTGAAGGGAAAGGGCGGAGGGGGGTTCTCTCTCTGCCCCCGACAGCCCCGAGCTGGGTCGGTCCCTCAGACCCGGCCAGGGGCAGCCCATCCCCCGGCGCCCTTCCCCGGGGCATCCAAGGGCAGGCTCGGCGCCAGCCCCACCCCGCTCGCCACTGCCCGACCATCGTCCTCCCTCGGGGGGCCTGGGCAGGACAGGGACCCGGCTGTGGGAGGCCTCCAGATCTCAGGCCTGGCACACCGTTTACCAGGCTGCTTCCTCCTCTGACTGGGGCCCAGCACACGCCCCAGGAGACTTGGCAGCCGCCCCCAGGGCTCTATCCTTTGGAACTCGTCCCCTTGGAAGGGGCCTGGCCCAGGTGCCAGGTTCGGCTGGTCGGCCAGCCTCCTTTGGAGAAAGCAGGCAAGCCGAGCCAGGCTTGCAGTGGCCCTGGCGTGACACCTGCCACCTCAGGCAGAGGGCCTCCCGCGTGCCCTCCATGGCGGGTTTCTCCCCGGAGCCGTGGCCTGGGCACTAGGAAGGCCGGGCCTCCCCGACTCCCGGGAGGAGGGGCTAGCCCAGTTGCGCCCTGGCCCCCAAACCCTCTGGTGCCATCTGCCTGTCTCGGCACTTCTGACTCCACAGAGCCTTTCCTACATCTGGGCTGCCTGCCGTGGCAAAGTGCAGGCGTGGGGTGAGGCCATGCCTTCTCTTTCCAGGAAAAAGTGAGCCCCTGGCCGAAGCAGCAGGCCCAGGCAGAGCCTTGAGCTTGAAGCCCAGTAGGTCTGTGGCCCTCAGGGCCAGAGCAATGCTTTCAAGGCAGGGAAGCGGCCTGCAAGCTGAGTGGGAGTGGGGGAGGGGAGGGAGACAGCTGAAGCCGAGTCCAGAAGGGCGGCGATGGAAGAGCTGCAGCTGGGTCAGAGCCTGGAGGGAGGGCGGGGCCTTCACTGAGGACCCCCCCCCCCGAGGGCAGCCCTAGGCCCCGGCGGTCGCGCATGCGCCCTTGGACTGTGCGGTGTGTGGGGGCTTGAACCCAAGCCCGCAGGGCTCCCGGAGCGGCCAGAGAAAGAAGGGCCCATGGAGAGGTAGGCGAGGTGGGCAGGGGGCGCCACCTTACTCTCCTCAGCTCCCTGAGGGGAGAGAGAGAGACAGAGACAGAGAGAGAGATCCCTGACCTCTGAGTCTCTGCCTCCACCGCTGGCTGGTGCCAACTCACGCGCCATCCCACTTCCAGCCATCACCCCCACGCCTGCCCCGGGGCCAGCCCCACCACAGAGAGGCCGGTTGGTTCCTGCTCACCTCTGTGCCGTCCCTTCCCGACCTGACCCCAGTGCAGGGGATAAGCTTCAGACAAGTCTTTCCATGTCCCTCTGCATGACAATAGACTTCCTCCCCTCTCCCATTCCACAGGCCCACCCGGGACATCCACCTTTGTCATTAGCTCAGGAGAGGATGCAAGATGAGAATCTCTGCTATTGTGTGGGGAGACTCAGTTTCCCGGGTTTCCCCCATGGACACATGTTCTTCAGCTGGGTCTGATTTTCTCCAGACAAGCTGTCTTGGGAAGGATTTGGCCAGCCCTAAGAAGCTGAAGGGAAAGGGCGGAGGGGGGTTCTCTCTCTGCCCCCGACAGCCCCGAGCTGGGTCGGTCCCTCAGACCCGGCCAGGGGCAGCCCATCCCCCGGCGCCCTTCCCCGGGGCATCCAAGGGCAGGCTCGGCGCCAGCCCCACCCCGCTCGCCACTGCCCGACCATCGTCCTCCCTCGGGGGGCCTGGGCGGGACAGGGACCCGGCTGTGGGAGGCCTCCAGATCTCAGGCCAGGCACACCGTTTACCAGGCTGCTTCCTCCTCTGACGGGGGCCCAGCACACGCCCCAGGAGACTTGGCAGCCGCCCCCAGGGCTCTATCCTCTGGAACTCGTCCCCTTGGAAGGGGCCTGGCCCAGGTGCCAGGTTCGGCTGGTCGGCCAGCCTCCTTTGGAGAAAGCAGGCAAGCCGAGCCAGGCTTGCAGTGGCCCTGGCGTGACACCTGCCACCTCAGGCAGAGGGCCTCCCGCGTGCCCTCCATGGCGGGTTTCTCCCCGGAGCCGTGGCCTGGGCACTAGGAAGGCCGGGCCTCCCCGACTCCCGGGAGGAGGGGCTAGCCCAGTTGCGCCCTGGCCCCCAAACCCTCTGGTGCCATCTGCCTGTCTCGGCACTTCTGACTCCACAGAGCCTTTCCTACATCTGGGCTGCCTGCCGTGGCAAAGTGCAGGCGTGGGGTGAGGCCATGCCTTCTCTTTCCAGGAAAAAGTGAGCCCCTGGCCGAAGCAGCAGGCCCAGGCAGAGCCTTGAGCTTGAAGCCCAGTAGGTCTGTGGCCCTCAGGGCCAGAGCAATGCTTTCAAGGCAGGGAAGCGGCCTGCAAGCTGAGTGGGAGTGGGGGAGGGGAGGGAGACAGCTGAAGCCGAGTCCAGAAGGGCGGCGATGGAAGAGCTGCAGCTGGGTCAGAGCCTGGAGGGAGGGCGGGGCCTTCACTGAGGACCCCCCCCCCGAGGGCAGCCCTAGGCCCCGGCGGTCGCGCATGCGCCCTTGGCCTGTGCGGTGTGTGGGGGCTTGAACCCAAGCCCGCAGGGCTCCCGGAGCGGCCAGAGAAAGAAGGGCCCATGGAGAGGTAGGCGAGGTGGGCAGGGGGCGCCACCTTACTCTCCTCAGCTCCCTGAGGGAGAGAGAGAGAGACAGAGACAGAGAGAGAGATCCCTGACCTCTGAGTCTCTGCCTCCACCGCTGGCTGGTGCCAACTCACGCGCCATCCCACTTCCAGCCATCACCCCCACGCCTGCCCCGGGGCCAGCCCCACCACAGAGAGGCCGGTTGGTTCCTGCTCACCTCTGTGCCAACCCTTCCGGACCTGACCCCAGTGCAGGGGATAAGCTTCAGACAAGTCTTTCCATGTCCCTCTGCATGACAATAGACTTCCTCCCCTCTCCCATTCCACAGGCCCACCCGGGACATCCACCTTTGTCATTAGCTCAGGAGAGGATGCAAGATGAGAATCTCTGCTATTGTGTGGGGGGACTCAGTTACCCGGGTTTCCCCCATGGACACATGTTCTTCAGCTGGGTCTGAATTTCTCCAGACAAGCTGTCTTGGGAAGGATTTGGCCAGCCCTAAGAAGCTGAAGGGAAAGGGCGGAGGGGGGTTCTCTCTCTGCCCCCGACAGCCCCGAGCTGGGTCGCTCCCTCAGACCTGGCCAGGGGCAGCCCATCCCCCGGCGCCCTTCCCCGGGGCATCCAAGGGCAGGCTCGGCGCCAGCCCCACCCCGCTCGCCACTGCCCGACCATCGTCCTCCCTCGGGGGGCCTGGGCAGGACAGGGACCCGGCTGTGGGAGGCCTCCAGATCTCAGGCCTGGCACACCGTTTACCAGGCTGCTTCCTCCTCTGACGGGGGCCCAGCACACGCCCCAGGAGACTTGGCAGCCGCCCCCAGGGCTCTATCCTCTGGAACTCGTCCCCTTGGAAGGGGCCTGGCCCAGGTGCCAGGTTCGGCTGGTCGGCCAGCCTCCTTTGGAGAAAGCAGGCAAGCCGAGCCAGGCTTGCAGTGGCCCTGGCGTGACACCTGCCACCTCAGGCAGAGGGCCTCCCGCGTGCCCTCCATGGCGGGTTTCTCCCCGGAGCCGTGGCCTGGGCACTAGGAAGGCCGGGCCTCCCCGACTCCCGGGAGGAGGGGCTAGCCCAGTTGCGCCCTGGCCCCCAAACCCTCTGGTGCCATCTGCCTGTCTCGGCACTTCTGACTCCACAGAGCCTTTCCTACATCTGGGCTGCCTGCCGTGGCAAAGTGCAGGCGTGGGGTGAGGCCATGCCTTCTCTTTCCAGGAAAAAGTGAGCCCCTGGCCGAAGCAGCAGGCCCAGGCAGAGCCTTGAGCTTGAAGCCCAGTAGGTCTGTGGCCCTCAGGGCCAGAGTAATGCTTTCAAGGCAGGGAAGCGGCCTGCAAGCTGAGTGGGAGTGGGGGAGGGGAGGGAGACAGCTGAAGCCGAGTCCAGAAGGGCGGCGATGGAAGAGCTGCAGCTGGGTCAGAGCCTGGAGGGAGGGCGGGGCCTTCACTGAGGACCCCCCCCTGAGGCCAGCCCTAGGCCCCGGCGGTCGCGCATGCGCCCTTGGCCTGTGCGGTGTGTGGGGGCTTGAACCCAAGCCCGCAGGGCTCCCGGAGCGGCCAGAGAAAGAAGGGCCCATGGAGAGGTAGGCGAGGTGGGCAGGGGGCGCCACCTTACTCTCCTCAGCTCCCTGAGGGAGAGAGAGAGAGACAGAGACAGAGAGAGAGATCCCTGACCACTGAGTCTCTGCCTCCACCGCTGGCTGGTGCCAACTCACGCGCCATCCCACTTCCAGCCATCACCCCCACGCCTGCCCCGGGGCCAGCCCCACCACAGAGAGGCCGGTTGGTTCCTGCTCACCTCTGTGCCGTCCCTTCCTGACCTGACCACAGTGCAGGGGATAAGCTTCAGACAAGTCTTTCCATGTCCCTCTGCATGACAATACACTTCCTCCCCTCTCCCATTCCACAGGCCCACCCGGGACATCCACCTTTGTCATTAGCTCAGGAGAGGATGCAAGATGAGAATCTCTGCTATTGTGTGGGGGGACTCAGTTTCCCGGGTTTCCCCCATGGACACATGTTCTTCAGCTGGGTCTGAATTTCTCCAGACAAGCTGTCTTGGGAAGGATTTGGCCAGCCCTAAGAAGCTGAAGGGAAAGGGCGGAGGGGGGTTCTCTCTCTGCCCCCGACAGCCCCGAGCTGGGTCGCTCCCTCAGACCTGGCCAGGGGCAGCCCATCCCCCGGCGCCCTTCCCCGGGGCAGCCAAGGGCAGGCTCGGCGCCAGCCCCACCCCGCTCGCCACTGCCCGACCATCGTCCTCCCTCGGGGGGCCTGGGCGGGACAGGGACCCGGCTGTGGGAGGCCTCCAGATCTCAGGCCTGGCACACCGTTTACCAGGCTGCTTCCTCCTCTGACGGGGGCCCAGCACACGCCCCAGGAGACTTGGCAGCCGCCCCCAGGGCTCTATCCTCTGGAACTCGTCCCCTTGGAAGGGGCCTGGCCCAGGTGCCAGGTTCGGCTGGTCGGCCAGCCTCCTTTGGAGAAAGCAGGCAAGCCGAGCCAGGCTTGCAGTGGCCCTGGCGTGACACCTGCCACCTCAGGCAGAGGGCCTCCCGCGTGCCCTCCATGGCGGGTTTCTCCCCGGAGCCGTGGCCTGGGCACTAGGAAGGCCGGGCCTCCCCGACTCCCGGGAGGAGGGGCTAGCCCAGTTGCGCCCTGGCCCCCAAACCCTCTGGTGCCATCTGCCTGTCTCGGCACTTCTGACTCCACAGAGCCTTTCCTACATCTGGGCTGCCTGCCGTGGCAAAGTGCAGGCGTGGGGTGAGGCCATGCCTTCTCTTTCCAGGAAAAAGTGAGCCCCTGGCCGAAGCAGCAGGCCCAGGCAGAGCCTTGAGCTTGAAGCCCAGTAGGTCTGTGGCCCTCAGGGCCAGAGCAATGCTTTCAAGGCAGGGAAGCGGCCTGCAAGCTGAGTGGGAGTGGGGGAGGGGAGGGAGACAGCTGAAGCCGAGTCCAGAAGGGCGGCGATGGAAGAGCTGCAGCTGGGTCAGAGCCTGGAGGGAGGGCGGGGCCTTCACTGAGGACCCCCCCCCCCCCGAGGGCAGCCCTAGGCCCCGGCGGTCGCGCATGCGCCCTTGGCCTGTGCGGTGTGTGGGGGCTTGAACCCAAGCCCGCAGGGCTCCCGGAGCGGCCAGAGAAAGAAGGGCCCATGGAGAGGTAGGCGAGGTGGGCAGGGGGCGCCACCTTACTCTCCTCAGCTCCCTGAGGGAGAGAGAGAGAGACAGAGACAGAGAGAGAGATCCCTGACCTCTGAGTCTCTGCCTCCACCGCTGGCTGGTGCCAACTCACGCGCCATCCCACTTCCAGCCATCACCCCCACGCCTGCCCCGGGGCCAGCCCCACCACAGAGAGGCCGGTTGGTTCCTGCTCACCTCTGTGCCGTCCCTTCCCGACCTGACCCCAGTGCAGGGGATAAGCTTCAGACAAGTCTTTCCATGTCCCTCTGCATGACAATAGACTTCCTCCCCTCTCCCATTCCACAGGCCCACCCGGGACATCCACCTTTGTCATTAGCTCAGGAGAGGATGCAAGATGAGAATCTCTGCTATTGTGTGGGGAGACTCAGTTTCCCGGGTTTCCCCCATGGACACATGTTCTTCAGCTGGGTCTGATTTTCTCCAGACAAGCTGTCTTGGGAAGGATTTGGCCAGCCCTAAGAAGCTGAAGGGAAAGGGCGGAGGGGGGTTCTCTCTCTGCCCCCGACAGCCCCGAGCTGGGTCGGTCCCTCAGACCCGGCCAGGGGCAGCCCATCCCCCGGCGCCCTTCCCCGGGGCATCCAAGGGCAGGCTCGGCGCCAGCCCCACCCCGCTCGCCACTGCCCGACCATCGTCCTCCCTCGGGGGGCCTGGGCAGGACAGGGACCCGGCTGTGGGAGGCCTCCAGATCTCAGGCCTGGCACACCGTTTACCAGGCTGCTTCCTCCTCTGACTGGGGCCCAGCACACGCCCCAGGAGACTTGGCAGCCGCCCCCAGGGCTCTATCCTTTGGAACTCGTCCCCTTGGAAGGGGCCTGGCCCAGGTGCCAGGTTCGGCTGGTCGGCCAGCCTCCTTTGGAGAAAGCAGGCAAGCCGAGCCAGGCTTGCAGTGGCCCTGGCGTGACACCTGCCACCTCAGGCAGAGGGCCTCCCGCGTGCCCTCCATGGCGGGTTTCTCCCCGGAGCCGTGGCCTGGGCACTAGGAAGGCCGGGCCTCCCCGACTCCCGGGAGGAGGGGCTAGCCCAGTTGCGCCCTGGCCCCCAAACCCTCTGGTGCCATCTGCCTGTCTCGGCACTTCTGACTCCACAGAGCCTTTCCTACATCTGGGCTGCCTGCCGTGGCAAAGTGCAGGCGTGGGGTGAGGCCATGCCTTCTCTTTCCAGGAAAAAGTGAGCCCCTGGCCGAAGCAGCAGGCCCAGGCAGAGCCTTGAGCTTGAAGCCCAGTAGGTCTGTGGCCCTCAGGGCCAGAGCAATGCTTTCAAGGCAGGGAAGCGGCCTGCAAGCTGAGTGGGAGTGGGGGAGGGGAGGGAGACAGCTGAAGCCGAGTCCAGAAGGGCGGCGATGGAAGAGCTGCAGCTGGGTCAGAGCCTGGAGGGAGGGCGGGGCCTTCACTGAGGACCCCCCCCCCCGAGGGCAGCCCTAGGCCCCGGCGGTCGCGCATGCGCCCTTGGACTGTGCGGTGTGTGGGGGCTTGAACCCAAGCCCGCAGGGCTCCCGGAGCGGCCAGAGAAAGAAGGGCCCATGGAGAGGTAGGCGAGGTGGGCAGGGGGCGCCACCTTACTCTCCTCAGCTCCCTGAGGGGAGAGAGAGAGACAGAGACAGAGAGAGAGATCCCTGACCTCTGAGTCTCTGCCTCCACCGCTGGCTGGTGCCAACTCACGCGCCATCCCACTTCCAGCCATCACCCCCACGCCTGCCCCGGGGCCAGCCCCACCACAGAGAGGCCGGTTGGTTCCTGCTCACCTCTGTGCCGTCCCTTCCCGACCTGACCCCAGTGCAGGGGATAAGCTTCAGACAAGTCTTTCCATGTCCCTCTGCATGACAATAGACTTCCTCCCCTCTCCCATTCCACAGGCCCACCCGGGACATCCACCTTTGTCATTAGCTCAGGAGAGGATGCAAGATGAGAATCTCTGCTATTGTGTGGGGAGACTCAGTTTCCCGGGTTTCCCCCATGGACACATGTTCTTCAGCTGGGTCTGATTTTCTCCAGACAAGCTGTCTTGGGAAGGATTTGGCCAGCCCTAAGAAGCTGAAGGGAAAGGGCGGAGGGGGGTTCTCTCTCTGCCCCCGACAGCCCCGAGCTGGGTCGGTCCCTCAGACCCGGCCAGGGGCAGCCCATCCCCCGGCGCCCTTCCCCGGGGCATCCAAGGGCAGGCTCGGCGCCAGCCCCACCCCGCTCGCCACTGCCCGACCATCGTCCTCCCTCGGGGGGCCTGGGCGGGACAGGGACCCGGCTGTGGGAGGCCTCCAGATCTCAGGCCAGGCACACCGTTTACCAGGCTGCTTCCTCCTCTGACGGGGGCCCAGCACACGCCCCAGGAGACTTGGCAGCCGCCCCCAGGGCTCTATCCTCTGGAACTCGTCCCCTTGGAAGGGGCCTGGCCCAGGTGCCAGGTTCGGCTGGTCGGCCAGCCTCCTTTGGAGAAAGCAGGCAAGCCGAGCCAGGCTTGCAGTGGCCCTGGCGTGACACCTGCCACCTCAGGCAGAGGGCCTCCCGCGTGCCCTCCATGGCGGGTTTCTCCCCGGAGCCGTGGCCTGGGCACTAGGAAGGCCGGGCCTCCCCGACTCCCGGGAGGAGGGGCTAGCCCAGTTGCGCCCTGGCCCCCAAACCCTCTGGTGCCATCTGCCTGTCTCGGCACTTCTGACTCCACAGAGCCTTTCCTACATCTGGGCTGCCTGCCGTGGCAAAGTGCAGGCGTGGGGTGAGGCCATGCCTTCTCTTTCCAGGAAAAAGTGAGCCCCTGGCCGAAGCAGCAGGCCCAGGCAGAGCCTTGAGCTTGAAGCCCAGTAGGTCTGTGGCCCTCAGGGCCAGAGCAATGCTTTCAAGGCAGGGAAGCGGCCTGCAAGCTGAGTGGGAGTGGGGGAGGGGAGGGAGACAGCTGAAGCCGAGTCCAGAAGGGCGGCGATGGAAGAGCTGCAGCTGGGTCAGAGCCTGGAGGGAGGGCGGGGCCTTCACTGAGGACCCCCCCCCCGAGGGCAGCCCTAGGCCCCGGCGGTCGCGCATGCGCCCTTGGCCTGTGCGGTGTGTGGGGGCTTGAACCCAAGCCCGCAGGGCTCCCGGAGCGGCCAGAGAAAGAAGGGCCCATGGAGAGGTAGGCGAGGTGGGCAGGGGGCGCCACCTTACTCTCCTCAGCTCCCTGAGGGAGAGAGAGAGAGACAGAGACAGAGAGAGAGATCCCTGACCTCTGAGTCTCTGCCTCCACCGCTGGCTGGTGCCAACTCACGCGCCATCCCACTTCCAGCCATCACCCCCACGCCTGCCCCGGGGCCAGCCCCACCACAGAGAGGCCGGTTGGTTCCTGCTCACCTCTGTGCCAACCCTTCCGGACCTGACCCCAGTGCAGGGGATAAGCTTCAGACAAGTCTTTCCATGTCCCTCTGCATGACAATAGACTTCCTCCCCTCTCCCATTCCACAGGCCCACCCGGGACATCCACCTTTGTCATTAGCTCAGGAGAGGATGCAAGATGAGAATCTCTGCTATTGTGTGGGGGGACTCAGTTACCCGGGTTTCCCCCATGGACACATGTTCTTCAGCTGGGTCTGAATTTCTCCAGACAAGCTGTCTTGGGAAGGATTTGGCCAGCCCTAAGAAGCTGAAGGGAAAGGGCGGAGGGGGGTTCTCTCTCTGCCCCCGACAGCCCCGAGCTGGGTCGCTCCCTCAGACCTGGCCAGGGGCAGCCCATCCCCCGGCGCCCTTCCCCGGGGCATCCAAGGGCAGGCTCGGCGCCAGCCCCACCCCGCTCGCCACTGCCCGACCATCGTCCTCCCTCGGGGGGCCTGGGCAGGACAGGGACCCGGCTGTGGGAGGCCTCCAGATCTCAGGCCTGGCACACCGTTTACCAGGCTGCTTCCTCCTCTGACGGGGGCCCAGCACACGCCCCAGGAGACTTGGCAGCCGCCCCCAGGGCTCTATCCTCTGGAACTCGTCCCCTTGGAAGGGGCCTGGCCCAGGTGCCAGGTTCGGCTGGTCGGCCAGCCTCCTTTGGAGAAAGCAGGCAAGCCGAGCCAGGCTTGCAGTGGCCCTGGCGTGACACCTGCCACCTCAGGCAGAGGGCCTCCCGCGTGCCCTCCATGGCGGGTTTCTCCCCGGAGCCGTGGCCTGGGCACTAGGAAGGCCGGGCCTCCCCGACTCCCGGGAGGAGGGGCTAGCCCAGTTGCGCCCTGGCCCCCAAACCCTCTGGTGCCATCTGCCTGTCTCGGCACTTCTGACTCCACAGAGCCTTTCCTACATCTGGGCTGCCTGCCGTGGCAAAGTGCAGGCGTGGGGTGAGGCCATGCCTTCTCTTTCCAGGAAAAAGTGAGCCCCTGGCCGAAGCAGCAGGCCCAGGCAGAGCCTTGAGCTTGAAGCCCAGTAGGTCTGTGGCCCTCAGGGCCAGAGCAATGCTTTCAAGGCAGGGAAGCGGCCTGCAAGCTGAGTGGGAGTGGGGGAGGGGAGGGAGACAGCTGAAGCCGAGTCCAGAAGGGCGGCGATGGAAGAGCTGCAGCTGGGTCAGAGCCTGGAGGGAGGGCGGGGCCTTCACTGAGGACCCCCCCCCCGAGGGCAGCCCTAGGCCCCGGCGGTCGCGCATGCGCCCTTGGCCTGTGCGGTGTGTGGGGGCTTGAACCCAAGCCCGCAGGGCTCCCGGAGCGGCCAGAGAAAGAAGGGCCCATGGAGAGGTAGGCGAGGTGGGCAGGGGGCGCCACCTTACTCTCCTCAGCTCCCTGAGGGAGAGAGAGAGAGACAGAGACAGAGAGAGAGATCCCTGACCTCTGAGTCTCTGCCTCCACCGCTGGCTGGTGCCAACTCACGCGCCATCCCACTTCCAGCCATCACCCCCACGCCTGCCCCGGGGCCAGCCCCACCACAGAGAGGCCGGTTGGTTCCTGCTCACCTCTGTGCCGTCCCTTCCCGACCTGACCCCAGTGCAGGGGATAAGCTTCAGACAAGTCTTTCCATGTCCCTCTGCATGACAATAGACTTCCTCCCCTCTCCCATTCCACAGGCCCACCCGGGACATCCACCTTTGTCATTAGCTCAGGAGAGGATGCAAGATGAGAATCTCTGCTATTGTGTGGGGAGACTCAGTTTCCCGGGTTTCCCCCATGGACACATGTTCTTCAGCTGGGTCTGATTTTCTCCAGACAAGCTGTCTTGGGAAGGATTTGGCCAGCCCTAAGAAGCTGAAGGGAAAGGGCGGAGGGGGGTTCTCTCTCTGCCCCCGACAGCCCCGAGCTGGGTCGGTCCCTCAGACCCGGCCAGGGGCAGCCCATCCCCCGGCGCCCTTCCCCGGGGCATCCAAGGGCAGGCTCGGCGCCAGCCCCACCCCGCTCGCCACTGCCCGACCATCGTCCTCCCTCGGGGGGCCTGGGCGGGACAGGGACCCGGCTGTGGGAGGCCTCCAGATCTCAGGCCAGGCACACCGTTTACCAGGCTGCTTCCTCCTCTGACGGGGGCCCAGCACACGCCCCAGGAGACTTGGCAGCCGCCCCCAGGGCTCTATCCTCTGGAACTCGTCCCCTTGGAAGGGGCCTGGCCCAGGTGCCAGGTTCGGCTGGTCGGCCAGCCTCCTTTGGAGAAAGCAGGCAAGCCGAGCCAGGCTTGCAGTGGCCCTGGCGTGACACCTGCCACCTCAGGCAGAGGGCCTCCCGCGTGCCCTCCATGGCGGGTTTCTCCCCGGAGCCGTGGCCTGGGCACTAGGAAGGCCGGGCCTCCCCGACTCCCGGGAGGAGGGGCTAGCCCAGTTGCGCCCTGGCCCCCAAACCCTCTGGTGCCATCTGCCTGTCTCGGCACTTCTGACTCCACAGAGCCTTTCCTACATCTGGGCTGCCTGCCGTGGCAAAGTGCAGGCGTGGGGTGAGGCCATGCCTTCTCTTTCCAGGAAAAAGTGAGCCCCTGGCCGAAGCAGCAGGCCCAGGCAGAGCCTTGAGCTTGAAGCCCAGTAGGTCTGTGGCCCTCAGGGCCAGAGCAATGCTTTCAAGGCAGGGAAGCGGCCTGCAAGCTGAGTGGGAGTGGGGGAGGGGAGGGAGACAGCTGAAGCCGAGTCCAGAAGGGCGGCGATGGAAGAGCTGCAGCTGGGTCAGAGCCTGGAGGGAGGGCGGGGCCTTCACTGAGGACCCCCCCCCCGAGGGCAGCCCTAGGCCCCGGCGGTCGCGCATGCGCCCTTGGCCTGTGCGGTGTGTGGGGGCTTGAACCCAAGCCCGCAGGGCTCCCGGAGCGGCCAGAGAAAGAAGGGCCCATGGAGAGGTAGGCGAGGTGGGCAGGGGGCGCCACCTTACTCTCCTCAGCTCCCTGAGGGAGAGAGAGAGAGACAGAGACAGAGAGAGAGATCCCTGACCTCTGAGTCTCTGCCTCCACCGCTGGCTGGTGCCAACTCACGCGCCATCCCACTTCCAGCCATCACCCCCACGCCTGCCCCGGGGCCAGCCCCACCACAGAGAGGCCGGTTGGTTCCTGCTCACCTCTGTGCCAACCCTTCCGGACCTGACCCCAGTGCAGGGGATAAGCTTCAGACAAGTCTTTCCATGTCCCTCTGCATGACAATAGACTTCCTCCCCTCTCCCATTCCACAGGCCCACCCGGGACATCCACCTTTGTCATTAGCTCAGGAGAGGATGCAAGATGAGAATCTCTGCTATTGTGTGGGGGGACTCAGTTTCCCGGGTTTCCCCCATGGACACATGTTCTTCAGCTGGGTCTGAATTTCTCCAGACAAGCTGTCTTGGGAAGGATTTGGCCAGCCCTAAGAAGCTGAAGGGAAAGGGCGGAGGGGGGTTCTCTCTCTGCCCCCGACAGCCCCGAGCTGGGTCGCTCCCTCAGACCTGGCCAGGGGCAGCCCATCCCCCGGCGCCCTTCCCCGGGGCATCCAAGGGCAGGCTCGGCGCCAGCCCCACCCCGCTCGCCACTGCCCGACCATCGTCCTCCCTCGGGGGGCCTGGGCAGGACAGGGACCCGGCTGTGGGAGGCCTCCAGATCTCAGGCCTGGCACACCGTTTACCAGGCTGCTTCCTCCTCTGACTGGGGCCCAGCACACGCCCCAGGAGACTTGGCAGCCGCCCCCAGGGCTCTATCCTCTGGAACTCGTCCCCTTGGAAGGGGCCTGGCCCAGGTGCCAGGTTCGGCTGGTCGGCCAGCCTCCTTTGGAGAAAGCAGGCAAGCCGAGCCAGGCTTGCAGTGGCCCTGGCGTGACACCTGCCACCTCAGGCAGAGGGCCTCCCGCGTGCCCTCCATGGCGGGTTTCTCCCCGGAGCCGTGGCCTGGGCACTAGGAAGGCCGGGCCTCCCCGACTCCCGGGAGGAGGGGCTAGCCCAGTTGCGTCCTGGCCCCCAAACCCTCTGGTGCCATCTGCCTGTCTCGGCACTTCTGACTCCACAGAGCCTTTCCTACATCTGGGCTGCCTGCCGTGGCAAAGTGCAGGCGTGGGGTGAGGCCATGCCTTCTCTTTCCAGGAAAAAGTGAGCCCCTGGCCGAAGCAGCAGGCCCAGGCAGAGCCTTGAGCTTGAAGCCCAGTAGGTCTGTGGCCCTCAGGGCCAGAGTAATGCTTTCAAGGCAGGGAAGCGGCCTGCAAGCTGAGTGGGAGTGGGGGAGGGGAGGGAGACAGCTGAAGCCGAGTCCAGAAGGGCGGCGATGGAAGAGCTGCAGCTGGGTCAGAGCCTGGAGGGAGGGCGGGGCCTTCACTGAGGACCCCCCCCTGAGGCCAGCCCTAGGCCCCGGCGGTCGCGCATGCGCCCTTGGCCTGTGCGGTGTGTGGGGGCTTGAACCCAAGCCCGCAGGGCTCCCGGAGCGGCCAGAGAAAGAAGGGCCCATGGAGAGGTAGGCGAGGTGGGCAGGGGGCGCCACCTTACTCTCCTCAGCTCCCTGAGGGAGAGAGAGAGAGACAGAGACAGAGAGAGAGATCCCTGACCACTGAGTCTCTGCCTCCACCGCTGGCTGGTGCCAACTCACGCGCCATCCCACTTCCAGCCATCACCCCCACGCCTGCCCCGGGGCCAGCCCCACCACAGAGAGGCCGGTTGGTTCCTGCTCACCTCTGTGCCGTCCCTTCCTGACCTGACCACAGTGCAGGGGATAAGCTTCAGACAAGTCTTTCCATGTCCCTCTGCATGACAATACACTTCCTCCCCTCTCCCATTCCACAGGCCCACCCGGGACATCCACCTTTGTCATTAGCTCAGGAGAGGATGCAAGATGAGAATCTCTGCTATTGTGTGGGGGGACTCAGTTTCCCGGGTTTCCCCCATGGACACATGTTCTTCAGCTGGGTCTGAATTTCTCCAGACAAGCTGTCTTGGGAAGGATTTGGCCAGCCCTAAGAAGCTGAAGGGAAAGGGCGGAGGGGGGTTCTCTCTCTGCCCCCGACAGCCCCGAGCTGGGTCGCTCCCTCAGACCTGGCCAGGGGCAGCCCATCCCCCGGCGCCCTTCCCCGGGGCAGCCAAGGGCAGGCTCGGCGCCAGCCCCACCCCGCTCGCCACTGCCCGACCATCGTCCTCCCTCGGGGGGCCTGGGCGGGACAGGGACCCGGCTGTGGGAGGCCTCCAGATCTCAGGCCTGGCACACCGTTTACCAGGCTGCTTCCTCCTCTGACGGGGGCCCAGCACACGCCCCAGGAGACTTGGCAGCCGCCCCCAGGGCTCTATCCTCTGGAACTCGTCCCCTTGGAAGGGGCCTGGCCCAGGTGCCAGGTTCGGCTGTTCGGCCAGCCTCCTTTGGAGAAAGCAGGCAAGCCGAGCCAGGCTTGCAGTGGCCCTGGCGTGACACCTGCCACCTCAGGCAGAGGGCCTCCCGCGTGCCCTCCATGGCGGGTTTCTCCCCGGAGCCGTGGCCTGGGCACTAGGAAGGCCGGGCCTCCCCGACTCCCGGGAGGAGGTGCTAGCCCAGTTGCGCCCTGGCCCCCAAACCCTCTGGTGCCATCTGCCTGTCTCGGCACTTCTGACTCCACAGAGCCTTTCCTACATCTGGGCTGCCTGCCGTGGCAAAGTGCAGGCGTGGGGTGAGGCCATGCCTTCTCTTTCCAGGAAAAAGTGAGCCCCTGGCCGAAGCAGCAGGCCCAGGCAGAGCCTTGAGCTTGAAGCCCAGTAGGTCTGTGGCCCTCAGGGCCAGAGCAATGCTTTCAAGGCAGGGAAGCGGCCTGCAAGCTGAGTGGGAGTGGGGGAGGGGAGGGAGACAGCTGAAGCCGAGTCCAGAAGGGCGGCGATGGAAGAGCTGCAGCTGGGTCAGAGCCTGGAGGGAGGGCGGGGCCTTCACTGAGGACCCCCCCCCCCCCCGAGGGCAGCCCTAGGCCCCGGCGGTCGCGCATGCGCCCTTGGCCTGTGCGGTGTGTGGGGGCTTGAACCCAAGCCCGCAGGGCTCCCGGAGCGGCCAGAGAAAGAAGGGCCCATGGAGAGGTAGGCGAGGTGGGCAGGGGGCGCCACCTTACTCTCCTCAGCTCCCTGAGGGAGAGAGAGAGAGACAGAGACAGAGAGAGAGATCCCTGACCTCTGAGTCTCTGCCTCCACCGCTGGCTGGTGCCAACTCACGCGCCATCCCACTTCCAGCCATCACCCCCACGCCTGCCCCGGGGCCAGCCCCACCACAGAGAGGCCGGTTGGTTCCTGCTCACCTCTGTGCCGTCCCTTCCCGACCTGACCCCAGTGCAGGGGATAAGCTTCAGACAAGTCTTTCCATGTCCCTCTGCATGACAATAGACTTCCTCCCCTCTCCCATTCCACAGGCCCACCCGGGACATCCACCTTTGTCATTAGCTCAGGAGAGGATGCAAGATGAGAATCTCTGCTATTGTGTGGGGAGACTCAGTTTCCCGGGTTTCCCCCATGGACACATGTTCTTCAGCTGGGTCTGATTTTCTCCAGACAAGCTGTCTTGGGAAGGATTTGGCCAGCCCTAAGAACCTGAAGGGAAAGGGCGGAGGGGGGTTCTCTCTCTGCCCCCGACAGCCCCGAGTTGGGTCGGTCCCTCAGACCCGGCCAGGGGCAGCCCATCCCCCGGCGCCCTTCCCCGGGGCATCCAAGGGCAGGCTCGGCGCCAGCCCCACCCCGCTCGCCACTGCCCGACCATCGTCCTCCCTCGGGGGGCCTGGGCAGGACAGGGACCCGGCTGTGGGAGGCCTCCAGATCTCAGGCCTGGCACACCGTTTACCAGGCTGCTTCCTCCTCTGACGGGGGCCCAGCACACGCCCCAGGAGACTTGGCAGCCGCCCCCAGGGCTCTATCCTCTGGAACTCGTCCCCTTGGAAGGGGCCTGGCCCAGGTGCCAGGTTCGGCTGGTCGGCCAGCCTCCTTTGGAGAAAGCAGGCAAGCCGAGCCAGGCTTGCAGTGGCCCTGGCGTGACACCTGCCACCTCAGGCAGAGGGCCTCCCGCGTGCCCTCCATGGCGGGTTTCTCCCCGGAGCCGTGGCCTGGGCACTAGGAAGGCCGGGCCTCCCCGACTCCCGGGAGGAGGGGCTAGCCCAGTTGCGCCCTGGCCCCCAAACCCTCTGGTGCCATCTGCCTGTCTCGGCACTTCTGACTCCACAGAGCCTTTCCTACATCTGGGCTGCCTGCCGTGGCAAAGTGCAGGCGTGGGGTGAGGCCATGCCTTCTCTTTCCAGGAAAAAGTGAGCCCCTGGCCGAAGCAGCAGGCCCAGGCAGAGCCTTGAGCTTGAAGCCCAGTAGGTCTGTGGCCCTCAGGGCCAGAGCAATGCTTTCAAGGCAGGGAAGCGGCCTGCAAGCTGAGTGGGAGTGGGGGAGGGGAGGGAGACAGCTGAAGCCGAGTCCAGAAGGGCGGCGATGGAAGAGCTGCAGCTGGGTCAGAGCCTGGAGGGAGGGCGGGGCCTTCACTGAGGACCCCCCCCCCGAGGGCAGCCCTAGGCCCCGGCGGTCGCGCATGCGCCCTTGGCCTGTGCGGTGTGTGGGGGCTTGAACCCAAGCCCGCAGGGCTCCCGGAGCGGCCAGAGAAAGAAGGGCCCATGGAGAGGTAGGCGAGGTGGGCAGGGGGCGCCACCTTACTCTCCTCAGCTCCCTGAGGGAGAGAGAGAGAGACAGAGACAGAGAGAGAGATCCCTGACCACTGAGTCTCTGCCTCCACCGCTGGCTGGTGCCAACTCACGCGCCATCCCACTTCCAGCCATCACCCCCACGCCTGCCCCGGGGCCAGCCCCACCACAGAGAGGCCGGTTGGTTCCTGCTCACCTCTGTGCCGTCCCTTCCCGACCTGACCACAGTGCAGGGGATAAGCTTCAGACAAGTCTTTCCATGTCCCTCTGCATGACAATACACTTCCTCCCCTCTCCCATTCCACAGGCCCACCCGGGACATCCACCTTTGTCATTAGCTCAGGAGAGGATGCAAGATGAGAATCTCTGCTATTGTGTGGGGGGACTCAGTTTCCCGGGTTTCCCCCATGGACACATGTTCTTCAGCTGGGTCTGATTTTCTCCAGACAAGCTGTCTTGGGAAGGATTTGGCCAGCCCTAAGAAGCTGAAGGGAAAGGGCGGAGGGGGGTTCTCTCTCTGCCCCCGACAGCCCCGAGCTGGGTCGCTCCCTCAGACCTGGCCAGGGGCAGCCCATCCCCCGGCGCCCTTCCCCGGGGCAGCCAAGGGCAGGCTCGGCGCCAGCCCCACCCCGCTCGCCACTGCCCGACCATCGTCCTCCCTCGGGGGGCCTGGGCAGGACAGGGACCCGGCTGTGGGAGGCCTCCAGATCTCAGGCCTGGCACACCGTTTACCAGGCTGCTTCCTCCTCTGACGGGGGCCCAGCACACGCCCCAGGAGACTTGGCAGCCGCCCCCAGGGCTCTATCCTCTGGAACTCGTCCCCTTGGAAGGGGCCTGGCCCAGGTGCCAGGTTCGGCTGTTCGGCCAGCCTCCTTTGGAGAAAGCAGGCAAGCCGAGCCAGGCTTGCAGTGGCCCTGGCGTGACACCTGCCACCTCAGGCAGAGGGCCTCCCGCGTGCCCTCCATGGCGGGTTTCTCCCCGGAGCCGTGGCCTGGGCACTAGGAAGGCCGGGCCTCCCCGACTCCCGGGAGGAGGGGCTAGCCCAGTTGCGCCCTGGCCCCCAAACCCTCTGGTGCCATCTGCCTGTCTCGGCACTTCTGACTCCACAGAGCCTTTCCTACATCTGGGCTGCCTGCCGTGGCAAAGTGCAGGCGTGGGGTGAGGCCATGCCTTCTCTTTCCAGGAAAAAGTGAGCCCCTGGCCGAAGCAGCAGGCCCAGGCAGAGCCTTGAGCTTGAAGCCCAGTAGGTCTGTGGCCCTCAGGGCCAGAGCAATGCTTTCAAGGCAGGGAAGCGGCCTGCAAGCTGAGTGGGAGTGGGGGAGGGGAGGGAGACAGCTGAAGCCGAGTCCAGAAGGGCGGCGATGGAAGAGCTGCAGCTGGGTCAGAGCCTGGAGGGAGGGCGGGGCCTTCACTGAGGACCCCCCCCTGAGGCCAGCCCTAGGCCCCGGCGGTCGCGCATGCGCCCTTGGCCTGTGCGGTGTGTGGGGGCTTGAACCCAAGCCCGCAGGGCTCCCGGAGCGGCCAGAGAAAGAAGGGCCCATGGAGAGGTAGGCGAGGTGGGCAGGGGGCGCCACCTTACTCTCCTCAGCTCCCTGAGGGAGAGAGAGAGAGACAGAGACAGAGAGAGAGATCCCTGACCACTGAGTCTCTGCCTCCACCGCTGGCTGGTGCCAACTCACGCGCCATCCCACTTCCAGCCATCACCCCCACGCCTGCCCCGGGGCCAGCCCCACCACAGAGAGGCCGGTTGGTTCCTGCTCACCTCTGTGCCGTCCCTTCCTGACCTGACCACAGTGCAGGGGATAAGCTTCAGACAAGTCTTTCCATGTCCCTCTGCATGACAATACACTTCCTCCCCTCTCCCATTCCACAGGCCCACCCGGGACATCCACCTTTGTCATTAGCTCAGGAGAGGATGCAAGATGAGAATCTCTGCTATTGTGTGGGGGGACTCAGTTTCCCGGGTTTCCCCCATGGACACATGTTCTTCAGCTGGGTCTGAATTTCTCCAGACAAGCTGTCTTGGGAAGGATTTGGCCAGCCCTAAGAAGCTGAAGGGAAAGGGCGGAGGGGGGTTCTCTCTCTGCCCCCGACAGCCCCGAGCTGGGTCGCTCCCTCAGACCTGGCCAGGGGCAGCCCATCCCCCGGCGCCCTTCCCCGGGGCAGCCAAGGGCAGGCTCGGCGCCAGCCCCACCCCGCTCGCCACTGCCCGACCATCGTCCTCCCTCGGGGGGCCTGGGCGGGACAGGGACCCGGCTGTGGGAGGCCTCCAGATCTCAGGCCTGGCACACCGTTTACCAGGCTGCTTCCTCCTCTGACGGGGGCCCAGCACACGCCCCAGGAGACTTGGCAGCCGCCCCCAGGGCTCTATCCTCTGGAACTCGTCCCCTTGGAAGGGGCCTGGCCCAGGTGCCAGGTTCGGCTGTTCGGCCAGCCTCCTTTGGAGAAAGCAGGCAAGCCGAGCCAGGCTTGCAGTGGCCCTGGCGTGACACCTGCCACCTCAGGCAGAGGGCCTCCCGCGTGCCCTCCATGGCGGGTTTCTCCCCGGAGCCGTGGCCTGGGCACTAGGAAGGCCGGGCCTCCCCGACTCCCGGGAGGAGGTGCTAGCCCAGTTGCGCCCTGGCCCCCAAACCCTCTGGTGCCATCTGCCTGTCTCGGCACTTCTGACTCCACAGAGCCTTTCCTACATCTGGGCTGCCTGCCGTGGCAAAGTGCAGGCGTGGGGTGAGGCCATGCCTTCTCTTTCCAGGAAAAAGTGAGCCCCTGGCCGAAGCAGCAGGCCCAGGCAGAGCCTTGAGCTTGAAGCCCAGTAGGTCTGTGGCCCTCAGGGCCAGAGCAATGCTTTCAAGGCAGGGAAGCGGCCTGCAAGCTGAGTGGGAGTGGGGGAGGGGAGGGAGACAGCTGAAGCCGAGTCCAGAAGGGCGGCGATGGAAGAGCTGCAGCTGGGTCAGAGCCTGGAGGGAGGGCGGGGCCTTCACTGAGGACCCCCCCCCCCCGAGGGCAGCCCTAGGCCCCGGCGGTCGCGCATGCGCCCTTGGCCTGTGCGGTGTGTGGGGGCTTGAACCCAAGCCCGCAGGGCTCCCGGAGCGGCCAGAGAAAGAAGGGCCCATGGAGAGGTAGGCGAGGTGGGCAGGGGGCGCCACCTTACTCTCCTCAGCTCCCTGAGGGAGAGAGAGAGAGACAGAGACAGAGAGAGAGATCCCTGACCTCTGAGTCTCTGCCTCCACCGCTGGCTGGTGCCAACTCACGCGCCATCCCACTTCCAGCCATCACCCCCACGCCTGCCCCGGGGCCAGCCCCACCACAGAGAGGCCGGTTGGTTCCTGCTCACCTCTGTGCCGTCCCTTCCCGACCTGACCCCAGTGCAGGGGATAAGCTTCAGACAAGTCTTTCCATGTCCCTCTGCATGACAATAGACTTCCTCCCCTCTCCCATTCCACAGGCCCACCCGGGACATCCACCTTTGTCATTAGCTCAGGAGAGGATGCAAGATGAGAATCTCTGCTATTGTGTGGGGAGACTCAGTTTCCCGGGTTTCCCCCATGGACACATGTTCTTCAGCTGGGTCTGATTTTCTCCAGACAAGCTGTCTTGGGAAGGATTTGGCCAGCCCTAAGAACCTGAAGGGAAAGGGCGGAGGGGGGTTCTCTCTCTGCCCCCGACAGCCCCGAGCTGGGTCGGTCCCTCAGACCCGGCCAGGGGCAGCCCATCCCCCGGCGCCCTTCCCCGGGGCATCCAAGGGCAGGCTCGGCGCCAGCCCCACCCCGCTCGCCACTGCCCGACCATCGTCCTCCCTCGGGGGGCCTGGGCAGGACAGGGACCCGGCTGTGGGAGGCCTCCAGATCTCAGGCCTGGCACACCGTTTACCAGGCTGCTTCCTCCTCTGACGGGGGCCCAGCACACGCCCCAGGAGACTTGGCAGCCGCCCCCAGGGCTCTATCCTCTGGAACTCGTCCCCTTGGAAGGGGCCTGGCCCAGGTGCCAGGTTCGGCTGGTCGGCCAGCCTCCTTTGGAGAAAGCAGGCAAGCCGAGCCAGGCTTGCAGTGGCCCTGGCGTGACACCTGCCACCTCAGGCAGAGGGCCTCCCGCGTGCCCTCCATGGCGGGTTTCTCCCCGGAGCCGTGGCCTGGGCACTAGGAAGGCCGGGCCTCCCCGACTCCCGGGAGGAGGGGCTAGCCCAGTTGCGCCCTGGCCCCCAAACCCTCTGGTGCCATCTGCCTGTCTCGGCACTTCTGACTCCACAGAGCCTTTCCTACATCTGGGCTGCCTGCCGTGGCAAAGTGCAGGCGTGGGGTGAGGCCATGCCTTCTCTTTCCAGGAAAAAGTGAGCCCCTGGCCGAAGCAGCAGGCCCAGGCAGAGCCTTGAGCTTGAAGCCCAGTAGGTCTGTGGCCCTCAGGGCCAGAGCAATGCTTTCAAGGCAGGGAAGCGGCCTGCAAGCTGAGTGGGAGTGGGGGAGGGGAGGGAGACAGCTGAAGCCGAGTCCAGAAGGGCGGCGATGGAAGAGCTGCAGCTGGGTCAGAGCCTGGAGGGAGGGCGGGGCCTTCACTGAGGACCCCCCCCCCGAGGGCAGCCCTAGGCCCCGGCGGTCGCGCATGCGCCCTTGGCCTGTGCGGTGTGTGGGGGCTTGAACCCAAGCCCGCAGGGCTCCCGGAGCGGCCAGAGAAAGAAGGGCCCATGGAGAGGTAGGCGAGGTGGGCAGGGGGCGCCACCTTACTCTCCTCAGCTCCCTGAGGGAGAGAGAGAGAGACAGAGACAGAGAGAGAGATCCCTGACCTCTGAGTCTCTGCCTCCACCGCTGGCTGGTGCCAACTCACGCGCCATCCCACTTCCAGCCATCACCCCCACGCCTGCCCCGGGGCCAGCCCCACCACAGAGAGGCCGGTTGGTTCCTGCTCACCTCTGTGCCGTCCCTTCCCGACCTGACCCCAGTGCAGGGGATAAGCTTCAGACAAGTCTTTCCATGTCCCTCTGCATGACAATAGACTTCCTCCCCTCTCCCATTCCACAGGCCCACCCGGGACATCCACCTTTGTCATTAGCTCAGGAGAGGATGCAAGATGAGAATCTCTGCTATTGTGTGGGGAGACTCAGTTTCCCGGGTTTCCCCCATGGACACATGTTCTTCAGCTGGGTCTGATTTTCTCCAGACAAGCTGTCTTGGGAAGGATTTGGCCAGCCCTAAGAAGCTGAAGGGAAAGGGCGGAGGGGGGTTCTCTCTCTGCCCCCGACAGCCCCGAGCTGGGTCGGTCCCTCAGACCCGGCCAGGGGCAGCCCATCCCCCGGCGCCCTTCCCCGGGGCATCCAAGGGCAGGCTCGGCGCCAGCCCCACCCCGCTCGCCACTGCCCGACCATCGTCCTCCCTCGGGGGGCCTGGGCGGGACAGGGACCCGGCTGTGGGAGGCCTCCAGATCTCAGGCCAGGCACACCGTTTACCAGGCTGCTTCCTCCTCTGACGGGGGCCCAGCACACGCCCCAGGAGACTTGGCAGCCGCCCCCAGGGCTCTATCCTCTGCAACTCGTCCCCTTGGAAGGGGCCTGGCCCAGGTGCCAGGTTCGGCTGGTCGGCCAGCCTCCTTTGGAGAAAGCAGGCAAGCCGAGCCAGGCTTGCAGTGGCCCTGGCGTGACACCTGCCACCTCAGGCAGAGGGCCTCCCGCGTGCCCTCCATGGCGGGTTTCTCCCCGGAGCCGTGGCCTGGGCACTAGGAAGGCCGGGCCTCCCCGACTCCCGGGAGGAGGGGCTAGCCCAGTTGCGCCCTGGCCCCCAAACCCTCTGGTGCCATCTGCCTGTCTCGGCACTTCTGACTCCACAGAGCCTTTCCTACATCTGGGCTGCCTGCCGTGGCAAAGTGCAGGCGTGGGGTGAGGCCATGCCTTCTCTTTCCAGGAAAAAGTGAGCCCCTGGCCGAAGCAGCAGGCCCAGGCAGAGCCTTGAGCTTGAAGCCCAGTAGGTCTGTGGCCCTCAGGGCCAGAGCAATGCTTTCAAGGCAGGGAAGCGGCCTGCAAGCTGAGTGGGAGTGGGGGAGGGGAGGGAGACAGCTGAAGCCGAGTCCAGAAGGGCGGCGATGGAAGAGCTGCAGCTGGGTCAGAGCCTGGAGGGAGGGCGGGGCCTTCACTGAGGACCCCCCCCCCCCGAGGGCAGCCCTAGGCCCCGGCGGTCGCGCATGCGCCCTTGGCCTGTGCGGTGTGTGGGGGCTTGAACCCAAGCCCGCAGGGCTCCCGGAGCGGCCAGAGAAAGAAGGGCCCATGGAGAGGTAGGCGAGGTGGGCAGGGGGCGCCACCTTACTCTCCTCAGCTCCCTGAGGGAGAGAGAGAGAGACAGAGACAGAGAGAGAGATCCCTGACCTCTGAGTCTCTGCCTCCACCGCTGGCTGGTGCCAACTCACGCGCCATCCCACTTCCAGCCATCACCCCCACGCCTGCCCCGGGGCCAGCCCCACCACAGAGAGGCCGGTTGGTTCCTGCTCACCTCTGTGCCAACCCTTCCCGACCTGACCCCAGTGCAGGGGATAAGCTTCAGACAAGTCTTTCCATGTCCCTCTGCATGACAATAGACTTCCTCCCCTCTCCCATTCCACAGGCCCACCCGGGACATCCACCTTTGTCATTAGCTCAGGAGAGGATGCAAGATGAGAATCTCTGCTATTGTGTGGGGGGACTCAGTTTCCCGGGTTTCCCCCATGGACACATGTTCTTCAGCTGGGTCTGAATTTCTCCAGACAAGCTGTCTTGGGAAGGATTTGGCCAGCCCTAAGAAGCTGAAGGGAAAGGGCGGAGGGGGGTTCTCTCTCTGCCCCCGACAGCCCCGAGCTGGGTCGCTCCCTCAGACCTGGCCAGGGGCAGCCCATCCCCCGGCGCCCTTCCCCGGGGCATCCAAGGGCAGGCTCGGCGCCAGCCCCACCCCGCTCGCCACTGCCCGACCATCGTCCTCCCTCGGGGGGCCTGGGCAGGACAGGGACCCGGCTGTGGGAGGCCTCCAGATCTCAGGCCTGGCACACCGTTTACCAGGCTGCTTCCTCCTCTGACTGGGGCCCAGCACACGCCCCAGGAGACTTGGCAGCCGCCCCCAGGGCTCTATCCTCTGGAACTCGTCCCCTTGGAAGGGGCCTGGCCCAGGTGCCAGGTTCGGCTGGTCGGCCAGCCTCCTTTGGAGAAAGCAGGCAAGCCGAGCCAGGCTTGCAGTGGCCCTGGCGTGACACCTGCCACCTCAGGCAGAGGGCCTCCCGCGTGCCCTCCATGGCGGGTTTCTCCCCGGAGCCGTGGCCTGGGCACTAGGAAGGCCGGGCCTCCCCGACTCCCGGGAGGAGGGGCTAGCCCAGTTGCGTCCTGGCCCCCAAACCCTCTGGTGCCATCTGCCTGTCTCGGCACTTCTGACTCCACAGAGCCTTTCCTACATCTGGGCTGCCTGCCGTGGCAAAGTGCAGGCGTGGGGTGAGGCCATGCCTTCTCTTTCCAGGAAAAAGTGAGCCCCTGGCCGAAGCAGCAGGCCCAGGCAGAGCCTTGAGCTTGAAGCCCAGTAGGTCTGTGGCCCTCAGGGCCAGAGTAATGCTTTCAAGGCAGGGAAGCGGCCTGCAAGCTGAGTGGGAGTGGGGGAGGGGAGGGAGACAGCTGAAGCCGAGTCCAGAAGGGCGGCGATGGAAGAGCTGCAGCTGGGTCAGAGCCTGGAGGGAGGGCGGGGCCTTCACTGAGGACCCCCCCCTGAGGGCAGCCCTAGGCCCCGGCGGTCGCGCATGCGCCCTTGGCCTGTGCGGTGTGTGGGGGCTTGAACCCAAGCCCGCAGGGCTCCCGGAGCGGCCAGAGAAAGAAGGGCCCATGGAGAGGTAGGCGAGGTGGGCAGGGGGCGCCACCTTACTCTCCTCAGCTCCCTGAGGGAGAGAGAGAGAGACAGAGACAGAGAGAGAGATCCCTGACCACTGAGTCTCTGCCTCCACCGCTGGCTGGTGCCAACTCACGCGCCATCCCACTTCCAGCCATCACCCCCACGCCTGCCCCGGGGCCAGCCCCACCACAGAGAGGCCGGTTGGTTCCTGCTCACCTCTGTGCCGTCCCTTCCCGACCTGACCACAGTGCAGGGGATAAGCTTCAGACAAGTCTTTCCATGTCCCTCTGCATGACAATACACTTCCTCCCCTCTCCCATTCCACAGGCCCACCCGGGACATCCACCTTTGTCATTAGCTCAGGAGAGGATGCAAGATGAGAATCTCTGCTATTGTGTGGGGGGACTCAGTTTCCCGGGTTTCCCCCATGGACACATGTTCTTCAGCTGGGTCTGATTTTCTCCAGACAAGCTGTCTTGGGAAGGATTTGGCCAGCCCTAAGAAGCTGAAGGGAAAGGGCGGAGGGGGGTTCTCTCTCTGCCCCCGACAGCCCCGAGCTGGGTCGCTCCCTCAGACCTGGCCAGGGGCAGCCCATCCCCCGGCGCCCTTCCCCGGGGCAGCCAAGGGCAGGCTCGGCGCCAGCCCCACCCCGCTCGCCACTGCCCGACCATCGTCCTCCCTCGGGGGGCCTGGGCAGGACAGGGACCCGGCTGTGGGAGGCCTCCAGATCTCAGGCCTGGCACACCGTTTACCAGGCTGCTTCCTCCTCTGACGGGGGCCCAGCACACGCCCCAGGAGACTTGGCAGCCGCCCCCAGGGCTCTATCCTCTGGAACTCGTCCCCTTGGAAGGGGCCTGGCCCAGGTGCCAGGTTCGGCTGTTCGGCCAGCCTCCTTTGGAGAAAGCAGGCAAGCCGAGCCAGGCTTGCAGTGGCCCTGGCGTGACACCTGCCACCTCAGGCAGAGGGCCTCCCGCGTGCCCTCCATGGCGGGTTTCTCCCCGGAGCCGTGGCCTGGGCACTAGGAAGGCCGGGCCTCCCCGACTCCCGGGAGGAGGGGCTAGCCCAGTTGCGCCCTGGCCCCCAAACCCTCTGGTGCCATCTGCCTGTCTCGGCACTTCTGACTCCACAGAGCCTTTCCTACATCTGGGCTGCCTGCCGTGGCAAAGTGCAGGCGTGGGGTGAGGCCATGCCTTCTCTTTCCAGGAAAAAGTGAGCCCCTGGCCGAAGCAGCAGGCCCAGGCAGAGCCTTGAGCTTGAAGCCCAGTAGGTCTGTGGCCCTCAGGGCCAGAGCAATGCTTTCAAGGCAGGGAAGCGGCCTGCAAGCTGAGTGGGAGTGGGGGAGGGGAGGGAGACAGCTGAAGCCGAGTCCAGAAGGGCGGCGATGGAAGAGCTGCAGCTGGGTCAGAGCCTGGAGGGAGGGCGGGGCCTTCACTGAGGACCCCCCCCCCCCCCGAGGGCAGCCCTAGGCCCCGGCGGTCGCGCATGCGCCCTTGGCCTGTGCGGTGTGTGGGGGCTTGAACCCAAGCCCGCAGGGCTCCCGGAGCGGCCAGAGAAAGAAGGGCCCATGGAGAGGTAGGCGAGGTGGGCAGGGGGCGCCACCTTACTCTCCTCAGCTCCCTGAGGGAGAGAGAGAGAGACAGAGACAGAGAGAGAGATCCCTGACCTCTGAGTCTCTGCCTCCACCGCTGGCTGGTGCCAACTCACGCGCCATCCCACTTCCAGCCATCACCCCCACGCCTGCCCCGGGGCCAGCCCCACCACAGAGAGGCCGGTTGGTTCCTGCTCACCTCTGTGCCGTCCCTTCCCGACCTGACCCCAGTGCAGGGGATAAGCTTCAGACAAGTCTTTCCATGTCCCTCTGCATGACAATAGACTTCCTCCCCTCTCCCATTCCACAGGCCCACCCGGGACATCCACCTTTGTCATTAGCTCAGGAGAGGATGCAAGATGAGAATCTCTGCTATTGTGTGGGGAGACTCAGTTTCCCGGGTTTCCCCCATGGACACATGTTCTTCAGCTGGGTCTGATTTTCTCCAGACAAGCTGTCTTGGGAAGGATTTGGCCTGCCCTAAGAACCTGAAGGGAAAGGGCGGAGGGGGGTTCTCTCTCTGCCCCCGACAGCCCCGAGCTGGGTCGGTCCCTCAGACCCGGCCAGGGGCAGCCCATCCCCCGGCGCCCTTCCCCGGGGCATCCAAGGGCAGGCTCGGCGCCAGCCCCACCCCGCTCGCCACTGCCCGACCATCGTCCTCCCTCGGGGGGCCTGGGCAGGACAGGGACCCGGCTGTGGGAGGCCTCCAGATCTCAGGCCTGGCACACCGTTTACCAGGCTGCTTCCTCCTCTGACGGGGGCCCAGCACACGCCCCAGGAGACTTGGCAGCCGCCCCCAGGGCTCTATCCTCTGCAACTCGTCCCCTTGGAAGGGGCCTGGCCCAGGTGCCAGGTTCGGCTGGTCGGCCAGCCTCCTTTGGAGAAAGCAGGCAAGCCGAGCCAGGCTTGCAGTGGCCCTGGCGTGACACCTGCCACCTCAGGCAGAGGGCCTCCCGCGTGCCCTCCATGGCGGGTTTCTCCCCGGAGCCGTGGCCTGGGCACTAGGAAGGCCGGGCCTCCCCGACTCCCGGGAGGAGGGGCTAGCCCAGTTGCGCCCTGGCCCCCAAACCCTCTGGTGCCATCTGCCTGTCTCGGCACTTCTGACTCCACAGAGCCTTTCCTACATCTGGGCTGCCTGCCGTGGCAAAGTGCAGGCGTGGGGTGAGGCCATGCCTTCTCTTTCCAGGAAAAAGTGAGCCCCTGGCCGAAGCAGCAGGCCCAGGCAGAGCCTTGAGCTTGAAGCCCAGTAGGTCTGTGGCCCTCAGGGCCAGAGCAATGCTTTCAAGGCAGGGAAGCGGCCTGCAAGCTGAGTGGGAGTGGGGGAGGGGAGGGAGACAGCTGAAGCCGAGTCCAGAAGGGCGGCGATGGAAGAGCTGCAGCTGGGTCAGAGCCTGGAGGGAGGGCGGGGCCTTCACTGAGGCCCCCCCCCCCCCCCCGAGGGCAGCCCTAGGCCCCGGCGGTCGCGCATGCGCCCTTGGCCTGTGCGGTGTGTGGGGGCTTGAACCCAAGCCCGCAGGGCTCCCGGAGCGGCCAGAGAAAGAAGGGCCCATGGAGAGGTAGGCAAGGTGGGCAGGGGGCGCCACCTTACTCTCCTCAGCTCCCTGAGGGAGAGAGAGAGAGACAGAGACAGAGAGAGAGATCCCTGACCTCTGAGTCTCTGCCTCCACCGCTGGCTGGTGCCAACTCACGCGCCATCCCACTTCCAGCCATCACCCCCACGCCTGCCCCGGGGCCAGCCCCACCACAGAGAGGCCGGTTGGTTCCTGCTCACCTCTGTGCCGTCCCTTCCCGACCTGACCCCAGTGCAGGGGATAAGCTTCAGACAAGTCTTTCCATGTCCCTCTGCATGACAATAGACTTCCTCCCCTCTCCCATTCCACAGGCCCACCCGGGACATCCACCTTTGTCATTAGCTCAGGAGAGGATGCAAGATGAGAATCTCTGCTATTGTGTGGGGGGACTCAGTTTCCCGGGTTTCCCCCATGGACACATGTTCTTCAGCTGGGTCTGAATTTCTCCAGACAAGCTGTCTTGGGAAGGATTTGGCCAGCCCTAAGAAGCTGAAGGGAAAGGGCGGAGGGGGGTTCTCTCTCTGCCCCCGACAGCCCCTAGCTGGGTCGGTCCCTCAGACCTGGCCAGGGGCAGCCCATCCCCCGGCTCCCTTCCCCGGGCATCCAAGGGCAGGCTCGGCGCCAGCCCCACCCCGCTCGCCACTGCCCGACCATCGTCCTCCCTCGGGGGGCCTGGGCAGGACAGGGACCCGGCTGTGGGAGGCCTCCAGATCTCAGGCCTGGCACACCGTTTACCAGGCTGCTTCCTCCTCTGACGGGGGCCCAGCACACGCCCCAGGAGACTTGGCAGCCGCCCCCAGGGCTCTATCCTCTGGAACTCGTCCCCTTGGAAGGGGCCTGGCCCAGGTGCCAGGTTCGGCTGGTCGGCCAGCCTCCTTTGGAGAAAGCAGGCAAGCCGAGCCAGGCTTGCAGTGGCCCTGGCGTGACACCTGCCACCTCAGGCAGAGGGCCTCCCGCGTGCCCTCCATGGCGGGTTTCTCCCCGGAGCCGTGGCCTGGGCACTAGGAAGGCCGGGCCTCCCCGACTCCCGGGAGGAGGGGCAAGCCCAGTTGCGTCCTGGCCCCCAAACCCTCTGGTGCCATCTGCCTGTCTCGGCACTTCTGACTCCACAGAGCCTTTCCTACATCTGGGCTGCCTGCCGTGGCAAAGTGCAGGCGTGGGGTGAGGCCATGCCTTCTCTTTCCAAGAAAAAGTGAGCCCCTGGCCGAAGCAGCAGGCCCAGGCAGAGCCTTGAGCTTGAAGCCCAGTAGGTCTGTGGCCCTCAGGGCCAGAGCAATGCTTTCAAGGCAGGGAAGCGGCCTGCAAGCTGAGTGGGAGTGGGGGAGGGGAGGGAGACAGCTGAAGCCGAGTCCAGAAGGGCGGCGATGGAAGAGCTGCAGCTGGGTCAGAGCCTGGAGGGAGGGCGGGGCCTTCACTGAGGACCCCCCCCCCGAGGGCAGCCCTAGGCCCCGGCGGTCGCGCATGCGCCCTTGGCCTGTGCGGTGTGTGGGGGCTTGAACCCAAGCCCGCAGGGCTCCCGGAGCGGCCAGAGAAAGAAGGGCCCATGGAGAGGTAGGCGAGGTGGGCAGGGGGCGCCACCTTACTCTCCTCAGCTCCCTGAGGGAGAGAGAGAGAGACAGAGACAGAGAGAGAGATCCCTGACCTCTGAGTCTCTGCCTCCACCGCTGGCTGGTGCCAACTCACGCGCCATCCCACTTCCAGCCATCACCCCCACGCCTGCCCCGGGGCCAGCCCCACCACAGAGAGGCCGGTTGGTTCCTGCTCACCTCTGTGCCGTCCCTTCCCGACCTGACCCCAGTGCAGGGGATAAGCTTCAGACAAGTCTTTCCATGTCCCTCTGCATGACAATAGACTTCCTCCCCTCTCCCATTCCACAGGCCCACCCGGGACATCCACCTTTGTCATTAGCTCAGGAGAGGATGCAAGATGAGAATCTCTGCTATTGTGTGGGGGGACTCAGTTTCCCGGGTTTCCCCCATGGACACATGTTCTTCAGCTGGGTCTGAATTTCTCCAGACAAGCTGTCTTGGGAAGGATTTGGCCAGCCCTAAGAAGCTGAAGGGAAAGGGCGGAGGGGGGTTCTCTCTCTGCCCCCGACAGCCCCTAGCTGGGTCGGTCCCTCAGACCTGGCCAGGGGCAGCCCATCCCCCGGCTCCCTTCCCCGGGCATCCAAGGGCAGGCTCGGCGCCAGCCCCACCCCGCTCGCCACTGCCCGACCATCGTCCTCCCTCGGGGGGCCTGGGCAGGACAGGGACCCGGCTGTGGGAGGCCTCCAGATCTCAGGCCTGGCACACCGTTTACCAGGCTGCTTCCTCCTCTGACGGGGGCCCAGCACACGCCCCAGGAGACTTGGCAGCCGCCCCCAGGGCTCTATCCTCTGGAACTCGTCCCCTTGGAAGGGGCCTGGCCCAGGTGCCAGGTTCGGCTGGTCGGCCAGCCTCCTTTGGAGAAAGCAGGCAAGCCGAGCCAGGCTTGCAGTGGCCCTGGCGTGACACCTGCCACCTCAGGCAGAGGGCCTCCCGCGTGCCCTCCATGGCGGGTTTCTCCCCGGAGCCGTGGCCTGGGCACTAGGAAGGCCGGGCCTCCCCGACTCCCGGGAGGAGGGGCAAGCCCAGTTGCGTCCTGGCCCCCAAACCCTCTGGTGCCATCTGCCTGTCTCGGCACTTCTGACTCCACAGAGCCTTTCCTACATCTGGGCTGCCTGCCGTGGCAAAGTGCAGGCGTGGGGTGAGGCCATGCCTTCTCTTTCCAGGAAAAAGTGAGCCCCTGGCCGAAGCAGCAGGCCCAGGCAGAGCCTTGAGCTTGAAGCCCAGTAGGTCTGTGGCCCTCAGGGCCAGAGCAATGCTTTCAAGGCAGGGAAGCGGCCTGCAAGCTGAGTGGGAGTGGGGGAGGGGAGGGAGACAGCTGAAGCCGAGTCCAGAAGGGCGGCGATGGAAGAGCTGCAGCTGGGTCAGAGCCTGGAGGGAGGGCGGGGCCTTCACTGAGGACCCCCCCCCCCGAGGGCAGCCCTAGGCCCCGGCGGTCGCGCATGCGCCCTTGGCCTGTGCGGTGTGTGGGGGCTTGAACCCAAGCCCGCAGGGCTCCCGGAGCGGCCAGAGAAAGAAGGGCCCATGGAGAGGTAGGCGAGGTGGGCAGGGGGCGCCACCTTACTCTCCTCAGCTCCCTGAGGGAGAGAGAGAGAGACAGAGACAGAGAGAGAGATCCCTGACCTCTGAGTCTCTGCCTCCACCGCTGGCTGGTGCCAACTCACGCGCCATCCCACTTCCAGCCATCACCCCCACGCCTGCCCCGGGGCCAGCCCCACCACAGAGAGGCCGGTTGGTTCCTGCTCACCTCTGTGCCGTCCCTTCCCGACCTGACCCCAGTGCAGGGGATAAGCTTCAGACAAGTCTTTCCATGTCCCTCTGCATGACAATAGACTTCCTCCCCTCTCCCATTCCACAGGCCCACCCGGGACATCCACCTTTGTCATTAGCTCAGGAGAGGATGCAAGATGAGAATCTCTGCTATTGTGTGGGGGGACTCAGTTTCCCGGGTTTCCCCCATGGACACATGTTCTTCAGCTGGGTCTGAATTTCTCCAGACAAGCTGTCTTGGGAAGGATTTGGCCAGCCCTAAGAAGCTGAAGGGAAAGGGCGGAGGGGGGTTCTCTCTCTGCCCCCGACAGCCCCGAGCTGGGTCGCTCCCTCAGACCTGGCCAGGGGCAGCCCATCCCCCGGCGCCCTTCCCCGGGGCATCCAAGGGCAGGCTCGGCGCCAGCCCCACCCCGCTCGCCACTGCCCGACCATCGTCCTCCCTCGGGGGGCCTGGGCAGGACAGGGACCCGGCTGTGGGAGGCCTCCAGATCTCAGGCCTGGCACACCGTTTACCAGGCTGCTTCCTCCTCTGACTGGGGCCCAGCACACGCCCCAGGAGACTTGGCAGCCGCCCCCAGGGCTCTATCCTCTGGAACTCGTCCCCTTGGAAGGGGCCTGGCCCAGGTGCCAGGTTCGACTGGTCGGCCAGCCTCCTTTGGAGAAAGCAGGCAAGCCGAGCCAGGCTTGCAGTGGCCCTGGCGTGACACCTGCCACCTCAGGCAGAGGGCCTCCCGCGTGCCCTCCATGGCGGGTTTCTCCCCGGAGCCGTGGCCTGGGCACTAGGAAGGCCGGGCCTCCCCGACTCCCGGGAGGAGGGGCAAGCCCAGTTGCGTCCTGGCCCCCAAACCCTCTGGTGCCATCTGCCTGTCTCGGCACTTCTGACTCCACAGAGCCTTTCCTACATCTGGGCTGCCTGCCGTGGCAAAGTGCAGGCGTGGGGTGAGGCCATGCCTTCTCTTTCCAGGAAAAAGTGAGCCCCTGGCCGAAGCAGCAGGCCCAGGCAGAGCCTTGAGCTTGAAGCCCAGTAGGTCTGTGGCCCGCAGGGCCAGAGCAATGCTTTCAAGGCAGGGAAGCGGCCTGCAAGCTGAGTGGGAGTGGGGGAGGGGAGGGAGACAGCTGAAGCCGAGTCCAGAAGGGCGGCGATGGAAGAGCTGCAGCTGGGTCAGAGCCTGGAGGGAGGGCGGGGCCTTCACTGAGGACCCCCCCCCGAGGGCAGCCCTAGGCCCCGGCGGTCGCGCATGCGCCCTTGGCCTGTGCGGTGTGTGGGGGCTTGAACCCAAGCCCGCAGGGCTCCCGGAGCGGCCAGAGAAAGAAGGGCCCATGGAGAGGTAGGCGAGGTGGGCAGGGGGCGCCACCTTACTCTCCTCAGCTCCCTGAGGGAGAGAGAGAGAGACAGAGACAGAGAGAGAGATCCCTGACCTCTGAGTCTCTGCCTCCACCGCTGGCTGGTGCCAACTCACGCGCCATCCCACTTCCAGCCATCACCCCCACGCCTGCCCCGGGGCCAGCCCCACCACAGAGAGGCCGGTTGGTTCCTGCTCACCTCTGTGCCGTCCCTTCCCGACCTGACCCCAGTGCAGGGGATAAGCTTCAGACAAGTCTTTCCATGTCCCTCTGCATGACAATAGACTTCCTCCCCTCTCCCATTCCACAGGCCCACCCGGGACATCCACCTTTGTCATTAGCTCAGGAGAGGATGCAAGATGAGAATCTCTGCTATTGTGTGGGGGGACTCAGTTTCCCGGGTTTCCCCCATGGACACATGTTCTTCAGCTGGGTCTGAATTTCTCCAGACAAGCTGTCTTGGGAAGGATTTGGCCAGCCCTAAGAAGCTGAAGGGAAAGGGCGGAGGGGGGTTCTCTCTCTGCCCCCGACAGCCCCGAGCTGGGTCGCTCCCTCAGACCTGGCCAGGGGCAGCCCATCCCCCGGCGCCCTTCCCCGGGGCATCCAAGGGCAGGCTCGGCGCCAGCCCCACCCCGCTCGCCACTGCCCGACCATCGTCCTCCCTCGGGGGGCCTGGGCAGGACAGGGACCCGGCTGTGGGAGGCCTCCAGATCTCAGGCCTGGCACACCGTTTACCAGGCTGCTTCCTCCTCTGACTGGGGCCCAGCACACGCCCCAGGAGACTTGGCAGCCGCCCCCAGGGCTCTATCCTCTGGAACTCGTCCCCTTGGAAGGGGCCTGGCCCAGGTGCCAGGTTCGGCTGGTCGGCCAGCCTCCTTTGGAGAAAGCAGGCAAGCCGAGCCAGGCTTGCAGTGGCCCTGGCGTGACACCTGCCACCTCAGGCAGAGGGCCTCCCGCGTGCCCTCCATGGCGGGTTTGTCCCCGGAGCCGTGGCCTGGGCACTAGGAAGGCCGGGCCTCCCCGACTCCCGGGAGGAGGGGCTAGCCCAGTTGCGCCCTGGCCCCCAAACCCTCTGGTGCCATCTGCCTGTCTCGGCACTTCTGACTCCACAGAGCCTTTCCTACATCTGGGCTGCCTGCCGTGGCAAAGTGCAGGCGTGGGGTGAGGCCATGCCTTCTCTTTCCAGGAAAAAGTGAGCCCCTGGCCGAAGCAGCAGGCCCAGGCAGAGCCTTCAGCTTGAAGCCCAGTAGATCTGTGGCCCTCAGGGCCAGAGCAATGCTTTCAAGGCAGGGAAGCGGCCTGCAAGCTGAGTGGGAGTGGGGGAGGGGAGGGAGACAGCTGAAGCCGAGTCCAGAAGGGCGGCGATGGAAGAGCTGCAGCTGGGTCAGAGCCTGGAGGGAGGGCGGGGCCTTCACTGAGGACCCCCCCCCGAGGGCAGCCCTAGGCCCCGGCGGTCGCGCATGCGCCCTTGGCCTGTGCGGTGTGTGGGGGCTTGAACCCAAGCCCGCAGGGCTCCCGGAGCGGCCAGAAAAAGAAGGGCCCATGGAGAGGTAGGCGAGGTGGGCAGGGGGCGCCACCTTACTCTCCTCAGCTCCCTGAGGGAGAGAGAGAGAGACAGAGACAGAGAGAGAGATCCCTGACCTCTGAGTCTCTGCCTCCACCGCTGGCTGGTGCCAACTCACGCGCCATCCCACTTCCAGCCATCACCCCCACGCCTGCCCCGGGGCCAGCCCCACCACAGAGAGGCCGGTTGGTTCCTGCTCACCTCTGTGCCGTCCCTTCCCGACCTGACCCCAGTGCAGGGGATAAGCTTCAGACAAGTCTTTCCATGTCCCTCTGCATGACAATAGACTTCCTCCCCTCTCCCATTCCACAGGCCCACCCGGGACATCCACCTTTGTCATTAGCTCAGGAGAGGATGCAAGATGAGAATCTCTGCTATTGTGTGGGGGGACTCAGTTTCCCGGGTTTCCCCCATGGACACATGTTCTTCAGCTGGGTCTGAATTTCTCCAGACAAGCTGTCTTGGGAAGGATTTGGCCAGCCCTAAGAAGCTGAAGGGAAAGGGCGGAGGGGGGTTCTCTCTCTGCCCCCGACAGCCCCGAGCTGGGTCGCTCCCTCAGACCTGGCCAGGGGCAGCCCATCCCCCGGCGCCCTTCCCCGGGGCATCCAAGGGCAGGCTCGGCGCCAGCCCCACCCCGCTCGCCACTGCCCGACCATCGTCCTCCCTCCGGGGGCCTGGGCAGGACAGGGACCCGGCTGTGGGAGGCCTCCAGATCTCAGGCCTGGCACACCGTTTACCAGGCTGCTTCCTCCTCTGACTGGGGCCCAGCACACGCCCCAGGAGACTTGGCAGCCGCCCCCAGGGCTCTATCCTCTGGAACTCGTCCCATTGGAAGGGGCCTGGCCCAGGTGCCAGGTTCGGCTGGTCGGCCAGCCTCCTTTGGAGAAAGCAGGCAAGCCGAGCCAGGCTTGCAGTGGCCCTGGCGTGACACCTGCCACCTCAGGCAGAGGGCCTCCCGCGTGCCCTCCATGGCGGGTTTCTCCCCGGAGCCGTGGCCTGGGCACTAGGAAGGCCGGGCCTCCCCGACTCCCGGGAGGAGGGGCTAGCCCAGTTGCGTCCTGGCCCCCAAACCCTCTGGTGCCATCTGCCTGTCTCGGCACTTCTGACTCCACAGAGCCTTTCCTACATCTGGGCTGCCTGCCGTGGCAAAGTGCAGGCGTGGGGTGAGGCCATGCCTTCTCTTTCCAGGAAAAAGTGAGCCCCTGGCCGAAGCAGCAGGC
Organism: Diceros bicornis minor; assembly: GCF_020826845.1. Classification (NCBI taxonomy): domain Eukaryota; kingdom Metazoa; phylum Chordata; class Mammalia; order Perissodactyla; family Rhinocerotidae; genus Diceros; species Diceros bicornis. The sequence goes on along the minus strand of NC_080770.1, from coordinate 41,253,742 downwards.
CCAGGCAGAGCCTTGAGCTTGAAGCCCAGTAGGTCTGTGGCCCTCAGGGCCAGAGCAATGCTTTCAAGGCAGGGAAGCGGCCTGCAAGCTGAGTGGGAGTGGGGGAGGGGAGGGAGACAGCTGAAGCCGAGTCCAGAAGGGCGGCGATGGAAGAGCTGCAGCTGGGTCAGAGCCTGGAGGGAGGGCGGGGCCTTCACTGAGGACCCCCCCCCCAGAGGCAGCCCTAGGCCCCGGCGGTCGCGCATGCGCCCTTGGCCTGTGCGGTGTGTGGGGGCTTGAACCCAAGCCCGCAGGGCTCCCGGAGCGGCCAGAGAAAGAAGGGCCCATGGAGAGGTAGGCGAGGTGGGCAGGGGGCGCCACCTTACTCTCCTCAGCTCCCTGAGGGAGAGAGAGAGAGACAGAGACAGAGAGAGAGATCCCTGACCTCTGAGTCTCTGCCTCCACCGCTGGCTGGTGCCAACTCACGCGCCATCCCACTTCCAGCCATCACCCCCACGCCTGCCCCGGGGCCAGCCCCACCACAGAGAGGCCGGTTGGTTCCTGCTCACCTCTGTGCCGACCCTTCCCGACCTGACCCCAGTGCATGGGATAAGCTTCAGACAAGTCTTTCCATGTCCCTCTGCATGACAATAGACTTCCTCCCCTCTCCCATTCCACAGGCCCACCCGGGACATCCACCTTGGTCATTAGCTCAGGAGAGGATGCAAGATGAGAATCTCTGCTATTGTGTGGGGAGACTCAGTTTCCCGGGTTTCCCCCATGGACACATGTTCTTCAACTGGGTCTGATTTTCTCCAGACAAGCTGTCTTGGGAAGGATTTGGCCAGCCCTAAGAACCTGAAGGGAAAGGGCGGAGGGGGGTTCTCTCTCTGCCCCTGACAGCCCAGAGCTTGGTCGGTCCCTCAGACCTGGCCAGGGGCAGCCCATCCCCCGGCGCCCTTCCCCGGGGCATCCAAGGGCAGGCTCGGCGCCAGCCCCACCCCGCTCGCCACTGCCCGACCATCATCCTCCGTCCGGGGGCCTGGGCAGGACAGGCACCCGGCTGTGGGAGGCCTCCAGATCTCAGGCCTGGCACACCGTTTACCAGGCTGCTTCCTCCTCTGACGGGGGCCCAGCACACGCCCCAGGAGACTTGGCAGCCGCCCCCAGGGCTCTATCCTCTGGAACTCGTCCCCTTGGAAGGGGCCTGGCCCAGGTGCCAGGTTCGGCTGGTCGGCCAGCCTCCTTTGGAGAAAGCAGGCAAGCCGAGCCAGGCTTGCAGTGGCCCTGGCGTGACACCTGCCACCTCAGGCAGAGGGCCTCCCGCGTGCCCTCCATGGCTGGTTTCTCCCCGGAGCCGTGGCCTGGGCACTAGGAAGGCCGGGCCTCCCCGACTCCCGGGAGGAGGGGCTAGCCCAGTTGCGCCCTGGCCCCCAAACCCTCTGGTGCCATCTGCCTGTCTCGGCACTTCTGACTCCACAGAGCCTTTCCTACATCTGGGCTGCCTGCCGTGGCAAAGTGCAGGCGTGGGGTGAGGCCATGCCTTCTCTTTCCAGGAAAAAGTGAGCCCCTGGCCGAAGCAGCAGGCCCAGGCAGAGCCTTGAGCTTGAAGCCCAGTAGATCTGTGGCCCTCAGGGCCAGAGCAATGCTTTCAAGGCAGGGAAGCGGCCTGCAAGCTGAGTGGGAGTGGGGGAGGGGAGGGAGACAGCTGAAGCCGAGTCCAGAAGGGCGGCGATGGAAGAGCTGCAGCTGGGTCAGAGCCTGGAGGGAGGGCGGGGCCTTCACTGAGGACCCCCCCCCCCGAGGGCAGCCCTAGGCCCCGGCGGTCGCGCATGCGCCCTTGGCCTGTGCGGTGTGTGGGGGCTTGAACCCAAGCCCGCAGGGCTCCCGGAGCGGCCAGAGAAAGAAGGGCCCATGGAGAGGTAGGCGAGGTGGGCAGGGGGCGCCACCTTACTCTCCTCAGCTCCCTGAGGGAGAGAGAGAGAGACAGAGACAGAGAGAGAGATCCCTGACCTCTGAGTCTCTGCCTCCACCGCTGGCTGGTGCCAACTCACGCGCCATCCCACTTCCAGCCATCACCCCCACGCCTGCCCCGGGGCCAGCCCCACCACAGAGAGGCCGGTTGGTTCCTGCTCACCTCTGTGCCGTCCCTTCCCGACCTGACCCCAGTGCAGGGGATAAGCTTCAGACAAGTCTTTCCATGTCCCTCTGCATGACAATAGACTTCCTCCCCTCTCCCATTCCACAGGCCCACCCGGGACATCCACCTTGGTCATTAGCTCAGGAGAGGATGCAAGATGAGAATCTCTGCTATTGTGTGGGGAGACTCAGTTTCCCGGGTTTCCCCCATGGACACATGTTCTTCAGCTGGGTCTGATTTTCTCCAGACAAGCTGTCTTGGGAAGGATTTGGCCAGCCCTAAGAAGCTGAAGGGAAAGGGCGGAGGGGGGTTCTCTCTCTGCCCCTGACAGCCCAGAGCTGGGTCGGTCCCTCAGACCTGGCAAGGGGCAGCCCATCCCCCGGCGCCCTTCCCCGGGGCATCCAAGGGCAGGCTCGGCGCCAGCCCCACCCCGCTCGCCACTGCCCGACCATCGTCCTCCGTCCGGGGGCCTGGGCAGGACAGGGACCCGGCTGTGGGAGGCCTCCAGATCTCAGGCCTGGCACACCGTTTACCAGGCTGCTTCCTCCTCTGACGGGGGCCCAGCACACGCCCCAGGAGACTTGGCAGCCGCCCCCAGGGCTCTATCCTCTGGAACTCGTCCCCTTGGAAGGGGCCTGGCCCAGGTGCCAGGTTCGGCTGGTCGGCCAGCCTCCTTTGGAGAAAGCAGGCAAGCCGAGCCAGGCTTGCAGTGGCCCTGGCGTGACACCTGCCACCTCAGGCAGAGGGCCTGCCGCGTGCCCTCCACGGCGGGTTTCTCCCCGGAGCCGTGGCCTGGGCACTAGGAAGGCCGGGCCTCCCCGACTCCCGGGAGGAGGGGCTAGCCCAGTTGCGTCCTGGCCCCCAAACCCTCTGGTGCCATCTGCCTGTCTCGGCACTTCTGACTCCACAGAGCCTTTCCTACATCTGGGCTGCCTGCCGTGGCAAAGTGCAGGCGTGGGGTGAGGCCATGCCTTCTCTTTCCAGGAAAAAGTGAGCCCCTGGCCGAAGCAGCAGGCCCAGGCAGAGCCTTGAGCTTGAAGCCCAGTAGGTCTGTGGCCCTCAGGGCCAGAGCAATGCTTTCAAGTCAGGGAAGCGGCCTGCAAGCTGAGTGGGAGTGGGGGAGGGGAGGGAGACAGCTGAAGCCGAGTCCAGAAGGGCGGCGATGGAAGAGCTGCAGCTGGGTCAGAGCCTGGAGGGAGGGCGGGGCCTTCACTGAGGACCCCCCACCCCGAGGCCAGCCCTAGGCCCCGGCGGTCGCGCATGCGCCCTTGGCCTGTGCGGTGTGTGGGGGCTTGAACCCAAGCCCACAGGGCTCCCGGAGCGGCCAGAGAAAGAAGGGCCCATGGAGAGGTAGGCGAGGTGGGCAGGGGGCGCCACCTTACTCTCCTCAGCTCCCTGAGGGAGAGAGAGAGAGACAGAGACAGAGAGAGAGATCCCTGACCTCTGAGTCTCTGCCTCCACCGCTGGCTGGTGCCAACTCACGCGCCATCCCACTTCCAGCCATCACCCCCACGCCTGCCCCGGGGCCAGCCCCACCCCAGAGAGGCCGGTTGGTTCCTGCTCACCTCTGTGCCGTCCCTTCCCGACCTGACCCCAGTGCAGGGGATAAGCTTCAGACAAGTCTTTCCATGTCCCTCTGCATGACAATAGACATCCTCCCCTCTCCCATTCCACAGGCCCACCCACCCGGGACATCCACATTTGTCATTAGCTCAGGAGAGGATGCAAGATGAGAATCTCTGCTATTGTGTGGGGAGACTCAGTTTCCCGGGTTTCCCCCATGGACACATGTTCTTCAGCTGGGTCTGATTTTCTCCAGACAAGCTGTCATGGGAATGATTTGGCCAGCCCTAAGAACCTGAAGGGAAAGGGCGGAGGGGGGTTCTCTCTCTGCCCCCGACAGCCCCGAGCTGGGTCGGTCCCTCAGACCTGGCCAGGGGCAGCCCACCCCCGGCGCCCTTCCCCGGGGCATCCAAGGGCAGGCTCGGCGCCAGCCCCACCCCGCTCGCCACTGCCCGACCATCGTCCTCCCTCCGGGGGCCTGGGCAGGACAGGGACCCGGCTGTGGGAGGCCTCCAGATCTCAGGCCTGGCACACCGTTTACCAGGCTGCTTCCTCCTCTGACTGGGGCCCAGCACACGCCCCAGGAGACTTGGCAGCCGCCCCCAGGGCTCTATCCTCTGGAACTCGTCCCATTGGAAGGGGCCTGGCCCAGGTGCCAGGTTCGGCTGGTCGGCCAGCCTCCTTTGGAGAAAGCAGGCAAGCCGAGCCAGGCTTGCAGTGGCCCTGGCGTGACACCTGCCACCTCAGGCAGAGGGCCTCCCGCGTGCCCTCCATGGCGGGTTTCTCCCCGGAGCCGTGGCCTGGGCACTAGGAAGGCCGGGCCTCCCCGACTCCCGGGAGGAGGGGCTAGCCCAGTTGCGTCCTGGCCCCCAAACCCTCTGGTGCCATCTGCCTGTCTCGGCACTTCTGACTCCACAGAGCCTTTCCTACATCTGGGCTGCCTGCCGTGGCAAAGTGCAGGCGTGGGGTGAGGCCATGCCTTCTCTTTCCAGGAAAAAGTGAGCCCCTGGCCGAAGCAGCAGGCCCAGGCAGAGCCTTGAGCTTGAAGCCCAGTAGGTCTGTGGCCCTCAGGGCCAGAGCAATGCTTTCAAGGCAGGGAAGCGGCCTGCAAGCTGAGTGGGAGTGGGGGAGGGGAGGGAGACAGCTGAAGCCGAGTCCAGAAGGGCGGCGATGGAAGAGCTGCAGCTGGGTCAGAGCCTGGAGGGAGGGCGGGGCCTTCACTGAGGACCCCCCCCCCAGAGGCAGCCCTAGGCCCCGGCGGTCGCGCATGCGCCCTTGGCCTGTGCGGTGTGTGGGGGCTTGAACCCAAGCCCGCAGGGCTCCCGGAGCGGCCAGAGAAAGAAGGGCCCATGGAGAGGTAGGCGAGGTGGGCAGGGGGCGCCACCTTACTCTCCTCAGCTCCCTGAGGGAGAGAGAGAGAGACAGAGACAGAGAGAGAGATCCCTGACCTCTGAGTCTCTGCCTCCACCGCTGGCTGGTGCCAACTCACGCGCCATCCCACTTCCAGCCATCACCCCCACGCCTGCCCCGGGGCCAGCCCCACCACAGAGAGGCCGGTTGGTTCCTGCTCACCTCTGTGCCGACCCTTCCCGACCTGACCCCAGTGCATGGGATAAGCTTCAGACAAGTCTTTCCATGTCCCTCTGCATGACAATAGACTTCCTCCCCTCTCCCATTCCACAGGCCCACCCGGGACATCCACCTTGGTCATTAGCTCAGGAGAGGATGCAAGATGAGAATCTCTGCTATTGTGTGGGGAGACTCAGTTTCCCGGGTTTCCCCCATGGACACATGTTCTTCAACTGGGTCTGATTTTCTCCAGACAAGCTGTCTTGGGAAGGATTTGGCCAGCCCTAAGAACCTGAAGGGAAAGGGCGGAGGGGGGTTCTCTCTCTGCCCCTGACAGCCCAGAGCTTGGTCGGTCCCTCAGACCTGGCCAGGGGCAGCCCATCCCCCGGCGCCCTTCCCCGGGGCATCCAAGGGCAGGCTCGGCGCCAGCCCCACCCCGCTCGCCACTGCCCGACCATCATCCTCCGTCCGGGGGCCTGGGCAGGACAGGCACCCGGCTGTGGGAGGCCTCCAGATCTCAGGCCTGGCACACCGTTTACCAGGCTGCTTCCTCCTCTGACGGGGGCCCAGCACACGCCCCAGGAGACTTGGCAGCCGCCCCCAGGGCTCTATCCTCTGGAACTCGTCCCCTTGGAAGGGGCCTGGCCCAGGTGCCAGGTTCGGCTGGTCGGCCAGCCTCCTTTGGAGAAAGCAGGCAAGCCGAGCCAGGCTTGCAGTGGCCCTGGCGTGACACCTGCCACCTCAGGCAGAGGGCCTCCCGCGTGCCCTCCATGGCTGGTTTCTCCCCGGAGCCGTGGCCTGGGCACTAGGAAGGCCGGGCCTCCCCGACTCCCGGGAGGAGGGGCTAGCCCAGTTGCGCCCTGGCCCCCAAACCCTCTGGTGCCATCTGCCTGTCTCGGCACTTCTGACTCCACAGAGCCTTTCCTACATCTGGGCTGCCTGCCGTGGCAAAGTGCAGGCGTGGGGTGAGGCCATGCCTTCTGTTTCCAGGAAAAAGTGAGCCCCTGGCCGAAGCAGCAGGCCCAGGCAGAGCCTTGAGCTTGAAGCCCAGTAGATCTGTGGCCCTCAGGGCCAGAGCAATGCTTTCAAGGCAGGGAAGCGGCCTGCAAGCTGAGTGGGAGTGGGGGAGGGGAGGGAGACAGCTGAAGCCGAGTCCAGAAGGGCGGCGATGGAAGAGCTGCAGCTGGGTCAGAGCCTGGAGGGAGGGCGGGGCCTTCACTGAGGACCCCCCCCCCCGAGGGCAGCCCTAGGCCCCGGCGGTCGCGCATGCGCCCTTGGCCTGTGCGGTGTGTGGGGGCTTGAACCCAAGCCCGCAGGGCTCCCGGAGCGGCCAGAGAAAGAAGGGCCCATGGAGAGGTAGGCGAGGTGGGCAGGGGGCGCCACCTTACTCTCCTCAGCTCCCTGAGGGAGAGAGAGAGAGACAGAGACAGAGAGAGAGATCCCTGACCTCTGAGTCTCTGCCTCCACCGCTGGCTGGTGCCAACTCACGCGCCATCCCACTTCCAGCCATCACCCCCACGCCTGCCCCGGGGCCAGCCCCACCACAGAGAGGCCGGTTGGTTCCTGCTCACCTCTGTGCCGTCCCTTCCCGACCTGACCCCAGTGCAGGGGATAAGCTTCAGACAAGTCTTTCCATGTCCCTCTGCATGACAATAGACTTCCTCCCCTCTCCCATTCCACAGGCCCACCCGGGACATCCACCTTGGTCATTAGCTCAGGAGAGGATGCAAGATGAGAATCTCTGCTATTGTGTGGGGAGACTCAGTTTCCCGGGTTTCCCCCATGGACACATGTTCTTCAACTGGGTCTGATTTTCTCCAGACAAGCTGTCTTGGGAAGGATTTGGCCAGCCCTAAGAACCTGAAGGGAAAGGGCGGAGGGGGGTTCTCTCTCTGCCCCTGACAGCCCAGAGCTTGGTCGGTCCCTCAGACCTGGCCAGGGGCAGCCCATCCCCCGGCGCCCTTCCCCGGGGCATCCAAGGGCAGGCTCGGCGCCAGCCCCACCCCGCTCGCCACTGCCCGACCATCATCCTCCGTCCGGGGGCCTGGGCAGGACAGGCACCCGGCTGTGGGAGGCCTCCAGATCTCAGGCCTGGCACACCGTTTACCAGGCTGCTTCCTCCTCTGACGGGGGCCCAGCACACGCCCCAGGAGACTTGGCAGCCGCCCCCAGGGCTCTATCCTCTGGAACTCGTCCCCTTGGAAGGGGCCTGGCCCAGGTGCCAGGTTCGGCTGGTCGGCCAGCCTCCTTTGGAGAAAGCAGGCAAGCCGAGCCAGGCTTGCAGTGGCCCTGGCGTGACACCTGCCACCTCAGGCAGAGGGCCTCCCGCGTGCCCTCCATGGCTGGTTTCTCCCCGGAGCCGTGGCCTGGGCACTAGGAAGGCCGGGCCTCCCCGACTCCCGGGAGGAGGGGCTAGCCCAGTTGCGCCCTGGCCCCCAAACCCTCTGGTGCCATCTGCCTGTCTCGGCACTTCTGACTCCACAGAGCCTTTCCTACATCTGGGCTGCCTGCCGTGGCAAAGTGCAGGCGTGGGGTGAGGCCATGCCTTCTCTTTCCAGGAAAAAGTGAGCCCCTGGCCGAAGCAGCAGGCCCAGGCAGAGCCTTGAGCTTGAAGCCCAGTAGATCTGTGGCCCTCAGGGCCAGAGCAATGCTTTCAAGGCAGGGAAGCGGCCTGCAAGCTGAGTGGGAGTGGGGGAGGGGAGGGAGACAGCTGAAGCCGAGTCCAGAAGGGCGGCGATGGAAGAGCTGCAGCTGGGTCAGAGCCTGGAGGGAGGGCGGGGCCTTCACTGAGGACCCCCCCCCCCGAGGGCAGCCCTAGGCCCCGGCGGTCGCGCATGCGCCCTTGGCCTGTGCGGTGTGTGGGGGCTTGAACCCAAGCCCGCAGGGCTCCCGGAGCGGCCAGAGAAAGAAGGGCCCATGGAGAGGTAGGCGAGGTGGGCAGGGGGCGCCACCTTACTCTCCTCAGCTCCCTGAGGGAGAGAGAGAGAGACAGAGACAGAGAGAGAGATCCCTGACCTCTGAGTCTCTGCCTCCACCGCTGGCTGGTGCCAACTCACGCGCCATCCCACTTCCAGCCATCACCCCCACGCCTGCCCCGGGGCCAGCCCCACCACAGAGAGGCCGGTTGGTTCCTGCTCACCTCTGTGCCGTCCCTTCCCGACCTGACCCCAGTGCAGGGGATAAGCTTCAGACAAGTCTTTCCATGTCCCTCTGCATGACAATAGACTTCCTCCCCTCTCCCATTCCACAGGCCCACCCGGGACATCCACCTTGGTCATTAGCTCAGGAGAGGATGCAAGATGAGAATCTCTGCTATTGTGTGGGGAGACTCAGTTTCCCGGGTTTCCCCCATGGACACATGTTCTTCAGCTGGGTCTGATTTTCTCCAGACAAGCTGTCTTGGGAAGGATTTGGCCAGCCCTAAGAAGCTGAAGGGAAAGGGCGGAGGGGGGTTCTCTCTCTGCCCCTGACAGCCCAGAGCTGGGTCGGTCCCTCAGACCTGGCAAGGGGCAGCCCATCCCCCGGCGCCCTTCCCCGGGGCATCCAAGGGCAGGCTCGGCGCCAGCCCCACCCCGCTCGCCACTGCCCGACCATCGTCCTCCGTCCGGGGGCCTGGGCAGGACAGGGACCCGGCTGTGGGAGGCCTCCAGATCTCAGGCCTGGCACACCGTTTACCAGGCTGCTTCCTCCTCTGACGGGGGCCCAGCACACGCCCCAGGAGACTTGGCAGCCGCCCCCAGGGCTCTATCCTCTGGAACTCGTCCCCTTGGAAGGGGCCTGGCCCAGGTGCCAGGTTCGGCTGGTCGGCCAGCCTCCTTTGGAGAAAGCAGGCAAGCCGAGCCAGGCTTGCAGTGGCCCTGGCGTGACACCTGCCACCTCAGGCAGAGGGCCTGCCGCGTGCCCTCCACGGCGGGTTTCTCCCCGGAGCCGTGGCCTGGGCACTAGGAAGGCCGGGCCTCCCCGACTCCCGGGAGGAGGGGCTAGCCCAGTTGCGTCCTGGCCCCCAAACCCTCTGGTGCCATCTGCCTGTCTCGGCACTTCTGACTCCACAGAGCCTTTCCTACATCTGGGCTGCCTGCCGTGGCAAAGTGCAGGCGTGGGGTGAGGCCATGCCTTCTCTTTCCAGGAAAAAGTGAGCCCCTGGCCGAAGCAGCAGGCCCAGGCAGAGCCTTGAGCTTGAAGCCCAGTAGGTCTGTGGCCCTCAGGGCCAGAGCAATGCTTTCAAGTCAGGGAAGCGGCCTGCAAGCTGAGTGGGAGTGGGGGAGGGGAGGGAGACAGCTGAAGCCGAGTCCAGAAGGGCGGCGATGGAAGAGCTGCAGCTGGGTCAGAGCCTGGAGGGAGGGCGGGGCCTTCACTGAGGACCCCCCACCCCGAGGCCAGCCCTAGGCCCCGGCGGTCGCGCATGCGCCCTTGGCCTGTGCGGTGTGTGGGGGCTTGAACCCAAGCCCACAGGGCTCCCGGAGCGGCCAGAGAAAGAAGGGCCCATGGAGAGGTAGGCGAGGTGGGCAGGGGGCGCCACCTTACTCTCCTCAGCTCCCTGAGGGAGAGAGAGAGAGACAGAGACAGAGAGAGAGATCCCTGACCTCTGAGTCTCTGCCTCCACCGCTGGCTGGTGCCAACTCACGCGCCATCCCACTTCCAGCCATCACCCCCACGCCTGCCCCGGGGCCAGCCCCACCCCAGAGAGGCCGGTTGGTTCCTGCTCACCTCTGTGCCGTCCCTTCCCGACCTGACCCCAGTGCAGGGGATAAGCTTCAGACAAGTCTTTCCATGTCCCTCTGCATGACAATAGACATCCTCCCCTCTCCCATTCCACAGGCCCACCCACCCGGGACATCCACATTTGTCATTAGCTCAGGAGAGGATGCAAGATGAGAATCTCTGCTATTGTGTGGGGAGACTCAGTTTCCCGGGTTTCCCCCATGGACACATGTTCTTCAGCTGGGTCTGATTTTCTCCAGACAAGCTGTCATGGGAATGATTTGGCCAGCCCTAAGAACCTGAAGGGAAAGGGCGGAGGGGGGTTCTCTCTCTGCCCCCGACAGCCCCGAGCTGGGTCGGTCCCTCAGACCTGGCCAGGGGCAGCCCATCCCCCGGCGCCCTTCCCCGGGGCATCCAAGGGCAGGCTCGGCGCCAGCCCCACCCCGCTCGCCACTGCCCGACCATCGTCCTCCCTCGGGGGGCCTGGGCAGGACAGGGACCCGGCTGTGGGAGGCCTCCAGATCTCAGGCCTGGCACACCGTTTACCAGGCTGCTTCCTCCTCTGACGGGGGCCCAGCACACGCCCCAGGAGACTTGGCAGCCGCCCCCAGGGCTCTATCCTCTGGAACTCGTCCCCTTGGAAGGGGCCTGGCCCAGGTGCCAGGTTCGGCTGGTCGGCCAGCCTCCTTTGGAGAAAGCAGGCAAGCCGAGCCAGGCTTGCAGTGGCCCTGGCGTGACACCTGCCACCTCAGGCAGAGGGCCTCCCGCGTGCCCTCCATGGCGGGTTTCTCCCCGGAGCCGTGGCCTGGGCACAAGGAAGGCCGGGCCTCCCCGACTCCCGGGAGGAGGGGCTAGCCCAGTTGCGCCCTGGCCCCCAAACCCTCTGGTGCCATCTGCCTGTCTCGGCACTTCTGACTCCACAGAGCCTTTCCTACATCTGGGCTGCCTGCCGTGGCAAAGTGCAGGCGTGGGGTGAGGCCATGCCTTCTCTTTCCAGGAAAAAGTGAGCCCCTGGCCGAAGCAACAGGCCCAGGCAGAGCCTTGAGCTTGAAGCCCAGTAGGTCTGTGGCCCGCAGGGCCAGAGCAATGCTTTCAAGGCAGGGAAGCGGCCTGCAAGCTGAGTGGGAGTGGGGGAGGGGAGGGAGACAGCTGAAGCCGAGTCCAGAAGGGCGGCGATGGAAGAGCTGCAGCTGGGTCAGAGCCTGGAGGGAGGGCGGGGCCTTCACTGAGGACCCCCCCCCCCGAGGCCAGCCCTAGGCCCCGGCGGTCGCGCATGCGCCCTTGGCCTGTGCGGTGTGTGGGGGCTTGAACCCAAGCCCGCAGGGCTCCCGGAGCAGCCAGAGAAAGAAGGGCCCATGGAGAGGTAGGCGAGGTGGGCAGGGGGCGCCACCTTACTCTCCTCAGCTCCCTGAGGGAGAGAGAGAGAGACAGAGACAGAGAGAGAGATCCCTGACCTCTGAGTCTCTGCCTCCACCGCTGGCTGGTGCCAACTCACGCGCCATCCCACTTCCAGCCATCACACCCACGCCTGCCCAGGGGCCAGCCCCACCACAGAGAGGCCGGTTGGTTCCTGCTCACCTCTGTGCCGTCCCTTCCCGACCTGACCCCAGTGCAGGGGATAAGCTTCAGACAAGTCTTTCCATGTCCCTCTGCATGACAATAGACATCCTCCCCTCTCCCATTCCACAGGCCCACCCACCCGGGACATCCACCTTTGTCATTAGCTCAGGAGAGGATGCAAGATGAGAATCTCTGCTATTGTGTGGGGAGACTCAGTTTCCCGGGTTTCCCCCATGGACACATGTTCTTCAGCTGGGTCTGATTTTCTCCAGACAAGCTGTCTTGGGAAGGATTTGGCCAGCCCTAAGAACCTGAAGGGAAAGGGCGGAGGGGGGTTCTCTCTCTGCCCCCGACAGCCCCGAGCTGGGTCGGTCCCTCAGACCTGGCCAGGGGCAGCCCATCCCCCGGCGCCCTTCCCCGGGGCATCCAAGGGCAGGCTCGGCGCCAGCCCCACCTCGCTCAGCACTGCCCGACCATCGTCCTCCCTCGGGGGGCCTGGGCAGGACAGGGACCCGGCTGTGGGAGGCCTCCAGATCTCAGGCCTGGCACACCGTTTACCAGGCTGCTTCCTCCTCTGACGGGGGCCCAGCACACGCCCCAGGAGACTTGGCAGCCGCCCCCAGGGCTCTATCCTCTGGAACTCGTCCCCTTGGAAGGGGCCTGGCCCAGGTGCCAGGTTCGGCTGGTCGGCCAGCCTCCTTTGGAGAAAGCAGGCAAGCCGAGCCAGGCTTGCAGTGGCCCCGGAGCCGTGGCCTGGGCACTAGGAAGGCCGGGCCTCCCCGACTCCCGGGAGGAGGGGCTAGCCCAGTTGCGCCCTGGCCCCCAAACCCTCTGGTGCCATCTGCCTGTCTGGGCACTTCTGACTCCACAGAGCCTGTCCTACATGTGGGCTGCCTGCCGTGGCAAAGTGCAGGCGTGGGGTGAGGCCATGCCTTCTCTTTCCAGGAAAAAGTGAGCCCCTGGCCGAAGCAGCAGGCCCAGGCTGAGCCTTGAGCTTGAAGCCCAGTAGGTCTGTGGCCCTCAGGGCCAGAGCAATGCTTTCAAGGCAGGGAAGCGGCCTGCAAGCTGAGTGGGAGTGGGGGAGGGGAGGGAGACAGCTGAAGCCGAGTCCAGAAGGGCGGCGATGGAAGAGCTGCAGCTGGGTCAGAGCCTGGAGGGAGGGCGGGGCCTTCACTGAGGACCCCCCCCCCCCCCGAGGCCAGCCCTAGGCCCCTGCGGTCGCGCATGCGCCCTTGGCCTGTGCGGTGTGTGGGGGCTTGAACCCAAGCCCGCAGGGCTCCAGGAGCGGCCATAGAAAGAAGGGCCCATGGAGAGGTAGGCGAGGTGGGCAGGGGGCGCCACCTTACTCTCCTCAGCTCCCTGAGGGAGAGAGAGAGAGACAGAGACAGAGAGAGAGATCCCTGACCTCTGAGTCTCTGCCTCCACCGCTGGCTGGTGCCAACTCACGCGCCATCCCACTTCCAGCCATCACCCCCACGCCTGCCCCGGGGCCAGCCCCACCACAGAGAGGCCGGTTGGTTCCTGCTCACCTCTGTGCCGTCCCTTCCCGACCTGACCCCAGTGCAGGGGATAAGCTTCAGACAAGTCTTTCCATGTCCCTCTGCATGACAATACACTTCCTCCCCTCTCCCATTCCACAGGTCCACCCACCCGGGACATCCACCTTTGTCATTAGCTCAGGAGAGGATGCAAGATGAGAATCTCTGCTATTGTGTGGGGAGACTCAGTTTCCCGGGTTTCCCCCATGGACACATGTTCTTCAGCTGGGTCTGATTTTCTCCAGACAAGCTGTCATGGGAATGATTTGGCCAGCCCTAAGAACCTGAAGGGAAAGGGCGGAGGGGGGTTCTCTCTCTGCCCCCGACAGCCCCGAGCTGGGTCGGTCCCTCAGACCTGGCCAGGGGCAGCCCATCCCCCGGCGCCCTTCCCCGGGGTATCCAAGGGCAGGCTCGGCGCCAGCCCCACCCCGCTCGCCACTGCCCGACCATCGTCCTCCCTCGGGTGCCTGGGCAGGACAGGGACCCGGCTGTGGGAGGCCTCCAGATCTCAGGCCTGGCACACCGTTTACCAGGCTGCTTCCTCCTCTGACGGGGGCCCAGCACACGCCCCAGGAGACTTGGCAGCCGCCCCCAGGGCTCTATCCTCTGGAACTCGTCCCCTTGGAAGGGGCCTGGCCCAGGTGCCAGGTTCGGCTGGTCGGCCAGCCTCCTTTGGAGAAAGCAGGCAAGCCGAGCCAGGCTTGCAGTGGCCCTGGCGTGACACCTGCCACCTCAGGCAGAGGGCCTCCCGCGTGCCCTCCATGGCGGGTTTCTCCCCGGAGCCGTGGCCTGGGCACAAGGAAGGCCGGGCCTCCCCGACTCCCGGGATTAGGGGCTAGCCCAGTTGCGCCCTGGCCCCCAAACCCTCTGGTGCCATCTGCCTGTCTCGGCACTTCTGACTCCACAGAGCCTTTCCTACATCTGGGCTGCCTGCCGTGGCAAAGTGCAGGCGTGGGGTGAGGCCATGCCTTCTCTTTCCAGGAAAAAGTGAGCCCCTGGCCGAAGCAACAGGCCCAGGCAGAGCCTTGAGCTAGAAGCCCAGTAGGTCTGTGGCCCGCAGGGCCAGAGCAATGCTTTCAAGGCAGGGAAGCGGCCTGCAAGCTGAGTGGGAGTGGGGGAGGGGAGGGAGACAGCTGAAGCCGAGTCCAGAAGGGCGGCGATGGAAGAGCTGCAGCTGGGTCAGAGCCTGGAGGGAGGGCGGGGCCTTCACTGAGGACCCCCCCCCCCCGAGGCCAGCCCTAGGCCCCGGCGGTCGCGCATGCGCCCTTGGCCTGTGCGGTGTGTGGGGGCTTGAACCCAAGCCCGCAGGGCTCCCGGAGCAGCCAGAGAAAGAAGGGCCCATGGAGAGGTAGGCGAGGTGGGCAGGGGGCGCCACCTTACTCTCCTCAGCTCCCTGAGGGAGAGAGAGAGAGACAGAGACAGAGAGAGAGATCCCTGACCTCTGAGTCTCTGCCTCCACCGCTGGCTGGTGCCAACTCACGCGCCATCCCACTTCCAGCCATCACACCCACGCCTGCCCAGGGGCCAGCCCCACCACAGAGAGGCCGGTTGGTTCCTGCTCACCTCTGTGCCGTCCCTTCCCGACCTGACCCCAGTGCAGGGGATAAGCTTCAGACAAGTCTTTCCATGTCCCTCTGCATGACAATAGACATCCTCCCCTCTCCCATTCCACAGGCCCACCCACCCGGGACATCCACCTTTGTCATTAGCTCAGGAGAGGATGCAAGATGAGAATCTCTGCTATTGTGTGGGGAGACTCAGTTTCCCGGGTTTCCCCCATGGACACATGTTCTTCAGCTGGGTCTGATTTTCTCCAGACAAGCTGTCATGGGAATGATTTGGCCAGCCCTAAGAACCTGAAGGGAAAGGGCGGAGGGGGGTTCTCTCTCTGCCCCCGACAGCCCCGAGCTGGGTCGGTCCCTCAGACCTGGCCAGGGGCAGCCCATCCCCCGGCGCCCTTCCCCGGGGTATCCAAGGGCAGGCTCGGCGCCAGCCCCACCCCGCTCGCCACTGCCCGACCATCGTCCTCCCTCGGGTGCCTGGGCAGGACAGGGACCCGGCTGTGGGAGGCCTCCAGATCTCAGGCCTGGCACACCGTTTACCAGGCTGCTTCCTCCTCTGACGGGGGCCCAGCACACGCCCCAGGAGACTTGGCAGCCGCCCCCAGGGCTCTATCCTCTGGAACTCGTCCCCTTGGAAGGGGCCTGGCCCAGGTGCCAGGTTCGGCTGGTCGGCCAGCCTCCTTTGGAGAAAGCAGGCAAGCCGAGCCAGGCTTGCAGTGGCCCTGGCGTGACACCTGCCACCTCAGGCAGAGGGCCTCCCGCGTGCCCTCCATGGCGGGTTTCTCCCCGGAGCCGTGGCCTGGGCACAAGGAAGGCCGGGCCTCCCCGACTCCCGGGATTAGGGGCTAGCCCAGTTGCGCCCTGGCCCCCAAACCCTCTGGTGCCATCTGCCTGTCTCGGCACTTCTGACTCCACAGAGCCTTTCCTACATCTGGGCTGCCTGCCGTGGCAAAGTGCAGGCGTGGGGTGAGGCCATGCCTTCTCTTTCCAGGAAAAAGTGAGCCCCTGGCCGAAGCAACAGGCCCAGGCAGAGCCTTGAGCTAGAAGCCCAGTAGGTCTGTGGCCCGCAGGGCCAGAGCAATGCTTTCAAGGCAGGGAAGCGGCCTGCAAGCTGAGTGGGAGTGGGGGAGGGGAGGGAGACAGCTGAAGCCGAGTCCAGAAGGGCGGCGATGGAAGAGCTGCAGCTGGGTCAGAGCCTGGAGGGAGGGCGGGGCCTTCACTGAGGACCCCCCCCCCCCGAGGCCAGCCCTAGGCCCCGGCGGTCGCGCATGCGCCCTTGGCCTGTGCGGTGTGTGGGGGCTTGAACCCAAGCCCGCAGGGCTCCCGGAGCGGCCAGAGAAAGAAGGGCCCATGGAGAGGTAGGCGAGGTGGGCAGGGGGCGCCACCTTACTCTCCTCAGCTCCCTGAGGGAGAGAGAGAGAGACAGAGACAGAGAGAGAGATCCCTGACCTCTGAGTCTCTGCCTCCACCGCTGGCTGGTGCCAACTCACGCGCCATCCCACTTCCAGCCATCACACCCACGCCTGCCCAGGGGCCAGCCCCACCACAGAGAGGCCGGTTGGTTCCTGCTCACCTCTGTGCCGTCCCTTCCCGACCTGACCCCAGTGCAGGGGATAAGCTTCAGACAAGTCTTTCCATGTCCCTCTGCATGACAATAGACATCCTCCCCTCTCCCATTCCACAGGCCCACCCACCCGGGACATCCACCTTTGTCATTAGCTCAGGAGAGGATGCAAGATGAGAATCTCTGCTATTGTGTGGGGAGACTCAGTTTCCCGGGTTTCCCCCATGGACACATGTTCTTCAGCTGGGTCTGATTTTCTCCAGACAAGCTGTCTTGGGAAGGATTTGGCCAGCCCTAAGAACCTGAAGGGAAAGGGCGGAGGGGGGTTCTCTCTCTGCCCCCGACAGCCCCGAGCTGGGTCGGTCCCTCAGACCTGGCCAGGGGCAGCCCATCCCCCGGCGCCCTTCCCCGGGGCATCCAAGGGCAGGCTCGGCGCCAGCCCCACCTCGCTCAGCACTGCCCGACCATCGTCCTCCCTCGGGGGGCCTGGGCAGGACAGGGACCCGGCTGTGGGAGGCCTCCAGATCTCAGGCCTGGCACACCGTTTACCAGGCTGCTTCCTCCTCTGACGGGGGCCCAGCACACGCCCCAGGAGACTTGGCAGCCGCCCCCAGGGCTCTATCCTCTGGAACTCGTCCCCTTGGAAGGGGCCTGGCCCAGGTGCCAGGTTCGGCTGGTCGGCCAGCCTCCTTTGGAGAAAGAGGCAAGCCGAGCCAGGCTTGCAGTGGCCCCGGAGCCGTGGCCTGGGCACTAGGAAGGCCGGGCCTCCCCGACTCCCGGGAGGAGGGGCTAGCCCAGTTGCGCCCTGGCCCCCAAACCCTCTGGTGCCATCTGCCTGTCTGGGCACTTCTGACTCCACAGAGCCTTTCCTACATCTGGGCTGCCTGCCGTGGCAAAGTGCAGGCGTGGGGTGAGGCCATGCCTTCTCTTTCCAGGAAAAAGTGAGCCCCTGGCCGAAGCAGCAGGCCCAGGCTGAGCCTTGAGCTTGAAGCCCAGTAGGTCTGTGGCCCTCAGGGCCAGAGCAATGCTTTCAAGGCAGGGAAGAGGCCTGCAAGCTGAGTGGGAGTGGGGGAGGGGAGGGAGACAGCTGAAGCCGAGTCCAGAAGGGCGGCGATGGAAGAGCTGCAGCTGGGTCAGAGCCTGGAGGGAGGGCGGGGCCTTCACTGAGGACCCCCCCCCCCCGAGGCCAGCCCTAGGCCCCTGCGGTCGCGCATGCGCCCTTGGCCTGTGCGGTGTGTGGGGGCTTGAACCCAAGCCCGCAGGGCTCCAGGAGCGGCCATAGAAAGAAGGGCCCATGGAGAGGTAGGCGAGGTGGGCAGGGGGCGCCACCTTACTCTCATCAGCTCCCTGAGGGAGAGAGAGAGAGACAGAGACAGAGAGAGAGATCCCTGACCTCTGAGTCTCTGCCTCCACCGCTGGCTGGTGCCAACTCACGCGCCATCCCACTTCCAGCCATCACCCCCACGCCTGCCCCGGGGCCAGCCCCACCACAGAGAGGCCGGTTGGTTCCTGCTCACCTCTGTGCCGTCCCTTCCCGACCTGACCCCAGTGCAGGGGATAAGCTTCAGACAAGTCTTTCCATGTCCCTCTGCATGACAATACACTTCCTCCCCTCTCCCATTCCACAGGTCCACCCACCCGGGACATCCACCTTTGTCATTAGCTCAGGAGAGGATGCAAGATGAGAATCTCTGCTATTGTGTGGGGAGACTCAGTTTCCCGGGTTTCCCCCATGGACACATGTTCTTCAGCTGGGTCTGATTTTCTCCAGACAAGCTGTCTTGGGAAGGATTTGGCCAGCCCTAAGAACCTGAAGGGAAAGGGCGGAGGGGGGTTCTCTCTCTGCCCCCGACAGCCCCGAGCTGGGTCGGTCCCTCAGACCTGGCCAGGGGCAGCCCATCCCCCGGCGCCCTTCCCCGGGGCATCCAAGGGCAGGCTCGGCGCCAGCCCCACCCCGCTCGCCACTGCCCGACCATCGTCCTCCCTCGGGGGGCCTGGGCAGGACAGGGACCCGGCTGTGGGAGGCCTCCAGATCTCAGGCCTGGCACACCGTTTACCAGGCTGCTTCCTCCTCTGACGGGGGCCCAGCACACGCCCCAGGAGACTTGGCAGCCGCCCCCAGGGCTCTATCCTCTGGAACTCGTCCCCTTGGAAGGGGCCTGGCCCAGGTGCCAGGTTCGGCTGGTCGGCCAGCCTCCTTTGGAGAAAGCAGGCAAGCTGAGCCAGGCTTGCAGTGGCCCTGGCGTGACACCTGCCACCTCAGGCAGAGGGCCTCCCGCGTGCCCTCCATGGCGGGTTTCTCCCCGGAGCCGTGGCCTGGGCACTAGGAAGGCCGGGCCTCCCCGACTCCCGGGAGGAGGGGCTAGCCCAGTTGCGCCCTGGCCCCCAAACCCTCTGGTGCCATCTGCCTGTCTCGGCACTTCTGACTCCACAGAGCCTTTCCTACATCTGGGCTGCCTGCCGTGGCAAAGTGCAGGCGTGGGGTGAGGCCATGCCTTCTCTTTCCAGGAAAAAGTGAGCCCCTGGCCGAAGCAGCAGGCCCAGGCAGAGCCTTGAGCTTGAAGCCCAGTAGGTCTGTGGCCCTCAGGGCCAGAGCAATGCTTTCAAGGCAGGGAAGCGGCCTGCAAGCTGAGTGGGAGTGGGGGAGGGGAGGGAGACAGCTGAAGCCAAGTCCAGAAGGGCGGCGATGGAAGAGCTGCAGCTGGGTCAGAGCCTGGAGGGAGGGCGGGGCCTTCACTGAGGACCCCCCCCCCCCCGGGGCCAGCCCTAGGCTCCGGCGGTCGCGCATGCGCCCTTGGCCTGTGCGGTGTGTGGGGGCTTGAACCCAAGCCCGCAGGGCTCCAGGAGCGGCCATAGAACGAAGGGCCCATGGAGAGGTAGGCGAGGTGGGCAGGGGGCGCCACCTTACTCTCCTCAGCTCCCTGAGGGAGAGAGAGAGAGACAGAGACAGAGAGAGAGATCCCTGACCTCTGAGTCTCTGCCTCCACCGCTGGCTGGTGCCAACTCACGCGCCATCCCACTTCCAGCCATCACCCCCACGCCTGCCCCGGGGCCAGCCCCACCACAGAGAGGCCGGTTGGTTCCTGCTCACCTCTGTGCCGTCCCTTCCCGACCTGACCCCAGTGCAGGGGATAAGCTTCAGACAAGTCTTTCCATGTCCCTCTGCATGACAATACACTTCCTCCCCTCTCCCATTCCACAGGCCCACCCGGGACATCCACCTTTGTCATTAGCTCAGGAGAGGATGCAAGATGAGAATCTCTGCTATTGTGTGGGGAGACTCAGTTTCCCGGGTTTCCCCCATGGACACATGTTCTTCAGCTGGGTCTGATTTTCTCCAGACAAGCTGTCTTGGGAAGGATTTGGCCAGCCCTAAGAACCTGAAGGGAAAGGGCGGAGGGGGGTTCTCTCTCTGCCCCCGACAGCCCCGAGCTGGGTCGGTCCCTCAGACCTGGCCAGGGGCAGCCCATCCCCCGGCGCCCTTCCCCGGGGCATCCAAGGGCAGGCTCGGCGCCAGCCCCACCCCGCTCGCCACTGCCCGACCATCGTCCTCCCTCGGGGGGCCTGGGCAGGACAGGGACCCGGCTGTGGGAGGCCTCCAGATCTCAGGCCTGGCACACCGTTTACCAGGCTGCTTCCTCCTCTGACGGGGGCCCAGCACACGCCCCAGGAGACTTGGCAGCCGCCCCCAGGGCTCTATCCTCTGGAACTCGTCCCCTTGGAAGGGGCCTGGCCCAGGTGCCAGGTTCGGCTGGTCGGCCAGCCTCCTTTGGAGAAAGCAGGCAAGCCGAGCCAGGCTTGCAGTGGCCCTGGCGTGACACCTGCCACCTCAGGCAGAGGGCCTCCCGCGTGCCCTCCATGGCGGGTTTCTCCCCGGAGCCGTGGCCTGGGCACTAGGAAGGCCGGGCCTCCCCGACTCCCGGGAGGAGGGGCTAGCCCAGTTGCGCCCTGGCCCCCAAACCCTCTGGTGCCATCTGCCTGTCTCGGCACTTCTGACTCCACAGAGCCTTTCCTACATCTGGGCTGCCTGCCGTGGCAAAGTGCAGGCGTGGGGTGAGGCCATGCCTTCTCTTTCCAGGAAAAAGTGAGCCCCTGGCCGAAGCAGCAGGCCCAGGCAGAGCCTTGAGCTTGAAGCCCAGTAGGTCTGTGGCCCTCAGGGCCAGAGCAATGCTTTCAAGGCAGGGAAGCGGCCTGCAAGCTGAGTGGGAGTGGGGGAGGGGAGGGAGACAGCTGAAGCCGAGTCCAGAAGGGCGGCGATGGAAGAGCTGCAGCTGGGTCAGAGCCTGGAGGGAGGGCGGGGCCTTCACTGAGGACCCCCCCCCCCGAGGCCAGCCCTAGGCCCCGGCGGTCGCGCATGCGCCCTTGGCCTGTGCGGTGTGTGGGGGCTTGAACCCAAGCCCGCAGGGCTCCCGGAGCGGCCAGAGAAAGAAGGGCCCATGGAGAGGTAGGCGAGGTGGGCAGGGGGCGCCACCTTACTCTCCTCAGCTCCCTGAGGGAGAGAGAGAGAGACAGAGACAGAGAGAGAGATCCCTGACCTCTGAGTCTCTGCCTCCACCGCTGGCTGGTGTCAACTCACGCGCCATCCCACTTCCAGCCATCACCCCCACGCCTGCCCCGGGGACAGCCCCACCACAGAGAGGCCGGTTGGTTCCTGCTCACCTCTGTGCCGTCCCTTCCCGACCTGACCCCAGTGCAGGGGATAAGCTTCAGACAAGTCTTTCCATGTCCCTCTGCATGACAATAGACTTCCTCCCCTCTCCCATTCCACAGGCCCACCCGGGACATCCACCTTTGTCATTAGCTCAGGAGAGGATGCAAGATGAGAATCTCTGCTATTGTGTGGGGAGACTCAGTTTCCCGGGTTTCCCCCATGGACACATGTTCTTCAGCTGGGTCTGATTTTCTCCAGACAAGCTGTCTTGGGAAGGATTTGGCCAGCCCTAAGAACCTGAAGGGAAAGGGCGGAGGGGGGTTCTCTCTCTGCCCCCGACAGCCCCGAGCTGGGTCGGTCCCTCAGACCTGGCCAGGGGCAGCCCATCCCCCGGCGCCCTTCCCCGGGGCATCCAAGGGCAGGCTCGGCGCCAGCCCCACCCCGCTCGCCACTGCCCGACCATCGTCCTCCCTCGGGGGGCCTGGGCAGGACAGGGACCCGGCTGTGGGAGGCCTCCAGATCTCAGGCCTGGCACACCGTTTACCAGGCTGCTTCCTCCTCTGACGGGGGCCCAGCACACGCCCCAGGAGACTTGGCAGCCGCCCCCAGGGCTCTATCCTCTGGAACTCGTCCCCTTGGAAGGGGCCTGGCCCAGGTGCCAGGTTCGGCTGGTCGGCCAGCCTCCTTTGGAGAAAGCAGGCAAGCCGAGCCAGGCTTGCAGTGGCCCTGGCGTGACACCTGCCACCTCAGGCAGAGGGCCTCCCGCGTGCCATCCATGGCGGGTTTCTCCCCGGAGCCGTGGCCTGGGCACTAGGAAGGCCGGGCCTCCCCGACTCCCGGGAGGAGGGGCTAGCCCAGTTGCGCCCTGGCCCCCAAACCCTCTGGTGCCATCTGCCTGTCTCGGCACTTCTGACTCCACAGAGCCTTTCCTACATCTGGGCTGCCTGCCGTGGCAAAGTGCAGGCGTGGGGTGAGGCCATGCCTTCTCTTTCCAGGAAAAAGTGAGCCCCTGGCCGAAGCAGCAGGCCCAGGCAGAGCCTTGAGCTTGAAGCCCAGTAGGTCTGTGGCCCTCAGGGCCAGAGCAATGCTTTCAAGGCAGGGAAGCGGCCTGCAAGCTGAGTGGGAGTGGGGGAGGGGAGGGAGACAGCTGAAGCCGAGTCCAGAAGGGCGGCGATGGAAGAGCTGCAGCTGGGTCAGAGCCTGGAGGGAGGGCGGGGCCTTCACTGAGGACCCCCCCCCCGAGGGCAGCCCTAGGCCCCGGCGGTCGCGCATGCGCCCTTGGCCTGTGCGGTGTGTGGGGGCTTGAACCCAAGCCCGCAGGGCTCCCGGAGCGGCCAGAGAAAGAAGGGCCCATGGAGAGGTAGGCGAGGTGGGCAGGGGGCGCCACCTTACTCTCCTCAGCTCCCTGAGGGAGAGAGAGAGAGACAGAGACAGAGAGAGAGATCCCTGACCTCTGAGTCTCTGCCTCCACCGCTGGCTGGTGCCAACTCACGCGCCATCCCACTTCCAGCCATCACCCCCACGCCTGCCCCGGGGCCAGCCCCACCACAGAGAGGCCGGTTGGTTCCTGCTCACCTCTGTGCCGTCCCTTCCCGACCTGACCCCAGTGCAGGGGATAAGCTTCAGACAAGTCTTTCCATGTCCCTCTGCATGACAATAGACTTCCTCCCCTCTCCCATTCCACAGGCCCACCCGGGACATCCACCTTTGTCATTAGCTCAGGAGAGGATGCAAGATGAGAATCTCTGCTATTGTGTGGGGGGACTCAGTTTCCCGGGTTTCCCCCATGGACACATGTTCTTCAGCTGGGTCTGAATTTCTCCAGACAAGCTGTCTTGGGAAGGATTTGGCCAGCCCTAAGAAGCTGAAGGGAAAGGGCGGAGGGGGGTTCTCTCTCTGCCCCCGACAGCCCCTAGCTGGGTCGGTCCCTCAGACCTGGCCAGGGGCAGCCCATCCCCCGGCTCCCTTCCCCGGGCATCCAAGGGCAGGCTCGGCGCCAGCCCCACCCCGCTCGCCACTGCCCGACCATCGTCCTCCCTCGGGGGGCCTGGGCAGGACAGGGACCCGGCTGTGGGAGGCCTCCAGATCTCAGGCCTGGCACACCGTTTACCAGGCTGCTTCCTCCTCTGACGGGGGCCCAGCACACGCCCCAGGAGACTTGGCAGCCGCCCCCAGGGCTCTATCCTCTGGAACTCGTCCCCTTGGAAGGGGCCTGGCCCAGGTGCCAGGTTCGGCTGGTCGGCCAGCCTCCTTTGGAGAAAGCAGGCAAGCCGAGCCAGGCTTGCAGTGGCCCTGGCGTGACACCTGCCACCTCAGGCAGAGGGCCTCCCGCGTGCCCTCCATGGCGGGTTTCTCCCCGGAGCCGTGGCCTGGGCACTAGGAAGGCCGGGCCTCCCCGACTCCCGGGAGGAGGGGCAAGCCCAGTTGCGTCCTGGCCCCCAAACCCTCTGGTGCCATCTGCCTGTCTCGGCACTTCTGACTCCACAGAGCCTTTCCTACATCTGGGCTGCCTGCCGTGGCAAAGTGCAGGCGTGGGGTGAGGCCATGCCTTCTCTTTCCAGGAAAAAGTGAGCCCCTGGCCGAAGCAGCAGGCCCAGGCAGAGCCTTGAGCTTGAAGCCCAGTAGGTCTGTGGCCCTCAGGGCCAGAGCAATGCTTTCAAGGCAGGGAAGCGGCCTGCAAGCTGAGTGGGAGTGGGGGAGGGGAGGGAGACAGCTGAAGCCGAGTCCAGAAGGGCGGCGATGGAAGAGCTGCAGCTGGGTCAGAGCCTGGAGGGAGGGCGGGGCCTTCACTGAGGACCCCCCCCCCCGAGGGCAGCCCTAGGCCCCGGCGGTCGCGCATGCGCCCTTGGCCTGTGCGGTGTGTGGGGGCTTGAACCCAAGCCCGCAGGGCTCCCGGAGCGGCCAGAGAAAGAAGGGCCCATGGAGAGGTAGGCGAGGTGGGCAGGGGGCGCCACCTTACTCTCCTCAGCTCCCTGAGGGAGAGAGAGAGAGACAGAGACAGAGAGAGAGATCCCTGACCTCTGAGTCTCTGCCTCCACCGCTGGCTGGTGCCAACTCACGCGCCATCCCACTTCCAGCCATCACCCCCACGCCTGCCCCGGGGCCAGCCCCACCACAGAGAGGCCGGTTGGTTCCTGCTCACCTCTGTGCCGTCCCTTCCCGACCTGACCCCAGTGCAGGGGATAAGCTTCAGACAAGTCTTTCCATGTCCCTCTGCATGACAATAGACTTCCTCCCCTCTCCCATTCCACAGGCCCACCCGGGACATCCACCTTTGTCATTAGCTCAGGAGAGGATGCAAGATGAGAATCTCTGCTATTGTGTGGGGGGACTCAGTTTCCCGGGTTTCCCCCATGGACACATGTTCTTCAGCTGGGTCTGAATTTCTCCAGACAAGCTGTCTTGGGAAGGATTTGGCCAGCCCTAAGAAGCTGAAGGGAAAGGGCGGAGGGGGGTTCTCTCTCTGCCCCCGACAGCCCCGAGCTGGGTCGCTCCCTCAGACCTGGCCAGGGGCAGCCCATCCCCCGGCGCCCTTCCCCGGGGCATCCAAGGGCAGGCTCGGCGCCAGCCCCACCCCGCTCGCCACTGCCCGACCATCGTCCTCCCTCGGGGGGCCTGGGCAGGACAGGGACCCGGCTGTGGGAGGCCTCCAGATCTCAGGCCTGGCACACCGTTTACCAGGCTGCTTCCTCCTCTGACTGGGGCCCAGCACACGCCCCAGGAGACTTGGCAGCCGCCCCCAGGGCTCTATCCTCTGGAACTCGTCCCCTTGGAAGGGGCCTGGCCCAGGTGCCAGGTTCGACTGGTCGGCCAGCCTCCTTTGGAGAAAGCAGGCAAGCCGAGCCAGGCTTGCAGTGGCCCTGGCGTGACACCTGCCACCTCAGGCAGAGGGCCTCCCGCGTGCCCTCCATGGCGGGTTTCTCCCCGGAGCCGTGGCCTGGGCACTAGGAAGGCCGGGCCTCCCCGACTCCCGGGAGGAGGGGCAAGCCCAGTTGCGTCCTGGCCCCCAAACCCTCTGGTGCCATCTGCCTGTCTCGGCACTTCTGACTCCACAGAGCCTTTCCTACATCTGGGCTGCCTGCCGTGGCAAAGTGCAGGCGTGGGGTGAGGCCATGCCTTCTCTTTCCAGGAAAAAGTGAGCCCCTGGCCGAAGCAGCAGGCCCAGGCAGAGCCTTGAGCTTGAAGCCCAGTAGGTCTGTGGCCCGCAGGGCCAGAGCAATGCTTTCAAGGCAGGGAAGCGGCCTGCAAGCTGAGTGGGAGTGGGGGAGGGGAGGGAGACAGCTGAAGCCGAGTCCAGAAGGGCGGCGATGGAAGAGCTGCAGCTGGGTCAGAGCCTGGAGGGAGGGCGGGGCCTTCACTGAGGACCCCCCCCCGAGGGCAGCCCTAGGCCCCGGCGGTCGCGCATGCGCCCTTGGCCTGTGCGGTGTGTGGGGGCTTGAACCCAAGCCCGCAGGGCTCCCGGAGCGGCCAGAGAAAGAAGGGCCCATGGAGAGGTAGGCGAGGTGGGCAGGGGGCGCCACCTTACTCTCCTCAGCTCCCTGAGGGAGAGAGAGAGAGACAGAGACAGAGAGAGAGATCCCTGACCTCTGAGTCTCTGCCTCCACCGCTGGCTGGTGCCAACTCACGCGCCATCCCACTTCCAGCCATCACCCCCACGCCTGCCCCGGGGCCAGCCCCACCACAGAGAGGCCGGTTGGTTCCTGCTCACCTCTGTGCCGTCCCTTCCCGACCTGACCCCAGTGCAGGGGATAAGCTTCAGACAAGTCTTTCCATGTCCCTCTGCATGACAATAGACTTCCTCCCCTCTCCCATTCCACAGGCCCACCCGGGACATCCACCTTTGTCATTAGCTCAGGAGAGGATGCAAGATGAGAATCTCTGCTATTGTGTGGGGGGACTCAGTTTCCCGGGTTTCCCCCATGGACACATGTTCTTCAGCTGGGTCTGAATTTCTCCAGACAAGCTGTCTTGGGAAGGATTTGGCCAGCCCTAAGAAGCTGAAGGGAAAGGGCGGAGGGGGGTTCTCTCTCTGCCCCCGACAGCCCCGAGCTGGGTCGCTCCCTCAGACCTGGCCAGGGGCAGCCCATCCCCCGGCGCCCTTCCCCGGGGCATCCAAGGGCAGGCTCGGCGCCAGCCCCACCCCGATCGCCACTGCCCGACCATCGTCCTCCCTCGGGGGGCCTGGGCAGGACAGGGACCCGGCTGTGGGAGGCCTCCAGATCTCAGGCCTGGCACACCGTTTACCAGGCTGCTTCCTCCTCTGACTGGGGCCCAGCACACGCCCCAGGAGACTTGGCAGCCGCCCCCAGGGCTCTATCCTCTGGAACTCGTCCCCTTGGAAGGGGCCTGGCCCAGGTGCCAGGTTCGGCTGGTCGGCCAGCCTCCTTTGGAGAAAGCAGGCAAGCCGAGCCAGGCTTGCAGTGGCCCTGGCGTGACACCTGCCACCTCAGGCAGAGGGCCTCCCGCGTGCCCTCCATGGCGGGTTTCTCCCCGGAGCCGTGGCCTGGGCACTAGGAAGGCCGGGCCTCCCCGACTCCCGGGAGGAGGGGCTAGCCCAGTTGCGCCCTGGCCCCCAAACCCTCTGGTGCCATCTGCCTGTCTCGGCACTTCTGACTCCACAGAGCCTTTCCTACATCTGGGCTGCCTGCCGTGGCAAAGTGCAGGCGTGGGGTGAGGCCATGCCTTCTCTTTCCAGGAAAAAGTGAGCCCCTGGCCGAAGCAGCAGGCCCAGGCAGAGCCTTCAGCTTGAAGCCCAGTAGATCTGTGGCCCTCAGGGCCAGAGCAATGCTTTCAAGGCAGGGAAGCGGCCTGCAAGCTGAGTGGGAGTGGGGGAGGGGAGGGAGACAGCTGAAGCCGAGTCCAGAAGGGCGGCGATGGAAGAGCTGCAGCTGGGTCAGAGCCTGGAGGGAGGGCGGGGCCTTCACTGAGGACCCCCCCCCGAGGGCAGCCCTAGGCCCCGGCGGTCGCGCATGCGCCCTTGGCCTGTGCGGTGTGTGGGGGCTTGAACCCAAGCCCGCAGGGCTCCCGGAGCGGCCAGAAAAAGAAGGGCCCATGGAGAGGTAGGCGAGGTGGGCAGGGGGCGCCACCTTACTCTCCTCACCTCCCTGAGGGAGAGAGAGAGAGACAGAGACAGAGAGAGAGATCCCTGACCTCTGAGTCTCTGCCTCCACCGCTGGCTGGTGCCAACTCACGCGCCATCCCACTTCCAGCCATCACCCCCACGCCTGCCCCGGGGCCAGCCCCACCACAGAGAGGCCGGTTGGTTCCTGCTCACCTCTGTGCCGTCCCTTCCCGACCTGACCCCAGTGCAGGGGATAAGCTTCAGACAAGTCTTTCCATGTCCCTCTGCATGACAATAGACTTCCTCCCCTCTCCCATTCCACAGGCCCACCCGGGACATCCACCTTTGTCATTAGCTCAGGAGAGGATGCAAGATGAGAATCTCTGCTATTGTGTGGGGGGACTCAGTTTCCCGGGTTTCCCCCATGGACACATGTTCTTCAGCTGGGTCTGAATTTCTCCAGACAAGCTGTCTTGGGAAGGATTTGGCCAGCCCTAAGAAGCTGAAGGGAAAGGGCGGAGGGGGGTTCTCTCTCTGCCCCCGACAGCCCCGAGCTGGGTCGCTCCCTCAGACCTGGCCAGGGGCAGCCCATCCCCCGGCGCCCTTCCCCGGGGCATCCAAGGGCAGGCTCGGCGCCAGCCCCACCCCGCTCGCCACTGCCCGACCATCGTCCTCCCTCCGGGGGCCTGGGCAGGACAGGGACCCGGCTGTGGGAGGCCTCCAGATCTCAGGCCTGGCACACCGTTTACCAGGCTGCTTCCTCCTCTGACTGGGGCCCAGCACACGCCCCAGGAGACTTGGCAGCCGCCCCCAGGGCTCTATCCTCTGGAACTCGTCCCATTGGAAGGGGCCTGGCCCAGGTGCCAGGTTCGGCTGGTCGGCCAGCCTCCTTTGGAGAAAGCAGGCAAGCCGAGCCAGGCTTGCAGTGGCCCTGGCGTGACACCTGCCACCTCAGGCAGAGGGCCTCCCGCGTGCCCTCCATGGCGGGTTTCTCCCCGGAGCCGTGGCCTGGGCACTAGGAAGGCCGGGCCTCCCCGACTCCCGGGAGGAGGGGCTAGCCCAGTTGCGTCCTGGCCCCCAAACCCTCTGGTGCCATCTGCCTGTCTCGGCACTTCTGACTCCACAGAGCCTTTCCTACATCTGGGCTGCCTGCCGTGGCAAAGTGCAGGCGTGGGGTGAGGCCATGCCTTCTCTTTCCAGGAAAAAGTGAGCCCCTGGCCGAAGCAGCAGGCCCAGGCAGAGCCTTGAGCTTGAAGCCCAGTAGGTCTGTGGCCCTCAGGGCCAGAGCAATGCTTTCAAGGCAGGGAAGCGGCCTGCAAGCTGAGTGGGAGTGGGGGAGGGGAGGGAGACAGCTGAAGCCGAGTCCAGAAGGGCGGCGATGGAAGAGCTGCAGCTGGGTCAGAGCCTGGAGGGAGGGCGGGGCCTTCACTGAGGACCCCCCCCCCAGAGGCAGCCCTAGGCCCCGGCGGTCGCGCATGCGCCCTTGGCCTGTGCGGTGTGTGGGGGCTTGAACCCAAGCCCGCAGGGCTCCCGGAGCGGCCAGAGAAAGAAGGGCCCATGGAGAGGTAGGCGAGGTGGGCAGGGGGCGCCACCTTACTCTCCTCAGCTCCCTGAGGGAGAGAGAGAGAGACAGAGACAGAGAGAGAGATCCCTGACCTCTGAGTCTCTGCCTCCACCGCTGGCTGGTGCCAACTCACGCGCCATCCCACTTCCAGCCATCACCCCCACGCCTGCCCCGGGGCCAGCCCCACCACAGAGAGGCCGGTTGGTTCCTGCTCACCTCTGTGCCGACCCTTCCCGACCTGACCCCAGTGCATGGGATAAGCTTCAGACAAGTCTTTCCATGTCCCTCTGCATGACAATAGACTTCCTCCCCTCTCCCATTCCACAGGCCCACCCGGGACATCCACCTTGGTCATTAGCTCAGGAGAGGATGCAAGATGAGAATCTCTGCTATTGTGTGGGGAGACTCAGTTTCCCGGGTTTCCCCCATGGACACATGTTCTTCAACTGGGTCTGATTTTCTCCAGACAAGCTGTCTTGGGAAGGATTTGGCCAGCCCTAAGAACCTGAAGGGAAAGGGCGGAGGGGGGTTCTCTCTCTGCCCCTGACAGCCCAGAGCTTGGTCGGTCCCTCAGACCTGGCCAGGGGCAGCCCATCCCCCGGCGCCCTTCCCCGGGGCATCCAAGGGCAGGCTCGGCGCCAGCCCCACCCCGCTCGCCACTGCCCGACCATCATCCTCCGTCCGGGGGCCTGGGCAGGACAGGCACCCGGCTGTGGGAGGCCTCCAGATCTCAGGCCTGGCACACCGTTTACCAGGCTGCTTCCTCCTCTGACGGGGGCCCAGCACACGCCCCAGGAGACTTGGCAGCCGCCCCCAGGGCTCTATCCTCTGGAACTCGTCCCCTTGGAAGGGGCCTGGCCCAGGTGCCAGGTTCGGCTGGTCGGCCAGCCTCCTTTGGAGAAAGCAGGCAAGCCGAGCCAGGCTTGCAGTGGCCCTGGCGTGACACCTGCCACCTCAGGCAGAGGGCCTCCCGCGTGCCCTCCATGGCTGGTTTCTCCCCGGAGCCGTGGCCTGGGCACTAGGAAGGCCGGGCCTCCCCGACTCCCGGGAGGAGGGGCTAGCCCAGTTGCGCCCTGGCCCCCAAACCCTCTGGTGCCATCTGCCTGTCTCGGCACTTCTGACTCCACAGAGCCTTTCCTACATCTGGGCTGCCTGCCGTGGCAAAGTGCAGGCGTGGGGTGAGGCCATGCCTTCTCTTTCCAGGAAAAAGTGAGCCCCTGGCCGAAGCAGCAGGCCCAGGCAGAGCCTTGAGCTTGAAGCCCAGTAGATCTGTGGCCCTCAGGGCCAGAGCAATGCTTTCAAGGCAGGGAAGCGGCCTGCAAGCTGAGTGGGAGTGGGGGAGGGGAGGGAGACAGCTGAAGCCGAGTCCAGAAGGGCGGCGATGGAAGAGCTGCAGCTGGGTCAGAGCCTGGAGGGAGGGCGGGGCCTTCACTGAGGACCCCCCCCCCCCGAGGGCAGCCCTAGGCCCCGGCGGTCGCGCATGCGCCCTTGGCCTGTGCGGTGTGTGGGGGCTTGAACCCAAGCCCGCAGGGCTCCCGGAGCGGCCAGAGAAAGAAGGGCCCATGGAGAGGTAGGCGAGGTGGGCAGGGGGCGCCACCTTACTCTCCTCAGCTCCCTGAGGGAGAGAGAGAGAGACAGAGACAGAGAGAGAGATCCCTGACCTCTGAGTCTCTGCCTCCACCGCTGGCTGGTGCCAACTCACGCGCCATCCCACTTCCAGCCATCACCCCCACGCCTGCCCCGGGGCCAGCCCCACCACAGAGAGGCCGGTTGGTTCCTGCTCACCTCTGTGCCGTCCCTTCCCGACCTGACCCCAGTGCAGGGGATAAGCTTCAGACAAGTCTTTCCATGTCCCTCTGCATGACAATAGACTTCCTCCCCTCTCCCATTCCACAGGCCCACCCGGGACATCCACCTTGGTCATTAGCTCAGGAGAGGATGCAAGATGAGAATCTCTGCTATTGTGTGGGGAGACTCAGTTTCCCGGGTTTCCCCCATGGACACATGTTCTTCAGCTGGGTCTGATTTTCTCCAGACAAGCTGTCTTGGGAAGGATTTGGCCAGCCCTAAGAAGCTGAAGGGAAAGGGCGGAGGGGGGTTCTCTCTCTGCCCCTGACAGCCCAGAGCTGGGTCGGTCCCTCAGACCTGGCAAGGGGCAGCCCATCCCCCGGCGCCCTTCCCCGGGGCATCCAAGGGCAGGCTCGGCGCCAGCCCCACCCCGCTCGCCACTGCCCGACCATCGTCCTCCGTCCGGGGGCCTGGGCAGGACAGGGACCCGGCTGTGGGAGGCCTCCAGATCTCAGGCCTGGCACACCGTTTACCAGGCTGCTTCCTCCTCTGACGGGGGCCCAGCACACGCCCCAGGAGACTTGGCAGCCGCCCCCAGGGCTCTATCCTCTGGAACTCGTCCCCTTGGAAGGGGCCTGGCCCAGGTGCCAGGTTCGGCTGGTCGGCCAGCCTCCTTTGGAGAAAGCAGGCAAGCCGAGCCAGGCTTGCAGTGGCCCTGGCGTGACACCTGCCACCTCAGGCAGAGGGCCTGCCGCGTGCCCTCCACGGCGGGTTTCTCCCCGGAGCCGTGGCCTGGGCACTAGGAAGGCCGGGCCTCCCCGACTCCCGGGAGGAGGGGCTAGCCCAGTTGCGTCCTGGCCCCCAAACCCTCTGGTGCCATCTGCCTGTCTCGGCACTTCTGACTCCACAGAGCCTTTCCTACATCTGGGCTGCCTGCCGTGGCAAAGTGCAGGCGTGGGGTGAGGCCATGCCTTCTCTTTCCAGGAAAAAGTGAGCCCCTGGCCGAAGCAGCAGGCCCAGGCAGAGCCTTGAGCTTGAAGCCCAGTAGGTCTGTGGCCCTCAGGGCCAGAGCAATGCTTTCAAGTCAGGGAAGCGGCCTGCAAGCTGAGTGGGAGTGGGGGAGGGGAGGGAGACAGCTGAAGCCGAGTCCAGAAGGGCGGCGATGGAAGAGCTGCAGCTGGGTCAGAGCCTGGAGGGAGGGCGGGGCCTTCACTGAGGACCCCCCACCCCGAGGCCAGCCCTAGGCCCCGGCGGTCGCGCATGCGCCCTTGGCCTGTGCGGTGTGTGGGGGCTTGAACCCAAGCCCACAGGGCTCCCGGAGCGGCCAGAGAAAGAAGGGCCCATGGAGAGGTAGGCGAGGTGGGCAGGGGGCGCCACCTTACTCTCCTCAGCTCCCTGAGGGAGAGAGAGAGAGACAGAGACAGAGAGAGAGATCCCTGACCTCTGAGTCTCTGCCTCCACCGCTGGCTGGTGCCAACTCACGCGCCATCCCACTTCCAGCCATCACCCCCACGCCTGCCCCGGGGCCAGCCCCACCCCAGAGAGGCCGGTTGGTTCCTGCTCACCTCTGTGCCGTCCCTTCCCGACCTGACCCCAGTGCAGGGGATAAGCTTCAGACAAGTCTTTCCATGTCCCTCTGCATGACAATAGACATCCTCCCCTCTCCCATTCCACAGGCCCACCCACCCGGGACATCCACATTTGTCATTAGCTCAGGAGAGGATGCAAGATGAGAATCTCTGCTATTGTGTGGGGAGACTCAGTTTCCCGGGTTTCCCCCATGGACACATGTTCTTCAGCTGGGTCTGATTTTCTCCAGACAAGCTGTCATGGGAATGATTTGGCCAGCCCTAAGAACCTGAAGGGAAAGGGCGGAGGGGGGTTCTCTCTCTGCCCCCGACAGCCCCGAGCTGGGTCGGTCCCTCAGACCTGGCCAGGGGCAGCCCATCCCCCGGCGCCCTTCCCCGGGGCATCCAAGGGCAGGCTCGGCGCCAGCCCCACCCCGCTCGCCACTGCCCGACCATCGTCCTCCCTCGGGGGGCCTGGGCAGGACAGGGACCCGGCTGTGGGAGGCCTCCAGATCTCAGGCCTGGCACACCGTTTACCAGGCTGCTTCCTCCTCTGACGGGGGCCCAGCACACGCCCCAGGAGACTTGGCAGCCGCCCCCAGGGCTCTATCCTCTGGAACTCGTCCCCTTGGAAGGGGCCTGGCCCAGGTGCCAGGTTCGGCTGGTCGGCCAGCCTCCTTTGGAGAAAGCAGGCAAGCCGAGCCAGGCTTGCAGTGGCCCTGGCGTGACACCTGCCACCTCAGGCAGAGGGCCTCCCGCGTGCCCTCCATGGCGGGTTTCTCCCCGGAGCCGTGGCCTGGGCACAAGGAAGGCCGGGCCTCCCCGACTCCCGGGAGGAGGGGCTAGCCCAGTTGCGCCCTGGCCCCCAAACCCTCTGGTGCCATCTGCCTGTCTCGGCACTTCTGACTCCACAGAGCCTTTCCTACATCTGGGCTGCCTGCCGTGGCAAAGTGCAGGCGTGGGGTGAGGCCATGCCTTCTCTTTCCAGGAAAAAGTGAGCCCCTGGCCGAAGCAACAGGCCCAGGCAGAGCCTTGAGCTTGAAGCCCAGTAGGTCTGTGGCCCGCAGGGCCAGAGCAATGCTTTCAAGGCAGGGAAGCGGCCTGCAAGCTGAGTGGGAGTGGGGGAGGGGAGGGAGACAGCTGAAGCCGAGTCCAGAAGGGCGGCGATGGAAGAGCTGCAGCTGGGTCAGAGCCTGGAGGGAGGGCGGGGCCTTCACTGAGGACCCCCCCCCCCCGAGGCCAGCCCTAGGCCCCGGCGGTCGCGCATGCGCCCTTGGCCTGTGCGGTGTGTGGGGGCTTGAACCCAAGCCCGCAGGGCTCCCGGAGCAGCCAGAGAAAGAAGGGCCCATGGAGAGGTAGGCGAGGTGGGCAGGGGGCGCCACCTTACTCTCCTCAGCTCCCTGAGGGAGAGAGAGAGAGACAGAGACAGAGAGAGAGATCCCTGACCTCTGAGTCTCTGCCTCCACCGCTGGCTGGTGCCAACTCACGCGCCATCCCACTTCCAGCCATCACACCCACGCCTGCCCAGGGGCCAGCCCCACCACAGAGAGGCCGGTTGGTTCCTGCTCACCTCTGTGCCGTCCCTTCCCGACCTGACCCCAGTGCAGGGGATAAGCTTCAGACAAGTCTTTCCATGTCCCTCTGCATGACAATAGACATCCTCCCCTCTCCCATTCCACAGGCCCACCCACCCGGGACATCCACCTTTGTCATTAGCTCAGGAGAGGATGCAAGATGAGAATCTCTGCTATTGTGTGGGGAGACTCAGTTTCCCGGGTTTCCCCCATGGACACATGTTCTTCAGCTGGGTCTGATTTTCTCCAGACAAGCTGTCTTGGGAAGGATTTGGCCAGCCCTAAGAACCTGAAGGGAAAGGGCGGAGGGGGGTTCTCTCTCTGCCCCCGACAGCCCCGAGCTGGGTCGGTCCCTCAGACCTGGCCAGGGGCAGCCCATCCCCCGGCGCCCTTCCCCGGGGCATCCAAGGGCAGGCTCGGCGCCAGCCCCACCTCGCTCAGCACTGCCCGACCATCGTCCTCCCTCGGGGGGCCTGGGCAGGACAGGGACCCGGCTGTGGGAGGCCTCCAGATCTCAGGCCTGGCACACCGTTTACCAGGCTGCTTCCTCCTCTGACGGGGGCCCAGCACACGCCCCAGGAGACTTGGCAGCCGCCCCCAGGGCTCTATCCTCTGGAACTCGTCCCCTTGGAAGGGGCCTGGCCCAGGTGCCAGGTTCGGCTGGTCGGCCAGCCTCCTTTGGAGAAAGCAGGCAAGCCGAGCCAGGCTTGCAGTGGCCCCGGAGCCGTGGCCTGGGCACTAGGAAGGCCGGGCCTCCCCGACTCCCGGGAGGAGGGGCTAGCCCAGTTGCGCCCTGGCCCCCAAACCCTCTGGTGCCATCTGCCTGTCTGGGCACTTCTGACTCCACAGAGCCTGTCCTACATGTGGGCTGCCTGCCGTGGCAAAGTGCAGGCGTGGGGTGAGGCCATGCCTTCTCTTTCCAGGAAAAAGTGAGCCCCTGGCCGAAGCAGCAGGCCCAGGCTGAGCCTTGAGCTTGAAGCCCAGTAGGTCTGTGGCCCTCAGGGCCAGAGCAATGCTTTCAAGGCAGGGAAGCGGCCTGCAAGCTGAGTGGGAGTGGGGGAGGGGAGGGAGACAGCTGAAGCCGAGTCCAGAAGGGCGGCGATGGAAGAGCTGCAGCTGGGTCAGAGCCTGGAGGGAGGGCGGGGCCTTCACTGAGGACCCCCCCCCCCCCCGAGGCCAGCCCTAGGCCCCTGCGGTCGCGCATGCGCCCTTGGCCTGTGCGGTGTGTGGGGGCTTGAACCCAAGCCCGCAGGGCTC
This sequence comes from Diceros bicornis minor, assembly GCF_020826845.1. Taxonomy (NCBI): domain Eukaryota; kingdom Metazoa; phylum Chordata; class Mammalia; order Perissodactyla; family Rhinocerotidae; genus Diceros; species Diceros bicornis. Next base: position 41,219,103 of record NC_080770.1, on the reverse strand, counting down.
CAGGAGCGGCCATAGAAAGAAGGGCCCATGGAGAGGTAGGCGAGGTGGGCAGGGGGCGCCACCTTACTCTCCTCAGCTCCCTGAGGGAGAGAGAGAGAGACAGAGACAGAGAGAGAGATCCCTGACCTCTGAGTCTCTGCCTCCACCGCTGGCTGGTGCCAACTCACGCGCCATCCCACTTCCAGCCATCACCCCCACGCCTGCCCCGGGGCCAGCCCCACCACAGAGAGGCCGGTTGGTTCCTGCTCACCTCTGTGCCGTCCCTTCCCGACCTGACCCCAGTGCAGGGGATAAGCTTCAGACAAGTCTTTCCATGTCCCTCTGCATGACAATACACTTCCTCCCCTCTCCCATTCCACAGGTCCACCCACCCGGGACATCCACCTTTGTCATTAGCTCAGGAGAGGATGCAAGATGAGAATCTCTGCTATTGTGTGGGGAGACTCAGTTTCCCGGGTTTCCCCCATGGACACATGTTCTTCAGCTGGGTCTGATTTTCTCCAGACAAGCTGTCATGGGAATGATTTGGCCAGCCCTAAGAACCTGAAGGGAAAGGGCGGAGGGGGGTTCTCTCTCTGCCCCCGACAGCCCCGAGCTGGGTCGGTCCCTCAGACCTGGCCAGGGGCAGCCCATCCCCCGGCGCCCTTCCCCGGGGTATCCAAGGGCAGGCTCGGCGCCAGCCCCACCCCGCTCGCCACTGCCCGACCATCGTCCTCCCTCGGGTGCCTGGGCAGGACAGGGACCCGGCTGTGGGAGGCCTCCAGATCTCAGGCCTGGCACACCGTTTACCAGGCTGCTTCCTCCTCTGACGGGGGCCCAGCACACGCCCCAGGAGACTTGGCAGCCGCCCCCAGGGCTCTATCCTCTGGAACTCGTCCCCTTGGAAGGGGCCTGGCCCAGGTGCCAGGTTCGGCTGGTCGGCCAGCCTCCTTTGGAGAAAGCAGGCAAGCCGAGCCAGGCTTGCAGTGGCCCTGGCGTGACACCTGCCACCTCAGGCAGAGGGCCTCCCGCGTGCCCTCCATGGCGGGTTTCTCCCCGGAGCCGTGGCCTGGGCACAAGGAAGGCCGGGCCTCCCCGACTCCCGGGATTAGGGGCTAGCCCAGTTGCGCCCTGGCCCCCAAACCCTCTGGTGCCATCTGCCTGTCTGGGCACTTCTGACTCCACAGAGCCTTTCCTACATCTGGGCTGCCTGCCGTGGCAAAGTGCAGGCGTGGGGTGAGGCCATGCCTTCTCTTTCCAGGAAAAAGTGAGCCCCTGGCCGAAGCAGCAGGCCCAGGCTGAGCCTTGAGCTTGAAGCCCAGTAGGTCTGTGGCCCTCAGGGCCAGAGCAATGCTTTCAAGGCAGGGAAGAGGCCTGCAAGCTGAGTGGGAGTGGGGGAGGGGAGGGAGACAGCTGAAGCCGAGTCCAGAAGGGCGGCGATGGAAGAGCTGCAGCTGGGTCAGAGCCTGGAGGGAGGGCGGGGCCTTCACTGAGGACCCCCCCCCCCGAGGCCAGCCCTAGGCCCCTGCGGTCGCGCATGCGCCCTTGGCCTGTGCGGTGTGTGGGGGCTTGAACCCAAGCCCGCAGGGCTCCAGGAGCGGCCATAGAAAGAAGGGCCCATGGAGAGGTAGGCGAGGTGGGCAGGGGGCGCCACCTTACTCTCATCAGCTCCCTGAGGGAGAGAGAGAGAGACAGAGACAGAGAGAGAGATCCCTGACCTCTGAGTCTCTGCCTCCACCGCTGGCTGGTGCCAACTCACGCGCCATCCCACTTCCAGCCATCACCCCCACGCCTGCCCCGGGGCCAGCCCCACCACAGAGAGGCCGGTTGGTTCCTGCTCACCTCTGTGCCATCCCTTCCCGACCTGACCCCAGTGCAGGGGATAAGCTTCAGACAAGTCTTTCCATGTCCCTCTGCATGACAATACACTTCCTCCCCTCTCCCATTCCACAGGTCCACCCACCCGGGACATCCACCTTTGTCATTAGCTCAGGAGAGGATGCAAGATGAGAATCTCTGCTATTGTGTGGGGAGACTCAGTTTCCCGGGTTTCCCCCATGGACACATGTTCTTCAGCTGGGTCTGATTTTCTCCAGACAAGCTGTCTTGGGAAGGATTTGGCCAGCCCTAAGAACCTGAAGGGAAAGGGCGGAGGGGGGTTCTCTCTCTGCCCCCGACAGCCCCGAGCTGGGTCGGTCCCTCAGACCTGGCCAGGGGCAGCCCATCCCCCGGCGCCCTTCCCCGGGGCATCCAAGGGCAGGCTCGGCGCCAGCCCCACCCCGCTCGCCACTGCCCGACCATCGTCCTCCCTCGGGGGGCCTGGGCAGGACAGGGACCCGGCTGTGGGAGGCCTCCAGATCTCAGGCCTGGCACACCGTTTACCAGGCTGCTTCCTCCTCTGACGGGGGCCCAGCACACGCCCCAGGAGACTTGGCAGCCGCCCCCAGGGCTCTATCCTCTGGAACTCGTCCCCTTGGAAGGGGCCTGGCCCAGGTGCCAGGTTCGGCTGGTCGGCCAGCCTCCTTTGGAGAAAGCAGGCAAGCTGAGCCAGGCTTGCAGTGGCCCTGGCGTGACACCTGCCACCTCAGGCAGAGGGCCTCCCGCGTGCCCTCCATGGCGGGTTTCTCCCCGGAGCCGTGGCCTGGGCACTAGGAAGGCCGGGCCTCCCCGACTCCCGGGAGGAGGGGCTAGCCCAGTTGCGCCCTGGCCCCCAAACCCTCTGGTGCCATCTGCCTGTCTCGGCACTTCTGACTCCACAGAGCCTTTCCTACATCTGGGCTGCCTGCCGTGGCAAAGTGCAGGCGTGGGGTGAGGCCATGCCTTCTCTTTCCAGGAAAAAGTGAGCCCCTGGCCGAAGCAGCAGGCCCAGGCAGAGCCTTGAGCTTGAAGCCCAGTAGGTCTGTGGCCCTCAGGGCCAGAGCAATGCTTTCAAGGCAGGGAAGCGGCCTGCAAGCTGAGTGGGAGTGGGGGAGGGGAGGGAGACAGCTGAAGCCAAGTCCAGAAGGGCGGCGATGGAAGAGCTGCAGCTGGGTCAGAGCCTGGAGGGAGGGCGGGGCCTTCACTGAGGACCCCCCCCCCCCCGGGGCCAGCCCTAGGCTCCGGCGGTCGCGCATGCGCCCTTGGCCTGTGCGGTGTGTGGGGGCTTGAACCCAAGCCCGCAGGGCTCCAGGAGCGGCCATAGAACGAAGGGCCCATGGAGAGGTAGGCGAGGTGGGCAGGGGGCGCCACCTTACTCTCCTCAGCTCCCTGAGGGAGAGAGAGAGAGACAGAGACAGAGAGAGAGATCCCTGACCTCTGAGTCTCTGCCTCCACCGCTGGCTGGTGCCAACTCACGCGCCATCCCACTTCCAGCCATCACCCCCACGCCTGCCCCGGGGCCAGCCCCACCACAGAGAGGCCGGTTGGTTCCTGCTCACCTCTGTGCCGTCCCTTCCCGACCTGACCCCAGTGCAGGGGATAAGCTTCAGACAAGTCTTTCCATGTCCCTCTGCATGACAATACACTTCCTCCCCTCTCCCATTCCACAGGCCCACCCGGGACATCCACCTTTGTCATTAGCTCAGGAGAGGATGCAAGATGAGAATCTCTGCTATTGTGTGGGGAGACTCAGTTTCCCGGGTTTCCCCCATGGACACATGTTCTTCAGCTGGGTCTGATTTTCTCCAGACAAGCTGTCTTGGGAAGGATTTGGCCAGCCCTAAGAACCTGAAGGGAAAGGGCGGAGGGGGGTTCTCTCTCTGCCCCCGACAGCCCCGAGCTGGGTCGGTCCCTCAGACCTGGCCAGGGGCAGCCCATCCCCCGGCGCCCTTCCCCGGGGCATCCAAGGGCAGGCTCGGCGCCAGCCCCACCCCGCTCGCCACTGCCCGACCATCGTCCTCCCTCGGGGGGCCTGGGCAGGACAGGGACCCGGCTGTGGGAGGCCTCCAGATCTCAGGCCTGGCACACCGTTTACCAGGCTGCTTCCTCCTCTGACGGGGGCCCAGCACACGCCCCAGGAGACTTGGCAGCCGCCCCCAGGGCTCTATCCTCTGCAACTCGTCCCCTTGGAAGGGGCCTGGCCCAGGTGCCAGGTTCGGCTGGTCGGCCAGCCTCCTTTGGAGAAAGCAGGCAAGCCGAGCCAGGCTTGCAGTGGCCCTGGCGTGACACCTGCCACCTCAGGCAGAGGGCCTCCCGCGTGCCCTCCATGGCGGGTTTCTCCCCGGAGCCGTGGCCTGGGCACTAGGAAGGCCGGGCCTCCCCGACTCCCGGGAGGAGGGGCTAGCCCAGTTGCGCCCTGGCCCCCAAACCCTCTGGTGCCATCTGCCTGTCTCGGCACTTCTGACTCCACAGAGCCTTTCCTACATCTGGGCTGCCTGCCGTGGCAAAGTGCAGGCGTGGGGTGAGGCCATGCCTTCTCTTTCCAGGAAAAAGTGAGCCCCTGGCCGAAGCAGCAGGCCCAGGCAGAGCCTTGAGCTTGAAGCCCAGTAGGTCTGTGGCCCTCAGGGCCAGAGCAATGCTTTCAAGGCAGGGAAGCGGCCTGCAAGCTGAGTGGGAGTGGGGGAGGGGAGGGAGACAGCTGAAGCCGAGTCCAGAAGGGCGGCGATGGAAGAGCTGCAGCTGGGTCAGAGCCTGGAGGGAGGGCGGGGCCTTCACTGAGGACCCCCCCCCCCCGAGGCCAGCCCTAGGCCCCGGCGGTCGCGCATGCGCCCTTGGCCTGTGCGGTGTGTGGGGGCTTGAACCCAAGCCCGCAGGGCTCCCGGAGCGGCCAGAGAAAGAAGGGCCCATGGAGAGGTAGGCGAGGTGGGCAGGGGGCGCCACCTTACTCTCCTCAGCTCCCTGAGGGAGAGAGAGAGAGACAGAGACAGAGAGAGAGATCCCTGACCTCTGAGTCTCTGCCTCCACCGCTGGCTGGTGTCAACTCACGCGCCATCCCACTTCCAGCCATCACCCCCACGCCTGCCCCGGGGACAGCCCCACCACAGAGAGGCCGGTTGGTTCCTGCTCACCTCTGTGCCGTCCCTTCCCGACCTGACCCCAGTGCAGGGGATAAGCTTCAGACAAGTCTTTCCATGTCCCTCTGCATGACAATAGACTTCCTCCCCTCTCCCATTCCACAGGCCCACCCGGGACATCCACCTTTGTCATTAGCTCAGGAGAGGATGCAAGATGAGAATCTCTGCTATTGTGTGGGGAGACTCAGTTTCCCGGGTTTCCCCCATGGACACATGTTCTTCAGCTGGGTCTGATTTTCTCCAGACAAGCTGTCTTGGGAAGGATTTGGCCAGCCCTAAGAACCTGAAGGGAAAGGGCGGAGGGGGGTTCTCTCTCTGCCCCCGACAGCCCCGAGCTGGGTCGGTCCCTCAGACCTGGCCAGGGGCAGCCCATCCCCCGGCGCCCTTCCCCGGGGCATCCAAGGGCAGGCTCGGCGCCAGCCCCACCCCGCTCGCCACTGCCCGACCATCGTCCTCCCTCGGGGGGCCTGGGCAGGACAGGGACCCGGCTGTGGGAGGCCTCCAGATCTCAGGCCTGGCACACCGTTTACCAGGCTGCTTCCTCCTCTGACGGGGGCCCAGCACACGCCCCAGGAGACTTGGCAGCCGCCCCCAGGGCTCTATCCTCTGGAACTCGTCCCCTTGGAAGGGGCCTGGCCCAGGTGCCAGGTTCGGCTGGTCGGCCAGCCTCCTTTGGAGAAAGCAGGCAAGCCGAGCCAGGCTTGCAGTGGCCCTGGCGTGACACCTGCCACCTCAGGCAGAGGGCCTCCCGCGTGCCATCCATGGCGGGTTTCTCCCCGGAGCCGTGGCCTGGGCACTAGGAAGGCCGGGCCTCCCCGACTCCCGGGAGGAGGGGCTAGCCCAGTTGCGCCCTGGCCCCCAAACCCTCTGGTGCCATCTGCCTGTCTCGGCACTTCTGACTCCACAGAGCCTTTCCTACATCTGGGCTGCCTGCCGTGGCAAAGTGCAGGCGTGGGGTGAGGCCATGCCTTCTCTTTCCAGGAAAAAGTGAGCCCCTGGCCGAAGCAGCAGGCCCAGGCAGAGCCTTGAGCTTGAAGCCCAGTAGGTCTGTGGCCCTCAGGGCCAGAGCAATGCTTTCAAGGCAGGGAAGCGGCCTGCAAGCTGAGTGGGAGTGGGGGAGGGGAGGGAGACAGCTGAAGCCGAGTCCAGAAGGGCGGCGATGGAAGAGCTGCAGCTGGGTCAGAGCCTGGAGGGAGGGCGGGGCCTTCACTGAGGACCCCCCCCTGAGGCCAGCCCTAGGCCCCGGCGGTCGCGCATGCGCCCTTGGCCTGTGCGGTGTGTGGGGGCTTGAACCCAAGCCCGCAGGGCTCCCGGAGCGGCCAGAGAAAGAAGGGCCCATGGAGAGGTAGGCGAGGTGGGCAGGGGGCGCCACCTTACTCTCCTCAGCTCCCTGAGGGAGAGAGAGAGAGACAGAGACAGAGAGAGAGATCCCTGACCTCTGAGTCTCTGCCTCCACCGCTGGCTGGTGCCAACTCACGCGCCATCCCACTTCCAGCCATCACCCCCACGCCTGCCCCGGGGCCAGCCCCACCACAGAGAGGCCGGTTGGTTCCTGCTCACCTCTGTGCCGTCCCTTCCCGACCTGACCCCAGTGCAGGGGATAAGCTTCAGACAAGTCTTTCCATGTCCCTCTGCATGACAATAGACATCCTCCCCTCTCCCATTCCACAGGCCCACCCGGGACATCCACCTTTGTCATTAGCTCAGGAGAGGATGCAAGATGAGAATCTCTGCTATTGTGTGGGGAGAGTCAGTTTCCCGGGTTTCCCCCATGGACACATGTTCTTCAGCTGGGTCTGATTTTCTCCAGACAAGCTGTCTTGGGAAGGATTTGGCCAGCCCTAAGAAGCTGAAGGGAAAGGGCGGAGGGGGGTTCTCTCTCTGCCCCCGACAGCCCCGAGCTGGGTCGGTCCCTCAGACCTGGCCAGGGGCAGCCCATCCCCCGGCGCCCTTCCCCGGGGCATCCAAGGGCAGGCTCGGCGCCAGCCCCACCCCGCTCGCCACTGCCCAACCATCGTCCTCCCTCGGGGGGCCTGGGCAGGACAGGGACCCGGCTGTGGGAGGCCTCCAGATCTCAGGCCTGGCACACCGTTTACCAGGCTGCTTCCTCCTCTGACGGGGGCCCAGCACACGCCCCAGGAGACTTGGCAGCCGCCCCCAGGGCTCTATCCTCTGGAACTCGTCCCCTTGGAAGGGGCCTGGCCCAGGTGCCAGGTTCGGCTGGTCGGCCAGCCTCCTTTGGAGAAAGCAGGCAAGCCGAGCCAAGCTTGCAGTGGCCCTGGCGTGACACCTGCCACCTCAGGCAGAGGGCCTCCCGAGTGCCCTCCATGGCGGGTTTCTCCCCGGAGCCGTGGCCTGGGCACTAGGAAGGCCGGGCCTCCCCGACTCCCGGGAGGAGGGGCTAGCCCAGTTGCGCCCTGGCCCCCAAACCCTCTGGTGCCATCTGCCTGTCTCGGCACTTCTGACTCCACAGAGCCTTTCCTACATCTGGGCTGCCTGCCGTGGCAAAGTGCAGGCGTGGGGTGAGGCCATGCCTTCTCTTTCCAGGAAAAAGTGAGCCCCTGGCCGAAGCAGCAGGCCCAGGCAGAGCCTTGAGCTTGAAGCCCAGTAGGTCTGTGGCCCTCAGGGCCAGAGCAATGCTTTCAAGGCAGGGAAGCGGCCTGCAAGCTGAGTGGGAGTGGGGGAGGGGAGGGAGACAGCTGAAGCCGAGTCCAGAAGGGCGGCGATGGAAGAGCTGCAGCTGGGTCAGAGCCTGGAGGGAGGGCGGGGCCTTCACTGAGGACCCCCCCCCCCCCCGAGGCCAGCCCTAGGCCCCTGCGGTCGCGCATGCGCCCTTGGCCTGTGCGGTGTGTGGGGGCTTGAACCCAAGCCCGCAGGGCTCCCGGAGCGGCCAGAGAAAGAAGGGCCCATGGAGAGGTAGGCGAGGTGGGCAGGGGGCGCCACCTTACTCTCCTCAGCTCCCTGAGGGAGAGAGAGAGAGACAGAGACAGAGAGAGAGATCCCTGACCTCTGAGTCTCTGCCTCCACCGCTGGCTGGTGCCAACTCACGCGCCATCCCACTTCCAGCCATCACCCCCACGCCTGCCCCGGGGCCAGCCCCACCACAGAGAGGCCGGTTGGTTCCTGCTCACCTCTGTGCCGTCCCTTCCCGACCTGACCCCAGTGCAGGGGATAAGCTTCAGACAAGTCTTTCCATGTCCCTCTGCATGACAATAGACATCCTCCCCTCTCCCATTCCACAGGCCCACCCGGGACATCCACCTTTGTCATTAGCTCAGGAGAGGATGCAAGATGAGAATCTCTGCTATTGTGTGGGGAGAGTCAGTTTCCCGGGTTTCCCCCATGGACACATGTTCTTCAGCTGGGTCTGATTTTCTCCAGACAAGCTGTCTTGGGAAGGATTTGGCCAGCCCTAAGAACCTGAAGGGAAAGGGCGGAGGGGGGTTCTCTCTCTGCCCCCGACAGCCCCGAGCTGGGTCGGTCCCTCAGACCTGGCCAGGGGCAGCCCATCCCCCGGCGCCCTTCCCCGGGGCATCCAAGGGCAGGCTCGGCGCCAGCCCCACCCCGCTCGCCACTGCCCAACCATCGTCCTCCCTCGGGGGGCCTGGGCAGGACAGGGACCCGGCTGTGGGAGGCCTCCAGATCTCAGGCCTGGCACACCGTTTACCAGGCTGCTTCCTCCTCTGACGGGGGCCCAGCACACGCCCCAGGAGACTTGGCAGCCGCCCCCAGGGCTCTATCCTCTGGAACTCGTCCCCTTGGAAGGGGCCTGGCCCAGGTGCCAGGTTCGGCTGGTCGGCCAGCCTCCTTTGGAGAAAGCAGGCAAGCCGAGCCAGGCTTGCAGTGGCCCTGGCGTGACACCTGCCACCTCAGGCAGAGGGCCTCCCGAGTGCCCTCCATGGCGGGTTTCTCCCCGGAGCCGTGGCCTGGGCACTAGGAAGGCCGGGCCTCCCCGACTCCCGGGAGGAGGGGCTAGCCCAGTTGCGCCCTGGCCCCCAAACCCTCTGGTGCCATCTGCCTGTCTCGGCACTTCTGACTCCACAGAGCCTTTCCTACATCTGGGCTGCCTGCCGTGGCAAAGTGCAGGCGTGGGGTGAGGCCATGCCTTCTCTTTCCAGGAAAAAGTGAGCCCCTGGCCGAAGCAGCAGGCCCAGGCAGAGCCTTGAGCTTGAAGCCCAGTAGGTCTGTGGCCCTCAGGGCCAGAGCAATGCTTTCAAGGCAGGGAAGCGGCCTGCAAGCTGAGTGGGAGTGGGGGAGGGGAGGGAGACAGCTGAAGCCGAGTCCAGAAGGGCGGCGATGGAAGAGCTGCAGCTGGGTCAGAGCCTGGAGGGAGGGCGGGGCCTTCACTGAGGACCCCCCCCCCCCGAGGCCAGCCCTAGGCCCCTGCGGTCGCGCATGCGCCCTTGGCCTGTGCGGTGTGTGGGGGCTTGAACCCAAGCCCGCAGGGCTCCCGGAGCGGCCAGAGAAAGAAGGGCCCATGGAGAGGTAGGCGAGGTGGGCAGGGGGCGCCACCTTACTCTCCTCAGCTCCCTGAGGGAGAGAGAGAGAGACAGAGACAGAGAGAGAGATCCCTGACCTCTGAGTCTCTGCCTCCACCGCTGGCTGGTGCCAACTCACGCGCCATCCCACTTCCAGCCATCACCCCCACGCCTGCCCCGGGGCCAGCCCCACCACAGAGAGGCCGGTTGGTTCCTGCTCACCTCTGTGCCGTCCCTTCCCGACCTGACCCCAGTGCAGGGGATAAGCTTCAGACAAGTCTTTCCATGTCCCTCTGCATGACAATAGACTTCCTCCCCTCTCCCATTCCACAGGTCCACCCACCCGGGACATCCACCTTTGTCATTAGCTCAGGAGAGGATGCAAGATGAGAATCTCTGCTATTGTGTGGGGAGACTCAGTTTCCCGGGTTTCCCCCATGGACACATGTTCTTCAGCTGGGTCTGATTTTCTCCAGACAAGCTGTCTTGGGAAGGATTTGGCCAGCCCTAAGAACCTGAAGGGAAAGGGCGGAGGGGGGTTCTCTCTCTGCCCCCGACAGCCCCGAGCTGGGTCGGTCCCTCAGACCTGGCCAGGGGCAGCCCATCCCCCGGCGCCCTTCCCCGGGGCATCCAAGGGCAGGCTCGGCGCCAGCCCCACCCCGCTCGCCACTGCCCGACCATCGTCCTCCCTCGGGGGGCCTGGGCAGGACAGGGACCCGGCTGTGGGAGGCCTCCAGATCTCAGGCCTGGCACACCGTTTACCAGGCTGCTTCCTCCTCTGACGGGGGCCCAGCACACGCCCCAGGAGACTTGGCAGCCGCCCCCAGGGCTCTATCCTCTGGAACTCGTCCCCTTGGAAGGGGCCTGGCCCAGGTGCCAGGTTCGGCTGGTCGGCCAGCCTCCTTTGGAGAAAGCAGGCAAGCCGAGCCAGGCTTGCAGTGGCCCTGGCGTGACACCTGCCACCTCAGGCAGAGGGCCTCCCGCGTGCCCTCCATGGCGGGTTTCTCCCCGGAGCCGTGGCCTGGGCACTAGGAAGGCCGGGCCTCCCCGACTCCCGGGAGGAGGGGCTAGCCCAGTTGCGCCCTGGCCCCCAAACCCTCTGGTGCCATCTGCCTGTCTCGGCACTTCTGACTCCACAGAGCCTTTCCTACATCTGGGCTGCCTGCCGTGGCAAAGTGCAGGCGTGGGGTGAGGCCATGCCTTCTCTTTCCAGGAAAAAGTGAGCCCCTGGCCGAAGCAGCAGGCCCAGGCAGAGCCTTGAGCTTGAAGCCCAGTAGGTCTGTGGCCCTCAGGGCCAGAGCAATGCTTTCAAGGCAGGGAAGCGGCCTGCAAGCTGAGTGGGAGTGGGGGAGGGGAGGGAGACAGCTGAAGCCGAGTCCAGAAGGGCGGCGATGGAAGAGCTGCAGCTGGGTCAGAGCCTGGAGGGAGGGCGGGGCCTTCACTGAGGACCCCCCCCCTCCCGAGGGCAGCCCTAGGCCCCGGCGGTCGCGCATGCGCCCTTGGCCTGTGCGGTGTGTGGGGGCTTGAACCCAAGCTCGCAGGGCTCCCGGAGCGGCCAGAGAAAGAAGGGCCCATGCAGAGGTAGGCGAGGTGGGCAGGGGGCGCCACCTTACTCTCCTCAGCTCCCTGAGGGAGAGAGAGAGAGACAGAGACAGAGAGAGAGATCCCTGACCTCTGAGTCTCTGCCTCCACCGCTGGCTGGTGCCAACTCACGCGCCCTCCCACTTCCAGCCATCACCCCCACGCCTGCCCCGGGGCCAGCCCCACCACAGAGAGGCCGGTTGGTTCCTGCTCACCTCTGTGCTGTCCCTTCCCGACCTGACCCCAGTGCAGGGGATAAGCTTCAGACAAGTCTTTCCATGTCCCTCTGCATGACAATAGACTTCCTCCCCTCTCCCATTCCACAGGCCCACCCGGGACATCCACCTTTGTCATTAGCTCAGGAGAGGATGCAAGATGAGAATCTCTGCTATTGTGTGGGGAGACTCAGTTTCCCGGGTTTCCCCCATGGACACATGTTCTTCAGCTGGGTCTGATTTTCTCCAGACAAGCTGTCTTGGGAAGGATTTGGCCAGCCCTAAGAACCTGAAGGGAAAGGGCGGAGGGGGGTTCTCTCTCTGCCCCCGAGAGCCCCGAGCTGGGTCGTCCCCTCAGACCTGGCCAGGGGCAGCCCATCCCCCGGCGCCCTTCCCCGGGGCATCCAAGGGCAGGCTCGGCGCCAGCCCCACCACGCTCGCCACTGCCTGACCATCGTCCTCCCTCGGGGGGCCTGGGCAGGACAGGGACCCGGCTGTGGGAGGCCTCCAGATCTCAGGCCTGGCACACCGTTTACCAGGCTGCTTCCTCCTCTGACGGGGGCCCAGCACACGCCCCAGGAGACTTGGCAGCCGCCCCCAGGGCTCTATCCTCTGGAACTCGTCCCCTTGGAAGGGGCCTGGCCCAGGTGCCAGGTTCGGCTGGTCGGCCAGCCTCCTTTGGAGAAAGCAGGCAAGCCGAGCCAGGCTTGCAGTGGCCCTGGCGTGACACCTGCCACCTCAGGCAGAGGGCCTCCCGAGTGCCCTCCATGGCGGGTTTCTCCCCGGAGCCGTGGCCTGGGCACTAGGAAGGCCGGGCCTCCCCGACTCCCGGGAGGAGGGGCTAGCCCAGTTGCGCCCTGGCCCCCAAACCCTCTGGTGCCATCTGCCTGTCTCGGCACTTCTGACTCCACAGAGCCTTTCCTACATCTGGGCTGCCTGCCGTGGCAAAGTGCAGGCGTGGGGTGAGGCCATGCCTTCTCTTTCCAGGAAAAAGTGAGCCCCTGGCCGAAGCAGCAGGCCCAGGCAGAGCCTTGAGCTTGAAGCCCAGTAGGTCTGTGGCCCTCAGGGCCAGAGCAATGCTTTCAAGGCAGGGAAGCGGCCTGCAAGCTGAGTGGGAGTGGGGGAGGGGAGGGAGACAGCTGAAGCCGAGTCCAGAAGGGCGGCGATGGAAGAGCTGCAGCTGGGTCAGAGCCTGGAGGGAGGGCGGGGCCTTCACTGAGGACCCCCCCCTCCCGAGGGCAGCCCTAGGCCCCGGCGGTCGCGCATGCGCCCTTGGCCTGTGCGGTGTGTGGGGGCTTGAACCCAAGCTCGCAGGGCTCCCGGAGCGGCCAGAGAAAGAAGGGCCCATGCAGAGGTAGGCGAGGTGGGCAGGGGGCGCCACCTTACTCTCCTCAGCTCCCTGAGGGAGAGAGAGAGAGACAGAGACAGAGAGAGAGATCCCTGACCTCTGAGTCTCTGCCTCCACCGCTGGCTGGTGCCAACTCACGCGCCCTCCCACTTCCAGCCATCACCCCCACGCCTGCCCCGGGGCCAGCCCCACCACAGAGAGGCCGGTTGGTTCCTGCTCACCTCTGTGCTGTCCCTTCCCGACCTGACCCCAGTGCAGGGGATAAGCTTCAGACAAGTCTTTCCATGTCCCTCTGCATGACAATAGACTTCCTCCCCTCTCCCATTCCACAGGCCCACCCGGGACATCCACCTTTGTCATTAGCTCAGGAGAGGATGCAAGATGAGAATCTCTGCTATTGTGTGGGGAGACTCAGTTTCCCGGGTTTCCCCCATGGACACATGTTCTTCAGCTGGGTCTGATTTTCTCCAGACAAGCTGTCTTGGGAAGGATTTGGCCAGCCCTAAGAACCTGAAGGGAAAGGGCGGAGGGGGGTTCTCTCTCTGCCCCCGAGAGCCCCGAGATGGGTCGTCCCCTCAGACCTGGCCAGGGGCAGCCCATCCCCCGGCGCCCTTCCCCGGGGCATCCAAGGGCAGGCTCGGCGCCAGCCCCACCACGCTCGCCACTGCCTGACCATCGTCCTCCCTCGGGGGGCCTGGGCAGGACAGGGACCCGGCTGTGGGAGGCCTCCAGATCTCAGGCCTGGCACACCGTTTACCAGGCTGCTTCCTCCTCTGACGGGGGCCCAGCACACGCCCCAGGAGACTTGGCAGCCGCCCCCAGGGCTCTATCCTCTGGAACTCGTCCCCTTGGAAGGGGCCTGGCCCAGGTGCCAGGTTCGGCTGGTCGGCCAGCCTCCTTTGGAGAAAGCAGGCAAGCCGAGCCAGGCTTGCAGTGGCCCTGGCGTGACACCTGCCACCTCAGGCAGAGGGCCTCCCGAGTGCCCTCCATGGCGGGTTTCTCCCCGGAGCCGTGGCCTGGGCACTAGGAAGGCCGGGCCTCCCCGACTCCCGGGAGGAGGGGCTAGCCCAGTTGCGCCCTGGCCCCCAAACCCTCTGGTGCCATCTGCCTGTCTCGGCACTTCTGACTCCACAGAGCCTTTCCTACATCTGGGCTGCCTGCCGTGGCAAAGTGCAGGCGTGGGGTGAGGCCATGCCTTCTCTTTCCAGGAAAAAGTGAGCCCCTGGCCGAAGCAGCAGGCCCAGGCAGAGCCTTGAGCTTGAAGCCCAGTAGGTCTGTGGCCCTCAGGGCCAGAGCAATGCTTTCAAGGCAGGGAAGCGGCCTGCAAGCTGAGTGGGAGTGGGGGAGGGGAGGGAGACAGCTGAAGCCGAGTCCAGAAGGGCGGCGATGGAAGAGCTGCAGCTGGGTCAGAGCCTGGAGGGAGGGCGGGGCCTTCACTGAGGACCCCCCCCCCCGAGGCCAGCCCTAGGCCCCTGCGGTCGCGCATGCGCCCTTGGCCTGTGCGGTGTGTGGGGGCTTGAACCCAAGCCCGCAGGGCTCCCGGAGCGGCCAGAGAAAGAAGGGCCCATGCAGAGGTAGGCGAGGTGGGCAGGGGGCGCCACCTTACTCTCCTCAGCTCCCTGAGGGAGAGAGAGAGAGACAGAGACAGAGAGAGAGATCCCTGACCTCTGAGTCTCTGCCTCCACCGCTGGCTGGTGCCAACTCACGCGCCATCCCACTTCCAGCCATCACCCCCACGCCTGCCCCGGGGCCAGCCCCACCACAGAGAGGCCGGTTGGTTCCTGCTCACCTCTGTGCCGTCCCTTCCCGACCTGACCCCAGTGCAGGGGATAAGCTTCAGACAAGTCTTTCCATGTCCCTCTGCATGACAATAGACTTCCTCCCCTCTCCCATTCCACAGGCCCACCCGGGACATCCACCTTTGTCATTAGCTCAGGAGAGGATGCAAGATGAGAATCTCTGCTATTGTGTGGGGAGACTCAGTTTCCCGGGTTTCCCCCATGGACACATGTTCTTCAGCTGGGTCTGATTTTCTCCAGACAAGCTGTCTTGGGAAGGATTTGGCCAGCCCCAAGAACCTGAAGGGAGAGGGCGGAGGGGGGTTCTCTCTCTGCCCCCGACAGCCCCGAGCTGGGTCGGTCCCTCAGACCTGGCCAGGGGCAGCCCATCCCCCGGCGCCCTTCCCCGGGGCATCCAAGGGCAGGCTCGGCGCCAGCCCCACCCCGCTCGCCACTGCCCGACCATCGTCCTCCCTCGGGGGGCCTGGGCAGGACAGGGACCCGGCTGTGGGAGGTCTCCAGATCTCAGGCCTGGCACACCGTTTACCAGGCTGCTTCCTCCTCTGACGGGGGCCCAGCACACGCCCCAGGAGACTTGGCAGCCGCCCCCAGGGCTCTATCCTCTGGAACTCGTCCCCTTGGAAGGGGCCTGGCCCAGGTGCCAGGTTCGGCTGGTCGGCCAGCCTCCTTTGGAGAAAGCAGGCAAGCCGAGCCAGGCTTGCAGTGGCCCTGGCGTGACACCTGCCACCTCAGGCAGAGGGCCTCCCGCGTGCCCTCCATGGCGGGTTTCTCCCCGGAGCCGTGGCCTGGGCACTAGGAAGGCCGGGCCTCCCCGACTCCCGGGAGGAGGGGCTAGCCCAGTTGCGCCCTGGCCCCCAAACCCTCTGGTGCCATCTGCCTGTCTCGGCACTTCTGACTCCACAGAGCCTTTCCTACATCTGGGCTGCCTGCCGTGGCAAAGTGCAGGCGTGGGGTGAGGCCATGCCTTCTCTTTCCAGGAAAAAGTGAGCCCCTGGCCGAAGCAGCAGGCCCAGGCAGAGCCTTGAGCTTGAAGCCCAGTAGGTCTGTGGCCCTCAGGGCCAGAGCAATGCTTTCAAGGCAGGGAAGCGGCCTGCAAGCTGAGTGGGAGTGGGGGAGGGGAGGGAGACAGCTGAAGCCGAGTCCAGAAGGGCGGCGATGGAAGAGCTGCAGCTGGGTCAGAGCCTGGAGGGAGGGCGGGGCCTTCACTGAGGACCCCCCCCCTGAGGCCAGCCCCAGGCCCCTGCGGTCGCGCATGCGCCCTTGGCCTGTGCGGTGTGTGGGGGCTTGAACCCAAGCCCGCAGGGCTCCCGGAGCGGCCAGAGAAAGAAGGGCCCATGGAGAGGTAGGCGAGGTGGGCAGGGGGCGCCACCTTACTCTCCTCAGCTCCCTGAGGGAGAGAGAGAGAGACAGAGACAGAGAGAGAGATCCCTGACCTCTGAGTCTCTGCCTCCACCGCTGGCTGGTGCCAACTCACGCGCCATCCCACTTCCAGCCATCACCCCCACGCCTGCCCCGGGGCCAGCCCCACCACAGAGAGGCCGGTTGGTTCCTGCTCACCTCTGTGCCATCCCTTCCCGACCTGACCCCAGTGCAGGGGATAAGCTTCAGACAAGTCTTTCCATGTCCCTCTGCATGACAATAGACTTCCTCCCCTCTCCCATTCCACAGGCCCACCCGGGACATCCACCTTTGTCATTAGCTCAGGAGAGGATGCAAGATGAGAATCTCTGCTATTGTGTGGGGAGACTCAGTTTCCCGGGTTTCCCCCATGGACACATGTTCTTCAGCTGGGTCTGATTTTCTCCAGACAAGCTGTCTTGGGAAGGATTTGGCCAGCCCCAAGAACCTGAAGGGAGAGGGCGGAGGGGGGTTCTCTCTCTGCCCCCGACAGCCCCGAGCTGGGTCGGTCCCTCAGACCTGGCCAGGGGCAGCCCATCCCCCGGCGCCCTTCCCCGGGGCATCCAAGGGCATGCTCGGCGCCAGCCCCACCCCGCTCGCCACTGCCCGACCATCGTCCTCCCTCGGGGGGCCTGGGCAGGACAGGGACCCGGCTGTGGGAGGTCTCCAGATCTCAGGCCTGGCACACCGTTTACCAGGCTGCTTCCTCCTCTGACGGGGGCCCAGCACACGCCCCAGGAGACTTGGCAGCCGCCCCCAGGGCTCTATCCTCTGGAACTCGTCCCCTTGGAAGGGGCCTGGCCCAGGTGCCAGGTTCGGCTGGTCGGCCAGCCTCCTTTGGAGAAAGCAGGCAAGCCGAGCCAGGCTTGCAGTGGCCCTGGCGTGACACCTGCCACCTCAGGCAGAGGGCCTCCCGCGTGCCCTCCATGGCGGGTTTCTCCCCGGAGCCGTGGCCTGGGCACTAGGAACGCCGGGCCTCCCCGACTCCCGGGAGGAGGGGCTAGCCCAGTTGCGCCCTGGCCCCCAAACCCTCTGGTGCCATCTGCCTGTCTCGGCACTTCTGACTCCACAGAGCCTTTCCTACATTTGGGCTGCCTGCCGTGGCAAAGTGCAGGCGTGGGGTGAGGCCATGCCTTCTCTTTCCAGGAAAAAGTGAGCCCCTGGCCGAAGCAGCAGGCCCAGGCAGAGCCTTGAGCTTGAAGCCCAGTAGGTCTGTGGCCCTCAGGGCCAGAGCAATGCTTTCAAGGCAGGGAAGCGGCCTGCAAGCTGAGTGGGAGTGGGGGAGGGGAGGGAGACAGCTGAAGCCGAGTCCAGAAGGGCGGCGATGGAAGAGCTGCAGCTGGGTCAGAGCCTGGAGGGAGGGCGGGGCCTTCACTGAGGACCCCCCCCCCCCCGAGGGCAGCCCTAGGCCCCGGCGGTCGCGCATGCGCCCTTGGCCTGTGCGGTGTGTGGGGGCTTGAACCCAAGCCTGCAGGGCTCCCGGAGCGGCCAGAGAAAGAAGGGCCCATGGAGAGGTAGGCGAGGTGGGCAGGGGGCGCCACCTTACTCTCCTCAGCTCCCTGAGGGAGAGAGAGAGAGACAGAGACAGAGAGAGAGATCCCTGACCTCTGAGTCTCTGCCTCCACCGCTGGCTGGTGCCAACTCACGCGCCATCCCACTTCCAGCCATCACCCCCACGCCTGCCCCGGGGCCAGCCCCACCACAGAGAGGCCGGTTGGTTCCTGCTCACCTCTGTGCCGTCCCTTCCCGACCTGACCCCAGTGCAGGGGATAAGCTTCAGACAAGTCTTTCCATGTCCCTCTGCATGACAATAGACTTCCTCCCCTCTCCCATTCCACAGGCCCACCCGGGACATCCACCTTTGTCATTAGCTCAGGAGAGGATGCAAGATGAGAATCTCTGCTATTGTGTGGGGAGACTCAGTTTCCCGGGTTTCCCCCATGGACACATGTTCTTCAGCTGGGTCTGATTTTCTCCAGACAAGCTGTCTTGGGAAGGATTTGGCCAGCCCTAAGAACCTGAAGGGAGAGGGCGGAGGGGGGTTCTCTCTCTGCCCCCGACAGCCCCGAGCTGGGTCGGTCCCTCAGACCTGGCCAGGGGCAGCCCATCCCCCGGCGCCCTTCCCCGGGGCATCCAAGGGCAGGCTCGGCGCCAGCCCCACCCCGCTCGCCACTGCCCGACCATCGTCCTCCCTCGGGGGGCCTGGGCAGGACAGGGACCCGGCTGTGGGAGGCCTCCAGATCTCAGGCCTGGCACACCGTTTACCAGGCTGCTTCCTCCTCTGACGGGGGCCCAGCACACGCCCCAGGAGACTTGGCAGCCGCCCCCAGGGCTCTATCCTCTGGAACTCGTCCCCTTGGAAGGGGCCTGGCCCAGGTGCCAGGTTCGGCTGGTCGGCCAGCCTCCTTTGGAGAAAGCAGGCAAGCCGAGCCAGGCTTGCAGTGGCCCTGGCGTGACACCTGCCACCTCAGGCAGAGGGCCTCCCGCGTGCCCTCCATGGCGGGTTTCTCCCCGGAGCCGTGGCCTGGGCACTAGGAAGGCCGGGCCTCCCCGACTCCCGGGAGGAGGGGCTAGCCCAGTTGCGCCCTGGCCCCCAAACCCTCTGGTGCCATCTGCCTGTCTCGGCACTTCTGACTCCACAGAGCCTTTCCTACATCTGGGCTGCCTGCCGTGGCAAAGTGCAGGCGTGGGGTGAGGCCATGCCTTCTCTTTCCAGGAAAAAGTGAGCCCCTGGCCGAAGCAGCAGGCCCAGGCAGAGCCTTGAGCTTGAAGCCCAGTAGGTCTGTGGCCCTCAGGGCCAGAGCAATGCTTTCAAGGCAGGGAAGCGGCCTGCAAGCTGAGTGGGAGTGGGGGAGGGGAGGGAGACAGCTGAAGCCGAGTCCAGAAGGGCGGCGATGGAAGAGCTGCAGCTGGGTCAGAGCCTGGAGGGAGGGCGGGGCCTTCACTGAGGACCCCCCCCCCCCCGAGGCCAGCCCTAGGCCCCTGCGGTCGCGCATGCGCCCTTGGCCTGTGCGGTGTGTGGGGGCTTGAACCCAAGCCCGCAGGGCTCCCGGAGCGGCCAGAGAAAGAAGGGCCCATGGAGAGGTAGGCGAGGTGGGCAGGGGGCGCCACCTTACTCTCCTCAGCTCCCTGAGGGAGAGAGAGAGAGACAGAGACAGAGAGAGAGATCCCTGACCTCTGAGTCTCTGCCTCCACCGCTGGCTGGTGCCAACTCACGCGCCATCCCACTTCCAGCCATCACCCCCACGCCTGCCCCGGGGCCAGCCCCACCACAGAGAGGCCGGTTGGTTCCTGCTCACCTCTGTGCCGTCCCTTCCCGACCTGACCCCAGTGCAGGGGATAAGCTTCAGACAAGTCTTTCCATGTCCCTCTGCATGACAATACACTTCCTCCCCTCTCCCATTCCACAGGCCCACCCGGGACATCCACCTTTGTCATTAGCTCAGGAGAGGATGCAAGATGAGAATCTCTGCTATTGTGTGGGGAGACTCAGTTTCCCGGGTTTCCCCCATGGACACATGTTCTTCAGCTGGGTCTGATTTTCTCCAGACAAGCTGTCTTGGGAAGGATTTGGCCAGCCCTAAGAACCTGAAGGGAAAGGGCGGAGGGGGGTTCTCTCTCTGCCCCCGACAGCCCCGAGCTGGGTCGGTCCCTCAGACCTGGCCAGGGGCAGCCCATCCCCCGGCGCCCTTCCCCGGGGCATCCAAGGGCAGGCTCGGCGCCAGCCACACCCCGCTCGCCACTGCCCGACCATCGTCCTCCCTCGGGGGGCCTGGGCAGGACAGGGACCCGGCTGTGGGAGGCCTCCAGATCTCAGGCCTGGCACACCGTTTACCAGGCTGCTTCCTCCTCTGACGGGGGCCCAGCACACGCCCCAGGAGACTTGGCAGCCGCCCCCAGGGCTCTATCCTCTGCAACTCGTCCCCTTGGAAGGGGCCTGGCCCAGGTGCCAGGTTCGGCTGGTCGGCCAGCCTCCTTTGGAGAAAGCAGGCAAGCCGAGCCAGGCTTGCAGTGGCCCTGGCGTGACACCTGCCACCTCAGGCAGAGGGCCTCCCGCGTGCCCTCCATGGCGGGTTTCTCCCCGGAGCCGTGGCCTGGGCACTAGGAAGGCCGGGCCTCCCCGACTCCCGGGAGGAGGGGCTAGCCCACTTGCGCCCTGGCCCCCAAACCCTCTGGTGCCATCTGCCTGTCTCGGCACTTCTGACTCCACAGAGCCTTTCCTACATCTGGGCTGCCTGCCGTGGCAAAGTGCAGGCGTGGGGTGAGGCCATGCCTTCTCTTTCCAGGAAAAAGTGAGCCCCTGGCCGAAGCAGCAGGCCCAGGCAGAGCCTTGAGCTTGAAGCCCAGTAGGTCTGTGGCCCTCAGGGCCAGAGCAATGCTTTCAAGGCAGGGAAGCGGCCTGCAAGCTGAGTGGGAGTGGGGGAGGGGAGGGAGACAGCTGAAGCCGAGTCCAGAAGGGCGGCGATGGAAGAGCTGCAGCTGGGTCAGAGCCTGGAGGGAGGGCGGGGCCTTCACTGAGGACCCCCCCCCTGAGGCCAGCCCTAGGCCCCTGCGGTCGCGCATGCGCCCTTGGCCTGTGCGGTGTGTGGGGGCTTGAACCCAAGCCCGCAGGGCTCCCGGAGCGGCCAGAGAAAGAAGGGCCCATGGAGAGGTAGGCGAGGTGGGCAGGGGGCGCCACCTTACTCTCCTCAGCTCCCTGAGGGAGAGAGAGAGAGACAGAGACAGAGAGAGAGATCCCTGACCTCTGAGTCTCTGCCTCCACCGCTGGCTGGTGCCAACTCACGCGCCATCCCACTTCCAGCCATCACCCCCACGCCTGCCCCGGGGCCAGCCCCACCACAGAGAGGCCGGTTGGTTCCTGCTCACCTCTGTGCCATCCCTTCCCGACCTGACCCCAGTGCAGGGGATAAGCTTCAGACAAGTCTTTCCATGTCCCTCTGCATGACAATAGACTTCCTCCCCTCTCCCATTCCACAGGCCCACCCGGGACATCCACCTTTGTCATTAGCTCAGGAGAGGATGCAAGATGAGAATCTCTGCTATTGTGTGGGGAGACTCAGTTTCCCGGGTTTCCCCCATGGACACATGTTCTTCAGCTGGGTCTGATTTGCTCCAGACAAGCTGTCTTGGGAAGGATTTGGCCAGCCCCAAGAACCTGAAGGGAGAGGGCGGAGGGGGGTTCTCTCTCTGCCCCCGACAGCCCCGAGCTGGGTCGGTCCCTCAGACCTGGCCAGGGGCAGCCCATCCCCCGGCGCCCTTCCCCGGGGCATCCAAGGGCAGGCTCGGCGCCAGCCCCACCCCGCTCGCCACTGCCCGACCATCGTCCTCCCTCGGGGGGCCTGGGCAGGACAGGGACCCGGCTGTGGGAGGCCTCCAGATCTCAGGCCTGGCACACCGTTTACCAGGCTGCTTCCTCCTCTGACGGGGGCCCAGCACACGCCCCAGGAGACTTGGCAGCCGCCCCCAGGGCTCTATCCTCTGGAACTCGTCCCCTTGGAAGGGGCCTGGCCCAGGTGCCAGGTTCGGCTGGTCGGCCAGCCTCCTTTGGAGAAAGCAGGCAAGCCGAGCCAGGCTTGCAGTGGCCCTGGCGTGACACCTGCCACCTCAGGCAGAGGGCCTCCCGCGTGCCCTCCATGGCGGGTTTCTCCCCGGAGCCGTGGCCTGGGCACTAGGAAGGCCGGGCCTACCCGACTCCCGGGAGGAGGGGCTAGCCCAGTTGCGCCCTGGCCCCCAAACCCTCTGGTGCCATCTGCCTGTCTCGGCACTTCTGACTCCACAGAGCCTTTCCTACATCTGGGCTGCCTGCCGTGGCAAAGTGCAGGCGTGGGGTGAGGCCATGCCTTCTCTTTCCAGGAAAAAGTGAGCCCCTGGCCGAAGCAGCAGGCCCTGGCAGAGACTTGACCTTGAAGCACAGTAGGTCTGTGGCCCTCAGGGCCAGAGCAATGCTTTCAAGGCAGGGAAGCGGCCTGCAAGCTGAGTGGGAGTGGGGGAGGGGAGGGAGACAGCTGAAGCCCAGTCCAGAAGGGCGGCGATGGAAGAGCTGCAGCTGGGTCAGAGCCTGGAGGGAGGGCGGGGCCTTCACTGAGGACCCCCCACCCCTAGGGCTGGCTGAAGAGGCCAGCCCTAGGCCCCCGGCGGTCGCGCATGTGCCCTTGGCCTGTGCGGTGTGTGGGGGCTTGAACCCAAGCCCGCAGGGCTCCCGGAGCGGCCAGAGAAAGAAGGGCCCATGGAGAGGTAGGCGAGGTGGGCAGGGGGCGCCACCTTACTCTCCTCAGCTCCTTGAGGGAGAGAGAGAGAGACAGAGACAGAGAGAGAGATCCCGGACCTCTGAGTCTCTGCCTCCACCGCTGGCTGGTGCCAACTCACGCGCCATCCCACTTCCAGCCATCACCCCCACGCCTGCCCCGGGGCCAGCCCCACCACAGAGAGGCCGGTTGGTTCCTGCTCACCTCTGTGCCGTCCCTTCCCGACCTGACCCCAGTGCAGGGGATAAGCTTCAGACAAGTCTTTCCATGTCCCTCTGCATGACAATAGACTTCCTCCCCTCTCCCATTCCACAGGCCCACCCGGGACATCCACCTTTGTCATTAGCTCAGGAGAGGATGCAAGATGAGAATCTCTGCTATTGTGTGGGGAGACTCAGTTTCCCGGGTTTCCCCCATGGACACATGTTCTTCAGCTGGGTCTGATTTTCTCCAGACAAGCTGTCTTGGGAAGGATTTGGCCAGCCCTAAGAAGCTGAAGGGAAAGGGCGGAGGGGGGTTCTCTCTCTGCCCCTGACAGCCCCGAGCTGGGTCGGTCCCTCAGACCTGGCCAGGGGCAGCCCATCCCCCGGCGCCCTACCCCGGGGCATCCAAGGGCAGGCTCGGCGCCAGCCCCACCCCGCTCGCCACTGCCCGACCATCGTCCTCCCTCGGGGGGCCTGGGCAGGACAGGGACCCGGCTGTGGGAGGCCTCCAGATCTCAGGCCTGGCACACCGTTTACCAGGCTGCTTCCTCCTCTGACGGGGGCCCAGCACACGCCCCAGGAGACTTGGCAGCCGCCCCCAGGGCTCTATCCTCTGGAACTCGTCCCCTTGGAAGGGGCCTGGCCCAGGTGCCAGGTTCGGCTGGTCGGCCAGCCTCCTTTGGAGAAAGCAGGCAAGCCGAGCCAGGCTTGCAGTGGCCCTGGCGTGACACCTGCCACCTCAGGCAGAGGGCCTCCCGCGTGCCCTCTATGGCGGGTTTCTCCCCGGAGCCGTGGCCTGGGCACTAGGAAGGCCGGGCCTCCCCGACTCCAGGGAGGAGGGGCTAGCCCAGTTGCGCCCTGGCCCCCAAACCCTCTGGTGCCATCTGCCTGTCTCGGCACTTCTGACTCCACAGAGCCTTTCCTACATCTGGGCTGCCTGCCGTGGCAAAGTGCAGGCGTGGGGTGAGGCCATGCCTTCTCTTTCCAGGAAAAAGTGAGCCCCTGGCCGAAGTAGCAGGCCCAGGCAGAGCCTTGAGCTTGAAGCCCAGTAGGTCTGTGGCCCTCAGGGCCAGAGCAATGCTTTCAAGGCAGGGAAGCGGCCTGCAAGCTGAGTGGGAGTGGGGGAGGGGAGGGAGACAGCTGAAGCCGAGTCCAGAAGGGCGGCGATGGAAGAGCTGCAGCTGGGTCAGAGCCTGGAGGGAGGGCGGGGCCTTCACTGAGGACCCCCCACCCCTAGGGCTGGCTGAAGAGGCCAGCCCTAGGCCCCCGGCGGTCGCGCATGTGCCCTTGGCCTGTGCGGTGTGTGGGGGCTTGAACCCAAGCCCGCAGGGCTCCCGGAGCGGCCAGAGAAAGAAGGGCCCATGGAGAGGTAGGCGAGGTGGGCAGGGGGCGCCACCTTACTCTCCTCAGCTTCTTGAGGGAGAGAGAGAGAGACAGAGACAGAGAGAGAGATCCCGGACCTCTGAGTCTCTGCCTCCACCGCTGGCTGGTGCCAACTCACGCGCCATCCCACTTCCAGCCATCACCCCCACGCCTGCCCCGGGGCCAGCCCCACCACAGAGAGGCCGGTTGGTTCCTGCTCACCTCTGTGCCGTCCCTTCCCGACCTGACCCCAGTGCAGGGGATAAGCTTCAGACAAGTCTTTCCATGTCCCTCTGCATGACAATAGACTTCCTCCCCTCTCCCATTCCACAGGCCCACCCGGGACATCCACCTTTGTCATTAGCTCAGGAGAGGATGCAAGATGAGAATCTCTGCTATTGTGTGGGGAGACTCAGTTTCCCGGGTTTCCCCCATGGACACATGTTCTTCAGCTGGGTCTGATTTTCTCCAGACAAGCTGTCTTGGGAAGGATTTGGCCAGCCCTAAGAACCTGAAGGGAAAGGGCGGAGGGGGGTTCTCTCTCTGCCCCCGAGAGCCCCGAGCTGGGTCGTCCCCTCAGACCTGGCCAGGGGCAGCCCATCCCCCGGCGCCCTTCCCCGGGGCATCCAAGGGCAGGCTCGGCGCCAGCCCCACCACGCTCGCCACTGCCTGACCATCGTCCTCCCTCGGGGGGCCTGGGCAGGACAGGGACCCGGCTGTGGGAGGCCTCCAGATCTCAGGCCTGGCACACCGTTTACCAGGCTGCTTCCTCCTCTGACGGGGGCCCAGCACACGCCCCAGGAGACTTGGCAGCCGCCCCCAGGGCTCTATCCTCTGGAACTCGTCCCCTTGGAAGGGGCCTGGCCCAGGTGCCAGGTTCGGCTGGTCGGCCAGCCTCCTTTGGAGAAAGCAGGCAAGCCGAGCCAGGCTTGCAGTGGCCCTGGCGTGACACCTGCCACCTCAGGCAGAGGGCCTCCCGAGTGCCCTCCATGGCGGGTTTCTCCCCGGAGCCGTGGCCTGGGCACTAGGAAGGCCGGGCCTCCCCGACTCCCGGGAGGAGGGGCTAGCCCAGTTGCGCCCTGGCCCCCAAACCCTCTGGTGCCATCTGCCTGTCTCGGCACTTCTGACTCCACAGAGCCTTTCCTACATCTGGGCTGCCTGCCGTGGCAAAGTGCAGGCGTGGGGTGAGGCCATGCCTTCTCTTTCCAGGAAAAAGTGAGCCCCTGGCCGAAGCAGCAGGCCCAGGCAGAGCCTTGAGCTTGAAGCCCAGTAGGTCTGTGGCCCTCAGGGCCAGAGCAATGCTTTCAAGGCAGGGAAGCGGCCTGCAAGCTGAGTGGGAGTGGGGGAGGGGAGGGAGACAGCTGAAGCCGAGTCCAGAAGGGCGGCGATGGAAGAGCTGCAGCTGGGTCAGAGCCTGGAGGGAGGGCGGGGCCTTCACTGAGGACCCCCCCCTCCCGAGGGCAGCCCTAGGCCCCGGCGGTCGCGCATGCGCCCTTGGCCTGTGCGGTGTGTGGGGGCTTGAACCCAAGCTCGCAGGGCTCCCGGAGCGGCCAGAGAAAGAAGGGCCCATGCAGAGGTAGGCGAGGTGGGCAGGGGGCGCCACCTTACTCTCCTCAGCTCCCTGAGGGAGAGAGAGAGAGACAGAGACAGAGAGAGAGATCCCTGACCTCTGAGTCTCTGCCTCCACCGCTGGCTGGTGCCAACTCACGCGCCCTCCCACTTCCAGCCATCACCCCCACGCCTGCCCCGGGGCCAGCCCCACCACAGAGAGGCCGGTTGGTTCCTGCTCACCTCTGTGCTGTCCCTTCCCGACCTGACCCCAGTGCAGGGGATAAGCTTCAGACAAGTCTTTCCATGTCCCTCTGCATGACAATAGACTTCCTCCCCTCTCCCATTCCACAGGCCCACCCGGGACATCCACCTTTGTCATTAGCTCAGGAGAGGATGCAAGATGAGAATCTCTGCTATTGTGTGGGGAGACTCAGTTTCCCGGGTTTCCCCCATGGACACATGTTCTTCAGCTGGGTCTGATTTTCTCCAGACAAGCTGTCTTGGGAAGGATTTGGCCAGCCCTAAGAAGCTGAAGGGAAAGGGCGGAGGGGGGTTCTCTCTCTGCCCCCGAGAGCCCCGAGATGGGTCGTCCCCTCAGACCTGGCCAGGGGCAGCCCATCCCCCGGCGCCCTTCCCCGGGGCATCCAAGGGCAGGCTCGGCGCCAGCCCCACCACGCTCGCCACTGCCTGACCATCGTCCTCCCTCGGGGGGCCTGGGCAGGACAGGGACCCGGCTGTGGGAGGCCTCCAGATCTCAGGCCTGGCACACCGTTTACCAGGCTGCTTCCTCCTCTGACGGGGGCCCAGCACACGCCCCAGGAGACTTGGCAGCCGCCCCCAGGGCTCTATCCTCTGGAACTCGTCCCCTTGGAAGGGGCCTGGCCCAGGTGCCAGGTTCGGCTGGTCGGCCAGCCTCCTTTGGAGAAAGCAGGCAAGCCGAGCCAGGCTTGCAGTGGCCCTGGCGTGACACCTGCCACCTCAGGCAGAGGGCCTCCCGAGTGCCCTCCATGGCGGGTTTCTCCCCGGAGCCGTGGCCTGGGCACTAGGAAGGCCGGGCCTCCCCGACTCCCGGGAGGAGGGGCTAGCCCAGTTGCGCCCTGGCCCCCAAACCCTCTGGTGCCATCTGCCTGTCTCGGCACTTCTGACTCCACAGAGCCTTTCCTACATCTGGGCTGCCTGCCGTGGCAAAGTGCAGGCGTGGGGTGAGGCCATGCCTTCTCTTTCCAGGAAAAAGTGAGCCCCTGGCCGAAGCAGCAGGCCCAGGCAGAGCCTTGAGCTTGAAGCCCAGTAGGTCTGTGGCCCTCAGGGCCAGAGCAATGCTTTCAAGGCAGGGAAGCGGCCTGCAAGCTGAGTGGGAGTGGGGGAGGGGAGGGAGACAGCTGAAGCCGAGTCCAGAAGGGCGGCGATGGAAGAGCTGCAGCTGGGTCAGAGCCTGGAGGGAGGGCGGGGCCTTCACTGAGGACCCCCCCCCCCCGAGGCCAGCCCTAGGCCCCTGCGGTCGCGCATGCGCCCTTGGCCTGTGCGGTGTGTGGGGGCTTGAACCCAAGCCCGCAGGGCTCCCGGAGCGGCCAGAGAAAGAAGGGCCCATGCAGAGGTAGGCGAGGTGGGCAGGGGGCGCCACCTTACTCTCCTCAGCTCCCTGAGGGAGAGAGAGAGAGACAGAGACAGAGAGAGAGATCCCTGACCTCTGAGTCTCTGCCTCCACCGCTGGCTGGTGCCAACTCACGCGCCATCCCACTTCCAGCCATCACCCCCACGCCTGCCCCGGGGCCAGCCCCACCACAGAGAGGCCGGTTGGTTCCTGCTCACCTCTGTGCCGTCCCTTCCCGACCTGACCCCAGTGCAGGGGATAAGCTTCAGACAAGTCTTTCCATGTCCCTCTGCATGACAATAGACTTCCTCCCCTCTCCCATTCCACAGGCCCACCCGGGACATCCACCTTTGTCATTAGCTCAGGAGAGGATGCAAGATGAGAATCTCTGCTATTGTGTGGGGAGACTCAGTTTCCCGGGTTTCCCCCATGGACACATGTTCTTCAGCTGGGTCTGATTTTCTCCAGACAAGCTGTCTTGGGAAGGATTTGGCCAGCCCCAAGAACCTGAAGGGAGAGGGCGGAGGGGGGTTCTCTCTCTGCCCCCGACAGCCCCGAGCTGGGTCGGTCCCTCAGACCTGGCCAGGGGCAGCCCATCCCCCGGCGCCCTTCCCCGGGGCATCCAAGGGCAGGCTCGGCGCCAGCCCCACCCCGCTCGCCACTGCCCGACCATCGTCCTCCCTCGGGGGGCCTGGGCAGGACAGGGACCCGGCTGTGGGAGGTCTCCAGATCTCAGGCCTGGCACACCGTTTACCAGGCTGCTTCCTCCTCTGACGGGGGCCCAGCACACGCCCCAGGAGACTTGGCAGCCGCCCCCAGGGCTCTATCCTCTGGAACTCGTCCCCTTGGAAGGGGCCTGGCCCAGGTGCCAGGTTCGGCTGGTCGGCCAGCCTCCTTTGGAGAAAGCAGGCAAGCCGAGCCAGGCTTGCAGTGGCCCTGGCGTGACACCTGCCACCTCAGGCAGAGGGCCTCCCGCGTGCCCTCCATGGCGGGTTTCTCCCCGGAGCCGTGGCCTGGGCACTAGGAAGGCCGGGCCTCCCCGACTCCCGGGAGGAGGGGCTAGCCCAGTTGCGCCCTGGCCCCCAAACCCTCTGGTGCCATCTGCCTGTCTCGGCACTTCTGACTCCACAGAGCCTTTCCTACATCTG
This sequence comes from Diceros bicornis minor, assembly GCF_020826845.1. Lineage (NCBI taxonomy): Eukaryota > Metazoa > Chordata > Mammalia > Perissodactyla > Rhinocerotidae > Diceros > Diceros bicornis. Next base: position 41,191,214 of record NC_080770.1, on the reverse strand, counting down.
GGCTGCCTGCCGTGGCAAAGTGCAGGCGTGGGGTGAGGCCATGCCTTCTCTTTCCAGGAAAAAGTGAGCCCCTGGCCGAAGCAGCAGGCCCAGGCAGAGCCTTGAGCTTGAAGCCCAGTAGGTCTGTGGCCCTCAGGGCCAGAGCAATGCTTTCAAGGCAGGGAAGCGGCCTGCAAGCTGAGTGGGAGTGGGGGAGGGGAGGGAGACAGCTGAAGCCGAGTCCAGAAGGGCGGCGATGGAAGAGCTGCAGCTGGGTCAGAGCCTGGAGGGAGGGCGGGGCCTTCACTGAGGACCCCCCCCCTGAGGCCAGCCCCAGGCCCCTGCGGTCGCGCATGCGCCCTTGGCCTGTGCGGTGTGTGGGGGCTTGAACCCAAGCCCGCAGGGCTCCCGGAGCGGCCAGAGAAAGAAGGGCCCATGGAGAGGTAGGCGAGGTGGGCAGGGGGCGCCACCTTACTCTCCTCAGCTCCCTGAGGGAGAGAGAGAGAGACAGAGACAGAGAGAGAGATCCCTGACCTCTGAGTCTCTGCCTCCACCGCTGGCTGGTGCCAACTCACGCGCCATCCCACTTCCAGCCATCACCCCCACGCCTGCCCCGGGGCCAGCCCCACCACAGAGAGGCCGGTTGGTTCCTGCTCACCTCTGTGCCGTCCCTTCCCGACCTGACCCCAGTGCAGGGGATAAGCTTCAGACAAGTCTTTCCATGTCCCTCTGCATGACAATAGACTTCCTCCCCTCTCCCATTCCACAGGCCCACCCGGGACATCCACCTTTGTCATTAGCTCAGGAGAGGATGCAAGATGAGAATCTCTGCTATTGTGTGGGGAGACTCAGTTTCCCGGGTTTCCCCCATGGACACATGTTCTTCAGCTGGGTCTGATTTTCTCCAGACAAGCTGTCTTGGGAAGGATTTGGCCAGCCCCAAGAACCTGAAGGGAGAGGGCGGAGGGGGGTTCTCTCTCTGCCCCCGACAGCCCCGAGCTGGGTCGGTCCCTCAGACCTGGCCAGGGGCAGCCCATCCCCCGGCGCCCTTCCCCGGGGCATCCAAGGGCATGCTCGGCGCCAGCCCCACCCCGCTCGCCACTGCCCGACCATCGTCCTCCCTCGGGGGGCCTGGGCAGGACAGGGACCCGGCTGTGGGAGGTCTCCAGATCTCAGGCCTGGCACACCGTTTACCAGGCTGCTTCCTCCTCTGACGGGGGCCCAGCACACGCCCCAGGAGACTTGGCAGCCGCCCCCAGGGCTCTATCCTCTGGAACTCGTCCCCTTGGAAGGGGCCTGGCCCAGGTGCCAGGTTCGGCTGGTCGGCCAGCCTCCTTTGGAGAAAGCAGGCAAGCCGAGCCAGGCTTGCAGTGGCCCTGGCGTGACACCTGCCACCTCAGGCAGAGGGCCTCCCGCGTGCCCTCCATGGCGGGTTTCTCCCCGGAGCCGTGGCCTGGGCACTAGGAAGGCCGGGCCTCCCCGACTCCCGGGAGGAGGGGCTAGCCCAGTTGCGCCCTGGCCCCCAAACCCTCTGGTGCCATCTGCCTGTCTCGGCACTTCTGACTCCACAGAGCCTTTCCTACATTTGGGCTGCCTGCCGTGGCAAAGTGCAGGCGTGGGGTGAGGCCATGCCTTCTCTTTCCAGGAAAAAGTGAGCCCCTGGCCGAAGCAGCAGGCCCAGGCAGAGCCTTGAGCTTGAAGCCCAGTAGGTCTGTGGCCCTCAGGGCCAGAGCAATGCTTTCAAGGCAGGGAAGCGGCCTGCAAGCTGAGTGGGAGTGGGGGAGGGGAGGGAGACAGCTGAAGCCGAGTCCAGAAGGGCGGCGATGGAAGAGCTGCAGCTGGGTCAGAGCCTGGAGGGAGGGCGGGGCCTTCACTGAGGACCCCCCCCCCCCGAGGGCAGCCCTAGGCCCCTGCGGTCGCGCATGCGCCCTTGGCCTGTGCGGTGTGTGGGGGCTTGAACCCAAGCCCGCAGGGCTCCCGGAGCGGCCAGAGAAAGAAGGGCCCATGGAGAGGTAGGCGAGGTGGGCAGGGGGCGCCACCTTACTCTCCTCAGCTCCCTGAGGGAGAGAGAGAGAGACAGAGACAGAGAGAGAGATCCCTGACCTCTGAGTCTCTGCCTCCACCGCTGGCTGGTGCCAACTCACGCGCCATCCCACTTCCAGCCATCACCCCCACGCCTGCCCCGGGGCCAGCCCCACCACAGAGAGGCCGGTTGGTTCCTGCTCACCTCTGTGCCGTCCCTTCCCGACCTGACCCCAGTGCAGGGGATAAGCTTCAGACAAGTCTTTCCATGTCCCTCTGCATGACAATAGACTTCCTCCCCTCTCCCATTCCACAGGCCCACCCGGGACATCCACCTTTGTCATTAGCTCAGGAGAGGATGCAAGATGAGAATCTCTGCTATTGTGTGGGGAGACTCAGTTTCCCGGGTTTCCCCCATGGACACATGTTCTTCAGCTGGGTCTGATTTTCTCCAGACAAGCTGTCTTGGGAAGGATTTGGCCAGCCCTAAGAACCTGAAGGGAGAGGGCGGAGGGGAGTTCTCTCTCTGCCCCCGACAGCCCCGAGCTGGGTCGGTCCCTCAGACCTGGCCAGGGGCAGCCCATCCCCCGGCGCCCTTCCCCGGGGCATCCAAGGGCAGGCTCGGCGCCAGCCCCACCCCGCTCGCCACTGCCCGACCATCGTCCTCCCTCGGGGGGCCTGGGCAGGACAGGGACCCGGCTGTGGGAGGCCTCCAGATCTCAGGCCTGGCACACCGTTTACCAGGCTGCTTCCTCCTCTGACGGGGGCCCAGCACACGCCCCAGGAGACTTGGCAGCCGCCCCCAGGGCTCTATCCTCTGGAACTCGTCCCCTTGGAAGGGGCCTGGCCCAGGTGCCAGGTTCGGCTGGTCGGCCAGCCTCCTTTGGAGAAAGCAGGCAAGCCGAGCCAGGCTTGCAGTGGCCCTGGCGTGACACCTGCCACCTCAGGCAGAGGGCCTCCCGCGTGCCCTCCATGGCGGGTTTCTCCCCGGAGCCGTGGCCTGGGCACTAGGAAGGCCGGGCCTCCCCGACTCCCGGGAGGAGGGGCTAGCCCAGTTGCGCCCTGGCCCCCAAACCCTCTGGTGCCATCTGCCTGTCTCGGCACTTCTGACTCCACAGAGCCTTTCCTACATCTGGGCTGCCTGCCGTGGCAAAGTGCAGGCGTGGGGTGAGGCCATGCCTTCTCTTTCCAGGAAAAAGTGAGCCCCTGGCCGAAGCAGCAGGCCCAGGCAGAGCCTTGAGCTTGAAGCCCAGTAGGTCTGTGGCCCTCAGGGCCAGAGCAATGCTTTCAAGGCAGGGAAGCGGCCTGCAAGCTGAGTGGGAGTGGGGGAGGGGAGGGAGACAGCTGAAGCCGAGTCCAGAAGGGCGGCGATGGAAGAGCTGCAGCTGGGTCAGAGCCTGGAGGGAGGGCGGGGCCTTCACTGAGGACCCCCCCCCCCCCCCGAGGCCAGCCCTAGGCCCCTGCGGTCGCGCATGCGCCCTTGGCCTGTGCGGTGTGTGGGGGCTTGAACCCAAGCCCGCAGGGCTCCCGGAGCGGCCAGAGAAAGAAGGGCCCATGGAGAGGTAGGCGAGGTGGGCAGGGGGCGCCACCTTACTCTCCTCAGCTCCCTGAGGGAGAGAGAGAGAGACAGAGACAGAGAGAGAGATCCCTGACCTCTGAGTCTCTGCCTCCACCGCTGGCTGGTGCCAACTCACGCGCCATCCCACTTCCAGCCATCACCCCCACGCCTGCCCCGGGGCCAGCCCCACCACAGAGAGGCCGGTTGGTTCCTGCTCACCTCTGTGCCGTCCCTTCCCGACCTGACCCCAGTGCAGGGGATAAGCTTCAGACAAGTCTTTCCATGTCCCTCTGCATGACAATACACTTCCTCCCCTCTCCCATTCCACAGGCCCACCCGGGACATCCACCTTTGTCATTAGCTCAGGAGAGGATGCAAGATGAGAATCTCTGCTATTGTGTGGGGAGACTCAGTTTCCCGGGTTTCCCCCATGGACACATGTTCTTCAGCTGGGTCTGATTTTCTCCAGACAAGCTGTCTTGGGAAGGATTTGGCCAGCCCTAAGAACCTGAAGGGAAAGGGCGGAGGGGGGTTCTCTCTCTGCCCCCGACAGCCCCGAGCTGGGTCGGTCCCTCAGACCTGGCCAGGGGCAGCCCATCCCCCGGCGCCCTTCCCCGGGGCATCCAAGGGCAGGCTCGGCGCCAGCCCCACCCCGCTCGCCACTGCCCGACCATCGTCCTCCCTCGGGGGGCCTGGGCAGGACAGGGACCCGGCTGTGGGAGGCCTCCAGATCTCAGGCCTGGCACACCGTTTACCAGGCTGCTTCCTCCTCTGACGGGGGCCCAGCACACGCCCCAGGAGACTTGGCAGCCGCCCCCAGGGCTCTATCCTCTGCAACTCGTCCCCTTGGAAGGGGCCTGGCCCAGGTGCCAGGTTCGGCTGGTCGGCCAGCCTCCTTTGGAGAAAGCAGGCAAGCCGAGCCAGGCTTGCAGTGGCCCTGGCGTGACACCTGCCACCTCAGGCAGAGGGCCTCCCGCGTGCCCTCCATGGCGGGTTTCTCCCCGGAGCCGTGGCCTGGGCACTAGGAAGGCCGGGCCTCCCCGACTCCCGGGAGGAGGGGCTAGCCCAGTTGCGCCCTGGCCCCCAAACCCTCTGGTGCCATCTGCCTGTCTCGGCACTTCTGACTCCACAGAGCCTTTCCTACATCTGGGCTGCCTGCCGTGGCAAAGTGCAGGCGTGGGGTGAGGCCATGCCTTCTCTTTCCAGGAAAAAGTGAGCCCCTGGCCGAAGCAGCAGGCCCAGGCAGAGCCTTGAGCTTGAAGCCCAGTAGGTCTGTGGCCCTCAGGGCCAGAGCAATGCTTTCAAGGCAGGGAAGCGGCCTGCAAGCTGAGTGGGAGTGGGGGAGGGGAGGGAGACAGCTGAAGCCGAGTCCAGAAGGGCGGCGATGGAAGAGCTGCAGCTGGGTCAGAGCCTGGAGGGAGGGCGGGGCCTTCACTGAGGACCCCCCCCCTGAGGCCAGCCCTAGGCCCCTGCGGTCGCGCATGCGCCCTTGGCCTGTGCGGTGTGTGGGGGCTTGAACCCAAGCCCGCAGGGCTCCCGGAGCGGCCAGAGAAAGAAGGGCCCATGGAGAGGTAGGCGAGGTGGGCAGGGGGCGCCACCTTACTCTCCTCAGCTCCCTGAGGGAGAGAGAGAGAGACAGAGACAGAGAGAGAGATCCCTGACCTCTGAGTCTCTGCCTCCACCGCTGGCTGGTGCCAACTCACGCGCCATCCCACTTCCAGCCATCACCCCCACGCCTGCCCCGGGGCCAGCCCCACCACAGAGAGGCCGGTTGGTTCCTGCTCACCTCTGTGCCATCCCTTCCCGACCTGACCCCAGTGCAGGGGATAAGCTTCAGACAAGTCTTTCCATGTCCCTCTGCATGACAATAGACTTCCTCCCCTCTCCCATTCCACAGGCCCACCCGGGACATCCACCTTTGTCATTAGCTCAGGAGAGGATGCAAGATGAGAATCTCTGCTATTGTGTGGGGAGACTCAGTTTCCCGGGTTTCCCCCATGGACACATGTTCTTCAGCTGGGTCTGATTTGCTCCAGACAAGCTGTCTTGGGAAGGATTTGGCCAGCCCCAAGAACCTGAAGGGAGAGGGCGGAGGGGGGTTCTCTCTCTGCCCCCGACAGCCCCGAGCTGGGTCGGTCCCTCAGACCTGGCCAGGGGCAGCCCATCCCCCGGCGCCCTTCCCCGGGGCATCCAAGGGCAGGCTCGGCGCCAGCCCCACCCCGCTCGCCACTGCCCGACCATCGTCCTCCCTCGGGGGGCCTGGGCAGGACAGGGACCCGGCTGTGGGAGGCCTCCAGATCTCAGGCCTGGCACACCGTTTACCAGGCTGCTTCCTCCTCTGACGGGGGCCCAGCACACGCCCCAGGAGACTTGGCAGCCGCCCCCAGGGCTCTATCCTCTGGAACTCGTCCCCTTGGAAGGGGCCTGGCCCAGGTGCCAGGTTCGGCTGGTCGGCCAGCCTCCTTTGGAGAAAGCAGGCAAGCCGAGCCAGGCTTGCAGTGGCCCTGGCGTGACACCTGCCACCTCAGGCAGAGGGCCTCCCGCGTGCCCTCCATGGCGGGTTTCTCCCCGGAGCCGTGGCCTGGGCACTAGGAAGGCCGGGCCTACCCGACTCCCGGGAGGAGGGGCTAGCCCAGTTGCGCCCTGGCCCCCAAACCCTCTGGTGCCATCTGCCTGTCTCGGCACTTCTGACTCCACAGAGCCTTTCCTACATCTGGGCTGCCTGCCGTGGCAAAGTGCAGGCGTGGGGTGAGGCCATGCCTTCTCTTTCCAGGAAAAAGTGAGCCCCTGGCCGAAGCAGCAGGCCCTGGCAGAGACTTGACCTTGAAGCACAGTAGGTCTGTGGCCCTCAGGGCCAGAGCAATGCTTTCAAGGCAGGGAAGCGGCCTGCAAGCTGAGTGGGAGTGGGGGAGGGGAGGGAGACAGCTGAAGCCCAGTCCAGAAGGGCGGCGATGGAAGAGCTGCAGCTGGGTCAGAGCCTGGAGGGAGGGCGGGGCCTTCACTGAGGACCCCCCACCCCTAGGGCTGGCTGAAGAGGCCAGCCCTAGGCCCCCGGCGGTCGCGCATGTGCCCTTGGCCTGTGCGGTGTGTGGGGGCTTGAACCCAAGCCCGCAGGGCTCCCGGAGCGGCCAGAGAAAGAAGGGCCCATGGAGAGGTAGGCGAGGTGGGCAGGGGGCGCCACCTTACTCTCCTCAGCTCCTTGAGGGAGAGAGAGAGAGACAGAGACAGAGAGAGAGATCCCGGACCTCTGAGTCTCTGCCTCCACCGCTGGCTGGTGCCAACTCACGCGCCATCCCACTTCCAGCCATCACCCCCACGCCTGCCCCGGGGCCAGCCCCACCACAGAGAGGCCGGTTGGTTCCTGCTCACCTCTGTGCCGTCCCTTCCCGACCTGACCCCAGTGCAGGGGATAAGCTTCAGACAAGTCTTTCCATGTCCCTCTGCATGACAATAGACTTCCTCCCCTCTCCCATTCCACAGGCCCACCCGGGACATCCACCTTTGTCATTAGCTCAGGAGAGGATGCAAGATGAGAATCTCTGCTATTGTGTGGGGAGACTCAGTTTCCCGGGTTTCCCCCATGGACACATGTTCTTCAGCTGGGTCTGATTTTCTCCAGACAAGCTGTCTTGGGAAGGATTTGGCCAGCCCTAAGAAGCTGAAGGGAAAGGGCGGAGGGGGGTTCTCTCTCTGCCCCTGACAGCCCCGAGCTGGGTCGGTCCCTCAGACCTGGCCAGGGGCAGCCCATCCCCCGGCGCCCTACCCCGGGGCATCCAAGGGCAGGCTCGGCGCCAGCCCCACCCCGCTCGCCACTGCCCGACCATCGTCCTCCCTCGGGGGGCCTGGGCAGGACAGGGACCCGGCTGTGGGAGGCCTCCAGATCTCAGGCCTGGCACACCGTTTACCAGGCTGCTTCCTCCTCTGACGGGGGCCCAGCACACGCCCCAGGAGACTTGGCAGCCGCCCCCAGGGCTCTATCCTCTGGAACTCGTCCCCTTGGAAGGGGCCTGGCCCAGGTGCCAGGTTCGGCTGGTCGGCCAGCCTCCTTTGGAGAAAGCAGGCAAGCCGAGCCAGGCTTGCAGTGGCCCTGGCGTGACACCTGCCACCTCAGGCAGAGGGCCTCCCGCGTGCCCTCTATGGCGGGTTTCTCCCCGGAGCCGTGGCCTGGGCACTAGGAAGGCCGGGCCTCCCCGACTCCAGGGAGGAGGGGCTAGCCCAGTTGCGCCCTGGCCCCCAAACCCTCTGGTGCCATCTGCCTGTCTCGGCACTTCTGACTCCACAGAGCCTTTCCTACATCTGGGCTGCCTGCCGTGGCAAAGTGCAGGCGTGGGGTGAGGCCATGCCTTCTCTTTCCAGGAAAAAGTGAGCCCCTGGCCGAAGTAGCAGGCCCAGGCAGAGCCTTGAGCTTGAAGCCCAGTAGGTCTGTGGCCCTCAGGGCCAGAGCAATGCTTTCAAGGCAGGGAAGCGGCCTGCAAGCTGAGTGGGAGTGGGGGAGGGGAGGGAGACAGCTGAAGCCGAGTCCAGAAGGGCGGCGATGGAAGAGCTGCAGCTGGGTCAGAGCCTGGAGGGAGGGCGGGGCCTTCACTGAGGACCCCCCACCCCTAGGGCTGGCTGAAGAGGCCAGCCCTAGGCCCCCGGCGGTCGCGCATGTGCCCTTGGCCTGTGCGGTGTGTGGGGGCTTGAACCCAAGCCCGCAGGGCTCCCGGAGCGGCCAGAGAAAGAAGGGCCCATGGAGAGGTAGGCGAGGTGGGCAGGGGGCGCCACCTTACTCTCCTCAGCTTCTTGAGGGAGAGAGAGAGAGACAGAGACAGAGAGAGAGATCCCGGACCTCTGAGTCTCTGCCTCCACCGCTGGCTGGTGCCAACTCACGCGCCATCCCACTTCCAGCCATCACCCCCACGCCTGCCCCGGGGCCAGCCCCACCACAGAGAGGCCGGTTGGTTCCTGCTCACCTCTGTGCCGTCCCTTCCCGACCTGACCCCAGTGCAGGGGATAAGCTTCAGACAAGTCTTTCCATGTCCCTCTGCATGACAATAGACTTCCTCCCCTCTCCCATTCCACAGGCCCACCCGGGACATCCACCTTTGTCATTAGCTCAGGAGAGGATGCAAGATGAGAATCTCTGCTATTGTGTGGGGAGACTCAGTTTCCCGGGTTTCCCCCATGGACACATGTTCTTCAGCTGGGTCTGATTTTCTCCAGACAAGCTGTCTTGGGAAGGATTTGGCCAGCCCTAAGAAGCTGAAGGGAAAGGGCGGAGGGGGGTTCTCTCTCTGCCCCCGACAGCCCCGAGCTGGGTCGGTCCCTCAGACCTGGCCAGGGGCAGCCCATCCCCCGGCGCCCTTCCCCGGGGCATCCAAGGGCAGGCTCGGCGCCAGCCCCACCCCGCTCGCCACTGCCCGACCATCGTCCTCCCTCGGGGGGCCTGGGCAGGACAGGGACCCGGCTGTGGGAGGCCTCCAGATCTCAGGCCTGGCACACCGTTTACCAGGCTGCTTCCTCCTCTGACGGGGGCCCAGCACACGCCCCAGGAGACTTGGCAGCCGCCCCCAGGGCTCTATCCTCTGCAACTCGTCCCCTTGGAAGGGGCCTGGCCCAGGTGCCAGGTTCGGCTGGTCGGCCAGCCTCCTTTGGAGAAAGCAGGCAAGCCGAGCCAGGCTTGCAGTGGCCCTGGCGTGACACCTGCCACCTCAGGCAGAGGGCCTCCCGCGTGCCCTCCATGGCGGGTTTCTCCCCGGAGCCGTGGCCTGGGCACTAGGAAGGCCGGGCCTCCCCGACTCCCGGGAGGAGGGGCTAGCCCAGTTGCGCCCTGGCCCCCAAACCCTCTGGTGCCATCTGCCTGTCTCGGCACTTCTGACTCCACAGAGCCTTTCCTACATCTGGGCTGCCTGCCGTGGCAAAGTGCAGGCGTGGGGTGAGGCCATGCCTTCTCTTTCCAGGAAAAAGTGAGCCCCTGGCCGAAGCAGCAGGCCCAGGCAGAGCCTTGAGCTTGAAGCCCAGTAGGTCTGTGGCCCTCAGGGCCAGAGCAATGCTTTCAAGGCAGGGAAGCGGCCTGCAAGCTGAGTGGGAGTGGGGGAGGGGAGGGAGACAGCTGAAGCCCAGTCCAGAAGGGCGGCGATGGAAGAGCTGCAGCTGGGTCAGAGCCTGGAGGGAGGGCGGGGCCTTCACTGAGGACCCCCCACCCCTAGGGCTGGCTGAAGAGGCCAGCCCTAGGCCCCCGGCGGTCGCGCATGTGCCCTTGGCCTGTGCGGTGTGTGGGGTCTTGAACCCAAGCCCGCAGGGCTCCCGGAGCGGCCAGAGAAATAAGGGCCCATGGAGAGGTAGGCGAGGTGGGCAGGGGGCGCCACCTTACTCTCCTCAGCTCCTTGAGGGAGAGAGAGAGAGACAGAGACAGAGAGAGAGATCCCGGACCTCTGAGTCTCTGCCTCCACCGCTGGCTGGTGCCAACTCACGCGCCATCCCACTTCCAGCCATCACCCCCACGCCTGCCCCGGGGCCAGCCCCACCACAGAGAGGCCGGTTGGTTCCTGCTCACCTCTGTGCCGTCCCTTCCCGACCTGACCCCAGTGCAGGGGATAAGCTTCAGACAAGTCTTTCCATGTCCCTCTGCATGACAATAGACTTCCTCCCCTCTCCCATTCCACAGGCCCACCCGGGACATCCACCTTTGTCATTAGCTCAGGAGAGGATGCAAGATGAGAATCTCTGCTATTGTGTGGGGAGACTCAGTTTCCCGGGTTTCCCCCATGGACACATGTTCTTCAGCTGGGTCTGATTTTCTCCAGACAAGCTGTCTTGGGAAGGATTTGGCCAGCCCTAAGAAGCTGAAGGGAAAGGGCGGAGGGGGGTTCTCTCTCTGCCTCTGACAGCCCCGAGCTGGGTCGGTCCCTCAGACCTGGCCAGGGGCAGCCCATCCCCCGGCGCCCTACCCCGGGGCATCCAAGGGCAGGCTCGGCGCCAGCCCCACCCCGCTCGCCACTGCCCGACCATCGTCCTCCCTCGGGGGGCCTGGGCAGGACAGGGACCCGGCTGTGGGAGGCCTCCAGATCTCAGGCCTGGCACACCGTTTACCAGGCTGCTTCCTCCTCTGACGGGGGCCCAGCACACGCCCCAGGAGACTTGGCAGCCGCCCCCAGGGCTCTATCCTCTGGAACTCGTCCCCTTGGAAGGGGCCTGGCCCAGGTGCCAGGTTCGGCTGGTCGGCCAGCCTCCTTTGGAGAAAGCAGGCAAGCCGAGCCAGGCTTGCAGTGGCCCTGGCGTGACACCTGCCACCTCAGGCAGAGGGCCTCCCGCGTGCCCTCTATGGCGGGTTTCTCCCCGGAGCCGTGGCCTGGGCACTAGGAAGGCCGGGCCTCCCCGACTCCAGGGAGGAGGGGCTAGCCCAGTTGCGCCCTGGCCCCCAAACCCTCTGGTGCCATCTGCCTGTCTCGGCACTTCTGACTCCACAGAGCCTTTCCTACATCTGGGCTGCCTGCCGTGGCAAAGTGCAGGCGTGGGGTGAGGCCATGCCTTCTCTTTCCAGGAAAAAGTGAGCCCCTGGCCGAAGTAGCAGGCCCAGGCAGAGCCTTGAGCTTGAAGCCCAGTAGGTCTGTGGCCCTCAGGGCCAGAGCAATGCTTTCAAGGCAGGGAAGCGGCCTGCAAGCTGAGTGGGAGTGGGGGAGGGGAGGGAGACAGCTGAAGCCGAGTCCAGAAGGGCGGCGATGGAAGAGCTGCAGCTGGGTCAGAGCCTGGAGGGAGGGCGGGGCCTTCACTGAGGACCCCCCCCCGAGGCCAGCCCTAGGCCCCGGCGGTCGCGCATGCGACCTTGGCCTGTGCGGTGTGTGGGGGCTTGAACCCAAGCCCGCAGGGCTCCCGGAGCGGCCAGAGAAAGAAGGGCCCATGGAGAGGTAGGCGAGGTGGGCAGGGGGCGCCACCTTACTCTCCTCAGCTCCCTGAGGGAGAGAGAGAGAGACAGAGACAGAGAGAGAGATCCCTGACCTCTGAGTCTCTGCCTCCACCGCTGGCTGGTGCCAACTCACGCGCCATCCCACTTCCAGCCATCAACCCCACGCCTGCCCCGGGGCCAGCCCCACCACAGAGAGGCCGGTTGGTTCCTGCTCACCTCTGTGCCGTCCCTTCCCGACCTGACCCCAGTGCAGGGGATAAGCTTCAGACAAGTCTTTCCATGTCCCTCTGCATGACAATAGACTTCCTCCCCTCTCCCATTCCACAGGCCCACCCGGGACATCCACCTTTGTCATTAGCTCAGGAGAGGATGCAAGATGAGAATCTCTGCTATTGTGTGGGGAGACTCAGTTTCCCGGGTTTCCCCCATGGACACATGTTCTTCAGCTGGGTCTGATTTTCTCCAGACAAGCTGTCTTGGGAAGGATTTGGCCAGCCCTAAGAAGCTGAAGGGAAAGGGCGGAGGGGGGTTCTCTCTCTGCCCCCGACAGCCCCGAGCTGGGTCGGTCCCTCAGACCTGGCCAGGGGCAGCCCATCCCCCGGCGCCCTTCCCCGGGGCATCCAAGGGCAGGCTCGGCGCCAGCCCCACCCCGCTCGCCACTGCCCGACCATCGTCCTCCCTCGGGGGGCCTGGGCAGGACAGGGACCCGGCTGTGGGAGGCCTCCAGATCTCAGGCCTGGCACACCCTTTTACCAGGCTGCTTCCTCCTCTGACGGGGGCCCAGCACACGCCCCAGGAGACTTGGCAGCCGCCCCCAGGGCTCTATCCTCTGCAACTCGTCCCCTTGGAAGGGGCCTGGCCCAGGTGCCAGGTTCGGCTGGTCGGCCAGCCTCCTTTGGAGAAAGCAGGCAAGCCGAGCCAGGCTTGCAGTGGCCCTGGCGTGACACCTGCCACCTCAGGCAGAGGGCCTCCCGCGTGCCCTCCATGGCGGGTTTCTCCCCGGAGCCGTGGCCTGGGCACTAGGAAGGCCGGGCCTCCCCGACTCCCGGGAGGAGGGGCTAGCCCAGTTGCGCCCTGGCCCCCAAACCCTCTGGTGCCATCTGCCTGTCTCGGCACTTCTGACTCCACAGAGCCTTTCCTACATCTGGGCTGCCTGCCGTGGCAAAGTGCAGGCGTGGGGTGAGGCCATGCCTTCTCTTTCCAGGAAAAAGTGAGCCCCTGGCCGAAGCAGCAGGCCCAGGCAGAGACTTGAGCTTGAAGCCCAGTAGGTCTGTGGCCCTCAGGGCCAGAGCAATGCTTTCAAGGCAGGGAAGCGGCCTGCAAGCTGAGTGGGAGTGGGGGAGGGGAGGGAGACAGCTGAAGCCCAGTCCAGAAGGGCGGCGATGGAAGAGCTGCAGCTGGGTCAGAGCCTGGAGGGAGGGCGGGGCCTTCACTGAGGACCCCCCACCCCTAGGGCTGGCTGAAGAGGCCAGCCCTAGGCCCCCGGCGGTCGCGCATGTGCCCTTGGCCTGTGCGGTGTGTGGGGGCTTGAACCCAAGCCCGCAGGGCTCCCGGAGCGGCCAGAGAAAGAAGGGCCCATGGAGAGGTAGGCGAGGTGGGCAGGGGGCGCCACCTTACTCTCCTCAGCTCCTTGAGGGAGAGAGAGAGAGACAGAGACAGAGAGAGAGATCCCGGACCTCTGAGTCTCTGCCTCCACCGCTGGCTGGTGCCAACTCACGCGCCATCCCACTTCCAGCCATCACCCCCACGCCTGCCCCGGGGCCAGCCCCACCACAGAGAGGCCGGTTGGTTCCTGCTCACCTCTGTGCCGTCCCTTCCCGACCTGACCCCAGTGCAGGGGATAAGCTTCAGACAAGTCTTTCCATGTCCCTCTGCATGACAATAGACTTCCTCCCCTCTCCCATTCCACAGGCCCACCCGGGACATCCACCTTTGTCATTAGCTCAGGAGAGGATGCAAGATGAGAATCTCTGCTATTGTGTGGGGAGACTCAGTTTCCCGGGTTTCCCCCATGGACACATGTTCTTCAGCTGGGTCTGATTTTCTCCAGACAAGCTGTCTTGGGAAGGATTTGGCCAGCCCTAAGAAGCTGAAGGGAAAGGGCGGAGGGGGGTTCTCTCTCTGCCCCCGACAGCCCCGAGCTGGGTCGGTCCCTCAGACCTGGCCAGGGGCAGCCCATCCCCCGGCGCCCTTCCCCGGGGCATCCAAGGGCAGGCTCGGCGCCAGCCCCACCCCGCTCGCCACTGCCCGACCATCGTCCTCCCTCGGGGGGCCTGGGCAGGACAGGGACCCGGCTGTGGGAGGCCTCCAGATCTCAGGCCTGGCACACCGTTTACCAGGCTGCTTCCTCCTCTGACGGGGGCCCAGCACACGCCCCAGGAGACTTGGCAGCCGCCCCCAGGGCTCTATCCTCTGGAACTCGTCCCCTTGGAAGGGGCCTGGCCCAGGTGCCAGGTTCGGCTGGTCGGCCAGCCTCCTTTGGAGAAAGCAGGCAAGCCGAGCCAGGCTTGCAGTGGCCCTGGCGTGACACCTGCCACCTCAGGCAGAGGGCCTCCCGCGTGCCCTCCATGGCGGGTTTCTCCCCGGAGCCGTGGCCTGGGCACTAGGAAGGCCGGGCCTCCCCGACTCCCGGGAGGAGGGGCTAGCCCAGTTGCGCCCTGGCCCCCAAACCCTCTGGTGCCATCTGCCTGTCTCGGCACTTCTGACTCCACAGAGCCTTTCCTACATCTGGGCTGCCTGCCGTGGCAAAGTGCAGGCGTGGGGTGAGGCCATGCCTTCTCTTTCCAGGAAAAAGTGAGCCCCTGGCCTAAGCAGCAGGCCCAGGCAGAGCCTTGAGCTTGAAGCCCAGTAGGTCTGTGGCCCTCAGGGCCAGAGCAATGCTTTCAAGGCAGGGAAGCGGCCTGCAAGCTGAGTGGGAGTGGGGGAGGGGAGGGAGACAGCTGAAGCCGAGTCCAGAAGGGCGGCGATGGAAGAGCTGCAGCTGGGTCAGAGCCTGGAGGGAGGGCGGGGCCTTCACTGAGGACCCCCCCCCCCCCCGAGGCCAGCCCTAGGCCCCGGCGGTCGCGCATGCGCCCTTGGCCTGTGCGGTGTGTGGGGGCTTGAACCCAAGCCCGCAGGGCTCCCGGAGCGGCCAGAGAAAGAAGGGCCCATGGAGAGGTAGGCGAGGTGGGCAGGGGGCGCCACCTTACTCTCCTCAGCTCCCTGAGGGAGAGAGAGAGAGACAGAGACAGAGAGAGAGATCCCTGACCTCTGAGTCTCTGCCTCCACCGCTGGCTGGTGCCAACTCACGCGCCATCCCACTTCCAGCCATCACCCCCACGCCTGCCCCGGGGCCAGCCCCACCACAGAGAGGCCGGTTGGTTCCTGCTCACCTCTGTGCCGTCCCTTCCCGACCTGACCCCAGTGCAGGGGATAAGCTTCAGACAAGTCTTTCCATGTCCCTCTGCATGACAATAGACTTCCTCCCCTCTCCCATTCCACAGGCCCACCCGGGACATGCACCTTTGTCATTAGCTCAGGAGAGGATGCAAGATGAGAATCTCTGCTATTGTGTGGGGAGACTCAGTTTCCCGGGTTTCCCCCATGGACACATGTTCTTCAGCTGGGTCTGATTTTCTCCAGACAAGCTGTCTTGGGAAGGATTTGGCCAGCCCTAAGAAGCTGAAGGGAAAGGGCGGAGGGGGGTTCTCTCTCTGCCCCCGACAGCCCCGAGCTGGGTCGGTCCCTCAGACCTGGCCAGGGGCAGCCCATCCCCCGGCGCCCTTCCCCGGGGCATCCAAGGGCAGGCTCGGCGCCAGCCCCACCCCGCTCGCCACTGCCAGACCATCGGCCTCCCTCGGGGGGCCTGGGCAGGACAGGGACCCGGCTGTGGGAGGCCTCCAGATCTCAGGCCTGGCACACCGTTTACCAGGCTGCTTCCTCCTCTGACGGGGGCCCAGCACACGCCCCAGGAGACTTGGCAGCCGCCCCCAGGGCTCTATCCTCTGGAACTCGTCCCCTTGGAAGGGGCCTGGCCCAGGTGCCAGGTTCGGCTGGTCGGCCAGCCTCCTTTGGAGAAAGCAGGCAAGCCGAGCCAGGCTTGCAGTGGCCCTGGCGTGACACCTGCCACCTCAGGCAGAGGGCCTCCCGCGTGCCCTCCATGGCGGGTTTCTCCCCGGAGCCGTGGCCTGGGCACTAGGAAGGCCGGGCCTCCCCGACTCCCGGGAGGAGGGGCTAGCCCAGTTGCGCCCTGGCCCCCAAACCCTCTGGTGCCATCTGCCTGTCTCGGCACTTCTGACTCCACAGAGCCTTTCCTACATCTGGGCTGCCTGCCGTGGCAAAGTGCAGGCGTGGGGTGAGGCCATGCCTTCTCTTTCCAGGAAAAAGTGAGCCCCTGGCCGAAGCAGCAGGCCCAGGCAGAGCCTTGAGCTTGAAGCCCAGTAGGTCTGTGGCCCTCAGGGCCAGAGCAATGCTTTCAAGGCAGGGAAGCGGCCTGCAAGCTGAGTGGGAGTGGGGGAGGGGAGGGAGACAGCTGAAGCCGAGTCCAGAAGGGCGGCGATGGAAGAGCTGCAGCTGGGTCAGAGCCTGGAGGGAGGGCGGGGCCTTCACTGAGGACCCCCCCCCCCGAGGCCAGCCCTAGGCTCCGGCTGTCGCGCATGCGCCCTTGGCCTGTGCGGTGTGTGGGGGCTTGAACCCAAGCCCGCAGGGCTCCCGGAGCGGCCAGAGAAAGAAGGGCCCATGGAGAGGTAGGCGAGGTGGGCAGGGGGCGCCACCTTACTCTCCTCAGCTCCCTGAGGGAGAGAGAGAGAGACAGAGACAGAGAGAGAGATCCCTGACCTCTGAGTCTCTGCCTCCACCGCTGGCTGGTGCCAACTCACGCGCCATCCCACTTCCAGCCATCACCCCCACGCCTGCCCCGGGGCCAGCCCCACCACAGAGAGGCCGGTTGGTTCCTGCTCACCTCTGTGCCGTCCCTTCCCTACCTGACCCCAGTGCAGGGGATAAGCTTCAGACAAGTCTTTCCATGTCCCTCTGCATGACAATAGACTTCCTCCCCTCTCCCATTCCACAGGCCCACCCGGGACATCCACCTTTGTCATTAGCTCAGGAGAGGATGCAAGATGAGAATCTCTGCTATTGTGTGGGGAGACTCAGTTTCCCGGGTTTCCCCCATGGACACATGTTCTTCAGCTGGGTCTGATTTTCTCCAGACAAGCTGTCTTGGGAAGGATTTGGCCAGCCCTAAGAAGCTGAAGGGAAAGGGCGGAGGGGGGTTCTCTCTCTGCCCCCGACAGCCCCGAGCTGGGTCGGTCCCTCAGACCTGGCCAGGGGCAGCCCATCCCCCGGCGCCCTTCCCCGGGGCATCCAAGGGCAGGCTCGGCGCCAGCCCCACCCCGCTCGCCACTGCCCGACCATCGTCCTCCCTCGGGGGGCCTGGGCAGGACAGGGACCCGGCTGTGGGAGGCCTCCAGATCTCAGGCCTGGCACACCGTTTACCAGGCTGCTTCCTCCTCTGACGGGTGCCCAGCACACGCCCCAGGAGACTTGGCAGCCGCCCCCAGGGCTCTATCCTCTGGAACTCGTCCCCTTGGAAGGGGCCTGGCCCAGGTGCCAGGTTCGGCTGGTCGGCCAGCCTCCTTTGGAGAAAGCAGGCAAGCCGAGCCAGGCTTGCAGTGGCCCTGGCGTGACACCTGCCACCTCAGGCAGAGGGCCTCCCGCGTGCCCTCCATGGCGGGTTTCTCCCCGGAGCCGTGGCCTGGGCACTAGGAAGGCCGGGCCTCCCCGACTCCCGGGAGGAGGGGCTAGCCCACTTGCGCCCTGGCCCCCAAACCCTCTGGTGCCATCTGCCTGTCTCGGCACTTCTGACTCCACAGAGCCTTTCCTACATCTGGGCTGCCTGCCGTGGCAAAGTGCAGGCGTGGGGTGAGGCCATGCCTTCTCTTTCCAGGAAAAAGTGAGCCCCTGGCCGAAGCAGCAGGCCCAGGCAGAGCCTTGAGCTTGAAGCCCAGTAGGTCTGTGGCCCTCAGGGCCAGAGCAATGCTTTCAAGGCAGGGAAGCGGCCTGCAAGCTGAGTGGGAGTGGGGGAGGGGAGGGAGACAGCTGAAGCCGAGTCCAGAAGGGCAGCGATGGAAGAGCTGCAGCTGGGTCAGAGCCTGGAGGGCGGGCGGGGCCTTCACTGAGGACCCCCCCCCCCCGAGGCCAGCCCTAGGCCCTGGCGGTCGCGCATGCGCCCTTGGCCTGTGCGGTGTGTGGGGGCTTGAACCCAAGCCCGCAGGGCTCCCGGAGCGGCCAGAGAAAGAAGGGCCCATGGAGAGGTAGGCGAGGTGGGCAGGGGGCGCCACCTTACTCTCCTCAGCTCCCTGAGGGAGAGAGAGAGAGACAGAGACAGAGAGAGAGATCCCTGACCTCTGAGTCTCTGCCTCCACCGCTGGCTGGTGCCAACTCACGCGCCATCCCACTTCCAGCCATCACCCCCACGCCTGCCCCGGGGCCAGCCCCACCACAGAGAGGCCGGTTGGTTCCTGCTCACCTCTGTGCTGTCCCTTCCCGACCTGACCCCAGTGCAGGGGATGAGCTTCAGACAAGTCTTTCCATGTCCCTCTTCATGACAATAGACTTCCTCCCCTCTCCCATTCCACAGGCCCACCCGGGACATCCACCTTTGTCATTAGCTCAGGAGAGGATGCAAGATGAGAATCTCTGCTATTGTGTGGGGAGACTCAGTTTCCCGGGTTTCCCCCATGGACACATGTTCTTCAGCTGGGTCTGATTTTCTCCAGACAAGCTGTCTTGGGAAGGATTTGGCCAGCCCTAAGAAGCTGAAGGGAAAGGGCGGAGGGGAGTTCTCTCTCTGCCCCCGACAGCCCCGAGCTGGGTCGGTCCCTCAGACCTGGCCAGGGGCAGCCCATCCCCCGGCGCCCTTCCCCGGGGCATCCAAGGGCAGGCTCGGCGCCAGCCCCACCCCGCTCGCCACTGCCCGACCATCGTCCTCCCTCGGGGGGCCTGGGCAGGACAGGGACCCGGCTGTGGGAGGCCTCCAGATCTCAGGCCTGGCACACCGTTTACCAGGCTGCTTCCTCCTCTGACGGGGGCCCAGCACACGCCCCAGGAGACTTGGCAGCCGCCCCCAGGGCTCTATCCTCTGGAACTCGTCCCCTTGGAAGGGGCCTGGCCCAGGTGCCAGGTTCGGCTGGTCGGCCAGCCTCCTTTGGAGAAAGCAGGCAAGCCGAGCCAGGCTTGCAGTGGCCCTGGCGTGACACCTGCCACCTCAGGCAGAGGGCCTCCCGCGTGCCCTCCATGGCGGGTTTCTCCCCGGAGCCGTGGCCTGGGCACTAGGAAGGCCGGGCCTCCCCGACTCCCGGGAGGAGGGGCTAGCCCAGTTGCGCCCTGGCCCCCAAACCCTCTGGTGCCATCTGCCTGTCTCGGCACTTCTGACTCCACAGAGCCTTTCCTACATCTGGGCTGCCTGCCGTGGCAAAGTGCAGGCGTGGGGTGAGGCCATGCCTTCTCTTTCCAGGAAAAAGTGAGCCCCTGGCCGAAGCAGCAGGCCCAGGCAGAGCCTTGAGCTTGAAGCCCAGTAGGTCTGTGGCCCTCAGGGCCAGAGCAATGCTTTCAAGGCAGGGAAGCGGCCTGCAAGCTGAGTGGGAGTGGGGGAGGGGAGGGAGACAGCTGAAGCCGAGTCCAGAAGGGCAGCGATGGAAGAGCTGCAGCTGGGTCAGAGCCTGGAGGGCGGGCGGGGCCTTCACTGAGGACCCCCCCCCCCCGAGGCCAGCCCTAGGCCCTGGCGGTCGCGCATGCGCCCTTGGCCTGTGCGGTGTGTGGGGGCTTGAACCCAAGCCCGCAGGGCTCCCGGAGCGGCCAGAGAAAGAAGGGCCCATGGAGAGGTAGGCGAGGTGGGCAGGGGGCGCCACCTTACTCTCCTCAGCTCCCTGAGGGAGAGAGAGAGAGACAGAGACAGAGAGAGAGATCCCTGACCTCTGAGTCTCTGCCTCCACCGCTGGCTGGTGCCAACTCACGCGCCATCCCACTTCCAGCCATCACCCCCACGCCTGCCCCGGGGCCAGCCCCACCACAGAGAGGCCGGTTGGTTCCTGCTCACCTCTGTGCCGTCCCTTCCCGACCTGACCCCAGTGCAGGGGATAAGCTTCAGACAAGTCTTTCCATGTCCCTCTGCATGACAATAGACTTCCTCCCCTCTCCCATTCCACAGGCCCACCCGGGACATCCACCTTTGTCATTAGCTCAGGAGAGGATGCAAGATGAGAATCTCTGCTATTGTGTGGGGAGACTCAGTTTCCCGGGTTTCCCCCATGGACACATGTTCTTCAGCTGGGTCTGATTTTCTCCAGACAAGCTGTCTTGGGAAGGATTTGGCCAGCCCTAAGAAGCTGAAGGGAAAGGGCGGAGGGGGGTTCTCTCTCTGCCCCCGACAGCCCCGAGCTGGGTCGGTCCCTCAGACCTGGCCAGGGGCAGCCCATCCCCCGGCGCCCTTCCCCGGGGCATCCAAGGGCAGGCTCGGCGCCAGCCCCACCCCGCTCGCCACTGCCCGACCATCGTCCTCCCTCGGGGGGCCTGGGCAGGACAGGGACCCGGCTGTGGGAGGCCTCCAGATCTCAGGCCTGGCACACCGTTTACCAGGCTGCTTCCTCCTCTGACGGGGGCCCAGCACACGCCCCAGGAGACTTGGCAGCCGCCCCCAGGGCTCTATCCTCTGGAACTCGTCCCCTTGGAAGGGGCCTGGCCCAGGTGCCAGGTTCGGCTGGTCGGCCAGCCTCCTTTGGAGAAAGCAGGCAAGCCGAGCCAGGCTTGCAGTGGCCCTGGCGTGACACCTGCCACCTCAGGCAGAGGGCCTCCCGCGTGCCCTCCATGGCGGGTTTCTCCCCGGAGCCGTGGCCTGGGCACTAGGAAGGCCGGGCCTCCCCGACTCCCGGGAGGAGGGGCTAGCCCAGTTGCGCCCTGGCCCCCAAACCCTCTGGTGCCATCTGCCTGTCTCGGCACTTCTGACTCCACAGAGCCTTTCCTACATCTGGGCTGCCTGCCGTGGCAAAGTGCAGGCGTGGGGTGAGGCCATGCCTTCTCTTTCCAGGAAAAAGTGAGCCCCTGGCCGAAGCAGCAGGCCCAGGCAGAGCCTTGAGCTTGAAGCCCAGTAGGTCTGTGGCCCTCAGGGCCAGAGCAATGCTTTCAAGGCAGGGAAGCGGCCTGCAAGCTGAGTGGGAGTGGGGGAGGGGAGGGAGACAGCTGAAGCCGAGTCCAGAAGGGCAGCGATGGAAGAGCTGCAGCTGGGTCAGAGCCTGGAGGGAGGGCGGGGCCTTCACTGAGGACCCCCCCCCCCCCGAGGCCAGCCCTAGGCCCTGGCGGTCGCGCATGCGCCCTTGGCCTGTGCGGTGTGTGGGGGCTTGAACCCAAGCCCGCAGGGCTCCCGGAGCGGCCAGAGAAAGAAGGGCCCATGGAGAGGTAGGCGAGGTGGGCAGGGGGCGCCACCTTACTCTCCTCAGCTCCCTGAGGGAGAGAGAGAGAGACAGAGACAGAGAGAGAGATCCCTGACCTCTGAGTCTCTGCCTCCACCGCTGGCTGGTGCCAACTCACGCGCCATCCCACTTCCAGCCATCACCCCCACGCCTGCCCCGGGGCCAGCCCCACCACAGAGAGGCCGATTGGTTCCTGCTCACCTCTGTGCCGTCCCTTCCCGACCTGACCCCAGTGCAGGGGATGAGCTTCAGACAAGTCTTTCCATGTCCCTCTGCATGACAATAGACTTCCTCCCCTCTCCCATTCCACAGGCCCACCCGGGACATCCACCTTTGTCATTAGCTCAGGAGAGGATGCAAGATGAGAATCTCTGCTATTGTGTGGGGAGACTCAGTTTCCCGGGTTTCCCCCATGGACACATGTTCTTCAGCTGGGTCTGATTTTCTCCAGACAAGCTGTCTTGGGAAGGATTTGGCCAGCCCTAAGAAGCTGAAGGGAAAGGGCGGAGGGGGGTTCTCTCTCTGCCCCCGACAGCCCCGAGCTGGGTCGGTCCCTCAGACCTGGCCAGGGGCAGCCCATCCCCCGGCGCCCTTCCCCGGGGCATCCAAGGGCAGGCTCGGCGCCAGCCCCACCCCGCTCGCCACTGCCCGACCATCGTCCTCCCTCGGGGGGCCTGGGCAGGACAGGGACCCGGCTGTGGGAGGCCTCCAGATCTCAGGCCTGGCACACCGTTTACCAGGCTGCTTCCTCCTCTGACGGGGGCCCAGCACACGCCCCAGGAGACTTGGCAGCCGCCCCCAGGGCTCTATCCTCTGGAACTCGTCCCCTTGGAAGGGGCCTGGCCCAGGTGCCAGGTTCGGCTGGTCGGCCAGCCTCCTTTGGAGAAAGCAGGCAAGCCGAGCCAGGCTTGCAGTGGCCCTGGCGTGACACCTGCCACCTCAGGCAGAGGGCCTCCCGCGTGCCCTCCATGGCGGGTTTCTCCCCGGAGCCGTGGCCTGGGCACTAGGAAGGCCGGGCCTCCCCGACTCCCGGGAGGAGGGGCTAGCCCAGTTGCGCCCTGGCCCCCAAACCCTCTGGTGCCATCTGCCTGTCTCGGCACTTCTGACTCCACAGAGCCTTTCCTACATCTGGGCTGCCTGCCGTGGCAAAGTGCAGGCGTGGGGTGAGGCCATGCCTTCTCTTTCCAGGAAAAAGTGAGCCCCTGGCCGAAGCAGCAGGCCCAGGCAGAGCCTTGAGCTTGAAGCCCAGTAGGTCTGTGGCCCTCAGGGCCAGAGCAATGCTTTCAAGGCAGGGAAGCGGCCTGCAAGCTGAGTGGGAGTGGGGGAGGGGAGGGAGACAGCTGAAGCCGAGTCCAGAAGGGCAGCGATGGAAGAGCTGCAGCTGGGTCAGAGCCTGGAGGGAGGGCGGGGCCTTCACTGAGGACCCCCCCCCCCCCCGAGGCCAGCCCTAGGCCCTGGCGGTCGCGCATGCGCCCTTGGCCTGTGCGGTGTGTGGGGGCTTGAACCCAAGCCCGCAGGGCTCCCGGAGCGGCCAGAGAAAGAAGGGCCCATGGAGAGGTAGGCGAGGTGGGCAGGGGGCGCCACCTTACTCTCCTCAGCTCCCTGAGGGAGAGAGAGAGAGACAGAGACAGAGAGAGAGATCCCTGACCTCTGAGTCTCTGCCTCCACCGCTGGCTGGTGCCAACTCACGCGCCATCCCACTTCCAGCCATCACCCCCACGCCTGCCCCGGGGCCAGCCCCACCACAGAGAGGCCGGTTGGTTCCTGCTCACCTCTGTGCCGTCCCTTCCCGACCTGACCCCAGTGCAGGGGTTGAGCTTCAGACAAGTCTTTCCATGTCCCTCTGCATGACAATACACTTCCTCCCCTCTCCCATTCCACAGGCCCACCCGGGACATCCACCTTTGTCATTAGCTCAGGAGAGGATGCAAGATGAGAATCTCTGCTATTGTGTGGGGAGACTCAGTTTCCCGGGTTTCCCCCATGGACACATGTTCTTCAGCTGGGTCTGATTTTCTCCAGACAAGCTGTCTTGGGAAGGATTTGGCCAGCCCTAAGAAGCTGAAGGGAAAGGGCGGAGGGGGGTTCTCTCTCTGCCCCCGACAGCCCCGAGCTGGGTCGGTCCCTCAGACCTGGCCAGGGGCAGCCCATCCCCCGGCGCCCTTCCCCGGGGCATCCAAGGGCAGGCTCGGCGCCAGCCCCACCCCGCTCGCCACTGCCCGACCATCGTCCTCCCTCGGGGGGCCTGGGCAGGACAGGGACCCGGCTGTGGGAGGCCTCCAGATCTCAGGCCTGGCACACCGTTTACCAGGCTGCTTCCTCCTCTGACGGGGGCCCAGCACACGCCCCAGGAGACTTGGCAGCCGCCCCCAGGGCTCTATCCTCTGGAACTCGTCCCCTTGGAAGGGGCCTGGCCCAGGTGCCAGGTTCGGCTGGTCGGCCAGCCTCCTTTGGAGAAAGCAGGCAAGCCGAGCCAGGCTTGCAGTGGCCCTGGCGTGACACCTGCCACCTCAGGCAGAGGGCCTCCCGCGTGCCCTCCATGGCGGGTTTCTCCCCGGAGCCGTGGCCTGGGCACTAGGAAGGCCGGGCCTCCCCGACTCCCGGGAGCAGGGGCTAGCCCAGTTGCGCCCTGGCCCCCAAACCCTCTGGTGCCATCTGCCTGTCTCGGCACTTCTGACTCCACAGAGCCTTTCCTACATCTGGGCTGCCTGCCGTGGCAAAGTGCAGGCGTGGGGTGAGGCCATGCCTTCTCTTTCCAGGAAAAAGTGAGCCCCTGGCCGAAGCAGCAGGCCCAGGCAGAGCCTTGAGCTTGAAGCCCAGTAGGTCTGTGGCCCTCAGGGCCAGAGCAATGCTTTCAAGGCAGGGAAGCGGCCTGCAAGCTGAGTGGGAGTGGGGGAGGGGAGGGAGACAGCTGAAGCCGAGTCCAGAAGGGCAGCGATGGAAGAGCTGCAGCTGGGTCAGAGCCTGGAGGGAGGGCGGGGCCTTCACTGAGGACCCCCCCCCCCGAGGCCAGCCCTAGGCCCTGGCGGTCGCGCATGCGCACTTGGCCTGTGCGGTGTGTGGGGGCTTGAACCCAAGCCCGCAGGGCTCCCGGAGCGGCCAGAGAAAGAAGGGCCCATGGAGAGGTAGGCGAGGTGGGCAGGGGGCGCCACCTTACTCTCCTCAGCTCCCTGAGGGAGAGAGAGAGAGACAGAGACAGAGAGAGAGATCCCTGACCTCTGAGTCTCTGCCTCCACCGCTGGCTGGTGCCAACTCACGCGCCATCCCACTTCCAGCCATCACCCCCACGCCTGCCCCGGGGCCAGCCCCACCACAGAGAGGCCGATTGGTTCCTGCTCACCTCTGTGCCGTCCCTTCCCGACCTGACCCCAGTGCAGGGGATGAGCTTCAGACAAGTCTTTCCATGTCCCTCTGCATGACAATAGACTTCCTCCCCTCTCCCATTCCACAGGCCCACCCGGGACATCCACCTTTGTCATTAGCTCAGGAGAGGATGCAAGATGAGAATCTCTGCTATTGTGTGGGGAGACTCAGTTTCCCGGGTTTCCCCCATGGACACATGTTCTTCAGCTGGGTCTGATTTTCTCCAGACAAGCTGTCTTGGGAAGGATTTGGCCAGCCCTAAGAAGCTGAAGGGAAAGGGCGGAGGGGGGTTCTCTCTCTGCCCCCGACAGCCCCGAGCTGGGTCGGTCCCTCAGACCTGGCCAGGGGCAGCCCATCCCCCGGCGCCCTTCCCCGGGGCATCCAAGGGCAGGCTCGGCGCCAGCCCCACCCCGCTCGCCACTGCCCGACCATCGTCCTCCCTCGGGGGGCCTGGGCAGGACAGGGACCCGGCTGTGGGAGGCCTCCAGATCTCAGGCCTGGCACACCGTTTACCAGGCTGCTTCCTCCTCTGACGGGGGCCCAGCACACGCCCCAGGAGACTTGGCAGCCGCCCCCAGGGCTCTATCCTCTGGAACTCGTCCCCTTGGAAGGGGCCTGGCCCAGGTGCCAGGTTCGGCTGGTCGGCCAGCCTCCTTTGGAGAAAGCAGGCAAGCCGAGCCAGGCTTGCAGTGGCCCTGGCGTGACACCTGCCACCTCAGGCAGAGGGCCTCCCGCGTGCCCTCCATGGCGGGTTTCTCCCCGGAGCCGTGGCCTGGGCACTAGGAAGGCCGGGCCTCCCCGACTCCCGGGAGGAGGGGCTAGCCCAGTTGCGCCCTGGCCCCCAAACCCTCTGGTGCCATCTGCCTGTCTCGGCACTTCTGACTCCACAGAGCCTTTCCTACATCTGGGCTGCCTGCCGTGGCAAAGTGCAGGCGTGGGGTGAGGCCATGCCTTCACTTTCCAGGAAAAAGTGAGCCCCTGGCCGAAGCAGCAGGCCCAGGCAGAGCCTTGAGCTTGAAGCCCAGTAGGTCTGTGGCCCTCAGGGCCAGAGCAATGCTTTCAAGGCAGGGAAGCGGCCTGCAAGCTGAGTGGGAGTGGGGGAGGGGAGGGAGACAGCTGAAGCCGAGTCCAGAAGGGCAGCGATGGAAGAGCTGCAGCTGGGTCAGAGCCTGGAGGGAGGGCGGGGCCTTCACTGAGGACCCCCCCCCCCGATGCCAGCCCTAGGCCCCTGTGGTCGCGCATGCGCCCTTGGCCTGTGCGGTGTGTGGGGGCTTGAACCCAAGCCCGCAGGGCTCCCGGAGCGGCCAGAGAAAGAAGGGCCCATGGAGAGGTAGGCGAGGTGGGCAGGGGGCGCCACCTTACTCTCCTCAGCTCCCTGAGGGAGAGAGAGAGAGACAGAGACAGAGAGAGAGATCCCTGACCTCTGAGTCTCTGCCTCCACCGCTGGCTGGTGCCAACTCACGCGCCATCCCACTTCCAGCCATCACCCCCACGCCTGCCCCGGGGCCAGCCCCACCACAGAGAGGCCGGTTGGTTCCTGCTCACCTCTGTGCCGTCCCTTCCCGACCTGACCCCAGTGCAGGGGATAAGCTTCAGACAAGTCTTTCCATGTCCCTCTGCATGACAATACACTTCCTCCCCTCTCCCATTCCACAGGCCCACCCGGGACATCCACCTTTGTCATTAGCTCAGGAGAGGATGCAAGATGAGAATCTCTGCTATTGTGTGGGGAGACTCAGTTTCCCGGGTTTCCCCCATGGACACATGTTCTTCAGCTGGGTCTGATTTTCTCCAGACAAGCTGTCTTGGGAAGGATTTGGCCAGCCCTAAGAACCTGAAGGGAAAGGGCGGAGGGGGGTTCTCTCTCTGCCCCCGACAGCCCCGAGCTGGGTCGGTCCCTCAGACCTGGCCAGGGGCAGCCCATCCCCCGGCGCCCTTCCCCGGGGCATCCAAGGGCAGGCTCGGCGCCAGCCCCACCCCGCTCGCCACTGCCCGACCATCGTCCTCCCTCGGGGGGCCTGGGCAGGACAGGGACCCGGCTGTGGGAGGCCTCCAGATCTCAGGCCTGGCACACCGTTTACCAGGCTGCTTCCTCCTCTGACGGGGGCCCAGCACACGCCCCAGGAGACTTGGCAGCCGCCCCCAGGGCTCTATCCTCTGGAACTCGTCCCCTTGGAAGGGGCCTGGCCCAGGTGCCAGGTTCGGCTGGTCGGCCAGCCTCCTTTGGAGAAAGCAGGCAAGCCGAGCCAGGCTTGCAGTGGCCCTGGCGTGACACCTGCCACCTCAGGCAGAGGGCCTCCCGCGTGCCCTCCATGGCGGGTTTCTCCCCGGAGCCGTGGCCTGGGCACTAGGAAGGCCGGGCCTCCCCGACTCCCGGGAGGAGGGGCTAGCCCAGTTGCGCCCTGGCCCCCAAACCCTCTGGTGCCATCTGCCTGTCTCGGCACTTCTGACTCCACAGAGCCTTTCCTACATCTGGGCTGCCTGCCGTGGCAAAGTGCAGGCGTGGGGTGAGGCCATGCCTTCTCTTTCCAGGAAAAAGTGAGCCCCTGGCCGAAGCAGCAGGCCCAGGCAGAGCCTTGAGCTTGAAGCCCAGTAGGTCTGTGGCCCTCAGGGCCAGAGCAATGCTTTCAAGGCAGGGAAGCGGCCTGCAAGCTGAGTGGGAGTGGGGGAGGGGAGGGAGACAGCTGAAGCCGAGTCCAGAAGGGCGGCGATGGAAGAGCTGCAGCTGGGTCAGAGCCTGGAGGGAGGCGGGGCCTTCACTGAGGACCCCCCCCCCCGATGCCAGCCCTAGGCCCCTGTGGTCGCACATGCGCCCTTGGCCTGTGCGGTGTGTGGGGGCTTGAACCCAAGCCCGCAGGGCTCCCGGATCGGCCAGAGAAAGAAGGGCCCATGGAGAGGTAGGCGAGGTGGGCAGGGGGCGCCACCTTACTCTCCTCAGCTCCCTGAGGGAGAGAGAGAGAGACAGAGACAGAGAGAGAGATCCCTGACCTCTGAGTCTCTGCCTCCACCGCTGGCTGGTGCCAACTCACGCGCCATCCCACTTCCAGCCATCACCCCCACGCCTGCCCCGGGGCCAGCCCCACCACAGAGAGGCCGGTTGGTTCCTGCTCACCTCTGTGCCGTCCCTTCCCGACCTGACCCCAGTGCAGGGGATAAGCTTCAGACAAGTCTTTCCATGTCCCTCTGCATGACAATAGACTTCCTCCCCTCTCCCATTCCACAGGCCCACCCGGGACATCCACCTTGGTCATTAGCTCAGGAGAGGATGCAAGATGAGAATCTCTGCTATTGTGTGGGGAGACTCAGTTTCCCGGGTTTCCCCCATGGACACATGTTCTTCAGCTGGGTCTGATTTTCTCCAGACAAGCTGTCTTGGGAAGGATTTGGCCAGCCCTAAGAAGCTGAAGGGAAAGGGCGGAGGGGGGTTCTCTCTCTGCCCCCGACAGCCCCGAGCTGGGTCGGTCCCTCAGACCTGGCCAGGGGCAGCCCATCCCCCGGCGCCCTTCCCCGGGGCATCCAAGGGCAGGCTCGGCGCCAGCCCCACCCCGCTCGCCACTGCCCGACCATCGTCCTCCCTCGGGGGGCCTGGGCAGGACAGGGACCCGGCTGTGGGAGGCCTCCAGATCTCAGGCCTGGCACACCGTTTACCAGGCTGCTTCCTCCTCTGACGGGGGCCCAGCACACGCCCCAGGAGACTTGGCAGCCGCCCCCAGGGCTCTATCCTCTGGAACTCGTCCCCTTGGAAGGGGCCTGGCCCAGGTGCCAGGTTCGGCTGGTCGGCCAGCCTCCTTTGGAGAAAGCAGGCAAGCCGAGCCAGGCTTGCAGTGGCCCTGGCGTGACACCTGCCACCTCAGGCAGAGGGCCTCCCGCGTGCCCTCCATGGCGGGTTTCTCCCCGGAGCCGTGGCCTGGGCACTAGGAAGGCCGGGCCTCCCCGACTCCCGGGAGGAGGGGCTAGCCCAGTTGCGCCCTGGCCCCCAAACCCTCTGGTGCCATCTGCCTGTCTCGGCACTTCTGACTCCACAGAGCCTTTCCTACATCTGGGCTGCCTGCCGTGGCAAAGTGCAGGCGTGGGGTGAGGCCATGCCTTCTCTTTCCAGGAAAAAGTGAGCCCCTGGCCGAAGCAGCAGGCCCAGGCAGAGCCTTGAGCTTGAAGCCCAGTAGGTCTGTGGCCCTCAGGGCCAGAGCAATGCTTTCAAGGCAGGGAAGCGGCCTGCAAGCTGAGTGGGAGTGGGGGAGGGGAGGGAGACAGCTGAAGCCGAGTCCAGAAGGGCGGCGATGGAAGAGCTGCAGCTGGGTCAGAGCCTGGAGGGAGGGCGGGGCCTTCACTGAGGACCCCACCCCCCCCCCCGATGCCAGCCCTAGGCCCCTGTGGTCGCGCATGCGCCCTTGGCCTGTGCGGTGTGTGGGGGCTTGAACCCAAGCCCGCAGGGCTCCCGGAGCGGCCAGAGAAAGAAGGGCCCATGGAGAGGTAGGCGAGGTGGGCAGGGGGCGCCACCTTACTCTCCTCAGCTCCCTGAGGGAGAGAGAGAGAGACAGAGACAGAGAGAGAGATCCCTGACCTCTGAGTCTCTGCCTCCACCGCTGGCTGGTGCCAACTCACGCGCCATCCCACTTCCAGCCATCACCCCCACGCCTGCCCTGGGGCCAGCCCCACCACAGAGAGGCCGGTTGGTTCCTGCTCACCTCTGTGCCGTCCCTTCCCGACCTGACCCCAGTGCAGGGGATAAGCTTCAGACAAGTCTTTCCATGTCCCTCTGCATGACAATAGACTTCCTCCCCTCTCCCATTCCACAGGCCCACCCGGGACATCCACCTTTGTCATTAGCTCAGGAGAGGATGCAAGATGAGAATCTCTGCTATTGTGTGGGGAGACTCAGTTTCCCGGGTTTCCCCCATGGACACATGTTCTTCAGCTGGGTCTGATTTTCTCCAGACAAGCTGTCTTGGGAAGGATTTGGCCAGCCCTAAGAAGCTGAAGGGAAAGGGCGGAGGGGGGTTCTCTCTCTGCCCCCGACAGCCCCGAGCTGGGTCGGTCCCTCAGACCTGGCCAGGGGCAGCCCATCCCCCGGCGCCCTTCCCCGGGGCATCCAAGGGCAGGCTCGGCGCCAGCCCCACCCCGCTCGCCACTGCCCGACCATCGTCCTCCCTCGGGGGGCCTGGGCAGGACAGGGACCCGGCTGTGGGAGGCCTCCAGATCTCAGGCCTGGCACACCGTTTACCAGGCTGCTTCCTCCTCTGACGGGGCCCAGCACACGCCCCAGGAGACTTGGCAGCCGCCCCCAGGGCTCTATCCTCTGGAACTCGTCCCCTTGGAAGGGGCCTGGCCCAGGTGCCTGGTTCGGCTGGTCGGCCAGCCTCCTTTGGAGAAAGCAGGCAAGCCGAGCCAGGCTTGCAGTGGCCCTGGCGTGACACCTGCCACCTCAGGCAGAGGGCCTCCCGCGTGCCCTCCATGGCGGGTTTCTCCCCGGAGCCGTGGCCTGGGCACTAGGAAGGCCGGGCCTCCCCGACTCCCGGGAGGAGGGGCTAGCCCAGTTGCGCCCTGGCCCCCAAACCCTCTGGTGCCATCTGCCTGTCTCGGCACTTCTGACTCCACAGAGCCTTTCCTACATCTGGGCTGCCTGCCGTGGCAAAGTGCAGGCGTGGGGTGAGGCCATGCCTTCTCTTTCCAGGAAAAAGTGAGCCCCTGGCCGAAGCAGCAGGCCCAGGCAGAGCCTTGAGCTTGAAGCCCAGTAGGTCTGTGGCCCTCAGGGCCAGAGCAATGCTTTCAAGGCAGGGAAGCGGCCTGCAAGCTGAGTGGGAGTGGGGGAGGGGAGGGAGACAGCTGAAGCCGAGTCCAGAAGGGCAGCAATGGAAGAGCTGCAGCTGGGTCAGAGCCTGGAGGGAGGGCGGGGCCTTCACTGAGGACCCCCCCCCCCCGCGGCCAGCCCTAGGCCCCGGCGGTCGCGCATGCGCCCTTGGCCTGTGCGGTGTGTGGGGGCTTGAACCCAAGCCCGCAGGGCTCCCGGAGCGGCCAGAGAAAGAAGGGCCCATGCAGAGGTAGGCGAGGTGGGCAGGGGGCGCCACCTTACTCTCCTCAGCTCCCTGAGGGAGAGAGAGAGAGACAGAGACAGAGAGAGAGATCCCTGACCTCTGAGTCTCTGCCTCCACCGCTGGCTGGTGCCAACTCACGCGCCATCCCACTTCCAGCCATCACCCCCACGCCTGCCCCGGGGCCAGCCCCACCACAGAGAGGCCGGTTGGTTCCTGCTCACCTCTGTGCCGTCCCTTCCCGACCTGACCCCAGTGCAGGGGATAAGCTTCAGACAAGTCTTTCCATGTCCCTCTGCATGACAATAGACTTCCTCCCCTCTCCCATTCCACAGGCCCACCCGGGACATCCACCTTTGTCATTAGCTCAGGAGAGGATGCAAGATGAGAATCTCTGCTATTGTGTGGGGAGACTCAGTTTCCCGGGTTTCCACCATGGACACATGTTCTTCAGCTGGGTCTGATTTTCTCCAGACAAGCTGTCTTGGGAAGGATTTGGCCAGCCCTAAGAAGCTGAAGTGAAAGGGCGGAGGGGGGTTCTCTCTCTGCCCCCGACAGCCCTGAGCTGGGTCGGTCCCTCAGACCTGGCCAGGGGCAGCCCATCCCCCGGCGCCCTTCCCCGGGGCATCCAAGGGCAGGCTCGGCGCCAGCCCCACCCCGCTCGCCACTGCCCGACCATCGTCCTCCCTCGGGGGGCCTGGGCAGGACAGGGACCCGGCTGTGGGAGGCCTCCAGATCTCAGGCCTGGCACACCGTTTACCAGGCTGCTTCCTCCTCTGACGGGGCCCAGCACACGCCCCAGGAGACTTGGCAGCCGCCCCCAGGGCTCTATCCTCTGGAACTCGTCCCCTTGGAAGGGGCCTGGCCCAGGTGCCTGGTTCGGCTGGTCGGCCAGCCTCCTTTGGAGAAAGCAGGCAAGCCGAGCCAGGCTTGCAGTGGCCCTGGCGTGACACCTGCCACCTCAGGCAGAGGGCCTCCCGCGTGCCCTCCATGGCGGGTTTCTCCCCGGAGCCGTGGCCTGGGCACTAGGAAGGCCGGGCCTCCCCGACTCCCGGGAGGAGGGGCTAGCCCAGTTGCGCCCTGGCCCCCAAACCCTCTGGTGCCATCTGCCTGTCTCGGCACTTCTGACTCCACAGAGCCTTTCCTACATCTGGGCTGCCTGCCGTGGCAAAGTGCAGGCGTGGGGTGAGGCCATGCCTTCTCTTTCCAGGAAAAAGTGAGCCCCTGGCCGAAGCAGCAGGCCCAGGCAGAGCCTTGAGCTTGAAGCCCAGTAGGTCTGTGGCCCTCAGGGCCAGAGCAATGCTTTCAAGGCAGGGAAGCGGCCTGCAAGCTGAGTGGGAGTGGGGGAGGGGAGGGAGACAGCTGAAGCCGAGTCCAGAAGGGCGGCGATGGAAGAGCTGCAGCTGGGTCAGAGCCTGGAGGGAGGGCGGGGCCTTCACTGAGGACCCCCCCCCCGATGCCAGCCCTAGGCCCCTGTGGTCGGGCATGCGCCCTTGGCCTGTGCGGTGTGTGGGTGCTTGAACCCAAGCCCGCAGGGCTCCCGGAGCGGCCAGAGAAAGAAGGGCCCATGGAGAGGTAGGCGAGGTGGGCAGGGGGCGCCACCTTACTCTCCTCAGCTCCCTGAGGGAGAGAGAGAGAGACAGAGACAGAGAGAGAGATCCCTGACCTCTGAGTCTCTGCCTCCACCGCTGGCTGGTGCCAACTCACGCGCCATCCCACTTCCAGCCATCACCCCCACGCCTGCCCCGGGGCCAGCCCCACCACAGAGAGGCCGGTTGGTTCCTGCTCACCTCTGTGCCGTCCCTTCCCTACATGACCCCAGTGCAGGGGATAAGCTTCAGACAAGTCTTTCCATGTCCCTCTGCATGACAATAGACTTCCTCCCCTCTCCCATTCCACAGGCCCACCCGGGACATCCACCTTTGTCATTAGCTCAGGAGAGGATGCAAGATGAGAATCTCTGCTATTGTGTGGGGAGACTCAGTTTCCCGGGTTTCCCCCATGGACACATGTTCTTCAGCTGGGTCTGATTTTCTCCAGACAAGCTGTCTTGGGAAGGATTTGGCCAGCCCTAAGAAGCTGAAGGGAAAGGGCGGAGGGGGGTTCTCTCTCTGCCCCCGACAGCCCCGAGCTGGGTCGGTCCCTCAGACCTGGCCAGGGGCAGCCCATCCCCCGGCGCCCTTCCCCGGGGCATCCAAGGGCAGGCTCGGCGCCAGCCCCACCCCGCTCGCCACTGCCCGACCATCGTCCTCCCTCGGGGGGCCTGGGCAGGACAGGGACCCGGCTGTGGGAGGCCTCCAGATCTCAGGCCTGGCACACCGTTTAC
Source organism: Diceros bicornis minor (assembly GCF_020826845.1). NCBI lineage: Eukaryota > Metazoa > Chordata > Mammalia > Perissodactyla > Rhinocerotidae > Diceros > Diceros bicornis. Next base: position 41,158,606 of record NC_080770.1, on the reverse strand, counting down.
CAGGCTGCTTCCTCCTCTGACGGGGGCCCAGCACACGCCCCAGGAGACTTGGCAGCCGCCCCCAGGGCTCTATCCTCTGCAACTCGTCCCCTTGGAAGGGGCCTGGCCCAGGTGCCAGGTTCGGCTGGTCGGCCAGCCTCCTTTGGAGAAAGCAGGCAAGCCGAGCCAGGCTTGCAGTGGCCCTGGCGTGACACCTGCCACCTCAGGCAGAGGGCCTCCCGCGTGCCCTCCATGGCGGGTTTCTCCCCGGAGCCGTGGCCTGGGCACTAGGAAGGCCGGGCCTCCCCGACTCCCGGGAGGAGGGGCTAGCCCAGTTGCGCCCTGGCTCCCAAACCCTCTGGTGCCATCTGCCTGTCTCGGCACTTCTGACTCCACAGAGCCTTTCCTACATCTGGGCTGCCTGCCGTGGCAAAGTGCAGGCGTGGGGTGAGGCCATGCCTTCTCTTTCCAGGAAAAAGTGAGCCCCTGGCCGAAGCAGCAGGCCCAGGCAGAGCCTTGAGCTTGAAGCCCAGTAGGTCTGTGGCCCTCAGGGCCAGAGCAATGCTTTCAAGGCAGGGAAGCGGCCTGCAAGCTGAGTGGGAGTGGGGGAGGGGAGGGAGACAGCTGAAGCCGAGTCCAGAAGGGCGGCGATGGAAGAGCTGCAGCTGGGTCAGAGCCTGGAGGGAGGGCGGGCCTTCACTGAGGACCCCCCCCCCGATGCCAGCCCTAGGCCCCTGTGGTCGGGCATGCGCCCTTGGCCTGTGCGGTGTGTGGGGGCTTGAACCCAAGCCCGCAGGGCTCCCGGAGCGGCCAGAGAAAGAAGGGCCCATGGAGAGGTAGGCGAGGTGGGCAGGGGGCGCCACCTTACTCTCCTCAGCTCCCTGAGGGAGAGAGAGAGAGACAGAGACAGAGAGAGAGATCCCTGACCTCTGAGTCTCTGCCTCCACCGCTGGCTGGTGCCAACTCACGCGCCATCCCACTTCCAGCCATCACCCCCACGCCTGCCCCGGGGCCAGCCCCACCACAGAGAGGCCGGTTGGTTCCTGCTCACCTCTGTGCCGTCCCTTCCCGACCTGACCCCAGTGCAGGGGATAAGCTTCAGACAAGTCTTTCCATGTCCCTCTGCATGACAATACACTTCCTCCCCTCTCCCATTCCACAGGCCCACCCGGGACATCCACCTTTGTCATTAGCTCAGGAGAGGATGCAAGATGAGAATCTCTGCTATTGTGTGGGGAGACTCAGTTTCCCGGGTTTCCCCCATGGACACATGTTCTTCAGCTGGGTCTGATTTTCTCCTGACAAGCTGTCTTGGGAAGGATTTGGCCAGCCCTAAGAACCTGAAGGGAAAGGGCGGAGGGGGGTTCTCTCTCTGCCCCCGACAGCCCCGAGCTGGGTCGGTCCCTCAGACCTGGCCAGGGGCAGCCCATCCCCCGGCGCCCTTCTCCGGGGCATCCAAGGGCAGGCTCGGCGCCAGCCCCACCCCGCTCGCCACTGCCCGACCATCGTCCTCCCTCGGGGGGCCTGGGCAGGACAGGGACCCGGCTGTGGGAGGCCTCCAGATCTCAGGCCTGGCACACCGTTTACCAGGCTGCTTCCTCCTCTGACGGGGCCCAGCACACGCCCCAGGAGACTTGGCAGCCGCCCCCAGGGCTCTATCCTCTGGAACTCGTCCCCTTGGAAGGGGCCTGGCCCAGGTGCCTGGTTCGGCTGGTCGGCCAGCCTCCTTTGGAGAAAGCAGGCAAGCCGAGCCAGGCTTGCAGTGGCCCTGGCGTGACACCTGCCACCTCAGGCAGAGGGCCTCCCGCGTGCCCTCCATGGCGGGTTTCTCCCCGGAGCCGTGGCCTGGGCACTAGGAAGGCCGGGCCTCCCCGACTCCCGGGAGGAGGGGCTAGCCCAGTTGCGCCCTGGCCCCCAAACCCTCTGGTGCCATCTGCCTGTCTCGGCACTTCTGACTCCACAGAGCCTTTCCTACATCTGGGCTGCCTGCCGTGGCAAAGTGCAGGCGTGGGGTGAGGCCATGCCTTCTCTTTCCAGGAAAAAGTGAGCCCCTGGCCGAAGCAGCAGGCCCAGGCAGAGCCTTGAGCTTGAAGCCCAGTAGGTCTGTGGCCCTCAGGGCCAGAGCAATGCTTTCAAGGCAGGGAAGCGGCCTGCAAGCTGAGTGGGAGTGGGGGAGGGGAGGGAGACAGCTGAAGCCGAGTCCAGAAGGGCGGCGATGGAAGAGCTGCAGCTGGGTCAGAGCCTGGAGGGAGGGCGGGGCCTTCACTGAGGACCCCCCCCCCCGCGGCCAGCCCTAGGCCCCGGCGGTTGCGCATGCGCCCTTGGCCTGTGCGGTGTGTGGGGGCTTGAACCCAAGCCCGCAGGGCTCCCGGAGCGGCCAGAGAAAGAAGGGCCCATGGAGAGGTAGGCGAGGTGGGCAGGGGGCGCCACCTTACTCTCCTCAGCTCCCTGAGGGAGAGAGAGAGAGACAGAGACAGAGAGAGATCCCTGACCTCTGAGTCTCTGCCTCCACCGCTGGCTGGTGCCAACTCACGCGCCATCCCACTTCCAGCCATCACCCCCACGCCTGCCCCGGGGCCAGCCCCACCACAGAGAGGCCGGTTGGTTCCTGCTCACCTCTGTGCCGTCCCTTCCCGACCTGACCCCAGTGCAGGGGATAAGCTTCAGACAAGTCTTTCCATGTCCCTCTGCATGACAATACACTTCCTCCCCTCTCCCATTCCACAGGCCCACCCGGGACATCCACCTTTGTCATTAGCTCAGGAGAGGATGCAAGATGAGAATCTCTGCTATTGTGTGGGGAGACTCAGTTTCCCGGGTTTCCCCCATGGACACATGTTCTTCAGCTGGGTCTGATTTTCTCCAGACAAGCTGTCTTGGGAAGGATTTGGCCAGCCCTAAGAACCTGAAGGGAAAGGGCGGAGGGGGGTTCTCTCTCTGCCCCCGACAGCCCCGAGCTGGGTCGGTCCCTCAGACCTGGCCAGGGGCAGCCCATCCCCCGGCGCCCTTCCCCGGGGCATCCAAGGGCAGGCTCGGCGCCAGCCCCACCCCGCTCGCCACTGCCCGACCATCGTCCTCCCTCGGGGGGCCTGGGCAGGACAGGGACCCGGCTGTGGGAGGCCTCCAGATCTCAGGCCTGGCACACCGTTTACCAGGCTGCTTCCTCCTCTGACGGGGCCCAGCACACGCCCCAGGAGACTTGGCAGCCGCCCCCAGGGCTCTATCCTCTGGAACTCGTCCCCTTGGAAGGGGCCTGGCCCAGGTGCCTGGTTCGGCTGGTCGGCCAGCCTCCTTTGGAGAAAGCAGGCAAGCCGAGCCAGGCTTGCAGTGGCCCTGGCGTGACACCTGCCACCTCAGGCAGAGGGCCTCCCGCGTGCCCTCCATGGCGGGTTTCTCCCTGGAGCCGTGGCCTGGGCACTAGGAAGGCCGGGCCTCCCCGACTCCCGGGAGGAGGGGCTAGCCCAGTTGCGCCCTGGCCCCCAAACCCTCTGGTGCCATCTGCCTGTCTCGGCACTTCTGACTCCACAGAGCCTTTCCTACATCTGGGCTGCCTGCCGTGGCAAAGTGCAGGCGTGGGGTGAGGCCATGCCTTCTCTTTCCAGGAAAAAGTGAGCCCCTGGCCGAAGCAGCAGGCCCAGGCAGAGCCTTGAGCTTGAAGCCCAGTAGGTCTGTGGTCCTCAGGGCCAGAGCAATGCTTTCAAGGCAGGGAAGCGGCCTGCAAGCTGAGTGGGAGTGGGGGAGGGGAGGGAGACAGCTGAAGCCGAGTCCAGAAGGGCGGCGATGGAAGAGCTGCAGCTGGGTCAGAGCCTGGAGGGAGGGCGGGGCCTTCACTGAGGACCCCCCCCCCGCGGCCAGCCCTAGGCCCCGGCGGTCGCGCATGCGCCCTTGGCCTGTGCGGTGTGTGGGTGCTTGAACCCAAGCCCGCAGGGCTCCCGGAGCGGCCAGAGAAAGAAGGGCCCATGGAGAGGTAGGCGAGGTGGGCAGGGGGCGCCACCTTACTCTCCTCAGCTCCCTGAGGGAGAGAGAGAGAGACAGAGACAGAGAGAGAGATCCCTGACCTCTGAGTCTCTGCCTCCACCGCTGGCTGGTGCCAACTCACGCGCCATCCCACTTCCAGCCATCACCCCCACGCCTGCCCCGGGGCCAGCCCCACCACAGAGAGGCCGGTTGGTTCCTGCTCACCTCTGTGCCGTCCCTTCCCGACCTGACCCCAGTGCAGGGGATAAGCTTCAGACAAGTCTTTCCATGTCCCTCTGCATGACAATACACTTCCTCCCCTCTCCCATTCCACAGGCCCACCCGGGACATCCACCTTGGTCATTAGCTCAGGAGAGGATGCAAGATGAGAATCTCTGCTATTGTGTGGGGAGACTCAGTTTCCCGGGTTTCCCCCATGGACACATGTTCTTCAGCTGGGTCTGATTTTCTCCAGACAAGCTGTCTTGGGAAGGATTTGGCCAGCCCTAAGAAGCTGAAGGGAAAGGGCGGAGGGGGGTTCTCTCTCTGCCCCCGACAGCCCCGAGCTGGGTCGGTCCCTCAGACCTGGCCAGGGGCAGCCCATCCCCCGGCGCCCTTCCCCGGGGCATCCAAGGGCAGGCTCGGCGCCAGCCCCACCCCGCTCGCCACTGCCCGACCATCGTCCTCCCTCGGGGGGCCTGGGCAGGACAGGGACCCGGCTGTGGGAGGCCTCCAGATCTCAGGCCTGGCACACCGTTTACCAGGCTGCTTCCTCCTCTGACGGGGGCCCAGCACACGCCCCAGGAGACTTGGCAGCCGCCCCCAGGGCTCTATCCTCTGGAACTCGTCCCCTTGGAAGGGGCCTGGCCCAGGTGCCTGGTTCGGCTGGTCGGCCAGCCTCCTTTGGAGAAAGCAGGCAAGCCGAGCCAGGCTTGCAGTGGCCCTGGCGTGACACCTGCCACCTCAGGCAGAGGGCCTCCTGCGTGCCCTCCATGGCGGGTTTCTCCCCGGAGCCGTGGCCTGGGCACTAGGAAGGCCGGGCCTCCCCGACTCCCGGGAGGAGGGGCTAGCCCACTTGCGCCCTGGCCCCCAAACCCTCTGGTGCCATCTGCCTGTCTCGGCACTTCTGACTCCACAGAGCCTTTCCTACATCTGGGCTGCCTGCCGTGGCAAAGTGCAGGCGTGGGGTGAGGCCATGCCTTCTCTTTCCAGGAAAAAGTGAGCCCCTGGCCGAAGCAGCAGGCCCAGGCAGAGCCTTGAGCTTGAAGCCCAGTAGGTCTGTGGCCCTCAGGGCCAGAGCAATGCTTTCAAGGCAGGGAAGCGGCCTGCAAGCTGAGTGGGAGTGGGGGAGGGGAGGGAGACAGCTGAAGCCGAGTCCAGAAGGGCGGCGATGGAAGAGCTGCAGCTGGGTCAGAGCCTGGAGGGAGGGCGGGGCCTTCACTGAGGACCCCCCCCCCCCGCTGCCAGCCCTAGGCCCCGGCGGTCGCGCATGCGCCCTTGGCCTGTGCGGTGTGTGGGGGCTTGAACCCAAGCCCGCAGGGCTCCCGGAGCGGCCAGAGAAAGAAGGGCCCATGGAGAGGTAGGCGAGGTGGGCAGGGGGCGCCACCTTACTCTCCTCAGCTCCCTGAGGGAGAGAGAGAGAGACAGAGACAGAGAGAGATCCCTGACCTCTGAGTCTCTGCCTCCACCGCTGGCTGGTGCCAACTCACGCGCCATCCCACTTCCAGCCATCACCCCCACGCCTGCCCCGGGGCCAGCCCCACCACAGAGAGGCCGGTTGGTTCCTGCTCACCTCTGTGCCGTCCCTTCCCGACCTGACCCCAGTGCAGGGGATAAGCTTCAGACAAGTCTTTCCATGTCCCTCTGCATGACAATACACTTCCTCCCCTCTCCCATTCCACAGGCCCACCCGGGACATCCACCTTTGTCATTAGCTCAGGAGAGGATGCAAGATGAGAATCTCTGCTATTGTGTGGGGAGACTCAGTTTCCCGGGTTTCCCCCATGGACACATGTTCTTCAGCTGGGTCTGATTTTCTCCAGACAAGCTGTCTTGGGAAGGATTTGGCCAGCCCTAAGAACCTGAAGGGAAAGGGCGGAGGGGGGTTCTCTCTCTGCCCCCGACAGCCCCGAGCTGGGTCGGTCCCTCAGACCTGGCCAGGGGCAGCCCATCCCCCGGCGCCCTTCCCCGGGGCATCCAAGGGCAGGCTCGGCGCCAGCCCCACCCCGCTCGCCACTGCCCGACCATCGTCCTCCCTCGGGGGGCCTGGGCAGGACAGGGACCCGGCTGTGGGAGGCCTCCAGATCTCAGGCCTGGCACACCGTTTACCAGGCTGCTTCCTCCTCTGACGGGGCCCAGCACACGCCCCAGGAGACTTGGCAGCCGCCCCCAGGGCTCTATCCTCTGGAACTCGTCCCCTTGGAAGGGGCCTGGCCCAGGTGCCTGGTTCGGCTGGTCGGCCAGCCTCCTTTGGAGAAAGCAGGCAAGCCGAGCCAGGCTTGCAGTGGCCCTGGCGTGACACCTGCCACCTCAGGCAGAGGGCCTCCCGCGTGCCCTCCATGGCGGGTTTCTCCCTGGAGCCGTGGCCTGGGCACTAGGAAGGCCGGGCCTCCCCGACTCCCGGGAGGAGGGGCTAGCCCAGTTGCGCCCTGGCCCCCAAACCCTCTGGTGCCATCTGCCTGTCTCGGCACTTCTGACTCCACAGAGCCTTTCCTACATCTGGGCTGCCTGCCGTGGCAAAGTGCAGGCGTGGGGTGAGGCCATGCCTTCTCTTTCCAGGAAAAAGTGAGCCCCTGGCCGAAGCAGCAGGCCCAGGCAGAGCCTTGAGCTTGAAGCCCAGTAGGTCTGTGGTCCTCAGGGCCAGAGCAATGCTTTCAAGGCAGGGAAGCGGCCTGCAAGCTGAGTGGGAGTGGGGGAGGGGAGGGAGACAGCTGAAGCCGAGTCCAGAAGGGCGGCGATGGAAGAGCTGCAGCTGGGTCAGAGCCTGGAGGGAGGGCGGGGCCTTCACTGAGGACCCCCCCCCCCGCGGCCAGCCCTAGGCCCCGGCGGTCGCGCATGCGCCCTTGGCCTGTGCGGTGTGTGGGTGCTTGAACCCAAGCCCGCAGGGCTCCCGGAGCGGCCAGAGAAAGAAGGGCCCATGGAGAGGTAGGCGAGGTGGGCAGGGGGCGCCACCTTACTCTCCTCAGCTCCCTGAGGGAGAGAGAGAGAGACAGAGACAGAGAGAGAGATCCCTGACCTCTGAGTCTCTGCCTCCACCGCTGGCTGGTGCCAACTCACGCGCCATCCCACTTCCAGCCATCACCCCCACGCCTGCCCCGGGGCCAGCCCCACCACAGAGAGGCCGGTTGGTTCCTGCTCACCTCTGTGCCGTCCCTTCCCGACCTGACCCCAGTGCAGGGGATAAGCTTCAGACAAGTCTTTCCATGTCCCTCTGCATGACAATACACTTCCTCCCCTCTCCCATTCCACAGGCCCACCCGGGACATCCACCTTGGTCATTAGCTCAGGAGAGGATGCAAGATGAGAATCTCTGCTATTGTGTGGGGAGACTCAGTTTCCCGGGTTTCCCCCATGGACACATGTTCTTCAGCTGGGTCTGATTTTCTCCAGACAAGCTGTCTTGGGAAGGATTTGGCCAGCCCTAAGAAGCTGAAGGGAAAGGGCGGAGGGGGGTTCTCTCTCTGCCCCCGACAGCCCCGAGCTGGGTGGGTCCCTCAGACCTGGCCAGGGGCAGCCCATCCCCCGGCGCCCTTCCCCGGGGCATCCAAGGGCAGGCTCGGCGCCAGCCCCACCCCGCTCGCCACTGCCCGACCATCGTCCTCCCTCGGGGGGCCTGGGCAGGACAGGGACCCGGCTGTGGGAGGCCTCCAGATCTCAGGCCTGGCACACCGTTTACCAGGCTGCTTCCTCCTCTGACGGGGGCCCAGCACACGCCCCAGGAGACTTGGCAGCCGCCCCCAGGGCTCTATCCTCTGGAACTCGTCCCCTTGGAAGGGGCCTGGCCCAGGTGCCTGGTTCGGCTGGTCGGCCAGCCTCCTTTGGAGAAAGCAGGCAAGCCGAGCCAGGCTTGCAGTGGCCCTGGCGTGACACCTGCCACCTCAGGCAGAGGGCCTCCTGCGTGCCCTCCATGGCGGGTTTCTCCCCGGAGCCGTGGCCTGGGCACTAGGAAGGCCGGGCCTCCCCGACTCCCGGGAGGAGGGGCTAGCCCACTTGCGCCCTGGCCCCCAAACCCTCTGGTGCCATCTGCCTGTCTCGGCACTTCTGACTCCACAGAGCCTTTCCTACATCTGGGCTGCCTGCCGTGGCAAAGTGCAGGCGTGGGGTGAGGCCATGCCTTCTCTTTCCAGGAAAAAGTGAGCCCCTGGCCGAAGCAGCAGGCCCAGGCAGAGCCTTGAGCTTGAAGCCCAGTAGGTCTGTGGCCCTCAGGGCCAGAGCAATGCTTTCAAGGCAGGGAAGCGGCCTGCAAGCTGAGTGGGAGTGGGGGAGGGGAGGGAGACAGCTGAAGCCGAGTCCAGAAGGGCGGCGATGGAAGAGCTGCAGCTGGGTCAGAGCCTGGAGGGAGGGCGGGGCCTTCACTGAGGACCCCCCCCCCCCGCTGCCAGCCCTAGGCCCCGGCGGTCGCGCATGCGCCCTTGGCCTGTGCGGTGTGTGGGGGCTTGAACCCAAGCCCGCAGGGCTCCCGGAGCGGCCAGAGAAAGAAGGGCCCATGGAGAGGTAGGCGAGGTGGGCAGGGGGCGCCACCTTACTCTCCTCAGCTCCCTGAGGGAGAGAGAGAGAGACAGAGACAGAGAGAGAGATCCCTGACCTCTGAGTCTCTGCCTCCACCGCTGGCTGGTGCCAACTCACGCGCCATCCCACTTCCAGCCATCACCCCCACGCCTGCCCCGGGGCCAGCCCCACCACAGAGAGGCCAGTTGGTTCCTGCTCACCTCTGTGCCGTCCCTTCCCGACCTGACCCCAGTGCAGGGGATAAGCTTCAGACAAGTCTTTCCATGTCCCTCTGCATGACAATAGACTTCCTCCCCTCTCCCATTCCACAGGCCCACCCGGGACATCCACCTTGGTCATTAGCTCAGGAGAGGATGCAAGATGAGAATCTCTGCTATTGTGTGGGGAGACTCAGTTTCCCGGGTTTCCCCCATGGACACATGTTCTTCAGCTGGGTCTGATTTTCTCCAGACAAGCTGTCTTGGGAAGGATTTGGCCAGCCCTAAGAAGCTGAAGGGAAAGGGCGGAGGGGGGTTCTCTCTCTGCCCCCGACAGCCCCGAGCTGGGTCGGTCCCTCAGACCTGGCCAGGGGCAGCCCATCCACGGCGCCCTTCCCCGGGGCATCCAAGGGCAGGCTCGGCGCCAGCCCCACCCCGCTCGCCACTGCCCGACCATCGTCCTCCCTCGGGGGGCCTGGGCAGGACAGGGACCCGGCTGTGGGAGGCCTCCAGATCTCAGGCCTGGCACACCGTTTACCAGGCTGCTTCCTCCTCTGACGGGGGCCCAGCACACGCCCCAGGAGACTTGGCAGCCGCCCCCAGGGCTCTATCCTCTGCAACTCGTCCCCTTGGAAGGGGCCTGGCCCAGGTGCCAGGTTCGGCTGGTCGGCCAGCCTCCTTTGGAGAAAGCAGGCAAGCCGAGCCAGGCTTGCAGTGGCCCTGGCGTGACACCTGCCACCTCAGGCAGAGGGCCTCCCGCGTGCCCTCCATGGCGGGTTTCTCCCCGGAGCCGTGGCCTGGGCACTAGGAAGGCCGGGCCTCCCCGACTCCCGGGAGGAGGGGCTAGCCCAGTTGCGCCCTGGCCCCCAAACCCTCTGGTGCCATCTGCCTGTCTCGGCACTTCTGACTCCACAGAGCCTTTCCTACATCTGGGCTGCCTGCCGTGGCAAAGTGCAGGCGTGGGGTGAGGCCATGCCTTCTCTTTCCAGGAAAAAGTGAGCCCCTGGCCGAAGCAGCAGGCCCAGGCAGAGCCTTGAGCTTGAAGCCCAGTAGGTCTGTGGCCCTCAGGGCCAGAGCAATGCTTTCAAGGCAGGGAAGCGGCCTGCAAGCTGAGTGGGAGTGGGGGAGGGGAGGGAGACAGCTGAAGCCGAGTCCAGAAGGGCGGCGATGGAAGAGCTGCAGCTGGGTCAGAGCCTGGAGGGAGGGCGGGGCCTTCACTGAGGACCCCCCCCCCCCGAGGCCAGCCCTAGGCCCCGGCGGTCGCGCATGCGCCCTTGGCCTGTGCGGTGTGTGGGGGCTTGAACCCAAGCCCGCAGGGCTCCTGGAGCGGCCAGAGAAAGAAGGGCCCATGGAGAGGTAGGCGAGGTGGGCAGGGGGCGCCACCTTACTCTCCTCAGCTCCCTGAGGGAGAGAGAGAGAGACAGAGACAGAGAGAGAGATCCCTGACCTCTGAGTCTCTGCCTCCACCGCTGGCTGGTGCCAACTCACGCGCCATCCCACTTCCAGCCATCACCCCCACGCCTGCCCCGGGGCCAGCCCCACCACAGAGAGGCCGGTTGGTTCCTGCTCACCTCTGTGCCGTCCCTTCCCGACCTGACCCCAGTGCAGGGGATAAGCTTCAGACAAGTCTTTCCATGTCCCTCTGCATGACAATACACTTCCTCCCCTCTCCCATTCCACAGGCCCACCCGGGACATCCACCTTTGTCATTAGCTCAGGAGAGGATGCAAGATGAGAATCTCTGCTATTGTGTGGGGAGACTCAGTTTCCCGGGTTTCCCCAATGGACACATGTTCTTCAGCTGGGTCTGATTTTCTCCAGACAAGCTGTCTTGGGAAGGATTTGGCCAGCCCTAAGAAGCTGAAGGGAAAGGGCGGAGGGGGGTTCTCTCTCTGCCCCCGACAGCCCCGAGCTGGGTCGGTCCCTCAGACCTGGCCAGGGGCAGCCCATCCCCCGGCGCCCTTCCCCGGGGCATCCAAGGGCAGGCTCGGCGCCAGCCCCACCCCGCTCGCCACTGCCCGACCATCGTCCTCCCTCGGGGGGCCTGGGCAGGACAGGGACCCGGCTGTGGGAGGCCTCCAGATCTCAGGCCTGGCACACCGTTTACCAGGCTGCTTCCTCCTCTGACGGGGGCCCAGCACACGCCCCAGGAGACTTGGCAGCCGCCCCCAGGGCTCTATCCTCTGCAACTCGTCCCCTTGGAAGGGGCCTGGCCCAGGTGCCAGGTTCGGCTGGTCGGCCAGCCTCCTTTGGAGAAAGCAGGCAAGCCGAGCCAGGCTTGCAGTGGCCCTGGCGTGACACCTGCCACCTCAGGCAGAGGGCCTCCCGCGTGCCCTCCATGGCGGGTTTCTCCCCGGAGCCGTGGCCTGGGCACTAGGAAGGCCGGGCCTCCCCGACTCCCGGGAGGAGGGGCTAGCCCACTTGCGCCCTGGCCCCCAAACCCTCTGGTGCCATCTGCCTGTCTCGGCACTTCTGACTCCACAGAGCCTTTCCTACATCTGGGCTGCCTGCCGTGGCAAAGTGCAGGCGTGGGGTGAGGCCATGCCTTCTCTTTCCAGGAAAAAGTGAGCCCCTGGCCGAAGCAGCAGGCCCAGGCAGAGCCTTGAGCTTGAAGCCCAGTAGGTCTGTGGCCCTCAGGGCCAGAGCAATGCTTTCAAGGCAGGGAAGCGGCCTGCAAGCTGAGTGGGAGTGGGGGAGGGGAGGGAGACAGCTGAAGCCGAGTCCAGAAGGGCGGCGATGGAAGAGCTGCAGCTGGGTCAGAGCCTGGAGGGAGGGCGGGGCCTTCACTGAGGACCCCCCCCCCCCGCTGCCAGCCCTAGGCCCCGGCGGTCGCGCATGCGCCCTTGGCCTGTGCGGTGTGTGGGGGCTTGAACCCAAGCCCGCAGGGCTCCCGGAGCGGCCAGAGAAAGAAGGGCCCATGGAGAGGTAGGCGAGGTGGGCAGGGGGCGCCACCTTACTCTCCTCAGCTCCCTGAGGGAGAGAGAGAGAGACAGAGACAGAGAGAGAGATCCCTGACCTCTGAGTCTCTGCCTCCACCGCTGGCTGGTGCCAACTCACGCGCCATCCCACTTCCAGCCATCACCCCCACGCCTGCCCCGGGGCCAGCCCCACCACAGAGAGGCCAGTTGGTTCCTGCTCACCTCTGTGCCGTCCCTTCCCGACCTGACCCCAGTGCAGGGGATAAGCTTCAGACAAGTCTTTCCATGTCCCTCTGCATGACAATAGACTTCCTCCCCTCTCCCATTCCACAGGCCCACCCGGGACATCCACCTTGGTCATTAGCTCAGGAGAGGATGCAAGATGAGAATCTCTGCTATTGTGTGGGGAGACTCAGTTTCCCGGGTTTCCCCCATGGACACATGTTCTTCAGCTGGGTCTGATTTTCTCCAGACAAGCTGTCTTGGGAAGGATTTGGCCAGCCCTAAGAAGCTGAAGGGAAAGGGCGGAGGGGGGTTCTCTCTCTGCCCCCGACAGCCCCGAGCTGGGTCGGTCCCTCAGACCTGGCCAGGGGCAGCCCATCCACGGCGCCCTTCCCCGGGGCATCCAAGGGCAGGCTCGGCGCCAGCCCCACCCCGCTCGCCACTGCCCGACCATCGTCCTCCCTCGGGGGGCCTGGGCAGGACAGGGACCCGGCTGTGGGAGGCCTCCAGATCTCAGGCCTGGCACACCGTTTACCAGGCTGCTTCCTCCTCTGACGGGGGCCCAGCACACGCCCCAGGAGACTTGGCAGCCGCCCCCAGGGCTCTATCCTCTGCAACTCGTCCCCTTGGAAGGGGCCTGGCCCAGGTGCCAGGTTCGGCTGGTCGGCCAGCCTCCTTTGGAGAAAGCAGGCAAGCCAAGCCAGGCTTGCAGTGGCCCTGGCGTGACACCTGCCACCTCAGGCAGAGGGCCTCCCGCGTGCCCTCCATGGCGGGTTTCTCCCCGGAGCCGTGGCCTGGGCACTAGGAAGGCCGGGCCTCCCCGACTCCCGGGAGGAGGGGCTAGCCCAGTTGCGCCCTGGCCCCCAAACCCTCTGGTGCCATCTGCCTGTCTCGGCACTTCTGACTCCACAGAGCCTTTCCTACATCTGGGCTGCCTGCCGTGGCAAAGTGCAGGCGTGGGGTGAGGCCATGCCTTCTCTTTCCAGGAAAAAGTGAGCCCCTGGCCGAAGCAGCAGGCCCAGGCAGAGCCTTGAGCTTGAAGCCCAGTAGGTCTGTGGCCCTCAGGGCCAGAGCAATGCTTTCAAGGCAGGGAAGCGGCCTGCAAGCTGAGTGGGAGTGGGGGAGGGGAGGGAGACAGCTGAAGCCCAGTCCAGAAGGGCGGCGATGGAAGAGCTGCAGCTGGGTCAGAGCCTGGAGGGAGGGCGGGGCCTTCACTGAGGACCCCCCCCTGAGGCCAGCCCTAGGCCCCGGCGGTCGCGCATGCGCCCTTGGCCTGTGCGGTGTGTGGGGGCTTGAACCCAAGCCCGCAGGGCTCCCGGAGCGGCCAGAGAAAGAAGGGCCCATGGAGAGGTAGGCGAGGTGGGCAGGGGGCGCCACCTTACTCTCCTCAGCTCCCTGAGGGAGAGAGAGAGAGACAGAGACAGAGAGAGAGATCCCTGACCTCTGAGTCTCTGCCTCCACCGCTGGCTGGTGCCAACTCACGCGCCATCCCACTTCCAGCCATCACCCCCACGCCTGCCCCGGGGCCAGCCCCACCACAGAGAGGCCGGTTGGTTCCTGCTCACCTCTGTGCCGTCCCTTCCCGACCTGACCCCAGTGCAGGGGATAAGCTTCAGACAAGTCTTTCCATGTCCCTCTGCATGACAATAGACATCCTCCCCTCTCCCATTCCACAGGCCCACCCGGGACATCCACCTTTGTCATTAGCTCAGGAGAGGATGCAAGATGAGAATCTCTGCTATTGTGTGGGGAGAGTCAGTTTCCCGGGTTTCCCCCATGGACACATGTTCTTCAGCTGGGTCTGATTTTCTCCAGACAAGCTGTCTTGGGAAGGATTTGGCCAGCCCTAAGAACCTGAAGGGAAAGGGCGGAGGGGGGGTTCTCTCTCTGCCCCCGACAGCCCCGAGCTGGGTCGGTCCCTCAGACCTGGCCAGGGGCAGCCCAAACCCCGGCGCCCTTCCCCGGGGCATCCAAGGGCAGGCTCGGCGCCAGCCCCACCCCGCTCGCCACTGCCCAACCATCGTCCTCCCTCGGGGGGCCTGGGCAGGACAGGGACCCGGCTGTGGGAGGCCTCCAGATCTCAGGCCTGGCACACCGTTTACCAGGCTGCTTCCTCCTCTGACGGGGGCCCAGCACACGCCCCAGGAGACTTGGCAGCCGCCCCCAGGGCTCTATCCTCTGGAACTCGTCCCCTTGGAAGGGGCCTGGCCCAGGTGCCAGGTTCGGCTGGTCGGCCAGCCTCCTTTGGAGAAAGCAGGCAAGCCGAGCCAGGCTTGCAGTGGCCCCGGAGCCGTGGCCTGGGCACTAGGAAGGCCGGGCCTCCCCGACTCCCGGGAGGAGGGGCTAGCCCAGTTGCGCCCTGGCCCCCAAACCCTCTGGTGCCATCTGCCTGTCTCGGCACTTCTGACTCCACAGAGCCTTTCCTACATCTGGGCTGCCTGCCGTGGCAAAGTGCAGGCGTGGGGTGAGGCCATGCCTTCTCTTTCCAGGAAAAAGTGAGCCCCTGGCCGAAGCAGCAGGCCCAGGCAGAGCCTTGAGCTTGAAGCCCAGTAGGTCTGTGGCCCTCAGGGCCAGAGCAATGCTTTCAAGGCAGGGAAGCGGCCTGCAAGCTGAGTGGGAGTGGGGGAGGGGAGGGAGACAGCTGAAGCCGAGTCCAGAAGGGCGGCGATGGAAGAGCTGCAGCTGGGTCAGAGCCTGGAGGGAGGGCGGGGCCTTCACTGAGGACCCCCCCCACCCCCGATGCCAGCCCTAGGCCCCGGCGGTCGTGCATGCGCCCTTGGCCTGTGCGGTGTGTGGGGGCTTGAACCCAAGCCCGCAGGGCTCCCGGAGCGGCCAGAGAAAGAAGGGCCCATGGAGAGGTAGGCGAGGTGGGCAGGGGGCGCCACCTTACTCTCCTCAGCTCCCTGAGGGAGAGAGAGAGAGACAGAGACAGAGAGAGAGATCCCTGACCTCTGAGTCTCTGCCTCCACCGCTGGCTGGTGCCAACTCACGCGCCATCCCACTTCCAGCCATCACCCCCACGCCTGCCCCGGGGCCAGCCCCACCACAGAGAGGCCGGTTGGTTCCTGCTCACCTCTGTGCCGTCCCTTCCCGACCTGACCCCAGTGCAGGGGATAAGCTTCAGACAAGTCTTTCCATGTCCCTCTGCATGACAATAGACTTCCTCCCCTCTCCCATTCCACAGGCCCACCCGGGACATCCACCTTGGTCATTAGCTCAGGAGAGGATGCAAGATGAGAATCTCTGCTATTGTGTGGGGAGACTCAGTTTCCCGGGTTTCCCCCATGGACACATGTTCTTCAGCTGGGTCTGATTTTCTCCAGACAAGCTGTCTTGGGAAGGATTTGGCCAGCCCTAAGAAGCTGAAGGGAAAGGGCGGAGGGGGGTTCTCTCTCTGCCCCCGACAGCCCCGAGCTGGGTAGGTCCCTCAGACCTGGCCAGGGGCAGCCCATCCACGGCGCCCTTCCCCGGGGCATCCAAGGGCAGGCTCGGCGCCAGCCCCACCCCGCTCGCCACTGCCCGACCATCGTCCTCCCTCGGGGGGCCTGGGCAGGACAGGGACCCGGCTGTGGGAGGCCTCCAGATCTCAGGCCTGGCACACCGTTTACCAGGCTGCTTCCTCCTCTGACGGGGGCCCAGCACACGCCCCAGGAGACTTGGCAGCCGCCCCCAGGGCTCTATCCTCTGCAACTCGTCCCCTTGGAAGGGGCCTGGCCCAGGTGCCAGGTTCGGCTGGTCGGCCAGCCTCCTTTGGAGAAAGCAGGCAAGCCGAGCCAGGCTTGCAGTGGCCCTGGCGTGACACCTGCCACCTCAGGCAGAGGGCCTCCCGCGTGCCCTCCATGGCGGGTTTCTCCCCGGAGCCGTGGCCTGGGCACTAGGAAGGCCGGGCCTCCCCGACTCCCGGGAGGAGGGGCTAGCCCAGTTGCGCCCTGGCCCCCAAACCCTCTGGTGCCATCTGCCTGTCTCGGCACTTCTGACTCCACAGAGCCTTTCCTACATCTGGGCTGCCTGCCGTGGCAAAGTGCAGGCGTGGGGTGAGGCCATGCCTTCTCTTTCCAGGAAAAAGTGAGCCCCTGGCCGAAGCAGCAGGCCCAGGCAGAGCCTTGAGCTTGAAGCCCAGTAGGTCTGTGGCCCTCAGGGCCAGAGCAATGCTTTCAAGGCAGGGAAGCGGCCTGCAAGCTGAGTGGGAGTGGGGGAGGGGAGGGAGACAGCTGAAGCCGAGTCCAGAAGGGCGGCGATGGAAGAGCTGCAGCTGGGTCAGAGCCTGGAGGGAGGGCGGGCCTTCACTGAGGACCCCCCCCCCGCGGCCAGCCCTAGGCCCCCGGCGGTCGCGCAAGCGCCCTTGGCCTGTGCGGTGTGTGGGGGCTTGAACCCAAGCCCGCAGGGCTCCCGGAGCGGCCAGAGAAAGAAGGGCCCATGCAGAGGTAGGCGAGGTGGGCAGGGGGCGCCACCTTACTCTCCTCAGCTCCCTGAGGGAGAGAGAGAGAGACAGAGACAGAGAGAGAGATCCCTGACCTCTGAGTCTCTGTCTCCACCGCTGGCTGGTGCCAACTCACGCGCCATCCCACTTCCAGCCATCACCCCCACACCTGCCCCGGGGCCAGCCCCACCACAGAGAGGCCGGTTGGTTCCTGCTCACCTCTGTGCCGTCCCTTCCCGACCTGACCCCAGTGCAGGGGATAAGCTTCAGACAAGTCTTTCCATGTCCCTCTGCATGACAATAGACTTCCTCCCCTCTCCCATTCCACAGGCCCACCCGGGACATCCACCTTGGTCATTAGCTCAGGAGAGGATGCAAGATGAGAATCTCTGCTATTGTGTGGGGAGACTCAGTTTCCCGGGTTTCCCCCATGGACACATGTTCTTCAGCTGGGTCTGATTTTCTCCAGACAAGCTGTCTTGGGAAGGATTTGGCCAGCCCTAAGAAGCTGAAGGGAAAGGGCGGAGGGGGGTTCTCTCTCTGCCCCCGACAGCCCCGAGCTTGGTCGGTCCCTCAGACCTGGCCAGGGGCAGCCCATCCCCGGCGCCCTTCCCCGGGGCATCCAAGGGCAGGCTCGGCGCCAGCCCCACCCCGCTCGCCACTGCCCGACCATCGTCCTCCCTCGGGGGGCCTGGGCAGGACAGGGACCCGGCTGTGGGAGGCCTCCAGATCTCAGGCCTGGCACACCGTTTACCAGGCTGCTTCCTCCTCTGACGGGGGCCCAGCACACGCCCCAGGAGACTTGGCAGCCGCCCCCAGGGCTCTATCCTCTGCAACTCGTCCCCTTGGAAGGGGCCTGGCCCAGGTGCCAGGTTCGGCTGGTCGGCCAGCCTCCTTTGGAGAAAGCAGGCAAGCCTAGCCAGGCTTGCAGTGGCCCTTGCGTGACACCTGCCACCTCAGGCAGAGGGCCTCCCGCGTGCCCTCCATGGCGGGTTTCTCCCCGGAGCCGTGGCCTGGGCACTAGGAAGGCCGGGCCTCCCCGACTCCCGGGAGGAGGGGCTAGCCCAGTTGCGCCCTGGCCCCCAAACCCTCTGGTGCCATCTGCCTGTCTCGGCACTTCTGACTCCACAGAGCCTTTCCTACATCTGGGCTGCCTGCCGTGGCAAAGTGCAGGCGTGGGGTGAGGCCATGCCTTCTCTTTCCAGGAAAAAGTGAGCCCCTGGCCGAAGCAGCAGGCCCAGGCAGAGCCTTGAGCTTGAAGCCCAGTAGGTCTGTGGCCCTCAGGGCCAGAGCAATGCTTTCAAGGCAGGGAAGCGGCCTGCAAGCTGAGTGGGAGTGGGGGAGGGGAGGGAGACAGCTGAAGCCGAGTCCAGAAGGGCGGCGATGGAAGAGCTGCAGCTGGGTCAGAGCCTGGAGGGAGGGCGGGGCCTTCACTGAGGACCCCCCCCCCCGCGGCCAGCCCTAGGCCCCCGGCGGTCGCGCAAGCGCCCTTGGCCTGTGCGGTGTGTGGGGGCTTGAACCCAAGCCCGCAGGGCTCCCGGAGCGGCCAGAGAAAGAAGGGCCCATGCAGAGGTAGGCGAGGTGGGCAGGGGGCGCCACCTTACTCTCCTCAGCTCCCTGAGGGAGAGAGAGAGAGACAGAGACAGAGAGAGAGATCCCTGACCTCTGAGTCTCTGTCTCCACCGCTGGCTGGTGCCAACTCACGCGCCATCCCACTTCCAGCCATCACCCCCACACCTGCCCCGGGGCCAGCCCCACCACAGAGAGGCCGGTTGGTTCCTGCTCACCTCTGTGCCGTCCCTTCCCGACCTGACCCCAGTGCAGGGGATAAGCTTCAGACAAGTCTTTCCATGTCCCTCTGCATGACAATAGACTTCCTCCCCTCTCCCATTCCACAGGCCCACCCGGGACATCCACCTTGGTCATTAGCTCAGGAGAGGATGCAAGATGAGAATCTCTGCTATTGTGTAGGGAGACTCAGTTTCCCGGGTTTCCCCCATGGACACATGTTCTTCAGCTGGGTCTGATTTTCTCCAGACAAGCTGTCTTGGGAAGGATTTGGCCAGCCCTAAGAAGCTGAAGGGAAAGGGAGGAGGGGGGTTCTCTCTCTGCCCCCGACAGCCCCGAGCTGGGTCGGTCCCTCAGACCTGGCCAGGGGCAGCCCATCCCCCGGCGCCCTTCCCCGGGGCATCCAAGGGCAGGCTCGGCGCCAGCCCCACCCCGCTCGCCACTGCCCGACCATCGTCCTCCCTCGGGGGGCCTGGGCAGGACAGGGACCCGGCTGTGGGAGGCCTCCAGATCTCAGGCCTGGCACACCGTTTACCAGGCTGCTTCCTCCTCTGACGGGGGCCCAGCACACGCCCCAGGAGACTTGGCAGCCGCCCCCAGGGCTCTATCCTCTGGAACTCGTCCCCTTGGAAGGGGCCTGGCCCAGGTGCCAGGTTCGGCTGGTCGGCCAGCCTCCTTTGGAGAAAGCAGGCAAGCCGAGCCAGGCTTGCAGTGGCCCTGGCGTGACACCTGCCACCTCAGGCAGAGGGCCTCCCGCGTGCCCTCCATGGCGGGTTTCTCCCCGGAGCCGTGGCCTGGGCACTAGGAAGGCCGGGCCTCCCCGACTCCCGGGAGGAGGGGCTAGCCCAGTTGCGCCCTGGCCCCCAAACCCTCTGGTGCCATCTGCCTGTCTCGGCACTTCTGACTCCACAGAGCCTTTCCTACATCTGGGCTGCCTGCCGTGGCAAAGTGCAGGCGTGGGGTGAGGCCATGCCTTCTCTTTCCAGGAAAAAGTGAGCCCCTGGCCGAAGCAGCAGGCCCAGGCAGAGCCTTGAGCTTGAAGCCCAGTAGGTCTGTGGCCCTCAGGGCCAGAGCAATGCTTTCAAGGCAGGGAAGCGGCCTGCAAGCTGAGTGGGAGTGGGGGAGGGGAGGGAGACAGCTGAAGCCGAGTCCAGAAGGGCGGCGATGGAAGAGCTGCAGCTGGGTCAGAGCCTGGAGGGAGGGCGGGGCCTTCACTGAGGACCCCCCCCCCCCGTGGCCAGCCCTAGGCCCCCGGCGGTCGCGCAAGCGCCCTTGGCCTGTGCGGTGTGTGGGGGCTTGAACCCAAGCCCGCAGGGCTCCCGGAGCGGCCAGAGAAAGAAGGGCCCATGCAGAGGTAGGCGAGGTGGGCAGGGGGCGCCACCTTACTCTCCTCAGCTCCCTGAGGGAGAGAGAGAGAGACAGAGACAGAGAGAGAGATCCCTGACCTCTGAGTCTCTGTCTCCACCGCTGGCTGGTGCCAACTCACGCGCCATCCCACTTCCAGCCATCACCCCCACACCTGCCCCGGGGCCAGCCCCACCACAGAGAGGCCGGTTGGTTCCTGCTCACCTCTGTGCCGTCCCTTCCCGACCTGACCCCAGTGCAGGGGATAAGCTTCAGACAAGTCTTTCCATGTCCCTCTGCATGACAATAGACTTCCTCCCCTCTCCCATTCCACAGGCCCACCCGGGACATCCACCTTGGTCATTAGCTCAGGAGAGGATGCAAGATGAGAATCTCTGCTATTGTGTAGGGAGACTCAGTTTCCCGGGTTTCCCCCATGGACACATGTTCTTCAGCTGGGTCTGATTTTCTCCAGACAAGCTGTCTTGGGAAGGATTTGGCCAGCCCTAAGAAGCTGAAGGGAAAGGGAGGAGGGGGGTTCTCTCTCTGCCCCCGACAGCCCCGAGCTGGGTCGGTCCCTCAGACCTGGCCAGGGGCAGCCCATCCCCCGGCGCCCTTCCCCGGGGCATCCAAGGGCAGGCTCGGCGCCAGCCCCACCCCGCTCGCCACTGCCCGACCATCGTCCTCCCTCGGGGGGCCTGGGCAGGACAGGGACCCGGCTGTGGGAGGCCTCCAGATCTCAGGCCTGGCACACCGTTTACCAGGCTGCTTCCTCCTCTGACGGGGGCCCAGCACACGCCCCAGGAGACTTGGCAGCCGCCCCCAGGGCTCTATCCTCTGGAACTCGTCCCCTTGGAAGGGGCCTGGCCCAGGTGCCAGGTTCGGCTGGTCGGCCAGCCTCCTTTGGAGAAAGCAGGCAAGCCGAGCCAGGCTTGCAGTGGCCCTGGCGTGACACCTGCCACCTCAGGCAGAGGGCCTCCCGCGTGCCCTCCATGGCGGGTTTCTCCCCGGAGCCGTGGCCTGGGCACTAGGAAGGCCGGGCCTCCCCGACTCCCGGGAGGAGGGGCTAGCCCAGTTGCGCCCTGGCCCCCAAACCCTCTGGTGCCATCTGCCTGTCTCGGCACTTCTGACTCCACAGAGCCTTTCCTACATCTGGGCTGCCTGCCGTGGCAAAGTGCAGGCGTGGGGTGAGGCCATGCCTTCTCTTTCCAGGAAAAAGTGAGCCCCTGGCCGAAGCAGCAGGCCCAGGCAGAGCCTTGAGCTTGAAGCCCAGTAGGTCTGTGGCCCTCAGGGCCAGAGCAATGCTTTCAAGGCAGGGAAGCCGCCTGCAAGCTGAGTGGGAGTGGGGGAGGGGAGGGAGACAGCTGAAGCCGAGTCCAGAAGGGCGGCGATGGAAGAGCTGCAGCTGGGTCAGAGCCTGGAGGGAGGGCGGGGCCTTCACTGAGGAGCCCCCCCCCCCCGAGGCCAGCCCTAGGCCCCGGCGGTCGCGCATGCGCCCTTGGCCTGTGCGGTGTGTGGGGGCTTGAACCCAAGCCCGCAGGGCTCCCGGAGCGGCCAGAGAAAGAAGGGCCCATGGAGAGGTAGGCGAGGTGGGCAGGGGGCGCCACCTTACTCTCCTCAGCTCCCTGAGGGAGAGAGAGAGAGACAGAGACAGAGAGAGAGATCCCTGACCTCTGAGTCTCTGCCTCCACCGCTGGCTGGTGCCAACTCACGCGCCATCCCACTTCCAGCCATCACCCCCACGCCTGCCCCGGGGCCAGCCCCACCACAGAGAGGCCGGTTGGTTCCTGCTCACCTCTGTGCCGTCCCTTCCCGACCTGACCCCAGTGCAGGGGATAAGCTTCAGACAAGTCTTTCCATGTCCCTCTGCATGACAATAGACTTCCTCCCCTCTCCCATTCCACAGGTCCACCCACCCGGGACATCCACCTTTGTCATTAGCTCAGGAGAGGATGCAAGATGAGAATCTCTGCTATTGTGTGGGGAGACTCAGTTTCCCGGGTTTCCCCCATGGACACATGTTCTTCAGCTGGGTCTGATTTTCTCCAGACAAGCTATCTTGGGAAGGATTTGGCCAGCCCTAAGAACCTGAAGGGAAAGGGAGGAGGGGGGTTCTCTCTCTGCCCCCGACAGCCCCGAGCTGGGTCGGTCCCTCAGACCTGGCCAGGGGCCGCCCATCCCCCGGCGCCCTTCCCCGGGGCATCCAAGGGCAGGCTCGGCGCCAGCCCCACCCCGCTCGCCACTGCCCGACCATCGTCCTCCCTCGGGGGGCCTGGGCAGGACAGGGACCCGGCTGTGGGAGGCCTCCAGATCTCAGGCCTGGCACACCGTTTACCAGGCTGCTTCCTCCTCTGACGGGGGCCCAGCACACGCCCCAGGAGACTTGGCAGCCGCCCCCAGGACTCTATCCTCTGCAACTCGTCCCCTTGGAAGGGGCCTGGCCCAGGTGCCAGGTTCGGCTGTTCGGCCAGCCTCCTTTGGAGAAAGCAGGCAAGCCGAGCCAGGCTTGCAGTGGCCCTGGCGTGACACCTGCCACCTCAGGCAGAGGGCCTCCCGCGTGCCCTCAATGGCGGGTTTCTCCCCGGAGCCGTGGCCTGGGCACTAGGAAGGCCGGGCCTCCCCGACTCCCGGGAGGAGGGGCTAGCCCAGTTGCGCCCTGGCCCCCAAACCCTCTGGTGCCATCTGCCTGTCTCGGCACTTCTGACTCCACAGAGCCTTTCCTACATCTGGGCTGCCTGCCGTGGCAAAGTGCAGGCGTGGGGTGAGGCCATGCCTTCTCTTTCCAGGAAAAAGTGAGCCCCTGGCCGAAGCAGCAGGCCCAGGCAGAGCCTTGAGCTTGAAGCCCAGTAGGTCTGTGGCCCTCAGGGCCAGAGCAATGCTTTCAAGGCAGGGAAGCCGCCTGCAAGCTGAGTGGGAGTGGGGGAGGGGAGGGAGACAGCTGAAGCCGAGTCCAGAAGGGCGGCGATGGAAGAGCTGCAGCTGGGTCAGAGCCTGGAGGGAGGGCGGGGCCTTCACTGAGGAGCCCCCCCCCCCCCCCCCGAGGCCAGCCCTAGGCCCCCGGCGGTCGCGCAAGCGCCCTTGGCCTGTGCGGTGTGTGGGGGCTTGAACCCAAGCCCGCAGGGCTCCCGGAGCGGCCAGAGAAAGAAGGGCCCATGCAGAGGTAGGCGAGGTGGGCAGGGGGCGCCACCTTACTCTCCTCAGCTCCCTGAGGGAGAGAGAGAGAGACAGAGACAGAGAGAGAGATCCCTGACCTCTGAGTCTCTGTCTCCACCGCTGGCTGGTGCCAACTCACGCGCCATCCCACTTCCAGCCATCACCCCCACGCCTGCCCCGGGGCCAGCCCCACCACAGAGAGGCCGGTTGGTTCCTGCTCACCTCTGTGCCGTCCCTTCCCGACCTGACCCCAGTGCAGGGGATAAGCTTCAGACAAGTCTTTCCATGTCCCTCTGCATGACAATAGACTTCCTCCCCTCTCCCATTCCACAGGCCCACCCGGGACATCCACCTTTGTCATTAGCTCAGGAGAGGATGCAAGATGAGAATCTCTGCTATTGTGTGGGGAGACTCAGTTTCCCGGGTTTCCCCCATGGACACATGTTCTTCAGCTGGGTCTGATTTTCTCCAGACAAGCTGTCTTGGGAAGGATTTGGCCAGCCCTAAGAAGCTGAAGGGAAAGGGAGGAGGGGGGTTCTCTCTCTGCCCCCGACAGCCCCGAGCTGGGTCGGTCCCTCAGTCCTGGCCAGGGGCAGCCCATCCCCCGGCGCCCTTCCCCGGGGCATCCAAGGGCAGGCTCGGCGCCAGCCCCACCCCGCTCGCCACTGCCCGACCATCGTCCTCCCGCGGGGGGCCTGGGCAGGACAGGGACCCGGCTGTGGGAGGCCTCCAGATCTCAGGCCTGGCACACCGTTTACCAGGCTGCTTCCTCCTCTGACGGGGGCCCAGCACACGCCCCAGGAGACTTGGCAGCCGCCCCCAGTCATCTATCCTCTGGAACTCGTCCCCTTGGAAGGGGCCTGGCCCAGGTGCCAGGTTCGGCTGGTCGGCCAGCCTCCTTTGGAGAAAGCAGGCAAGCCGAGCCAGGCTTGCAGTGGCCCTGGCGTGACACCTGCCACCTCAGGCAGAGGGCCTCCCGCGTGCCCTCCATGGCGGGTTTCTCCCCGGAGCCGTGGCCTGGGCACTAGGAAGGCCGGGCCTCCCCGACTCCCGGGAGGAGGGGCTAGCCCAGTTGCGCCCTGGCCCCCAAACCCTCTGGTGCCATCTGCCTGTCTCGGCACTTCTGACTCCACAGAGCCTTTCCTACATCTGGGCTGCCTGCCGTGGCAAAGTGCAGGCGTGGGGTGAGGCCATGCCTTCTCTTTCCAGGAAAAAGTGAGCCCCTGGCCGAAGCAGCAGGCCCAGGCAGAGCCTTGAGCTTGAAGCCCAGTAGGTCTGTGGCCCTCAGGGCCAGAGCAATGCTTTCAAGGCAGGGAAGCGGCCTGCAAGCTGAGTGGGAGTGGGGGAGGGGAGGGAGACAGCTGAAGCCGAGTCCAGAAGGGCGGCGATGGAAGAGCTGCAGCTGGGTCAGAGCCTGGAGGGAGGGCGGGGCCTTCACTGAGGACCCCCCCCCCCCCCGAGGCCAGCCCTAGGCCCTGGCGGTCGCGCATGCGCCCTTGGCCTGTGCGGTGTGTGGGGGCTTGAACCCAAGCCCGCAGGGCTCCCGGAGCGGCCAGAGAAAGAAGGGCCCATGGAGAGGTAGGCGAGGTGGGCAGGGGGCGCCACCTTACTCTCCTCAGCTCCCTGAGGGAGAGAGAGAGAGACAGAGACAGAGAGAGAGATCCCTGACCTCTGAGTCTCTGCCTCCACCGCTGGCTGGTGTCAACTCACGCGCCATCCCACTTCCAGCCATCACCCCCACGCCTGCCCCGGGGACAGCCCCACCACAGAGAGGCCGGTTGGTTCCTGCTCACCTCTGTGCCGTCCCTTCCCGACCTGACCCCAGTGCAGGGGATAAGCTTCAGACAAGTCTTTCCATGTCCCTCTGCATGACAATAGACTTCCTCCCCTCTCCCATTCCACAGGCCCACCCGGGACATCCACCTTTGTCATTAGCTCAGGAGAGGATGCAAGATGAGAATCTCTGCTATTGTGTGGGGAGACTCAGTTTCCCGGGTTTCCCCCATGGACACATGTTCTTCAGCTGGGTCTGATTTTCTCCAGACAAGCTGTCTTGGGAAGGATTTGGCCAGCCCTAAGAACCTGAAGGGAAAGGGCGGAGGGGGGTTCTCTCTCTGTCCCCGACAGCCCCGAGCTGGGTCGGTCCCTCAGACCTGGCCAGGGGCAGCCCATACCCCGGCGCCCTTCCCCGGGGCATCCAAGGGCAGGCTCGGCGCCAGCCCCACCCCGCTCGCCACTGCCCGACCATCGTCCTCCCTCGGGGGGCCTGGGCAGGACAGGGACCCGGCTGTGGGAGGCCTCCAGATCTCAGGCCTGGCACACCGTTTACCAGGCTGCTTCCTCCTCTGACGGGGCCCAGCACACGCCCCAGGAGACTTGGCAGCCGCCCCCAGGGCTCTATCCTCTGGAACTCGTCCCCTTGGAAGGGGCCTGGCCCAGGTGCCAGGTTCGGCTGGTCGGCCAGCCTCCTTTGGAGAAAGCAGGCAAGCCGAGCCAGGCTTGCAGTGGCCCTGGCGTGACACCTGCCACCTCAGGCAGAGGGCCTCCCGCGTGCCCTCCATGGCGGGTTTCTCCCCGGAGCCGTGGCCTGGGCACTAGGAAGGCCGGGCCTCCCCGACTCCCGGGAGGAGGGGCTAGCCCAGTTGCGCCCTGGCCCCCAAACCCTCTGGTGCCATCTGCCTGTCTCGGCACTTCTGACTCCACAGAGCCTTTCCTACATCTGGGCTGCCTGCCGTGGCAAAGTGCAGGCGTGGGGTGAGGCCATGCCTTCTCTTTCCAGGAAAAAGTGAGCCCCTGGCCGAAGCAGCAGGCCCAGGCAGAGCCTTGAGCTTGAAGCCCAGTAGGTCTGTGGCCCTCAGGGCCAGAGCAATGCTTTCAAGGCAGGGAAGCGGCCTGCAAGCTGAGTGGGAGTGGGGGAGGGGAGGGAGACAGCTGAAGCCGAGTCCAGAAGGGCGGCGATGGAAGAGCTGCAGCTGGGTCAGAGCCTGGAGGGAGGGCGGGGCCTTCACTGAGGACCCCCCCCCCGCGGCCAGCCCTAGGCCCCGGCGGTCGCGCATGCGCCCTTGGCCTGTGCGGTGTGTGGGTGCTTGAACCCAAGCCCGCAGGGCTCCCGGAGCGGCCAGAGAAAGAAGGGCCCATGGAGAGGTAGGCGAGGTGGGCAGGGGGCGCCACCTTACTCTCCTCAGCTCCCTGAGGGAGAGAGAGAGAGACAGAGACAGAGAGAGAGATCCCTGACCTCTGAGTCTCTGCCTCCACCGCTGGCTGGTGCCAACTCACGCGCCATCCCACTTCCAGCCATCACCCCCATGCCTACCCCGGGGCCAGCCCCACCACAGAGAGGCCGGTTGGTTCCTGCTCACCTCTGTGCCGTCCCTTCCCGACCTGACCCCAGTGCAGGGGATAAGCTTCAGACAAGTCTTTCCATGTCCCTCTGCATGACAATACACTTCCTCCCCTCTCCCATTCCACAGGTCCACCCACCCGGGACATCCACCTTTGTCATTAGCTCAGGAGAGGATGCAAGATGAGAATCTCTGCTATTGTGTGGGGAGACTCAGTTTCCCGGGTTTCCCCCATGGACACATGTTCTTCAGCTGGGTCTGATTTTCTCCAGACAAGCTGTCTTGGGAAGGATTTGGCCAGCCCTAAGAAGCTGAAGGGAAAGGGCGGAGGGGGGTTCTCTCTCTGCCCCCGACAGCCCCGAGCTGGGTCGGTCCCTCAGACCTGGCCAGGGGCAGCCCATCCCCCGGCGCCCTTCCCCGGGGCATCCAAGGGCAGGCTCGGCGCCAGCCCCACCCCGCTCGCCACTGCCCGACCATCGTCCTCCCTCGGGGGGCCTGGGCAGGACAGGGACCCGGCTGTGGGAGGCCTCCAGATCTCAGGCCTGGCACACCGTTTACCAGGCTGCTTCCTCCTCTGACGGGGGCCCAGCACACGCCCCAGGAGACTTGGCAGCCGCCCCCAGGGCTCTATCCTCTGGAACTCGTCCCCTTGGAAGGGGCCTGGCCCAGGTGCCAGGTTCGGCTGGTCGGCCAGCCTCCTTTGGAGAAAGCAGGCAAGCCGAGCCAGGCTTGCAGTGGCCCTGGCGTGACACCTGCCACCTCAGGCAGAGGGCCTCCCGCGTGCCCTCCATGGCGGGTTTCTCCCCGGAGCCGTGGCCTGGGCACTAGGAAGGCCGGGCCTCCCCGACTCCCGGGAGGAGGGGCTAGCCCAGTTGCGCCCTGGCCCCCAAACCCTCTGGTGCCATCTGCCTGTCTCGGCACTTCTGACTCCACAGAGCCTTTCCTACATCTGGGCTGCCTGCCGTGGCAAAGTGCAGGCGTGGGGTGAGGCCATGCCTTCTCTTTCCAGGAAAAAGTGAGCCCCTGGCCGAAGCAGCAGGCCCAGGCAGAGCCTTGAGCTTGAAGCCCAGTAGGTCTGTGGCCCTCAGGGCCAGAGCAATGCTTTCAAGGCAGGGAAGTGGCCTGCAAGCTGAGTGGGAGTGGGGGAGGGGAGGGAGACAGCTGAAGCCGAGTCCAGAAGGGCGGCGATGGAAGAGCTGCAGCTGGGTCAGAGCCTGGAGGGAGGGCGGGGCCTTCACTGAGGACCCCCCCCCCCCCCGAGGCCAGCCCTAGGCCCTGGCGGTCGCGCATGCGCCCTTGGCCTGTGCGGTGTGTGGGGGCTTGAACCCAAGCCCGCAGGGCTCCCGGAGCGGCCAGAGAAAGAAGGGCCCATGGAGAGGTAGGAGAGGTGGGCAGGGGGCGCCACCTTACTCTCCTCAGCTCCCTGAGGGAGAGAGAGAGAGACAGAGACAGAGAGAGAGATCCCTGACCTCTGAGTCTCTGCCTCCACCGCTGGCTGGTGTCAACTCACGCGCCATCCCACTTCCAGCCATCACCCCCACGCCTGCCCCGGGGACAGCCCCACCACAGAGAGGCCGGTTGGTTCCTGCTCACCTCTGTGCCGTCCCTTCCCGACCTGACCCCAGTGCAGGGGATAAGCTTCAGACAAGTCTTTCCATGTCCCTCTGCATGACAATAGACTTCCTCCCCTCTCCCATTCCACAGGCCCACCCGGGACATCCACCTTGGTCATTAGCTCAGGAGAGGATGCAAGATGAGAATCTCTGCTATTGTGTGGGGAGACTCAGTTTCCCGGGTTTCCCCCATGGACACATGTTCTTCAGCTGGGTCTGATTTTCTCCAGACAAGCTGTCTTGGGAAGGATTTGGCCAGCCCTAAGAAGCTGAAGGGAAAGGGCGGAGGGGGGTTCTCTCTCTGCCCCCGACAGCCCCGAGCTGGGTCAGTCCCTCAGACCTGGCCAGGGGCAGCCCATCCCCCGGCGCCCTTCCCCGGGGCATCCAAGGGCAGGCTCGGCGCCAGCCCCACCCCGCTCGCCACTGCCCGACCATCGTCCTCCCTCGGGGGGCCTGGGCAGGACAGGGACCCGGCTGTGGGAGGCCTCCAGATCTCAGGCCTGGCACACCGTTTACCAGGCTGCTTCCTCCTCTGACGGGGGCCCAGCACACGCCCCAGGAGACTTGGCAGCCGCCCCCAGGGCTCTATCCTCTGGAACTCGTCCCCTTGGAAGGGGCCTGGCCCAGGTGCCAGGTTCGGCTGGTCGGCCAGCCTCCTTTGGAGAAAGCAGGCAAGCCGAGCCAGGCTTGCAGTGGCCCTGGCGTGACACCTGCCACCTCAGGCAGAGGGCCTCCCGCGTGCCCTCCATGGCGGGTTTCTCCCCGGAGCCGTGGCCTGGGCACTAGGAAGGCCGGGCCTCCCCGACTCCCGGGAGGAGGGGCTAGCCCAGTTGCGCCCTGGCCCCCAAACCCTCTGGTGCCATCTGCCTGTCTCGGCACTTCTGACTCCACAGAGCCTTTCCTACATCTGGGCTGCCTGCCGTGGCAAAGTGCAGGCGTGGGGTGAGGCCATGCCTTCTCTTTCCAGGAAAAAGTGAGCCCCTGGCCGAAGCAGCAGGCCCAGGCAGAGCCTTGAGCTTGAAGCCCAGTAGGTCTGTGGCCCTCAGGGCCAGAGCAATGCTTTCAAGGCAGGGAAGTGGCCTGCAAGCTGAGTGGGAGTGGGGGAGGGGAGGGAGACAGCTGAAGCCGAGTCCAGAAGGGCGGCGATGGAAGAGCTGCAGCTGGGTCAGAGCCTGGAGGGAGGGCGGGGCCTTCACTGAGGACCCCCCCCCCCCCCCGAGGCCAGCCCTAGGCCCTGGCGGTCGCGCATGCGCCCTTGGCCTGTGCGGTGTGTGGGGGCTTGAACCCAAGCCCGCAGGGCTCCCGGAGCGGCCAGAGAAAGAAGGGCCCATGGAGAGGTAGGAGAGGTGGGCAGGGGGCGCCACCTTACTCTCCTCAGCTCCCTGAGGGAGAGAGAGAGAGACAGAGACAGAGAGAGAGATCCCTGACCTCTGAGTCTCTGCCTCCACCGCTGGCTGGTGTCAACTCACGCGCCATCCCACTTCCAGCCATCACCCCCACGCCTGCCCCGGGGACAGCCCCACCACTGAGAGGCCGGTTGGTTCCTGCTCACCTCTGTGCCGTCCCTTCCCGACCTGACCCCAGTGCAGGGGATAAGCTTCAGACAAGTCTTTCCATGTCCCTCTGCATGACAATAGACTTCCTCCCCTCTCCCATTCCACAGGCCCACCCGGGACATCCACCTTTGTCATTAGCTCAGGAGAGGATGCAAGATGAGAATCTCTGCTATTGTGTGGGGAGACTCAGTTTCCCGGGTTTCCCCCATGGACACATGTTCTTCAGCTGGGTCTGATTTTCTCCAGACAAGCTGTCTTGGGAAGGATTTGGCCAGCCCTAAGAACCTGAAGGGAAAGGGCGGAGGGGGGTTCTCTCTCTGCCCCCGACAGCCCCGAGCTGGGTCGGTCCCTCAGACCTGGCCAGGGGCAGCCCATCCCCCGGCGCCCTTCCCCGGGGCATCCAAGGGCAGGCTCGGCGCCAGCCCCACCCCGCTCGCCACTGCCCGACCATCGTCCTCCCTCGGGGGGCCTGGGCAGGACAGGGACCCGGCTGTGGGAGGCCTCCAGATCTCAGGCCTGGCACACCGTTTACCAGGCTGCTTCCTCCTCTGACGGGGGCCCAGCACACGCCCCAGGAGACTTGGCAGCCGCCCCCAGGGCTCTATCCTCTGGAACTCGTCCCCTTGGAAGGGGCCTGGCCCAGGTGCCAGGTTCGGCTGGTCGGCCAGCCTCCTTTGGAGAAAGCAGGCAAGCCGAGCCAGGCTTGCAGTGGCCCTGGCGTGACACCTGCCACCTCAGGCAGAGGGCCTCCTGCGTGCCCTCCATGGCGGGTTTCTCCCCGGAGCCGTGGCCTGGGCACTAGGAAGGCCGGGCCTCCCCGACTCCCGGGAGGAGGGGCTAGCCCAGTTGCGCCCTGGCCCCCAAACCCTCTGGTGCCATCTGCCTGTCTCGGCACTTCTGACTCCACAGAGCCTTTCCTACATCTGGGCTGCCTGCCGTGGCAAAGTGCAGGCGTGGGGTGAGGCCATGCCTTCTCTTTCCAGGAAAAAGTGAGCCCCTGGCCGAAGCAGCAGGCCCAGGCAGAGCCTTGAGCTTGAAGCCCAGTAGGTCTGTGGCCCTCAGGGCCAGAGCAATGCTTTCAAGGCAGGGAAGCGGCCTGCAAGCTGAGTGGGAGTGGGGGAGGGGAGGGAGACAGCTGAAGCCGAGTCCAGAAGGGCGGCGATGGAAGAGCTGCAGCTGGGTCAGAGCCTGGAGGGAGGGCGGGGCCTTCACTGAGGACCCCCCCCCCCAAGGCCAGCCCTAGGCCCCTGCGGTCGCGCATGCGCCCTTGGCCTGTGCGGTGTGTGGGGGCTTGAACCCAAGCCCGCAGGGCTCCCGGAGCAGCCAGAGAAAGAAGGGACCATGGAGAGGTAGGAGAGGTGGGCAGGGGGCGCCACCTTACTCTCCTCAGCTCCCTGAGGGAGAGAGAGAGAGACAGAGACAGAGAGAGAGATCCCTGACCTCTGAGTCTCTGCCTCCACCGCTGGCTGGTGCCATCTCACGCGCCATCCCACTTCCAGCCATCACCCCCACGCCTGCCCCGGGGCCAGCCCCACCACAGAGAGGCCGGTTGGTTCCTGCTCACCTCTGTGCCGTCCCTTCCCGACCTGACCCCAGTGCAGGGGATAAGCTTCAGACAAGTCTTTCCATGTCCCTCTGCATGACAATAGACTTCCTCCCCTCTCCCATTCCACAGGCCCACCCGGGACATCCACCTTTATCATTAGCTCAGGAGAGGATGCAAGATGAGAATCTCTGCTATTGTGTGGGGAGACTCAGTTTCCCGGGTTTCCCCCATGGACACATGTTCTTCAGCTGGGTCTGATTTTCTCCAGACAAGCTGTCTTGGGAAGGATTTGGCCAGCCCTAAGAAGCTGAAGGGAAAGGGCGGAGGGGGGTTCTCTCTCTGCCCCCGACAGCCCCGAGCTGGGTCGGTCCCTCAGACCTGGCCAGGGGCAGCCCATCCCCCGGCGCCCTTCCCCGGGGCATCCAAGGGCAGGCTCGGCGCCAGCCCCACCCCGCTCGCCACTGCCCGACCATCGTCCTCCCTCGGGGGGCCTGGGCAGGACAGGGACCCGGCTGTGGGAGGCCTCCAGATCTCAGGCCTGGCACACCGTTTACCAGGCTGCTTCCTCCTCTGACGGGGGCCCAGCACACGCCCCAGGAGACTTGGCAGCCGCCCCCAGGGCTCTATCCTCTGGAACTCGTCCCCTTGGAAGGGGCCTGGCCCAGGTGCCAGGTTCGGCTGGTCGGCCAGCCTCCTTTGGAGAAAGCAGGCAAGCCGAGCCAGGCTTGCAGTGGCCCTGGCGTGACACCTGCCACCTCAGGCAGAGGGCCTCCCGCGTGCCCTCCATGGCGGGTTTCTGCCCGGAGCCGTGGCCTGGGCACTAGGAAGGCCGGGCCTCCCCGACTCCCGGGAGGAGGGGCTAGCCCAGTTGCGCCCTGGCCCCCAAAACCTCTGGTGCCATCTGCCTGTCTCGGCAATTCTGACTCCACAGAGCCTTTCCTACATGTGGGCTGCCTGCCGTGGCAAAGTGCAGGCGTGGGGTGAGGCCATGCCTTCTCTTTCCAGGAAAAAGTGAGCCCCTGGCCGAAGCAGCAGGCCCAGGCAGAGCCTTGAGCTTGAAGCCCAGTAGGTCTGTGGCCCTCAGGGCCAGAGCAATGCTTTCAAGGCAGGGAAGCGGCCTGCAAGCTGAGTGGGAGTGGGGGAGGGGAGGGAGACAGCTGAAGCCGAGTCCAGAAGGGCGGCGATGGAAGAGCTGCAGCTGGGTCAGAGCCTGGAGGGAGGGCGGGGCCTTCACTGAGGACCCCCCCCCCCCGAGGCCAGCCCTAGGCCCTGGCGGTCGCGCATGCGCCCTTGGCCTGTGCGGTGTGTGGGGGCTTGAACCCAAGCCCGCAGGGCTCCCGGAGCGGCCAGAGAAAGAAGGGCCCATGGAGAGGTAGGAGAGGTGGGCAGGGGGCGCCACCTTACTCTCCTCAGCTCCCTGAGGGAGAGAGAGAGAGACAGAGACAGAGAGAGAGATCCCTGACCTCTGAGTCTCTGCCTCCACCGCTGGCTGGTGTCAACTCACGCGCCATCCCACTTCCAGCCATCACCCCCACGCCTGCCCCGGGGACAGCCCCACCACAGAGAGGCCGGTTGGTTCCTGCTCACCTCTGTGCCGTCCCTTCCCGACCTGACCCCAGTGCAGGGGATAAGCTTCAGACAAGTCTTTCCATGTCCCTCTGCATGACAATAGACTTCCTCCCCTCTCCCATTCCACAGGCCCACCCGGGACATCCACCTTTGTCATTAGCTCTGGAGAGGATGCAAGATGAGAATCTCTGCTATTGTGTGGGGAGACTCAGTTTCCCGGGTTTCCCCCATGGACACATGTTCTTCAGCTGGGTCTGATTTTCTCCAGACAAGCTGTCTTGGGAAGGATTTGGCCAGCCCTAAGAAGCTGAAGGGAAAGGGCGGAGGGGGGTACTCTCTCTGCCCCCGACAGCCCCGAGCTGGGTCGGTCCCTCAGACCTGGCCAGGGGCAGCCCATCCCCCGGCGCCCTTCCCCGGGGCATCCAAGGGCAGGCTCGGCGCCAGCCCCACCCCGCTCGCCACTGCCCGACCATCGTCCTCCCTCGGGGGGCCTGGGCAGGACAGGGACCCGGCTGTGGGAGGCCTCCAGATCTCAGGCCTGGCACACCGTTTACCAGGCTGCTTCCTCCTCTGACGGGGGCCCAGCACACGCCCCAGGAGACTTGGCAGCCGCCCCCAGGGCTCTATCCTCTGGAACTCGTCCCCTTGGAAGGGGCCTGGCCCAGGTGCCAGGTTCGGCTGGTCGGCCAGCCTCCTTTGGAGAAAGCAGGCAAGCCGAGCCAGGCTTGCAGTGGCCCTGGCGTGACACCTGCCACCTCAGGCAGAGGGCCTCCCGCGTGCCCTCCATGGCGGGTTTCTCCCCGGAGCCGTGGCCTGGGCACTAGGAAGGCCGGGCCTCCCCGACTCCCGGGAGGAGGGGCTAGCCCAGTTGCGCCCTGGCCCCCAAACCCTCTGGTGCCATCTGCCTGTCTCGGCACTTCTGACTCCACAGAGCCTTTCCTACATCTGGGCTGCCTGCCGTGGCAAAGTGCAGGCGTGGGGTGAGGCCATGCCTTCTCTTTCCAGGAAAAAGTGAGCCCCTGGCCGAAGCAGCAGGCCCAGGCAGAGCCTTGAGCTTGAAGCCCAGTAGGTCTGTGGCCCTCAGGGCCAGAGCAATGCTTTCAAGGCAGGGAAGCGGCCTGCAAGCTGAGTGGGAGTGGGGGAGGGGAGGGAGACAGCTGAAGCCGAGTCCAGAAGGGCGGCGATGGAAGAGCTGCAGCTGGGTCAGAGCCTGGAGGGAGGGCGGGGCCTTCACTGAGGACCCCCCCCCCGGAGGCCAGCCCTAGGCCGCGGTGGTCGCGCATGCGCCCTTGGCCTGTGCGGTGTGTGGGGGCTTGAACCCAAGCCCGCAGGGCTCCCGGAGCAGCCAGAGAAAGAAGGGCCCATGGAGAGGTAGGCGAGGTGGTCAGGGGACGCCACCTTACTCTCCTCAGCTCCCTGAGGGAGAGAGAGAGAGACAGAGACAGAGAGAGAGATCCCTGACCTCTGAGTCTCTGCCTCCACCGCTGGCTGGTGCCAACTCACGCGCCATCCCACTTCCAGCCATCACCCCCACGCCTGCACCGGGGCCAGCCCCACCACAGAGAGGCCGGTTGGTTCCTGCTCACCTCTGTGCCGTCCCTTCCTGACCTGACCCCAGTGCAGGGGATAAGCTTCAGACAAGTCTTTCCATGTCCCTCTGCATGACAATAGACTTCCTCCCCTCTCCCATTCCACAGGTCCACCCACCCGGGACATCCACCTTTGTCATTAGCTCAGGAGAGGATGCAAGATGAGAATCTCTGCTATTGTGTGGGGAGACTCAGTTTCCCGGGTTTCCCCCATGGACACATGTTCTTCAGCTGGGTCTGATTTTCTCCAGACAAGCTGTCTTGGGAAGGATTTGGCCAGCCCTAAGAAGCTGAAGGGAAAGGGCGGAGGGGGGTTCTCTCTCTGCCCCCGACAGCCCCGAGCTGGGTCGGTCCCTCAGACCTGGCCAGGGGCAGCCCATCCCCCGGCGCCCTTCCCCGGGGCATCCAAGGGCAGGCTCGGCGCCAGCCCCACCCCGCTCGCCACTGCCCGACCATCGTCCTCCCTCGGGGGGCCTGGGCAGGACAGGGACCCGGCTGTGGGAGGCCTCCAGATCTCAGGCCTGGCACACCGTTTACCAGGCTGCTTCCTCCTCTGACGGGGGCCCAGCACACGCCCCAGGAGACTTGGCAGCCGCCCCCAGGGCTCTATCCTCTGGAACTCGTCCCCTTGGAAGGGGCCTGGCCCAGGTGCCAGGTTCGGCTGGTCGGCCAGCCTCCTTTGGAGAAAGCAGGCAAGCCGAGCCAGGCTTGCAGTGGCCCTGGCGTGACACCTGCCACCTCAGGCAGAGGGCCTCCCGCGTGCCCTCCATGGCGGGTTTCTCCCCGGAGCCGTGGCCTGGGCACTAGGAAGGCCGGGCCTCCCCGACTCCCGGGAGGAGGGGCTAGCCCAGTTGCGCCCTGGCCCCCAAACCCTCTGGTGCCATCTGCCTGTCTCGGCACTTCTGACTCCACAGAGCCTTTCCTACATCTGGGCTGCCTGCCGTGGCAAAGTGCAGGCGTGGGGTGAGGCCATGCCTTCTCTTTCCAGGAAAAAGTGAGCCCCTGGCCGAAGCAGCAGGCCCAGGCAGAGCCTTGAGCTTGAAGCCCAGTAGGTCTGTGGCCCTCAGGGCCAGAGCAATGCTTTCAAGGCAGGGAAGCGGCCTGCAAGCTGAGTGGGAGTGGGGGAGGGGAGGGAGACAGCTGAAGCCGAGTCCAGAAGGGCGGCGATGGAAGAGCTGCAGCTGGGTCAGAGCCTGGAGGGAGGGCGGGGCCTTCACTGAGGACCCCCCCCCTGAGGGCAGCCCTAGGCCCCTGCGGTCGCGCATGCGCCCTTGGCCTGTGCGGTGTGTGGGGGCTTGAACCCAAGCCCGCAGGGCTCCCGGAGCGGCCAGAGAAAGAAGGGCCCATGGAGAGGTAGGCGAGGTGGGCAGGGGGCGCCACCTTACTCTCCTCAGCTCCCTGAGGGAGAGAGAGAGAGACAGAGACAGAGAGAGAGATCCCTGACCTCTGAGTCTCTGCCTCCACCGCTGGCTGGTGCCAACTCACGCGCCATCCCACTTCCAGCCATCACCCCCACGCCTGCACCGGGGCCAGCCCCACCACAGAGAGGCCGGTTGGTTCCTGCTCACCTCTGTGCCGTCCCTTCCTGACCTGACCCCAGTGCAGGGGATAAGCTTCAGACAAGTCTTTCCATGTCCCTCTGCATGACAATAGACTTCCTCCCCTCTCCCATTCCACAGGTCCACCCACCCGGGACATCCACCTTTGTCATTAGCTCAGGAGAGGATGCAAGATGAGAATCTCTGCTATTGTGTGGGGAGACTCAGTTTCCTGGGTTTCCCCCATGGACACATGTTCTTCAGCTGGGTCTGATTTTCTCCAGACAAGCTGTCTTGGGAAGGATTTGGCCAGCCCTAAGAAGCTGAAGGGAAAGGGCGGAGGGGGGTTCTCTCTCTGCCCCCGACAGCCCCGAGCTGGGTCGGTCCCTCAGACCCGGCCAGGGGCAGCCCATCCCCCGGCGCCCTTCCCCGGGGCATCCAAGGGCAGGCTCGGCGCCAGCCCCACCCCGCTCGCCACTGCCCGACCATCGTCCTCCCTCGGGGGGCCTGGGCAGGACAGGGACCCGGCTGTGGGAGGCCTCCAGATCTCAGGCCTGGCACACCGTTTACCAGGCTGCTTCCTCCTCTGACGGGGGCCCAGCACACGCCCCAGGAGACTTGGCAGCCGCCCCCAGGGCTCTATCCTCTGGAACTCGTCCCCTTGGAAGGGGCCTGGCCCAGGTGCCAGGTTCGGCTGGTCGGCCAGCCTCCTTTGGAGAAAGCAGGCAAGCCGAGCCAGGCTTGCAGTGGCCCTGGCGTGACACCTGCCACCTCAGGCAGAGGGCCTCCCGCGTGCCCTCCATGGCGGGTTTCTCCCCGGAGCCGTGGCCTGGGCACTAGGAAGGCCGGGCCTCCCCGACTCCCGGGAGGAGGGGCTAGCCCAGTTGCGCCCTGGCCCCCAAACCCTCTGGTGCCATCTGCCTGTCTCGGCACTTCTGACTCCACAGAGCCTTTCCTACATCTGGGCTGCCTGCCGTGGCAAAGTGCAGGCGTGGGGTGAGGCCATGCCTTCTCTTTCCAGGAAAAAGTGAGCCCCTGGCCGAAGCAGCAGGCCCAGGCAGAGCCTTGAGCTTGAAGCCCAGTAGGTCTGTGGCCCTCAGGGCCAGAGCAATGCTTTCAAGGCAGGGAAGCGGCCTGCAAGCTGAGTGGGAGTGGGGGAGGGGAGGGAGACAGCTGAAGCCGAGTCCAGAAGGGCGGCGATGGAAGAGCTGCAGCTGGGTCAGAGCCTGGAGGGAGGGCAGGGCCTTCACTGAGGAGCCCCCCCCCCCCCGAGGCCAGCCCTAGGACCCGGCGGTCGCGCATGCGCCCTTGGCCTGTGCGGTGTGTGGGTGCTTGAACCCAAGCCCGCAGGGCTCCCGGAGCGGCCAGAGAAAGAAGGGCCCATGGAGAGGTAGGCGAGGTGGGCAGGGGGCGCCACCTTACTCTCCTCAGCTCCCTGAGGGAGAGAGAGAGAGACAGAGACAGAGAGAGAGATCCCTGACCTCTGAGTCTCTGCCTCCACCGCTGGCTGGTGCCAACTCACGCGCCATCCCACTTCCAGCCATCACCCCCACGCCTGCCCCGGGGCCAGCCCCACCACAGAGAGGCCGGTTCCTTCCTGCTCACCTCTGTGCTGTCCCTTCCCGACCTGACCCCAGTGCAGGGGATAAGCTTCAGACAAGTCTTTCCATGTCCCTCTGCATGACAATAGACTTCCTACCCTCTCCCATTCCACAGGCCCACCCGGGACATCCACCTTTGTCATTAGCTCAGGAGAGGATGCAAGATGAGAATCTCTGCTATTGTGTGGGGAGACTCAGTTTCCCGGGTTTCCCCCATGGACACATGTTCTTCAGCTGGGTCTGATTTTCTCCAGACAAGCTGTCTTGGGAAGGATTTGGCCAGCCCTAAGAACCTGAAGGGAAAGGGCGGAGGGGGGTTCTCTCTCTGCCCCCGACAGCCCCGAGCTGGGTCGGTCCCTCAGACCTGGCCAGGGGCAGCCCATCCCCCGGCGCCCTTCCCCGGGGCATCCAAGGGCAGGCTCGGCGCCAGCCCCACCCCGCTCGCCACTGCCCGACCATCGTCCTCCCTCGGGGGGCCTGGGCAGGACAGGGACCCGGCTGTGGGAGGCCTCCAGATCTCAGGCCTGGCACACCGTTTACCAGGCTGCTTCCTCCTCTGACGGGGGCCCAGCACACGCCCCAGGAGACTTGGCAGCCGCCCCCAGGGCTCTATCCTCTGGAACTCGTCCCCTTGGAAGGGGCCTGGCCCAGGTGCCAGGTTCGGCTGGTCGGCCAGCCTCCTTTGGAGAAAGCAGGCAAGCCGAGCCAGGCTTGCAGTGGCCCTGGCGTGACACCTGCCACCTCAGGCAGAGGGCCTCCCGCGTGCCCTCCATGGCGGGTTTCTCCCCGGAGCCGTGGCCTGGGCACTAGGAAGGCCGGGCCTCCCCGACTCCCGGGAGGAGGGGCTAGCCCAGTTGCGCCCTGGCCCCCAAACCCTCTGGTGCCATCTGCCTGTCTCGGCACTTCTGACTCCACAGAGCCTTTCCTACATCTGGGCTGCCTGCCGTGGCAAAGTGCAGGCGTGGGGTGAGGCCATGCCTTCTCTTTCCAGGAAAAAGTGAGCCCCTGGCCGAAGCAGCAGGCCCAGGCAGAGCCTTGAGCTTGAAGCCCAGTAGGTCTGTGGCCCTCAGGGCCAGAGCAATGCTTTCAAGGCAGGGAAGCGGCCTGCAAGCTGAGTGGGAGTGGGGGAGGGGAGGGAGACAGCTGAAGCCGAGTCCAGAAGGGCGGCGATGGAAGAGCTGCAGCTGGGTCAGAGCCTGGAGGGAGGGCAGGGCCTTCACTGAGGAGCCCCCCCCCCCCCCGAGGCCAGCCCTAGGACCCGGCGGTCGCGCATGCGCCCTTGGCCTGTGCGGTGTGTGGGTGCTTGAACCCAAGCCCGCAGGGCTCCCGGAGCGGCCAGAGAAAGAAGGGCCCATGGAGAGGTAGGCGAGGTGGGCAGGGGGCGCCACCTTACTCTCCTCAGCTCCCTGAGGGAGAGAGAGAGAGACAGAGACAGAGAGAGAGATCCCTGACCTCTGAGTCTCTGCCTCCACCGCTGGCTGGTGCCAACTCACGCGCCATCCCACTTCCAGCCATCACCCCCACGCCTGCCCCGGGGCCAGCCCCACCACAGAGAGGCCGGTTCCTTCCTGCTCACCTCTGTGCCGTCCCTTCCCGACCTGACCCCAGTGCAGGCGATAAGCTTCAGACAAGTCTTTCCATGTCCCTCTGCATGACAATAGACTTCCTCCCCTCTCCCATTCCACAGGTCCACCCACCCGGGACATCCACCTTTGTCATTAGCTCAGGAGAGGATGCAAGATGAGAATCTCTGCTATTGTGTGGGGAGACTCAGTTTCCCGGGTTTCCCCGATGGACACATGTTCTTCAGCTGGGTCTGATTTTCTCCAGACAAGCTGTCTTGGGAAGGATTTGGCCAGCCCTAAGAAGCTGAAGGGAAAGGGCGGAGGGGGGTTCTCTCTCTGCCCCCGACAGCCCCGAGCTGGGTCGGTCCCTCAGACCCGGCCAGGGGCAGCCCATCCCCCGGCGCCCTTCCCCGGGGCATCCAAGGGCAGGCTCGGCGCCAGCCCCACCCCGCTCGCCACTGCCCGACCATCGTCCTCCCTCGGGGGGCCTGGGCAGGACAGGGACCCGGCTGTGGGAGGCCTCCAGATCTCAGGCCTGGCACACCGTTTACCAGGCTGCTTCCTCCTCTGACGGGGGCCCAGCACACGCCCCAGGAGACTTGGCAGCCTCCCCCAGGGCTCTATCCTCTGGAACTCGTGCCCTTGGAAGGGGCCTGGCCCAGGTGCCAGGTTCGGCTGGTCGGCCAGCCTCCTTTGGAGAAAGCAGGCAAGCCGAGCCAGGCTTGCAGTGGCCCTGGCGTGACACCTGCCACCTCAGGCAGAGGGCCTCCCGCGTGCCCTCCATGGCGGGTTTCTCCCCGGAGCCGTGGCCTGGGCACTAGGAAGGCCGGGCCTCCCCGACTCCCGGGAGGAGGGGCTAGCCCAGTTGCGCCCTGGCCCCCAAACCCTCTGGTGCCATCTGCCTGTCTCGGCACTTCTGACTCCACAGAGCCTTTCCTACATCTGGGCTGCCTCCCGTGGCAAAGTGCAGGCGTGGGGTGAGGCCATGCCTTCTCTTTCCAGGAAAAAGTGAGCCCCTGGCCGAAGCAGCAGGCCCAGGCAGAGCCTTGAGCTTGAAGCCCAGTAGGTCTGTGGCCCTCAGGGCCAGAGCAATGCTTTCAAGGCAGGGAAGCGGCCTGCAAGCTGAGTGGGAGTGGGGGAGGGGAGGGAGACAGCTGAAGCCGAGTCCAGAAGGGCGGCGATGGAAGAGCGGCAGCTGGGTCAGAGCCTGGAGGGAGGGCAGGGCCTTCACTGAGGAGCCCCCCCCCCCCCCCGAGGCCAGCCCTAGGCCCCGGCGGTCGCGCATGCGCCCTTGGCCTGTGCGGTGTGTGGGTGCTTGAACCCAAGCCCGCAGGGCTCCCGGAGCGGCCAGAGAAAGAAGGGCCCATGGAGAGGTAGGCGAGGTGGGCAGGGGGCGCCACCTTACTCTCCTCAGCTCCCTGAGGGAGAGAGAGAGAGACAGAGACAGAGAGAGAGATCCCTGACCTCTGAGTCTCTGCCTCCACCGCTGGCTGGTGCCAACTCACGCGCCATCCCACTTCCAGCCATCACCCCCACGCCTGCCCCGGGGCCAGCCCCACCACAGAGAGGCCGGTTCGTTCCTGCTCACCTCTGTGCCGTCCCTTCCCGACCTGACCCCAGTGCAGGGGATAAGCTTCAGACAAGTCTTTCCATGTCCCTCTGCATGACAATAGACTTCCTCCCCTCTCCCATTCCACAGGCCCACCCGGGACATCCACCTTTGTCATTAGCTCAGGAGAGGATGCAAGATGAGAATCTCTGCTATTGTGTGGGGAGACTCAGTTTCCCGGGTTTCCCCCATGGACACATGTTCTTCAGCTGGGTCTGATTTTCTCCAGACAAGCTGTCTTGGGAAGGATTTGGCCAGCCCTAAGAAGCTGAAGGGAAAGGGCGGAGGGGGGTTCTCTCTCTGCCCCCGACAGCCCCGAGCTGGGTCGGTCCCTCAGACCCGGCCAGGGGCAGCCCATCCCCCGGCGCCCTTCCCCGGGGCATCCAAGGGCAGGCTCGGCGCCAGCCCCACCCCGCTCGCCACTGCCCGACCATCGTCCTCCCTCGGGGGGCCTGGGCAGGACAGGGACCCGGCTGTGGGAGGCCTCCAGATCTCAGGCCTGGCACACCGTTTACCAGGCTGCTTCCTCCTCTGACGGGGGCCCAGCACACGCCCCAGGAGACTTGGCAGCCGCCCCCAGGGCTCTATCCTCTGGAACTCGTCCCCTTGGAAGGGGCCTGGCCCAGGTGCCAGGTTCGGCTGGTCGGCCAGCCTCCTTTGGAGAAAGCAGGCAAGCCGAGCCAGGCTTGCAGTGGCCCTGGCGTGACACCTGCCACCTCAGGCAGAGGGCCTCCCGCGTGCCCTCCATGGCGGGTTTCTCCCCGGAGCCGTGGCCTGGGCACTAGGAAGGCCGGGCCTCCCCGACTCCCGGGAGGAGGGGCTAGCCCAGTTGCGCCCTGGCCCCCAAACCCTCTGGTGCCATCTGCCTGTCTCGGCACTTCTGA
This sequence comes from Diceros bicornis minor, assembly GCF_020826845.1. Classification (NCBI taxonomy): domain Eukaryota; kingdom Metazoa; phylum Chordata; class Mammalia; order Perissodactyla; family Rhinocerotidae; genus Diceros; species Diceros bicornis. The sequence goes on along the minus strand of NC_080770.1, from coordinate 41,117,489 downwards.
CTCCACAGAGCCTTTCCCACATCTGGGCTGCCTCCCGTGGCAAAGTGCAGGCGTGGGGTGAGGCCATGCCTTCTCTTTCCAGGAAAAAGTGAGCCCCTGGCCGAAGCAGCAGGCCCAGGCAGAGCCTTGAGCTTGAAGCCCAGTAGGTCTGTGGCCCTCAGGGCCAGAGCAATGCTTTCAAGGCAGGGAAGCGGCCTGCAAGCTGAGTGGGAGTGGGGGAGGGGAGGGAGACAGCTGAAGCCGAGTCCAGAAGGGCGGCGATGGAAGAGCTGCAGCTGGGTCAGAGCCTGGAGGGAGGGCGGGGCCTTCACTGAGGAGCCCCCCCCCCCCGAGGCCAGCCCTAGGCCCTGGCGGTCGCGCATGCGCCCTTGGCCTGTGCGGTGTGTGGGTGCTTGAACCCAAGCCCGCAGGGCTCCCGGAGCGGCCAGAGAAAGAAGGGCCCATGGAGAGGTAGGCGAGGTGGGCAGGGGGCGCCACCTTACTCTCCTCAGCTCCCTGAGGGAGAGAGAGAGAGACAGAGACAGAGAGAGAGATCCCTGACCTCTGAGTCTCTGCCTCCACCGCTGGCTGGTGCCAACTCACGCGCCATCCCACTTCCAGCCATCACCCCCACGCCTGCCCCGGGGCCAGCCCCACCACAGAGAGGCCGGTTCCTTCCTGCTCACCTCTGTGCTGTCCCTTCCCGACCTGACCCCAGTGCAGGGGATAAGCTTCAGACAAGTCTTTCCATGTCCCTCTGCATGACAATAGACTTCCTCCCCTCTCCCATTCCACAGGCCCACCCGGGACATCCACCTTTGTCATTAGCTCAGGAGAGGATGCAAGATGAGAATCTCTGCTATTGTGTGGGGAGACTCAGTTTCCCGGGTTTCCCCCATGGACACATGTTCTTCAGCTGGGTCTGATTTTCTCCAGACAAGCTGTCTTGGGAAGGATTTGGCCAGCCCTAAGAACCTGAAGGGAAAGGGCGGAGGGGGGTTCTCTCTCTGCCCCCGACAGCCCCGAGCTGGGTCGGTCCCTCAGACCTGGCCAGGGGCAGCCCATCCCCCGGCGCCCTTCCCCGGGGCATCCAAGGGCAGGCTCGGCGCCAGCCCCACCCCGCTCGCCACTGCCCGACCATCGTCCTCCCTCGGGGGGCCTGGGCAGGACAGGGACCCGGCTGTGGGAGGCCTCCAGATCTCAGGCCTGGCACACCGTTTACCAGGCTGCTTCCTCCTCTGACGGGGGCCCAGCACACGCCCCAGGAGACTTGGCAGCCGCCCCCAGGGCTCTATCCTCTGGAACTCGTCCCCTTGGAAGGGGCCTGGCCCAGGTGCCAGGTTCGGCTGGTCGGCCAGCCTCCTTTGGAGAAAGCAGGCAAGCCGAGCCAGGCTTGCAGTGGCCCTGGCGTGACACCTGCCACCTCAGGCAGAGGGCCTCCCGCGTGCCCTCCATGGCGGGTTTCTCCCCGGAGCCGTGGCCTGGGCACTAGGAAGGCCGGGCCTCCCCGACTCCCGGGAGGAGGGGCTAGCCCAGTTGCGCCCTGGCCCCCAAACCCTCTGGTGCCATCTGCCTGTCTCGGCACTTCTGACTCCACAGAGCCTTTCCTACATCTGGGCTGCCTGCCGTGGCAAAGTGCAGGCGTGGGGTGAGGCCATGCCTTCTCTTTCCAGGAAAAAGTGAGCCCCTGGCCGAAGCAGCAGGCCCAGGCAGAGCCTTGAGCTTGAAGCCCAGTAGGTCTGTGGCCCTCAGGGCCAGAGCAATGCTTTCAAGGCAGGGAAGCGGCCTGCAAGCTGAGTGGGAGTGGGGGAGGGGAGGGAGACAGCTGAAGCCGAGTCCAGAAGGGCGGCGATGGAAGAGCTGCAGCTGGGTCAGAGCCTGGAGGGAGGGCGGGGCCTTCACTGAGGAGCCCCCCCCCCTCCGAGGCCAGCCCTAGGCCCCGGCGGTCGTGCATGCGCCCTTGGCCTGTGCGGTGTGTGGGGGCTTGAACCCAAGCCCGCAGGGCTCCCGGAGCGGCCAGAGAAAGAAGGGCCCATGGAGAGGTAGGCGAGGTGGGCAGGGGGCGCCACCTTACTCTCCTCAGCTCCCTGAGGGAGAGAGAGAGAGACAGAGACAGAGAGAGAGATCCCTGACCTCTGAGTCTCTGCCTCCACCGCTGGCTGGTGTCAACTCACGCGCCATCCCACTTCCAGCCATCACCCCCACGCCTGCCCCGGGGCCAGCCCCACCACAGAGAGGCCGGTTCGTTCCTGCTCACCTCTGTGCCGTCCCTTCCCGACCTGACCCCAGTGCAGGGGATAAGCTTCAGACAAGTCTTTCCATGTCCCTCTGCATGACAATAGACTTCCTCCCCTCTCCCATTCCACAGGCCCACCCGGGACATCCACCTTTGTCATTAGCTCAGGAGAGGATGCAAGATGAGAATCTCTGCTATTGTGTGGGGAGACTCAGTTTCCCGGGTTTCCCCCATGGACACATGTTCTTCAGCTGGGTCTGATTTTCTCCAGACAAGCTGTCTTGGGAAGGATTTGGCCAGCCCTAAGAACCTGAAGGGAAAGGGCGGAGGGGGGTTCTCTCTCTGCCCCCGACAGCCCCGAGCTGGGTCGGTCCCTCAGACCTGGCCAGGGGCAGCCCATCCCCCGGCGCCCTTCCCCGGGGCATCCAAGGGCAGGCTCGGCGCCAGCCCCACCCCGCTCGCCACTGCCCGACCATCGTCCTCCCTCGGGGGGCCTGGGCAGGACAGGGACCCGGCTGTGGGAGGCCTCCAGATCTCAGGCCTGGCACACCGTTTACCAGGCTGCTTCCTCCTCTGACGGGGGCCCAGCACACGCCCCAGGAGACTTGGCAGCCGCCCCCAGGGCTCTATCCTCTGGAACTCGTCCCCTTGGAAGGGGCCTGGCCCAGGTGCCAGGTTCGGCTGGTCGGCCAGCCTCCTTTGGAGAAAGCAGGCAAGCCGAGCCAGGCTTGCAGTGGCCCTGGCGTGACACCTGCCACCTCAGGCAGAGGGCCTCCCGCGTGCCCTCCATGGCGGGTTTCTCCCCGGAGCCGTGGCCTGGGCACTAGGAAGGCCGGGCCTCCCCGACTCCCGGGAGGAGGGGCTAGCCCAGTTGCGCCCTGGCCCCCAAACCCTCTGGTGCCATCTGCCTGTCTCGGCACTTCTGACTCCACAGAGCCTTTCCTACATCTGGGCTGCCTGCCGTGGCAAAGTGCAGGCGTGGGGTGAGGCCATGCCTTCTCTTTCCAGGAAAAAGTGAGCCCCTGGCCGAAGCAGCAGGCCCAGGCAGAGCCTTGAGCTTGAAGCCCAGTAGGTCTGTGGCCCTCAGGGCCAGAGCAATGCTTTCAAGGCAGGGAAGCGGCCTGCAAGCTGAGTGGGAGTGGGGGAGGGGAGGGAGACAGCTGAAGCCGAGTCCAGAAGGGCGGCGATGGAAGAGCTGCAGCTGGGTCAGAGCCTGGAGGGAGGGCGGGGCCTTCACTGAGGAGCCCCCCCCCCCCCCCGAGGCCAGCCCTAGGCCCTGGCGGTCGCGCATGCGCCCTTGGCCTGTGCGGTGTGTGGGTGCTTGAACCCAAGCCCGCAGGGCTCCCGGAGCGGCCAGAGAAAGAAGGGCCCATGGAGAGGTAGGCGAGGTGGGCAGGGGGCGCCACCTTACTCTCCTCAGCTCCCTGAGGGAGAGAGAGAGAGACAGAGACAGAGAGAGAGATCCCTGACCTCTGAGTCTCTGCCTCCACCGCTGGCTGGTGCCAACTCACGCGCCATCCCACTTCCAGCCATCACCCCCACGCCTGCCCCGGGGCCAGCCCCACCACAGAGAGGCCGGTTGGTTCCTGCTCACCTCTGTGCCGTCCCTTCCCGACCTGACCCCAGTGCAGGGGATAAGCTTCAGACAAGTCTTTTCCATGTCCCTCTGCATGACAATAGACTTCCTCCCCTCTCCCATTCCACAGGTCCACCCACCCGGGACATCCACCTTTGTCATTAGCTCAGGAGAGGATGCAAGATGAGAATCTCTGCTATTGTGTGGGGAGACTCAGTTTCCCGGGTTTCCCCCATGGACACATGTTCTTCAGCTGGGTCTGATTTTCTCCAGACAAGCTGTCTTGGGAAGGATTTGGCCAGCCCTAAGAACCTGAAGGGAAAGGGCGGAGGGGGGTTCTCTCTCTGCCCCCGACAGCCCCGAGCTGGGTCGGTCCCTCAGACCTGGCCAGGGGCAGCCCATCCCCCGGCGCCCTTCCCCGGGGCATCCAAGGGCAGGCTCGGCGCCAGCCCCACCCCGCTCGCCACTGCCCGACCATCGTCCTCCCTCGGGGGGCCTGGGCAGGACAGGGACCCGGCTGTGGGAGGCCTCCAGATCTCAGGCCTGGCACACCGTTTACCAGGCTGCTTCCTCCTCTGACGGGGGCCCAGCACACGCCCCAGGAGACTTGGCAGCCGCCCCCAGGGCTCTATCCTCTGGAACTCGTCCCCTTGGAAGGGGCCTGGCCCAGGTGCCAGGTTCGGCTGGTCGGCCAGCCTCCTTTGGAGAAAGCAGGCAAGCCGAGCCAGGCTTGCAGTGGCCCTGGCGTGACACCTGCCACCTCAGGCAGAGGGCCTCCCGCGTGCCCTCCATGGCGGGTTTCTCCCCGGAGCCGTGGCCTGGGCACTAGGAAGGCCGGGCCTCCCCGACTCCCGGGAGGAGGGGCTAGCCCAGTTGCGCCCTGGCCCCCAAACCCTCTGGTGCCATCTGCCTGTCTCGGCACTTCTGACTCCACAGAGCCTTTCCTACATCTGGGCTGCCTGCCGTGGCAAAGTGCAGGCGTGGGGTGAGGCCATGCCTTCTCTTTCCAGGAAAAAGTGAGCCCCTGGCCGAAGCAGCAGGCCCAGGCAGAGCCTTGAGCTTGAAGCCCAGTAGGTCTGTGGCCCTCAGGGCCAGAGCAATGCTTTCAAGGCAGGGAGGCGGCCTGCAAGCTGAGTGGGAGTGGGGGAGGGGAGGGAGACAGCTGAAGCCGAGTCCAGAAGGGCGGCGATGGAAGAGCTGCAGCTGGGTCAGAGCCTGGAGGGAGGGCGGGGCCTTCACTGAGGAGCCCCCCCCCCCCCCGAGGCCAGCCATAGGCCCCGGCGGTCGCGCATGCGCCCTTGGCCTGTGCGGTGTGTGGGTGCTTGAACCCAAGCCCGCAGGGCTCCCGGAGCGGCCAGAGAAAGAAGGGCCCATGGAGAGGTAGGCGAGGTGGGCAGGGGGCGCCACCTTACTCTCCTCAGCTCCCTGAGGGAGAGAGAGAGAGACAGAGACAGAGAGAGAGATCCCTGACCTCTGAGTCTCTGCCTCCACCGCTGGCTGGTGCCAACTCACGCGCCATCCCACTTCCAGCCATCACCCCCACGCCTGCCCCGGGGCCAGCCCCACCACAGAGAGGCCAGTTGGTTCCTGCTCACCTCTGTGCCGTCCCTTCCCGACCTGACCCCAGTGCAGGGGATAAGCTTCAGACAAGTCTTTCCATGTCCCTCTGCATGACAATACACTTCCTCCCCTCTCCCATTCCACAGGCCCACCCGGGACATCCACCTTGGTCATTAGCTCAGGAGAGGATGCAAGATGAGAATCTCTGCTATTGTGTGGGGAGACTCAGTTTCCCGGGTTTCCCCCATGGACACATGTTCTTCAGCTGGGTCTGATTTTCTCCAGACAAGCTGTCTTGGGAAGGATTTGGCCAGCCCTAAGAAGCTGAAGGGAAAGGGCGGAGGGGGGTTCTCTCTCTGCCCCCGACAGCCCCGAGCTGGGTCGGTCCCTCAGACCTGGCCAGGGGCAGCCCATCCCCTGGCGCCCTTCCCCGGGGCATCCAAGGGCAGGCTCGGCGCCAGCCCCACCCCGCTCGCCACTGCCCGACCATCGTCCTCCCTCGGGGGGCCTGGGCAGGACAGGGACCCGGCTGTGGGAGGCCTCCAGATCTCAGGCCTGGCACACCGTTTACCAGGCTGCTTCCTCCTCTGACGGGGGCCCAGCACACGCCCCAGGAGACTTGGCAGCCGCCCCCAGGGCTCTATCCTCTGGAACTCATCCCCTTGGAAGGGGCCTGGCCCAGGTGCCAGGTTCGGCTGGTCGGCCAGCCTCCTTTGGAGAAAGCAGGCAAGCCGAGCCAGGCTTGCAGTGGCCCTGGCGTGACACCTGCCACCTCAGGCAGAGGGCCTCCCGCGTGCCCTCCATGGCGGGTTTCTCCCCGGAGCCGTGGCCTGGGCACTAGGAAGGCCGGGCCTCCCCGACTCCCGGGAGGAGGGGCTAGCCCAGTTGCGCCCTGGCCCCCAAACCCTCTGGTGCCATCTGCCTGTCTCGGCACTTCTGACTCCACAGAGCCTTTCCTACATCTGGGCTGCCTGCCGTGGCAAAGTGCAGGCGTGGGGTGAGGCCATGCCTTCTCTTTCCAGGAAAAAGTGAGCCCCTGGCCGAAGCAGCAGGCCCAGGCAGAGCCTTGAGCTTGAAGCCCAGTAGGTCTGTGGCCCTCAGGGCCAGAGCAATGCTTTCAAGGCAGGGAAGCGGCCTGCAAGCTGAGTGGGAGTGGGGGAGGGGAGGGAGACAGCTGAAGCCGAGTCCAGAAGGGCGGCGATGGAAGAGCTGCAGCTGGGTCAGAGCCTGGAGGGAGGGCGGGGCCTTCACTGAGGAGCCCCCCCCCCCCCCCCGAGGCCAGCCCTAGGCCCCGGCGGTCGCGCATGCGCCCTTGGCCTGTGCGGTGTGTGGGTGCTTGAACCCAAGCCCGCAGGGCTCCCGGAGCGGCCAGAGAAAGAAGGGCCCATGGAGAGGTAGGCGAGGTGGGCAGGGGGCGCCACCTTACTCTCCTCAGCTCCCTGAGGGAGAGAGAGAGAGACAGAGACAGAGAGAGAGATCCCTGACCTCTGAGTCTCTGCCTCCACCGCTGGCTGGTGCCAACTCACGCGCCATCCCACTTACAGCCATCACCCCCACGCCTGCCCCGGGGCCAGCCCCACCACAGAGAGGCCAGTTGGTTCCTGCTCACCTCTGTGCCGTCCCTTCCCGACCTGACCCCAGTGCAGGGGATACGCTTCAGACAAGTCTTTCCATGTCCCTCTGCATGACAATAGACTTCCTCCCCTCTCCCATTCCACAGGCCCACCCGGGACATCCACCTTGGTCATTAGCTCAGGAGAGGATGCAAGATGAGAATCTCTGCTATTGTGTGGGGAGACTCAGTTTCCCGGGTTTCCCCCATGGACACATGTTCTTCAGCTGGGTCTGATTTTCTCCAGACAAGCTGTCTTGGGAAGGATTTGGCCAGCCCTAAGAAGCTGAAGGGAAAGGGCGGAGGGGGGTTCTCTCTCTGCCCCCGTCAGCCCCGAGCTGGGTCGGTCCCTCAGACCTGGCCAGGGGCAGCCCATCCCCTGGCGCCCTTCCCCGGGGCATCCAAGGGCAGGCTCGGCGCCAGCCCCACCCCGCTCGCCACTGCCCGACCATCGTCCTCCCTCGGGGGGCCTGGGCAGGACAGGGACCCGGCTGTGGGAGGCCTCCAGATCTCAGGCCTGGCACACCGTTTACCAGGCTGCTTCCTCCTCTGACGGGGGCCCAGCACACGCCCCAGGAGACTTGGCAGCCGCCCCCAGGGCTCTATCCTCTGGAACTCGTCCCCTTGGAAGGGGCCTGGCCCAGGTGCCAGGTTCGGCTGGTCGGCCAGCCTCCTTTGGAGAAAGCAGGCAAGCCGAGCCAGGCTTGCAGTGGCCCTGGCGTGACACCTGCCACCTCAGGCAGAGGGCCTCCCGCGTGCCCTCCATGGCGGGTTTCTCCCCGGAGCCGTGGCCTGGGCACTAGGAAGGCCGGGCCTCCCCGACTCCCGGGAGGAGGGGCTAGCCCAGTTGCGCCCTGGCCCCCAAACCCTCTGGTGCCATCTGCCTGTCTCGGCACTTCTGACTCCACAGAGCCTTTCCTACATCTGGGCTGCCTGCCGTGGCAAAGTGCAGGCGTGGGGTGAGGCCATGCCTTCTCTTTCCAGGAAAAAGTGAGCCCCTGGCCGAAGCAGCAGGCCCAGGCAGAGCCTTGAGCTTGAAGCCCAGTAGGTCTGTGGCCCTCAGGGCCAGAGCAATGCTTTCAAGGCAGGGAAGCGGCCTGCAAGCTGAGTGGGAGTGGGGGAGGGGAGGGAGACAGCTGAAGCCGAGTCCAGAAGGGCGGCGATGGAAGAGCTGCAGCTGGGTCAGAGCCTGGAGGGAGGGCGGGGCCTTCACTGAGGAGCCCCCCCCCCCCCCGAGGCCAGCCCTAGGCCCCGGCGGTCGCGCATGCGCCCTTGGCCTGTGCGGTGTGTGGGTGCTTGAACCCAAGCCCGCAGGGCTCCCGGAGCGGCCAGAGAAAGAAGGGCCCATGGAGAGGTAGGCGAGGTGGGCAGGGGGCGCCACCTTACTCTCCTCAGCTCCCTGAGGGAGAGAGAGAGAGACAGAGACAGAGAGAGAGATCCCTGACCTCTGAGTCTCTGCCTCCACCGCTGGCTGGTGCCAACTCACGCGCCATCCCACTTACAGCCATCACCCCCACGCCTGCCCCGGGGCCAGCCCCACCACAGAGAGGCCAGTTGGTTCCTGCTCACCTCTGTGCCGTCCCTTCCCGACCTGACCCCAGTGCAGGGGATAAGCTTCAGACAAGTCTTTCCATGTCCCTCTGCATGACAATAGACTTCCTCCCCTCTCCCATTCCACAGGTCCACCCACCCGGGACATCCACCTTTGTCATTAGCTCAGGAGAGGATGCAAGATGAGAATCTCTGCTATTGTGTGGGGAGACTCAGTTTCCCGGGTTTCCCCCATGGACACATGTTCTTCAGCTGGGTCTGATTTTCTCCAGACAAGCTGTCTTGGGAAGGATTTGGCCAGCCCTAAGAAGCTGAAGGGAAAGGGCGGAGGGGGGTTCTCTCTCTGCCCCCGACAGCCCCGAGCTGGGTCGGTCCCTCAGACCTGGCCAGGGGCAGCCCATCCCCCGGCGCCCTTCCCCGGGGCATCCAAGGGCAGGCTCGGCGCCAGCCCCACCCCGCTCGCCACTGCCCGACCATCGTCCTCCCTCGGGGGGCCTGGGCAGGACAGGGACCCGGCTGTGGGAGGCCTCCGGATCTCAGGCCTGGCACACCGTTTACCAGGCTGCTTCCTCCTCTGACGGGGGCCCAACACACGCCCCAGGAGACTTGGCAGCCGCCCCCAGGGCTCTATCCTCTGGAACTCGTCCCCTTGGAAGGGGCCTGGCCCAGGTGCCAGGTTCGGCTGGTCGGCCAGCCTCCTTTGGAGAAAGCAGGCAAGCCGAGCCAGGCTTGCAGTGGCCCTGGCGTGACACCTGCCACCTCAGGCAGAGGGCCTCCCGCGTGCCCTCCATGGCGGGTTTCTCCCCGGAGCCGTGGCCTGGGCACTAGGAAGGCCGGGCCTCCCCGACTCCCGGGAGGAGGGGCTAGCCCAGTTGCGCCCTGGCCCCCAAACCCTCTGGTGCCATCTGCCTGTCTCGGCACTTCTGACTCCACAGAGCCTTTCCTACATCTGGGCTGCCTGCCGTGGCAAAGTGCAGGCGTGGGGTGAGGCCATGCCTTCTCTTTCCAGGAAAAAGTGAGCCCCTGGCCGAAGCAGCAGGCCCAGGCAGAGCCTTGAGCTTGAAGCCCAGTAGGTCTGTGGCCCTCAGGGCCAGAGCAATGCTTTCAAGGCAGGGAAGCGGCCTGCAAGCTGAGTGGGAGTGGGGGAGGGGAGGGAGACAGCTGAAGCCGAGTCCAGAAGGGCGGCGATGGAAGAGCTGCAGCTGGGTCAGAGCCTGGAGGGAGGGCGGGGCCTTCACTGAGGAGCCCCCCCAACCCCGAGGCCAGCCCTAGGCCCCGGCGGTCGCGCATGCGCCCTTGGCCTGTGCGGTGTGTGGGTGCTTGAACCCAAGCCCGCAGGGCTCCCGGAGCGGCCAGAGAAAGAAGGGCCCATGGAGAGGTAGGCGAGGTGGGCAGGGGGCGCCACCTTACTCTCCTCAGCTCCCTGAGGGAGAGAGAGAGAGACAGAGACAGAGAGAGAGATCCCTGACCTCTGAGTCTCTGCCTCCACCGCTGGCTGGTGCCAACTCACGCGCCATCCCACTTCCAGCCATCACCCCCACGCCTGCCCCGGGGCCAGCCCCACCACAGAGAGGCCGGTTGGTTCCTGCTCACCTCTGTGCCGTCCCTTCCCGACCTGACCCCAGTGCAGGGGATAAGCTTCAGACAAGTCTTTCCATGTCCCTCTGCATGACAATAGACTTCCTCCCCTCTCCCATTCCACAGGTCCACCCACCCGGGACATCCACCTTTGTCATTAGCTCAGGAGAGGATGCAAGATGAGAATCTCTGCTATTGTGTGGGGAGACTCAGTTTCCCGGGTTTCCCCCATGGACACATGTTCTTCAGCTGGGTCTGATTTTCTCCAGACAAGCTGTCTTGGGAAGGATTTGGCCAGCCCTAAGAACCTGAAGGGAAAGGGCGGAGGGGGGTTCTCTCTCTGCCCCCGACAGCCCCGAGCTGGGTCGGTCCCTCAGACCTGGCCAGGGGCAGCCCATCCCCCGGCGCCCTTCCCCGGGGCATCCAAGGGCAGGCTCGGCGCCAGCCCCACCCCGCTCGCCACTGCCCGACCATCGTCCTCCCTCGGGGGGCCTGGGCGGGACAGGGACCCGGCTGTGGGAGGCCTCCAGATCTCAGGCCTGGCACACCGTTTACCAGGCTGCTTCCTCCTCTGACGGGGGCCCAGCACACGCCCCAGGAGACTTGGCAGCCGCCCCCAGGGCTCTATCCTCTGGAACTCGTCCCCTTGGAAGGGGCCTGGCCCAGGTGCCAGGTTCGGCTGGTCGGCCAGCCTCCTTTGGAGAAAGCAGGCAAGCCGAGCCAGGCTTGCAGTGGCCCTGGCGTGACACCTGCCACCTCAGGCAGAGGGCCTCCCGCGTGCCCTCCATGGCGGGTTTCTCCCCGGAGCCGTGGCCTGGGCACTAGGAAGGCCGGGCCTCCCCGACTCCCGGGAGGAGGGGCTAGCCCAGTTGCGCCCTGGCCCCCAAACCCTCTGGTGCCATCTGCCTGTCTCGGCACTTCTGACTCCACAGAGCCTTTCCTACATCCGGGCTGACTGCCGTGGCAAAGTGTAGGCGTGGGGTGAGGCCATGCCTTCTCTTTCCAGGAAAAAGTGAGCCCCTGGCCGAAGCAGCAGGCCCAGGCAGAGCCTTGAGCTTGAAGCCCAGTAGGTCTGTGGCCCTCAGGGCCAGAGCAATGCTTTCAAGGCAGGGAAGCGGCCTGCAAGCTGAGTGGGAGTGGGGGAGGGGAGGGAGACAGCTGAAGCCGAGTCCAGAAGGGCGGCGATGGAAGAGCTGCAGCTGGGTCAGAGCCTGGAGGGAGGGCGGGGCCTTCACTGAGGACCCCCCCCCCCCCGAGGCCAGCCCTAGGCCCCGGCGGTCGCGCATGCGCCCTTGGCCTGTGCGGTGTGTGGGTGCTTGAACCCAAGCCCGCAGGGCTCCCGGAGCGGCCAGAGAAAGAAGGGCCCATGGAGAGGTAGGCGAGGTGGGCAGGGGGCGCCACCTTACTCTCCTCAGCTCGCTGAGGGAGAGAGAGAGAGACAGAGACAGAGAGAGAGATCCCTGACCTCTGAGTCTCTGCCTCCACCGCTGGCTGGTGCCAACTCACGCGCCATCCCACTTCCAGCCATCACCCCCACGCCTGCCCCGGGGCCAGCCCCACCACAGAGAGGCCGGTTGGTTCCTGCTCACCTCTGTGCCGTCCCTTCCCGACCTGACCCCAGTGCAGGGGATAAGCTTCAGACAAGTCTTTCCATGTCCCTCTGCATGACAATAGACTTCCTCCCCTCTCCCATTCCACAGGTCCACCCACCCGGGACATCCACCTTTGTCATTAGCTCAGGAGAGGATGCAAGATGAGAATCTCTGCTATTGTGTGGGGAGACTCAGTTTCCCGGGTTTCCCCCATGGACACATGTTCTTCAGCTGGGTCTGATTTTCTCCAGACAAGCTGTCTTGGGAAGGATTTGGCCAGCCCTAAGAAGCTGGAGGGAAAGGGCGGAGGGGGGTTCTCTCTCTGCCCCCGACAGCCCCGAGCTGGGTCGGTCCCTCAGACCTGGCCAGGGGCAGCCCATCCCCCGGCGCCCTTCCCCGGGGCATCCAAGGGCAGGCTCGGCGCCAGCCCCACCCCGCTCGCCACTGCCCAATCATCGTCCTCCCTCGGGGGGCCTGGGCTGGACAGGGACCCGGCTGTGGGAGGCCTCCAGATCTCAGGCCTGGCACACCGTTTACCAGGCTGCTTCCTCCTCTGACGGGGGCCCAGCACACGCCCCAGGAGTCTTGGCAGCCGCCCCCAGGGCTCTATCCTCTGCAACTCGTCCCCTTGGAAGGGGCCTGGCCCAGGTGCCAGGTTCGGCTGGTCGGCCAGCCTCCTTTGGAGAAAGCAGGCAAGCCGAGCCAGGCTTGCAGTGGCCCTGGCGTGACACCTGCCACCTCAGGCAGAGGGCCTCCCGCGTGCCCTCCATGGCGGGTTTCTCCCCGGAGCCGTGGCCTGGGCACTAGGAAGGCCGGGCCTCCCCGACTCCCGGGAGGAGGGGCTAGCCCAGTTGCGCCCTGGCCCCCAAACCCTCTGGTGCCATCTGCCTGTCTCGGCACTTCTGACTCCACAGAGCCTTTCCTACATCTGGGCTGCCTGCCGTGGCAAAGTGCAGGCGTGGGGTGAGGCCATGCCTTCTCTTTCCAGGAAAAAGTGAGCCCCTGGCCGAAGCAGCAGGCCCAGGCAGAGCCTTGAGCTTGAAGCCCAGTAGGTCTGTGGCCCTCAGGGCCAGAGCAATGCTTTCAAGGCAGGGAAGCGGCCTGCAAGCTGAGTGGGAGTGGGGGAGGGGAGGGAGACAGCTGAAGCCGAGTCCAGAAGGGCGGCGATGGAAGAGCTGCAGCTGGGTCAGAGCCTGGAGGGAGGGCGGGGCCTTCACTGAGGACCCCCCCCCCCCCCGAGGCCAGCCCTAGGCCCTGGCGGTCGCGCATGCGCCCTTGGCCTGTGCGGTGTGTGGGGGCTTGAACCCAAGCCCGCAGGGCTCCCGGAGCGGCCAGAGAAAGAAGGGCCCATGGAGAGGTAGGCGAGGTGGGCAGGGGGCGCCACCTTACTCTCCTCAGCTCCCTGAGGGAGAGAGAGAGAGACAGAGACAGAGAGAGAGATCCCTGACCTCTGAGTCTCTGCCTCCACCGCTGGCTGGTGCCAACTCACGCGCCATCCCACTTCCAGCCATCACCCCCACGCCTGCCCCGGGGCCAGCCCCACCACAGAGAGGCCGGTTGGTTCCTGCTCACCTCTGTGCCGTCCCTTCCCGACCTGACCCCAGTGCAGGGGATAAGCTTCAGACAAGTCTTTCCATGTCCCTCTGCATGACAATAGACTTCCTCCCCTCTCCCATTCCACAGGTCCACCCACCCGGGACATCCACCTTTGTCATTAGCTCAGGAGAGGATGCAAGATGAGAATCTCTGCTATTGTGTGGGGAGACTCAGTTTCCCGGGTTTCCCCCATGGACACATGTTCTTCAGCTGGGTCTGATTTTCTCCAGACAAGCTGTCTTGGGAAGGATTTGGCCAGCCCTAAGAAGCTGAAGGGAAAGGGCGGAGGGGGGTTCTCTCTCTGCCCCCGACAGCCCCGAGCTGGGTCGGTCCCTCAGACCTGGCCAGGGGCAGCCCATCCCCCGGCGCCCTTCCCCGGGGCATCCAAGGGCAGGCTCGGCGCCAGCCCCACCCCGCTCGCCACTGCCCGACCATCGTCCTCCCTCGGGGGGCCTGGGCAGGACAGGGACCCGGCTGTGGGAGGCCTCCAGATCTCAGGCCTGGCACACCGTTTACCAGGCTGCTTCCTCCTCTGACGGGGGCCCAGCACACGCCCCAGGAGACTTGGCAGCCGCCCCCAGGGCTCTATCCTCTGGAACTCGTCCCCTTGGAAGGGGCCTGGCCCAGGTGCCAGGTTCGGCTGGTCGGCCAGCCTCCTTTGGAGAAAGCAGGCAAGCCGAGCCAGGCTTGCAGTGGCCCTGGCGTGACACCTGCCACCTCAGGCAGAGGGCCTCCCGCGTGCCCTCCATGGCGGGTTTCTCCCCGGAGCCGTGGCCTGGGCACTAGGAAGGCCGGGCCTCCCCGACTCCCGGGAGGAGGGGCTAGCCCAGTTGCGCCCTGGCCCCCAAACCCTCTGGTGCCATCTGCCTGTCTCGGCACTTCTGACTCCACAGAGCCTTTCCTACATCCGGGCTGACTGCCGTGGCAAAGTGTAGGCGTGGGGTGAGGCCATGCCTTCTCTTTCCAGGAAAAAGTGAGCCCCTGGCCGAAGCAGCAGGCCCAGGCAGAGCCTTGAGCTTGAAGCCCAGTAGGTCTGTGGCCCTCAGGGCCAGAGCAATGCTTTCAAGGCAGGGAAGCGGCCTGCAAGCTGAGTGGGAGTGGGGGAGGGGAGGGAGACAGCTGAAGCCGAGTCCAGAAGGGCGGCGATGGAAGAGCTGCAGCTGGGTCAGAGCCTGGAGGGAGGGCGGGGCCTTCACTGAGGACCCCCCCCCCCCCGAGGCCAGCCCTAGGCCCCGGCGGTCGCGCATGCGCCCTTGGCCTGTGCGGTGTGTGGGTGCTTGAACCCAAGCCCGCAGGGCTCCCGGAGCGGCCAGAGAAAGAAGGGCCCATGGAGAGGTAGGCGAGGTGGGCAGGGGGCGCCACCTTACTCTCCTCAGCTCGCTGAGGGAGAGAGAGAGAGACAGAGACAGAGAGAGAGATCCCTGACCTCTGAGTCTCTGCCTCCACCGCTGGCTGGTGCCAACTCACGCGCCATCCCACTTCCAGCCATCACCCCCACGCCTGCCCCGGGGCCAGCCCCACCACAGAGAGGCCGGTTGGTTCCTGCTCACCTCTGTGCCGTCCCTTCCCGACCTGACCCCAGTGCAGGGGATAAGCTTCAGACAAGTCTTTCCATGTCCCTCTGCATGACAATAGACTTCCTCCCCTCTCCCATTCCACAGGTCCACCCACCCGGGACATCCACCTTTGTCATTAGCTCAGGAGAGGATGCAAGATGAGAATCTCTGCTATTGTGTGGGGAGACTCAGTTTCCCGGGTTTCCCCCATGGACACATGTTCTTCAGCTGGGTCTGATTTTCTCCAGACAAGCTGTCTTGGGAAGGATTTGGCCAGCCCTAAGAAGCTGGAGGGAAAGGGCGGAGGGGGGTTCTCTCTCTGCCCCCGACAGCCCCGAGCTGGGTCGGTCCCTCAGACCTGGCCAGGGGCAGCCCATCCCCCGGCGCCCTTCCCCGGGGCATCCAAGGGCAGGCTCGGCGCCAGCCCCACCCCGCTCGCCACTGCCCAATCATCGTCCTCCCTCGGGGGGCCTGGGCTGGACAGGGACCCGGCTGTGGGAGGCCTCCAGATCTCAGGCCTGGCACACCGTTTACCAGGCTGCTTCCTCCTCTGACGGGGGCCCAGCACACGCCCCAGGAGTCTTGGCAGCCGCCCCCAGGGCTCTATCCTCTGCAACTCGTCCCCTTGGAAGGGGCCTGGCCCAGGTGCCAGGTTCGGCTGGTCGGCCAGCCTCCTTTGGAGAAAGCAGGCAAGCCGAGCCAGGCTTGCAGTGGCCCTGGCGTGACACCTGCCACCTCAGGCAGAGGGCCTCCCGCGTGCCCTCCATGGCGGGTTTCTCCCCGGAGCCGTGGCCTGGGCACTAGGAAGGCCGGGCCTCCCCGACTCCCGGGAGGAGGGGCTAGCCCAGTTGCGCCCTGGCCCCCAAACCCTCTGGTGCCATCTGCCTGTCTCGGCACTTCTGACTCCACAGAGCCTTTCCTACATCTGGGCTGCCTGCCGTGGCAAAGTGCAGGCGTGGGGTGAGGCCATGCCTTCTCTTTCCAGGAAAAAGTGAGCCCCTGGCCGAAGCAGCAGGCCCAGGCAGAGCCTTGAGCTTGAAGCCCAGTAGGTCTGTGGCCCTCAGGGCCAGAGCAATGCTTTCAAGGCAGGGAAGCGGCCTGCAAGCTGAGTGGGAGTGGGGGAGGGGAGGGAGACAGCTGAAGCCGAGTCCAGAAGGGCGGCGATGGAAGAGCTGCAGCTGGGTCAGAGCCTGGAGGGAGGGCGGGGCCTTCACTGAGGACCCCCCCCCCCCCCCGAGGCCAGCCCTAGGCCCTGGCGGTCGCGCATGCGCCCTTGGCCTGTGCGGTGTGTGGGGGCTTGAACCCAAGCCCGCAGGGCTCCCGGAGCGGCCAGAGAAAGAAGGGCCCATGGAGAGGTAGGCGAGGTGGGCAGGGGGCGCCACCTTACTCTCCTCAGCTCCCTGAGGGAGAGAGAGAGAGACAGAGACAGAGAGAGAGATCCCTGACCTCTGAGTCTCTGCCTCCACCGCTGGCTGGTGCCAACTCACGCGCCATCCCACTTCCAGCCATCACCCCCACGCCTGCCCCGGGGCCAGCCCCACCACAGAGAGGCCGGTTGGTTCCTGCTCACCTCTGTGCCGTCCCTTCCCGACCTGACCCCAGTGCAGGGGATAAGCTTCAGACAAGTCTTTCCATGTCCCTCTGCATGACAATAGACTTCCTCCCCTCTCCCATTCCACAGGTCCACCCACCCGGGACATCCACCTTTGTCATTAGCTCAGGAGAGGATGCAAGATGAGAATCTCTGCTATTGTGTGGGGAGACTCAGTTTCCCGGGTTTCCCCCATGGACACATGTTCTTCAGCTGGGTCTGATTTTCTCCAGACAAGCTGTCTTGGGAAGGATTTGGCCAGCCCTAAGAAGCTGAAGGGAAAGGGCGGAGGGGGGTTCTCTCTCTGCCCCCGACAGCCCCGAGCTGGGTCGGTCCCTCAGACCTGGCCAGGGGCAGCCCATCCCCCGGCGCCCTTCCCCGGGGCATCCAAGGGCAGGCTCGGCGCCAGCCCCACCCCGCTCGCCACTGCCCGACCATCGTCCTCCCTCGGGGGGCCTGGGCAGGACAGGGACCCGGCTGTGGGAGGCCTCCAGATCTCAGGCCTGGCACACCGTTTACCAGGCTGCTTCCTCCTCTGACGGGGGCCCAGCACACGCCCCAGGAGACTTGGCAGCCGCCCCCAGGGCTCTATCCTCTGGAACTCGTCCCCTTGGAAGGGGCCTGGCCCAGGTGCCAGGTTCGGCTGGTCGGCCAGCCTCCTTTGGAGAAAGCAGGCAAGCCGAGCCAGGCTTGCAGTGGCCCTGGCGTGACACCTGCCACCTCAGGCAGAGGGCCTCCCGCGTGCCCTCCATGGCGGGTTTCTCCCCGGAGCCGTGGCCTGGGCACTAGGAAGGCCGGGCCTCCCCGACTCCCGGGAGGAGGGGCTAGCCCAGTTGCGCCCTGGCCCCCAAACCCTCTGGTGCCATCTGCCTGTCTCGGCACTTCTGACTCCACAGAGCCTTTCCTACATCTGGGCTGCCTGCCGTGGCAAAGTGCAGGCGTGGGGTGAGGCCATGCCTTCTCTTTCCAGGAAAAAGTGAGCCCCTGGCCGAAGCAGCAGGCCCAGGCAGAGCCTTGAGCTTGAAGCCCAGTAGGTCTGTGGCCCTCAGGGCCAGAGCAATGCTTTCAAGGCAGGGAAGCGGCCTGCAAGCTGAGTGGGAGTGGGGGAGGGGAGGGAGACAGCTGAAGCCGAGTCCAGAAGGGCGGCGATGGAAGAGCTGCAGCTGGGTCAGAGCCTGGAGGGAGGGCGGGGCCTTCACTGAGGAGCCCCCCCCCCCCCCCCGAGGCCAGCCCTAGGCCCCGGCGGTCGCGCATGCGCCCTTGGCCTGTGCGGTGTGTGGGTGCTTGAACCCAAGCCCGCAGGGCTCCCGGAGCGGCCAGAGAAAGAAGGGCCCATGGAGAGGTAGGCGAGGTGGGCAGGGGGCGCCACCTTACTCTCCTCAGCTCCCTGAGGGAGAGAGAGAGAGACAGAGACAGAGAGAGAGATCCCTGACCTCTGAGTCTCTGCCTCCACCGCTGGCTGGTGCCAACTCACGCGCCATCCCACTTCCAGCCATCACCCCCATGCCTACCCCGGGGCCAGCCCCACCACAGAGAGGCCGGTTGGTTCCTGCTCACCTCTGTGCCGTCCCTTCCCGACCTGACCCCAGTGCAGGGGATAAGCTTCAGACAAGTCTTTCCATGTCCCTCTGCATGACAATAGACTTCCTCCCCTCTCCCATTCCACAGGCCCACCCGGGACATCCACCTTTGTCATTAGCTCAGGAGAGGATGCAAGATGAGAATCTCTGCTATTGTGTGGGGAGACTCAGTTTCCCGGGTTTCCCCCATGGACACATGTTCTTCAGCTGGGTCTGATTTTCTCCAGACAAGCTGTCTTGGGAAGGATTTGGCCAGCCCTAAGAAGCTGAAGGGAAAGGGCGGAGGGGGGTTCTCTCTCTGCCCCCGACAGCCCCGAGCTGGGTCGGTCCCTCAGACCTGGCCAGGGTCAGCCCATCCCCCGGCGCCCTTCCCCGGGGCATCCAAGGGCAGGCTCGGCGCCAGCCCCACCCCGCTCGCCACTGCCCGACCATCGTCCTCCCTCGGGGGGCCTGGGCAGGACAGGGACCCGGCTGTGGGAGGCCTCCAGATCTCAGGCCTGGCACACCGTTTACCAGGCTGCTTCCTCCTCTGACGGGGGCCCAGCACACGCCCCAGGAGACTTGGCAGCCGCCCCCAGGGCTCTATCCTCTGGAACTCGTCCCCTTGGAAGGGGCCTGGCCCAGGTGCCAGGTTCGGCTGGTCGGCCAGCCTCCTTTGGAGAAAGCAGGCAAGCCGAGCCAGGCTTGCAGTGGCCCTGGCGTGACACCTGCCACCTCAGGCAGAGGGCCTCCCGCGTGCCCTCCATGGCGGGTTTCTCCCCGGAGCCGTGGCCTGGGGACTAGGAAGGCCGGGCCTCCCCGACTCCCGGGAGGAGGGGCTAGCCCAGTTGCGCCCTGGCCCCCAAACCCTCTGGTGCCATCTGCCTGTCTCGGCACTTCTGACTCCACAGAGCCTTTCCTACATCCGGGCTGCCTGCCGTGGCAAAGTGCAGGCGTGGGGTGAGGCCATGCCTTCTCTTTCCAGGAAAAAGTGAGCCCCTGGCCGAAGCAGCAGGCCCAGGCAGAGCCTTGAGCTTGAAGCCCAGTAGGTCTGTGGCCCTCAGGGCCAGAGCAATGCTTTCAAGGCAGGGAAGCGGCCTGCAAGCTGAGTGGGAGTGGGGGAGGGGAGGGAGACAGCTGAAGCCGAGTCCAGAAGGGCGGCGATGGAAGAGCTACAGCTGGGTCAGAGCCTGGAGGGAGGGCGGGGCCTTCACTGAGGACCCCCCCCCCCAGGCCAGCCCTAGGCCCCGGCGGTCACGCATGCGCCCTTGGCCTGTGCGGTGTGTGGGGGCTTGAACCCAAGCCCGCAGGGCTCCCGGAGCGGCCAGAGAAAGAAGGGCCCATGGAGAGGTAGGCGAGGTGGGCAGGGGGCGCCACCTTACTCTCCTCAGCTCCCTGAGGGAGAGAGAGAGAGACAGAGACAGAGAGAGAGATCCCTGACCTCTGAGTCTCTGCCTCCACCGCTGGCTGGTGCCAACTCACGCGCCATCCCACTTCCAGCCATCACCCCCACGCCTGCCCCGGGGCCAGCCCCACCACAGAGAGGCCGGTTGGTTCCTGCTCACCTCTGTGCCGTCCCTTCCCGACCTGACCCCAGTGCAGGGGATAAGCTTCAGACAAGTCTTTCCATGTCCCTCTGCATGACAATAGACTTCCTCCCCTCTCCCATTCCACAGGCCCGCCCGGGACATCCACCTTTGTCATTAGCTCAGGAGAGGATGCAAGATGAGAATCTCTGCTATTGTGTGGGGAGACTCAGTTTCCCGGGTTTCCCCCATGGACACATGTTCTTCAGCTGGGTCTGATTTTCTCCAGACAAGCTGTCTTGGGAAGGATTTGGCCAGCCCTAAGAACCTGAAGGGAAAGGGCGGAGGGGGGTTCTCTCTCTGCCCCCGACAGCCCCGAGCTGGGTCGGTCCCTCAGACCTGGCCAGGGGCAGCCCATCCCCCGGCGCCCTTCCCCGGGGCATCCAAGGGCAGGCTCGGCGCCAGCCCCACCCCGCTCGCCACTGCCCGACCATCGTCCTCCCTCGGGGGGCCTGGGCAGGACAGGGACCCGGCTGTGGGAGGCCTCCAGATCTCAGGCCTGGCACACCGTTTACCAGGCTGCTTCCTCCTCTGACGGGGGCCCAGCACACGCCCCAGGAGACTTGGCAGCCGCCCCCAGGGCTCTATCCTCTGGAACTCGTCCCCTTGGAAGGGGCCTGGCCCAGGTGCCAGGTTCGGCTGGTCGGCCAGCCTCCTTTGGAGAAAGCAGGCAAGCCGAGCCAGGCTTGCAGTGGCCCTGGCGTGACACCTGCCACCTCAGGCAGAGGGCCTCCCGCGTGCCCTCCATGGCGGGTTTCTCCCCGGAGCCGTGGCCTGGGCACTAGGAAGGCCGGGCCTCCCCGACTCCCGGGAGGAGGGGCTAGCCCAGTTGCGCCCTGGCCCCCAAACCCTCTGGTGCCATCTGCCTGTCTCGGCACTTCTGACTCCACAGAGCCTTTCCTACATCCGGGCTGACTGCCGTGGCAAAGTGTAGGCGTGGGGTGAGGCCATGCCTTCTCTTTCCAGGAAAAAGTGAGCCCCTGGCCGAAGCAGCAGGCCCAGGCAGAGCCTTGAGCTTGAAGCCCAGTAGGTCTGTGGCCCTCAGGGCCAGAGCAATGCTTTCAAGGCAGGGAAGCGGCCTGCAAGCTGAGTGGGAGTGGGGGAGGGGAGGGAGACAGCTGAAGCCGAGTCCAGAAGGGCGGCGATGGAAGAGCTGCAGCTGGGTCAGAGCCTGGAGGGAGGGCGGGGCCTTCACTGAGGAGCCCCCCCCCCCAGGCCAGCCCTAGGCCCCGGCGGTCGCGCATGCGCCCTTGGCCTGTGCGGTGTGTGGGTGCTTGAACCCAAGCCCGCAGGGCTCCCGGAGCGGCCAGAGAAAGAAGGGCCCATGGAGAGGTAGGCGAGGTGGGCAGGGGCGCCACCTTACTCTCCTCAGCTCCCTGAGGGAGAGAGAGAGAGACAGAGACAGAGAGAGAGATCCCTGACCTCTGAGTCTCTGCCTCCACCGCTGGCTGGTGCCAACTCACGCGCCATCCCACTTCCAGCCATCACCCCCACGCCTGCCCCGGGGCCAGCCCCACCACAGAGAGGCCTGTTGGTTCCTGCTCACCTCTGTGCCGTCCCTTCCCGACCTGACCCCAGTGCAGGGGATAAGCTTCAGACAAGTCTTTCCATGTCCCTCTGCATGACAATAGACTTCCTCCCCTCTCCCATTCCACAGGCCCACCCGGGACATCCACCTTTGTCATTAGCTCAGGAGAGGATGCAAGATGAGAATCTCTGCTATTGTGTGGGGGGACTCAGTTTCCCGGGTTTCCCCCATGGACACATGTTCTTCAGCTGGGTCTGATTTTCTCCAGACAAGCTGTCTTGGGAAGGATTTGGCCAGCCCTAAGAAGCTGAAGGGAAAGGGCGGAGGGGGGTTCTCTCTCTGCCCCCGACAGCCCCGAGCTGGGTCGGTCCCTCAGACCTGGCCAGGGGCAGCCCATCCCCCGGCGCCCTTCCCCGGGGCATCCAAGGGCAGTCTCGGCGCCAGCCCCAACCCGCTCGCCACTGCCCGACCATCGTCCTCCCTCGGGGGGCCTGGGCAGGACAGGGACCCGGCTGTGGGAGGCCTCCAGATCTCAGGCCTGGCACACCGTTTACCAGGCTGCTTCCTCCTCTGACTGGGGCCCAGCACACGCCCCAGGAGACTTGGCAGCCGCCCCCAGGGCTCTATCCTCTGGAACTCGTCCCCTTGGAAGGGGCCTGGCCCAGGTGCCAGGTTCGGCTGGTCGGCCAGCCTCCTTTGGAGAAAGCAGGCAAGCCGAGCCAGGCTTGCAGTGGCCCTGGCGTGACACCTGCCACCTCAGGCAGAGGGCCTCCCGCGTGCCCTCCATGGCGGGTTTCTCCCCGGAGCCGTGGCCTGGGCACTAGGAAGGCCGGGCCTCCCCGACTCCCGGGAGGAGGGGCTAGCCCAGTTGCGCCCTGGCCCCCAAACCCTCTGGTGCCATCTGCCTGTCTCGGCACTTCTGACTCCACAGAGCCTTTCCTACATCCGGGCTGACTGCCGTGGCAAAGTGTAGGCGTGGGGTGAGGCCATGCCTTCTCTTTCCAGGAAAAAGTGAGCCCCTGGCCGAAGCAGCAGGCCCAGGCAGAGCCTTGAGCTTGAAGCCCAGTAGGTCTGTGGCCCTCAGGGCCAGAGCAATGCTTTCAAGGCAGGGAAGCGGCCTGCAAGCTGAGTGGGAGTGGGGGAGGGGAGGGAGACAGCTGAAGCCGAGTCCAGAAGGGCGGCGATGGAAGAGCTGCAGCTGGGTCAGAGCCTGGAGGGAGGGCGGGGCCTTCACTGAGGAGCCCCCCCCCCCCCCCCCGAGGCCAGCCCTAGGCCCCGGCGGTCGCGCATGCGCCCTTGGCCTGTGCGGTGTGTGGGTGCTTGAACCCAAGCCCGCAGGGCTCCCGGAGCGGCCAGAGAAAGAAGGGCCCATGGAGAGGTAGGCGAGGTGGGCAGGGGGCGCCACCTTACTCTCCTCAGCTCCCTGAGGGAGAGAGAGAGAGACAGAGACAGAGAGAGAGATCCCTGACCTCTGAGTCTCTGCCTCCACCGCTGGCTGGTGCCAACTCACGCGCCATCCCACTTCCAGCCATCACCCCCACGCCTGCCCCGGGGCCAGCCCCACCACAGAGAGGCCTGTTGGTTCCTGCTCACCTCTGTGCTGTCCCTTCCCGACCTGACCCCAGTGCAGGGGATAAGCTTCAGACAAGTCTTTCCATGTCCCTCTGCATGACAATAGACTTCCTCCCCTCTCCCATTCCACAGGCCCACCCGGGACATCCACCTTTGTCATTAGCTCAGGAGAGGATGCAAGATGAGAATCTCTGCTATTGTGTGGGGGGACTCAGTTTCCCGGGTTTCCCCCATGGACACATGTTCTTCAGCTGGGTCTGATTTTCTCCAGACAAGCTGTCTTGGGAAGGATTTGGCCAGCCCTAAGAAGCTGAAGGGAAAGGGCGGAGGGGGGTTCTCTCTCTGCCCCCGACAGCCCCGAGCTGGGTCGGTCCCTCAGACCTGGCCAGGGGCAGCCCATCCCCCGGCGCCCTTCCCCGGGGCATCCAAGGGCAGGCTCGGCGCCAGCCCCAACCCGCTCGCCACTGCCCGACCATCGTCCTCCCTCGGGGGGCCTGGGCAGGACAGGGACCCGGCTGTGGGAGGCCTCCAGATCTCAGGCCTGGCACACCGTTTACCAGGCTGCTTCCTCCTCTGACTGGGGCCCAGCACACGCCCCAGGAGACTTGGCAGCCGCCCCCAGGGCTCTATCCTCTGGAACTCGTCCCCTTGGAAGGGGCCTGGCCCAGGTGCCAGGTTCGGCTGGTCGGCCAGCCTCCTTTGGAGAAAGCAGGCAAGCCGAGCCAGGCTTGCAGTGGCCCTGGCGTGACACCTGCCACCTCAGGCAGAGGGCCTCCCGCGTGCCCTCCATGGCGGGTTTCTCCCCGGAGCCGTGGCCTGGGCACTAGGAAGGCCGGGCCTCCCCGACTCCCGGGAGGAGGGGCTAGCCCAGTTGCGCCCTGGCCCCCAAACCCTCTGGTGCCATCTGCCTGTCTCGGCACTTCTGACTCCACAGAGCCTTTCCTACATCCGGGCTGACTGCCGTGGCAAAGTGTAGGCGTGGGGTGAGGCCATGCCTTCTCTTTCCAGGAAAAAGTGAGCCCCTGGCCGAAGCAGCAGGCCCAGGCAGAGCCTTGAGCTTGAAGCCCAGTAGGTCTGTGGCCCTCAGGGCCAGAGCAATGCTTTCAAGGCAGGGAAGCGGCCTGCAAGCTGAGTGGGAGTGGGGGAGGGGAGGGAGACAGCTGAAGCCGAGTCCAGAAGGGCGGCGATGGAAGAGCTGCAGCTGGGTCAGAGCCTGGAGGGAGGGCGGGGCCTTCACTGAGGAGCCCCCCCCCCCCCCGAGGCCAGCCCTAGGCCCCGGCGGTCGCGCATGCGCCCTTGGCCTGTGCGGTGTGTGGGTGCTTGAACCCAAGCCCGCAGGGCTCCCGGAGCGGCCAGAGAAAGAAGGGCCCATGGAGAGGTAGGCGAGGTGGGCAGGGGGCGCCACCTTACTCTCCTCAGCTCCCTGAGGGAGAGAGAGAGAGACAGAGACAGAGAGAGAGATCCCTGACCTCTGAGTCTCTGCCTCCACCGCTGGCTGGTGCCAACTCACGCGCCATCCCACTTCCAGCCATCACCCCCACGCCTGCCCCGGGGCCAGCCCCACCACAGAGAGGCCGGTTGGTTCCTGCTCACCTCTGTGCCGTCCCTTCCCGACCTGACCCCAGTGCAGGGGATAAGCTTCAGACAAGTCTTTCCATGTCCCTCTGCATGACAATAGACTTCCTCCCCTCTCCCATTCCACAGGTCCACCCACCCGGGACATCCACCTTTGTCATTAGCTCAGGAGAGGATGCAAGATGAGAATCTCTGCTATTGTGTGGGGAGACTCAGTTTCCCGGGTTTCCCCCATGGACACATGTTCTTCAGCTGGGTCTGATTTTCTCCAGACAAGCTGTCTTGGGAAGGATTTGGCCAGCCCTAAGAAGCTGAAGGGAAAGGGCGGAGGGGGGTTCTCTCTCTGCCCCCGACAGCCCCGAGCTGGGTCGGTCCCTCAGACCTGGCCAGGGGCAGCCCATCCCCCAGCGCCCTTCCCCGGGGCATCCAAGGGCAGGCTCGGCGCCAGCCCCACCCCGCTCGCCACTGCCCGACCATCGTCCTCCCTCGGGGGGCCTGGGCAGGACAGGGACCCGGCTGTGGGAGGCCTCCAGATCTCAGGCCTGGCACACCGTTTACCAGGCTGCTTCCTCCTCTGACGGGGGCCCAGCACACGCCCCAGGAGACTTGGCAGCCGCCCCCAGGGCTCTATCCTCTGGAACTCGTCCCCTTGGAAGGGGCCTGGCCCAGGTGCCAGGTTCGGCTGGTCGGCCAGCCTCCTTTGGAGAAAGCAGGCAAGCCGAGCCAGGCTTGCAGTGGCCCTGGCGTGACACCTGCCACCTCAGGCAGAGGGCCTCCCGCGTGCCCTCCATGGCGGGTTTCTCCCCGGAGCCGTGGCCTGGGCACTAGGAAGGCCGGGCCTCCCCGACTCCCGGGAGGAGGGGCTAGCCCAGTTGCGCCCTGGCCCCCAAACCCTCTGGTGCCATCTGCCTGTCTCGGCACTTCTGACTCCACAGAGCCTTTCCTACATCTGGGCTGCCTGCCGTGGCAAAGTGCAGGCGTGGGGTGAGGCCATGCCTTCTCTTTCCAGGAAAAAGTGAGCCCCTGGCCGAAGCAGCAGGCCCAGGCAGAGCCTTGAGCTTGAAGCCCAGTAGGTCTGTGGCCCTCAGGGCCAGAGCAATGCTTTCAAGGCAGGGAAGCGGCCTGCAAGCTGAGTGGGAGTGGGGGAGGGGAGGGAGACAGCTGAAGCCGAGTCCAGAAGGGCGGCGATGGAAGAGCTGCAGCTGGGTCAGAGCCTGGAGGGAGGGCGGGGCTTTCACTGAGGAGCCCCCCCCCCCCCCGAGGCCAGCCCTAGGCCCCGGCGGTCGCGCATGCGCCCTTGGCCTGTGCGGTGTGTGGGTGCTTGAACCCAAGCCCGCAGGGCTCCCGGAGCGGCCAGAGAAAGAAGGGCCCATGGAGAGGTAGGCGAGGTGGGCAGGGGGCGCCACCTTACTCTCCTCAGCTCCCTGAGGGAGAGAGAGAGAGACAGAGACAGAGAGAGAGATCCCTGACCTCTGAGTCTCTGCCTCCACCGCTGGCTGGTGCCAACTCACGCGCCATCCCACTTCCAGCCATCACCCCCACGCCTGCCCCGGGGCCAGCCCCACCACAGAGAGGCCGGTTGGTTCCTGCTCACCTCTGTGCCGTCCCTTCCCGACCTGACCCCAGTGCAGGGGATAAGCTTCAGACAAGTCTTTCCATGTCCCTCTGCATGACAATAGACTTCCTCCCCTCTCCCATTCCACAGGTCCACCCACCCGGGACATCCACCTTTGTCATTAGCTCAGGAGAGGATGCAAGATGAGAATCTCTGCTATTGTGTGGGGAGACTCAGTTTCCCGGGTTTCCCCCATGGACACATGTTCTTCAGCTGGGTCTGATTTTCTCCAGACAAGCTGTCTTGGGAAGGATTTGGCCAGCCCTAAGAAGCTGAAGGGAAAGGGCGGAGGGGGGTTCTCTCTCTGCCCCCGACAGCCCCGAGCTGGGTCGGTCCCTCAGACCTGGCCAGGGGCAGCCCATCCCCCGGCGCCCTTCCCCGGGGCATCCAAGGGCAGGCTCGGCGCCAGCCCCACCCCGCTCGCCACTGCCCGACCATCGTCCTCCCTCGGGGGGCCTGGGCAGGACAGGGACCCGGCTGTGGGAGGCCTCCAGATCTCAGGCCTGGCACACCGTTTACCAGGCTGCTTCCTCCTCTGACGGGGGCCCAGCACACGCCCCAGGAGACTTGGCAGCCGCCCCCAGGGCTCTATCCTCTGGAACTCGTCCCCTTGGAAGGGGCCTGGCCCAGGTGCCAGGTTCGGCTGGTCGGCCAGCCTCCTTTGGAGAAAGCAGGCAAGCCGAGCCAGGCTTGCAGTGGCCCTGGCGTGACACCTGCCACCTCAGGCAGAGGGCCTCCCGCGTGCCCTCCATGGCGGGTTTCTCCCCGGAGCCGTGGCCTGGGCACTAGGAAGGCCGGGCCTCCCCGACTCCCGGGAGGAGGGGCTAGCCCAGTTGCGCCCTGGCCCCCAAACCCTCTGGTGCCATCTGCCTGTCTCGGCACTTCTGACTCCACAGAGCCTTTCCTACATCTGGGCTGCCTGCCGTGGCAAAGTGCAGGCGTGGGGTGAGGCCATGCCTTCTCTTTCCAGGAAAAAGTGAGCCCCTGGCCGAAGCAGCAGGCCCAGGCAGAGCCTTGAGCTTGAAGCCCAGTAGGTCTGTGGCCCTCAGGGCCAGAGCAATGCTTTCAAGGCAGGGAAGCGGCCTGCAAGCTGAGTGGGAGTGGGGGAGGGGAGGGAGACAGCTGAAGCCGAGTCCAGAAGGGCGGCGATGGAAGAGCTGCAGCTGGGTCAGAGCCTGGAGGGAGGGCGGGGCCTTCACTGAGGAGCCCCCCCCCCCCCCGAGGCCAGCCCTAGGCCCCGGCGGTCGCGCATGCGCCCTTGGCCTGTGCGGTGTGTGGGTGCTTGAACCCAAGCCCGCAGGGCTCCCGGAGCGGCCAGAGAAAGAAGGGCCCATGGAGAGGTAGGCGAGGTGGGCAGGGGGCGCCA
Organism: Diceros bicornis minor; assembly: GCF_020826845.1. Classification (NCBI taxonomy): domain Eukaryota; kingdom Metazoa; phylum Chordata; class Mammalia; order Perissodactyla; family Rhinocerotidae; genus Diceros; species Diceros bicornis. The sequence goes on along the minus strand of NC_080770.1, from coordinate 41,090,261 downwards.
CCTTACTCTCCTCAGCTCCCTGAGGGAGAGAGAGAGAGACAGAGACAGAGAGAGAGATCCCTGACCTCTGAGTCTCTGCCTCCACCGCTGGCTGGTGCCAACTCACGCGCCATCCCACTTCCAGCCATCACCCCCACGCCTGCCCCGGGGCCAGCCCCACCACAGAGAGGCCTGTTGGTTCCTGCTCACCTCTGTGCCGTCCCTTCCCGACCTGACCCCAGTGCAGGGGATAAGCTTCAGACAAGTCTTTCCATGTCCCTCTGCATGACAATAGACTTCCTCCCCTCTCCCATTCCACAGGCCCACCCGGGACATCCACCTTTGTCATTAGCTCAGGAGAGGATGCAAGATGAGAATCTCTGCTATTGTGTGGGGGGACTCAGTTTCCCGGGTTTCCCCCATGGACACATGTTCTTCAGCTGGGTCTGATTTTCTCCAGACAAGCTGTCTTGGGAAGGATTTGGCCAGCCCTAAGAAGCTGAAGGGAAAGGGCGGAGGGGGGTTCTCTCTCTGCCCCCGACAGCCCCGAGCTGGGTCGGTCCCTCAGACCTGGCCAGGGTCAGCCCATCCCCCGGCGCCCTTCCCCGGGGCATCCAAGGGCAGGCTCGGCGCCAGCCCCACCCCGCTCGCCACTGCCCGACCATCGTCCTCCCTCGGGGGGCCTGGGCAGGACAGGGACCCGGCTGTGGGAGGCCTCCAGATCTCAGGCCTGGCACACCGTTTACCAGGCTGCTTCCTCCTCTGACGGGGGCCCAGCACACGCCCCAGGAGACTTGGCAGCCGCCCCCAGGGCTCTATCCTCTGGAACTCGTCCCCTTGGAAGGGGCCTGGCCCAGGTGCCAGGTTCGGCTGGTCGGCCAGCCTCCTTTGGAGAAAGCAGGCAAGCCGAGCCAGGCTTGCAGTGGCCCTGGCGTGACACCTGCCACCTCAGGCAGAGGGCCTCCCGCGTGCCCTCCATGGCGGGTTTCTCCCCGGAGCCGTGGCCTGGGCACTAGGAAGGCCGGGCCTCCCCGACTCCCGGGAGGAGGGGCTAGCCCAGTTGCGCCCTGGCCCCCAAACCCTCTGGTGCCATCTGCCTGTCTCGGCACTTCTGACTCCACAGAGCCTTTCCTACATCTGGGCTGCCTGCCGTGGCAAAGTGCAGGCGTGGGGTGAGGCCATGCCTTCTCTTTCCAGGAAAAAGTGAGCCCCTGGCCGAAGCAGCAGGCCCAGGCAGAGCCTTGAGCTTGAAGCCCAGTAGGTCTGTGGCCCTCAGGGCCAGAGCAATGCTTTCAAGGCAGGGAAGCGGCCTGCAAGCTGAGTGGGAGTGGGGGAGGGGAGGGAGACAGCTGAAGCCGAGTCCAGAAGGGCGGCGATGGAAGAGCTGCAGCTGGGTCAGAGCCTGGAGGGAGGGCGGGGCCTTCACTGAGGAGCCCCCCCCCCCCCCCGAGGCCAGCCCTAGGCCCCGGCGGTCGCGCATGCGCCCTTGGCCTGTGCGGTGTGTGGGTGCTTGAACCCAAGCCCGCAGGGCTCCCGGAGCGGCCAGAGAAAGAAGGGCCCATGGAGAGGTAGGCGAGGTGGGCAGGGGGCGCCACCTTACTCTCCTCAGCTCCCTGAGGGAGAGAGAGAGAGACAGAGACAGAGAGAGAGATCCCTGACCTCTGAGTCTCTGCCTCCACCGCTGGCTGGTGCCAACTCACGCGCCATCCCACTTCCAGCCATCACCCCCACGCCTGCCCCGGGGCCAGCCCCACCACAGAGAGGCCTGTTGGTTCCTGCTCACCTCTGTGCCGTCCCTTCCCGACCTGACCCCAGTGCAGGGGATAAGCTTCAGACAAGTCTTTCCATGTCCCTCTGCATGACAATAGACTTCCTCCCCTCTCCCATTCCACAGGCCCACCCGGGACATCCACCTTTGTCATTAGCTCAGGAGAGGATGCAAGATGAGAATCTCTGCTATTGTGTGGGGGGACTCAGTTTCCCGGGTTTCCCCCATGGACACATGTTCTTCAGCTGGGTCTGATTTTCTCCAGACAAGCTGTCTTGGGAAGGATTTGGCCAGCCCTAAGAAGCTGAAGGGAAAGGGCGGAGGGGGGTTCTCTCTCTGCCCCCGACAGCCCCGAGCTGGGTCGGTCCCTCAGACCTGGCCAGGGTCAGCCCATCCCCCGGCGCCCTTCCCCGGGGCATCCAAGGGCAGGCTCGGCGCCAGCCCCACCCCGCTCGCCACTGCCCGACCATCGTCCTCCCTCGGGGGGCCTGGGCAGGACAGGGACCCGGCTGTGGGAGGCCTCCAGATCTCAGGCCTGGCACACCGTTTACCAGGCTGCTTCCTCCTCTGACGGGGGCCCAGCACACGCCCCAGGAGACTTGGCAGCCGCCCCCAGGGCTCTATCCTCTGGAACTCGTCCCCTTGGAAGGGGCCTGGCCCAGGTGCCAGGTTCGGCTGGTCGGCCAGCCTCCTTTGGAGAAAGCAGGCAAGCCGAGCCAGGCTTGCAGTGGCCCTGGCGTGACACCTGCCACCTCAGGCAGAGGGCCTCCCGCGTGCCCTCCATGGCGGGTTTCTCCCCGGAGCCGTGGCCTGGGCACTAGGAAGGCCGGGCCTCCCCGACTCCCGGGAGGAGGGGCTAGCCCAGTTGCGCCCTGGCCCCCACACCCTCTGGTGCCATCTGCCTGTCTCGGCACTTCTGACTCCACAGAGCCTTTCCTACATCCGGGCTGACTGCCGTGGCAAAGTGTAGGCGTGGGGTGAGGCCATGCCTTCTCTTTCCAGGAAAAAGTGAGCCCCTGGCCGAAGCAGCAGGCCCAGGCAGAGCCTTGAGCTTGAAGCCCAGTAGGTCTGTGGCCCTCAGGGCCAGAGCAATGCTTTCAAGGCAGGGAAGCGGCCTGCAAGCTGAGTGGGAGTGGGGGAGGGGAGGGAGACAGCTGAAGCCGAGTCCAGAAGGGCGGCGATGGAAGAGCTGCAGCTGGGTCAGAGCCTGGAGGGAGGGCGGGGCCTTCACTGAGGAGCCCCCCCCCCCCCCCCCCGAGGCCAGCCCTAGGCCCCGGCGGTCGCGCATGCGCCCTTGGCCTGTGCGGTGTGTGGGTGCTTGAACCCAAGCCCGCAGGGCTCCCGGAGCGGCCAGAGAAAGAAGGGCCCATGGAGAGGTAGGCGAGGTGGGCAGGGGGCGCCACCTTACTCTCCTCAGCTCCCTGAGGGAGAGAGAGAGAGACAGAGACAGAGAGAGAGATCCCTGACCTCTGAGTCTCTGCCTCCACCGCTGGCTGGTGCCAACTCACGCGCCATCCCACTTCCAGCCATCACCCCCACGCCTGCCCCGGGGCCAGCCCCACCACAGAGAGGCCTGTTGGTTCCTGCTCACCTCTGTGCCGTCCCTTCCCGACCTGACCCCAGTGCAGGGGATAAGCTTCAGACAAGTCTTTCCATGTCCCTCTGCATGACAATAGACTTCCTCCCCTCTCCCATTCCACAGGCCCACCCGGGACATCCACCTTTGTCATTAGCTCAGGAGAGGATGCAAGATGAGAATCTCTGCTATTGTGTGGGGGGACTCAGTTTCCCGGGTTTCCCCCATGGACACATGTTCTTCAGCTGGGTCTGATTTTCTCCAGACAAGCTGTCTTGGGAAGGATTTGGCCAGCCCTAAGAAGCTGAAGGGAAAGGGCGGAGGGGGGTTCTCTCTCTGCCCCCGACAGCCCCGAGCTGGGTCGGTCCCTCAGACCTGGCCAGGGGCAGCCCATCCCCCGGCGCCCTTCCCCGGGGCATCCAAGGGCAGGCTCGGCGCCAGCCCCAACCCGCTCGCCACTGCCCGACCATCGTCCTCCCTCGGGGGGCCTGGGCAGGACAGGGACCCGGCTGTGGGAGGCCTCCAGATCTCAGGCCTGGCACACCGTTTACCAGGCTGCTTCCTCCTCTGACTGGGGCCCTGCACACGCCCCAGGAGACTTGGCAGCCGCCCCCAGGGCTCTATCCTCTGGAACTCGTCCCCTTGGAAGGGGCCTGGCCCAGGTGCCAGGTTCGGCTGGTCGGCCAGCCTCCTTTGGAGAAAGCAGGCAAGCCGAGCCAGGCTTGCAGTGGCCCTGGCGTGACACCTGCCACCTCAGGCAGAGGGCCTCCCGCGTGCCCTCCATGGCGGGTTTCTCCCCGGAGCCGTGGCCTGGGCACTAGGAAGGCCGGGCCTCCCCGACTCCCGGGAGGAGGGGCTAGCCCAGTTGCGCCCTGGCCCCCAAACCCTCTGGTGCCATCTGCCTGTCTCGGCACTTCTGACTCCACAGAGCCTTTCCTACATCCGGGCTGACTGCCGTGGCAAAGTGTAGGCGTGGGGTGAGGCCATGCCTTCTCTTTCCAGGAAAAAGTGAGCCCCTGGCCGAAGCAGCAGGCCCAGGCAGAGCCTTGAGCTTGAAGCCCAGTAGGTCTGTGGCCCTCAGGGCCAGAGCAATGCTTTCAAGGCAGGGAAGCGGCCTGCAAGCTGAGTGGGAGTGGGGGAGGGGAGGGAGACAGCTGAAGCCGAGTCCAGAAGGGCGGCGATGGAAGAGCTGCAGCTGGGTCAGAGCCTGGAGGGAGGGCGGGGCCTTCACTGAGGAGCCCCCCCCCCCCCCCCGAGGCCAGCCCTAGGCCCCGGCGGTCGCGCATGCGCCCTTGGCCTGTGCGGTGTGTGGGTGCTTGAACCCAAGCCCGCAGGGCTCCCGGAGCGGCCAGAGAAAGAAGGGCCCATGGAGAGGTAGGCGAGGTGGGCAGGGGGCGCCACCTTACTCTCCTCAGCTCCCTGAGGGAGAGAGAGAGAGACAGAGACAGAGAGAGAGATCCCTGACCTCTGAGTCTCTGCCTCCACCGCTGGCTGGTGCCAACTCACGCGCCATCCCACTTCCAGCCATCACCCCCACGCCTGCCCCGGGGCCAGCCCCACCACAGAGAGGCCGGTTGGTTCCTGCTCACCTCTGTGCCGTCCCTTCCCGACCTGACCCCAGTGCAGGGGATAAGCTTCAGACAAGTCTTTCCATGTCCCTCTGCATGACAATAGACTTCCTCCCCTCTCCCATTCCACAGGTCCACCCACCCGGGACATCCACCTTTGTCATTAGCTCAGGAGAGGATGCAAGATGAGAATCTCTGCTATTGTGTGGTGAGACTCAGTTTCCCGGGTTTCCCCCATGGACACATGTTCTTCAGCTGGGTCTGATTTTCTCCAGACAAGCTGTCTTGGGAAGGATTTGGCCAGCCCTAAGAAGCTGAAGGGAAAGGGCGGAGGGGGGTTCTCTCTCTGCCCCCGACAGCCCCGAGCTGGGTCGGTCCCTCAGACCTGGCCAGGGGCAGCCCATCCCCCGGCGCCCTTCCCCGGGGCATCCAAGGGCAGGCTCGGCGCCAGCCCCACCCCGCTCGCCACTGCCCGACCATCGTCCTCCCTCGGGGGGCCTGGGCAGGACAGGGACCCGGCTGTGGGAGGCCTCCAGATCTCAGGCCTGGCACACCGTTTACCAGGCTGCTTCCTCCTCTGACGGGGGCCCAGCACACGCCCCAGGAGACTTGGCAGCCGCCCCCAGGGCTCTATCCTCTGGAACTCGTCCCCTTGGAAGGGGCCTGGCCCAGGTGCCAGGTTCGGCTGGTCGGCCAGCCTCCTTTGGAGAAAGCAGGCAAGCCGAGCCAGGCTTGCAGTGGCCCTGGCGTGACACCTGCCACCTCAGGCAGAGGGCCTCCCGCGTGCCCTCCATGGCGGGTTTCTCCCCGGAGCCGTGGCCTGGGCACTAGGAAGGCCGGGCCTCCCCGACTCCCGGGAGGAGGGGCTAGCCCAGTTGCGCCCTGGCCCCCAAACCCTCTGGTGCCATCTGCCTGTCTCGGCACTTCTGACTCCACAGAGCCTTTCCTACATCTGGGCTGCCTGCCGTGGCAAAGTGCAGGCGTGGGGTGAGGCCATGCCTTCTCTTTCCAGGAAAAAGTGAGCCCCTGGCCGAAGCAGCAGGCCCAGGCAGAGCCTTGAGCTTGAAGCCCAGTAGGTCTGTGGCCCTCAGGGCCAGAGCAATGCTTTCAAGGCAGGGAAGCGGCCTGCAAGCTGAGTGGGAGTGGGGGAGGGGAGGGAGACAGCTGAAGCCGAGTCCAGAAGGGCGGCGATGGAAGAGCTGCAGCTGGGTCAGAGCCTGGAGGGAGGGCGGGGCCTTCACTGAGGAGCCCCCCCCCCCCCCAGGCCAGCCCTAGGCCCCGGCGGTCGCGCATGCGCCCTTGGCCTGTGCGGTGTGTGGGTGCTTGAACCCAAGCCCGCAGGGCTCCCGGAGCGGCCAGAGAAAGAAGGGCCCATGGAGAGGTAGGCGAGGTGGGCAGGGGGCGCCACCTTACTCTCCTCAGCTCCCTGAGGGAGAGAGAGAGAGACAGAGACAGAGAGAGAGATCCCTGACCTCTGAGTCTCTGCCTCCACCGCTGGCTGGTGCCAACTCACGCGCCATCCCACTTCCAGCCATCACCCCCACGCCTGCCCCGGGGCCAGCCCCACCACAGAGAGGCCTGTTGGTTCCTGCTCACCTCTGTGCCGTCCCTTCCCGACCTGACCCCAGTGCAGGGGATAAGCTTCAGACAAGTCTTTCCATGTCCCTCTGCATGACAATAGACTTCCTCCCCTCTCCCATTCCACAGGCCCACCCGGGACATCCACCTTTGTCATTAGCTCAGGAGAGGATGCAAGATGAGAATCTCTGCTATTGTGTGGGGGGACTCAGTTTCCCGGGTTTCCCCCATGGACACATGTTCTTCAGCTGGGTCTGATTTTCTCCAGACAAGCTGTCTTGGGAAGGATTTGGCCAGCCCTAAGAAGCTGAAGGGAAAGGGCGGAGGGGGGTTCTCTCTCTGCCCCCGACAGCCCCGAGCTGGGTCGGTCCCTCAGACCTGGCCAGGGTCAGCCCATCCCCCGGCGCCCTTCCCCGGGGCATCCAAGGGCAGGCTCGGCGCCAGCCCCACCCCGCTCGCCACTGCCCGACCATCGTCCTCCCTCGGGGGGCCTGGGCAGGACAGGGACCCGGCTGTGGGAGGCCTCCAGATCTCAGGCCTGGCACACCGTTTACCAGGCTGCTTCCTCCTCTGACGGGGGCCCAGCACACGCCCCAGGAGACTTGGCAGCCGCCCCCAGGGCTCTATCCTCTGGAACTCGTCCCCTTGGAAGGGGCCTGGCCCAGGTGCCAGGTTCGGCTGGTCGGCCAGCCTCCTTTGGAGAAAGCAGGCAAGCCGAGCCAGGCTTGCAGTGGCCCTGGCGTGACACCTGCCACCTCAGGCAGAGGGCCTCCCGCGTGCCCTCCATGGCGGGTTTCTCCCCGGAGCCGTGGCCTGGGCACTAGGAAGGCCGGGCCTCCCCGACTCCCGGGAGGAGGGGCTAGCCCAGTTGCGCCCTGGCCCCCAAACCCTCTGGTGCCATCTGCCTGTCTCGGCACTTCTGACTCCACAGAGCCTTTCCTACATCCGGGCTGACTGCCGTGGCAAAGTGTAGGCGTGGGGTGAGGCCATGCCTTCTCTTTCCAGGAAAAAGTGAGCCCCTGGCCGAAGCAGCAGGCCCAGGCAGAGCCTTGAACTTGAAGCCCAGTAGGTCTGTGGCCCTCAGGGCCAGAGCAATGCTTTCAAGGCAGGGAAGCGGCCTGCAAGCTGAGTGGGAGTGGGGGAGGGGAGGGAGACAGCTGAAGCCGAGTCCAGAAGGGCGGCGATGGAAGAGCTGCAGCTGGGTCAGAGCCTGGAGGGAGGGCGGGGCCTTCACTGAGGAGCCCCCCCCCCCCCCCCCCGAGGCCAGCCCTAGGCCCCGGCGGTCGCGCATGCGCCCTTGGCCTGTGCGGTGTGTGGGTGCTTGAACCCAAGCCCGCAGGGCTCCCGGAGCGGCCAGAGAAAGAAGGGCCCATGGAGAGGTAGGCGAGGTGGGCAGGGGGCGCCACCTTACTCTCCTCAGCTCCCTGAGGGAGAGAGAGAGAGACAGAGACAGAGAGAGAGATCCCTGACCTCTGAGTCTCTGCCTCCACCGCTGGCTGGTGCCAACTCACGCGCCATCCCACTTCCAGCCATCACCCCCACGCCTGCCCCGGGGCCAGCCCCACCACAGAGAGGCCTGTTGGTTCCTGCTCACCTCTGTGCCGTCCCTTCCCGACCTGACCCCAGTGCAGGGGATAAGCTTCAGACAAGTCTTTCCATGTCCCTCTGCATGACAATAGACTTCCTCCCCTCTCCCATTCCACAGGCCCACCCGGGACATCCACCTTTGTCATTAGCTCAGGAGAGGATGCAAGATGAGAATCTCTGCTATTGTGTGGGGGGACTCAGTTTCCCGGGTTTCCCCCATGGACACATGTTCTTCAGCTGGGTCTGATTTTCTCCAGACAAGCTGTCTTGGGAAGGATTTGGCCAGCCCTAAGAAGCTGAAGGGAAAGGGCGGAGGGGGGTTCTCTCTCTGCCCCCGACAGCCCCGAGCTGGGTCGGTCCCTCAGACCTGGTCAGGGGCAGCCCATCCCCCGGCGCCCTTCCCCGGGGCATCCAAGGGCAGGCTCGGCGCCAGCCCCAACCCGCTCGCCACTGCCCGACCATCGTCCTCCCTCGGGGGGCCTGGGCAGGACAGGGACCCGGCTGTGGGAGGCCTCCAGATCTCAGGCCTGGCACACCGTTTACCAGGCTGCTTCCTCCTCTGACTGGGGCCCAGCACACGCCCCAGGAGACTTGGCAGCCGCCCCCAGGGCTCTATCCTCTGGAACTCGTCCCCTTGGAAGGGGCCTGGCCCAGGTGCCAGGTTCGGCTGGTCGGCCAGCCTCCTTTGGAGAAAGCAGGCAAGCCGAGCCAGGCTTGCAGTGGCCCTGGCGTGACACCTGCCACCTCAGGCAGAGGGCCTCCCGCGTGCCCTCCATGGCGGGTTTCTCCCCGGAGCCGTGGCCTGGGCACTAGGAAGGCCGGGCCTCCCCGACTCCCGGGAGGAGGGGCTAGCCCAGTTGCGCCCTGGCCCCCAAACCCTCTGGTGCCATCTGCCTGTCTCGGCACTTCTGACTCCACAGAGCCTTTCCTACATCCGGGCTGACTGCCGTGGCAAAGTGTAGGCGTGGGGTGAGGCCATGCCTTCTCTTTCCAGGAAAAAGTGAGCCCCTGGCCGAAGCAGCAGGCCCAGGCAGAGCCTTGAGCTTGAAGCCCAGTAGGTCTGTGGCCCTCAGGGCCAGAGCAATGCTTTCAAGGCAGGGAAGCGGCCTGCAAGCTGAGTGGGAGTGGGGGAGGGGAGGGAGACAGCTGAAGCCGAGTCCAGAAGGGCGGCGATGGAAGAGCTGCAGCTGGGTCAGAGCCTGGAGGGAGGGCGGGGCCTTCACTGAGGAGCCCCCCCCCCCCCCAGGCCAGCCCTAGGCCCCGGCGGTCGCGCATGCGCCCTTGGCCTGTGCGGTGTGTGGGTGCTTGAACCCAAGCCCGCAGGGCTCCCGGAGCGGCCAGAGAAAGAAGGGCCCATGGAGAGGTAGGCGAGGTGGGCAGGGGGCGCCACCTTACTCTCCTCAGCTCCCTGAGGGAGAGAGAGAGAGACAGAGACAGAGAGAGAGATCCCTGACCTCTGAGTCTCTGCCTCCACCGCTGGCTGGTGCCAACTCACGCGCCATCCCACTTCCAGCCATCACCCCCACGCCTGCCCCGGGGCCAGCCCCACCACAGAGAGGCCTGTTGGTTCCTGCTCACCTCTGTGCCGTCCCTTCCCGACCTGACCCCAGTGCAGGGGATAAGCTTCAGACAAGTCTTTCCATGTCCCTCTGCATGACAATAGACTTCCTCCCCTCTCCCATTCCACAGGCCCACCCGGGACATCCACCTTTGTCATTAGCTCAGGAGAGGATGCAAGATGAGAATCTCTGCTATTGTGTGGGGGGACTCAGTTTCCCGGGTTTCCCCCATGGACACATGTTCTTCAGCTGGGTCTGATTTTCTCCAGACAAGCTGTCTTGGGAAGGATTTGGCCAGCCCTAAGAAGCTGAAGGGAAAGGGCGGAGGGGGGTTCTCTCTCTGCCCCCGACAGCCCCGAGCTGGGTCGGTCCCTCAGACCTGGCCAGGGGCAGCCCATCCCCCGGCGCCCTTCCCCGGGGCATCCAAGGGCAGGCTCGGCGCCAGCCCCAACCCGCTCGCCACTGCCCGACCATCGTCCTCCCTCGGGGGGCCTGGGCAGGACAGGGACCCGGCTGTGGGAGGCCTCCAGATCTCAGGCCTGGCACACCGTTTACCAGGCTGCTTCCTCCTCTGACTGGGGCCCAGCACACGCCCCAGGAGACTTGGCAGCCGCCCCCAGGGCTCTATCCTCTGGAACTCGTCCCCTTGGAAGGGGCCTGGCCCAGGTGCCAGGTTCGGCTGGTCGGCCAGCCTCCTTTGGAGAAAGCAGGCAAGCCGAGCCAGGCTTGCAGTGGCCCTGGCGTGACACCTGCCACCTCAGGCAGAGGGCCTCCCGCGTGCCCTCCATGGCGGGTTTCTCCCCGGAGCCGTGGCCTGGGCACTAGGAAGGCCGGGCCTCCCCGACTCCCGGGAGGAGGGGCTAGCCCAGTTGCGCCCTGGCCCCCAAACCCTCTGGTGCCATCTGCCTGTCTCGGCACTTCTGACTCCACAGAGCCTTTCCTACATCCGGGCTGACTGCCGTGGCAAAGTGTAGGCGTGGGGTGAGGCCATGCCTTCTCTTTCCAGGAAAAAGTGAGCCCCTGGCCGAAGCAGCAGGCCCAGGCAGAGCCTTGAGCTTGAAGCCCAGTAGGTCTGTGGCCCTCAGGGCCAGAGCAATGCTTTCAAGGCAGGGAAGCGGCCTGCAAGCTGAGTGGGAGTGGGGGAGGGGAGGGAGACAGCTGAAGCCGAGTCCAGAAGGGCGGCGATGGAAGAGCTGCAGCTGGGTCAGAGCCTGGAGGGAGGGCGGGGCCTTCACTGAGGAGCCCCCCCCCCCCCCGAGGCCAGCCCTAGGCCCCGGCGGTCGCGCATGCGCCCTTGGCCTGTGCGGTGTGTGGGTGCTTGAACCCAAGCCCGCAGGGCTCCCGGAGCGGCCAGAGAAAGAAGGGCCCATGGAGAGGTAGGCGAGGTGGGCAGGGGGCGCCACCTTACTCTCCTCAGCTCCCTGAGGGAGAGAGAGAGAGACAGAGACAGAGAGAGAGATCCCTGACCTCTGAGTCTCTGCCTCCACCGCTGGCTGGTGCCAACTCACGCGCCATCCCACTTCCAGCCATCACCCCCACGCCTGCCCCGGGGCCAGCCCCACCACAGAGAGGCCGGTTGGTTCCTGCTCACCTCTGTGCCGTCCCTTCCCGACCTGACCCCAGTGCAGGGGATAAGCTTCAGACAAGTCTTTCCATGTCCCTCTGCATGACAATAGACTTCCTCCCCTCTCCCATTCCACAGGTCCACCCACCCGGGACATCCACCTTTGTCATTAGCTCAGGAGAGGATGCAAGATGAGAATCTCTGCTATTGTGTGGGGAGACTCAGTTTCCCGGGTTTCCCCCATGGACACATGTTCTTCAGCTGGGTCTGATTTTCTCCAGACAAGCTGTCTTGGGAAGGATTTGGCCAGCCCTAAGAAGCTGAAGGGAAAGGGCGGAGGGGGGTTCTCTCTCTGCCCCCGACAGCCCCGAGCTGGGTCGGTCCCTCAGACCTGGCCAGGGGCAGCCCATCCCCCGGCGCCCTTCCCCGGGGCATCCAAGGGCAGGCTCGGCGCCAGCCCCACCCCGCTCGCCACTGCCCGACCATCGTCCTCCCTCGGGGGGCCTGGGCAGGACAGGGACCCGGCTGTGGGAGGCCTCCAGATCTCAGGCCTGGCACACCGTTTACCAGGCTGCTTCCTCCTCTGACGGGGGCCCAGCACACGCCCCAGGAGACTTGGCAGCCGCCCCCAGGGCTCTATCCTCTGGAACTCGTCCCCTTGGAAGGGGCCTGGCCCAGGTGCCAGGTTCGGCTGGTCGGCCAGCCTCCTTTGGAGAAAGCAGGCAAGCCGAGCCAGGCTTGCAGTGGCCCTGGCGTGACACCTGCCACCTCAGGCAGAGGGCCTCCCGCGTGCCCTCCATGGCGGGTTTCTCCCCGGAGCCGTGGCCTGGGCACTAGGAAGGCCGGGCCTCCCCGACTCCCGGGAGGAGGGGCTAGCCCAGTTGCGCCCTGGCCCCCAAACCCTCTGGTGCCATCTGCCTGTCTCGGCACTTCTGACTCCACAGAGCCTTTCCTACATCTGGGCTGCCTGCCGTGGCAAAGTGCAGGCGTGGGGTGAGGCCATGCCTTCTCTTTCCAGGAAAAAGTGAGCCCCTGGCCGAAGCAGCAGGCCCAGGCAGAGCCTTGAGCTTGAAGCCCAGTAGGTCTGTGGCCCTCAGGGCCAGAGCAATGCTTTCAAGGCAGGGAAGCGGCCTGCAAGCTGAGTGGGAGTGGGGGAGGGGAGGGAGACAGCTGAAGCCGAGTCCAGAAGGGCGGCGATGGAAGAGCTGCAGCTGGGTCAGAGCCTGGAGGGAGGGCGGGGCCTTCACTGAGGAGCCCCCCCCCCCCCCAGGCCAGCCCTAGGCCCCGGCGCTCGCGCATGCGCCCTTGGCCTGTGCGGTGTGTGGGTGCTTGAACCCAAGCCCGCAGGGCTCCCGGAGCGGCCAGAGAAAGAAGGGCCCATGGAGAGGTAGGCGAGGTGGGCAGGGGGCGCCACCTTACTCTCCTCAGCTCCCTGAGGGAGAGAGAGAGAGACAGAGACAGAGAGAGAGATCCCTGACCTCTGAGTCTCTGCCTCCACCGCTGGCTGGTGCCAACTCACGCGCCATCCCACTTCCAGCCATCACCCCCACGCCTGCCCCGGGGCCAGCCCCACCACAGAGAGGCCTGTTGGTTCCTGCTCACCTCTGTGCCGTCCCTTCCCGACCTGACCCCAGTGCAGGGGATAAGCTTCAGACAAGTCTTTCCATGTCCCTCTGCATGACAATAGACTTCCTCCCCTCTCCCATTCCACAGGCCCACCCGGGACATCCACCTTTGTCATTAGCTCAGGAGAGGATGCAAGATGAGAATCTCTGCTATTGTGTGGGGGGACTCAGTTTCCCGGGTTTCCCCCATGGACACATGTTCTTCAGCTGGGTCTGATTTTCTCCAGACAAGCTGTCTTGGGAAGGATTTGGCCAGCCCTAAGAAGCTGAAGGGAAAGGGCGGAGGGGGGTTCTCTCTCTGCCCCCGACAGCCCCGAGCTGGGTCGGTCCCTCAGACCTGGCCAGGGTCAGCCCATCCCCCGGCGCCCTTCCCCGGGGCATCCAAGGGCAGGCTCGGCGCCAGCCCCACCCCGCTCGCCACTGCCCGACCATCGTCCTCCCTCGGGGGGCCTGGGCAGGACAGGGACCCGGCTGTGGGAGGCCTCCAGATCTCAGGCCTGGCACACCGTTTACCAGGCTGCTTCCTCCTCTGACGGGGGCCCAGCACACGCCCCAGGAGACTTGGCAGCCGCCCCCAGGGCTCTATCCTCTGGAACTCGTCCCCTTGGAAGGGGCCTGGCCCAGGTGCCAGGTTCGGCTGGTCGGCCAGCCTCCTTTGGAGAAAGCAGGCAAGCCGAGCCAGGCTTGCAGTGGCCCTGGCGTGACACCTGCCACCTCAGGCAGAGGGCCTCCCGCGTGCCCTCCATGGCGGGTTTCTCCCCGGAGCCGTGGCCTGGGCACTAGGAAGGCCGGGCCTCCCCGACTCCCGGGAGGAGGGGCTAGCCCAGTTGCGCCCTGGCCCCCAAACCCTCTGGTGCCATCTGCCTGTCTCGGCACTTCTGACTCCACAGAGCCTTTCCTACATCCGGGCTGACTGCCGTGGCAAAGTGTAGGCGTGGGGTGAGGCCATGCCTTCTCTTTCCAGGAAAAAGTGAGCCCCTGGCCGAAGCAGCAGGCCCAGGCAGAGCCTTGAACTTGAAGCCCAGTAGGTCTGTGGCCCTCAGGGCCAGAGCAATGCTTTCAAGGCAGGGAAGCGGCCTGCAAGCTGAGTGGGAGTGGGGGAGGGGAGGGAGACAGCTGAAGCCGAGTCCAGAAGGGCGGCGATGGAAGAGCTGCAGCTGGGTCAGAGCCTGGAGGGAGGGCGGGGCCTTCACTGAGGAGCCCCCCCCCCCCCCCCCCCGAGGCCAGCCCTAGGCCCCGGCGGTCGCGCATGCGCCCTTGGCCTGTGCGGTGTGTGGGTGCTTGAACCCAAGCCCGCAGGGCTCCCGGAGCGGCCAGAGAAAGAAGGGCCCATGGAGAGGTAGGCGAGGTGGGCAGGGGGCGCCACCTTACTCTCCTCAGCTCCCTGAGGGAGAGAGAGAGAGACAGAGACAGAGAGAGAGATCCCTGACCTCTGAGTCTCTGCCTCCACCGCTGGCTGGTGCCAACTCACGCGCCATCCCACTTCCAGCCATCACCCCCACGCCTGCCCCGGGGCCAGCCCCACCACAGAGAGGCCTGTTGGTTCCTGCTCACCTCTGTGCCGTCCCTTCCCGACCTGACCCCAGTGCAGGGGATAAGCTTCAGACAAGTCTTTCCATGTCCCTCTGCATGACAATAGACTTCCTCCCCTCTCCCATTCCACAGGCCCACCCGGGACATCCACCTTTGTCATTAGCTCAGGAGAGGATGCAAGATGAGAATCTCTGCTATTGTGTGGGGGGACTCAGTTTCCCGGGTTTCCCCCATGGACACATGTTCTTCAGCTGGGTCTGATTTTCTCCAGACAAGCTGTCTTGGGAAGGATTTGGCCAGCCCTAAGAAGCTGAAGGGAAAGGGCGGAGGGGGGTTCTCTCTCTGCCCCCGACAGCCCCGAGCTGGGTCGGTCCCTCAGACCTGGTCAGGGGCAGCCCATCCCCCGGCGCCCTTCCCCGGGGCATCCAAGGGCAGGCTCGGCGCCAGCCCCAACCCGCTCGCCACTGCCCGACCATCGTCCTCCCTCGGGGGGCCTGGGCAGGACAGGGACCCGGCTGTGGGAGGCCTCCAGATCTCAGGCCTGGCACACCGTTTACCAGGCTGCTTCCTCCTCTGACTGGGGCCCAGCACACGCCCCAGGAGACTTGGCAGCCGCCCCCAGGGCTCTATCCTCTGGAACTCGTCCCCTTGGAAGGGGCCTGGCCCAGGTGCCAGGTTCGGCTGGTCGGCCAGCCTCCTTTGGAGAAAGCAGGCAAGCCGAGCCAGGCTTGCAGTGGCCCTGGCGTGACACCTGCCACCTCAGGCAGAGGGCCTCCCGCGTGCCCTCCATGGCGGGTTTCTCCCCGGAGCCGTGGCCTGGGCACTAGGAAGGCCGGGCCTCCCCGACTCCCGGGAGGAGGGGCTAGCCCAGTTGCGCCCTGGCCCCCAAACCCTCTGGTGCCATCTGCCTGTCTCGGCACTTCTGACTCCACAGAGCCTTTCCTACATCCGGGCTGACTGCCGTGGCAAAGTGTAGGCGTGGGGTGAGGCCATGCCTTCTCTTTCCAGGAAAAAGTGAGCCCCTGGCCGAAGCAGCAGGCCCAGGCAGAGCCTTGAGCTTGAAGCCCAGTAGGTCTGTGGCCCTCAGGGCCAGAGCAATGCTTTCAAGGCAGGGAAGCGGCCTGCAAGCTGAGTGGGAGTGGGGGAGGGGAGGGAGACAGCTGAAGCCGAGTCCAGAAGGGCGGCGATGGAAGAGCTGCAGCTGGGTCAGAGCCTGGAGGGAGGGCGGGGCCTTCACTGAGGAGCCCCCCCCCCCCCCGAGGCCAGCCCTAGGCCCCGGCGGTCGCGCATGCGCCCTTGGCCTGTGCGGTGTGTGGGTGCTTGAACCCAAGCCCGCAGGGCTCCCGGAGCGGCCAGAGAAAGAAGGGCCCATGGAGAGGTAGGCGAGGTGGGCAGGGGGCGCCACCTTACTCTCCTCAGCTCCCTGAGGGAGAGAGAGAGAGACAGAGACAGAGAGAGAGATCCCTGACCTCTGAGTCTCTGCCTCCACCGCTGGCTGGTGCCAACTCACGCGCCATCCCACTTCCAGCCATCACCCCCACGCCTGCCCCGGGGCCAGCCCCACCACAGAGAGGCCGGTTGGTTCCTGCTCACCTCTGTGCCGTCCCTTCCCGACCTGACCCCAGTGCAGGGGATAAGCTTCAGACAAGTCTTTCCATGTCCCTCTGCATGACAATAGACTTCCTCCCCTCTCCCATTCCACAGGTCCACCCACCCGGGACATCCACCTTTGTCATTAGCTCAGGAGAGGATGCAAGATGAGAATCTCTGCTATTGTGTGGGGAGACTCAGTTTCCCGGGTTTCCCCCATGGACACATGTTCTTCAGCTGGGTCTGATTTTCTCCAGACAAGCTGTCTTGGGAAGGATTTGGCCAGCCCTAAGAAGCTGAAGGGAAAGGGCGGAGGGGGGTTCTCTCTCTGCCCCCGACAGCCCCGAGCTGGGTCGGTCCCTCAGACCTGGCCAGGGGCAGCCCATCCCCCGGCGCCCTTCCCCGGGGCATCCAAGGGCAGGCTCGGCGCCAGCCCCACCCCGCTCGCCACTGCCCGACCATCGTCCTCCCTCGGGGGGCCTGGGCAGGACAGGGACCCGGCTGTGGGAGGCCTCCAGATCTCAGGCCTGGCACACCGTTTACCAGGCTGCTTCCTCCTCTGACGGGGGCCCAGCACACGCCCCAGGAGACTTGGCAGCCGCCCCCAGGGCTCTATCCTCTGGAACTCGTCCCCTTGGAAGGGGCCTGGCCCAGGTGCCAGGTTCGGCTGGTCGGCCAGCCTCCTTTGGAGAAAGCAGGCAAGCCGAGCCAGGCTTGCAGTGGCCCTGGCGTGACACCTGCCACCTCAGGCAGAGGGCCTCCCGCGTGCCCTCCATGGCGGGTTTCTCCCCGGAGCCGTGGCCTGGGCACTAGGAAGGCCGGGCCTCCCCGACTCCCGGGAGGAGGGGCTAGCCCAGTTGCGCCCTGGCCCCCAAACCCTCTGGTGCCATCTGCCTGTCTCGGCACTTCTGACTCCACAGAGCCTTTCCTACATCTGGGCTGCCTGCCGTGGCAAAGTGCAGGCGTGGGGTGAGGCCATGCCTTCTCTTTCCAGGAAAAAGTGAGCCCCTGGCCGAAGCAGCAGGCCCAGGCAGAGCCTTGAGCTTGAAGCCCAGTAGGTCTGTGGCCCTCAGGGCCAGAGCAATGCTTTCAAGGCAGGGAAGCGGCCTGCAAGCTGAGTGGGAGTGGGGGAGGGGAGGGAGACAGCTGAAGCCGAGTCCAGAAGGGCGGCGATGGAAGAGCTGCAGCTGGGTCAGAGCCTGGAGGGAGGGCGGGGCCTTCACTGAGGAGCCCCCCCCCCCCCCAGGCCAGCCCTAGGCCCCGGCGGTCGCGCATGCGCCCTTGGCCTGTGCGGTGTGTGGGTGCTTGAACCCAAGCCCGCAGGGCTCCCGGAGCGGCCAGAGAAAGAAGGGCCCATGGAGAGGTAGGCGAGGTGGGCAGGGGGCGCCACCTTACTCTCCTCAGCTCCCTGAGGGAGAGAGAGAGAGACAGAGACAGAGAGAGAGATCCCTGACCTCTGAGTCTCTGCCTCCACCGCTGGCTGGTGCCAACTCACGCGCCATCCCACTTCCAGCCATCACCCCCACGCCTGCCCCGGGGCCAGCCCCACCACAGAGAGGCCTGTTGGTTCCTGCTCACCTCTGTGCCGTCCCTTCCCGACCTGACCCCAGTGCAGGGGATAAGCTTCAGACAAGTCTTTCCATGTCCCTCTGCATGACAATAGACTTCCTCCCCTCTCCCATTCCACAGGCCCACCCGGGACATCCACCTTTGTCATTAGCTCAGGAGAGGATGCAAGATGAGAATCTCTGCTATTGTGTGGGGGGACTCAGTTTCCCGGGTTTCCCCCATGGACACATGTTCTTCAGCTGGGTCTGATTTTCTCCAGACAAGCTGTCTTGGGAAGGATTTGGCCAGCCCTAAGAAGCTGAAGGGAAAGGGCGGAGGGGGGTTCTCTCTCTGCCCCCGACAGCCCCGAGCTGGGTCGGTCCCTCAGACCTGGTCAGGGGCAGCCCATCCCCCGGCGCCCTTCCCCGGGGCATCCAAGGGCAGGCTCGGCGCCAGCCCCAACCCGCTCGCCACTGCCCGACCATCGTCCTCCCTCGGGGGGCCTGGGCAGGACAGGGACCCGGCTGTGGGAGGCCTCCAGATCTCAGGCCTGGCACACCGTTTACCAGGCTGCTTCCTCCTCTGACTGGGGCCCAGCACACGCCCCAGGAGACTTGGCAGCCGCCCCCAGGGCTCTATCCTCTGGAACTCGTCCCCTTGGAAGGGGCCTGGCCCAGGTGCCAGGTTCGGCTGGTCGGCCAGCCTCCTTTGGAGAAAGCAGGCAAGCCGAGCCAGGCTTGCAGTGGCCCTGGCGTGACACCTGCCACCTCAGGCAGAGGGCCTCCCGCGTGCCCTCCATGGCGGGTTTCTCCCCGGAGCCGTGGCCTGGGCACTAGGAAGGCCGGGCCTCCCCGACTCCCGGGAGGAGGGGCTAGCCCAGTTGCGCCCTGGCCCCCAAACCCTCTGGTGCCATCTGCCTGTCTCGGCACTTCTGACTCCACAGAGCCTTTCCTACATCCGGGCTGACTGCCGTGGCAAAGTGTAGGCGTGGGGTGAGGCCATGCCTTCTCTTTCCAGGAAAAAGTGAGCCCCTGGCCGAAGCAGCAGGCCCAGGCAGAGCCTTGAGCTTGAAGCCCAGTAGGTCTGTGGCCCTCAGGGCCAGAGCAATGCTTTCAAGGCAGGGAAGCGGCCTGCAAGCTGAGTGGGAGTGGGGGAGGGGAGGGAGACAGCTGAAGCCGAGTCCAGAAGGGCGGCGATGGAAGAGCTGCAGCTGGGTCAGAGCCTGGAGGGAGGGCGGGGCCTTCACTGAGGAGCCCCCCCCCCCCCCCCGAGGCCAGCCCTAGGCCCCGGCGGTCGCGCATGCGCCCTTGGCCTGTGCGGTGTGTGGGTGCTTGAACCCAAGCCCGCAGGGCTCCCGGAGCGGCCAGAGAAAGAAGGGCCCATGGAGAGGTAGGCGAGGTGGGCAGGGGGCGCCACCTTACTCTCCTCAGCTCCCTGAGGGAGAGAGAGAGAGACAGAGACAGAGAGAGAGATCCCTGACCTCTGAGTCTCTGCCTCCACCGCTGGCTGGTGCCAACTCACGCGCCATCCCACTTCCAGCCATCACCCCCACGCCTGCCCCGGGGCCAGCCCCACCACAGAGAGGCCGGTTGGTTCCTGCTCACCTCTGTGCCGTCCCTTCCCGACCTGACCCCAGTGCAGGGGATAAGCTTCAGACAAGTCTTTCCATGTCCCTCTGCATGACAATAGACTTCCTCCCCTCTCCCATTCCACAGGTCCACCCACCCGGGACATCCACCTTTGTCATTAGCTCAGGAGAGGATGCAAGATGAGAATCTCTGCTATTGTGTGGGGAGACTCAGTTTCCCGGGTTTCCCCCATGGACACATGTTCTTCAGCTGGGTCTGATTTTCTCCAGACAAGCTGTCTTGGGAAGGATTTGGCCAGCCCTAAGAAGCTGAAGGGAAAGGGCGGAGGGGGGTTCTCTCTCTGCCCCCGACAGCCCCGAGCTGGGTCGGTCCCTCAGACCTGGCCAGGGGCAGCCCATCCCCCGGCGCCCTTCCCCGGGGCATCCAAGGGCAGGCTCGGCGCCAGCCCCACCCCGCTCGCCACTGCCCGACCATCGTCCTCCCTCGGGGGGCCTGGGCAGGACAGGGACCCGGCTGTGGGAGGCCTCCAGATCTCAGGCCTGGCACACCGTTTACCAGGCTGCTTCCTCCTCTGACGGGGGCCCAGCACACGCCCCAGGAGACTTGGCAGCCGCCCCCAGGGCTCTATCCTCTGGAACTCGTCCCCTTGGAAGGGGCCTGGCCCAGGTGCCAGGTTCGGCTGGTCGGCCAGCCTCCTTTGGAGAAAGCAGGCAAGCCGAGCCAGGCTTGCAGTGGCCCTGGCGTGACACCTGCCACCTCAGGCAGAGGGCCTCCCGCGTGCCCTCCATGGCGGGTTTCTCCCCGGAGCCGTGGCCTGGGCACTAGGAAGGCCGGGCCTCCCCGACTCCCGGGAGGAGGGGCTAGCCCAGTTGCGCCCTGGCCCCCAAACCCTCTGGTGCCATCTGCCTGTCTCGGCACTTCTGACTCCACAGAGCCTTTCCTACATCTGGGCTGCCTGCCGTGGCAAAGTGCAGGCGTGGGGTGAGGCCATGCCTTCTCTTTCCAGGAAAAAGTGAGCCCCTGGCCGAAGCAGCAGGCCCAGGCAGAGCCTTGAGCTTGAAGCCCAGTAGGTCTGTGGCCCTCAGGGCCAGAGCAATGCTTTCAAGGCAGGGAAGCGGCCTGCAAGCTGAGTGGGAGTGGGGGAGGGGAGGGAGACAGCTGAAGCCGAGTCCAGAAGGGCGGCGATGGAAGAGCTGCAGCTGGGTCAGAGCCTGGAGGGAGGGCGGGGCCTTCACTGAGGAGCCCCCCCCCCCCCCAGGCCAGCCCTAGGCCCCGGCGGTCGCGCATGCGCCCTTGGCCTGTGCGGTGTGTGGGTGCTTGAACCCAAGCCCGCAGGGCTCCCGGAGCGGCCAGAGAAAGAAGGGCCCATGGAGAGGTAGGCGAGGTGGGCAGGGGGCGCCACCTTACTCTCCTCAGCTCCCTGAGGGAGAGAGAGAGAGACAGAGACAGAGAGAGAGATCCCTGACCTCTGAGTCTCTGCCTCCACCGCTGGCTGGTGCCAACTCACGCGCCATCCCACTTCCAGCCATCACCCCCACGCCTGCCCCGGGGCCAGCCCCACCACAGAGAGGCCTGTTGGTTCCTGCTCACCTCTGTGCCGACCCTTCCCGACCTGACCCCAGTGCAGGGGATAAGCTTCAGACAAGTCTTTCCATGTCCCTCTGCATGACAATAGACTTCCTCCCCTCTCCCATTCCACAGGCCCACCCGGGACATCCACCTTTGTCATTAGCTCAGGAGAGGATGCAAGATGAGAATCTCTGCTATTGTGTGGGGGGACTCAGTTTCCCGGGTTTCCCCCATGGACACATGTTCTTCAGCTGGGTCTGATTTTCTCCAGACAAGCTGTCTTGGGAAGGATTTGGCCAGCCCTAAGAAGCTGAAGGGAAAGGGCGGAGGGGGGTTCTCTCTCTGCCCCCGACAGCCCCGAGCTGGGTCGGTCCCTCAGACCTGGCCAGGGGCAGCCCATCCCCCGGCGCCCTTCCCCGGGGCATCCAAGGGCAGGCTCGGCGCCAGCCCCACCCCGCTCGCCACTGCCCGACCATCGTCCTCCCTCGGGGGGCCTGGGCAGGACAGGGACCCGGCTGTGGGAGGCCTCCAGATCTCAGGCCTGGCACACCGTTTACCAGGCTGCTTCCTCCTCTGACGGGGGCCCAGCACACGCCCCAGGAGACTTGGCAGCCGCCCCCAGGGCTCTATCCTCTGGAACTCGTCCCCTTGGAAGGGGCCTGGCCCAGGTGCCAGGTTCGGCTGGTCGGCCAGCCTCCTTTGGAGAAAGCAGGCAAGCCGAGCCAGGCTTGCAGTGGCCCTGGCGTGACACCTGCCACCTCAGGCAGAGGGCCTCCCGCGTGCCCTCCATGGCGGGTTTCTCCCCGGAGCCGTGGCCTGGGCACTAGGAAGGCCGGGCCTCCCCGACTCCCGGGAGGAGGGGCTAGCCCAGTTGCGCCCTGGCCCCCAAACCCTCTGGTGCCATCTGCCTGTCTCGGCACTTCTGACTCCACAGAGCCTTTCCTACATCCGGGCTGACTGCCGTGGCAAAGTGTAGGCGTGGGGTGAGGCCATGCCTTCTCTTTCCAGGAAAAAGTGAGCCCCTGGCCGAAGCAGCAGGCCCAGGCAGAGCCTTGAGCTTGAAGCCCAGTAGGTCTGTGGCCCTCAGGGCCAGAGCAATGCTTTCAAGGCAGGGAAGCGGCCTGCAAGCTGAGTGGGAGTGGGGGAGGGGAGGGAGACAGCTGAAGCCGAGTCCAGAAGGGCGGCGATGGAAGAGCTGCAGCTGGGTCAGAGCCTGGAGGGAGGGCGGGGCCTTCACTGAGGAGCCCCCCCCCCCCCCCGAGGCCAGCCCTAGGCCCCGGCGGTCGCGCATGCGCCCTTGGCCTGTGCGGTGTGTGGGTGCTTGAACCCAAGCCCGCAGGGCTCCCGGAGCGGCCAGAGAAAGAAGGGCCCATGGAGAGGTAGGCGAGGTGGGCAGGGGGCGCCACCTTACTCTCCTCAGCTCCCTGAGGGAGAGAGAGAGAGACAGAGACAGAGAGAGAGATCCCTGACCTCTGAGTCTCTGCCTCCACCGCTGGCTGGTGCCAACTCACGCGCCATCCCACTTCCAGCCATCACCCCCACGCCTGCCCCGGGGCCAGCCCCACCACAGAGAGGCCTGTTGGTTCCTGCTCACCTCTGTGCCGTCCCTTCCCGACCTGACCCCAGTGCAGGGGATAAGCTTCAGACAAG
This sequence comes from Diceros bicornis minor, assembly GCF_020826845.1. NCBI lineage: Eukaryota > Metazoa > Chordata > Mammalia > Perissodactyla > Rhinocerotidae > Diceros > Diceros bicornis. The sequence continues at coordinate 41,067,978 of NC_080770.1, read as the reverse complement.
TCTTTCCATGTCCCTCTGCATGACAATAGACTTCCTCCCCTCTCCCATTCCACAGGCCCACCCGGGACATCCACCTTTGTCATTAGCTCAGGAGAGGATGCAAGATGAGAATCTCTGCTATTGTGTGGGGGGACTCAGTTTCCCGGGTTTCCCCCATGGACACATGTTCTTCAGCTGGGTCTGATTTTCTCCAGACAAGCTGTCTTGGGAAGGATTTGGCCAGCCCTAAGAAGCTGAAGGGAAAGGGCGGAGGGGGGTTCTCTCTCTGCCCCCGACAGCCCCGAGCTGGGTCGGTCCCTCAGACCTGGCCAGGGGCAGCCCATCCCCCGGCGCCCTTCCCCGGGGCATCCAAGGGCAGGCTCGGCGCCAGCCCCAACCCGCTCGCCACTGCCCGACCATCGTCCTCCCTCGGGGGGCCTGGGCAGGACAGGGACCCGGCTGTGGGAGGCCTCCAGATCTCAGGCCTGGCACACCGTTTACCAGGCTGCTTCCTCCTCTGACTGGGGCCCAGCACACGCCCCAGGAGACTTGGCAGCCGCCCCCAGGGCTCTATCCTCTGGAACTCGTCCCCTTGGAAGGGGCCTGGCCCAGGTGCCAGGTTCGGCTGGTCGGCCAGCCTCCTTTGGAGAAAGCAGGCAAGCCGAGCCAGGCTTGCAGTGGCCCTGGCGTGACACCTGCCACCTCAGGCAGAGGGCCTCCCGCGTGCCCTCCATGGCGGGTTTCTCCCCGGAGCCGTGGCCTGGGCACTAGGAAGGCCGGGCCTCCCCGACTCCCGGGAGGAGGGGCTAGCCCAGTTGCGCCCTGGCCCCCAAACCCTCTGGTGCCATCTGCCTGTCTCGGCACTTCTGACTCCACAGAGCCTTTCCTACATCCGGGCTGACTGCCGTGGCAAAGTGTAGGCGTGGGGTGAGGCCATGCCTTCTCTTTCCAGGAAAAAGTGAGCCCCTGGCCGAAGCAGCAGGCCCAGGCAGAGCCTTGAGCTTGAAGCCCAGTAGGTCTGTGGCCCTCAGGGCCAGAGCAATGCTTTCAAGGCAGGGAAGCGGCCTGCAAGCTGAGTGGGAGTGGGGGAGGGGAGGGAGACAGCTGAAGCCGAGTCCAGAAGGGCGGCGATGGAAGAGCTGCAGCTGGGTCAGAGCCTGGAGGGAGGGCGGGGCCTTCACTGAGGAGCCCCCCCCCCCCCCCGAGGCCAGCCCTAGGCCCCGGCGGTCGCGCATGCGCCCTTGGCCTGTGCGGTGTGTGGGTGCTTGAACCCAAGCCCGCAGGGCTCCCGGAGCGGCCAGAGAAAGAAGGGCCCATGGAGAGGTAGGCGAGGTGGGCAGGGGGCGCCACCTTACTCTCCTCAGCTCCCTGAGGGAGAGAGAGAGAGACAGAGACAGAGAGAGAGATCCCTGACCTCTGAGTCTCTGCCTCCACCGCTGGCTGGTGCCAACTCACGCGCCATCCCACTTCCAGCCATCACCCCCACGCCTGCCCCGGGGCCAGCCCCACCACAGAGAGGCCGGTTGGTTCCTGCTCACCTCTGTGCCGTCCCTTCCCGACCTGACCCCAGTGCAGGGGATAAGCTTCAGACAAGTCTTTCCATGTCCCTCTGCATGACAATAGACTTCCTCCCCTCTCCCATTCCACAGGTCCACCCACCCGGGACATCCACCTTTGTCATTAGCTCAGGAGAGGATGCAAGATGAGAATCTCTGCTATTGTGTGGGGAGACTCAGTTTCCCGGGTTTCCCCCATGGACACATGTTCTTCAGCTGGGTCTGATTTTCTCCAGACAAGCTGTCTTGGGAAGGATTTGGCCAGCCCTAAGAAGCTGAAGGGAAAGGGCGGAGGGGGGTTCTCTCTCTGCCCCCGACAGCCCCGAGCTGGGTCGGTCCCTCAGACCTGGCCAGGGGCAGCCCATCCCCCGGCGCCCTTCCCCGGGGCATCCAAGGGCAGGCTCGGCGCCAGCCCCACCCCGCTCGCCACTGCCCGACCATCGTCCTCCCTCGGGGGGCCTGGGCAGGACAGGGACCCGGCTGTGGGAGGCCTCCAGATCTCAGGCCTGGCACACCGTTTACCAGGCTGCTTCCTCCTCTGACGGGGGCCCAGCACACGCCCCAGGAGACTTGGCAGCCGCCCCCAGGGCTCTATCCTCTGGAACTCGTCCCCTTGGAAGGGGCCTGGCCCAGGTGCCAGGTTCGGCTGGTCGGCCAGCCTCCTTTGGAGAAAGCAGGCAAGCCGAGCCAGGCTTGCAGTGGCCCTGGCGTGACACCTGCCACCTCAGGCAGAGGGCCTCCCGCGTGCCCTCCATGGCGGGTTTCTCCCCGGAGCCATGGCCTGGGCACTAGGAAGGCCGGGCCTCCCCGACTCCCGGGAGGAGGGGCTAGCCCAGTTGCGCCCTGGCCCCCAAACCCTCTGGTGCCATCTGCCTGTCTCGGCACTTCTGACTCCACAGAGCCTTTCCTACATCTGGGCTGCCTGCCGTGGCAAAGTGCAGGCGTGGGGTGAGGCCATGCCTTCTCTTTCCAGGAAAAAGTGAGCCCCTGGCCGAAGCAGCAGGCCCAGGCAGAGCCTTGAGCTTGAAGCCCAGTAGGTCTGTGGCCCTCAGGGCCAGAGCAATGCTTTCAAGGCAGGGAAGCGGCCTGCAAGCTGAGTGGGAGTGGGGGAGGGGAGGGAGACAGCTGAAGCCGAGTCCAGAAGGGCGGCGATGGAAGAGCTGCAGCTGGGTCAGAGCCTGGAGGGAGGGCGGGGCCTTCACTGAGGAGCCCCCCCCCCCCCCCCCCCCGAGGCCAGCCCTAGGCCCCGGCGGTCGCGCATGCGCCCTTGGCCTGTGCGGTGTGTGGGTGCTTGAACCCAAGCCCGCAGGGCTCCCGGAGCGGCCAGAGAAAGAAGGGCCCATGGAGAGGTAGGCGAGGTGGGCAGGGGGCGCCACCTTACTCTCCTCAGCTCCCTGAGGGAGAGAGAGAGAGACAGAGACAGAGAGAGAGATCCCTGACCTCTGAGTCTCTGCCTCCACCGCTGGCTGGTGCCAACTCACGCGCCATCCCACTTCCAGCCATCACCCCCACGCCTGCCCCGGGGCCAGCCCCACCACAGAGAGGCCTGTTGGTTCCTGCTCACCTCTGTGCCGTCCCTTCCCGACCTGACCCCAGTGCAGGGGATAAGCTTCAGACAAGTCTTTCCATGTCCCTCTGCATGACAATAGACTTCCTCCCCTCTCCCATTCCACAGGCCCACCCGGGACATCCACCTTTGTCATTAGCTCAGGAGAGGATGCAAGATGAGAATCTCTGCTATTGTGTGGGGGGACTCAGTTTCCCGGGTTTCCCCCATGGACACATGTTCTTCAGCTGGGTCTGATTTTCTCCAGACAAGCTGTCTTGGGAAGGATTTGGCCAGCCCTAAGAAGCTGAAGGGAAAGGGCGGAGGGGGGTTCTCTCTCTGCCCCCGACAGCCCCGAGCTGGGTCGGTCCCTCAGACCTGGCCAGGGGCAGCCCATCCCCCGGCGCCCTTCCCCGGGGCATCCAAGGGCAGGCTCGGCGCCAGCCCCACCCCGCTCGCCACTGCCCGACCATCGTCCTCCCTCGGGGGGCCTGGGCAGGACAGGGACCCGGCTGTGGGAGGCCTCCAGATCTCAGGCCTGGCACACCGTTTACCAGGCTGCTTCCTCCTCTGACGGGGGCCCAGCACACGCCCCAGGAGACTTGGCAGCCGCCCCCAGGGCTCTATCCTCTGGAACTCGTCCCCTTGGAAGGGGCCTGGCCCAGGTGCCAGGTTCGGCTGGTCGGCCAGCCTCCTTTGGAGAAAGCAGGCAAGCCGAGCCAGGCTTGCAGTGGCCCTGGCGTGACACCTGCCACCTCAGGCAGAGGGCCTCCCGCGTGCCCTCCATGGCGGGTTTCTCCCCGGAGCCGTGGCCTGGGCACTAGGAAGGCCGGGCCTCCCCGACTCCCGGGAGGAGGGGCTAGCCCAGTTGCGCCCTGGCCCCCAAACCCTCTGGTGCCATCTGCCTGTCTCGGCACTTCTGACTCCACAGAGCCTTTCCTACATCTGGGCTGCCTGCCGTGGCAAAGTGCAGGCGTGGGGTGAGGCCATGCCTTCTCTTTCCAGGAAAAAGTGAGCCCCTGGCCGAAGCAGCAGGCCCAGGCAGAGCCTTGAGCTTGAAGCCCAGTAGGTCTGTGGCCCTCAGGGCCAGAGCAATGCTTTCAAGGCAGGGAAGCGGCCTGCAAGCTGAGTGGGAGTGGGGGAGGGGAGGGAGACAGCTGAAGCCGAGTCCAGAAGGGCGGCGATGGAAGAGCTGCAGCTGGGTCAGAGCCTGGAGGGAGGGCGGGGCCTTCACTGAGGAGCCACCCCCCCCCCCAGGCCAGCCCTAGGCCCCGGCGGTCGCGCATGCGCCCTTGGCCTGTGCGGTGTGTGGGTGCTTGAACCCAAGCCCGCAGGGCTCCCGGAGCGGCCAGAGAAAGAAGGGCCCATGGAGAGGTAGGCGAGGTGGGCAGGGGGCGCCACCTTACTCTCCTCAGCTCCCTGAGGGAGAGAGAGAGAGACAGAGACAGAGAGAGAGATCCCTGACCTCTGAGTCTCTGCCTCCACCGCTGGCTGGTGCCAACTCACGCGCCATCCCACTTCCAGCCATCACCCCCACGCCTGCCCCGGGGCCAGCCCCACCACAGAGAGGCCTGTTGGTTCCTGCTCACCTCTGTGCCGTCCCTTCCCGACCTGACCCCAGTGCAGGGGATAAGCTTCAGACAAGTCTTTCCATGTCCCTCTGCATGACAATAGACTTCCTCCCCTCTCCCATTCCACAGGCCCACCCGGGACATCCACCTTTGTCATTAGCTCAGGAGAGGATGCAAGATGAGAATCTCTGCTATTGTGTGGGGGGACTCAGTTTCCCGGGTTTCCCCCATGGACACATGTTCTTCAGCTGGGTCTGATTTTCTCCAGACAAGCTGTCTTGGGAAGGATTTGGCCAGCCCTAAGAAGCTGAAGGGAAAGGGCGGAGGGGGGTTCTCTCTCTGCCCCCGACAGCCCCGAGCTGGGTCGGTCCCTCAGACCTGGCCAGGGGCAGCCCATCCCCCGGCGCCCTTCCCCGGGGCATCCAAGGGCAGGCTCGGCGCCAGCCCCACCCCGCTCGCCACTGCCCGACCATCGTCCTCCCTCGGGGGGCCTGGGCAGGACAGGGACCCGGCTGTGGGAGGCCTCCAGATCTCAGGCCTGGCACACCGTTTACCAGGCTGCTTCCTCCTCTGACGGGGGCCCAGCACACGCCCCAGGAGACTTGGCAGCCGCCCCCAGGGCTCTATCCTCTGGAACTCGTCCCCTTGGAAGGGGCCTGGCCCAGGTGCCAGGTTCGGCTGGTCGGCCAGCCTCCTTTGGAGAAAGCAGGCAAGCCGAGCCAGGCTTGCAGTGGCCCTGGCGTGACACCTGCCACCTCAGGCAGAGGGCCTCCCGCGTGCCCTCCATGGCGGGTTTCTCCCCGGAGCCGTGGCCTGGGCACTAGGAAGGCCGGGCCTCCCCGACTCCCGGGAGGAGGGGCTAGCCCAGTTGCGCCCTGGCCCCCAAACCCTCTGGTGCCATCTGCCTGTCTCGGCACTTCTGACTCCACAGAGCCTTTCCTACATCCGGGCTGACTGCCGTGGCAAAGTGTAGGCGTGGGGTGAGGCCATGCCTTCTCTTTCCAGGAAAAAGTGAGCCCCTGGCCGAAGCAGCAGGCCCAGGCAGAGCCTTGAGCTTGAAGCCCAGTAGGTCTGTGGCCCTCAGGGCCAGAGCAATGCTTTCAAGGCAGGGAAGCGGCCTGCAAGCTGAGTGGGAGTGGGGGAGGGGAGGGAGACAGCTGAAGCCGAGTCCAGAAGGGCGGCGATGGAAGAGCTGCAGCTGGGTCAGAGCCTGGAGGGAGGGCGGGGCCTTCACTGAGGAGCCCCCCCCCCCCCCCCCGAGGCCAGCCCTAGGCCCCGGCGGTCGCGCATGCGCCCTTGGCCTGTGCGGTGTGTGGGTGCTTGAACCCAAGCCCGCAGGGCTCCCGGAGCGGCCAGAGAAAGAAGGGCCCATGGAGAGGTAGGCGAGGTGGGCAGGGGGCGCCACCTTACTCTCCTCAGCTCCCTGAGGGAGAGAGAGAGAGACAGAGACAGAGAGAGAGATCCCTGACCTCTGAGTCTCTGCCTCCACCGCTGGCTGGTGCCAACTCACGCGCCATCCCACTTCCAGCCATCACCCCCACGCCTGCCCCGGGGCCAGCCCCACCACAGAGAGGCCTGTTGGTTCCTGCTCACCTCTGTGCCGTCCCTTCCCGACCTGACCCCAGTGCAGGGGATAAGCTTCAGACAAGTCTTTCCATGTCCCTCTGCATGACAATAGACTTCCTCCCCTCTCCCATTCCACAGGCCCACCCGGGACATCCACCTTTGTCATTAGCTCAGGAGAGGATGCAAGATGAGAATCTCTGCTATTGTGTGGGGGGACTCAGTTTCCCGGGTTTCCCCCATGGACACATGTTCTTCAGCTGGGTCTGATTTTCTCCAGACAAGCTGTCTTGGGAAGGATTTGGCCAGCCCTAAGAAGCTGAAGGGAAAGGGCGGAGGGGGGTTCTCTCTCTGCCCCCGACAGCCCCGAGCTGGGTCGGTCCCTCAGACCTGGCCAGGGGCAGCCCATCCCCCGGCGCCCTTCCCCGGGGCATCCAAGGGCAGGCTCGGCGCCAGCCCCAACCCGCTCGCCACTGCCCGACCATCGTCCTCCCTCGGGGGGCCTGGGCAGGACAGGGACCCGGCTGTGGGAGGCCTCCAGATCTCAGGCCTGGCACACCGTTTACCAGGCTGCTTCCTCCTCTGACTGGGGCCCAGCACACGCCCCAGGAGACTTGGCAGCCGCCCCCAGGGCTCTATCCTCTGGAACTCGTCCCCTTGGAAGGGGCCTGGCCCAGGTGCCAGGTTCGGCTGGTCGGCCAGCCTCCTTTGGAGAAAGCAGGCAAGCCGAGCCAGGCTTGCAGTGGCCCTGGCGTGACACCTGCCACCTCAGGCAGAGGGCCTCCCGCGTGCCCTCCATGGCGGGTTTCTCCCCGGAGCCGTGGCCTGGGCACTAGGAAGGCCGGGCCTCCCCGACTCCCGGGAGGAGGGGCTAGCCCAGTTGCGCCCTGGCCCCCAAACCCTCTGGTGCCATCTGCCTGTCTCGGCACTTCTGACTCCACAGAGCCTTTCCTACATCCGGGCTGACTGCCGTGGCAAAGTGTAGGCGTGGGGTGAGGCCATGCCTTCTCTTTCCAGGAAAAAGTGAGCCCCTGGCCGAAGCAGCAGGCCCAGGCAGAGCCTTGAGCTTGAAGCCCAGTAGGTCTGTGGCCCTCAGGGCCAGAGCAATGCTTTCAAGGCAGGGAAGCGGCCTGCAAGCTGAGTGGGAGTGGGGGAGGGGAGGGAGACAGCTGAAGCCGAGTCCAGAAGGGCGGCGATGGAAGAGCTGCAGCTGGGTCAGAGCCTGGAGGGAGGGCGGGGCCTTCACTGAGGAGCCCCCCCCCCCCCGAGGCCAGCCCTAGGCCCCGGCGGTCGCGCATGCGCCCTTGGCCTGTGCGGTGTGTGGGTGCTTGAACCCAAGCCCGCAGGGCTCCCGGAGCGGCCAGAGAAAGAAGGGCCCATGGAGAGGTAGGCGAGGTGGGCAGGGGGCGCCACCTTACTCTCCTCAGCTCCCTGAGGGAGAGAGAGAGAGACAGAGACAGAGAGAGAGATCCCTGACCTCTGAGTCTCTGCCTCCACCGCTGGCTGGTGCCAACTCACGCGCCATCCCACTTCCAGCCATCACCCCCACGCCTGCCCCGGGGCCAGCCCCACCACAGAGAGGCCGGTTGGTTCCTGCTCACCTCTGTGCCGTCCCTTCCCGACCTGACCCCAGTGCAGGGGATAAGCTTCAGACAAGTCTTTCCATGTCCCTCTGCATGACAATAGACTTCCTCCCCTCTCCCATTCCACAGGTCCACCCACCCGGGACATCCACCTTTGTCATTAGCTCAGGAGAGGATGCAAGATGAGAATCTCTGCTATTGTGTGGGGAGACTCAGTTTCCCGGGTTTCCCCCATGGACACATGTTCTTCAGCTGGGTCTGATTTTCTCCAGACAAGCTGTCTTGGGAAGGATTTGGCCAGCCCTAAGAAGCTGAAGGGAAAGGGCGGAGGGGGGTTCTCTCTCTGCCCCCGACAGCCCCGAGCTGGGTCGGTCCCTCAGACCTGGCCAGGGGCAGCCCATCCCCCGGCGCCCTTCCCCGGGGCATCCAAGGGCAGGCTCGGCGCCAGCCCCACCCCGCTCGCCACTGCCCGACCATCGTCCTCCCTCGGGGGGCCTGGGCAGGACAGGGACCCGGCTGTGGGAGGCCTCCAGATCTCAGGCCTGGCACACCGTTTACCAGGCTGCTTCCTCCTCTGACGGGGGCCCAGCACACGCCCCAGGAGACTTGGCAGCCGCCCCCAGGGCTCTATCCTCTGGAACTCGTCCCCTTGGAAGGGGCCTGGCCCAGGTGCCAGGTTCGGCTGGTCGGCCAGCCTCCTTTGGAGAAAGCAGGCAAGCCGAGCCAGGCTTGCAGTGGCCCTGGCGTGACACCTGCCACCTCAGGCAGAGGGCCTCCCGCGTGCCCTCCATGGCGGGTTTCTCCCCGGAGCCGTGGCCTGGGCACTAGGAAGGCCGGGCCTCCCCGACTCCCGGGAGGAGGGGCTAGCCCAGTTGCGCCCTGGCCCCCAAACCCTCTGGTGCCATCTGCCTGTCTCGGCACTTCTGACTCCACAGAGCCTTTCCTACATCTGGGCTGCCTGCCGTGGCAAAGTGCAGGCGTGGGGTGAGGCCATGCCTTCTCTTTCCAGGAAAAAGTGAGCCCCTGGCCGAAGCAGCAGGCCCAGGCAGAGCCTTGAGCTTGAAGCCCAGTAGGTCTGTGGCCCTCAGGGCCAGAGCAATGCTTTCAAGGCAGGGAAGCGGCCTGCAAGCTGAGTGGGAGTGGGGGAGGGGAGGGAGACAGCTGAAGCCGAGTCCAGAAGGGCGGCGATGGAAGAGCTGCAGCTGGGTCAGAGCCTGGAGGGAGGGCGGGGCCTTCACTGAGGAGCCCCCCCCCCCCCCCGAGGCCAGCCCTAGGCCCCGGCGGTCGCGCATGCGCCCTTGGCCTGTGCGGTGTGTGGGTGCTTGAACCCAAGCCCGCAGGGCTCCCGGAGCGGCCAGAGAAAGAAGGGCCCATGGAGAGGTAGGCGAGGTGGGCAGGGGGCGCCACCTTACTCTCCTCAGCTCCCTGAGGGAGAGAGAGAGAGACAGAGACAGAGAGAGAGATCCCTGACCTCTGAGTCTCTGCCTCCACCGCTGGCTGGTGCCAACTCACGCGCCATCCCACTTCCAGCCATCACCCCCACGCCTGCCCCGGGGCCAGCCCCACCACAGAGAGGCCTGTTGGTTCCTGCTCACCTCTGTGCCGTCCCTTCCCGACCTGACCCCAGTGCAGGGGATAAGCTTCAGACAAGTCTTTCCATGTCCCTCTGCATGACAATAGACTTCCTCCCCTCTCCCATTCCACAGGCCCACCCGGGACATCCACCTTTGTCATTAGCTCAGGAGAGGATGCAAGATGAGAATCTCTGCTATTGTGTGGGGGGACTCAGTTTCCCGGGTTTCCCCCATGGACACATGTTCTTCAGCTGGGTCTGATTTTCTCCAGACAAGCTGTCTTGGGAAGGATTTGGCCAGCCCTAAGAAGCTGAAGGGAAAGGGCGGAGGGGGGTTCTCTCTCTGCCCCCGACAGCCCCGAGCTGGGTCGGTCCCTCAGACCTGGCCAGGGGCAGCCCATCCCCCGGCGCCCTTCCCCGGGGCATCCAAGGGCAGGCTCGGCGCCAGCCCCAACCCGCTCGCCACTGCCCGACCATCGTCCTCCCTCGGGGGGCCTGGGCAGGACAGGGACCCGGCTGTGGGAGGCCTCCAGATCTCAGGCCTGGCACACCGTTTACCAGGCTGCTTCCTCCTCTGACTGGGGCCCAGCACACGCCCCAGGAGACTTGGCAGCCGCCCCCAGGGCTCTATCCTCTGGAACTCGTCCCCTTGGAAGGGGCCTGGCCCAGGTGCCAGGTTCGGCTGGTCGGCCAGCCTCCTTTGGAGAAAGCAGGCAAGCCGAGCCAGGCTTGCAGTGGCCCTGGCGTGACACCTGCCACCTCAGGCAGAGGGCCTCCCGCGTGCCCTCCATGGCGGGTTTCTCCCCGGAGCCGTGGCCTGGGCACTAGGAAGGCCGGGCCTCCCCGACTCCCGGGAGGAGGGGCTAGCCCAGTTGCGCCCTGGCCCCCAAACCCTCTGGTGCCATCTGCCTGTCTCGGCACTTCTGACTCCACAGAGCCTTTCCTACATCCGGGCTGACTGCCGTGGCAAAGTGTAGGCGTGGGGTGAGGCCATGCCTTCTCTTTCCAGGAAAAAGTGAGCCCCTGGCCGAAGCAGCAGGCCCAGGCAGAGCCTTGAGCTTGAAGCCCAGTAGGTCTGTGGCCCTCAGGGCCAGAGCAATGCTTTCAAGGCAGGGAAGCGGCCTGCAAGCTGAGTGGGAGTGGGGGAGGGGAGGGAGACAGCTGAAGCCGAGTCCAGAAGGGCGGCGATGGAAGAGCTGCAGCTGGGTCAGAGCCTGGAGGGAGGGCGGGGCCTTCACTGAGGAGCCCCCCCCCCCCCCGAGGCCAGCCCTAGGCCCCGGCGGTCGCGCATGCGCCCTTGGCCTGTGCGGTGTGTGGGTGCTTGAACCCAAGCCCGCAGGGCTCCCGGAGCGGCCAGAGAAAGAAGGGCCCATGGAGAGGTAGGCGAGGTGGGCAGGGGGCGCCACCTTACTCTCCTCAGCTCCCTGAGGGAGAGAGAGAGAGACAGAGACAGAGAGAGAGATCCCTGACCTCTGAGTCTCTGCCTCCACCGCTGGCTGGTGCCAACTCACGCGCCATCCCACTTCCAGCCATCACCCCCACGCCTGCCCCGGGGCCAGCCCCACCACAGAGAGGCCGGTTGGTTCCTGCTCACCTCTGTGCCGTCCCTTCCCGACCTGACCCCAGTGCAGGGGATAAGCTTCAGACAAGTCTTTCCATGTCCCTCTGCATGACAATAGACTTCCTCCCCTCTCCCATTCCACAGGTCCACCCACCCGGGACATCCACCTTTGTCATTAGCTCAGGAGAGGATGCAAGATGAGAATCTCTGCTATTGTGTGGGGAGACTCAGTTTCCCGGGTTTCCCCCATGGACACATGTTCTTCAGCTGGGTCTGATTTTCTCCAGACAAGCTGTCTTGGGAAGGATTTGGCCAGCCCTAAGAACCTGAAGGGAAAGGGCGGAGGGGGGTTCTCTCTCTGCCCCCGACAGCCCCGAGCTGGGTCGGTCCCTCAGACCTGGCCAGGGGCAGCCCATCCCCCGGCGCCCTTCCCCGGGGCATCCAAGGGCAGGCTCGGCGCCAGCCCCACCCCGCTCGCCACTGCCCGACCATCGTCCTCCCTCGGGGGGCCTGGGCAGGACAGGGACCCGGCTGTGGGAGGCCTCCAGATCTCAGGCCTGGCACACCGTTTACCAGGCTGCTTCCTCCTCTGACGGGGGCCCAGCACACGCCCCAGGAGACTTGGCAGCCGCCCCCAGGGCTCTATCCTCTGGAACTCGTCCCCTTGGAAGGGGCCTGGCCCAGGTGCCAGGTTAGGCTGGTCGGCCTGCCTCCTTTGGAGAAAGCAGGCAAGCCGAGCCAGGCTTGCAGTGGCCCTGGCGTGACACCTGCCACCTCAGGCAGAGGGCCTCCCGCGTGCCATCCATGGCGGGTTTCTCCCCGGAGCCGTGGCCTGGGCACTAGGAAGGCCGGGCCTCCCCGACTCCCGGGAGGAGGGGCTAGCCCAGTTGCGCCCTGGCCCCCAAACCCTCTGGTGCCATCTGCCTGTCTCGGCACTTCTGACTCCACAGAGCCTTTCCTACATCTGGGCTGCCTGCCGTGGCAAAGTGCAGGCGTGGGGTGAGGCCATGCCTTCTCTTTCCAGGAAAAAGTGAGCCCCTGGCCGAAGCAGCAGGCCCAGGCAGAGCCTTGAGCTTGAAGCCCAGTAGGTCTGTGGCCCTCAGGGCCAGAGCAATGCTTTCAAGGCAGGGAAGCGGCCTGCAAGCTGAGTGGGAGTGGGGGAGGGGAGGGAGACAGCTGAAGCCGAGTCCAGAAGGGCGGCGATGGAAGAGCTGCAGCTGGGTCAGAGCCTGGAGGGAGGGCGGGGCCTTCACTGAGGAGCCCCCCCCCCCCCCCCCCGAGGCCAGCCCTAGGCCCGGGCGGTCGCGCATGCGCCCTTGGCCTGTGCGGTGTGTGGGTGCTTGAACCCAAGCCCGCAGGGCTCCCGGAGCGGCCAGAGAAAGAAGGGCCCATGGAGAGGTAGGCGAGGTGGGCAGGGGGCGCCACCTTACTCTCCTCAGCTCCCTGAGGGAGAGAGAGAGAGACAGAGGCAGAGAGAGAGATCCCTGACCTCTGAGTCTCTGCCTCCACCGCTGGCTGGTGCCAACTCACGCGCCATCCCACTTCCAGCCATCACCCCCACGCCTGCCCCGGGGCCAGCCCCACCACAGAGAGGCCTGTTGGTTCCTGCTCACCTCTGTGCCGTCCCTTCCCGACCTGACCCCAGTGCAGGGGATAAGCTTCAGACAAGTCTTTCCATGTCCCTCTGCATGACAATAGACTTCCTCCCCTCTCCCATTCCACAGGCCCACCCGGGACATCCACCTTTGTCATTAGCTCAGGAGAGGATGCAAGATGAGAATCTCTGCTATTGTGTGGGGAGACTCAGTTTCCCGGGTTTCCCCCATGGACACATGTTCTTCAGCTGGGTCTGATTTTCTCCAGACAAGCTGTCTTGGGAAGGATTTGGCCAGCCCTAAGAAGCTGAAGGGAAAGGGCGGAGGGGGGTTCTCTCTCTGCCCCCGACAGCCCCGAGCTGGGTCGGTCCCTCAGACCTGGCCAGGGGCAGCCCATCCCCCGGCGCCCTTCCCCGGGGCATCCAAGGGCAGGCTCGGCGCCAGCCCCACCCCGCTCGCCACTGCCCGACCATCGTCCTCCCTCGGGGGGCCTGGGCAGGACAGGGACCCGGCTGTGGGAGGCCTCCAGATCTCAGGCCTGGCACACCGTTTACCAGGCTGCTTCCTCCTCTGACGGGGGCCCAGCACACGCCCCAGGAGACTTGGCAGCCGCCCCCAGGGCTCTATCCTCTGGAACTCGTCCCCTTGGAAGGGGCCTGGCCCAGGTGCCAGGTTCGGCTGGTCGGCCAGCCTCCTTTGGAGAAAGCAGGCAAGCCGAGCCAGGCTTGCAGTGGCCCTGGCGTGACACCTGCCACCTCAGGCAGAGGGCCTCCCGCGTGCCCTCCATGGCGGGTTTCTCCCCGGAGCCGTGGCCTGGGCACTAGGAAGGCCGGGCCTCCCCGACTCCCGGGAGGAGGGGCTAGCCCAGTTGCGCCCTGGCCCCCAAACCCTCTGGTGCCATCTGCCTGTCTCGGCACTTCTGACTCCACAGAGCCTTTCCTACATCCGGGCTGACTGCCGTGGCAAAGTGTAGGCGTGGGGTGAGGCCATGCCTTCTCTTTCCAGGAAAAAGTGAGCCCCTGGCCGAAGCAGCAGGCCCAGGCAGAGCCTTGAGCTTGAAGCCCAGTAGGTCTGTGGCCCTCAGGGCCAGAGCAATGCTTTCAAGGCAGGGAAGCGGCCTGCAAGCTGAGTGGGAGTGGGGGAGGGGAGGGAGACAGCTGAAGCCGAGTCCAGAAGGGCGGCGATGGAAGAGCTGCAGCTGGGTCAGAGCCTGGAGGGAGGGCAGGGCCTTCACTGAGGAGCCCCCCCCCCCCCGAGGCCAGCCCTAGGCCCCGGCGGTCGCGCATGCGCCCTTGGCCTGTGCGGTGTGTGGGTGCTTGAACCCAAGCCCGCAGGGCTCCCGGAGCGGCCAGAGAAAGAAGGGCCCATGGAGAGGTAGGCGAGGTGGGCAGGGGGCGCCACCTTACTCTCCTCAGCTCCCTGAGGGAGAGAGTGAGAGACAGAGACAGAGAGAGAGATCCCTGACCTCTGAGTCTCTGCCTCCACCGCTGGCTGGTGCCAACTCACGCGCCATCCCACTTCCAGCCATCACCCCCACGCCTGCCCCGGGGCCAGCCCCACCACAGAGAGGCCTGTTGGTTCCTGCTCACCTCTGTGCCGTCCCTTCCCGACCTGACCCCAGTGCAGGGGATAAGCTTCAGACAAGTCTTTCCATGTCCCTCTGCATGACAATAGACTTCCTCCCCTCTCCCATTCCACAGGCCCACCCGGGACATCCACCTTTGTCATTAGCTCAGGAGAGGATGCAAGATGAGAATCTCTGCTATTGTGTGGGGAGACTCAGTTTCCCGGGTTTCCCCCATGGACACATGTTCTTCAGCTGGGTCTGATTTTCTCCAGACAAGCTGTCTTGGGAAGGATTTGGCCAGCCCTAAGAAGCTGAAGGGAAAGGGCGGAGGGGGGTTCTCTCTCTGCCCCCGACAGCCCCGAGCTGGGTCGGTCCCTCAGACCTGGCCAGGGGCAGCCCATCCCCCGGCGCCCTTCCCCGGGGCATCCAAGGGCAGGCTCGGCGCCAGCCCCACCCCGCTCGCCACTGCCCGACCATCGTCCTCCCTCGGGGGGCCTGGGCAGGACAGGGACCCGGCTGTGGGAGGCCTCCAGATCTCAGGCCTGGCACACCGTTTACCAGGCTGCTTCCTCCTCTGACGGGGGCCCAGCACACGCCCCAGGAGACTTGGCAGCCGCCCCCAGGGCTCTATCCTCTGGAACTCGTCCCCTTGGAAGGGGCCTGGCCCAGGTGCCAGGTTCGGCTGGTCGGCCAGCCTCCTTTGGAGAAAGCAGGCAAGCCGAGCCAGGCTTGCAGTGGCCCTGGCGTGACACCTGCCACCTCAGGCAGAGGGCCTCCCGCGTGCCCTCCATGGCGGGTTTCTCCCCGGAGCCGTGGCCTGGGCACTAGGAAGGCCGGGCCTCCCCGACTCCCGGGAGGAGGGGCTAGCCCAGTTGCGCCCTGGCCCCCAAACCCTCTGGTGCCATCTGCCTGTCTCGGCACTTCTGACTCCACAGAGCCTTTCCTACATCCGGGCTGACTGCCGTGGCAAAGTGTAGGCGTGGGGTGAGGCCATGCCTTCTCTTTCCAGGAAAAAGTGAGCCCCTGGCCGAAGCAGCAGGCCCAGGCAGAGCCTTGAGCTTGAAGCCCAGTAGGTCTGTGGCCCTCAGGGCCAGAGCAATGCTTTCAAGGCAGGGAAGCGGCCTGCAAGCTGAGTGGGAGTGGGGGAGGGGAGGGAGACAGCTGAAGCCGAGTCCAGAAGGGCGGCGATGGAAGAGCTGCAGCTGGGTCAGAGCCTGGAGGGAGGGCGGGGCCTTCACTGAGGAGCCCCCCCCCCCAGGCCAGCCCTAGGCCCCGGCGGTCGCGCATGCGCCCTTGGCCTGTGCGGTGTGTGGGTGCTTGAACCCAAGCCCGCAGGGCTCCCGGAGCGGCCAGAGAAAGAAGGGCCCATGGAGAGGTAGGCGAGGTGGGCAGGGGGCGCCACCTTACTCTCCTCAGCTCCCTGAGGGAGAGAGAGAGAGACAGAGACAGAGAGAGAGATCCCTGACCTCTGAGTCTCTGCCTCCACCGCTGGCTGGTGCCAACTCACGCGCCATCCCACTTCCAGCCATCACCCCCACGCCTGCCCCGGGGCCAGCCCCACCACAGAGAGGCCTGTTGGTTCCTGCTCACCTCTGTGCCGTCCCTTCCCGACCTGACCCCAGTGCAGGGGATAAGCTTCAGACAAGTCTTTCCATGTCCCTCTGCATGACAATAGACTTCCTCCCCTCTCCCATTCCACAGGCCCACCCGGGACATCCACCTTTGTCATTAGCTCAGGAGAGGATGCAAGATGAGAATCTCTGCTATTGTGTGGGGAGACTCAGTTTCCCGGGTTTCCCCCATGGACACATGTTCTTCAGCTGGGTCTGATTTTCTCCAGACAAGCTGTCTTGGGAAGGATTTGGCCAGCCCTAAGAAGCTGAAGGGAAAGGGCGGAGGGGGGTTCTCTCTCTGCCCCCGACAGCCCCGAGCTGGGTCGGTCCCTCAGACCTGGCCAGGGGCAGCCCATCCCCCGGCGCCCTTCCCCGGGGCATCCAAGGGCAGGCTCGGCGCCAGCCCCACCCCGCTCGCCACTGCCCGACCATCGTCCTCCCTCGGGGGGCCTGGGCAGGACAGGGACCCGGCTGTGGGAGGCCTCCAGATCTCAGGCCTGGCACACCGTTTACCAGGCTGCTTCCTCCTCTGACGGGGGCCCAGCACACGCCCCAGGAGACTTGGCAGCCGCCCCCAGGGCTCTATCCTCTGGAACTCGTCCCCTTGGAAGGGGCCTGGCCCAGGTGCCAGGTTCGGCTGGTCGGCCAGCCTCCTTTGGAGAAAGCAGGCAAGCCGAGCCAGGCTTGCAGTGGCCCTGGCGTGACACCTGCCACCTCAGGCAGAGGGCCTCCCGCGTGCCCTCCATGGCGGGTTTCTCCCCGGAGCCGTGGCCTGGGCACTAGGAAGGCCGGGCCTCCCCGACTCCCGGGAGGAGGGGCTAGCCCAGTTGCGCCCTGGCCCCCAAACCCTCTGGTGCCATCTGCCTGTCTCGGCACTTCTGACTCCACAGAGCCTTTCCTACATCCGGGCTGACTGCCGTGGCAAAGTGTAGGCGTGGGGTGAGGCCATGCCTTCTCTTTCCAGGAAAAAGTGAGCCCCTGGCCGAAGCAGCAGGCCCAGGCAGAGCCTTGAGCTTGAAGCCCAGTAGGTCTGTGGCCCTCAGGGCCAGAGCAATGCTTTCAAGGCAGGGAAGCGGCCTGCAAGCTGAGTGGGAGTGGGGGAGGGGAGGGAGACAGCTGAAGCCGAGTCCAGAAGGGCGGCGATGGAAGAGCTGCAGCTGGGTCAGAGCCTGGAGGGAGGGCAGGGCCTTCACTGAGGAGCCCCCCCCCCCCCCGAGGCCAGCCCTAGGCCCCGGCGGTCGCGCATGCGCCCTTGGCCTGTGCGGTGTGTGGGTGCTTGAACCCAAGCCCGCAGGGCTCCCGGAGCGGCCAGAGAAAGAAGGGCCCATGGAGAGGTAGGCGAGGTGGGCAGGGGGCGCCACCTTACTCTCCTCAGCTCCCTGAGGGAGAGAGTGAGAGACAGAGACAGAGAGAGAGATCCCTGACCTCTGAGTCTCTGCCTCCACCGCTGGCTGGTGCCAACTCACGCGCCATCCCACTTCCAGCCATCACCCCCACGCCTGCCCCGGGGCCAGCCCCACCACAGAGAGGCCTGTTGGTTCCTGCTCACCTCTGTGCCGTCCCTTCCCGACCTGACCCCAGTGCAGGGGATAAGCTTCAGACAAGTCTTTCCATGTCCCTCTGCATGACAATAGACTTCCTCCCCTCTCCCATTCCACAGGCCCACCCGGGACATCCACCTTTGTCATTAGCTCAGGAGAGGATGCAAGATGAGAATCTCTGCTATTGTGTGGGGAGACTCAGTTTCCCGGGTTTCCCCCATGGACACATGTTCTTCAGCTGGGTCTGATTTTCTCCAGACAAGCTGTCTTGGGAAGGATTTGGCCAGCCCTAAGAAGCTGAAGGGAAAGGGCGGAGGGGGGTTCTCTCTCTGCCCCCGACAGCCCCGAGCTGGGTCGGTCCCTCAGACCTGGCCAGGGGCAGCCCATCCCCCGGCGCCCTTCCCCGGGGCATCCAAGGGCAGGCTCGGCGCCAGCCCCACCCCGCTCGCCACTGCCCGACCATCGTCCTCCCTCGGGGGGCCTGGGCAGGACAGGGACCCGGCTGTGGGAGGCCTCCAGATCTCAGGCCTGGCACACCGTTTACCAGGCTGCTTCCTCCTCTGACGGGGGCCCAGCACACGCCCCAGGAGACTTGGCAGCCGCCCCCAGGGCTCTATCCTCTGGAACTCGTCCCCTTGGAAGGGGCCTGGCCCAGGTGCCAGGTTCGGCTGGTCGGCCAGCCTCCTTTGGAGAAAGCAGGCAAGCCGAGCCAGGCTTGCAGTGGCCCTGGCGTGACACCTGCCACCTCAGGCAGAGGGCCTCCCGCGTGCCCTCCATGGCGGGTTTCTCCCCGGAGCCGTGGCCTGGGCACTAGGAAGGCCGGGCCTCCCCGACTCCCGGGAGGAGGGGCTAGCCCAGTTGCGCCCTGGCCCCCAAACCCTCTGGTGCCATCTGCCTGTCTCGGCACTTCTGACTCCACAGAGCCTTTCCTACATCCGGGCTGACTGCCGTGGCAAAGTGTAGGCGTGGGGTGAGGCCATGCCTTCTCTTTCCAGGAAAAAGTGAGCCCCTGGCCGAAGCAGCAGGCCCAGGCAGAGCCTTGAGCTTGAAGCCCAGTAGGTCTGTGGCCCTCAGGGCCAGAGCAATGCTTTCAAGGCAGGGAAGCGGCCTGCAAGCTGAGTGGGAGTGGGGGAGGGGAGGGAGACAGCTGAAGCCGAGTCCAGAAGGGCGGCGATGGAAGAGCTGCAGCTGGGTCAGAGCCTGGAGGGAGGGCAGGGCCTTCACTGAGGAGCCCCCCCCCCCCCCCGAGGCCAGCCCTAGGCCCCGGCGGTCGCGCATGCGCCCTTGGCCTGTGCGGTGTGTGGGTGCTTGAACCCAAGCCCGCAGGGCTCCCGGAGCGGCCAG
This sequence comes from Diceros bicornis minor, assembly GCF_020826845.1. Lineage (NCBI taxonomy): Eukaryota > Metazoa > Chordata > Mammalia > Perissodactyla > Rhinocerotidae > Diceros > Diceros bicornis. Next base: position 41,049,386 of record NC_080770.1, on the reverse strand, counting down.
AGAAAGAAGGGCCCATGGAGAGGTAGGCGAGGTGGGCAGGGGGCGCCACCTTACTCTCCTCAGCTCCCTGAGGGAGAGAGTGAGAGACAGAGACAGAGAGAGAGATCCCTGACCTCTGAGTCTCTGCCTCCACCGCTGGCTGGTGCCAACTCACGCGCCATCCCACTTCCAGCCATCACCCCCACGCCTGCCCCGGGGCCAGCCCCACCACAGAGAGGCCTGTTGGTTCCTGCTCACCTCTGTGCCGTCCCTTCCCGACCTGACCCCAGTGCAGGGGATAAGCTTCAGACAAGTCTTTCCATGTCCCTCTGCATGACAATAGACTTCCTCCCCTCTCCCATTCCACAGGCCCACCCGGGACATCCACCTTTGTCATTAGCTCAGGAGAGGATGCAAGATGAGAATCTCTGCTATTGTGTGGGGAGACTCAGTTTCCCGGGTTTCCCCCATGGACACATGTTCTTCAGCTGGGTCTGATTTTCTCCAGACAAGCTGTCTTGGGAAGGATTTGGCCAGCCCTAAGAAGCTGAAGGGAAAGGGCGGAGGGGGGTTCTCTCTCTGCCCCCGACAGCCCCGAGCTGGGTCGGTCCCTCAGACCTGGCCAGGGGCAGCCCATCCCCCGGCGCCCTTCCCCGGGGCATCCAAGGGCAGCCTCGGCGCCAGCCCCACCCCGCTCGCCACTGCCCGACCATCGTCCTCCCTCGGGGGGCCTGGGCAGGACAGGGACCCGGCTGTGGGAGGCCTCCAGATCTCAGGCCTGGCACACCGTTTACCAGGCTGCTTCCTCCTCTGACGGGGGCCCAGCACACGCCCCAGGAGACTTGGCAGCCGCCCCCAGGGCTCTATCCTCTGGAACTCGTCCCCTTGGAAGGGGCCTGGCCCAGGTGCCAGGTTCGGCTGGTCGGCCAGCCTCCTTTGGAGAAAGCAGGCAAGCCGAGCCAGGCTTGCAGTGGCCCTGGCGTGACACCTGCCACCTCAGGCAGAGGGCCTCCCGCGTGCCCTCCATGGCGGGTTTCTCCCCGGAGCCGTGGCCTGGGCACTAGGAAGGCCGGGCCTCCCCGACTCCCGGGAGGAGGGGCTAGCCCAGTTGCGCCCTGGCCCCCAAACCCTCTGGTGCCATCTGCCTGTCTCGGCACTTCTGACTCCACAGAGCCTTTCCTACATCCGGGCTGACTGCCGTGGCAAAGTGTAGGCGTGGGGTGAGGCCATGCCTTCTCTTTCCAGGAAAAAGTGAGCCCCTGGCCGAAGCAGCAGGCCCAGGCAGAGCCTTGAGCTTGAAGCCCAGTAGGTCTGTGGCCCTCAGGGCCAGAGCAATGCTTTCAAGGCAGGGAAGCGGCCTGCAAGCTGAGTGGGAGTGGGGGAGGGGAGGGAGACAGCTGAAGCCGAGTCCAGAAGGGCGGCGATGGAAGAGCTGCAGCTGGGTCAGAGCCTGGAGGGAGGGCGGGGCCTTCACTGAGGAGCCCCCCCCCCCAGGCCAGCCCTAGGCCCCGGCGGTCGCGCATGCGCCCTTGGCCTGTGCGGTGTGTGGGTGCTTGAACCCAAGCCCGCAGGGCTCCCGGAGCGGCCAGAGAAAGAAGGGCCCATGGAGAGGTAGGCGAGGTGGGCAGGGGGCGCCACCTTACTCTCCTCAGCTCCCTGAGGGAGAGAGAGAGAGACAGAGACAGAGAGAGAGATCCCTGACCTCTGAGTCTCTGCCTCCACCGCTGGCTGGTGCCAACTCACGCGCCATCCCACTTCCAGCCATCACCCCCACGCCTGCCCCGGGGCCAGCCCCACCACAGAGAGGCCTGTTGGTTCCTGCTCACCTCTGTGCCGTCCCTTCCCGACCTGACCCCAGTGCAGGGGATAAGCTTCAGACAAGTCTTTCCATGTCCCTCTGCATGACAATAGACTTCCTCCCCTCTCCCATTCCACAGGCCCACCCGGGACATCCACCTTTGTCATTAGCTCAGGAGAGGATGCAAGATGAGAATCTCTGCTATTGTGTGGGGAGACTCAGTTTCCCGGGTTTCCCCCATGGACACATGTTCTTCAGCTGGGTCTGATTTTCTCCAGACAAGCTGTCTTGGGAAGGATTTGGCCAGCCCTAAGAAGCTGAAGGGAAAGGGCGGAGGGGGGTTCTCTCTCTGCCCCCGACAGCCCCGAGCTGGGTCGGTCCCTCAGACCTGGCCAGGGGCAGCCCATCCCCCGGCGCCCTTCCCCGGGGCATCCAAGGGCAGGCTCGGCGCCAGCCCCACCCCGCTCGCCACTGCCCGACCATCGTCCTCCCTCGGGGGGCCTGGGCAGGACAGGGACCCGGCTGTGGGAGGCCTCCAGATCTCAGGCCTGGCACACCGTTTACCAGGCTGCTTCCTCCTCTGACGGGGGCCCAGCACACGCCCCAGGAGACTTGGCAGCCGCCCCCAGGGCTCTATCCTCTGGAACTCGTCCCCTTGGAAGGGGCCTGGCCCAGGTGCCAGGTTCGGCTGGTCGGCCAGCCTCCTTTGGAGAAAGCAGGCAAGCCGAGCCAGGCTTGCAGTGGCCCTGGCGTGACACCTGCCACCTCAGGCAGAGGGCCTCCCGCGTGCCCTCCATGGCGGGTTTCTCCCCGGAGCCGTGGCCTGGGCACTAGGAAGGCCGGGCCTCCCCGACTCCCGGGAGGAGGGGCTAGCCCAGTTGCGCCCTGGCCCCCAAACCCTCTGGTGCCATCTGCCTGTCTCGGCACTTCTGACTCCACAGAGCCTTTCCTACATCCGGGCTGACTGCCGTGGCAAAGTGTAGGCGTGGGGTGAGGCCATGCCTTCTCTTTCCAGGAAAAAGTGAGCCCCTGGCCGAAGCAGCAGGCCCAGGCAGAGCCTTGAGCTTGAAGCCCAGTAGGTCTGTGGCCCTCAGGGCCAGAGCAATGCTTTCAAGGCAGGGAAGCGGCCTGCAAGCTGAGTGGGAGTGGGGGAGGGGAGGGAGACAGCTGAAGCCGAGTCCAGAAGGGCGGCGATGGAAGAGCTGCAGCTGGGTCAGAGCCTGGAGGGAGGGCGGGGCCTTCACTGAGGAGCCCCCCCCCCCCCGAGGCCAGCCCTAGGCCCCGGCGGTCGCGCATGCGCCCTTGGCCTGTGCGGTGTGTGGGTGCTTGAACCCAAGCCCGCAGGGCTCCCGGAGCGGCCAGAGAAAGAAGGGCCCATGGAGAGGTAGGCGAGGTGGGCAGGGGGCGCCACCTTACTCTCCTCAGCTCCCTGAGGGAGAGAGAGAGAGACAGAGACAGAGAGAGAGATCCCTGACCTCTGAGTCTCTGCCTCCACCGCTGGCTGGTGCCAACTCACGCGCCATCCCACTTCCAGCCATCACCCCCACGCCTGCCCCGGGGCCAGCCCCACCACAGAGAGGCCGGTTGGTTCCTGCTCACCTCTGTGCCGTCCCTTCCCGACCTGACCCCAGTGCAGGGGATAAGCTTCAGACAAGTCTTTCCATGTCCCTCTGCATGACAATAGACTTCCTCCCCTCTCCCATTCCACAGGTCCACCCACCCGGGACATCCACCTTTGTCATTAGCTCAGGAGAGGATGCAAGATGAGAATCTCTGCTATTGTGTGGGGAGACTCAGTTTCCCGGGTTTCCCCCATGGACACATGTTCTTCAGCTGGGTCTGATTTTCTCCAGACAAGCTGTCTTGGGAAGGATTTGGCCAGCCCTAAGAAGCTGAAGGGAAAGGGCGGAGGGGGGTTCTCTCTCTGCCCCCGACAGCCCCGAGCTGGGTCGGTCCCTCAGACCTGGCCAGGGGCAGCCCATCCCCCGGCGCCCTTCCCCGGGGCATCCAAGGGCAGGCTCGGCGCCAGCCCCACCCCGCTCGCCACTGCCCGACCATCGTCCTCCCTCGGGGGGCCTGGGCAGGACAGGGACCCGGCTGTGGGAGGCCTCCAGATCTCAGGCCTGGCACACCGTTTACCAGGCTGCTTCCTCCTCTGACGGGGGCCCAGCACACGCCCCAGGAGACTTGGCAGCCGCCCCCAGGGCTCTATCCTCTGGAACTCGTCCCCTTGGAAGGGGCCTGGCCCAGGTGCCAGGTTCGGCTGGTCGGCCAGCCTCCTTTGGAGAAAGCAGGCAAGCCGAGCCAGGCTTGCAGTGGCCCTGGCGTGACACCTGCCACCTCAGGCAGAGGGCCTCCCGCGTGCCCTCCATGGCGGGTTTCTCCCCGGAGCCGTGGCCTGGGCACTAGGAAGGCCGGGCCTCCCCGACTCCCGGGAGGAGGGGCTAGCCCAGTTGCGCCCTGGCCCCCAAACCCTCTGGTGCCATCTGCCTGTCTCGGCACTTCTGACTCCACAGAGCCTTTCCTACATCTGGGCTGCCTGCCGTGGCAAAGTGCAGGCGTGGGGTGAGGCCATGCCTTCTCTTTCCAGGAAAAAGTGAGCCCCTGGCCGAAGCAGCAGGCCCAGGCAGAGCCTTGAGCTTGAAGCCCAGTAGGTCTGTGGCCCTCAGGGCCAGAGCAATGCTTTCAAGGCAGGGAAGCGGCCTGCAAGCTGAGTGGGAGTGGGGGAGGGGAGGGAGACAGCTGAAGCCGAGTCCAGAAGGGCGGCGATGGAAGAGCTGCAGCTGGGTCAGAGCCTGGAGGGAGGGCGGGGCCTTCACTGAGGAGCCCCCCCCCCCCCGAGGGCAGCCCTAGGCCCCGGCGGTCGCGCATGCGCCCTTGGCCTGTGCGGTGTGTGGGTGCTTGAACCCAAGCCCGCAGGGCTCCCGGAGCGGCCAGAGAAAGAAGGGCCCATGGAGAGGTAGGCGAGGTGGGCAGGGGGCGCCACCTTACTCTCCTCAGCTCCCTGAGGGAGAGAGAGAGAGACAGAGACAGAGAGAGAGATCCCTGACCTCTGAGTCTCTGCCTCCACCGCTGGCTGGTGCCAACTCACGCGCCATCCCACTTCCAGCCATCACCCCCACGCCTGCCCCGGGGCCAGCCCCACCACAGAGAGGCCTGTTGGTTCCTGCTCACCTCTGTGCCGTCCCTTCCCGACCTGACCCCAGTGCAGGGGATAAGCTTCAGACAAGTCTTTCCATGTCCCTCTGCATGACAATAGACTTCCTCCCCTCTCCCATTCCACAGGCCCACCCGGGACATCCACCTTTGTCATTAGCTCAGGAGAGGATGCAAGATGAGAATCTCTGCTATTGTGTGGGGGGACTCAGTTTCCCGGGTTTCCCCCATGGACACATGTTCTTCAGCTGGGTCTGATTTTCTCCAGACAAGCTGTCTTGGGAAGGATTTGGCCAGCCCTAAGAAGCTGAAGGGAAAGGGCGGAGGGGGGTTCTCTCTCTGCCCCCGACAGCCCCGAGCTGGGTCGGTCCCTCAGACCTGGCCAGGGGCAGCCCATCCCCCGGCGCCCTTCCCCGGGGCATCCAAGGGCAGGCTCGGCGCCAGCCCCAACCCGCTCGCCACTGCCCGACCATCGTCCTCCCTCGGGGGGCCTGGGCAGGACAGGGACCCGGCTGTGGGAGGCCTCCAGATCTCAGGCCTGGCACACCGTTTACCAGGCTGCTTCCTCCTCTGACTGGGGCCCAGCACACGCCCCAGGAGACTTGGCAGCCGCCCCCAGGGCTCTATCCTCTGGAACTCGTCCCCTTGGAAGGGGCCTGGCCCAGGTGCCAGGTTCGGCTGGTCGGCCAGCCTCCTTTGGAGAAAGCAGGCAAGCCGAGCCAGGCTTGCAGTGGCCCTGGCGTGACACCTGCCACCTCAGGCAGAGGGCCTCCCGCGTGCCCTCCATGGCGGGTTTCTCCCCGGAGCCGTGGCCTGGGCACTAGGAAGGCCGGGCCTCCCCGACTCCCGGGAGGAGGGGCTAGCCCAGTTGCGCCCTGGCCCCCAAACCCTCTGGTGCCATCTGCCTGTCTCGGCACTTCTGACTCCACAGAGCCTTTCCTACATCCGGGCTGACTGCCGTGGCAAAGTGTAGGCGTGGGGTGAGGCCATGCCTTCTCTTTCCAGGAAAAAGTGAGCCCCTGGCCGAAGCAGCAGGCCCAGGCAGAGCCTTGAGCTTGAAGCCCAGTAGGTCTGTGGCCCTCAGGGCCAGAGCAATGCTTTCAAGGCAGGGAAGCGGCCTGCAAGCTGAGTGGGAGTGGGGGAGGGGAGGGAGACAGCTGAAGCCGAGTCCAGAAGGGCGGCGATGGAAGAGCTGCAGCTGGGTCAGAGCCTGGAGGGAGGGCGGGGCCTTCACTGAGGACCCCCCCCCCTGAGGGCAGCCCTAGGCCCCTGCGGTCGCGCATGCGCCCTTGGCCTGTGCGGTGTGTGGGGGCTTGAACCCAAGCCCGCAGGGCTCCCGGAGCGGCCAGAGAAAGAAGGGCCCATGGAGAGGTAGGCGAGGTGGGCAGGGGGCGCCACCTTACTCTCCTCAGCTCCCTGAGGGAGAGAGAGAGAGACAGAGACAGAGAGAGAGATCCCTGACCTCTGAGTCTCTGCCTCCACCGCTGGCTGGTGCCAACTCACGCGCCATCCCACTTCCAGCCATCACCCCCACGCCTGCCCCGGGGCCAGCCCCACCACAGAGAGGCCGGTTGGTTCCTGCTCACCTCTGTGCCAACCCTTCCCGACCTGACCCCAGTGCAGGGGATAAGCTTCAGACAAGTCTTTCCATGTCCCTCTGCATGACAATAGACTTCCTCCCCTCTCCCATTCCACAGGCCCACCCGGGACATCCACCTTTGTCATTAGCTCAGGAGAGGATGCAAGATGAGAATCTCTGCTATTGTGTGGGGAGACTCAGTTTCCCGGGTTTCCCCCATGGACACATATTCTTCAGCTGGGTCTGATTTTCTCCAGACAAGCTGTCTTGGGAAGGATTTGGCCAGCCCTAAGAAGCTGAAGGGAAAGGGCGGAGGGGGGTTCTCTCTCTGCCCCCGACAGCCCCGAGCTGGGTCGGTCCCTCAGACCTGGCCAGGGGCAGCCCATCCCCCGGCGCCCTTCCCCGGGGCATCCAAGGGCAGGCTCGGCGCCAGCCCCACCCCGCTCGCCACTGCCCGACCATCGTCCTCCCTCGGGGGGCCTGGGCAGGACAGGGACCCGGCTGTGGGAGGCCTCCAGATCTCAGGCCTGGCACACCGTTTACCAGGCTGCTTCCTCCTCTGACGGGGGCCCAGCACACGCCCCAGGAGACTTGGCAGCCGCCCCCAGGGCTCTATCCTCTGGAACTCGTCCCCTTGGAAGGGGCCTGGCCCAGGTGCCAGGTTCGGCTGGTCGGCCAGCCTCCTTTGGAGAAAGCAGGCAAGCCGAGCCAGGCTTGCAGTGGCCCTGGCGTGACACCTGCCACCTCAGGCAGAGGGCCTCCCGCGTGCCCTCCATGGCGGGTTTCTCCCCGGAGCCGTGGCCTGGGCACTAGGAAGGCCGGGCCTCCCCGACTCCCGGGAGGAGGGGCTAGCCCAGTTGCGCCCTGGCCCCCAAACCCTCTGGTGCCATCTGCCTGTCTCGGCACTTCTGACTCCACAGAGCCTTTCCTACATCCGGGCTGACTGCCGTGGCAAAGTGTAGGCGTGGGGTGAGGCCATGCCTTCTCTTTCCAGGAAAAAGTGAGCCCCTGGCCGAAGCAGCAGGCCCAGGCAGAGCCTTGAGCTTGAAGCCCAGTAGGTCTGTGGCCCTCAGGGCCAGAGCAATGCTTTCAAGGCAGGGAAGCGGCCTGCAAGCTGAGTGGGAGTGGGGGAGGGGAGGGAGACAGCTGAAGCCGAGTCCAGAAGGGCGGCGATGGAAGAGCTGCAGCTGGGTCAGAGCCTGGAGGGAGGGCGGAGCCTTCACTGAGGACCCCCCCCCTGAGGGCAGCCCTAGGCCCCTGCGGTCGCGCATGCGCCCTTGGCCTGTGCGGTGTGTGGGTGCTTGAACCCAAGCCCGCAGGGCTCCCGGAGCGGCCAGAGAAAGAAGGGCCCATGGAGAGGTAGGCGAGGTGGGCAGGGGGGCGCCACCTTACTCTCCTCAGCTCCCTGAGGGAGAGAGAGAGAGACAGAGACAGAGAGAGAGATCCCTGACCTCTGAGTCTCTGCCTCCACCGCTGGCTGGTGCCAACTCACGCGCCATCCCACTTCCAGCCATCACCCCCACGCCTGCCCCGGGGCCAGCCCCACCACAGAGAGGCCGGTTGGTTCCTGCTCACCTCTGTGCCGTCCCTTCCCGACCTGACCCCAGTGCAGGGGATAAGCTTCAGACAAGTCTTTCCATGTCCCTCTGCATGACAATAGACTTCCTCCCCTCTCCCATTCCACAGGCCCACCCGGGACATCCACCTTTGTCATTAGCTCAGGAGAGGATGCAAGATGAGAATCTCTGCTATTGTGTGGGGAGACTCAGTTTCCCGGGTTTCCCCCATGGACACATGTTCTTCAGCTGGGTCTGATTTTCTCCAGACAAGCTGTCTTGGGAAGGATTTGGCCAGCCCTAAGAAGCTGAAGGGAAAGGGCGGAGGGGGGTTCTCTCTCTGCCCCCAACAGCCCCGAGCTGGGTCGGTCCCTCAGACCTGGCCAGGGGCAGCCCATCCCCCGGCGCCCTTCCCCGGGGCATCCAAGGGCAGGCTCGGCGCCAGCCCCACCCCGCTCGCCACTGCCCGACCATCGTCCTCCCTCGGGGGGCCTGGGCAGGACAGGGACCCGGCTGTGGGAGGCCTCCAGATCTCAGGCCTGGCACACCGTTTACCAGGCTGCTTCCTCCTCTGACGGGGGCCCAGCACACGCCCCAGGAGACTTGGCAGCCGCCCCCAGGGCTCTATCCTCTGGAACTCGTCCCCTTGGAAGGGGCCTGGCCCAGGTGCCAGGTTCGGCTGGTCGGCCAGCCTCCTTTGGAGAAAGCAGGCAAGCCGAGCCAGGCTTGCAGTGGCCCTGGCGTGACACCTGCCACCTCAGGCAGAGGGCCTCCCGCGTGCCCTCCATGGCGGGTTTCTCCCCGGAGCCGTGGCCTGGGCACTAGGAAGGCCGGGCCTCCCCGACTCCCGGGAGGAGGGGCTAGCCCAGTTGCGCCCTGGCCCCCAAACCCTCTGGTGCCATCTGCCTGTCTCGGCACTTCTGACTCCACAGAGCCTTTCCTACATCTGGGCTGCCTGCCGTGGCAAAGTGCAGGCGTGGGGTGAGGCCATGCCTTCTCTTTCCAGGAAAAAGTGAGCCCCTGGCCGAAGCAGCAGGCCCAGGCAGAGCCTTGAGCTTGAAGCCCAGTAGGTCTGTGGCCCTCAGGGCCAGAGCAATGCTTTCAAGGCAGGGAAGCGGCCTGCAAGCTGAGTGGGAGTGGGGGAGGGGAGGGAGACAGCTGAAGCCGAGTCCAGAAGGGCGGCGATGGAAGAGCTGCAGCTGGGTCAGAGCCTGGAGGGAGGGCGGGGCCTTCACTGAGGACCCCCCCCTCCCGAGGGCAGCCCTAGGCCCCGGCGGTCGCGCATGCGCCCTTGGCCTGTGCGGTGTGTGGGGGCTTGAACCCAAGCCCGCAGGGCTCCCGGAGCGGCCAGAGAAAGAAGGGCCCATGGAGAGGTAGGCGAGGTGGGCAGGGGGCGCCACCTTACTCTCCTCAGCTCCCTGAGGGAGAGAGAGAGAGACAGAGACAGAGAGAGAGATCCCTGACCTCTGAGTCTCTGCCTCCACCGCTGGCTGGTGCCAACTCACGCGCCATCCCACTTCCAGCCATCACCCCCACGCCTGCCCCGGGGCCAGCCCCACCACAGAGAGGCCGGTTGGTTCCTGCTCACCTCTGTGCCGTCCCTTCCCGACCTGACCCCAGTGCAGGGGATAAGCTTCAGACAAGTCTTTCCATGTCCCTCTGCATGACAATAGACTTCCTCCCCTCTCCCATTCCACAGGCCCACCCGGGACATCCACCTTTGTCATTAGCTCAGGAGAGGATGCAAGATGAGAATCTCTGCTATTGTGTGGGGAGACTCAGTTTCCCGGGTTTCCCCCATGGACACATGTTCTTCAGCTGGGTCTGATTTTCTCCAGACAAGCTGTCTTGGGAAGGATTTGGCCAGCCCTAAGAAGCTGAAGGGAAAGGGCGGAGGGGGGTTCTCTCTCTGCCCCCGACAGCCCCGAGCTGGGTCGGTCCCTCAGACCCGGCCAGGGGCAGCCCATCCCCCGGCGCCCTTCCCCGGGGCATCCAAGGGCAGGCTCGGCGCCAGCCCCACCCCGCTCGCCACTGCCCGACCATCGTCCTCCCTCGGGGGGCCTGGGCGGGACAGGGACCCGGCTGTGGGAGGCCTCCAGATCTCAGGCCTGGCACACCGTTTACCAGGCTGCTTCCTCCTCTGACGGGGGCCCAGCACACGCCCCAGGAGACTTGGCAGCCGCCCCCAGGGCTCTATCCTCTGGAACTCGTCCCCTTGGAAGGGGCCTGGCCCAGGTGCCAGGTTCGGCTGGTCGGCCAGCCTCCTTTGGAGAAAGCAGGCAAGCCGAGCCAGGCTTGCAGTGGCCCTGGCGTGACACCTGCCACCTCAGGCAGAGGGCCTACCGCGTGCCCTCCATGGCGGGTTTCTCCCCGGAGCCGTGGCCTGGGCACTAGGAAGGCCGGGCCTCCCCGACTCCCGGGAGGAGGGGCTAGCCCAGTTGCGCCCTGGCCCCCAAACCCTCTGGTGCCACCTGCCTGTCTCGGCACTTCTGACTCCACAGAGCCTTTCCTACATCTGGGCTGCCTGCCGTGGCAAAGTGCAGGCGTGGGGTGAGGCCATGCCTTCTCTTTCCAGGAAAAAGTGAGCCCCTGGCCGAAGCAGCAGGCCCAGGCAGAGCCTTGAGCTTGAAGCCCAGTAGGTCTGTGGCCCTCAGGGCCAGAGCAATGCTTTCAAGGCAGGGAAGCGGCCTGCAAGCTGAGTGGGAGTGGGGGAGGGGAGGGAGACAGCTGAAGCCGAGTCCAGAAGGGCGGCGATGGAAGAGCTGCAGCTGGGTCAGAGCCTGGAGGGAGGGCGGGGCCTTCACTGAGGACCCCCCCCCCCCGAGGCCAGCCCTAGGCCCCTGCGGTCGCGCGTGCGCCCTTGGCCTGTGCGGTGTGTGGGGGCTTGAACCCAAGCCCGCAGGGCTCCCGGAGCGGCCAGAGAAAGAAGGGCCCATGGAGAGGTAGGCGAGGTGGGCAGGGGGCGCCACCTTACTCTCCTCAGCTCCCTGAGGGAGAGAGAGAGAGACAGAGACAGAGAGAGAGATCCCTGACCTCTGAGTCTCTGCCTCCACCGCTGGCTGGTGCCAACTCACGCGCCATCCCACTTCCAGCCATCACCCCCACGCCTGCCCCGGGGCCAGCCCCACCACAGAGAGGCCGGTTGGTTCCTGCTCACCTCTGTGCCGTCCCTTCCCGACCTGACCCCAGTGCAGGGGATAAGCTTCAGACAAGTCTTTCCATGTCCCTCTGCATGACAATAGACTTCCTCCCCTCTCCCATTCCACAGGCCCACCCGGGACATCCACCTTTGTCATTAGCTCAGGAGAGGATGCAAGATGAGAATCTCTGCTATTGTGTGGGGGGACTCAGTTTCCCGGGTTTCCCCCATGGACACATGTTCTTCAGCTGGGTCTGATTTTCTCCAGACAAGCTGTCTTGGGAAGGATTTGGCCAGCCCTAAGAAGCTGAAGGGAAAGGGCGGAGGGGGGTTCTCTCTCTGCCCCCGACAGCCCCGAGCTGGGTCGGTCCCTCAGACCCGGCCAGGGGCAGCCCATCCCCCGGCGCCCTTCCCCGGGGCATCCAAGGGCAGGCTCGGCGCCAGCCCCACCCCGCTCGCCACTGCCCGACCATCGTCCTCCCTCGGGGGGCCTGGGCGGGACAGGGACCCGGCTGTGGGAGGCCTCCAGATCTCAGGCCTGGCACACCGTTTACCAGGCTGCTTCCTCCTCTGACGGGGGCCCAGCACACGCCCCAGGAGACTTGGCAGCCGCCCCCAGGGCTCTATCCTCTGGAACTCGTCCCCTTGGAAGGGGCCTGGCCCAGGTGCCAGGTTCGGCTGGTCGGCCAGCCTCCTTTGGAGAAAGCAGGCAAGCCGAGCCAGGCTTGCAGTGGCCCTGGCGTGACACCTGCCACCTCAGGCAGAGGGCCTCCCGCGTGCCCTCCATGGCGGGTTTCTCCCCGGAGCCGTGGCCTGGGCACTAGGAAGGCCGGGCCTCCCCGACTCCCGGGAGGAGGGGCTAGCCCAGTTGCGCCCTGGCCCCCAAACCCTCTGGTGCCACCTGCCTGTCTCGGCACTTCTGACTCCACAGAGCCTTTCCTACATCTGGGCTGCCTGCCGTGGCAAAGTGCAGGCGTGGGGTGAGGCCATGCCTTCTCTTTCCAGGAAAAAGTGAGCCCCTGGCCGAAGCAGCAGGCCCAGGCAGAGCCTTGAGCTTGAAGCCCAGTAGGTCTGTGGCCCTCAGGGCCAGAGCAATGCTTTCAAGGCAGGGAAGCGGCCTGCAAGCTGAGTGGGAGTGGGGGAGGGGAGGGAGACAGCTGAAGCCGAGTCCAGAAGGGCGGCGATGGAAGAGCTGCAGCTGGGTCAGAGCCTGGAGGGAGGGCGGGGCCTTCACTGAGGACCCCCCCCCCCCGAGGCCAGCCCTAGGTCCCTGCGGTCGCGCATGCGCCCTTGGCCTGTGCGGTGTGTGGGGGCTTGAACCCAAGCCCGCAGGGCTCCCGGAGCGGCCAGAGAAAGAAGGGCCCATGGAGAGGTAGGCGAGGTGGGCAGGGGGCGCCACCTTACTCTCCTCAGCTCCCTGAGGGAGAGAGAGAGAGACAGAGACAGAGAGAGAGATCCCTGACCTCTGAGTCTCTGCCTCCACCGCTGGCTGGTGCCAACTCACGCGCCATCCCACTTCCAGCCATCACCCCCACGCCTGCCCCGGGGCCAGCCCCACCACAGAGAGGCCGGTTGGTTCCTGCTCACCTCTGTGCCAACCCTTCCCGACCTGACCCCAGTGCAGGGGATAAGCTTCAGACAAGTCTTTCCATGTCCCTCTGCATGACAATAGACTTCCTCCCCTCTCCCATTCCACAGGCCCACCCGGGACATCCACCTTTGTCATTAGCTCAGGAGAGGATGCAAGATGAGAATCTCTGCTATTGTGTGGGGGGACTCAGTTTCCCGGGTTTCCCCCATGGACACATGTTCTTCAGCTGGGTCTGATTTTCTCCAGACAAGCTGTCTTGGGAAGGATTTGGCCAGCCCTAAGAAGCTGAAGGGAAAGGGCGGAGGGGGGTTCTCTCTCTGCCCCCGACAGCCCCGAGCTGGGTCGGTCCCTCAGACCTGGCCAGGGGCAGCCCATCCCCCGGCGCCCTTCCCCGGGGCATCCAAGGGCAGGCTCGGCGCCAGCCCCACCCCGCTCGCCACTGCCCGACCATCGTCCTCCCTCGGGGGGCCTGGGCGGGACAGGGACCCGGCTGTGGGAGGCCTCCAGATCTCAGGCCTGGCACACCGTTTACCAGGCTGCTTCCTCCTCTGACGGGGGCCCAGCACACGCCCCAGGAGACTTGGCAGCCGCCCCCAGGGCTCTATCCTCTGGAACTCGTCCCCTTGGAAGGGGCCTGGCCCAGGTGCCAGGTTCGGCTGGTCGGCCAGCCTCCTTTGGAGAAAGCAGGCAAGCCGAGCCAGGCTTGCAGTGGCCCTGGCGTGACACCTGCCACCTCAGGCAGAGGGCCTCCCGCGTGCCCTCCATGGCGGGTTTCTCCCCGGAGCCGTGGCCTGGGCACTAGGAAGGCCGGGCCTCCCCGACTCCCGGGAGGAGGGGCTAGCCCAGTTGCGCCCTGGCCCCCAAAACCTCTGGTGCCATCTGCCTGTCTCGGCACTTCTGACTCCACAGAGCCTTTCCTACATCTGGGCTGCCTGCCGTGGCAAAGTGCAGGCGTGGGGTGAGGCCATGCCTTCTCTTTCCAGGAAAAAGTGAGCCCCTGGCCGAAGCAGCAGGCCCAGGCAGAGCCTTGAGCTTGAAGCCCAGTAGGTCTGTGGCCCTCAGGGCCAGAGCAATGCTTTCAAGGCAGGGAAGCGGCCTGCAAGCTGAGTGGGAGTGGGGGAGGGGAGGGAGACAGCTGAAGCCCAGTCCAGAAGGGCGGCGATGGAAGAGCTGCAGCTGGGTCAGAGCCTGGAGGGAGGGCGGGGCCTTCACTGAGGACCCCTCCCCCCCGAGGCCAGCCCTAGGCCCAGGCGGTCGCGCATGCGCCCTTGGCCTGTGCGGTGTGTGGGGGCTTGAACCCAAGCCCGCAGGGCTCCCGGAGCGGCCAGAGAAAGAAGGGCCCATGGAGAGGTAGGCGAGGTGGGCAGGGGGCGCCACCTTACTCTCCTCAGCTCCCTGAGGGAGAGAGAGAGAGACAGAGACAGAGATAGAGATCCCTGACCTCTGAGTCTCTGCCTCCACCGCTGGCTGGTGCCAACTCACGCGCCATCCCACTTCCAGCCATCACCCCCACGCCTGCCCCGGGGCCAGCCCCACCACAGAGAGGCCGGTTGGTTCCTGCTCACCTCTGTGCCAACCCTTCCCGACCTGACCCCAGTGCAGGGGATAAGCTTCAGACAAGTCTTTCCATGTCCCTCTGCATGACAATAGACTTCCTCCCCTCTCCCATTCCACAGGCCCACCCAGGACATCCACCTTTGTCATTAGCTCAGGAGAGGATGCAAGATGAGAATCTCTGCTATTGTGTGGGGGGACTCAGTTTCCCGGGTTTCCCCCATGGACACATGTTGTTCAGCTGGGTCTGAATTTCTCCAGACAAGCTGTCTTGGGAAGGATTTGGCCAGCCCTAAGAAGCTGAAGGGAAAGGGCGGAGGGGGGTTCTCTCTCTGCCCCCGACAGCCCCGAGCTGGGTCGGTCCCTCAGACCTGGCCAGGGGCAGCCCATCCCCCGGCGCCCTTCCCCGGGGCATCCAAGGGCAGGCTCGGCGCCAGCCCCACCCCGCTCGCCACTGCCCGACCATCGTCCTCCCTCGGGGGGCCTGGGCAGGACAGGGACCCGGCTGTGGGAGGCCTCCAGATCTCAGGCCTGGCACACCGTTTACCAGGCTGCTTCCTCCTCTGACTGGGGCCCAGCACACGCCCCAGGAGACTTGGCAGCCGCCCCCAGGGCTCTATCCTCTGGAACTCGTCCCCTTGGAAGGGGCCTGGCCCAGGTGCCAGGTTCGGCTGGTCGGCCAGCCTCCTTTGGAGAAAGCAGGCAAGCCGAGCCAGGCTTGCAGTGGCCCTGGCGTGACACCTGCCACCTCAGGCAGAGGGCCTCCCGCGTGCCCTCCATGGCGGGTTTCTCCCCGGAGCCGTGGCCTGGGCACTAGGAAGGCCGGGCCTCCCCGACTCCCGGGAGGAGGGGCTAGCCCAGTTGCGTCCTGGCCCCCAAACCCTCTGGTGCCATCTGCCTGTCTCGGCACTTCTGACTCCACAGAGCCTTTCCTACATCTGGGCTGCCTGCCGTGGCAAAGTGCAGGCGTGGGGTGAGGCCATGCCTTCTCTTTCCAGGAAAAAGTGAGCCCCTGGCCGAAGCAGCAGGCCCAGGCAGAGCCTTGAGCTTGAAGCCCAGTAGGTCTGTGGCCCTCAGGGCCAGAGCAATGCTTTCAAGGCAGGGAAGCGGCCTGCAAGCTGAGTGGGAGTGGGGGAGGGGAGGGAGACAGCTGAAGCCGAGTCCAGAAGGGCGGCGATGGAAGAGCTGCAGCTGGGTCAGAGCCTGGAGGGAGGGCGGGGCCTTCACTGAGGACCCCCCCCCCCCGAGGGCCGCCCTAGGCCCCGGCGGTCGCGCATGCGCCCTTGGCCTGTGCGGTGTGTGGGGGCTTGAACCCAAGCCCGCAGGGCTCCCGGAGCGGCCAGAGAAAGAAGGGCCCATGGAGAGGTAGGCGAGGTGGGCAGGGGGCGCCACCTTACTCTCCTCAGCTCCCTGAGGGAGAGAGAGAGAGACAGAGACAGAGAGAGAGATCCCTGACCTCTGAGTCTCTGCCTCCACCGCTGGCTGGTGCCAACTCACGCGCCATCCCACTTCCAGCCATCACCCCCACGCCTGCCCCGGGGCCAGCCCCACCACAGAGAGGCCGGTTGGTTCCTGCTCACCTCTGTGCCGTCCCTTCCCGACCTGACCCCAGTGCAGGGGATAAGCTTCAGACAAGTCTTTCCATGTCCCTCTGCATGACAATAGACTTCCTCCCCTCTCCCATTCCACAGGCCCACCCGGGACATCCACCTTTGTCATTAGCTCAGGAGAGGATGCAAGATGAGAATCTCTGCTATTGTGTGGGGAGACTCAGTTTCCCGGGTTTCCCCCATGGACACATGTTCTTCAGCTGGGTCTGATTTTCTCCAGACAAGCTGTCTTGGGAAGGATTTGGCCAGCCCTAAGAAGCTGAAGGGAAAGGGCGGAGGGGGGTTCTCTCTCTGCCCCCGACAGCCCCGAGCTGGGTCGGTCCCTCAGACCTGGCCAGGGGCAGCCCATCCCCCGGCGCCCTTCCCCGGGGCATCCAAGGGCAGGCTCGGCGCCAGCCCCACCCCGCTCGCCACTGCCCGACCATCGTCCTCCCTCGGGGGGCCTGGGCAGGACAGGGACCCGGCTGTGGGAGGCCTCCAGATCTCAGGCCTGGCACACCGTTTACCAGGCTGCTTCCTCCTCTGACGGGGGCCCAGCACACGCCCCAGGAGACTTGGCAGCCGCCCCCAGGGCTCTATCCTCTGGAACTCGTCCCCTTGGAAGGGGCCTGGCCCAGGTGCCAGGTTCGGCTGGTCGGCCAGCCTCCTTTGGAGAAAGCAGGCAAGCCGAGCCAGGCTTGCAGTGGCCCTGGCGTGACACCTGCCACCTCAGGCAGAGGGCCTACCGCGTGCCCTCCATGGCGGGTTTCTCCCCGGAGCCGTGGCCTGGGCACTAGGAAGGCCTGGCCTCCCCGACTCCCGGGAGGAGGGGCTAGCCGAGTTGCGCCCTGGCCCCCAAACCCTCTGGTGCCATCTGCCTGTCTCGGCACTTCTGACTCCACAGAGCCTTTCCTACATCTGGGCTGCCTGCCGTGGCAAAGTGCAGGCGTGGGGTGAGGCCATGCCTTCTCTTTCCAGGAAAAAGTGAGCCCCTGGCCGAAGCAGCAGGCCCAGGCAGAGCCTTGAGCTTGAAGCCCAGTAGGTCTGTGGCCCTCAGGGCCAGAGCAATGCTTTCAAGGCAGGGAAGCGGCCTGCAAGCTGAGTGGGAGTGGGGGAGGGGAGGGAGACAGCTGAAGCCGAGTCCAGAAGGGCGGCGATGGAAGAGCTGCAGCTGGGTCAGAGCCTGGAGGGAGGGCGGGGCCTTCACTGAGGACCCCTCCCCCCCGAGGCCAGCCCTAGGCCCAGGCGGTCGCGCATGCGCCCTTGGCCTGTGCGGTGTGTGGGGGCTTGAACCCAAGCCCGCAGGGCTCCCGGAGCGGCCAGAGAAAGAAGGGCCCATGGAGAGGTAGGCGAGGTGGGCAGGGGGCGCCACCTTACTCTCCTCAGCTCCCTGAGGGAGAGAGAGAGAGACAGAGACAGAGAGAGAGATCCCTGACCTCTGAGTCTCTGCCTCCACCGCTGGCTGGTGCCAACTCACGCGCCATCCCACTTCCAGCCATCACCCCCACGCCTGCCCCGGGGCCAGCCCCACCACAGAGAGGCCGGTTGGTTCCTGCTCACCTCTGTGCCAACCCTTCCCGACCTGACCCCAGTGCAGGGGATAAGCTTCAGACAAGTCTTTCCATGTCCCTCTGCATGACAATAGACTTCCTCCCCTCTCCCATTCCACAGGCCCACCCAGGACATCCACCTTTGTCATTAGCTCAGGAGAGGATGCAAGATGAGAATCTCTGCTATTGTGTGGGGGGACTCAGTTTCCCGGGTTTCCCCCATGGACACATGTTGTTCTGCTGGGTCTGAATTTCTCCAGACAAGCTGTCTTGGGAAGGATTTGGCCAGCCCTAAGAAGCTGAAGGGAAAGGGCGGAGGGGGGTTCTCTCTCTGCCCCCGACAGCCCCGAGCTGGGTCGGTCCCTCAGACCTGGCCAGGGGCAGCCCATCCCCCGGCGCCCTTCCCCGGGGCATCCAAGGGCAGGCTCGGCGCCAGCCCCACCCCGCTCGCCACTGCCCGACCATCGTCCTCCCTCGGGGGGCCTGGGCAGGACAGGGACCCGGCTGTGGGAGGCCTCCAGATCTCAGGCCTGGCACACCGTTTACCAGGCTGCTTCCTCCTCTGACTGGGGCCCAGCACACGCCCCAGGAGACTTGGCAGCCGCCCCCAGGGCTCTATCCTCTGGAACTCGTCCCCTTGGAAGGGGCCTGGCCCAGGTGCCAGGTTCGGCTGGTCGGCCAGCCTCCTTTGGAGAAAGCAGGCAAGCCGAGCCAGGCTTGCAGTGGCCCTGGCGTGACACCTGCCACCTCAGGCAGAGGGCCTCCCGCGTGCCCTCCATGGCGGGTTTCTCCCCGGAGCCGTGGCCTGGGCACTAGGAAGGGCGGGCCTCCCCGACTCCCGGGAGGAGGGGCTAGCCCAGTTGCGTCCTGGCCCCCAAACCCTCTGGTGCCATCTGCCTGTCTCGGCACTTCTGACTCCACAGAGCCTTTCCTACATCTGGGCTGCCTGCCGTGGCAAAGTGCAGGCGTGGGGTGAGGCCATGCCTTCTCTTTCCAGGAAAAAGTGAGCCCCTGGCCGAAGCAGCAGGCCCAGGCAGAGCCTTGAGCTTGAAGCCCAGTAGGTCTGTGGCCCTCAGGGCCAGAGCAATGCTTTCAAGGCAGGGAAGCGGCCTGCAAGCTGAGTGGGAGTGGGGGAGGGGAGGGAGACAGCTGAAGCCCAGTCCAGAAGGGCGGCGATGGAAGAGCTGCAGCTGGGTCAGAGCCTGGAGGGAGGGCGGGGCCTTCACTGAGGACCCACCCCCCCGAGGGCCGCCCTAGGCCCCGGCGGTCGCGCATGCGCCCTTGGCCTGTGCGGTGTGTGGGGGCTTGAACCCAAGCCCGCAGGGCTCCCGGAGCGGCCAGAGAAAGAAGGGCCCATGGAGAGGTAGGCGAGGTGGGCAGGGGGCGCCACCTTACTCTCCTCAGCTCCCTGAGGGAGAGAGAGAGAGACAGAGACAGAGAGAGAGATCCCTGACCTCTGAGTCTCTGCCTCCACCGCTGGCTGGTGCCAACTCACGCGCCATCCCACTTCCAGCCATCACCCCCACGCCTGCCCCGGGGCCAGCCCCACCACAGAGAGGCCGGTTGGTTCCTGCTCACCTCTGTGCCGTCCCTTCCCGACCTGACCCCAGTGCAGGGGATAAGCTTCAGACAAGTCTTTCCATGTCCCTCTGCATGACAATAGACTTCCTCCCCTCTCCCATTCCACAGGCCCACCCGGGACATCCACCTTTGTCATTAGCTCAGGAGAGGATGCAAGATGAGAATCTCTGCTATTGTGTGGGGAGACTCAGTTTCCCGGGTTTCCCCCATGGACACATGTTCTTCAGCTGGGTCTGATTTTCTCCAGACAAGCTGTCTTGGGAAGGATTTGGCCAGCCCTAAGAAGCTGAAGGGAAAGGGCGGAGGGGGGTTCTCTCTCTGCCCCCGACAGCCCCGAGCTGGGTCGGTCCCTCAGACCTGGCCAGGGGCAGCCCATCCCCCGGCGCCCTTCCCCGGGGCATCCAAGGGCAGGCTCGGCGCCAGCCCCACCCCGCTCGCCACTGCCCGACCATCGTCCTCCCTCGGGGGGCCTGGGCGGGACAGGGACCCGGCTGTGGGAGGCCTCCAGATCTCAGGCCTGGCACACCGTTTACCAGGCTGCTTCCTCCTCTGACGGGGGCCCAGCACACGCCCCAGGAGACTTGGCAGCCGCCCCCAGGGCTCTATCCTCTGGAACTCGTCCCCTTGGAAGGGGCCTGGCCCAGGTGCCAGGTTCGGCTGGTCGGCCAGCCTCCTTTGGAGAAAGCAGGCAAGCCGAGCCAGGCTTGCAGTGGCCCTGGCGTGACACCTGCCACCTCAGGCAGAGGGCCTACCGCGTGCCCTCCATGGCGGGTTTCTCCCCGGAGCCGTGGCCTGGGCACTAGGAAGGCCGGGCCTCCCCGACTCCCGGGAGGAGGGGCTAGCCCAGTTGCGCCCTGGCCCCCAAACCCTCTGGTGCCATCTGCCTGTCTCGGCACTTCTGACTCCACAGAGCCTTTCCTACATCTGGGCTGCCTGCCGTGGCAAAGTGCAGGCGTGGGGTGAGGCCATGCCTTCTCTTTCCAGGAAAAAGTGAGCCCCTGGCCGAAGCAGCAGGCCCAGGCAGAGCCTTGAGCTTGAAGCCCAGTAGGTCTGTGGCCCTCAGGGCCAGAGCAATGCTTTCAAGGCAGGGAAGCGGCCTGCAAGCTGAGTGGGAGTGGGGGAGGGGAGGGAGACAGCTGAAGCCGAGTCCAGAAGGGCGGCGATGGAAGAGCTGCAGCTGGGTCAGAGCCTGGAGGGAGGGCGGGGCCTTCACTGAGGACCCCTCCCCCCCGAGGCCAGCCCTAGGCCCAGGCGGTCGCGCATGCGCCCTTGGCCTGTGCGGTGTGTGGGGGCTTGAACCCAAGCCCGCAGGGCTCCCGGAGCGGCCAGAGAAAGAAGGGCCCATGGAGAGGTAGGCGAGGTGGGCAGGGGGCGCCACCTTACTCTCCTCAGCTCCCTGAGGGAGAGAGAGAGAGACAGAGACAGAGAGAGAGATCCCTGACCTCTGAGTCTCTGCCTCCACCGCTGGCTGGTGCCAACTCACGCGCCATCCCACTTCCAGCCATCACCCCCACGCCTGCCCCGGGGCCAGCCCCACCACAGAGAGGCCGGTTGGTTCCTGCTCACCTCTGTGCCAACCCTTCCCGACCTGACCCCAGTGCAGGGGATAAGCTTCAGACAAGTCTTTCCATGTCCCTCTGCATGACAATAGACTTCCTCCCCTCTCCCATTCCACAGGCCCACCCAGGACATCCACCTTTGTCATTAGCTCAGGAGAGGATGCAAGATGAGAATCTCTGCTATTGTGTGGGGGGACTCAGTTTCCCGGGTTTCCCCCATGGACACATGTTGTTCAGCTGGGTCTGAATTTCTCCAGACAAGCTGTCTTGGGAAGGATTTGGCCAGCCCTAAGAAGCTGAAGGGAAAGGGCGGAGGGGGGTTCTCTCTCTGCCCCCGACAGCCCCGAGCTGGGTCGCTCCCTCAGACCTGGCCAGGGGCAGCCCATCCCCGGGCGCCCTTCCCCGGGGCATCCAAGGGCAGGCTCGGCGCCAGCCCCACCCCGCTCGCCACTGCCCGACCATCGTCCTCCCTCGGGGGGCCTGGGCAGGACAGGGACCCGGCTGTGGGAGGCCTCCAGATCTCAGGCCTGGCACACCGTTTACCATGCTGCTTCCTCCTCTGACGGGGGCCCAGCACACGCCCCAGGTGACTTGGCAGCCGCCCCCAGGGCTCTATCCTCTGGAACTCGTCCCCTTGGAAGGGGCCTGGCCCAGGTGCCAGGTTCGGCTGGTCGGCCAGCCTCCTTTGGAGAAAGCAGGCAAGCCGAGCCAGGCTTGCAGTGGCCCTGGCGTGACACCTGCCACCTCAGGCAGAGGGCCTCCCGCGTGCCCTCCATGGCGGGTTTCTCCCCGGAGCCGTGGCCTGGGCACTAGGAAGGGCGGGCCTCCCCGACTCCCGGGAGGAGGGGCTAGCCCAGTTGCGTCCTGGCCCCCAAACCCTCTGGTGCCATCTGCCTGTCTCGGCACTTCTGACTCCACAGAGCCTTTCCTACATCTGGGCTGCCTGCCGTGGCAAAGTGCAGGCGTGGGGTGAGGCCATGCCTTCTCTTTCCAGGAAAAAGTGAGCCCCTGGCCGAAGCAGCAGGCCCAGGCAGAGCCTTGAGCTTGAAGCCCAGTAGGTCTGTGGCCCTCAGGGCCAGAGCAATGCTTTCAAGGCAGGGAAGCGGCCTGCAAGCTGAGTGGGAGTGGGGGAGGGGAGGGAGACAGCTGAAGCCGAGTCCAGAAGGGCGGCGATGGAAGAGCTGCAGCTGGGTCAGAGCCTGGAGGGAGGGCGGGGCCTTCACTGAGGACCCCCCCCCCGAGGGCAGCCCTAGGCCCCGGCGGTCGCGCATGCGCCCTTGGCCTGTGCGGTGTGTGGGTGCTTGAACCCAAGCCCGCAGGGCTCCCGGAGCGGCCAGAGAAAGAAGGGCCCATGGAGAGGTAGGCGAGGTGGGCAGGGGGCGCCACCTTACTCTCCTCAGCTCCCTGAGGGAGAGAGAGAGAGACAGAGACAGAGAGAGAGATCCCTGACCTCTGAGTCTCTGCCTCCACCGCTGGCTGGTGCCAACTCACGCGCCATCCCACTTCCAGCCATCACCCCCACGCCTGCCCCGGGGCCAGCCCCACCACAGAGAGGCCGGTTGGTTCCTGCTCACCTCTGTGCCGTCCCTTCCCGACCTGACCCCAGTGCAGGGGATAAGCTTCAGACAAGTCTTTCCATGTCCCTCTGCATGACAATAGACTTCCTCCCCTCTCCCATTCCACAGGCCCACCCGGGACATCCACCTTTGTCATTAGCTCAGGAGAGGATGCAAGATGAGAATCTCTGCTATTGTGTGGGGAGACTCAGTTTCCCGGGTTTCCCCCATGGACACATGTTCTTCAGCTGGGTCTGATTTTCTCCAGACAAGCTGTCTTGGGAAGGATTTGGCCAGCCCTAAGAAGCTGAAGGGAAAGGGCGGAGGGGGGTTCTCTCTCTGCCCCCGACAGCCCCGAGCTGGGTCGGTCCCTCAGACCTGGCCAGGGGCAGCCCATCCCCCGGCGCCCTTCCCCGGGGCATCCAAGGGCAGGCTCGGCGCCAGCCCCACCCCGCTCGCCACTGCCCGACCATCGTCCTCCCTCGGGGGGCCTGGGCAGGACAGGGACCCGGCTGTGGGAGGCCTCCAGATCTCAGGCCTGGCACACCGTTTACCAGGCTGCTTCCTCCTCTGACGGGGGCCCAGCACACGCCCCAGGAGACTTGGCAGCCGCCCCCAGGGCTCTATCCTCTGGAACTCGTCCCCTTGGAAGGGGCCTGGCCCAGGTGCCAGGTTCGGCTGGTCGGCCAGCCTCCTTTGGAGAAAGCAGGCAAGCCGAGCCAGGCTTGCAGTGGCCCTGGCGTGACACCTGCCACCTCAGGCAGAGGGCCTACCGCGTGCCCTCCATGGCGGGTTTCTCCCCGGAGCCGTGGCCTGGGCACTAGGAAGGCCTGGCCTCCCCGACTCCCGGGAGGAGGGGCTAGCCGAGTTGCGCCCTGGCCCCCAAACCCTCTGGTGCCATCTGCCTGTCTCGGCACTTCTGACTCCACAGAGCCTTTCCTACATCTGGGCTGCCTGCCGTGGCAAAGTGCAGGCGTGGGGTGAGGCCATGCCTTCTCTTTCCAGGAAAAAGTGAGCCCCTGGCCGAAGCAGCAGGCCCAGGCAGAGCCTTGAGCTTGAAGCCCAGTAGGTCTGTGGCCCTCAGGGCCAGAGCAATGCTTTCAAGGCAGGGAAGCGGCCTGCAAGCTGAGTGGGAGTGGGGGAGGGGAGGGAGACAGCTGAAGCCGAGTCCAGAAGGGCGGCGATGGAAGAGCTGCAGCTGGGTCAGAGCCTGGAGGGAGGGCGGGGCCTTCACTGAGGACCCCTCCCCCCCGAGGCCAGCCCTAGGCCCAGGCGGTCGCGCATGCGCCCTTGGCCTGTGCGGTGTGTGGGGGCTTGAACCCAAGCCCGCAGGGCTCCCGGAGCGGCCAGAGAAAGAAGGGCCCATGGAGAGGTAGGCGAGGTGGGCAGGGGGCGCCACCTTACTCTCCTCAGCTCCCTGAGGGAGAGAGAGAGAGACAGAGACAGAGAGAGAGATCCCTGACCTCTGAGTCTCTGCCTCCACCGCTGGCTGGTGCCAACTCACGCGCCATCCCACTTCCAGCCATCACCCCCACGCCTGCCCCGGGGCCAGCCCCACCACAGAGAGGCCGGTTGGTTCCTGCTCACCTCTGTGCCAACCCTTCCCGACCTGACCCCAGTGCAGGGGATAAGCTTCAGACAAGTCTTTCCATGTCCCTCTGCATGACAATAGACTTCCTCCCCTCTCCCATTCCACAGGCCCACCCGGGACATCCACCTTTGTCATTAGCTCAGGAGAGGATGCAAGATGAGAATCTCTGCTATTGTGTGGGGGGACTCAGTTTCCCGGGTTTCCCCCATGGACACATGTTGTTCAGCTGGGTCTGAATTTCTCCAGACAAGCTGTCTTGGGAAGGATTTGGCCAGCCCTAAGAAGCTGAAGGGAAAGGGCGGAGGGGGGTTCTCTCTCTGCCCCCGACAGCCCCGAGCTGGGTCGCTCCCTCAGACCTGGCCAGGGGCAGCCCATCCCCGGGCGCCCTTCCCCGGGGCATCCAAGGGCAGGCTCGGCGCCAGCCCCACCCCGCTCGCCACTGCCCGACCATCGTCCTCCCTCGGGGGGCCTGGGCAGGACAGGGACCCGGCTGTGGGAGGCCTCCAGATCTCAGGCCTGGCACACCGTTTACCATGCTGCTTCCTCCTCTGACGGGGGCCCAGCACACGCCCCAGGTGACTTGGCAGCCGCCCCCAGGGCTCTATCCTCTGGAACTCGTCCCCTTGGAAGGGGCCTGGCCCAGGTGCCAGGTTCGGCTGGTCGGCCAGCCTCCTTTGGAGAAAGCAGGCAAGCCGAGCCAGGCTTGCAGTGGCCCTGGCGTGACACCTGCCACCTCAGGCAGAGGGCCTCCCGCGTGCCCTCCATGGCGGGTTTCTCCCCGGAGCCGTGGCCTGGGCACTAGGAAGGGCGGGCCTCCCCGACTCCCGGGAGGAGGGGCTAGCCCAGTTGCGTCCTGGCCCCCAAACCCTCTGGTGCCATCTGCCTGTCTCGGCACTTCTGACTCCACAGAGCCTTTCCTACATCTGGGCTGCCTGCCGTGGCAAAGTGCAGGCGTGGGGTGAGGCCATGCCTTCTCTTTCCAGGAAAAAGTGAGCCCCTGGCCGAAGCAGCAGGCCCAGGCAGAGCCTTGAGCTTGAAGCCCAGTAGGTCTGTGGCCCTCAGGGCCAGAGCAATGCTTTCAAGGCAGGGAAGCGGCCTGCAAGCTGAGTGGGAGTGGGGGAGGGGAGGGAGACAGCTGAAGCCGAGTCCAGAAGGGCGGCGATGGAAGAGCTGCAGCTGGGTCAGAGCCTGGAGGGAGGGCGGGGCCTTCACTGAGGACCCCCCCCCCGAGGGCAGCCCTAGGCCCCGGCGGTCGCGCATGCGCCCTTGGCCTGTGCGGTGTGTGGGTGCTTGAACCCAAGCCCGCAGGGCTCCCGGAGCGGCCAGAGAAAGAAGGGCCCATGGAGAGGTAGGCGAGGTGGGCAGGGGGCGCCACCTTACTCTCCTCAGCTCCCTGAGGGAGAGAGAGAGAGACAGAGACAGAGAGAGAGATCCCTGACCTCTGAGTCTCTGCCTCCACCGCTGGCTGGTGCCAACTCACGCGCCATCCCACTTCCAGCCATCACCCCCACGCCTGCCCCGGGGCCAGCCCCACCACAGAGAGGCCGGTTGGTTCCTGCTCACCTCTGTGCCGTCCCTTCCCGACCTGACCCCAGTGCAGGGGATAAGCTTCAGACAAGTCTTTCCATGTCCCTCTGCATGACAATAGACTTCCTCCCCTCTCCCATTCCACAGGCCCACCCGGGACATCCACCTTTGTCATTAGCTCAGGAGAGGATGCAAGATGAGAATCTCTGCTATTGTGTGGGGAGACTCAGTTTCCCGGGTTTCCCCCATGGACACATGTTCTTCAGCTGGGTCTGATTTTCTCCAGACAAGCTGTCTTGGGAAGGATTTGGCCAGCCCTAAGAAGCTGAAGGGAAAGGGCGGAGGGGGGTTCTCTCTCTGCCCCCGACAGCCCCGAGCTGGGTCGGTCCCTCAGACCTGGCCAGGGGCAGCCCATCCCCCGGCGCCCTTCCCCGGGGCATCCAAGGGCAGGCTCGGCGCCAGCCCCACCCCGCTCGCCACTGCCCGACCATCGTCCTCCCTCGGGGGGCCTGGGCAGGACAGGGACCCGGCTGTGGGAGGCCTCCAGATCTCAGGCCTGGCACACCGTTTACCAGGCTGCTTCCTCCTCTGACGGGGGCCCAGCACACGCCCCAGGAGACTTGGCAGCCGCCCCCAGGGCTCTATCCTCTGGAACTCGTCCCCTTGGAAGGGGCCTGGCCCAGGTGCCAGGTTCGGCTGGTCGGCCAGCCTCCTTTGGAGAAAGCAGGCAAGCCGAGCCAGGCTTGCAGTGGCCCTGGCGTGACACCTGCCACCTCAGGCAGAGGGCCTACCGCGTGCCCTCCATGGCGGGTTTCTCCCCGGAGCCGTGGCCTGGGCACTAGGAAGGCCTGGCCTCCCCGACTCCCGGGAGGAGGGGCTAGCCGAGTTGCGCCCTGGCCCCCAAACCCTCTGGTGCCATCTGCCTGTCTCGGCACTTCTGACTCCACAGAGCCTTTCCTACATCTGGGCTGCCTGCCGTGGCAAAGTGCAGGCGTGGGGTGAGGCCATGCCTTCTCTTTCCAGGAAAAAGTGAGCCCCTGGCCGAAGCAGCAGGCCCAGGCAGAGCCTTGAGCTTGAAGCCCAGTAGGTCTGTGGCCCTCAGGGCCAGAGCAATGCTTTCAAGGCAGGGAAGCGGCCTGCAAGCTGAGTGGGAGTGGGGGAGGGGAGGGAGACAGCTGAAGCCGAGTCCAGAAGGGCGGCGATGGAAGAGCTGCAGCTGGGTCAGAGCCTGGAGGGAGGGCGGGGCCTTCACTGAGGACCCCTCCCCCCCGAGGCCAGCCCTAGGCCCAGGCGGTCGCGCATGCGCCCTTGGCCTGTGCGGTGTGTGGGGGCTTGAACCCAAGCCCGCAGGGCTCCCGGAGCGGCCAGAGAAAGAAGGGCCCATGGAGAGGTAGGCGAGGTGGGCAGGGGGCGCCACCTTACTCTCCTCAGCTCCCTGAGGGAGAGAGAGAGAGACAGAGACAGAGAGAGAGATCCCTGACCTCTGAGTCTCTGCCTCCACCGCTGGCTGGTGCCAACTCACGCGCCATCCCACTTCCAGCCATCACCCCCACGCCTGCCCCGGGGCCAGCCCCACCACAGAGAGGCCGGTTGGTTCCTGCTCACCTCTGTGCCAACCCTTCCCGACCTGACCCCAGTGCAGGGGATAAGCTTCAGACAAGTCTTTCCATGTCCCTCTGCATGACAATAGACTTCCTCCCCTCTCCCATTCCACAGGCCCACCCAGGACATCCACCTTTGTCATTAGCTCAGGAGAGGATGCAAGATGAGAATCTCTGCTATTGTGTGGGGGGACTCAGTTTCCCGGGTTTCCCCCATGGACACATGTTGTTCTGCTGGGTCTGAATTTCTCCAGACAAGCTGTCTTGGGAAGGATTTGGCCAGCCCTAAGAAGCTGAAGGGAAAGGGCGGAGGGGGGTTCTCTCTCTGCCCCCGACAGCCCCGAGCTGGGTCGGTCCCTCAGACCTGGCCAGGGGCAGCCCATCCCCCGGCGCCCTTCCCCGGGGCATCCAAGGGCAGGCTCGGCGCCAGCCCCACCCCGCTCGCCACTGCCCGACCATCGTCCTCCCTCGGGGGGCCTGGGCAGGACAGGGACCCGGCTGTGGGAGGCCTCCAGATCTCAGGCCTGGCACACCGTTTACCAGGCTGCTTCCTCCTCTGACTGGGGCCCAGCACACGCCCCAGGAGACTTGGCAGCCGCCCCCAGGGCTCTATCCTCTGGAACTCGTCCCCTTGGAAGGGGCCTGGCCCAGGTGCCAGGTTCGGCTGGTCGGCCAGCCTCCTTTGGAGAAAGCAGGCAAGCCGAGCCAGGCTTGCAGTGGCCCTGGCGTGACACCTGCCACCTCAGGCAGAGGGCCTCCCGCGTGCCCTCCATGGCGGGTTTCTCCCCGGAGCCGTGGCCTGGGCACTAGGAAGGGCGGGCCTCCCCGACTCCCGGGAGGAGGGGCTAGCCCAGTTGCGTCCTGGCCCCCAAACCCTCTGGTGCCATCTGCCTGTCTCGGCACTTCTGACTCCACAGAGCCTTTCCTACATCTGGGCTGCCTGCCGTGGCAAAGTGCAGGCGTGGGGTGAGGCCATGCCTTCTCTTTCCAGGAAAAAGTGAGCCCCTGGCCGAAGCAGCAGGCCCAGGCAGAGCCTTGAGCTTGAAGCCCAGTAGGTCTGTGGCCCTCAGGGCCAGAGCAATGCTTTCAAGGCAGGGAAGCGGCCTGCAAGCTGAGTGGGAGTGGGGGAGGGGAGGGAGACAGCTGAAGCCCAGTCCAGAAGGGCGGCGATGGAAGAGCTGCAGCTGGGTCAGAGCCTGGAGGGAGGGCGGGGCCTTCACTGAGGACCCACCCCCCCGAGGGCCGCCCTAGGCCCCGGCGGTCGCGCATGCGCCCTTGGCCTGTGCGGTGTGTGGGGGCTTGAACCCAAGCCCGCAGGGCTCCCGGAGCGGCCAGAGAAAGAAGGGCCCATGGAGAGGTAGGCGAGGTGGGCAGGGGGCGCCACCTTACTCTCCTCAGCTCCCTGAGGGAGAGAGAGAGAGACAGAGACAGAGAGAGAGATCCCTGACCTCTGAGTCTCTGCCTCCACCGCTGGCTGGTGCCAACTCACGCGCCATCCCACTTCCAGCCATCACCCCCACGCCTGCCCCGGGGCCAGCCCCACCACAGAGAGGCCGGTTGGTTCCTGCTCACCTCTGTGCCGTCCCTTCCCGACCTGACCCCAGTGCAGGGGATAAGCTTCAGACAAGTCTTTCCATGTCCCTCTGCATGACAATAGACTTCCTCCCCTCTCCCATTCCACAGGCCCACCCGGGACATCCACCTTTGTCATTAGCTCAGGAGAGGATGCAAGATGAGAATCTCTGCTATTGTGTGGGGAGACTCAGTTTCCCGGGTTTCCCCCATGGACACATGTTCTTCAGCTGGGTCTGATTTTCTCCAGACAAGCTGTCTTGGGAAGGATTTGGCCAGCCCTAAGAAGCTGAAGGGAAAGGGCGGAGGGGGGTTCTCTCTCTGCCCCCGACAGCCCCGAGCTGGGTCGGTCCCTCAGACCTGGCCAGGGGCAGCCCATCCCCCGGCGCCCTTCCCCGGGGCATCCAAGGGCAGGCTCGGCGCCAGCCCCACCCCGCTCGCCACTGCCCGACCATCGTCCTCCCTCGGGGGGCCTGGGCGGGACAGGGACCCGGCTGTGGGAGGCCTCCAGATCTCAGGCCTGGCACACCGTTTACCAGGCTGCTTCCTCCTCTGACGGGGGCCCAGCACACGCCCCAGGAGACTTGGCAGCCGCCCCCAGGGCTCTATCCTCTGGAACTCGTCCCCTTGGAAGGGGCCTGGCCCAGGTGCCAGGTTCGGCTGGTCGGCCAGCCTCCTTTGGAGAAAGCAGGCAAGCCGAGCCAGGCTTGCAGTGGCCCTGGCGTGACACCTGCCACCTCAGGCAGAGGGCCTACCGCGTGCCCTCCATGGCGGGTTTCTCCCCGGAGCCGTGGCCTGGGCACTAGGAAGGCCGGGCCTCCCCGACTCCCGGGAGGAGGGGCTAGCCCAGTTGCGCCCTGGCCCCCAAACCCTCTGGTGCCATCTGCCTGTCTCGGCACTTCTGACTCCACAGAGCCTTTCCTACATCTGGGCTGCCTGCCGTGGCAAAGTGCAGGCGTGGGGTGAGGCCATGCCTTCTCTTTCCAGGAAAAAGTGAGCCCCTGGCCGAAGCAGCAGGCCCAGGCAGAGCCTTGAGCTTGAAGCCCAGTAGGTCTGTGGCCCTCAGGGCCAGAGCAATGCTTTCAAGGCAGGGAAGCGGCCTGCAAGCTGAGTGGGAGTGGGGGAGGGGAGGGAGACAGCTGAAGCCGAGTCCAGAAGGGCGGCGATGGAAGAGCTGCAGCTGGGTCAGAGCCTGGAGGGAGGGCGGGGCCTTCACTGAGGACCCCTCCCCCCCGAGGCCAGCCCTAGGCCCAGGCGGTCGCGCATGCGCCCTTGGCCTGTGCGGTGTGTGGGGGCTTGAACCCAAGCCCGCAGGGCTCCCGGAGCGGCCAGAGAAAGAAGGGCCCATGGAGAGGTAGGCGAGGTGGGCAGGGGGCGCCACCTTACTCTCCTCAGCTCCCTGAGGGAGAGAGAGAGAGACAGAGACAGAGAGAGAGATCCCTGACCTCTGAGTCTCTGCCTCCACCGCTGGCTGGTGCCAACTCACGCGCCATCCCACTTCCAGCCATCACCCCCACGCCTGCCCCGGGGCCAGCCCCACCACAGAGAGGCCGGTTGGTTCCTGCTCACCTCTGTGCCAACCCTTCCCGACCTGACCCCAGTGCAGGGGATAAGCTTCAGACAAGTCTTTCCATGTCCCTCTGCATGACAATAGACTTCCTCCCCTCTCCCATTCCACAGGCCCACCCAGGACATCCACCTTTGTCATTAGCTCAGGAGAGGATGCAAGATGAGAATCTCTGCTATTGTGTGGGGGGACTCAGTTTCCCGGGTTTCCCCCATGGACACATGTTGTTCAGCTGGGTCTGAATTTCTCCAGACAAGCTGTCTTGGGAAGGATTTGGCCAGCCCTAAGAAGCTGAAGGGAAAGGGCGGAGGGGGGTTCTCTCTCTGCCCCCGACAGCCCCGAGCTGGGTCGCTCCCTCAGACCTGGCCAGGGGCAGCCCATCCCCGGGCGCCCTTCCCCGGGGCATCCAAGGGCAGGCTCGGCGCCAGCCCCACCCCGCTCGCCACTGCCCGACCATCGTCCTCCCTCGGGGGGCCTGGGCAGGACAGGGACCCGGCTGTGGGAGGCCTCCAGATCTCAGGCCTGGCACACCGTTTACCATGCTGCTTCCTCCTCTGACGGGGGCCCAGCACACGCCCCAGGAGACTTGGCAGCCGCCCCCAGGGCTCTATCCTCTGGAACTCGTCCCCTTGGAAGGGGCCTGGCCCAGGTGCCAGGTTCGGCTGGTCGGCCAGCCTCCTTTGGAGAAAGCAGGCAAGCCGAGCCAGGCTTGCAGTGGCCCTGGCGTGACACCTGCCACCTCAGGCAGAGGGCCTCCCGCGTGCCCTCCATGGCGGGTTTCTCCCCGGAGCCGTGGCCTGGGCACTAGGAAGGGCGGGCCTCCCCGACTCCCGGGAGGAGGGGCTAGCCCAGTTGCGTCCTGGCCCCCAAACCCTCTGGTGCCATCTGCCTGTCTCGGCACTTCTGACTCCACAGAGCCTTTCCTACATCTGGGCTGCCTGCCGTGGCAAAGTGCAGGCGTGGGGTGAGGCCATGCCTTCTCTTTCCAGGAAAAAGTGAGCCCCTGGCCGAAGCAGCAGGCCCAGGCAGAGCCTTGAGCTTGAAGCCCAGTAGGTCTGTGGCCCTCAGGGCCAGAGCAATGCTTTCAAGGCAGGGAAGCGGCCTGCAAGCTGAGTGGGAGTGGGGGAGGGGAGGGAGACAGCTGAAGCCGAGTCCAGAAGGGCGGCGATGGAAGAGCTGCAGCTGGGTCAGAGCCTGGAGGGAGGGCGGGGCCTTCACTGAGGACCCCCCCCCCCGAGGGCAGCCCTAGGCCCCGGCGGTCGCGCATGCGCCCTTGGCCTGTGCGGTGTGTGGGTGCTTGAACCCAAGCCCGCAGGGCTCCCGGAGCGGCCAGAGAAAGAAGGGCCCATGGAGAGGTAGGCGAGGTGGGCAGGGGGCGCCACCTTACTCTCCTCAGCTCCCTGAGGGAGAGAGAGAGAGACAGAGACAGAGAGAGAGATCCCTGACCTCTGAGTCTCTGCCTCCACCGCTGGCTGGTGCCAACTCACGCGCCATCCCACTTCCAGCCATCACCCCCACGCCTGCCCCGGGGCCAGCCCCACCACAGAGAGGCCGGTTGGTTCCTGCTCACCTCTGTGCCGTCCCTTCCCGACCTGACCCCAGTGCAGGGGATAAGCTTCAGACAAGTCTTTCCATGTCCCTCTGCATGACAATAGACTTCCTCCCCTCTCCCATTCCACAGGCCCACCCGGGACATCCACCTTTGTCATTAGCTCAGGAGAGGATGCAAGATGAGAATCTCTGCTATTGTGTGGGGAGACTCAGTTTCCCGGGTTTCCCCCATGGACACATGTTCTTCAGCTGGGTCTGATTTTCTCCAGACAAGCTGTCTTGGGAAGGATTTGGCCAGCCCTAAGAAGCTGAAGGGAAAGGGCGGAGGGGGGTTCTCTCTCTGCCCCCGACAGCCCCGAGCTGGGTCGGTCCCTCAGACCCGGCCAGGGGCAGCCCATCCCCCGGCGCCCTTCCCCGGGGCATCCAAGGGCAGGCTCGGCGCCAGCCCCACCCCGCTCGCCACTGCCCGACCATCGTCCTCCCTCGGGGGGCCTGGGCGGGACAGGGACCCGGCTGTGGGAGGCCTCCAGATCTCAGGCCTGGCACACCGTTTACCAGGCTGCTTCCTCCTCTGACGGGGGCCCAGCACACGCCCCAGGAGACTTGGCAGCCGCCCCCAGGGCTCTATCCTCTGGAACTCGTCCCCTTGGAAGGGGCCTGGCCCAGGTGCCAGGTTCGGCTGGTCGGCCAGCCTCCTTTGGAGAAAGCAGGCAAGCCGAGCCAGGCTTGCAGTGGCCCTGGCGTGACACCTGCCACCTCAGGCAGAGGGCCTACCGCGTGCCCTCCATGGCGGGTTTCTCCCCGGAGCCGTGGCCTGGGCACTAGGAAGGCCGGGCCTCCCCGACTCCCGGGAGGAGGGGCTAGCCCAGTTGCGCCCTGGCCCCCAAACCCTCTGGTGCCATCTGCCTGTCTCGGCACTTCTGACTCCACAGAGCCTTTCCTACATCTGGGCTGCCTGCCGTGGCAAAGTGCAGGCGTGGGGTGAGGCCATGCCTTCTCTTTCCAGGAAAAAGTGAGCCCCTGGCCGAAGCAGCAGGCCCAGGCAGAGCCTTGAGCTTGAAGCCCAGTAGGTCTGTGGCCCTCAGGGCCAGAGCAATGCTTTCAAGGCAGGGAAGCGGCCTGCAAGCTGAGTGGGAGTGGGGGAGGGGAGGGAGACAGCTGAAGCCGAGTCCAGAAGGGCGGCGATGGAAGAGCTGCAGCTGGGTCAGAGCCTGGAGGGAGGGCGGGGCCTTCACTGAGGACCCCTCCCCCCCGAGGCCAGCCCTAGGCCCAGGCGGTCGCGCATGCGCCCTTGGCCTGTGCGGTGTGTGGGGGCTTGAACCCAAGCCCGCAGGGCTCCCGGAGCGGCCAGAGAAAGAAGGGCCCATGGAGAGGTAGGCGAGGTGGGCAGGGGGCGCCACCTTACTCTCCTCAGCTCCCTGAGGGAGAGAGAGAGAGACAGAGACAGAGAGAGAGATCCCTGACCTCTGAGTCTCTGCCTCCACCGCTGGCTGGTGCCAACTCACGCGCCATCCCACTTCCAGCCATCACCCCCACGCCTGCCCCGGGGCCAGCCCCACCACAGAGAGGCCGGTTGGTTCCTGCTCACCTCTGTGCCAACCCTTCCCGACCTGACCCCAGTGCAGGGGATAAGCTTCAGACAAGTCTTTCCATGTCCCTCTGCATGACAATAGACTTCCTCCCCTCTCCCATTCCACAGGCCCACCCAGGACATCCACCTTTGTCATTAGCTCAGGAGAGGATGCAAGATGAGAATCTCTGCTATTGTGTGGGGGGACTCAGTTTCCCGGGTTTCCCCCATGGACACATGTTGTTCAGCTGGGTCTGAATTTCTCCAGACAAGCTGTCTTGGGAAGGATTTGGCCAGCCCTAAGAAGCTGAAGGGAAAGGGCGGAGGGGGGTTCTCTCTCTGCCCCCGACAGCCCCGAGCTGGGTCGCTCCCTCAGACCTGGCCAGGGGCAGCCCCTCCCCGGGCGCCCTTCCCCGGGGCATCCAAGGGCAGGCTCGGCGCCAGCCCCACCCCGCTCGCCACTGCCCGACCATCGTCCTCCCTCGGGGGGCCTGGGCAGGACAGGGACCCGGCTGTGGGAGGCCTCCAGATCTCAGGCCTGGCACACCGTTTACCATGCTGCTTCCTCCTCTGACGGGGGCCCAGCACACGCCCCAGGAGACTTGGCAGCCGCCCCCAGGGCTCTATCCTCTGGAACTCGTCCCCTTGGAAGGGGCCTGGCCCAGGTGCCAGGTTCGGCTGGTCGGCCAGCCTCCTTTGGAGAAAGCAGGCAAGCCGAGCCAGGCTTGCAGTGGCCCTGGCGTGACACCTGCCACCTCAGGCAGAGGGCCTCCCGCGTGCCCTCCATGGCGGGTTTCTCCCCGGAGCCGTGGCCTGGGCACTAGGAAGGGCGGGCCTCCCCGACTCCCGGGAGGAGGGGCTAGCCCAGTTGCGTCCTGGCCCCCAAACCCTCTGGTGCCATCTGCCTGTCTCGGCACTTCTGACTCCACAGAGCCTTTCCTACATCTGGGCTGCCTGCCGTGGCAAAGTGCAGGCGTGGGGTGAGGCCATGCCTTCTCTTTCCAGGAAAAAGTGAGCCCCTGGCCGAAGCAGCAGGCCCAGGCAGAGCCTTGAGCTTGAAGCCCAGTAGGTCTGTGGCCCTCAGGGCCAGAGCAATGCTTTCAAGGCAGGGAAGCGGCCTGCAAGCTGAGTGGGAGTGGGGGAGGGGAGGGAGACAGCTGAAGCCGAGTCCAGAAGGGCGGCGATGGAAGAGCTGCAGCTGGGTCAGAGCCTGGAGGGAGGGCGGGGCCTTCACTGAGGACCCCCCCCCCCGAGGGCAGCCCTAGGCCCCGGCGGTCGCGCATGCGCCCTTGGCCTGTGCGGTGTGTGGGTGCTTGAACCCAAGCCCGCAGGGCTCCCGGAGCGGCCAGAGAAAGAAGGGCCCATGGAGAGGTAGGCGAGGTGGGCAGGGGGCGCCACCTTACTCTCCTCAGCTCCCTGAGGGAGAGAGAGAGAGACAGAGACAGAGAGAGAGATCCCTGACCTCTGAGTCTCTGCCTCCACCGCTGGCTGGTGCCAACTCACGCGCCATCCCACTTCCAGCCATCACCCCCACGCCTGCCCCGGGGCCAGCCCCACCACAGAGAGGCCGGTTGGTTCCTGCTCACCTCTGTGCCGTCCCTTCCCGACCTGACCCCAGTGCAGGGGATAAGCTTCAGACAAGTCTTTCCATGTCCCTCTGCATGACAATAGACTTCCTCCCCTCTCCCATTCCACAGGCCCACCCGGGACATCCACCTTTGTCATTAGCTCAGGAGAGGATGCAAGATGAGAATCTCTGCTATTGTGTGGGGAGACTCAGTTTCCCGGGTTTCCCCCATGGACACATGTTCTTCAGCTGGGTCTGATTTTCTCCAGACAAGCTGTCTTGGGAAGGATTTGGCCAGCCCTAAGAAGCTGAAGGGAAAGGGCGGAGGGGGGTTCTCTCTCTGCCCCCGACAGCCCCGAGCTGGGTCGGTCCCTCAGACCCGGCCAGGGGCAGCCCATCCCCCGGCGCCCTTCCCCGGGGCATCCAAGGGCAGGCTCGGCGCCAGCCCCACCCCGCTCGCCACTGCCCGACCATCGTCCTCCCTCGGGGGGCCTGGGCGGGACAGGGACCCGGCTGTGGGAGGCCTCCAGATCTCAGGCCTGGCACACCGTTTACCAGGCTGCTTCCTCCTCTGACGGGGGCCCAGCACACGCCCCAGGAGACTTGGCAGCCGCCCCCAGGGCTCTATCCTCTGGAACTCGTCCCCTTGGAAGGGGCCTGGCCCAGGTGCCAGGTTCGGCTGGTCGGCCAGCCTCCTTTGGAGAAAGCAGGCAAGCCGAGCCAGGCTTGCAGTGGCCCTGGCGTGACACCTGCCACCTCAGGCAGAGGGCCTACCGCGTGCCCTCCATGGCGGGTTTCTCCCCGGAGCCGTGGCCTGGGCACTAGGAAGGCCGGGCCTCCCCGACTCCCGGGAGGAGGGGCTAGCCCAGTTGCGCCCTGGCCCCCAAACCCTCTGGTGCCATCTGCCTGTCTCGGCACTTCTGACTCCACAGAGCCTTTCCTACATCTGGGCTGCCTGCCGTGGCAAAGTGCAGGCGTGGGGTGAGGCCATGCCTTCTCTTTCCAGGAAAAAGTGAGCCCCTGGCCGAAGCAGCAGGCCCAGGCAGAGCCTTGAGCTTGAAGCCCAGTAGGTCTGTGGCCCTCAGGGCCAGAGCAATGCTTTCAAGGCAGGGAAGCGGCCTGCAAGCTGAGTGGGAGTGGGGGAGGGGAGGGAGACAGCTGAAGCCGAGTCCAGAAGGGCGGCGATGGAAGAGCTGCAGCTGGGTCAGAGCCTGGAGGGAGGGCGGGGCCTTCACTGAGGACCCCTCCCCCCCGAGGCCAGGCCTAGGCCCAGGCGGTCGCGCATGCGCCCTTGGCCTGTGCGGTGTGTGGGGGCTTGAACCCAAGCCCGCAGGGCTCCCGGAGCGGCCAGAGAAAGAAGGGCCCATGGAGAGGTAGGCGAGGTGGGCAGGGGGCGCCACCTTACTCTCCTCAGCTCCCTGAGGGAGAGAGAGAGAGACAGAGACAGAGAGAGAGATCCCTGACCTCTGAGTCTCTGCCTCCACCGCTGGCTGGTGCCAACTCACGCGCCATCCCACTTCCAGCCATCAACCCCACGCCTGCCCCGGGGCCAGCCCCACCACAGAGAGGCCGGTTGGTTCCTGCTCACCTCTGTGCCGTCCCTTCCCGACCTGACCCCAGTGCAGGGGATAAGCTTCAGACAAGTCTTTCCATGTCCCTCTGCATGACAATAGACTTCCTCCCCTCTCCCATTCCACAGGCCCACCCGGGACATCCACCTTTGTCATTAGCTCAGGAGAGGATGCAAGATGAGAATCTCTGCTATTGTGTGGGGAGACTCAGTTTCCCGGGTTTCCCCCATGGACACATGTTCTTCAGCTGGGTCTGATTTTCTCCAGACAAGCTGTCTTGGGAAGGATTTGGCCAGCCCTAAGAAGCTGAAGGGAAAGGGCGGAGGGGGGTTCTCTCTCTGCCCCCGACAGCCCCGAGCTGGGTCGGTCCCTCAGACCCGGCCAGGGGCAGCCCATCCCCCGGCGCCCTTCCCCGGGGCATCCAAGGGCAGGCTCGGCGCCAGCCCCACCCCGCTCGCCACTGCCCGACCATCGTCCTCCCTCGGGGGGCCTGGGCGGGACAGGGACCCGGCTGTGGGAGGCCTCCAGATCTCAGGCCTGGCACACCGTTTACCAGGCTGCTTCCTCCTCTGACGGGGGCCCAGCACACGCCCCAGGAGACTTGGCAGCCGCCCCCAGGGCTCTATCCTCTGGAACTCGTCCCCTTGGAAGGGGCCTGGCCCAGGTGCCAGGTTCGGCTGGTCGGCCAGCCTCCTTTGGAGAAAGCAGGCAAGCCGAGCCAGGCTTGCAGTGGCCCTGGCGTGACACCTGCCACCTCAGGCAGAGGGCCTACCGCGTGCCCTCCATGGCGGGTTTCTCCCCGGAGCCGTGGCCTGGGCACTAGGAAGGCCGGGCCTCCCCGACTCCCGGGAGGAGGGGCTAGCCCAGTTGCGCCCTGGCCCCCAAACCCTCTGGTGCCATCTGCCTGTCTCGGCACTTCTGACTCCACAGAGCCTTTCCTACATCTGGGCTGCCTGCCGTGGCAAAGTGCAGGCGTGGGGTGAGGCCATGCCTTCTCTTTCCAGGAAAAAGTGAGCCCCTGGCCGAAGCAGCAGGCCCAGGCAGAGCCTTGAGCTTGAAGCCCAGTAGGTCTGTGGCCCTCAGGGCCAGAGCAATGCTTTCAAGGCAGGGAAGCGGCCTGCAAGCTGAGTGGGAGTGGGGGAGGGGAGGGAGACAGCTGAAGCCGAGTCCAGAAGGGCGGCGATGGAAGAGCTGCAGCTGGGTCAGAGCCTGGAGGGAGGGCGGGGCCTTCACTGAGGACCCCTCCCCCCCGAGGCCAGGCCTAGGCCCAGGCGGTCGCGCATGCGCCCTTGGCCTGTGCGGTGTGTGGGGGCTTGAACCCAAGCCCGCAGGGCTCCCGGAGCGGCCAGAGAAAGAAGGGCCCATGGAGAGGTAGGCGAGGTGGGCAGGGGGCGCCACCTTACTCTCCTCAGCTCCCTGAGGGAGAGAGAGAGAGACAGAGACAGAGAGAGAGATCCCTGACCTCTGAGTCTCTGCCTCCACCGCTGGCTGGTGCCAACTCACGCGCCATCCCACTTCCAGCCATCAACCCCACGCCTGCCCCGGGGCCAGCCCCACCACAGAGAGGCCGGTTGGTTCCTGCTCACCTCTGTGCCAACCCTTCCCGACCTGACCCCAGTGCAGGGGATAAGCTTCAGACAAGTCTTTCCATGTCCCTCTGCATGACAATAGACTTCCTCCCCTCTCCCATTCCACAGGCCCACCCGGGACATCCACCTTTGTCATTAGCTCAGGAGAGGATGCAAGATGAGAATCTCTGCTATTGTGTGGGGGGACTCAGTTTCCCGGGTTTCCCCCATGGACACATGTTGTTCAGCTGGGTCTGAATTTCTCCAGACAAGCTGTCTTGGGAAGGATTTGGCCAGCCCTAAGAAGCTGAAGGGAAAGGGCGGAGGGGGGTTCTCTCTCTGCCCCCGACAGCCCCGAGCTGGGTCGCTCCCTCAGACCTGGCCAGGGGCAGCCCATCCCCCGGCGCCCTTCCCCGGGGCATCCAAGGGCAGGCTCGGCGCCAGCCCCACCCCGCTCGCCACTGCCCGACCATCGTCCTCCCTCGGGGGGCCTGGGCAGGACAGGGACCCGGCTGTGGGAGGCCTCCATATCTCAGGCCTGGCACACCGTTTACCAGGCTGCTTCCTCCTCTGACTGGGGCCCAGCACACGCCCCAGGAGACTTGGCAGCCGCCCCCAGGGCTCTATCCTCTGGAACTCGTCCCCTTGGAAGGGGCCTGGCCCAGGTGCCAGGTTCGGCTGGTCGGCCAGCCTCCTTTGGAGAAAGCAGGCAAGCCGAGCCAGGCTTGCAGTGGCCCTGGCGTGACACCTGCCACCTCAGGCAGAGGGCCTCCCGCGTGCCCTCCATGGCGGGTTTCTCCCCGGAGCCGTGGCCTGGGCACTAGGAAGGCCGGGCCTCCCCGACTCCCGGGAGGAGGGGCTAGCCCAGTTGCGTCCTGGCCCCCAAACCCTCTGGTGCCATCTGCCTGTCTCGGCACTTCTGACTCCACAGAGCCTTTCCTACATCTGGGCTGCCTGCCGTGGCAAAGTGCAGGCGTGGGGTGAGGCCATGCCTTCTCTTTCCAGGAAAAAGTGAGCCCCTGGCCGAAGCAGCAGGCCCAGGCAGAGCCTTGAGCTTGAAGCCCAGTAGGTCTGTGGCCCTCAGGGCCAGAGCAATGCTTTCAAGGCAGGGAAGCGGCCTGCAAGCTGAGTGGGAGTGGGGGAGGGGAGGGAGACAG
Source organism: Diceros bicornis minor (assembly GCF_020826845.1). NCBI lineage: Eukaryota > Metazoa > Chordata > Mammalia > Perissodactyla > Rhinocerotidae > Diceros > Diceros bicornis. Next base: position 41,010,357 of record NC_080770.1, on the reverse strand, counting down.
CTGAAGCCGAGTCCAGAAGGGCGGCGATGGAAGAGCTGCAGCTGGGTCAGAGCCTGGAGGGAGGGCGGGGCCTTCACTGAGGACCCCCCCCCCCAGGCCAGCCCTAGGCCCCTGCGGTCCCGCATGCGCCCTTGGCCTGTGCGGTGTGTGGGGGCTTGAACCCAAGCCCGCAGGGCTCCCGGAGCGGCCAGAGAAAGAAGGGCCCATGGAGAGGTAGGCGAGGTGGGCAGGGGGCGCCACCTTACTCTCCTCAGCTCCCTGAGGGAGAGAGAGAGAGACAGAGACAGAGAGAGAGATCCCTGACCTCTGAGTCTCTGCCTCCACCGCTGGCTGGTGCCAACTCACGCGCCATCCCACTTCCAGCCATCACCCCCACGCCTGCCCCGGGGCCAGCCCCACCACAGAGAGGCCGGTTGGTTCCTGCTCACCTCTGTGCCAACCCTTCCCGACCTGACCCCAGTGCAGGGGATAAGCTTCAGACAAGTCTTTCCATGTCCCTCTGCATGACAATAGACTTCCTCCCCTCTCCCATTCCACAGGCCCACCCGGGACATCCACCTTTGTCATTAGCTCAGGAGAGGATGCAAGATGAGAATCTCTGCTATTGTGTGGGGGGACTCAGTTTCCCGGGTTTCCCCCATGGACACATGTTCTTCAGCTGGGTCTGATTTTCTCCAGACAAGCTGTCTTGGGAAGGATTTGGCCAGCCCTAAGAAGCTGAAGGGAAAGGGCGGAGGGGGGTACTCTCTCTGCCCCCGACAGCCCCGAGCTGGGTCGGTCCCTCAGACCTGGCCAGGGGCAGCCCATCCCCCGGCGCCCTTCCCCGGGGCATCCAAGGGCAGGCTCGGCGCCAGCCCCACCCCGCTCGCCACTGCCCGACCATCGTCCTCCCTCGGGGGGCCTGGGCGGGACAGGGACCCGGCTGTGGGAGGCCTCCAGATCTCAGGCCTGGCACACCGTTTACCAGGCTGCTTCCTCCTCTGACGGGGGCCCAGCACACGCCCCAGGAGACTTGGCAGCCGCCCCCAGGGCTCTATCCTCTGGAACTCGTCCCCTTGGAAGGGGCCTGGCCCAGGTGCCAGGTTCGGCTGGTCGGCCAGCCTCCTTTGGAGAAAGCAGGCAAGCCGAGCCAGGCTTGCAGTGGCCCTGGCGTGACACCTGCCACCTCAGGCAGAGGGCCTCCCGCGTGCCCTCCATGGCGGGTTTCTCCCCGGAGCCGTGGCCTGGGCACTAGGAAGGCCGGGCCTCCCCGACTCCCGGGAGGAGGGGCTAGCCCAGTTGCGCCCTGGCCCCCAAACCCTCTGGTGCCATCTGCCTGTCTCGGCACTTCTGACTCCACAGAGCCTTTCCTACATCTGGGCTGCCTGCCGTGGCAAAGTGCAGGCGTGGGGTGAGGCCATGCCTTCTCTTTCCAGGAAAAAGTGAGCCCCTGGCCGAAGCAGCCGGCCCAGGCAGAGCCTTGAGCTTGAAGCCCAGTAGGTCTGTGGCCCTCAGGGCCAGAGCAATGCTTTCAAGGCAGGGAAGCGGCCTGCAAGCTGAGTGGGAGTGGGGGAGGGGAGGGAGACAGCTGAAGCCGAGTCCAGAAGGGCGGCGATGGAAGAGCTGCAGCTGGGTCAGAGCCTGGAGGGAGGGCGGGGCCTTCACTGAGGACCCCCCCCCCAGAGGGCAGCCCTAGGCCCCGGCGGTCGCGCATGCGCCCTTGGCCTGTGCGGTGTGTGGGTGCTTGAACCCAAGCCCGCAGGGCTCCCGGAGCGGCCAGAGAAAGAAGGGCCCATGGAGAGGTAGGCGAGGTGGGCAGGGGGCGCCACCTTACTCTCCTCAGCTCCCTGAGGGAGAGAGAGAGAGACAGAGACAGAGAGAGAGATCCCTGACCTCTGAGTCTCTGCCTCCACCGCTGGCTGGTGCCAACTCACGCGCCATCCCACTTCCAGCCATCACCCCCACGCCTGCCCCGGGGCCAGCCCCACCACAGAGAGGCCGGTTGGTTCCTGCTCACCTCTGTGCCGTCCCTTCCCGACCTGACCCCAGTGCAGGGGATAAGCTTCAGACAAGTCTTTCCATGTCCCTCTGCATGACAATAGACTTCCTCCCCTCTCCCATTCCACAGGCCCACCCAGGACATCCACCTTTGTCATTAGCTCAGGAGAGGATGCAAGATGAGAATCTCTGCTATTGTGTGGGGAGACTCAGTTTCCCGGGTTTCCCCCATGGACACATGTTCTTCAGCTGGGTCTGATTTTCTCCAGACAAGCTGTCTTGGGAAGGATTTGGCCAGCCCTAAGAAGCTGAAGGGAAAGGGCGGAGGGGGGTTCTCTCTCTGCCCCCGACAGCCCCGAGCTGGGTCGGTCCCTCAGACCCGGCCAGGGGCAGCCCATCCCCCGGCGCCCTTCCCCGGGGCATCCAAGGGCAGGCTCGGCGCCAGCCCCACCCCGCTCGCCACTGCCCGACCATCGTCCTCCCTCGGGGGGCCTGGGCAGGACAGGGACCCGGCTGTGGGAGGCCTCCAGATCTCAGGCCAGGCACACCGTTTACCAGGCTGCTTCCTCCTCTGACGGGGGCCCAGCACACGCCCCAGGAGACTTGGCAGCCGCCCCCAGGGCTCTATCCTCTGGAACTCGTCCCCTTGGAAGGGGCCTGGCCCAGGTGCCAGGTTCGGCTGGTCGGCCAGCCTCCTTTGGAGAAAGCAGGCAAGCCGAGCCAGGCTTGCAGTGGCCCTGGCGTGACACCTGCCACCTCAGGCAGAGGGCCTCCCGCGTGCCCTCCATGGCGGGTTTCTCCCCGGAGCCGTGGCCTGGGCACTAGGAAGGCCGGGCCTCCCCGACTCCCGGGAGGAGGGGCTAGCCCAGTTGCGCCCTGGCCCCCAAACCCTCTGGTGCCATCTGCCTGTCTCGGCACTTCTGACTCCACAGAGCCTTTCCTACATCTGGGCTGCCTGCCGTGGCAAAGTGCAGGCGTGGGGTGAGGCCATGCCTTCTCTTTCCAGGAAAAAGTGAGCCCCTGGCCGAAGCAGCAGGCCCAGGCAGAGCCTTGAGCTTGAAGCCCAGTAGGTCTGTGGCCCTCAGGGCCAGAGCAATGCTTTCAAGGCAGGGAAGCGGCCTGCAAGCTGAGTGGGAGTGGGGGAGGGGAGGGAGACAGCTGAAGCCAAGTCCAGAAGGGCGGCGATGGAAGAGCTGCAGCTGGGTCAGAGCCTGGAGGGAGGGCGGGGCCTTCACTGAGGACCCCTCCCCCCCGAGGCCAGCCCTAGGCCCAGGCGGTCGCGCATGCGCCCTTGGCCTGTGCGGTGTGTGGGGGCTTGAACCCAAGCCCGCAGGGCTCCCGGAGCGGCCAGAGAAAGAAGGGCCCATGGAGAGGTAGGCGAGGTGGGCAGGGGGCGCCACCTTACTCTCCTCAGCTCCCTGAGGGAGAGAGAGAGAGACAGAGACAGAGAGAGAGATCCCTGACCTCTGAGTCTCTGCCTCCACCGCTGGCTGGTGCCAACTCACGCGCCATCCCACTTCCAGCCATCACCCCCACGCCTGCCCCGGGGCCAGCCCCACCACAGAGAGGCCGGTTGGTTCCTGCTCACCTCTGTGCCAACCCTTCCCGACCTGACCCCAGTGCAGGGGATAAGCTTCAGACAAGTCTTTCCATGTCCCTCTGCATGACAATAGACTTCCTCCCCTCTCCCATTCCACAGGCCCACCCAGGACATCCACCTTTGTCATTAGCTCAGGAGAGGATGCAAGATGAGAATCTCTGCTATTGTGTGGGGGGACTCAGTTTCCCGGGTTTCCCCCATGGACACATGTTGTTCAGCTGGGTCTGAATTTCTCCAGACAAGCTGTCTTGGGAAGGATTTGGCCAGCCCTAAGAAGCTGAAGGGAAAGGGCGGAGGGGGGTTCTCTCTCTGCCCCCGACAGCCCCGAGCTGGGTCGCTCCCTCAGACCTGGCCAGGGGCAGCCCATCCCCCGGCGCCCTTCCCCGGGGCATCCAAGGGCAGGCTCGGCGCCAGCCCCACCCCGCTCGCCACTGCCCGACCATCGTCCTCCCTCGGGGGGCCTGGGCAGGACAGGGACCCGGCTGTGGGAGGCCTCCAGATCTCAGGCCTGGCACACCGTTTACCAGGCTGCTTCCTCCTCTGACTGGGGCCCAGCACACGCCCCAGGAGACTTGGCAGCCGCCCCCAGGGCTCTATCCTCTGGAACTCGTCCCCTTGGAAGGGGCCTGGCCCAGGTGCCAGGTTCGGCTGGTCGGCCAGCCTCCTTTGGAGAAAGCAGGCAAGCCGAGCCAGGCTTGCAGTGGCCCTGGCGTGACACCTGCCACCTCAGGCAGAGGGCCTCCCGCGTGCCCTCCATGGCGGGTTTCTCCCCGGAGCCGTGGCCTGGGCACTAGGAAGGCCGGGCCTCCCCGACTCCCGGGAGGAGGGGCTAGCCCAGTTGCGTCCTGGCCCCCAAACCCTCTGGTGCCATCTGCCTGTCTCGGCACTTCTGACTCCACAGAGCCTTTCCTACATCTGGGCTGCCTGCCGTGGCAAAGTGCAGGCGTGGGGTGAGGCCATGCCTTCTCTTTCCAGGAAAAAGTGAGCCCCTGGCCGAAGCAGCAGGCCCAGGCAGAGCCTTGAGCTTGAAGCCCAGTAGGTCTGTGGCCCTCAGGGCCAGAGCAATGCTTTCAAGGCAGGGAAGCGGCCTGCAAGCTGAGTGGGAGTGGGGGAGGGGAGGGAGACAGCTGAAGCCGAGTCCAGAAGGGCGGCGATGGAAGAGCTGCAGCTGGGTCAGAGCCTGGAGGGAGGGCGGGGCCTTCACTGAGGACCCCTCCCCCCCGAGGCCAGCCCTAGGCCCAGGCGGTCGCGCATGCGCCCTTGGCCTGTGCGGTGTGTGGGGGCTTGAACCCAAGCCCGCAGGGCTCCCGGAGCGGCCAGAGAAAGAAGGGCCCATGGAGAGGTAGGCGAGGTGGGCAGGGGGCGCCACCTTACTCTCCTCAGCTCCCTGAGGGAGAGAGAGAGAGACAGAGACAGAGAGAGAGATCCCTGACCTCTGAGTCTCTGCCTCCACCGCTGGCTGGTGCCAACTCACGCGCCATCCCACTTCCAGCCATCACCCCCACGCCTGCCCCGGGGCCAGCCCCACCACAGAGAGGCCGGTTGGTTCCTGCTCACCTCTGTGCCAACCCTTCCCGACCTGACCCCAGTGCAGGGGATAAGCTTCAGACAAGTCTTTCCATGTCCCTCTGCATGACAATAGACTTCCTCCCCTCTCCCATTCCACAGGCCCACCCAGGACATCCACCTTTGTCATTAGCTCAGGAGAGGATGCAAGATGAGAATCTCTGCTATTGTGTGGGGGGACTCAGTTTCCCGGGTTTCCCCCATGGACACATGTTGTTCAGCTGGGTCTGAATTTCTCCAGACAAGCTGTCTTGGGAAGGATTTGGCCAGCCCTAAGAAGCTGAAGGGAAAGGGCGGAGGGGGGTTCTCTCTCTGCCCCCGACAGCCCCGAGCTGGGTCGCTCCCTCAGACCTGGCCAGGGGCAGCCCATCCCCCGGCGCCCTTCCCCGGGGCATCCAAGGGCAGGCTCGGCGCCAGCCCCACCCCGCTCGCCACTGCCCGACCATCGTCCTCCCTCGGGGGGCCTGGGCAGGACAGGGACCCGGCTGTGGGAGGCCTCCAGATCTCAGGCCTGGCACACCGTTTACCAGGCTGCTTCCTCCTCTGACTGGGGCCCAGCACACGCCCCAGGAGACTTGGCAGCCGCCCCCAGGGCTCTATCCTCTGGAACTCGTCCCCTTGGAAGGGGCCTGGCCCAGGTGCCAGGTTCGGCTGGTCGGCCAGCCTCCTTTGGAGAAAGCAGGCAAGCCGAGCCAGGCTTGCAGTGGCCCTGGCGTGACACCTGCCACCTCAGGCAGAGGGCCTCCCGCGTGCCCTCCATGGCGGGTTTCTCCCCGGAGCCGTGGCCTGGGCACTAGGAAGGCCGGGCCTCCCCGACTCCCGGGAGGAGGGGCTAGCCCAGTTGCGTCCTGGCCCCCAAACCCTCTGGTGCCATCTGCCTGTCTCGGCACTTCTGACTCCACAGAGCCTTTCCTACATCTGGGCTGCCTGCCGTGGCAAAGTGCAGGCGTGGGGTGAGGCCATGCCTTCTCTTTCCAGGAAAAAGTGAGCCCCTGGCCGAAGCAGCAGGCCCAGGCAGAGCCTTGAGCTTGAAGCCCAGTAGGTCTGTGGCCCTCAGGGCCAGAGCAATGCTTTCAAGGCAGGGAAGCGGCCTGCAAGCTGAGTGGGAGTGGGGGAGGGGAGGGAGACAGCTGAAGCCGAGTCCAGAAGGGCGGCGATGGAAGAGCTGCAGCTGGGTCAGAGCCTGGAGGGAGGGCGGGGCCTTCACTGAGGACCCCCCCCCCCCCGAGGGCAGCCCTAGGCCCCGGCGGTCGCGCATGCGCCCTTGGCCTGTGCGGTGTGTGGGGGCTTGAACCCAAGCCCGCAGGGCTCCCGGAGCGGCCAGAGAAAGAAGGGCCCATGGAGAGGTAGGCGAGGTGGGCAGGGGGCGCCACCTTACTCTCCTCAGCTCCCTGAGGGAGAGAGAGAGAGACAGAGACAGAGAGAGAGATCCCTGACCTCTGAGTCTCTGCCTCCACCGCTGGCTGGTGCCAACTCACGCGCCATCCCACTTCCAGCCATCACCCCCACGCCTGCCCCGGGGCCAGCCCCACCACAGAGAGGCCGGTTGGTTCCTGCTCACCTCTGTGCCGTCCCTTCCCGACCTGACCCCAGTGCAGGGGATAAGCTTCAGACAAGTCTTTCCATGTCCCTCTGCATGACAATAGACTTCCTCCCCTCTCCCATTCCACAGGCCCACCCGGGACATCCACCTTTGTCATTAGCTCAGGAGAGGATGCAAGATGAGAATCTCTGCTATTGTGTGGGGAGACTCAGTTTCCCGGGTTTCCCCCATGGACACATGTTCTTCAGCTGGGTCTGATTTTCTCCAGACAAGCTGTCTTGGGAAGGATTTGGCCAGCCCTAAGAAGCTGAAGGGAAAGGGCGGAGGGGGGTTCTCTCTCTGCCCCCGACAGCCCCGAGCTGGGTCGCTCCCTCAGACCTGGCCAGGGGCAGCCCATCCCCCGGCGCCCTTCCCCGGGGCATCCAAGGGCAGGCTCGGCGCCAGCCCCACCCCGCTCGCCACTGCCCGACCATCGTCCTCCCTCGGGGGGCCTGGGCAGGACAGGGACCCGGCTGTGGGAGGCCTCCAGATCTCAGGCCTGGCACACCGTTTACCAGGCTGCTTCCTCCTCTGACTGGGGCCCAGCACACGCCCCAGGAGACTTGGCAGCCGCCCCCAGGGCTCTATCCTCTGGAACTCGTCCCCTTGGAAGGGGCCTGGCCCAGGTGCCAGGTTCGGCTGGTCGGCCAGCCTCCTTTGGAGAAAGCAGGCAAGCCGAGCCAGGCTTGCAGTGGCCCTGGCGTGACACCTGCCACCTCAGGCAGAGGGCCTCCCGCGTGCCCTCCATGGCGGGTTTCTCCCCGGAGCCGTGGCCTGGGCACTAGGAAGGCCGGGCCTCCCCGACTCCCGGGAGGAGGGGCTAGCCCAGTTGCGTCCTGGCCCCCAAACCCTCTGGTGCCATCTGCCTGTCTCGGCACTTCTGACTCCACAGAGCCTTTCCTACATCTGGGCTGCCTGCCGTGGCAAAGTGCAGGCGTGGGGTGAGGCCATGCCTTCTCTTTCCAGGAAAAAGTGAGCCCCTGGCCGAAGCAGCAGGCCCAGGCAGAGCCTTGAGCTTGAAGCCCAGTAGGTCTGTGGCCCTCAGGGCCAGAGTAATGCTTTCAAGGCAGGGAAGCGGCCTGCAAGCTGAGTGGGAGTGGGGGAGGGGAGGGAGACAGCTGAAGCCGAGTCCAGAAGGGCGGCGATGGAAGAGCTGCAGCTGGGTCAGAGCCTGGAGGGAGGGCGGGGCCTTCACTGAGGACCCCCCCCCTGAGGGCAGCCCTAGGCCCCGGCGGTCGCGCATGCTCCCTTGGCCTGTGCGGTGTGTGGGGGCTTGAACCCAAGCCCGCAGGGCTCCCGGAGCGGCCAGAGAAAGAAGGGCCCATGGAGAGGTAGGCGAGGTGGGCAGGGGGCGCCACCTTACTCTCCTCAGCTCCCTGAGGGAGAGAGAGAGAGACAGAGACAGAGAGAGAGATCCCTGACCTCTGAGTCTCTGCCTCCACCGCTGGCTGGTGCCAACTCACGCGCCATCCCACTTCCAGCCATCACCCCCACGCCTGCCCCGGGGCCAGCCCCACCACAGAGAGGCCGGTTGGTTCCTGCTCACCTCTGTGCCGTCCCTTCCCGACCTGACCCCAGTGCAGGGGATAAGCTTCAGACAAGTCTTTCCATGTCCCTCTGCATGACAATACACTTCCTCCCCTCTCCCATTCCACAGGCCCACCCGGGACATCCACCTTTGTCATTAGCTCAGGAGAGGATGCAAGATGAGTATCTCTGCTATTGTGTGGGGGGACTCAGTTTCCCGGGTTTCCCCCATGGACACATGTTCTTCAGCTGGGTCTGAATTTCTCCAGACAAGCTGTCTTGGGAAGGATTTGGCCAGCCCTAAGAAGCTGAAGGGAAAGGGCGGAGGGGGGTTCTCTCTCTGCCCCCGACAGCCCCGAGCTGGGTCGCTCCCTCAGACCTGGCCAGGGGCAGCCCATCCCCCGGCGCCCTTCCCCGGGGCATCCAAGGGCAGGCTCGGCGCCAGCCCCACCCCGCTCGCCACTGCCCGACCATCGTCCTCCCTCGGGGGGCCTGGGCAGGACAGGGACCCGGCTGTGGGAGGCCTCCAGATCTCAGGCCTGGCACACCGTTTACCAGGCTGCTTCCTCCTCTGACTGGGGCCCAGCACACGCCCCAGGAGACTTGGCAGCCGCCCCCAGGGCTCTATCCTCTGGAACTCGTCCCCTTGGAAGGGGCCTGGCCCAGGTGCCAGGTTCGGCTGGTCGGCCAGCCTCCTTTGGAGAAAGCAGGCAAGCCGAGCCAGGCTTGCAGTGGCCCTGGCGTGACACCTGCCACCTCAGGCAGAGGGCCTCCCGCGTGCCCTCCATGGCGGGTTTCTCCCCGGAGCCGTGGCCTGGGCACTAGGAAGGCCGGGCCTCCCCGACTCCCGGGAGGAGGGGCTAGCCCAGTTGCGTCCTGGCCCCCAAACCCTCTGGTGCCATCTGCCTGTCTCGGCACTTCTGACTCCACAGAGCCTTTCCTACATCTGGGCTGCCTGCCGTGGCAAAGTGCAGGCGTGGGGTGAGGCCATGCCTTCTCTTTCCAGGAAAAAGTGAGCCCCTGGCCGAAGCAGCAGGCCCAGGCAGAGCCTTGAGCTTGAAGCCCAGTAGGTCTGTGGCCCTCAGGGCCAGAGCAATGCTTTCAAGGCAGGGAAGCGGCCTGCAAGCTGAGTGGGAGTGGGGGAGGGGAGGGAGACAGCTGAAGCCGAGTCCAGAAGGGCGGCGATGGAAGAGCTGCAGCTGGGTCAGAGCCTGGAGGGAGGGCGGGGCCTTCACTGAGGACCCCCCCCCTGAGGGCAGCCCTAGGCCCCGGCGGTCGCGCATGCTCCCTTGGCCTGTGCGGTGTGTGGGGGCTTGAACCCAAGCCCGCAGGGCTCCCGGAGCGGCCAGAGAAAGAAGGGCCCATGGAGAGGTAGGCGAGGTGGGCAGGGGGCGCCACCTTACTCTCCTCAGCTCCCTGAGGGAGAGAGAGAGAGACAGAGACAGAGAGAGAGATCCCTGACCTCTGAGTCTCTGCCTCCACCGCTGGCTGGTGCCAACTCACGCGCCATCCCACTTCCAGCCATCACCCCCACGCCTGCCCCGGGGCCAGCCCCACCACAGAGAGGCCGGTTGGTTCCTGCTCACCTCTGTGCCGTCCCTTCCCGACCTGACCCCAGTGCAGGGGATAAGCTTCAGACAAGTCTTTCCATGTCCCTCTGCATGACAATAGACTTCCTCCCCTCTCCCATTCCACAGGCCCACCCGGGACATCCACCTTTGTCATTAGCTCAGGAGAGGATGCAAGATGAGTATCTCTGCTATTGTGTGGGGGGACTCAGTTTCCCGGGTTTCCCCCATGGACACATGTTCTTCAGCTGGGTCTGAATTTCTCCAGACAAGCTGTCTTGGGAAGGATTTGGCCAGCCCTAAGAAGCTGAAGGGAAAGGGCGGAGGGGGGTTCTCTCTCTGCCCCCGACAGCCCCGAGCTGGGTCGCTCCCTCAGACCTGGCCAGGGGCAGCCCATCCCCCGGCGCCCTTCCCCGGGGCATCCAAGGGCAGGCTCGGCGCCAGCCCCACCCCGCTCGCCACTGCCCGACCATCGTCCTCCCTCGGGGGGCCTGGGCAGGACAGGGACCCGGCTGTGGGAGGCCTCCAGATCTCAGGCCTGGCACACCGTTTACCAGGCTGCTTCCTCCTCTGACTGGGGCCCAGCACACGCCCCAGGAGACTTGGCAGCCGCCCCCAGGGCTCTATCCTCTGGAACTCGTCCCCTTGGAAGGGGCCTGGCCCAGGTGCCAGGTTCGGCTGGTCGGCCAGCCTCCTTTGGAGAAAGCAGGCAAGCCGAGCCAGGCTTGCAGTGGCCCTGGCGTGACACCTGCCACCTCAGGCAGAGGGCCTCCCGCGTGCCCTCCATGGCGGGTTTCTCCCCGGAGCCGTGGCCTGGGCACTAGGAAGGCCGGGCCTCCCCGACTCCCGGGAGGAGGGGCTAGCCCAGTTGCGTCCTGGCCCCCAAACCCTCTGGTGCCATCTGCCTGTCTCGGCACTTCTGACTCCACAGAGCCTTTCCTACATCTGGGCTGCCTGCCGTGGCAAAGTGCAGGCGTGGGGTGAGGCCATGCCTTCTCTTTCCAGGAAAAAGTGAGCCCCTGGCCGAAGCAGCAGGCCCAGGCAGAGCCTTGAGCTTGAAGCCCAGTAGGTCTGTGGCCCTCAGGGCCAGAGCAATGCTTTCAAGGCAGGGAAGCGGCCTGCAAGCTGAGTGGGAGTGGGGGAGGGGAGGGAGACAGCTGAAGCCGAGTCCAGAAGGGTGGCGATGGAAGAGCTGCAGCTGGGTCAGAGCCTGGAGGGAGGGCGGGGCCTTCACTGAGGACCCACCCCCCCCCCGAGGGCAGCCCTAGGCCCCGGCGGTCGCGCATGCGCCCTTGGCCTGTGCGGTGTGTGGGGGCTTGAACCCAAGCCCGCAGGGCTCCCGGAGCGGCCAGAGAAAGAAGGGCCCATGGAGAGGTAGGCGAGGTGGGCAGGGGGCGCCACCTTACTCTCCTCAGCTCCCTGAGGGAGAGAGAGAGAGACAGAGACAGAGAGAGAGATCCCTGACCTCTGAGTCTCTGCCTCCACCGCTGGCTGGTGCCAACTCACGCGCCATCCCACTTCCAGCCATCACCCCCACGCCTGCCCCGGGGCCAGCCCCACCACAGAGAGGCCGGTTGGTTCCTGCTCACCTCTGTGCCGTCCCTTCCCGACCTGACCCCAGTGCAGGGGATAAGCTTCAGACAAGTCTTTCCATGTCCCTCTGCATGACAATAGACTTCCTCCCCTCTCCCATTCCACAGGCCCACCCGGGACATCCACCTTTGTCATTAGCTCAGGAGAGGATGCAAGATGAGAATCTCTGCTATTGTGTGGGGAGACTCAGTTTCCCGGGTTTCCCCCATGGACACATGTTCTTCAGCTGGGTCTGATTTTCTCCAGACAAGCTGTCTTGGGAAGGATTTGGCCAGCCCTAAGAAGCTGAAGGGAAAGGGCGGAGGGGGGTTCTCTCTCTGCCCCCGACAGCCCCGAGCTGGGTCGGTCCCTCAGACCTGGCCAGGGGCAGCCCATCCCCCGGCGCCCTTCCCCGGGGCATCCAAGGGCAGGCTCGGCGCCAGCCCCACCCCGCTCGCCACTGCCCGACCATCGTCCTCCCTCGGGGGGCCTGGGCGGGACAGGGACCCGGCTGTGGGAGGCCTCCAGATCTCAGGCCTGGCACACCGTTTACCAGGCTGCTTCCTCCTCTGACGGGGGCCCAGCACACGCCCCAGGAGACTTGGCAGCCGCCCCCAGGGCTCTATCCTCTGGAACTCGTCCCCTTGGAAGGGGCCTGGCCCAGGTGCCAGGTTCGGCTGGTCGGCCAGCCTCCTTTGGAGAAAGCAGGCAAGCCGAGCCAGGCTTGCAGTGGCCCTGGCGTGACACCTGCCACCTCAGGCAGAGGGCCTCCCGCGTGCCCTCCATGGCGGGTTTCTCCCCGGAGCCGTGGCCTGGGCACTAGGAAGGCCGGGCCTCCCCGACTCCCGGGAGGAGGGGCTAGCCCAGTTGCGCCCTGGCCCCCAAACCCTCTGGTGCCATCTGCCTGTCTCGGCACTTCTGACTCCACAGAGCCTTTCCTACATCTGGGCTGCCTGCCGTGGCAAAGTGCAGGCGTGGGGTGAGGCCATGCCTTCTCTTTCCAGGAAAAAGTGAGCCCCTGGCCGAAGCAGCAGGCCCAGGCAGAGCCTTGAGCTTGAAGCCCAGTAGGTCTGTGGCCCTCAGGGCCAGAGCAATGCTTTCAAGGCAGGGAAGCGGCCTGCAAGCTGAGTGGGAGTGGGGGAGGGGAGGGAGACAGCTGAAGCCGAGTCCAGAAGGGCGGCGATGGAAGAGCTGCAGCTGGGTCAGAGCCTGGAGGGAGGGCGGGGCCTTCACTGAGGACCCCCCCCCCCCCGAGGGCAGCCCTAGGCCCCGGCGGTCGCGCATGCGCCCTTGGCCTGTGCGGTGTGTGGGGGCTTGAACCCAAGCCCGCAGGGCTCCCGGAGCGGCCAGAGAAAGAAGGGCCCATGGAGAGGTAGGCGAGGTGGGCAGGGGGCGCCACCTTACTCTCCTCAGCTCCCTGAGGGAGAGAGAGAGAGACAGAGACAGAGAGAGAGATCCCTGACCTCTGAGTCTCTGCCTCCACCGCTGGCTGGTGCCAACTCACGCGCCATCCCACTTCCAGCCATCACCCCCACGCCTGCCCCGGGGCCAGCCCCACCACAGAGAGGCCGGTTGGTTCCTGCTCACCTCTGTGCCGTCCCTTCCCGACCTGACCCCAGTGCAGGGGATAAGCTTCAGACAAGTCTTTCCATGTCCCTCTGCATGACAATAGACTTCCTCCCCTCTCCCATTCCACAGGCCCACCCGGGACATCCACCTTTGTCATTAGCTCAGGAGAGGATGCAAGATGAGAATCTCTGCTATTGTGTGGGGAGACTCAGTTTCCCGGGTTTCCCCCATGGACACATGTTCTTCAGCTGGGTCTGATTTTCTCCAGACAAGCTGTCTTGGGAAGGATTTGGCCAGCCCTAAGAAGCTGAAGGGAAAGGGCGGAGGGGGGTTCTCTCTCTGCCCCCGACAGCCCCGAGCTGGGTCGGTCCCTCAGACCCGGCCAGGGGCAGCCCATCCCCCGGCGCCCTTCCCCGGGGCATCCAAGGGCAGGCTCGGCGCCAGCCCCACCCCGCTCGCCACTGCCCGACCATCGTCCTCCCTCGGGGGGCCTGGGCGGGACAGGGACCCGGCTGTGGGAGGCCTCCAGATCTCAGGCCAGGCACACCGTTTACCAGGCTGCTTCCTCCTCTGACGGGGGCCCAGCACACGCCCCAGGAGACTTGGCAGCCGCCCCCAGGGCTCTATCCTCTGGAACTCGTCCCCTTGGAAGGGGCCTGGCCCAGGTGCCAGGTTCGGCTGGTCGGCCAGCCTCCTTTGGAGAAAGCAGGCAAGCCGAGCCAGGCTTGCAGTGGCCCTGGCGTGACACCTGCCACCTCAGGCAGAGGGCCTCCCGCGTGCCCTCCATGGCGGGTTTCTCCCCGGAGCCGTGGCCTGGGCACTAGGAAGGCCGGGCCTCCCCGACTCCCGGGAGGAGGGGCTAGCCCAGTTGCGCCCTGGCCCCCAAACCCTCTGGTGCCATCTGCCTGTCTCGGCACTTCTGACTCCACAGAGCCTTTCCTACATCTGGGCTGCCTGCCGTGGCAAAGTGCAGGCGTGGGGTGAGGCCATGCCTTCTCTTTCCAGGAAAAAGTGAGCCCCTGGCCGAAGCAGCAGGCCCAGGCAGAGCCTTGAGCTTGAAGCCCAGTAGGTCTGTGGCCCTCAGGGCCAGAGCAATGCTTTCAAGGCAGGGAAGCGGCCTGCAAGCTGAGTGGGAGTGGGGGAGGGGAGGGAGACAGCTGAAGCCGAGTCCAGAAGGGCGGCGATGGAAGAGCTGCAGCTGGGTCAGAGCCTGGAGGGAGGGCGGGGCCTTCACTGAGGACCCCCCCCCCGAGGGCAGCCCTAGGCCCAGGCGGTCGCGCATGCGCCCTTGGCCTGTGCGGTGTGTGGGGGCTTGAACCCAAGCCCGCAGGGCTCCCGGAGCGGCCAGAGAAAGAAGGGCCCATGGAGAGGTAGGCGAGGTGGGCAGGGGGCGCCACCTTACTCTCCTCAGCTCCCTGAGGGAGAGAGAGAGAGACAGAGACAGAGAGAGAGATCCCTGACCTCTGAGTCTCTGCCTCCACCGCTGGCTGGTGCCAACTCACGCGCCATCCCACTTCCAGCCATCACCCCCACGCCTGCCCCGGGGCCAGCCCCACCACAGAGAGGCCGGTTGGTTCCTGCTCACCTCTGTGCCAACCCTTCCCGACCTGACCCCAGTGCAGGGGATAAGCTTCAGACAAGTCTTTCCATGTCCCTCTGCATGACAATAGACTTCCTCCCCTCTCCCATTCCACAGGCCCACCCGGGACATCCACCTTTGTCATTAGCTCAGGAGAGGATGCAAGATGAGAATCTCTGCTATTGTGTGGGGGGACTCAGTTTCCCGGGTTTCCCCCATGGACACATGTTCTTCAGCTGGGTCTGAATTTCTCCAGACAAGCTGTCTTGGGAAGGATTTGGCCAGCCCTAAGAAGCTGAAGGGAAAGGGCGGAGGGGGGTTCTCTCTCTGCCCCCGACAGCCCCGAGCTGGGTCGCTCCCTCAGACCTGGCCAGGGGCAGCCCATCCCCCGGCGCCCTTCCCCGGGGCATCCAAGGGCAGGCTCGGCGCCAGCCCCACCCCGCTCGCCACTGCCCGACCATCGTCCTCCCTCGGGGGGCCTGGGCAGGACAGGGACCCGGCTGTGGGAGGCCTCCAGATCTCAGGCCTGGCACACCGTTTACCAGGCTGCTTCCTCCTCTGACTGGGGCCCAGCACACGCCCCAGGAGACTTGGCAGCCGCCCCCAGGGCTCTATCCTCTGGAACTCGTCCCCTTGGAAGGGGCCTGGCCCAGGTGCCAGGTTCGGCTGGTCGGCCAGCCTCCTTTGGAGAAAGCAGGCAAGCCGAGCCAGGCTTGCAGTGGCCCTGGCGTGACACCTGCCACCTCAGGCAGAGGGCCTCCCGCGTGCCCTCCATGGCGGGTTTCTCCCCGGAGCCGTGGCCTGGGCACTAGGAAGGCCGGGCCTCCCCGACTCCCGGGAGGAGGGGCTAGCCCAGTTGCGTCCTGGCCCCCAAACCCTCTGGTGCCATCTGCCTGTCTCGGCACTTCTGACTCCACAGAGCCTTTCCTACATCTGGGCTGCCTGCCGTGGCAAAGTGCAGGCGTGGGGTGAGGCCATGCCTTCTCTTTCCAGGAAAAAGTGAGCCCCTGGCCGAAGCAGCAGGCCCAGGCAGAGCCTTCAGCTTGAAGCCCAGTAGGTCTGTGGCCCTCAGGGCCAGAGCAATGCTTTCAAGGCAGGGAAGCGGCCTGCAAGCTGAGTGGGAGTGGGGGAGGGGAGGGAGACAGCTGAAGCCGAGTCCAGAAGGGCGGCGATGGAAGAGCTGCAGCTGGGTCAGAGCCTGGAGGGAGGGCGGGGCCTTCACTGAGGACCCCCCCCCCCGGAGGGCAGCCCTAGGCCCCGGCGGTCGCGCATGCGCCCTTGGCCTGTGCGGTGTGTGGGGGCTTGAACCCAAGCCCGCAGGGCTCCCGGAGCGGCCAGAGAAAGAAGGGCCCATGGAGAGGTAGGCGAGGTGGGCAGGGGGCGCCACCTTACTCTCCTCAGCTCCCTGAGGGAGAGAGAGAGAGACAGAGACAGAGAGAGAGATCCCTGACCTCTGAGTCTCTGCCTCCACCGCTGGCTGGTGCCAACTCACGCGCCATCCCACTTCCAGCCATCACCCCCACGCCTGCCCCGGGGCCAGCCCCACCACAGAGAGGCCGGTTGGTTCCTGCTCACCTCTGTGCCGTCCCTTCCCGACCTGACCCCAGTGCAGGGGATAAGCTTCAGACAAGTCTTTCCATGTCCCTCTGCATGACAATACACTTCCTCCCCTCTCCCATTCCACAGGCCCACCCGGGACATCCACCTTTGTCATTAGCTCAGGAGAGGATGCAAGATGAGAATCTCTGCTATTGTGTGGGGAGACTCAGTTTCCCGGGTTTCCCCCATGGACACATGTTCTTCAGCTGGGTCTGATTTTCTCCAGACAAGCTGTCTTGGGAAGGATTTGGCCAGCCCCAAGAACCTGAAGGGAGAGGGCGGAGGGGGGTTCTCTCTCTGCCCCCGACAGCCCCGAGCTGGGTCGGTCCCTCAGACCTGGCCAGGGGCAGCCCATCCCCCGGCTCCCTTCCCCGGGCATCCAAGGGCAGGCTCGGCGCCAGCCCCACCCCGCTCGCCAATGCCCGACCATCGTCCTCCCTCGGGGGGCCTGGGCGGGACAGGGACCCGGCTGTGGGAGGCCTCCAGATCTCAGGCCTGGCACACCGTTTACCAGGCTGCTTCCTCCTCTGACGGGGGCCCAGCACACGCCCCAGGAGACTTGGCAGCCGCCCCCAGGGCTCTATCCTCTGGAACTCGTCCCCTTGGAAGGGGCCTGGCCCAGGTGCCAGGTTCGGCTGGTCGGCCAGCCTCCTTTGGAGAAAGCAGGCAAGCCGAGCCAGGCTTGCAGTGGCCCTGGCGTGACACCTGCCACCTCAGGCAGAGGGCCTCCCGCGTGCCCTCCATGGCGGGTTTCTCCCCGGAGCCGTGGCCTGGGCACTAGGAAGGCCGGGCCTCCGCGACTCCCGGGAGGAGGGGCAAGCCCAGTTGCGTCCTGGCCCCCAAACCCTCTGGTGCCATCTGCCTGTCTCGGCACTTCTGACTCCACAGAGCCTTTCCTACATCTGTGCTGCCTGCCGTGGCAAAGTGCAGGCGTGGGGTGAGGCCATGCCTTCTCTTTCCAGGAAAAAGTGAGCCCCTGGCCGAAGCAGCAGGCCCAGGCAGAGCCTTGAGCTTGAAGCCCAGTAGGTCTGTGGCCCTCAGGGCCAGAGCAATGCTTTCAAGGCAGGGAAGCGGCCTGCAAGCTGAGTGGGAGTGGGGGAGGGGAGGGAGACAGCTGAAGCCGAGTCCAGAAGGGCGGCGATGGAAGAGCTGCAGCTGGGTCAGAGCCTGGAGGGAGGGCGGGGCCTTCACTGAGGACCCCCCCCCCCGAGGGCAGCCCTAGGCCCCGGCGGTCGCGCATGCGCCCTTGGCCTGTGCGGTGTGTGGGGGCTTGAACCCAAGCCCGCAGGGCTCCCGGAGCGGCCAGAGAAAGAAGGGCCCATGGAGAGGTAGGCGAGGTGGGCAGGGGGCGCCACCTTACTCTCCTCAGCTCCCTGAGGGAGAGAGAGAGAGACAGAGACAGAGAGAGAGATCCCTGACCTCTGAGTCTCTGCCTCCACCGCTGGCTGGTGCCAACTCACGCGCCATCCCACTTCCAGCCATCACCCCCACGCCTGCCCCGGGGCCAGCCCCACCACAGAGAGGCCGGTTGGTTCCTGCTCACCTCTGTGCCGTCCCTTCCCGACCTGACCCCAGTGCAGGGGATAAGCTTCAGACAAGTCTTTCCATGTCCCTCTGCATGACAATAGACTTCCTCCCCTCTCCCATTCCACAGGCCCACCCGGGACATCCACCTTTGTCATTAGCTCAGGAGAGGATGCAAGATGAGAATCTCTGCTATTGTGTGGGGGGACTCAGTTTCCCGGGTTTCCCCCATGGACACATGTTCTTCAGCTGGGTCTGAATTTCTCCAGACAAGCTGTCTTGGGAAGGATTTGGCCAGCCCTAAGAAGCTGAAGGGAAAGGGCGGAGGGGGGTTCTCTCTCTGCCCCCGACAGCCCCGAGCTGGGTCGCTCCCTCAGACCTGGCCAGGGGCAGCCCATCCCCCGGCGCCCTTCCCCGGGGCATCCAAGGGCAGGCTCGGCGCCAGCCCCACCCCGCTCGCCACTGCCCGACCATCGTCCTCCCTCGGGGGGCCTGGGCAGGACAGGGACCCGGCTGTGGGAGGCCTCCAGATCTCAGGCCTGGCACACCGTTTACCAGGCTGCTTCCTCCTCTGACTGGGGCGCAGCACACGCCCCAGGAGACTTGGCAGCCGCCCCCAGGGCTCTATCCTCTGGAACTCGTCCCCTTGGAAGGGGCCTGGCCCAGGTGCCAGGTTCGGCTGGTCGGCCAGCCTCCTTTGGAGAAAGCAGGCAAGCCGAGCCAGGCTTGCAGTGGCCCTGGCGTGACACCTGCCACCTCAGGCAGAGGGCCTCCCGCGTGCCCTCCATGGCGGGTTTCTCCCCGGAGCCGTGGCCTGGGCACTAGGAAGGCCGGGCCTCCCCGACTCCCGGGAGGAGGGGCTAGCCCAGTTGCGTCCTGGCCCCCAAACCCTCTGGTGCCATCTGCCTGTCTCGGCACTTCTGACTCCACAGAGCCTTTCCTACATCTGGGCTGCCTGCCGTGGCAAAGTGCAGGCGTGGGGTGAGGCCATGCCTTCTCTTTCCAGGAATAAGTGAGCCCCTGGCCGAAGCAGCAGGCCCAGGCAGAGCCTTGAGCTTGAAGCCCAGTAGGTCTGTGGCCCTCAGGGCCAGAGCAATGCTTTCAAGGCAGGGAAGCGGCCTGCAAGCTGAGTGGGAGTGGGGGAGGGGAGGGAGACAGCTGAAGCCTAGTCCAGAAGGGCGGCGATGGAAGAGCGGCAGCTGGGTCAGAGCCTGGAGGGAGGGCGGGGCCTTCACTGAGGACCCCCCCCCCCCGAGGGCAGCCCTAGGCCCCGGCGGTCGCGCATGCGCCCTTGGCCTGTGCGGTGTGTGGGGGCTTGAACCCAAGCCCGCAGGGCTCCCGGAGCGGCCAGAGAAAGAAGGGCCCATGGAGAGGTAGGCGAGGTGGGCAGGGGGCGCCACCTTACTCTCCTCAGCTCCCTGAGGGAGAGAGAGAGAGACAGAGACAGAGAGAGAGATCCCTGACCTCTGAGTCTCTGCCTCCACCGCTGGCTGGTGCCAACTCACGCGCCATCCCACTTCCAGCCATCACCCCCACGCCTGCCCCGGGGCCAGCCCCACCACAGAGAGGCCGGTTGGTTCCTGCTCACCTCTGTGCCGACCCTTCCCGACCTGACCCCAGTGCAGGGGATAAGCTTCAGACAAGTCTTTCCATGTCCCTCTGCATGACAATAGACTTCCTCCCCTCTCCCATTCCACAGGCCCACCCGGGACATCCACCTTTGTCATTAGCTCAGGAGAGGATGCAAGATGAGAATCTCTGCTATTGTGTGGGGGGACTCAGTTTCCCGGGTTTCCCCCATGGACACATGTTCTTCAGCTGGGTCTGATTTTCTCCAGACAAGCTGTCTTGGGAAGGATTTGGCCAGCCCTAAGAACCTGAAGGGAAAGGGCAGAGGGGGGTTCTCTCTCTGCCCCCGACAGCCCCGAGCTGGGTCGCTCCCTCAGACCTGGCCAGGGGCAGCCCATCCCCCGGCGCCCTTCTCCAGGGCATCCAAGGGCAGGCTCGGCGCCAGCCCCACCCCGCTCGCCACTGCCCGACCATCGTCCTCCGTCCGGGGGCCTGGGCAGGACAGGGACCCGGCTGTTGGAGGCCTCCAGATCTCAGGCCTGGCACACCGTTTACCAGGCTGCTTCCTCCTCTGACGGGGGCCCAGCACACGCCCCAGGAGACTTGGCAGCCGCCCCCAGGGCTCTATCCTCTGGAACTCGTCCCCTTGGAAGGGGCCTGGCCCAGGTGCCAGGTTCGGCTGGTCGGCCAGCCTCCTTTGGAGAAAGCAGGCAAGCCGAGCCAGGCTTGCAGTGGCCCTGGCGTGACACCTGCCACCTCAGGCAGAGGGCCTCCTGCGTGCCCTCCATGGCGGGTTTCTCCCCGGAGCCGTGGCCTGGGCACTAGGAAGGCCGGGCCTCCCCGACTCCCGGGAGGAGGGGCTAGCCCAGTTGCGCCCTGGCCCCCAAACCCTCTGGTGCCATCTGCCTGTCTCGGCACTTCTGACTCCACAGAGCCTTTCCTACATCTGGGCTGCCTGCCGTGGCAAAGTGCAGGCGTGGGGTGAGGCCATGCCTTCTCTTTCCAGGAAAAAGTGAGCCCCTGGCCGAAGCAGCAGGCCCAGGCAGAGCCTTCAGCTTGAAGCCCAGTAGATCTGTGGCCCTCAGGGCCAGAGCAATGCTTTCAAGGCAGGGAAGCGGCCTGCAAGCTGAGTGGGAGTGGGGGAGGGGAGGGAGACAGCTGAAGCCGAGTCCAGAAGGGCGGCGATGGAAGAGCTGCAGCTGGGTCAGAGCCTGGAGGGAGGGCGGGGCCTTCACTGAGGACCCCACCCCGAGGGGAGCCCTAGGCCCCGGCGGTCGCGCATGCGCCCTTGGCCTGTGCGGTGTGTGGGGGCTTGAACCCAAGCCCGCAGGGCTCCCGGAGCGGCCAGAGAAAGAAGGGCCCATGGAGAGGTAGGCGAGGTGGGCAGGGGGCGCCACCTTACTCTCCTCAGCTCCCTGAGGGAGAGAGAGAGAGACAGAGACAGAGAGAGAGATCCCTGACCTCTGAGTCTCTGCCTCCACCGCTGGCTGGTGCCAACTCACGCGCCATCCCACTTCCAGCCATCACCCCCACGCCTGCCCCGGGGCCAGCCCCACCACAGAGAGGCCGGTTGGTTCCTGCTCACCTCTGTGCCGTCCCTTCCCGACCTGACCCCAGTGCAGGGGATAAGCTTCAGACAAGTCTTTCCATGTCCCTCTGCATGACAATAGACTTCCTCCCCTCTCCCATTCCACAGGCCCACCCGGGACATCCACCTTTGTCATTAGCTCAGGAGAGGATGCAAGATGAGAATCTCTGCTATTGTGTGGGGGGACTCAGTTTCCCGGGTTTCCCCCATGGACACATGTTCTTCAGCTGGGTCTGAATTTCTCCAGACAAGCTGTCTTGGGAAGGATTTGGCCAGCCCTAAGAAGCTGAAGGGAAAGGGCGGAGGGGGGTTCTCTCTCTGCCCCCGACAGCCCCGAGCTGGGTCGCTCCCTCAGACCTGGCCAGGGGCAGCCCATCCCCCGGCGCCCTTCCCCGGGGCATCCAAGGGCAGGCTCGGCGCCAGCCCCACCCCGCTCGCCACTGCCCGACCATCGTCCTCCCTCGGGGGGCCTGGGCAGGACAGGGACCCGGCTGTGGGAGGCCTCCAGATCTCAGGCCTGGCACACCGTTTACCAGGCTGCTTCCTCCTCTGACTGGGGCGCAGCACACGCCCCAGGAGACTTGGCAGCCGCCCCCAGGGCTCTATCCTCTGGAACTCGTCCCCTTGGAAGGGGCCTGGCCCAGGTGCCAGGTTCGGCTGGTCGGCCAGCCTCCTTTGGAGAAAGCAGGCAAGCCGAGCCAGGCTTGCAGTGGCCCTGGCGTGACACCTGCCACCTCAGGCAGAGGGCCTCCCGCGTGCCCTCCATGGCGGGTTTCTCCCCGGAGCCGTGGCCTGGGCACTAGGAAGGCCGGGCCTCCCCGACTCCCGGGAGGAGGGGCTAGCCCAGTTGCGTCCTGGCCCCCAAACCCTCTGGTGCCATCTGCCTGTCTCGGCACTTCTGACTCCACAGAGCCTTTCCTACATCTGGGCTGCCTGCCGTGGCAAAGTGCAGGCGTGGGGTGAGGCCATGCCTTCTCTTTCCAGGAATAAGTGAGCCCCTGGCCGAAGCAGCAGGCCCAGGCAGAGCCTTGAGCTTGAAGCCCAGTAGGTCTGTGGCCCTCAGGGCCAGAGCAATGCTTTCAAGGCAGGGAAGCGGCCTGCAAGCTGAGTGGGAGTGGGGGAGGGGAGGGAGACAGCTGAAGCCTAGTCCAGAAGGGCGGCGATGGAAGAGCGGCAGCTGGGTCAGAGCCTGGAGGGAGGGCGGGGCCTTCACTGAGGACCCCCCCCCCCCGAGGGCAGCCCTAGGCCCCGGCGGTCGCGCATGCGCCCTTGGCCTGTGCGGTGTGTGGGGGCTTGAACCCAAGCCCGCAGGGCTCCCGGAGCGGCCAGAGAAAGAAGGGCCCATGGAGAGGTAGGCGAGGTGGGCAGGGGGCGCCACCTTACTCTCCTCAGCTCCCTGAGGGAGAGAGAGAGAGACAGAGACAGAGAGAGAGATCCCTGACCTCTGAGTCTCTGCCTCCACCGCTGGCTGGTGCCAACTCACGCGCCATCCCACTTCCAGCCATCACCCCCACGCCTGCCCCGGGGCCAGCCCCACCACAGAGAGGCCGGTTGGTTCCTGCTCACCTCTGTGCCGACCCTTCCCGACCTGACCCCAGTGCAGGGGATAAGCTTCAGACAAGTCTTTCCATGTCCCTCTGCATGACAATAGACTTCCTCCCCTCTCCCATTCCACAGGCCCACCCGGGACATCCACCTTTGTCATTAGCTCAGGAGAGGATGCAAGATGAGAATCTCTGCTATTGTGTGGGGGGACTCAGTTTCCCGGGTTTCCCCCATGGACACATGTTCTTCAGCTGGGTCTGATTTTCTCCAGACAAGCTGTCTTGGGAAGGATTTGGCCAGCCCTAAGAACCTGAAGGGAAAGGGCAGAGGGGGGTTCTCTCTCTGCCCCCGACAGCCCCGAGCTGGGTCGCTCCCTCAGACCTGGCCAGGGGCAGCCCATCCCCCGGCGCCCTTCTCCAGGGCATCCAAGGGCAGGCTCGGCGCCAGCCCCACCCCGCTCGCCACTGCCCGACCATCGTCCTCCGTCCGGGGGCCTGGGCAGGACAGGGACCCGGCTGTTGGAGGCCTCCAGATCTCAGGCCTGGCACACCGTTTACCAGGCTGCTTCCTCCTCTGACGGGGGCCCAGCACACGCCCCAGGAGACTTGGCAGCCGCCCCCAGGGCTCTATCCTCTGGAACTCGTCCCCTTGGAAGGGGCCTGGCCCAGGTGCCAGGTTCGGCTGGTCGGCCAGCCTCCTTTGGAGAAAGCAGGCAAGCCGAGCCAGGCTTGCAGTGGCCCTGGCGTGACACCTGCCACCTCAGGCAGAGGGCCTCCTGCGTGCCCTCCATGGCGGGTTTCTCCCCGGAGCCGTGGCCTGGGCACTAGGAAGGCCGGGCCTCCCCGACTCCCCGGGAGGAGGGGCTAGCCCAGTGCGCCCTGGCCCCCAAACCCTCTGGTGCCATCTGCCTGTCTCGGCACTTCTGACTCCACAGAGCCTTTCCTACATCTGGGCTGCCTGCCGTGGCAAAGTGCAGGCGTGGGGTGAGGCCATGCCTTCTCTTTCCAGGAAAAAGTGAGCCCCTGGCCGAAGCAGCAGGCCCAGGCAGAGCCTTCAGCTTGAAGCCCAGTAGATCTGTGGCCCTCAGGGCCAGAGCAATGCTTTCAAGGCAGGGAAGCGGCCTGCAAGCTGAGTGGGAGTGGGGGAGGGGAGGGAGACAGCTGAAGCCGAGTCCAGAAGGGCGGCGATGGAAGAGCTGCAGCTGGGTCAGAGCCTGGAGGGAGGGCGGGGCCTTCACTGAGGACCCCACCCCGAGGGGAGCCCTAGGCCCCGGCGGTCGCGCATGCGCCCTTGGCCTGTGCGGTGTGTGGGGGCTTGAACCCAAGCCCGCAGGGCTCCCGGAGCGGCCAGAGAAAGAAGGGCCCATGGAGAGGTAGGCGAGGTGGGCAGGGGCGCCACCTTACTCTCCTCAGCTCCCTGAGGGAGAGAGAGAGAGACAGAGACAGAGAGAGAGATCCCTGACCTCTGAGTCTCTGCCTCCACCGCTGGCTGGTGCCAACTCACGCGCCATCCCACTTCCAGCCATCACCCCCACGCCTGCCCCCGGGGCCAGCCCCACCACAGAGAGGCCGGTTGGTTCCTGCTCACCTCTGTGCCGTCCCTTCCCGACCTGACCCCAGTGCAGGGGATAAGCTTCAGACAAGTCTTTCCATGTCCCTCTGCATGACAATAGACTTCCTCCCCTCTCCCATTCCACAGGCCCACCCGGGACATCCACCTTTGTCATTAGCTCAGGAGAGGATGCAAGATGAGAATCTCTGCTATTGTGTGGGGGGACTCAGTTTCCCGGGTTTCCCCCATGGACACATGTTCTTCAGCTGGGTCTGAATTTCTCCAGACAAGCTGTCTTGGGAAGGATTTGGCCAGCCCTAAAGCTGAAGGGAAAGGGCGGAGGGGGGTTCTCTCTCTGCCCCCGACAGCCCCGAGCTGGGTCGCTCCCTCAGACCTCGCCAGGGGCAGCCCATCCCCCGGCGCCCTTCCCCGGGGCATCCAAGGGCAGGCTCGGCGCCAGCCCCCACCCCGCTCGCCACTGCCCGACCATCGTCCTCCCTCGGGGGGCCTGGGCAGGACAGGGACCCGGCTGTGGGAGGCCTCCAGATCTCAGGCCTGGCACACCCCGTTTACCAGGCTGCTTCCTCCTCTGACTGGGCCCAGCACACGCCCCAGGAGACTTGGCAGCCGCCCCCCAGGGCTCTATCCTCTGGAACTCGTCCCCTTGGAAGGGGCCTGGCCCAGGTGCCAGGTTCGGCTGGTCGGCCAGCCTCCTTTGGAGAAAGCAGGCAAGCCGAGCCAGGCTTGCAGTGGCCCTGGCGTGACACCTGCCACCTCAGGCAGAGGGCCTCCCGCGTGCCCTCCATGGCGGGTTTCTCCCCGGAGCCGTGGCCTGGGCACTAGGAAGGCCGGGCCTCCCCGACTCCCCGGGAGGAGGGCCTAGCCCAGTTGCGTCCTGGCCCCCAAACCCTCTGGTGCCATCTGCCTGTCTCGGCACTTCTGACTCCACAGAGCCTTTCCTACATCTGGGCTGCCTGCCTGCCGTGGCAAAGTGCAGGCGTGGGGTGAGGCCATGCCTTCTCTTTCCAGGAAAAAGTGAGCCCCTGGCCGAAGCAGCAGGCCCAGGCAGAGCCTTGAGCTTGAAGCCCAGTAGGTCTGTGGCCCTCAGGGCCAGAGCAATGCTTTCAAGGCAGGGAAGCGGCCTGCAAGCTGAGTGGGAGTGGGGGAGGGGAGGGAGACAGCTGAAGCCTAGTCCAGAAGGGCGGCGATGGAAGAGCTGCAGCTGGGTCAGAGCCTGGAGGGAGGGCGGGGCCTTCACTGAGGACCCCCCCCCCCGAGGGCAGCCCTAGGCCCCGGAGGTCGCGCATGCGCCCTTGGCCTGTGCGGTGTGTGGGGGCTTGAACCCAAGCCCGCAGGGCTCCCGGAGCGGCCAGAGAAAGAAGGGCCCATGGAGAGGTAGGCGAGGTGGGCAGGGGGCGCCACCTTACTCTCCTCAGCTCCCTGAGGGAGAGAGAGAGAGACAGAGACAGAGAGAGAGATCCCTGACCTCTGAGTCTCTGCCTCCACCGCTGGCTGGTGCCAACTCACGCGCCATCCCACTTCCAGCCATCACCCCCACGCCTGCCCCGGGGCCAGCCCCACCACAGAGAGGCCGGTTGGTTCCTGCTCACCTCTGTGCCGACCCTTCCCGACCTGACCCCAGTGCAGGGGATAAGCTTCAGACAAGTCTTTCCATGTCCCTCTGCATGACAATAGACTTCCTCCCCTCTCCCATTCCACAGGCCCACCCTGGACATCCACCTTTGTCATTAGCTCAGGAGAGGATGCAAGATGAGAATCTCTGCTATTGTGTGGGGGGACTCAGTTTCCCGGGTTTCCCCCATGGACACATGTTCTTCAGCTGGGTCTGATTTTCTCCAGACAAGCTGTCTTGGGAAGGATTTGGCCAGCCCTAAGAACCTGAAGGGAAAGGGCGGAGGGGGGTTCTCTCTCTGCCCCCGACAGCCCCGAGCTGGGTCGCTCCCTCAGACCTGGCCAGGGGCAGCCCATCCCCCGGCGCCCTTCTCCAGGGCATCCAAGGGCAGGCTCGGCGCCAGCCCCACCCCGCTCGCCACTGCCCGACCATCGTCCTCCGTCCGGGGGCCTGGGCAGGACAGGGACCCGGCTGTTGGAGGCCTCCAGATCTCAGGCCTGGCACACCGTTTACCAGGCTGCTTCCTCCTCTGACGGGGGCCCAGCACACGCCCCAGGAGACTTGGCAGCCGCCCCCAGGGCTCTATCCTCTGGAACTCGTCCCCTTGGAAGGGGCCTGGCCCAGGTGCCAGGTTCGGCTGGTCGGCCAGCCTCCTTTGGAGAAAGCAGGCAAGCCGAGCCAGGCTTGCAGTGGCCCTGGCGTGACACCTGCCACCTCAGGCAGAGGGCCTCCCGCGTGCCCTCCATGGCGGGTTTCTCCCCGGAGCCGTGGCCTGGGCACTAGGAAGGCCGGGCCTCCCCGACTCCCGGGAGGAGGGGCTAGCCCAGTTGCGCCCTGGCCCCCAAACCCTCTGGTGCCATCTGCCTGTCTCGGCACTTCTGACTCCACAGAGCCTTTCCTACATCTGGGCTGCCTGCCGTGGCAAAGTGCAGGCGTGGGGTGAGGCCATGCCTTCTCTTTCCAGGAAAAAGTGAGCCCCTGGCCGAAGCAGCAGGCCCAGGCAGAGCCTTCAGCTTGAAGCCCAGTAGATCTGTGGCCCTCAGGGCCAGAGCAATGCTTTCAAGGCAGGGAAGCGGCCTGCAAGCTGAGTGGGAGTGGGGGAGGGGAGGGAGACAGCTGAAGCCGAGTCCAGAAGGGCGGCGATGGAAGAGCTGCAGCTGGGTCAGAGCCTGGAGGGAGGGCGGGGCCTTCACTGAGGACCCCCCCCCCCCCGAGGGCAGCCCTAGGCCCCGGCGGTCGCGCATGCGCCCTTGGCCTGTGCGGTGTGTGGGGGCTTGAACCCAAGCCCGCAGGGCTCCCGGAGCGGCCAGAGAAAGAAGGGCCCATGGAGAGGTAGGCGAGGTGGGCAGGGGGCGCCACCTTACTCTCCTCAGCTCCCTGAGGGAGAGAGAGAGAGACAGAGACAGAGAGAGAGATCCCTGACATCTGAGTCTCTGCCTCCACCGCTGGCTGGTGCCAACTCACGCGCCATCCCACTTCCAGCCATCACCCCCACGCCTGCCCCGGGGCCAGCCCCACCACAGAGAGGCCGGTTGGTTCCTGCTCACCTCTGTGCCGACCCTTCCCGACCTGACCCCAGTGCAGGGGATAAGCTTCAGACAAGTCTTTCCATGTCCCTCTGCATGACAATAGACTTCCTCCCCTCTCCCATTCCACAGGCCCACCCGGGACATCCACCTTTGTCATTAGCTCAGGAGAGGATGCAAGATGAGAATCTCTGCTATTGTGTGGGGGGACTCAGTTTCCCGGGTTTCCCCCATGGACACATGTTCTTCAGCTGGGTCTGATTTTCTCCAGACAAGCTGTCTTGGGAAGGATTTGGCCAGCCCTAAGAACCTGAAGGAAAAGGGCGGAGGGGGGTTCTCTCTCTGCCCCCGACAGCCCCGAGCTGGGTCGCTCCCTCAGACCTGGCCAGGGGCAGCCCATCCCCCGGCGCCCTTCTCCAGGGCATCCAAGGGCAGGCTCGGCGCCAGCCCCACCCCGCTCGCCACTGCCCGACCATCGTCCTCCGTCCGGGGGCCTGGGCAGGACAGGGACCCGGCTGTTGGAGGCCTCCAGATCTCAGGCCTGGCACACCGTTTACCAGGCTGCTTCCTCCTCTGACGGGGGCCCAGCACACGCCCCAGGAGACTTGGCAGCCGCCCCCAGGGCTCTATCCTCTGGAACTCGTCCCCTTGGAAGGGGCCTGGCCCAGGTGCCAGGTTCGGCTGGTCGGCCAGCCTCCTTTGGAGAAAGCAGGCAAGCCGAGCCAGGCTTGCAGTGGCCCTGGCGTGACACCTGCCACCTCAGGCAGAGGGCCTCCCGCGTGCCCTCCATGGCGGGTTTCTCCCCGGAGCCGTGGCCTGGGCACTAGGAAGGCCGGGCCTCCCCGACTCCCGGGAGGAGGGGCTAGCCCAGTTGCGCCCTGGCCCCCAAACCCTCTGGTGCCATCTGCCTGTCTCGGCACTTCTGACTCCACAGAGCCTTTCCTACATCTGGGCTGCCTGCCGTGGCAAAGTGCAGGCGTGGGGTGAGGCCATGCCTTCTCTTTCCAGGAAAAAGTGAGCCCCTGGCCGAAGCAGCAGGCCCAGGCAGAGCCTTCAGCTTGAAGCCCAGTAGATCTGTGGCCCTCAGGGCCAGAGCAATGCTTTCAAGGCAGGGAAGCGGCCTGCAAGCTGAGTGGGAGTGGGGGAGGGGAGGGAGACAGCTGAAGCCTAGTCCAGAAGGGCGGCGATGGAAGAGCTGCAGCTGGGTCAGAGCCTGGAGGGAGGGCGGGGCCTTCACTGAGGACCCCCCCCCCCCCCGAGGGCAGCCCTAGGCCCCGGCGGTCGCGCATGCGCCCTTGGCCTGTGCGGTGTGTGGGGGCTTGAACCCAAGCCCGCAGGGCTCCCGGAGCGGCCAGAGAAAGAAGGGCCCATGGAGAGGTAGGCGAGGTGGGCAGGGGGCGCCACCTTACTCTCCTCAGCTCCCTGAGGGAGAGAGAGAGAGACAGAGACAGAGAGAGAGATCCCTGACCTCTGAGTCTCTGCCTCCACCGCTGGCTGGTGCCAACTCACGCGCCATCCCACTTCCAGCCATCACCCCCACGCCTGCCCCGGGGCCAGCCCCACCACAGAGAGGCCGGTTGGTTCCTGCTCACCTCTGTGCCGACCCTTCCCGACCTGACCCCAGTGCAGGGGATAAGCTTCAGACAAGTCTTTCCATGTCCCTCTGCATGACAATAGACTTCCTCCCCTCTCCCATTCCACAGGCCCACCCGGGACATCCACCTTTGTCATTAGCTCAGGAGAGGATGCAAGATGAGAATCTCTGCTATTGTGTGGGGGGACTCAGTTTCCCGGGTTTCCCCCATGGACACATGTTCTTCAGCTGGGTCTGATTTTCTCCAGACAAGCTGTCTTGGGAAGGATTTGGCCAGCCCTAAGAACCTGAAGGGAAAGGGCGGAGGGGGGTTCTCTCTCTGCCCCCGACAGCCCCGAGCTGGGTCGCTCCCTCAGACCTGGCCAGGGGCAGCCCATCCCCCGGCGCCCTTCTCCAGGGCATCCAAGGGCAGGCTCGGCGCCAGCCCCACCCCGCTCGCCACTGCCCGACCATCGTCCTCCGTCCGGGGGCCTGGGCAGGACAGGGACCCGGCTGTTGGAGGCCTCCAGATCTCAGGCCTGGCACACCGTTTACCAGGCTGCTTCCTCCTCTGACGGGGGCCCAGCACACGCCCCAGGAGACTTGGCAGCCGCCCCCAGGGCTCTATCCTCTGGAACTCGTCCCCTTGGAAGGGGCCTGGCCCAGGTGCCAGGTTCGGCTGGTCGGCCAGCCTCCTTTGGAGAAAGCAGGCAAGCCGAGCCAGGCTTGCAGTGGCCCTGGCGTGACACCTGCCACCTCAGGCAGAGGGCCTCCCGCGTGCCCTCCATGGCGGGTTTCTCCCCGGAGCCGTGGCCTGGGCACTAGGAAGGCCGGGCCTCCCCGACTCCCGGGAGGAGGGGCTAGGCCAGTTGCGCCCTGGCCCCCAAACCCTCTGGTGCCATCTGCCTGTCTCGGCACTTCTGACTCCACAGAGCCTTTCCTACATCTGGGCTGCCTGCCGTGGCAAAGTGCAGGCGTGGGGTGAGGCCATGCCTTCTCTTTCCAGGAAAAAGTGAGCCCCTGGCCGAAGCAGCAGGCCCAGGCAGAGCCTTCAGCTTGAAGCCCAGTAGATCTGTGGCCCTCAGGGCCAGAGCAATGCTTTCAAGGCAGGGAAGCGGCCTGCAAGCTGAGTGGGAGTGGGGGAGGGGAGGGAGACAGCTGAAGCCTAGTCCAGAAGGGCGGCGATGGAAGAGCTGCAGCTGGGTCAGAGCCTGGAGGGAGGGCGGGGCCTTCACTGAGGACCCCCCCCCCCCGAGGGCAGCCCTAGGCCCCGGCGGTCGCGCATGCGCCCTTGGCCTGTGCGGTGTGTGGGGGCTTGAACCCAAGCCCGCAGGGCTCCCGGAGCGGCCAGAGAAAGAAGGGCCCATGGAGAGGTAGGCGAGGTGGGCAGGGGGCGCCACCTTACTCTCCTCAGCTCCCTGAGGGAGAGAGAGAGAGACAGAGACAGAGAGAGAGATCCCTGACCTCTGAGTCTCTGCCTCCACCGCTGGCTGGTGCCAACTCACGCGCCATCCCACTTCCAGCCATCACCCCCACGCCTGCCCCGGGGCCAGCCCCACCACAGAGAGGCCGGTTGGTTCCTGCTCACCTCTGCGCCGACCCTTCCCGACCTGACCCCAGTGCAGGGGATAAGCTTCAGACAAGTCTTTCCATGTCCCTCTGCATGACAATAGACTTCCTCCCCTCTCCCATTCCACAGGCCCACCCGGGACATCCACCTTTGTCATTAGCTCAGGAGAGGATGCAAGATGAGAATCTCTGCTATTGTGTGGGGGGACTCAGTTTCCCGGGTTTCCCCCATGGACACATGTTCTTCAGCTGGGTCTGATTTTCTCCAGACAAGCTGTCTTGGGAAGGATTTGGCCAGCCCTAAGAACCTGAAGGAAAAGGGCGGAGGGGGGTTCTCTCTCTGCCCCCGACAGCCCCGAGCTGGGTCGCTCCCTCAGACCTGGCCAGGGGCAGCCCATCCCCCGGCGCCCTTCTCCAGGGCATCCAAGGGCAGGCTCGGCGCCAGCCCCACCCCGCTCGCCACTGCCCGACCATCGTCCTCCGTCCGGGGGCCTGGGCAGGACAGGGACCCGGCTGTTGGAGGCCTCCAGATCTCAGGCCTGGCACACCGTTTACCAGGCTGCTTCCTCCTCTGACGTGGGCCCAGCACACGCCCCAGGAGACTTGGCAGCCGCCCCCAGGGCTCTATCCTCTGGAACTCGTCCCCTTGGAAGGGGCCTGGCCCAGGTGCCAGGTTCGGCTGGTCGGCCAGCCTCCTTTGGAGAAAGCAGGCAAGCCGAGCCAGGCTTGCAGTGGCCCTGGCGTGACACCTGCCACCTCAGGCAGAGGGCCTCCCGCGTGCCCTCCATGGCGGGTTTCTCCCCGGAGCCGTGGCCTGGGCATTAGGAAGGCCGGGCCTCCCCGACTCCCGGGAGGAGGGGCTAGCCCAGTTGCGCCCTGGCCCCCAAACCCTCTGGTGCCATCTGCCTGTCTCGGCACTTCTGACTCCACAGAGCCTTTCCTACATCTGGGCTGCCTGCCGTGGCAAAGTGCAGGCGTGGGGTGAGGCCATGCCTTCTCTTTCCAGGAAAAAGTGAGCCCCTGGCCGAAGCAGCAGGCCCAGGCAGAGCCTTCAGCTTGAAGCCCAGTAGATCTGTGGCCCTCAGGGCCAGAGCAATGCTTTCAAGGCAGGGAAGCGGCCTGCAAGCTGAGTGGGAGTGGGGGAGGGGAGGGAGACAGCTGAAGCCTAGTCCAGAAGGGCGGCGATGGAAGAGCTGCAGCTGGGTCAGAGCCTGGAGGGAGGGCGGGGCCTTCACTGAGGACCCCCCCCCCCGAGGGCAGCCCTAGGCCCCGGAGGTCGCGCATGCGCCCTTGGCCTGTGCGGTGTGTGGGGGCTTGAACCCAAGCCCGCAGGGCTCCCGGAGCGGCCAGAGAAAGAAGGGCCCATGGAGAGGTAGGCGAGGTGGGCA
The DNA here is from genome assembly GCF_020826845.1 of Diceros bicornis minor. Taxonomy (NCBI): domain Eukaryota; kingdom Metazoa; phylum Chordata; class Mammalia; order Perissodactyla; family Rhinocerotidae; genus Diceros; species Diceros bicornis. The sequence continues at coordinate 40,978,752 of NC_080770.1, read as the reverse complement.
GGGGGCGCCACCTTACTCTCCTCAGCTCCCTGAGGGAGAGAGAGAGAGACAGAGACAGAGAGAGAGATCCCTGACCTCTGAGTCTCTGCCTCCACCGCTGGCTGGTGCCAACTCACGCGCCATCCCACTTCCAGCCATCACCCCCACGCCTGCCCCGGGGCCAGCCCCACCACAGAGAGGCCGGTTGGTTCCTGCTCACCTCTGTGCCGACCCTTCCCGACCTGACCCCAGTGCAGGGGATAAGCTTCAGACAAGTCTTTCCATGTCCCTCTGCATGACAATAGACTTCCTCCCCTCTCCCATTCCACAGGCCCACCCTGGACATCCACCTTTGTCATTAGCTCAGGAGAGGATGCAAGATGAGAATCTCTGCTATTGTGTGGGGGGACTCAGTTTCCCGGGTTTCCCCCATGGACACATGTTCTTCAGCTGGGTCTGATTTTCTCCAGACAAGCTGTCTTGGGAAGGATTTGGCCAGCCCTAAGAACCTGAAGGGAAAGGGCGGAGGGGGGTTCTCTCTCTGCCCCCGACAGCCCCGAGCTGGGTCGCTCCCTCAGACCTGGCCAGGGGCAGCCCATCCCCCGGCGCCCTTCTCCAGGGCATCCAAGGGCAGGCTCGGCGCCAGCCCCACCCCGCTCGCCACTGCCCGACCATCGTCCTCCGTCCGGGGGCCTGGGCAGGACAGGGACCCGGCTGTTGGAGGCCTCCAGATCTCAGGCCTGGCACACCGTTTACCAGGCTGCTTCCTCCTCTGACGGGGGCCCAGCACACGCCCCAGGAGACTTGGCAGCCGCCCCCAGGGCTCTATCCTCTGGAACTCGTCCCCTTGGAAGGGGCCTGGCCCAGGTGCCAGGTTCGGCTGGTCGGCCAGCCTCCTTTGGAGAAAGCAGGCAAGCCGAGCCAGGCTTGCAGTGGCCCTGGCGTGACACCTGCCACCTCAGGCAGAGGGCCTCCCGCGTGCCCTCCATGGCGGGTTTCTCCCCGGAGCCGTGGCCTGGGCACTAGGAAGGCCGGGCCTCCCCGACTCCCGGGAGGAGGGGCTAGCCCAGTTGCGCCCTGGCCCCCAAACCCTCTGGTGCCATCTGCCTGTCTCGGCACTTCTGACTCCACAGAGCCTTTCCTACATCTGGGCTGCCTGCCGTGGCAAAGTGCAGGCGTGGGGTGAGGCCATGCCTTCTCTTTCCAGGAAAAAGTGAGCCCCTGGCCGAAGCAGCAGGCCCAGGCAGAGCCTTCAGCTTGAAGCCCAGTAGATCTGTGGCCCTCAGGGCCAGAGCAATGCTTTCAAGGCAGGGAAGCGGCCTGCAAGCTGAGTGGGAGTGGGGGAGGGGAGGGAGACAGCTGAAGCCGAGTCCAGAAGGGCGGCGATGGAAGAGCTGCAGCTGGGTCAGAGCCTGGAGGGAGGGCGGGGCCTTCACTGAGGACCCCCCCCCCCCGAGGGCAGCCCTAGGCCCCGGCGGTCGCGCATGCGCCCTTGGCCTGTGCGGTGTGTGGGGGCTTGAACCCAAGCCCGCAGGGCTCCCGGAGCGGCCAGAGAAAGAAGGGCCCATGGAGAGGTAGGCGAGGTGGGCAGGGGGCGCCACCTTACTCTCCTCAGCTCCCTGAGGGAGAGAGAGAGAGACAGAGACAGAGAGAGAGATCCCTGACATCTGAGTCTCTGCCTCCACCGCTGGCTGGTGCCAACTCACGCGCCATCCCACTTCCAGCCATCACCCCCACGCCTGCCCCGGGGCCAGCCCCACCACAGAGAGGCCGGTTGGTTCCTGCTCACCTCTGTGCCGACCCTTCCCGACCTGACCCCAGTGCAGGGGATAAGCTTCAGACAAGTCTTTCCATGTCCCTCTGCATGACAATAGACTTCCTCCCCTCTCCCATTCCACAGGCCCACCCGGGACATCCACCTTTGTCATTAGCTCAGGAGAGGATGCAAGATGAGAATCTCTGCTATTGTGTGGGGGGACTCAGTTTCCCGGGTTTCCCCCATGGACACATGTTCTTCAGCTGGGTCTGATTTTCTCCAGACAAGCTGTCTTGGGAAGGATTTGGCCAGCCCTAAGAACCTGAAGGAAAAGGGCGGAGGGGGGTTCTCTCTCTGCCCCCGACAGCCCCGAGCTGGGTCGCTCCCTCAGACCTGGCCAGGGGCAGCCCATCCCCCGGCGCCCTTCTCCAGGGCATCCAAGGGCAGGCTCGGCGCCAGCCCCACCCCGCTCGCCACTGCCCGACCATCGTCCTCCGTCCGGGGGCCTGGGCAGGACAGGGACCCGGCTGTTGGAGGCCTCCAGATCTCAGGCCTGGCACACCGTTTACCAGGCTGCTTCCTCCTCTGACGGGGGCCCAGCACACGCCCCAGGAGACTTGGCAGCCGCCCCCAGGGCTCTATCCTCTGGAACTCGTCCCCTTGGAAGGGGCCTGGCCCAGGTGCCAGGTTCGGCTGGTCGGCCAGCCTCCTTTGGAGAAAGCAGGCAAGCCGAGCCAGGCTTGCAGTGGCCCTGGCGTGACACCTGCCACCTCAGGCAGAGGGCCTCCCGCGTGCCCTCCATGGCGGGTTTCTCCCCGGAGCCGTGGCCTGGGCACTAGGAAGGCCGGGCCTCCCCGACTCCCGGGAGGAGGGGCTAGCCCAGTTGCGCCCTGGCCCCCAAACCCTCTGGTGCCATCTGCCTGTCTCGGCACTTCTGACTCCACAGAGCCTTTCCTACATCTGGGCTGCCTGCCGTGGCAAAGTGCAGGCGTGGGGTGAGGCCATGCCTTCTCTTTCCAGGAAAAAGTGAGCCCCTGGCCGAAGCAGCAGGCCCAGGCAGAGCCTTCAGCTTGAAGCCCAGTAGATCTGTGGCCCTCAGGGCCAGAGCAATGCTTTCAAGGCAGGGAAGCGGCCTGCAAGCTGAGTGGGAGTGGGGGAGGGGAGGGAGACAGCTGAAGCCTAGTCCAGAAGGGCGGCGATGGAAGAGCTGCAGCTGGGTCAGAGCCTGGAGGGAGGGCGGGGCCTTCACTGAGGACCCCCCCCCCCCCCGAGGGCAGCCCTAGGCCCCGGCGGTCGCGCATGCGCCCTTGGCCTGTGCGGTGTGTGGGGGCTTGAACCCAAGCCCGCAGGGCTCCCGGAGCGGCCAGAGAAAGAAGGGCCCATGGAGAGGTAGGCGAGGTGGGCAGGGGGCGCCACCTTACTCTCCTCAGCTCCCTGAGGGAGAGAGAGAGAGACAGAGACAGAGAGAGAGATCCCTGACCTCTGAGTCTCTGCCTCCACCGCTGGCTGGTGCCAACTCACGCGCCATCCCACTTCCAGCCATCACCCCCACGCCTGCCCCGGGGCCAGCCCCACCACAGAGAGGCCGGTTGGTTCCTGCTCACCTCTGTGCCGACCCTTCCCGACCTGACCCCAGTGCAGGGGATAAGCTTCAGACAAGTCTTTCCATGTCCCTCTGCATGACAATAGACTTCCTCCCCTCTCCCATTCCACAGGCCCACCCGGGACATCCACCTTTGTCATTAGCTCAGGAGAGGATGCAAGATGAGAATCTCTGCTATTGTGTGGGGGGACTCAGTTTCCCGGGTTTCCCCCATGGACACATGTTCTTCAGCTGGGTCTGATTTTCTCCAGACAAGCTGTCTTGGGAAGGATTTGGCCAGCCCTAAGAACCTGAAGGGAAAGGGCGGAGGGGGGTTCTCTCTCTGCCCCCGACAGCCCCGAGCTGGGTCGCTCCCTCAGACCTGGCCAGGGGCAGCCCATCCCCCGGCGCCCTTCTCCAGGGCATCCAAGGGCAGGCTCGGCGCCAGCCCCACCCCGCTCGCCACTGCCCGACCATCGTCCTCCGTCCGGGGGCCTGGGCAGGACAGGGACCCGGCTGTTGGAGGCCTCCAGATCTCAGGCCTGGCACACCCGTTTACCAGGCTGCTTCCTCCTCTGACGGGGGCCCAGCACACGCCCCAGGAGACTTGGCAGCCGCCCCCAGGGCTCTATCCTCTGGAACTCGTCCCCTTGGAAGGGGCCTGGCCCAGGTGCCAGGTTCGGCTGGTCGGCCAGCCTCCTTTGGAGAAAGCAGGCAAGCCGAGCCAGGCTTGCAGTGGCCCTGGCGTGACACCTGCCACCTCAGGCAGAGGGCCTCCCGCGTGCCCTCCATGGCGGGTTTCTCCCCGGAGCCGTGGCCTGGGCACTAGGAAGGCCGGGCCTCCCCGACTCCCGGGAGGAGGGGCTAGGCCAGTTGCGCCCTGGCCCCCAAACCCTCTGGTGCCATCTGCCTGTCTCGGCACTTCTGACTCCACAGAGCCTTTCCTACATCTGGGCTGCCTGCCGTGGCAAAGTGCAGGCGTGGGGTGAGGCCATGCCTTCTCTTTCCAGGAAAAAGTGAGCCCCTGGCCGAAGCAGCAGGCCCAGGCAGAGCCTTCAGCTTGAAGCCCAGTAGATCTGTGGCCCTCAGGGCCAGAGCAATGCTTTCAAGGCAGGGAAGCGGCCTGCAAGCTGAGTGGGAGTGGGGGAGGGGAGGGAGACAGCTGAAGCCTAGTCCAGAAGGGCGGCGATGGAAGAGCTGCAGCTGGGTCAGAGCCTGGAGGGAGGGCGGGGCCTTCACTGAGGACCCCCCCCCCCCGAGGGCAGCCCTAGGCCCCGGCGGTCGCGCATGCGCCCTTGGCCTGTGCGGTGTGTGGGGGCTTGAACCCAAGCCCGCAGGGCTCCCGGAGCGGCCAGAGAAAGAAGGGCCCATGGAGAGGTAGGCGAGGTGGGCAGGGGGCGCCACCTTACTCTCCTCAGCTCCCTGAGGGAGAGAGAGAGAGACAGAGACAGAGAGAGAGATCCCTGACCTCTGAGTCTCTGCCTCCACCGCTGGCTGGTGCCAACTCACGCGCCATCCCACTTCCAGCCATCACCCCCACGCCTGCCCCGGGGCCAGCCCCACCACAGAGAGGCCGGTTGGTTCCTGCTCACCTCTGCGCCGACCCTTCCCGACCTGACCCCAGTGCAGGGGATAAGCTTCAGACAAGTCTTTCCATGTCCCTCTGCATGACAATAGACTTCCTCCCCTCTCCCATTCCACAGGCCCACCCGGGACATCCACCTTTGTCATTAGCTCAGGAGAGGATGCAAGATGAGAATCTCTGCTATTGTGTGGGGGGACTCAGTTTCCCGGGTTTCCCCCATGGACACATGTTCTTCAGCTGGGTCTGATTTTCTCCAGACAAGCTGTCTTGGGAAGGATTTGGCCAGCCCTAAGAACCTGAAGGAAAAGGGCGGAGGGGGGTTCTCTCTCTGCCCCCGACAGCCCCGAGCTGGGTCGCTCCCTCAGACCTGGCCAGGGGCAGCCCATCCCCCGGCGCCCTTCTCCAGGGCATCCAAGGGCAGGCTCGGCGCCAGCCCCACCCCGCTCGCCACTGCCCGACCATCGTCCTCCGTCCGGGGGCCTGGGCAGGACAGGGACCCGGCTGTTGGAGGCCTCCAGATCTCAGGCCTGGCACACCGTTTACCAGGCTGCTTCCTCCTCTGACGTGGGCCCAGCACACGCCCCAGGAGACTTGGCAGCCGCCCCCAGGGCTCTATCCTCTGGAACTCGTCCCCTTGGAAGGGGCCTGGCCCAGGTGCCAGGTTCGGCTGGTCGGCCAGCCTCCTTTGGAGAAAGCAGGCAAGCCGAGCCAGGCTTGCAGTGGCCCTGGCGTGACACCTGCCACCTCAGGCAGAGGGCCTCCCGCGTGCCCTCCATGGCGGGTTTCTCCCCGGAGCCGTGGCCTGGGCATTAGGAAGGCCGGGCCTCCCCGACTCCCGGGAGGAGGGGCTAGCCCAGTTGCGCCCTGGCCCCCAAACCCTCTGGTGCCATCTGCCTGTCTCGGCACTTCTGACTCCACAGAGCCTTTCCTACATCTGGGCTGCCTGCCGTGGCAAAGTGCAGGCGTGGGGTGAGGCCATGCCTTCTCTTTCCAGGAAAAAGTGAGCCCCTGGCCGAAGCAGCAGGCCCAGGCAGAGCCTTCAGCTTGAAGCCCAGTAGATCTGTGGCCCTCAGGGCCAGAGCAATGCTTTCAAGGCAGGGAAGCGGCCTGCAAGCTGAGTGGGAGTGGGGGAGGGGAGGGAGACAGCTGAAGCCTAGTCCAGAAGGGCGGCGATGGAAGAGCTGCAGCTGGGTCAGAGCCTGGAGGGAGGGCGGGGCCTTCACTGAGGACCCCCCCCCCCCCGAGGGCAGCCCTAGGCCCCGGCGGTCGCGCATGCGCCCTTGGCCTGTGCGGTGTGTGGGGGCTTGAACCCAAGCCCGCAGGGCTCCCGGAGCGGCCAGAGAAAGAAGGGCCCATGGAGAGGTAGGCGAGGTGGGCAGGGGGCGCCACCTTACTCTCCTCAGCTCCCTGAGGGAGAGAGAGAGAGACAGAGACAGAGAGAGAGATCCCTGACCTCTGAGTCTCTGCCTCCACCGCTGGCTGGTGCCAACTCACGCGCCATCCCACTTCCAGCCATCACCCCCACGCCTGCCCCGGGGCCAGCCCCACCACAGAGAGGCCGGTTGGTTCCTGCTCACCTCTGTGCTGACCCTTCCCGACCTGACCCCAGTGCAGGGGATAAGCTTCAGACAAGTCTTTCCATGTCCCTCTGCATGACAATAGACTTCCTCCCCTCTCCCATTCCACAGGCCCACCCGGGACATCCACCTTTGTCATTAGCTCAGGAGAGGATGCAAGATGAGAATCTCTGCTATTGTGTGGGGGGACTCAGTTTCCCGGGTTTCCCCCATGGACACATGTTCTTCAGCTGGGTCTGATTTTCTCCAGACAAGCTGTCTTGGGAAGGATTTGGCCAGCCCTAAGAACCTGAAGGAAAAGGGCGGAGGGGGGTTCTCTCTCTGCCCCCGACAGCCCCGAGCTGGGTCGCTCCCTCAGACCTGGCCAGGGGCAGCCCATCCCCCGGCGCCCTTCTCCAGGGCATCCAAGGGCAGGCTCGGCGCCAGCCCCACCCCGCTCGCCACTGCCCGACCATCGTCCTCCGTCCGGGGGCCTGGGCAGGACAGGGACCCGGCTGTTGGAGGCCTCCAGATCTCAGGCCTGGCACACCGTTTACCAGGCTGCTTCCTCCTCTGACGGGGGCCCAGCACACGCCCCAGGAGACTTGGCAGCCGCCCCCAGGGCTCTATCCTCTGGAACTCGTCCCCTTGGAAGGGGCCTGGCCCAGGTGCCAGGTTCGGCTGGTCGGCCAGCCTCCTTTGGAGAAAGCAGGCAAGCCGAGCCAGGCTTGCAGTGGCCCTGGCGTGACACCTGCCACCTCAGGCAGAGGGCCTCCCGCGTGCCCTCCATGGCGGGTTTCTCCCCGGAGCCGTGGCCTGGGCACTAGGAAGGCCGGGAATCCCCGACTCCCGGGAGGAGGGGCTAGCCCAGTTGCGCCCTGGCCCCCAAACCCTCTGGTGCCATCTGCCTGTCTCGGCACTTCTGACTCCACAGAGCCTTTCCTACATCTGGGCTGCCTGCCGTGGCAAAGTGCAGGCGTGGGGTGAGGCCATGCCTTCTCTTTCCAGGAAAAAGTGAGCCCCTGGCCGAAGCAGCAGGCCCAGGCAGAGCCTTCAGCTTGAAGCCCAGTAGATCTGTGGCCCTCAGGGCCAGAGCAATGCTTTCAAGGCAGGGAAGCGGCCTGCAAGCTGAGTGGGAGTGGGGGAGGGGAGGGAGACAGCTGAAGCCGAGTCCAGAAGGGCGGCGATGGAAGAGCTGCAGCTGGGTCAGAGCCTGGAGGGAGGGCGGGGCCTTCACTGAGGACCCCCCCCCCCGAGGGCAGCCCTAGGCCCCGGCGGTCGCGCATGCGCCCTTGGCCTGTGCGGTGTGTGGGGGCTTGAACCCAAGCCCGCAGGGCTCCCGGAGCGGCCAGAGAAAGAAGGGCCCATGGAGAGGTAGGCGAGGTGGGCAGGGGGCGCCACCTTACTCTCCTCAGCTCCCTGAGGGAGAGAGAGAGAGACAGAGACAGAGAGAGAGATCCCTGACCTCTGAGTCTCTGCCTCCACCGCTGGCTGGTGCCAACTCACGCGCCATCCCACTTCCAGCCATCACCCCCACGCCTGCCCCGGGGCCAGCCCCACCACAGAGAGGCCGGTTGGTTCCTGCTCACCTCTGTGCCGTCCCTTCCCGACCTGACCCCAGTGCAGGGGATAAGCTTCAGACAAGTCTTTCCATGTCCCTCTGCATGACAATAGACTTCCTCCCCTCTCCCATTCCACAGGCCCACCCGGGACATCCACCTTGGTCATTAGCTCAGGAGAGGATGCAAGATGAGAATCTCTGCTATTGTGTGGGGAGACTCAGTTTCCCGGGTTTCCCCCATGGACACATGTTCTTCAACTGGGTCTGATTTTCTCCAGACAAGCTGTCTTGGGAAGGATTTGGCCAGCCCTAAGAACCTGAAGGGAAAGGGCGGAGGGGGGTTCTCTCTCTGCCCCTGACAGCCCAGAGCTTGGTCGGTCCCTCAGACCTGGCCAGGGGCAGCCCATCCCCCGGCGCCCTTCCCCGGGGCATCCAAGGGCAGGCTCGGCGCCAGCCCCACCCCGCTCGCCACTGCCCGACCATCATCCTCCGTCCGGGGGCCTGGGCAGGACAGGCACCCGGCTGTGGGTGGCCTCCAGATCTCAGGCCTGGCACACCGTTTACCAGGCTGCTTCCTCCTCTGACGGGGGCCCAGCACACGCCCCAGGAGACTTGGCAGCCGCCCCCAGGGCTCTATCCTCTGGAACTCGTCCCCTTGGAAGGGGCCTGGCCCAGGTGCCAGGTTCGGCTGGTCGGCCAGCCTCCTTTGGAGAAAGCAGGCAAGCCGAGCCAGGCTTGCGGTGGCCCTGGCGTGACACCTGCCACCTCAGGCAGAGGGCCTCCCGCGTGCCCTCCATGGCTGGTTTCTCCCCGGAGCCGTGGCCTGGGCACTAGGAAGGCCGGGCCTCCCCGACTCCCGGGAGGAGGGGCTAGCCCAGTTGCGCCCTGGCCCCCAAACCCTCTGGTGCCATCTGCCTGTCTCGGCACTTCTGACTCCACAGAGCCTTTCCTACATCTGGGCTGCCTGCCGTGGCAAAGTGCAGGCGTGGGGTGAGGCCATGCCTTCTCTTTCCAGGAAAAAGTGAGCCCCTGGCCGAAGCAGCAGGCCCAGGCAGAGCCTTCAGCTTGAAGCCCAGTAGATCTGTGGCCCTCAGGGCCAGAGCAATGCTTTCAAGGCAGGGAAGCGGCCTGCAAGCTGAGTGGGAGTGGGGGAGGGGAGGGAGACAGCTGAAGCCGAGTCCAGAAGGGCGGCGATGGAAGAGCTGCAGCTGGGTCAGAGCCTGGAGGGAGGGCGGGGCCTTCACTGAGGACCCCCCCCCCGAGGGCAGCCCTAGGCCCCGGCGGTCGCGCATGCGCCCTTGGCCTGTGCGGTGTGTGGGGGCTTGAACCCAAGCCCGCAGGGCTCCCGGAGCGGCCAGAGAAAGAAGGGCCCATGGAGAGGTAGGCGAGGTGGGCAGGGGGCGCCACCTTACTCTCCTCAGCTCCCTGAGGGAGAGAGAGAGAGACAGAGACAGAGAGAGAGATCCCTGACCTCTGAGTCTCTGCCTCCACCGCTGGCTGGTGCCAACTCACGCGCCATCCCACTTCCAGCCATCACCCCCACGCCTGCCCCGGGGCCAGCCCCACCACAGAGAGGCCGGTTGGTTCCTGCTCACCTCTGTGCCGTCCCTTCCCGACCTGACCCCAGTGCAGGGGATAAGCTTCAGACAAGTCTTTCCATGTCCCTCTGCATGACAATAGACTTCCTCCCCTCTCCCATTCCACAGGCCCACCCGGGACATCCACCTTGGTCATTAGCTCAGGAGAGGATGCAAGATGAGAATCTCTGCTATTGTGTGGGGAGACTCAGTTTCCCGGGTTTCCCCCATGGACACATGTTCTTCAACTGGGTCTGATTTTCTCCAGACAAGCTGTCTTGGGAAGGATTTGGCCAGCCCTAAGAACCTGAAGGGAAAGGGCGGAGGGGGGTTCTCTCTCTGCCCCTGACAGCCCAGAGCTTGGTCGGTCCCTCAGACCTGGCCAGGGGCAGCCCATCCCCCGGCGCCCTTCCCCGGGGCATCCAAGGGCAGGCTCGGCGCCAGCCCCACCCCGCTCGCCACTGCCCGACCATCATCCTCCGTCCGGGGGCCTGGGCAGGACAGGCACCCGGCTGTGGGTGGCCTCCAGATCTCAGGCCTGGCACACCGTTTACCAGGCTGCTTCCTCCTCTGACGGGGGCCCAGCACACGCCCCAGGAGACTTGGCAGCCGCCCCCAGGGCTCTATCCTCTGGAACTCGTCCCCTTGGAAGGGGCCTGGCCCAGGTGCCAGGTTCGGCTGGTCGGCCAGCCTCCTTTGGAGAAAGCAGGCAAGCCGAGCCAGGCTTGCGGTGGCCCTGGCGTGACACCTGCCACCTCAGGCAGAGGGCCTCCCGCGTGCCCTCCATGGCTGGTTTCTCCCCGGAGCCGTGGCCTGGGCACTAGGAAGGCCGGGCCTCCCCGACTCCCGGGAGGAGGGGCTAGCCCAGTTGCGCCCTGGCCCCCAAACCCTCTGGTGCCATCTGCCTGTCTCGGCACTTCTGACTCCACAGAGCCTTTCCTACATCTGGGCTGCCTGCCGTGGCAAAGTGCAGGCGTGGGGTGAGGCCATGCCTTCTCTTTCCAGGAAAAAGTGAGCCCCTGGCCGAAGCAGCAGGCCCAGGCAGAGCCTTGAGCTTGAAGCCCAGTAGGTCTGTGGCCCTCAGGGCCAGAGCAATGCTTTCAAGGCAGGGAAGCGGCCTGCAAGCTGAGTGGGAGTGGGGGAGGGGAGGGAGACAGCTGAAGCCTAGTCCAGAAGGGCGGCGATGGAAGAGCTGCAGCTGGGTCAGAGCCTGGAGGGAGGGCGGGGCCTTCACTGAGGACCCCCCCCCCCCGAGGGCAGCCCTAGGCCCCGGCGGTCGCGCATGCGCCCTTGGCCTGTGCGGTGTGTGGGGGCTTGAACCCAAGCCCGCAGGGCTCCCGGAGCGGCCAGAGAAAGAAGGGCCCATGGAGAGGTAGGCGAGGTGGGCAGGGGGCGCCACCTTACTCTCCTCAGCTCCCTGAGGGAGAGAGAGAGAGACAGAGACAGAGAGAGAGATCCCTGACCTCTGAGTCTCTGCCTCCACCGCTGGCTGGTGCCAACTCACGCGCCATCCCACTTCCAGCCATCACCCCCACGCCTGCCCCGGGGCCAGCCCCACCACAGAGAGGCCGGTTGGTTCCTGCTCACCTCTGTGCCGACCCTTCCCGACCTGACCCCAGTGCAGGGGATAAGCTTCAGACATGTCTTTCCATGTCCCTCTGCATGACAATAGACTTCCTCCCCTCTCCCATTCCACAGGCCCACCCGGGACATCCACCTTGGTCATTAGCTCAGGAGAGGATGCAAGATGAGAATCTCTGCTATTGTGTGGGGAGACTCAGTTTCCCGGGTTTCCCCCATGGACACATGTTCTTCAACTGGGTCTGATTTTCTCCAGACAAGCTGTCTTGGGAAGGATTTGGCCAGCCCTAAGAACCTGAAGGGAAAGGGCGGAGGGGGGTTCTCTCTCTGCCCCTGACAGCCCAGAGCTTGGTCGGTCCCTCAGACCTGGCCAGGGGCAGCCCATCCCCCGGCGCCCTTCCCCGGGGCATCCAAGGGCAGGCTCGGCGCCAGCCCCACCCCGCTCGCCACTGCCCGACCATCATCCTCCGTCCGGGGGCCTGGGCAGGACAGGCACCCGGCTGTGGGAGGCCTCCAGATCTCAGGCCTGGCACACCGTTTACCAGGCTGCTTCCTCCTCTGACGGGGGCCCAGCACACGCCCCAGGAGACTTGGCAGCCGCCCCCAGGGCTCTATCCTCTGGAACTCGTCCCCTTGGAAGGGGCCTGGCCCAGGTGCCAGGTTCGGCTGGTCGGCCAGCCTCCTTTGGAGAAAGCAGGCAAGCCGAGCCAGGCTTGCAGTGGCCCTGGCGTGACACCTGCCACCTCAGGCAGAGGGCCTCCCGCGTGCCCTCCATGGCTGGTTTCTCCCCGGAGCCGTGGCCTGGGCACTAGGAAGGCCGGGCCTCCCCGACTCCCGGGAGGAGGGGCTAGCCCAGTTGCGCCCTGGCCCCCAAACCCTCTGGTGCCATCTGCCTGTCTCGGCACTTCTGACTCCACAGAGCCTTTCCTACATCTGGGCTGCCTGCCGTGGCAAAGTGCAGGCGTGGGGTGAGGCCATGCCTTCTCTTTCCAGGAAAAAGTGAGCCCCTGGCCGAAGCAGCAGGCCCAGGCAGAGCCTTGAGCTTGAAGCCCAGTAGATCTGTGGCCCTCAGGGCCAGAGCAATGCTTTCAAGGCAGGGAAGCGGCCTGCAAGCTGAGTGGGAGTGGGGGAGGGGAGGGAGACAGCTGAAGCCGAGTCCAGAAGGGCGGCGATGGAAGAGCTGCAGCTGGGTCAGAGCCTGGAGGGAGGGCGGGGCCTTCACTGAGGACCCCCCCCCCCCCCCCGAGGGCAGCCCTAGGCCCCGGCAGTCGCGCATGCGCCCTTGGCCTGTGCGGTGTGTGGGGGCTTGAACCCAAGCCCGCAGGGCTCCCGGAGCGGCCAGAGAAAGAAGGGCCCATGGAGAGGTAGGCGAGGTGGGCAGGGGGCGCCACCTTACTCTCCTCAGCTCCCTGAGGGAGAGAGAGAGAGACAGAGACAGAGAGAGAGATCCCTGACCTCTGAGTCTCTGCCTCCACCGCTGGCTGGTGCCAACTCACGCGCCATCCCACTTCCAGCCATCACCCCCACGCCTGCCCCGGGGCCAGCCCCACCACAGAGAGGCCGGTTGGTTCCTGCTCACCTCTGTGCCGTCCCTTCCCGACCTGACCCCAGTGCAGGGGATAAGCTTCAGACAAGTCTTTCCATGTCCCTCTGCATGACAATAGACTTCCTCCCCTCTCCCATTCCACAGGTCCACCCACCCGGGACATCCACCTTTGTCATTAGCTCAGGAGAGGATGCAAGATGAGAATCTCTGCTATTGTGTGGGGAGACTCAGTTTCCCGGGTTTCCCCCATGGACACATGTTCTTCAGCTGGGTCTGATTTTCTCCAGACAAGCTGTCTTGGGAAGGATTTGGCCAGCCCTAAGAACCTGAAGGGAAAGGGCGGAGGGGGGTTCTCTCTCTGCCCCCGACAGCCCCGAGCTGGGTCGGTCCCTCAGACCTGGCCAGGGGCAGCCCATCCCCCGGCGCCCTTCCCCGGGGCATCCAAGGGCAGGCTCGGCGCCAGCCCCACCCCGCTCGCCACTGCCCGACCATCGTCCTCCCTCGGGGGGCCTGGGCAGGACAGGGACCCGGCTGTGGGAGGCCTCCAGATCTCAGGCCTGGCACACCGTTTACCAGGCTGCTTCCTCCTCTGACGGGGGCCCAGCACACGCCCCAGGAGACTTGGCAGCCGCCCCCAGGGCTCTATCCTCTGGAACTCGTCCCCTTGGAAGGGGCCTGGCCCAGGTGCCAGGTTCGGCTGGTCGGCCAGCCTCCTTTGGAGAAAGCAGGCAAGCCGAGCCAGGCTTGCAGTGGCCCTGGCGTGACACCTGCCACCTCAGGCAGAGGGCCTCCCGCGTGCCCTCCATGGCGGGTTTCTCCCCGGAGCCGTGGCCTGGGCACTAGGAAGGCCGGGCCTCCCCGACTCCCGGGAGGAGGGGCTAGCCCAGTTGCGCCCTGGCCCCCAAACCCTCTGGTGCCATCTGCCTGTCTCGGCACTTCTGACTCCACAGAGCCTTTCCTACATCTGGGCTGCCTGCCGTGGCAAAGTGCAGGCGTGGGGTGAGGCCATGCCTTCTCTTTCCAGGAAAAAGTGAGCCCCTGGCCGAAGCAGCAGGCCCAGGCAGAGCCTTGAGCTTGAAGCCCAGTAGGTCTGTGGCCCTCAGGGCCAGAGCAATGCTTTCAAGGCAGGGAAGCGGCCTGCAAGCTGAGTGGGAGTGGGGGAGGGGAGGGAGACAGCTGAAGCCGAGTCCAGAAGGGCGGCGATGGAAGAGCTGCAGCTGGGTCAGAGCCTGGAGGGAGGGCGGGGCCTTCACTGAGGACCCCCCCCTCCCGAGGGCAGCCCTAGGCCCCGGCGGTCGCGCATGCGCCCTTGGCCTGTGCGGTGGTGTGGGGGCTTGAACCCAAGCCCGCAGGGCTCCCGGAGCGGCCAGAGAAAGAAGGGCCCATGGAGAGGTAGGCGAGGTGGGCAGGGGGCGCCACCTTACTCTCCTCAGCTCCCTGAGGGAGAGAGAGAGAGACAGAGACAGAGAGAGAGAGCCCTGACCTCTGAGTCTCTGCCTCCACCGCTGGCTGGTGCCAACTCACGCGCCATCCCACTTCCAGCCATCACCCCCACGCCTGCCCCGGGGCCAGCCCCACCACAGAGAGGCCGGTTGGTTCCTGCTCACCTCTGTGCCGACCCTTCCCGACCTGACCCCAGTGCAGGGGATAAGCTTCAGACAAGTCTTTCCATGTCCCTCTGCATGACAATAGACTTCCTCCCCTCTCCCATTCCACAGGCCCACCCGGGACATCCACCTTTGTCATTAGCTCAGGAGAGGATGCAAGATGAGAATCTCTGCTATTGTGTGGGGGGACTCAGTTTCCCGGGTTTCCCCCATGGACACATGTTCTTCAGCTGGGTCTGATTTTCTCCAGACAAGCTGTCTTGGGAAGGATTTGGCCAGCCCTAAGAACCTGAAGGGAAAGGGCAGAGGGGGGTTCTCTCTCTGCCCCCGACAGCCCCGAGCTGGGTCGCTCCCTCAGACCTGGCCAGGGGCAGCCCATCCCCCGGCGCCCTTCTCCAGGGCATCCAAGGGCAGGCTCGGCGCCAGCCCCACCCCGCTCGCCACTGCCCGACCATCGTCCTCCGTCCGGGGGCCTGGGCAGGACAGGGACCCGGCTGTTGGAGGCCTCCAGATCTCAGGCCTGGCACACCGTTTACCAGGCTGCTTCCTCCTCTGACGGGGGCCCAGCACACGCCCCAGGAGACTTGGCAGCCGCCCCCAGGGCTCTATCCTCTGGAACTCGTCCCCTTGGAAGGGGCCTGGCCCAGGTGCCAGGTTCGGCTGGTCGGCCAGCCTCCTTTGGAGAAAGCAGGCAAGCCGAGCCAGGCTTGCAGTGGCCCTGGCGTGACACCTGCCACCTCAGGCAGAGGGCCTCCTGCGTGCCCTCCATGGCGGGTTTCTCCCCGGAGCCGTGGCCTGGGCACTAGGAAGGCCGGGCCTCCCCGACTCCCGGGAGGAGGGGCTAGCCCAGTTGCGCCCTGGCCCCCAAACCCTCTGGTGCCATCTGCCTGTCTCGGCACTTCTGACTCCACAGAGCCTTTCCTACATCTGGGCTGCCTGCCGTGGCAAAGTGCAGGCGTGGGGTGAGGCCATGCCTTCTCTTTCCAGGAAAAAGTGAGCCCCTGGCCGAAGCAGCAGGCCCAGGCAGAGCCTTCAGCTTGAAGCCCAGTAGATCTGTGGCCCTCAGGGCCAGAGCAATGCTTTCAAGGCAGGGAAGCGGCCTGCAAGCTGAGTGGGAGTGGGGGAGGGGAGGGAGACAGCTGAAGCCGAGTCCAGAAGGGCGGCGATGGAAGAGCTGCAGCTGGGTCAGAGCCTGGAGGGAGGGCGGGGCCTTCACTGAGGACCCCACCCCGAGGGGAGCCCTAGGCCCCGGCGGTCGCGCATGCGCCCTTGGCCTGTGCGGTGTGTGGGGGCTTGAACCCAAGCCCGCAGGGCTCCCGGAGCGGCCAGAGAAAGAAGGGCCCATGGAGAGGTAGGCGAGGTGGGCAGGGGGCGCCACCTTACTCTCCTCAGCTCCCTGAGGGAGAGAGAGAGAGACAGAGACAGAGAGAGAGATCCCTGACCTCTGAGTCTCTGCCTCCACCGCTGGCTGGTGCCAACTCACGCGCCATCCCACTTCCAGCCATCACCCCCACGCCTGCCCCGGGGCCAGCCCCACCACAGAGAGGCCGGTTGGTTCCTGCTCACCTCTGTGCCGTCCCTTCCCGACCTGACCCCAGTGCAGGGGATAAGCTTCAGACAAGTCTTTCCATGTCCCTCTGCATGACAATAGACTTCCTCCCCTCTCCCATTCCACAGGCCCACCCGGGACATCCACCTTTGTCATTAGCTCAGGAGAGGATGCAAGATGAGAATCTCTGCTATTGTGTGGGGGGACTCAGTTTCCCGGGTTTCCCCCATGGACACATGTTCTTCAGCTGGGTCTGAATTTCTCCAGACAAGCTGTCTTGGGAAGGATTTGGCCAGCCCTAAGAAGCTGAAGGGAAAGGGCGGAGGGGGGTTCTCTCTCTGCCCCCGACAGCCCCGAGCTGGGTCGCTCCCTCAGACCTCGCCAGGGGCAGCCCATCCCCCGGCGCCCTTCCCCGGGGCATCCAAGGGCAGGCTCGGCGCCAGCCCCACCCCGCTCGCCACTGCCCGACCATCGTCCTCCCTCGGGGGGCCTGGGCAGGACAGGGACCCGGCTGTGGGAGGCCTCCAGATCTCAGGCCTGGCACACCGTTTACCAGGCTGCTTCCTCCTCTGACTGGGGCCCAGCACACGCCCCAGGAGACTTGGCAGCCGCCCCCAGGGCTCTATCCTCTGGAACTCGTCCCCTTGGAAGGGGCCTGGCCCAGGTGCCAGGTTCGGCTGGTCGGCCAGCCTCCTTTGGAGAAAGCAGGCAAGCCGAGCCAGGCTTGCAGTGGCCCTGGCGTGACACCTGCCACCTCAGGCAGAGGGCCTCCCGCGTGCCCTCCATGGCGGGTTTCTCCCCGGAGCCGTGGCCTGGGCACTAGGAAGGCCGGGCCTCCCCGACTCCCGGGAGGAGGGCCTAGCCCAGTTGCGTCCTGGCCCCCAAACCCTCTGGTGCCATCTGCCTGTCTCGGCACTTCTGACTCCACAGAGCCTTTCCTACATCTGGGCTGCCTGCCGTGGCAAAGTGCAGGCGTGGGGTGAGGCCATGCCTTCTCTTTCCAGGAAAAAGTGAGCCCCTGGCCGAAGCAGCAGGCCCAGGCAGAGCCTTGAGCTTGAAGCCCAGTAGGTCTGTGGCCCTCAGGGCCAGAGCAATGCTTTCAAGGCAGGGAAGCGGCCTGCAAGCTGAGTGGGAGTGGGGGAGGGGAGGGAGACAGCTGAAGCCTAGTCCAGAAGGGCGGCGATGGAAGAGCTGCAGCTGGGTCAGAGCCTGGAGGGAGGGCGGGGCCTTCACTGAGGACCCCCCCCCCCCGAGGGCAGCCCTAGGCCCCGGAGGTCGCGCATGCGCCCTTGGCCTGTGCGGTGTGTGGGGGCTTGAACCCAAGCCCGCAGGGCTCCCGGAGCGGCCAGAGAAAGAAGGGCCCATGGAGAGGTAGGCGAGGTGGGCAGGGGGCGCCACCTTACTCTCCTCAGCTCCCTGAGGGAGAGAGAGAGAGACAGAGACAGAGAGAGAGATCCCTGACCTCTGAGTCTCTGCCTCCACCGCTGGCTGGTGCCAACTCACGCGCCATCCCACTTCCAGCCATCACCCCCACGCCTGCCCCGGGGCCAGCCCCACCACAGAGAGGCCGGTTGGTTCCTGCTCACCTCTGTGCCGACCCTTCCCGACCTGACCCCAGTGCAGGGGATAAGCTTCAGACAAGTCTTTCCATGTCCCTCTGCATGACAATAGACTTCCTCCCCTCTCCCATTCCACAGGCCCACCCTGGACATCCACCTTTGTCATTAGCTCAGGAGAGGATGCAAGATGAGAATCTCTGCTATTGTGTGGGGGGACTCAGTTTCCCGGGTTTCCCCCATGGACACATGTTCTTCAGCTGGGTCTGATTTTCTCCAGACAAGCTGTCTTGGGAAGGATTTGGCCAGCCCTAAGAACCTGAAGGGAAAGGGCGGAGGGGGGTTCTCTCTCTGCCCCCGACAGCCCCGAGCTGGGTCGCTCCCTCAGACCTGGCCAGGGGCAGCCCATCCCCCGGCGCCCTTCTCCAGGGCATCCAAGGGCAGGCTCGGCGCCAGCCCCACCCCGCTCGCCACTGCCCGACCATCGTCCTCCGTCCGGGGGCCTGGGCAGGACAGGGACCCGGCTGTTGGAGGCCTCCAGATCTCAGGCCTGGCACACCGTTTACCAGGCTGCTTCCTCCTCTGACGGGGGCCCAGCACACGCCCCAGGAGACTTGGCAGCCGCCCCCAGGGCTCTATCCTCTGGAACTCGTCCCCTTGGAAGGGGCCTGGCCCAGGTGCCAGGTTCGGCTGGTCGGCCAGCCTCCTTTGGAGAAAGCAGGCAAGCCGAGCCAGGCTTGCAGTGGCCCTGGCGTGACACCTGCCACCTCAGGCAGAGGGCCTCCCGCGTGCCCTCCATGGCGGGTTTCTCCCCGGAGCCGTGGCCTGGGCACTAGGAAGGCCGGGCCTCCCCGACTCCCGGGAGGAGGGGCTAGCCCAGTTGCGCCCTGGCCCCCAAACCCTCTGGTGCCATCTGCCTGTCTCGGCACTTCTGACTCCACAGAGCCTTTCCTACATCTGGGCTGCCTGCCGTGGCAAAGTGCAGGCGTGGGGTGAGGCCATGCCTTCTCTTTCCAGGAAAAAGTGAGCCCCTGGCCGAAGCAGCAGGCCCAGGCAGAGCCTTCAGCTTGAAGCCCAGTAGATCTGTGGCCCTCAGGGCCAGAGCAATGCTTTCAAGGCAGGGAAGCGGCCTGCAAGCTGAGTGGGAGTGGGGGAGGGGAGGGAGACAGCTGAAGCCGAGTCCAGAAGGGCGGCGATGGAAGAGCTGCAGCTGGGTCAGAGCCTGGAGGGAGGGCGGGGCCTTCACTGAGGACCCCCCCCCCCCGAGGGCAGCCCTAGGCCCCGGCGGTCGCGCATGCGCCCTTGGCCTGTGCGGTGTGTGGGGGCTTGAACCCAAGCCCGCAGGGCTCCCGGAGCGGCCAGAGAAAGAAGGGCCCATGGAGAGGTAGGCGAGGTGGGCAGGGGGCGCCACCTTACTCTCCTCAGCTCCCTGAGGGAGAGAGAGAGAGACAGAGACAGAGAGAGAGATCCCTGACATCTGAGTCTCTGCCTCCACCGCTGGCTGGTGCCAACTCACGCGCCATCCCACTTCCAGCCATCACCCCCACGCCTGCCCCGGGGCCAGCCCCACCACAGAGAGGCCGGTTGGTTCCTGCTCACCTCTGTGCCGACCCTTCCCGACCTGACCCCAGTGCAGGGGATAAGCTTCAGACAAGTCTTTCCATGTCCCTCTGCATGACAATAGACTTCCTCCCCTCTCCCATTCCACAGGCCCACCCGGGACATCCACCTTTGTCATTAGCTCAGGAGAGGATGCAAGATGAGAATCTCTGCTATTGTGTGGGGGGACTCAGTTTCCCGGGTTTCCCCCATGGACACATGTTCTTCAGCTGGGTCTGATTTTCTCCAGACAAGCTGTCTTGGGAAGGATTTGGCCAGCCCTAAGAACCTGAAGGAAAAGGGCGGAGGGGGGTTCTCTCTCTGCCCCCGACAGCCCCGAGCTGGGTCGCTCCCTCAGACCTGGCCAGGGGCAGCCCATCCCCCGGCGCCCTTCTCCAGGGCATCCAAGGGCAGGCTCGGCGCCAGCCCCACCCCGCTCGCCACTGCCCGACCATCGTCCTCCGTCCGGGGGCCTGGGCAGGACAGGGACCCGGCTGTTGGAGGCCTCCAGATCTCAGGCCTGGCACACCGTTTACCAGGCTGCTTCCTCCTCTGACGGGGGCCCAGCACACGCCCCAGGAGACTTGGCAGCCGCCCCCAGGGCTCTATCCTCTGGAACTCGTCCCCTTGGAAGGGGCCTGGCCCAGGTGCCAGGTTCGGCTGGTCGGCCAGCCTCCTTTGGAGAAAGCAGGCAAGCCGAGCCAGGCTTGCAGTGGCCCTGGCGTGACACCTGCCACCTCAGGCAGAGGGCCTCCCGCGTGCCCTCCATGGCGGGTTTCTCCCCGGAGCCGTGGCCTGGGCACTAGGAAGGCCGGGCCTCCCCGACTCCCGGGAGGAGGGGCTAGCCCAGTTGCGCCCTGGCCCCCAAACCCTCTGGTGCCATCTGCCTGTCTCGGCACTTCTGACTCCACAGAGCCTTTCCTACATCTGGGCTGCCTGCCGTGGCAAAGTGCAGGCGTGGGGTGAGGCCATGCCTTCTCTTTCCAGGAAAAAGTGAGCCCCTGGCCGAAGCAGCAGGCCCAGGCAGAGCCTTCAGCTTGAAGCCCAGTAGATCTGTGGCCCTCAGGGCCAGAGCAATGCTTTCAAGGCAGGGAAGCGGCCTGCAAGCTGAGTGGGAGTGGGGGAGGGGAGGGAGACAGCTGAAGCCTAGTCCAGAAGGGCGGCGATGGAAGAGCTGCAGCTGGGTCAGAGCCTGGAGGGAGGGCGGGGCCTTCACTGAGGACCCCCCCCCCCCCGAGGGCAGCCCTAGGCCCCGGCGGTCGCGCATGCGCCCTTGGCCTGTGCGGTGTGTGGGGGCTTGAACCCAAGCCCGCAGGGCTCCCGGAGCGGCCAGAGAAAGAAGGGCCCATGGAGAGGTAGGCGAGGTGGGCAGGGGGCGCCACCTTACTCTCCTCAGCTCCCTGAGGGAGAGAGAGAGAGACAGAGACAGAGAGAGAGATCCCTGACCTCTGAGTCTCTGCCTCCACCGCTGGCTGGTGCCAACTCACGCGCCATCCCACTTCCAGCCATCACCCCCACGCCTGCCCCGGGGCCAGCCCCACCACAGAGAGGCCGGTTGGTTCCTGCTCACCTCTGTGCCGACCCTTCCCGACCTGACCCCAGTGCAGGGGATAAGCTTCAGACAAGTCTTTCCATGTCCCTCTGCATGACAATAGACTTCCTCCCCTCTCCCATTCCACAGGCCCACCCGGGACATCCACCTTTGTCATTAGCTCAGGAGAGGATGCAAGATGAGAATCTCTGCTATTGTGTGGGGGGACTCAGTTTCCCGGGTTTCCCCCATGGACACATGTTCTTCAGCTGGGTCTGATTTTCTCCAGACAAGCTGTCTTGGGAAGGATTTGGCCAGCCCTAAGAACCTGAAGGGAAAGGGCGGAGGGGGGTTCTCTCTCTGCCCCCGACAGCCCCGAGCTGGGTCGCTCCCTCAGACCTGGCCAGGGGCAGCCCATCCCCCGGCGCCCTTCTCCAGGGCATCCAAGGGCAGGCTCGGCGCCAGCCCCACCCCGCTCGCCACTGCCCGACCATCGTCCTCCGTCCGGGGGCCTGGGCAGGACAGGGACCCGGCTGTTGGAGGCCTCCAGATCTCAGGCCTGGCACACCGTTTACCAGGCTGCTTCCTCCTCTGACGGGGGCCCAGCACACGCCCCAGGAGACTTGGCAGCCGCCCCCAGGGCTCTATCCTCTGGAACTCGTCCCCTTGGAAGGGGCCTGGCCCAGGTGCCAGGTTCGGCTGGTCGGCCAGCCTCCTTTGGAGAAAGCAGGCAAGCCGAGCCAGGCTTGCAGTGGCCCTGGCGTGACACCTGCCACCTCAGGCAGAGGGCCTCCCGCGTGCCCTCCATGGCGGGTTTCTCCCCGGAGCCGTGGCCTGGGCACTAGGAAGGCCGGGCCTCCCCGACTCCCGGGAGGAGGGGCTAGGCCAGTTGCGCCCTGGCCCCCAAACCCTCTGGTGCCATCTGCCTGTCTCGGCACTTCTGACTCCACAGAGCCTTTCCTACATCTGGGCTGCCTGCCGTGGCAAAGTGCAGGCGTGGGGTGAGGCCATGCCTTCTCTTTCCAGGAAAAAGTGAGCCCCTGGCCGAAGCAGCAGGCCCAGGCAGAGCCTTCAGCTTGAAGCCCAGTAGATCTGTGGCCCTCAGGGCCAGAGCAATGCTTTCAAGGCAGGGAAGCGGCCTGCAAGCTGAGTGGGAGTGGGGGAGGGGAGGGAGACAGCTGAAGCCTAGTCCAGAAGGGCGGCGATGGAAGAGCTGCAGCTGGGTCAGAGCCTGGAGGGAGGGCGGGGCCTTCACTGAGGACCCCCCCCCCCCGAGGGCAGCCCTAGGCCCCGGCGGTCGCGCATGCGCCCTTGGCCTGTGCGGTGTGTGGGGGCTTGAACCCAAGCCCGCAGGGCTCCCGGAGCGGCCAGAGAAAGAAGGGCCCATGGAGAGGTAGGCGAGGTGGGCAGGGGGCGCCACCTTACTCTCCTCAGCTCCCTGAGGGAGAGAGAGAGAGACAGAGACAGAGAGAGAGATCCCTGACCTCTGAGTCTCTGCCTCCACCGCTGGCTGGTGCCAACTCACGCGCCATCCCACTTCCAGCCATCACCCCCACGCCTGCCCCGGGGCCAGCCCCACCACAGAGAGGCCGGTTGGTTCCTGCTCACCTCTGCGCCGACCCTTCCCGACCTGACCCCAGTGCAGGGGATAAGCTTCAGACAAGTCTTTCCATGTCCCTCTGCATGACAATAGACTTCCTCCCCTCTCCCATTCCACAGGCCCACCCGGGACATCCACCTTTGTCATTAGCTCAGGAGAGGATGCAAGATGAGAATCTCTGCTATTGTGTGGGGGGACTCAGTTTCCCGGGTTTCCCCCATGGACACATGTTCTTCAGCTGGGTCTGATTTTCTCCAGACAAGCTGTCTTGGGAAGGATTTGGCCAGCCCTAAGAACCTGAAGGAAAAGGGCGGAGGGGGGTTCTCTCTCTGCCCCCGACAGCCCCGAGCTGGGTCGCTCCCTCAGACCTGGCCAGGGGCAGCCCATCCCCCGGCGCCCTTCTCCAGGGCATCCAAGGGCAGGCTCGGCGCCAGCCCCACCCCGCTCGCCACTGCCCGACCATCGTCCTCCGTCCGGGGGCCTGGGCAGGACAGGGACCCGGCTGTTGGAGGCCTCCAGATCTCAGGCCTGGCACACCGTTTACCAGGCTGCTTCCTCCTCTGACGTGGGCCCAGCACACGCCCCAGGAGACTTGGCAGCCGCCCCCAGGGCTCTATCCTCTGGAACTCGTCCCCTTGGAAGGGGCCTGGCCCAGGTGCCAGGTTCGGCTGGTCGGCCAGCCTCCTTTGGAGAAAGCAGGCAAGCCGAGCCAGGCTTGCAGTGGCCCTGGCGTGACACCTGCCACCTCAGGCAGAGGGCCTCCCGCGTGCCCTCCATGGCGGGTTTCTCCCCGGAGCCGTGGCCTGGGCACTAGGAAGGCCGGGCCTCCCCGACTCCCGGGAGGAGGGGCTAGCCCAGTTGCGCCCTGGCCCCCAAACCCTCTGGTGCCATCTGCCTGTCTCGGCACTTCTGACTCCACAGAGCCTTTCCTACATCTGGGCTGCCTGCCGTGGCAAAGTGCAGGCGTGGGGTGAGGCCATGCCTTCTCTTTCCAGGAAAAAGTGAGCCCCTGGCCGAAGCAGCAGGCCCAGGCAGAGCCTTCAGCTTGAAGCCCAGTAGATCTGTGGCCCTCAGGGCCAGAGCAATGCTTTCAAGGCAGGGAAGCGGCCTGCAAGCTGAGTGGGAGTGGGGGAGGGGAGGGAGACAGCTGAAGCCTAGTCCAGAAGGGCGGCGATGGAAGAGCTGCAGCTGGGTCAGAGCCTGGAGGGAGGGCGGGGCCTTCACTGAGGACCCCCCCCCCCCCCGAGGGCAGCCCTAGGCCCCGGCGGTCGCGCATGCGCCCTTGGCCTGTGCGGTGTGTGGGGGCTTGAACCCAAGCCCGCAGGGCTCCCGGAGCGGCCAGAGAAAGAAGGGCCCATGGAGAGGTAGGCGAGGTGGGCAGGGGGCGCCACCTTACTCTCCTCAGCTCCCTGAGGGAGAGAGAGAGAGACAGAGACAGAGAGAGAGATCCCTGACCTCTGAGTCTCTGCCTCCACCGCTGGCTGGTGCCAACTCACGCGCCATCCCACTTCCAGCCATCACCCCCACGCCTGCCCCGGGGCCAGCCCCACCACAGAGAGGCCGGTTGGTTCCTGCTCACCTCTGTGCTGACCCTTCCCGACCTGACCCCAGTGCAGGGGATAAGCTTCAGACAAGTCTTTCCATGTCCCTCTGCATGACAATAGACTTCCTCCCCTCTCCCATTCCACAGGCCCACCCGGGACATCCACCTTTGTCATTAGCTCAGGAGAGGATGCAAGATGAGAATCTCTGCTATTGTGTGGGGGGACTCAGTTTCCCGGGTTTCCCCCATGGACACATGTTCTTCAGCTGGGTCTGATTTTCTCCAGACAAGCTGTCTTGGGAAGGATTTGGCCAGCCCTAAGAACCTGAAGGAAAAGGGCGGAGGGGGGTTCTCTCTCTGCCCCCGACAGCCCCGAGCTGGGTCGCTCCCTCAGACCTGGCCAGGGGCAGCCCATCCCCCGGCGCCCTTCTCCAGGGCATCCAAGGGCAGGCTCGGCGCCAGCCCCACCCCGCTCGCCACTGCCCGACCATCGTCCTCCGTCCGGGGGCCTGGGCAGGACAGGGACCCGGCTGTTGGAGGCCTCCAGATCTCAGGCCTGGCACACCGTTTACCAGGCTGCTTCCTCCTCTGACGGGGGCCCAGCACACGCCCCAGGAGACTTGGCAGCCGCCCCCAGGGCTCTATCCTCTGGAACTCGTCCCCTTGGAAGGGGCCTGGCCCAGGTGCCAGGTTCGGCTGGTCGGCCAGCCTCCTTTGGAGAAAGCAGGCAAGCCGAGCCAGGCTTGCAGTGGCCCTGGCGTGACACCTGCCACCTCAGGCAGAGGGCCTCCCGCGTGCCCTCCATGGCGGGTTTCTCCCCGGAGCCGTGGCCTGGGCACTAGGAAGGCCGGGAATCCCCGACTCCCGGGAGGAGGGGCTAGCCCAGTTGCGCCCTGGCCCCCAAACCCTCTGGTGCCATCTGCCTGTCTCGGCACTTCTGACTCCACAGAGCCTTTCCTACATCTGGGCTGCCTGCCGTGGCAAAGTGCAGGCGTGGGGTGAGGCCATGCCTTCTCTTTCCAGGAAAAAGTGAGCCCCTGGCCGAAGCAGCAGGCCCAGGCAGAGCCTTCAGCTTGAAGCCCAGTAGATCTGTGGCCCTCAGGGCCAGAGCAATGCTTTCAAGGCAGGGAAGCGGCCTGCAAGCTGAGTGGGAGTGGGGGAGGGGAGGGAGACAGCTGAAGCCGAGTCCAGAAGGGCGGCGATGGAAGAGCTGCAGCTGGGTCAGAGCCTGGAGGGAGGGCGGGGCCTTCACTGAGGACCCCCCCCCCGAGGGCAGCCCTAGGCCCCGGCGGTCGCGCATGCGCCCTTGGCCTGTGCGGTGTGTGGGGGCTTGAACCCAAGCCCGCAGGGCTCCCGGAGCGGCCAGAGAAAGAAGGGCCCATGGAGAGGTAGGCGAGGTGGGCAGGGGGCGCCACCTTACTCTCCTCAGCTCCCTGAGGGAGAGAGAGAGAGACAGAGACAGAGAGAGAGATCCCTGACCTCTGAGTCTCTGCCTCCACCGCTGGCTGGTGCCAACTCACGCGCCATCCCACTTCCAGCCATCACCCCCACGCCTGCCCCGGGGCCAGCCCCACCACAGAGAGGCCGGTTGGTTCCTGCTCACCTCTGTGCCGTCCCTTCCCGACCTGACCCCAGTGCAGGGGATAAGCTTCAGACAAGTCTTTCCATGTCCCTCTGCATGACAATAGACTTCCTCCCCTCTCCCATTCCACAGGCCCACCCGGGACATCCACCTTGGTCATTAGCTCAGGAGAGGATGCAAGATGAGAATCTCTGCTATTGTGTGGGGAGACTCAGTTTCCCGGGTTTCCCCCATGGACACATGTTCTTCAACTGGGTCTGATTTTCTCCAGACAAGCTGTCTTGGGAAGGATTTGGCCAGCCCTAAGAACCTGAAGGGAAAGGGCGGAGGGGGGTTCTCTCTCTGCCCCTGACAGCCCAGAGCTTGGTCGGTCCCTCAGACCTGGCCAGGGGCAGCCCATCCCCCGGCGCCCTTCCCCGGGGCATCCAAGGGCAGGCTCGGCGCCAGCCCCACCCCGCTCGCCACTGCCCGACCATCATCCTCCGTCCGGGGGCCTGGGCAGGACAGGCACCCGGCTGTGGGTGGCCTCCAGATCTCAGGCCTGGCACACCGTTTACCAGGCTGCTTCCTCCTCTGACGGGGGCCCAGCACACGCCCCAGGAGACTTGGCAGCCGCCCCCAGGGCTCTATCCTCTGGAACTCGTCCCCTTGGAAGGGGCCTGGCCCAGGTGCCAGGTTCGGCTGGTCGGCCAGCCTCCTTTGGAGAAAGCAGGCAAGCCGAGCCAGGCTTGCGGTGGCCCTGGCGTGACACCTGCCACCTCAGGCAGAGGGCCTCCCGCGTGCCCTCCATGGCTGGTTTCTCCCCGGAGCCGTGGCCTGGGCACTAGGAAGGCCGGGCCTCCCCGACTCCCGGGAGGAGGGGCTAGCCCAGTTGCGCCCTGGCCCCCAAACCCTCTGGTGCCATCTGCCTGTCTCGGCACTTCTGACTCCACAGAGCCTTTCCTACATCTGGGCTGCCTGCCGTGGCAAAGTGCAGGCGTGGGGTGAGGCCATGCCTTCTCTTTCCAGGAAAAAGTGAGCCCCTGGCCGAAGCAGCAGGCCCAGGCAGAGCCTTGAGCTTGAAGCCCAGTAGGTCTGTGGCCCTCAGGGCCAGAGCAATGCTTTCAAGGCAGGGAAGCGGCCTGCAAGCTGAGTGGGAGTGGGGGAGGGGAGGGAGACAGCTGAAGCCTAGTCCAGAAGGGCGGCGATGGAAGAGCTGCAGCTGGGTCAGAGCCTGGAGGGAGGGCGGGGCCTTCACTGAGGACCCCCCCCCCCGAGGGCAGCCCTAGGCCCCGGCGGTCGCGCATGCGCCCTTGGCCTGTGCGGTGTGTGGGGGCTTGAACCCAAGCCCGCAGGGCTCCCGGAGCGGCCAGAGAAAGAAGGGCCCATGGAGAGGTAGGCGAGGTGGGCAGGGGGCGCCACCTTACTCTCCTCAGCTCCCTGAGGGAGAGAGAGAGAGACAGAGACAGAGAGAGAGATCCCTGACCTCTGAGTCTCTGCCTCCACCGCTGGCTGGTGCCAACTCACGCGCCATCCCACTTCCAGCCATCACCCCCACGCCTGCCCCGGGGCCAGCCCCACCACAGAGAGGCCGGTTGGTTCCTGCTCACCTCTGTGCCGACCCTTCCCGACCTGACCCCAGTGCAGGGGATAAGCTTCAGACATGTCTTTCCATGTCCCTCTGCATGACAATAGACTTCCTCCCCTCTCCCATTCCACAGGCCCACCCGGGACATCCACCTTGGTCATTAGCTCAGGAGAGGATGCAAGATGAGAATCTCTGCTATTGTGTGGGGAGACTCAGTTTCCCGGGTTTCCCCCATGGACACATGTTCTTCAACTGGGTCTGATTTTCTCCAGACAAGCTGTCTTGGGAAGGATTTGGCCAGCCCTAAGAACCTGAAGGGAAAGGGCGGAGGGGGGTTCTCTCTCTGCCCCTGACAGCCCAGAGCTTGGTCGGTCCCTCAGACCTGGCCAGGGGCAGCCCATCCCCCGGCGCCCTTCCCCGGGGCATCCAAGGGCAGGCTCGGCGCCAGCCCCACCCCGCTCGCCACTGCCCGACCATCATCCTCCGTCCGGGGGCCTGGGCAGGACAGGCACCCGGCTGTGGGAGGCCTCCAGATCTCAGGCCTGGCACACCGTTTACCAGGCTGCTTCCTCCTCTGACGGGGGCCCAGCACACGCCCCAGGAGACTTGGCAGCCGCCCCCAGGGCTCTATCCTCTGGAACTCGTCCCCTTGGAAGGGGCCTGGCCCAGGTGCCAGGTTCGGCTGGTCGGCCAGCCTCCTTTGGAGAAAGCAGGCAAGCCGAGCCAGGCTTGCAGTGGCCCTGGCGTGACACCTGCCACCTCAGGCAGAGGGCCTCCCGCGTGCCCTCCATGGCTGGTTTCTCCCCGGAGCCGTGGCCTGGGCACTAGGAAGGCCGGGCCTCCCCGACTCCCGGGAGGAGGGGCTAGCCCAGTTGCGCCCTGGCCCCCAAACCCTCTGGTGCCATCTGCCTGTCTCGGCACTTCTGACTCCACAGAGCCTTTCCTACATCTGGGCTGCCTGCCGTGGCAAAGTGCAGGCGTGGGGTGAGGCCATGCCTTCTCTTTCCAGGAAAAAGTGAGCCCCTGGCCGAAGCAGCAGGCCCAGGCAGAGCCTTGAGCTTGAAGCCCAGTAGATCTGTGGCCCTCAGGGCCAGAGCAATGCTTTCAAGGCAGGGAAGCGGCCTGCAAGCTGAGTGGGAGTGGGGGAGGGGAGGGAGACAGCTGAAGCCGAGTCCAGAAGGGCGGCGATGGAAGAGCTGCAGCTGGGTCAGAGCCTGGAGGGAGGGCGGGGCCTTCACTGAGGACCCCCCCCCCCCCCCCGAGGGCAGCCCTAGGCCCCGGCAGTCGCGCATGCGCCCTTGGCCTGTGCGGTGTGTGGGGGCTTGAACCCAAGCCCGCAGGGCTCCCGGAGCGGCCAGAGAAAGAAGGGCCCATGGAGAGGTAGGCGAGGTGGGCAGGGGGCGCCACCTTACTCTCCTCAGCTCCCTGAGGGAGAGAGAGAGAGACAGAGACAGAGAGAGAGATCCCTGACCTCTGAGTCTCTGCCTCCACCGCTGGCTGGTGCCAACTCACGCGCCATCCCACTTCCAGCCATCACCCCCACGCCTGCCCCGGGGCCAGCCCCACCACAGAGAGGCCGGTTGGTTCCTGCTCACCTCTGTGCCGTCCCTTCCCGACCTGACCCCAGTGCAGGGGATAAGCTTCAGACAAGTCTTTCCATGTCCCTCTGCATGACAATAGACTTCCTCCCCTCTCCCATTCCACAGGTCCACCCACCCGGGACATCCACCTTTGTCATTAGCTCAGGAGAGGATGCAAGATGAGAATCTCTGCTATTGTGTGGGGAGACTCAGTTTCCCGGGTTTCCCCCATGGACACATGTTCTTCAGCTGGGTCTGATTTTCTCCAGACAAGCTGTCTTGGGAAGGATTTGGCCAGCCCTAAGAACCTGAAGGGAAAGGGCGGAGGGGGGTTCTCTCTCTGCCCCCGACAGCCCCGAGCTGGGTCGGTCCCTCAGACCTGGCCAGGGGCAGCCCATCCCCCGGCGCCCTTCCCCGGGGCATCCAAGGGCAGGCTCGGCGCCAGCCCCACCCCGCTCGCCACTGCCCGACCATCGTCCTCCCTCGGGGGGCCTGGGCAGGACAGGGACCCGGCTGTGGGAGGCCTCCAGATCTCAGGCCTGGCACACCGTTTACCAGGCTGCTTCCTCCTCTGACGGGGGCCCAGCACACGCCCCAGGAGACTTGGCAGCCGCCCCCAGGGCTCTATCCTCTGGAACTCGTCCCCTTGGAAGGGGCCTGGCCCAGGTGCCAGGTTCGGCTGGTCGGCCAGCCTCCTTTGGAGAAAGCAGGCAAGCCGAGCCAGGCTTGCAGTGGCCCTGGCGTGACACCTGCCACCTCAGGCAGAGGGCCTCCCGCGTGCCCTCCATGGCGGGTTTCTCCCCGCAGCCGTGGCCTGGGCACTAGGAAGGCCGGGCCTCCCCGACTCCCGGGAGGAGGGGCTAGCCCAGTTGCGCCCTGGCCCCCAAACCCTCTGGTGCCATCTGCCTGTCTCGGCACTTCTGACTCCACAGAGCCTTTCCTACATCTGGGCTGCCTGCCGTGGCAAAGTGCAGGCGTGGGGTGAGGCCATGCCTTCTCTTTCCAGGAAAAAGTGAGCCCCTGGCCGAAGCAGCAGGCCCAGGCAGAGCCTTGAGCTTGAAGCCCAGTAGGTCTGTGGCCCTCAGGGCCAGAGCAATGCTTTCAAGGCAGGGAAGCGGCCTGCAAGCTGAGTGGGAGTGGGGGAGGGGAGGGAGACAGCTGAAGCCGAGTCCAGAAGGGCGGCGATGGAAGAGCTGCAGCTGGGTCAGAGCCTGGAGGGAGGGCGGGGCCTTCACTGAGGACCCCCCCCTCCCGAGGGCAGCCCTAGGCCCCGGCGGTCGCGCATGCGCCCTTGGCCTGTGCGGTGTGTGGGGGCTTGAACCCAAGCCCGCAGGGCTCCCGGAGCGGCCAGAGAAAGAAGGGCCCATGGAGAGGTAGGCGAGGTGGGCAGGGGGCGCCACCTTACTCTCCTCAGCTCCCTGAGGGAGAGAGAGAGAGACAGAGACAGAGAGAGAGATCCCTGACCTCTGAGTCTCTGCCTCCACCGCTGGCTGGTGCCAACTCACGCGCCATCCCACTTCCAGCCATCACCCCCACGCCTGCCCCGGGGCCAGCCCCACCACAGAGAGGCCGGTTGGTTCCTGCTCACCTCTGTGCCGTCCCATCCTGACCTGACCCCAGTGCAGGGGATAAGCTTCAGACAAGTCTTTCCATGTCCCTCTGCATGACAATAGACTTCCTCCCCTCTCCCATTCCACAGGCCCACCCGGGACATCCACCTTTGTCATTAGCTCAGGAGAGGATGCAAGATGAGAATCTCTGCTATTGTGTGGGGAGACTCAGTTTCCCGGGTTTCCCCCATGGACACATGTTCTTCAGCTGGGTCTGATTTTCTCCAGACAAGCTGTCTTGGGAAGGATTTGGCCAGCCCTAAGAACCTGAAGGGAAAGGGCGGAGGGGGGTTCTCTCTCTGCCCCCGACAGCCCCGAGCTGGGTCGGTCCCTCAGACCTGGCCAGGGGCAGCCCATCCCCCGGCGCCCTTCCCCGGGGCATCCAAGGGCAGGCTCGGCGCCAGCCCCACCCCGCTCGCCACTGCCCGACCATCGTCCTCCCTCGGGGGGCCTGGGCAGGACAGGGACCCGGCTGTGGGAGGCCTCCAGATCTCAGGCCTGGCACACCGTTTACCAGGCTGCTTCCTCCTCTGACGGGGGCCCAGCACACGCCCCAGGAGACTTGGCAGCCGCCCCCAGGGCTCTATCCTCTGGAACTCGTCCCCTTGGAAGGGGCCTGGCCCAGGTGCCAGGTTAGGCTGGTCGGCCAGCCTCCTTTGGAGAAAGCAGGCAAGCCGAGCCAGGCTTGCAGTGGCCCTGGCGTGACACCTGCCACCTCAGGCAGAGGGCCTCCCGCGTGCCCTCTATGGCGGGTTTCTCCCCGGAGCCGTGGCCTGGGCACTAGGAAGGCCGGGCCTCCCCGACTCCCGGGAGGAGGGGCTAGCCCAGTTGCGCCCTGGCCCCAAAACCCTCTGGTGCCATCTGCCTGTCTCGGCACTTCTGACTCCACAGAGCCTTTCCTACATCTGGGCTGCCTGCCGTGGCAAAGTGCAGGCGTGGGGTGAGGCCATGCCTTCTCTTTCCAGGAAAAAGTGAGCCCCTGGCCGAAGCAGCAGGCCCAGGCAGAGCCTTGAGCTTGAAGCCCAGTAGGTCTGTGGCCCTCAGGGCCAGAGCAATGCTTTCAAGGCAGGGAAGCGGCCTGCAAGCTGAGTGGGAGTGGGGGAGGGGAGGGAGACAGCTGAAGCCGAGTCCAGAAGGGCAGCGATGGAAGAGCTGCAGCTGGGTCAGAGCCTGGAGGGAGGGCGGGGCCTTCACTGAGGACCCCCCCCACCGAGGCCAGCCCTAGGCCCCGGCGGTCGCGCATGCGCCCTTGGCCTGTGCGGTGTGTGGGGGCTTGAACCCAAGCTCGCAGGGCTCCCGGAGCGGCCAGAGAAAGAAGGGCCCATGCAGAGGTAGGCGAGGTGGGCAGGGGGCGCCACCTTACTCTCCTCAGCTCCCTGAGGGAGAGAGAGAGAGACAGAGACAGAGAGAGAGATCCCTGACCTCTGAGTCTCTGCCTCCACCGCTGGCTGGTGCCAACTCACGCGCCCTCCCACTTCCAGCCATCACCCCCACGCCTGCCCCGGGGCCAGCCCCACCACAGAGAGGCCGGTTGGTTCCTGCTCACCTCTGTGCTGTCCCTTCCCGACCTGACCCCAGTGCAGGGGATAAGCTTCAGACAAGTCTTTCCATGTCCCTCTGCATGACAATAGACTTCCTCCCCTCTCCCATTCCACAGGCCCACCCGGGACATCCACCTTTGTCATTAGCTCAGGAGAGGATGCAAGATGAGAATCTCTGCTATTGTGTGGGGAGACTCAGTTTCCCGGGTTTCCCCCATGGACACATGTTCTTCAGCTGGGTCTGATTTTCTCCAGACAAGCTGTCTTGGGAAGGATTTGGCCAGCCCTAAGAACCTGAAGGGAAAGGGCGGAGGGGGGTTCTCTCTCTGCCCCCGAGAGCCCCGAGCTGGGTCGTCCCCTCAGACCTGGCCAGGGGCAGCCCATCCCCCGGCGCCCTTCCCCGGGGCATCCAAGGGCAGGCTCGGCGCCAGCCCCACCACGCTCGCCACTGCCTGACCATCGTCCTCCCTCGGGGGGCCTGGGCAGGACAGGGACCCGGCTGTGGGAGGCCTCCAGATCTCAGGCCTGGCACACCGTTTACCAGGCTGCTTCCTCCTCTGACGGGGGCCCAGCACACGCCCCAGGAGACTTGGCAGCCGCCCCCAGGGCTCTATCCTCTGGAACTCGTCCCCTTGGAAGGGGCCTGGCCCAGGTGCCAGGTTCGGCTGGTCGGCCAGCCTCCTTTGGAGAAAGCAGGCAAGCCGAGCCAGGCTTGCAGTGGCCCTGGCGTGACACCTGCCACCTCAGGCAGAGGGCCTCCCGAGTGCCCTCCATGGCGGGTTTCTCCCCGGAGCCGTGGCCTGGGCACTAGGAAGGCCGGGCCTCCCCGACTCCCGGGAGGAGGGGCTAGCCCAGTTGCGCCCTGGCCCCCAAACCCTCTGGTGCCATCTGCCTGTCTCGGCACTTCTGACTCCACAGAGCCTTTCCTACATCTGGGCTGCCTGCCGTGGCAAAGTGCAGGCGTGGGGTGAGGCCATGCCTTCTCTTTCCAGGAAAAAGTGAGCCCCTGGCCGAAGCAGCAGGCCCAGGCAGAGCCTTGAGCTTGAAGCCCAGTAGGTCTGTGGCCCTCAGGGCCAGAGCAATGCTTTCAAGGCAGGGAAGCGGCCTGCAAGCTGAGTGGGAGTGGGGGAGGGGAGGGAGACAGCTGAAGCCGAGTCCAGAAGGGCGGCGATGGAAGAGCTGCAGCTGGGTCAGAGCCTGGAGGGAGGGCGGGGCCTTCACTGAGGACCCCCCCCCCCCCGAGGCCAGCCCTAGGCCCCTGCGGTCGCGCATGCGCCCTTGGCCTGTGCGGTGTGTGGGGGCTTGAACCCAAGCCCGCAGGGCTCCCGGAGCGGCCAGAGAAAGAAGGGCCCATGGAGAGGTAGGCGAGGTGGGCAGGGGGCGCCACCTTACTCTCCTCAGCTCCCTGAGGGAGAGAGAGAGAGACAGAGACAGAGAGAGAGATCCCTGACCTCTGAGTCTCTGCCTCCACCGCTGGCTGGTGCCAACTCACGCGCCATCCCACTTCCAGCCATCACCCCCACGCCTGCCCCGGGGTCAGCCCCACCACAGAGAGGCCTGTTGGTTCCTGCTCACCTCTGTGCCGTCCCTTCCCGACCTGACCCCAGTGCTGGGGATAAGCTTCAGACAAGTCTTTCCATGTCCCTCTGCATGACAATAGACTTCCTCCCCTCTCCCATTCCACAGGCCCACCCGGGACATCCACCTTTGTCATTAGCTCAGGAGAGGATGCAAGATGAGAATCTCTGCTATTGTGTGGGGAGAGTCAGTTTCCCGGGTTTCCCCCATGGACACATGTTCTTCAGCTGGGTCTGATTTTCTCCAGACAAGCTGTCTTGGGAAGGATTAGGCCAGCCCTAAGAACCTGAAGGGAAAGGGCGGAGGGGGGTTCTCTCTCTGCCCCCGACAGCCCCGAGCTGGGTCGGTCCCTCAGACCTGGCCAGGGGCAGCCCATCCCCCGGCGCCCTTCCCCGGGGCATCCAAGGGCAGGCTCGGCGCCAGCCCCACCCCGCTCGCCACTGCCCAACCATCGTCCTCCCTCGGGGGGCCTGGGCAGGACAGGGACCCGGCTGTGGGAGGCCTCCAGATCTCAGGCCTGGCACACCGTTTACCAGGCTGCTTCCTCCTCTGACGGGGGCCCAGCACACGCCCCAGGAGACTTGGCAGCCGCCCCCAGGGCTCTATCCTCTGGAACTCGTCCCCTTGGAAGGGGCCTGGCCCAGGTGCCAGGTTCGGCTGGTCGGCCAGCCTCCTTTGGAGAAAGCAGGCAAGCCGAGCCAGGCTTGCAGTGGCCCCGGAGCCGTGGCCTGGGCACTAGGAAGGCCGGGCCTCCCCGACTCCCGGGAGGAGGGGCTAGCCCAGTTGCGCCCTGGCCCCCAAACCCTCTGGTGCCATCTGCCTGTCTCGGCACTTCTGACTCCACAGAGCCTTTCCTACATCTGGGCTGCCTGCCGTGGCAAAGTGCAGGCGTGGGGTGAGGCCATGCCTTCTCTTTCCAGGAAAAAGTGAGCCCCTGGCCGAAGCAGCAGGCCCAGGCAGAGCCTTGAGCTTGAATCCCAGTAGGTCTGTGGCCCTCAGGGCCAGAGCAATGCTTTCAAGGCAGGGAAGCGGCCTGCAAGCTGAGTGGGAGTGGGGGAGGGGAGGGAGACAGCTGAAGCCGAGTCCAGAAGGGCGGCGATGGAAGAGCTGCAGCTGGGTCAGAGCCTGGAGGGAGGGCGGGGCCTTCACTGAGGACCCCCCCCACCCCCGATGCCAGCCCTAGGCCCCGGCGGTCGTGCATGCGCCCTTGGCCTGTGCGGTGTGTGGGGGCTTGAACCCAAGCCCGCAGGGCTCCCGGAGCGGCCAGAGAAAGAAGGGCCCATGGAGAGGTAGGCGAGGTGGGCAGGGGGCGCCACCTTACTCTCCTCAGCTCCCTGAGGGAGAGAGAGAGAGACAGAGACAGAGAGAGAGATCCCTGACCTCTGAGTCTCTGCCTCCACCGCTGGCTGGTGCCAACTCACGCGCCATCCCACTTCCAGCCATCACCCCCACGCCTGCCCCGGGGCCAGCCCCACCACAGAGAGGCCGGTTGGTTCCTGCTCACCTCTGTGCCGTCCCTTCCCGACCTGACCCCAGTGCAGGGGATAAGCTTCAGACAAGTCTTTCCATGTCCCTCTGCATGACAATAGACTTCCTCCCCTCTCCCATTCCACAGGTCCACCCACCCGGGACATCCACCTTTGTCATTAGCTCAGGAGAGGATGCAAGATGAGAATCTCTGCTATTGTGTGGGGAGACTCAGTTTCCCGGGTTTCCCCCATGGACACATGTTCTTCAGCTGGGTCTGATTTTCTCCAGACAAGCTGTCTTGGGAAGGATTTGGCCAGCCCTAAGAACCTGAAGGGAAAGGGCGGAGGGGGGTTCTCTCTCTGCCCCCGACAGCCCCGAGCTGGGTCGGTCCCTCAGACCTGGCCAGGGGCAGCCCATCCCCCGGCGCCCTTCCCCGGGGCATCCAAGGGCAGGCTCGGCGCCAGCCCCACCCCGCTCGCCACTGCCCGACCATCGTCCTCCCTCGGGGGGCCTGGGCAGGACAGGGACCCGGCTGTGGGAGGCCTCCAGATCTCAGGCCTGGCACACCGTTTACCAGGCTGCTTCCTCCTCTGACGGGGGCCCAGCACACGCCCCAGGAGACTTGGCAGCCGCCCCCAGGGCTCTATCCTCTGGAACTCGTCCCCTTGGAAGGGGCCTGGCCCAGGTGCCAGGTTCGGCTGGTCGGCCAGCCTCCTTTGGAGAAAGCAGGCAAGCCGAGCCAGGCTTGCAGTGGCCCTGGCGTGACACCTGCCACCTCAGGCAGAGGGCCTCCCGCGTGCCCTCCATGGCGGGTTTCTCCCCGGAGCCGTGGCCTGGGCACTAGGAAGGCCGGGCCTCCCCGACTCCCGGGAGGAGGGGCTAGCCCAGTTGCGCCCTGGCCCCCAAACCCTCTGGTGCCATCTGCCTGTCTCGGCACTTCTGACTCCACAGAGCCTTTCCTACATCTGGGCTGCCTGCCGTGGCAAAGTGCAGGCGTGGGGTGAGGCCATGCCTTCTCTTTCCAGGAAAAAGTGAGCCCCTGGCCGAAGCAGCAGGCCCAGGCAGAGCCTTGAGCTTGAAGCCCAGTAGGTCTGTGGCCCTCAGGGCCAGAGCAATGCTTTCAAGGCAGGGAAGCGGCCTGCAAGCTGAGTGGGAGTGGGGGAGGGGAGGGAGACAGCTGAAGCCGAGTCCAGAAGGGCGGCGATGGAAGAGCTGCAGCTGGGTCAGAGCCTGGAGGGAGGGCGGGGCCTTCACTGAGGACCCCCCCCTCCCGAGGGAAGCCCTAGGCCCCGGCGGTCGCGCATGCGCCCTTGGCCTGTGCGGTGTGTGGGGGCTTGAACCCAAGCTCGCAGGGCTCCCGGAGCGGCCAGAGAAAGAAGGGCCCATGCAGAGGTAGGCGAGGTGGGCAGGGGGCGCCACCTTACTCTCCTCAGCTCCCTGAGGGAGAGAGAGAGAGACAGAGACAGAGAGAGAGATCCCTGACCTCTGAGTCTCTGCCTCCACCGCTGGCTGGTGCCAACTCACGCGCCCTCCCACTTCCAGCCATCACCCCCACGCCTGCCCCGGGGCCAGCCCCACCACAGAGAGGCCGGTTGGTTCCTGCTCACCTCTGTGCTGTCCCTTCCCGACCTGACCCCAGTGCAGGGGATAAGCTTCAGACAAGTCTTTCCATGTCCCTCTGCATGACAATAGACTTCCTCCCCTCTCCCATTCCACAGGCCCACCCGGGACATCCACCTTTGTCATTAGCTCAGGAGAGGATGCAAGATGAGAATCTCTGCTATTGTGTGGGGAGACTCAGTTTCCCGGGTTTCCCCCATGGACACATGTTCTTCAGCTGGGTCTGATTTTCTCCAGACAAGCTGTCTTGGGAAGGATTTGGCCAGCCCTAATAACCTGAAGGGAAAGGGCGGAGGGGGGTTCTCTCTCTGCCCCCGAGAGCCCCGAGCTGGGTCGTCCCCTCAGACCTGGCCAGGGGCAGCCCATCCCCCGGCGCCCTTCCCCGGGGCATCCAAGGGCAGGCTCGGCGCCAGCCCCACCACGCTCGCCACTGCCTGACCATCGTCCTCCCTCGGGGGGCCTGGGCAGGACAGGGACCCGGCTGTGGGAGGCCTCCAGATCTCAGGCCTGGCACACCGTTTACCAGGCTGCTTCCTCCTCTGACTGGGGCCCAGCACACGCCCCAGGAGACTTGGCAGCCGCCCCCAGGGCTCTATCCTCTGGAACTCGTCCCCTTGGAAGGGGCCTGGCCCAGGTGCCAGGTTCGGCTGGTCGGCCAGCCTCCTTTGGAGAAAGCAGGCAAGCCGAGCCAGGCTTGCAGTGGCCCTGGCGTGACACCTGCCACCTCAGGCAGAGGGCCTCC
This sequence comes from Diceros bicornis minor, assembly GCF_020826845.1. NCBI lineage: Eukaryota > Metazoa > Chordata > Mammalia > Perissodactyla > Rhinocerotidae > Diceros > Diceros bicornis. The sequence goes on along the minus strand of NC_080770.1, from coordinate 40,941,754 downwards.
CGAGTGCCCTCCATGGCGGGTTTCTCCCCGGAGCCGTGGCCTGGGCACTAGGAAGGCCGGGCCTCCCCGACTCCCGGGAGGAGGGGCTAGCCCAGTTGCGCCCTGGCCCCCAAACCCTCTGGTGCCATCTGCCTGTCTCGGCACTTCTGACTCCACAGAGCCTTTCCTACATCTGGGCTGCCTGCCGTGGCAAAGTGCAGGCGTGGGGTGAGGCCATGCCTTCTCTTTCCAGGAAAAAGTGAGCCCCTGGCCGAAGCAGCAGGCCCAGGCAGAGCCTTGAGCTTGAAGCCCAGTAGGTCTGTGGCCCTCAGGGCCAGAGCAATGCTTTCAAGGCAGGGAAGCGGCCTGCAAGCTGAGTGGGAGTGGGGGAGGGGAGGGAGACAGCTGAAGCCGAGTCCAGAAGGGCGGCGATGGAAGAGCTGCAGCTGGGTCAGAGCCTGGAGGGAGGGCGGGGCCTTCACTGAGGACCCCCCCCCCCCCCCGAGGCCAGCCCTAGGCCCCTGCGGTCGCGCAAGCGCCCTTGGCCTGTGCGGTGTGTGGGGGCTTGAACCCAAGCCCGCAGGGCTCCCGGAGCGGCCAGAGAAAGAAGGGCCCATGGAGAGGTAGGCGAGGTGGGCAGGGGGCGCCACCTTACTCTCCTCAGCTCCCTGAGGGAGAGAGAGAGAGACAGAGACAGAGAGAGAGATCCCTGACCTCTGAGTCTCTGCCTCCACCGCTGGCTGGTGCCAACTCACGCGCCATCCCACTTCCAGCCATTACCCCCACGCCTGCCCCGGGGCCAGCCCCACCACAGAGAGGCCTGTTGGTTCCTGCTCACCTCTGTGCCGTCCCTTCCCGACCTGACCCCAGTGCAGGGGATAAGCTTCAGACAAGTCTTTCCATGTCCCTCTGCATGACAATAGACTTCCTCCCCTCTCCCATTCCACAGGCCCACCCGGGACATCCACCTTTGTCATTAGCTCAGGAGAGGATGCAAGATGAGAATCTCTGCTATTGTGTGGGGAGACTCAGTTTCCCGGGTTTCCCCCATGGACACATGTTCTTCAGCTGGGTCTGATTTTCTCCAGACAAGCTGTCTTGGGAAGGATTTGGCCAGCCCTAAGAACCTGAAGGGAAAGGGCGGAGGGGGGTTCTCTCTCTGCCCCCGACAGCCCCGAGCTGGGTCGGTCCCTCAGACCCGGCCAGGGGCAGCCCATCCCCCGGCGCCCTTCCCCGGGGCATCCAAGGGCAGGCTCGGCGCCAGCCCCACCCCGCTCGCCACTGCCCGACCATCGTCCTCCCTCGGGGGGCCTGGGCAGGACAGGGACCCGGCTGTGGGAGGCCTCCAGATCTCAGGCCTGGCACACCGTTTACCAGGCTGCTTCCTCCTCTGACGGGGGCCCAGCACACGCCCCAGGAGACTTGGCAGCCGCCCCCAGGGCTCTATCCTCTGGAACTCGTCCCCTTGGAAGGGGCCTGGCCCAGGTGCCAGGTTCGGCTGGTCGGCCAGCCTCCTTTGGAGAAAGCAGGCAAGCCGAGCCAGGCTTGCAGTGGCCCTGGCGTGACACCTGCCACCTCAGGCAGAGGGCCTCCCGCGTGCCCTCCATGGCGGGTTTCTCCCCGGAGCCGTGGCCTGGGCACTAGGAAGGCCGGGCCTCCCCGACTCCCGGGAGGAGGGGCTAGCCCAGTTGCGCCCTGGCCCCCAAACCCTCTGGTGCCATCTGCCTGTCTCGGCACTTCTGACTCCACAGAGCCTTTCCTACATCTGGGCTGCCTGCCGTGGCAAAGTGCAGGCGTGGGGTGAGGCCATGCCTTCTCTTTCCAGGAAAAAGTGAGCCCCTGGCCGAAGCAGCAGGCCCAGGCAGAGCCTTGAGCTTGAAGCCCAGTAGGTCTGTGGCCCTCAGGGCCAGAGCAATGCTTTCAAGGCAGGGAAGCGGCCTGCAAGCTGAGTGGGAGTGGGGGAGGGGAGGGAGACAGCTGAAGCCGAGTCCAGAAGGGCGGCGATGGAAGAGCTGCAGCTGGGTCAGAGCCTGGAGGGAGGGCGGGGCCTTCACTGAGGACCCCCCCCTGAGGCCAGCCCTAGGCCCCTGCGGTCGCGCATGCGCCCTTGGCCTGTGCGGTGTGTGGGGGCTTGAACCCAAGCCCGCAGGGCTCCCGGAGCGGCCAGAGAAAGAAGGGCCCATGGAGAGGTAGGCGAGGTGGGCAGGGGGCGCCACCTTACTCTCCTCAGCTCCCTGAGGGAGAGAGAGAGAGACAGAGACAGAGAGAGAGATCCCTGACCTCTGAGTCTCTGCCTCCACCGCTGGCTGGTGCCAACTCACGCGCCATCCCACTTCCAGCCATCACCCCCACGCCTGCCCCGGGGCCAGCCCCACCACAGAGAGGCCGGTTGGTTCCTGCTCACCTCTGTGCCGTCCCTTCCCGACCTGACCCCAGTGCAGGGGATAAGCTTCAGACAAGTCTTTCCATGTCCCTCTGCATGACAATAGACTTCCTCCCCTCTCCCATTCCACAGGCCCACCCGGGACATCCACCTTTGTCATTAGCTCAGGAGAGGATGCAAGATGAGAATCTCTGCTATTGTGTGGGGAGACTCAGTTTCCCGGGTTTCCCCCATGGACACATGTTCTTCAGCTGGGTCTGATTTTCTCCAGACAAGCTGTCTTGGGAAGGATTTGGCCAGCCCCAAGAACCTGAAGGGAGAGGGCGGAGGGGGGTTCTCTCTCTGCCCCCGACAGCCCCGAGCTGGGTCGGTCCCTCAGACCTGGCCAGGGGCAGCCCATCCCCCGGCGCCCTTCCCCGGGGCATCCAAGGGCAGGCTCGGCGCCAGCCCCACCCCGCTCGCCACTGCCCGACCATCGTCCTCCCTCGGGGGGCCTGGGCAGGACAGGGACCCGGCTGTGGGAGGTCTCCAGATCTCAGGCCTGGCACACCGTTTACCAGGCTGCTTCCTCCTCTGACGGGGGCCCAGCACACGCCCCAGGAGACTTGGCAGCCGCCCCCAGGGCTCTATCCTCTGGAACTCGTCCCCTTGGAAGGGGCCTGGCCCAGGTGCCAGGTTCGGCTGGTCGGCCAGCCTCCTTTGGAGAAAGCAGGCAAGCCGAGCCAGGCTTGCAGTGGCCCTGGCGTGACACCTGCCACCTCAGGCAGAGGGCCTCCCGCGTGCCCTCCATGGCGGGTTTCTCCCCGCAGCCGTGGCCTGGGCACTAGGAAGGCCGGGCCTCCCCGACTCCCGGGAGGAGGGGCTAGCCCAGTTGCGCCCTGGCCCCCAAACCCTCTGGTGCCATCTGCCTGTCTCGGCACTTCTGACTCCACAGAGCCTTTCCTACATCTGGGCTGCCTGCCGTGGCAAAGTGCAGGCGTGGGGTGAGGCCATGCCTTCTCTTTCCAGGAAAAAGTGAGCCCCTGGCCGAAGCAGCAGGCCCAGGCAGAGCCTTGAGCTTGAAGCCCAGTAGGTCTGTGGCCCTCAGGGCCAGAGCAATGCTTTCAAGGCAGGGAAGCGGCCTGCAAGCTGAGTGGGAGTGGGGGAGGGGAGGGAGACAGCTGAAGCCGAGTCCAGAAGGGCGGCGATGGAAGAGCTGCAGCTGGGTCAGAGCCTGGAGGGAGGGCGGGGCCTTCACTGAGGACCCCCCCCCTGAGGCCAGCCCCAGGCCCCTGCGGTCGCGCATGCGCCCTTGGCCTGTGCGGTGTGTGGGGGCTTGAACCCAAGCCCGCAGGGCTCCCGGAGCGGCCAGAGAAAGAAGGGCCCATGGAGAGGTAGGCGAGGTGGGCAGGGGGCGCCACCTTACTCTCCTCAGCTCCCTGAGGGAGAGAGAGAGAGACAGAGACAGAGAGAGAGATCCCTGACCTCTGAGTCTCTGCCTCCACCGCTGGCTGGTGCCAACTCACGCGCCATCCCACTTCCAGCCATCACCCCCACGCCTGCCCCGGGGCCAGCCCCACCACAGAGAGGCCGGTTGGTTCCTGCTCACCTCTGTGCCGTCCCTTCCCGACCTGACCCCAGTGCAGGGGATAAGCTTCAGACAAGTCTTTCCATGTCCCTCTGCATGACAATAGACTTCCTCCCCTCTCCCATTCCACAGGCCCACCCGGGACATCCACCTTTGTCATTAGCTCAGGAGAGGATGCAAGATGAGAATCTCTGCTATTGTGTGGGGAGACTCAGTTTCCCGGGTTTCCCCCATGGACACATGTTCTTCAGCTGGGTCTGATTTTCTCCAGACAAGCTGTCTTGGGAAGGATTTGGCCAGCCCCAAGAACCTGAAGGGAGAGGGCGGAGGGGGGTTCTCTCTCTGCCCCCGACAGCCCCGAGCTGGGTCGGTCCCTCAGACCTGGCCAGGGGCAGCCCATCCCCCGGCGCCCTTCCCCGGGGCATCCAAGGGCAGGCTCGGCGCCAGCCCCACCCCGCTCGCCACTGCCCAACCATCGTCCTCCCTCGGAGGGCCTGGGCAGGACAGGGACCCGGCTGTGGGAGGCCTCCAGATCTCAGGCCTGGCACACCCGTTTACCAGGCTGCTTCCTCCTCTGACGGGGGCCCAGCACACGCCCCAGGAGACTTGGCAGCCGCCCCAGGGCTCTATCCTCTGCAACTCGTCCCCTTGGAAGGGGCCTGGCCCAGGTGCCAGGTTCGGCTGGTCGGCCAGCCTCCTTTGGAGAAAGCAGGCAAGCCGAGCCAGGCTTGCAGTGGCCCTGGCGTGACACCTGCCACCTCAGGCAGAGGGCCTCCCGCGTGCCCTCCATGGCGGGTTTCTCCCCGGAGCCGTGGCCTGGGCACTAGGAAGGCCGGGCCTCCCCGACTCCCGGGAGGAGGGGCTAGCCCAGTTGCGCCCTGGCCCCCAAACCCTCTGGTGCCATCTGCCTGTCTCGGCACTTCTGACTCCACAGAGCCTTTCCTACATCTGGGCTGCCTGCCGTGGCAAAGTGCAGGCGTGGGGTGAGGCCATGCCTTCTCTTTCCAGGAAAAAGTGAGCCCCTGGCCGAAGCAGCAGGCCCAGGCAGAGCCTTGAGCTTGAAGCCCAGTAGGTCTGTGGCCCTCAGGGCCAGAGCAATGCTTTCAAGGCAGGGAAGCGGCCTGCAAGCTGAGTGGGAGTGGGGGAGGGGAGGGAGACAGCTGAAGCCGAGTCCAGAAGGGCGGCGATGGAAGAGCTGCAGCTGGGTCAGAGCCTGGAGGGAGGGCGGGGCCTTCACTGAGGACCCCCCCCCCCCCGAGGCCAGCCCTAGGCCCCTGCGGTCGCGCATGCGCCCTTGGCCTGTGCGGTGTGTGGGGGCTTGAACCCAAGCCCGCAGGGCTCCCGGAGCGGCCAGAGAAAGAAGGGCCCATGGAGAGGTAGGCGAGGTGGGCAGGGGGCGCCACCTTACTCTCCTCAGCTCCCTGAGGGAGAGAGAGAGAGACAGAGACAGAGAGAGAGATCCCTGACCTCTGAGTCTCTGCCTCCACCGCTGGCTGGTGCCAACTCACGCGCCATCCCACTTCCAGCCATCACCCCCACGCCTGCCCCGGGGCCAGCCCCACCACAGAGAGGCCGGTTGGTTCCTGCTCACCTCTGTGCCGTCCCTTCCCGACCTGACCCCAGTGCAGGGGATAAGCTTCAGACAAGTCTTTCCATGTCCCTCTGCATGACAATAGACTTCCTCCCCTCTCCCATTCCACAGGCCCACCCGGGACATCCACCTTTGTCATTAGCTCAGGAGAGGATGCAAGATGAGAATCTCTGCTATTGTGTGGGGAGACTCAGTTTCCCGGGTTTCCCCCATGGACACATGTTCTTCAGCTGGGTCTGATTTTCTCCAGACAAGCTGTCTTGGAAGGATTTGGCCAGCCCTAAGAACCTGAAGGGAAAGGGCGGAGGGGGGTTCTCTCTCTGCCCCCGACAGCCCCGAGCTGGGTCGGTCCCTCAGACCTGGCCAGGGGCAGCCCATCCCCCGGCGCCCTTCCCCGGGGCATCCAAGGGCAGGCTCGGCGCCAGCCCCACCCCGCTCGCCACTGCCCGACCATCGTCCTCCCTCGGGGGGCCTGGGCAGGACAGGGACCCGGCTGTGGGAGGCCTCCAGATCTCAGGCCTGGCACACCGTTTACCAGGCTGCTTCCTCCTCTGACGGGGGCCCAGCACACGCCCCAGGAGACTTGGCAGCCGCCCCCAGGGCTCTATCCTCTGCAACTCGTCCCCTTGGAAGGGGCCTGGCCCAGGTGCCAGGTTCGGCTGGTCGGCCAGCCTCCTTTGGAGAAAGCAGGCAAGCCGAGCCAGGCTTGCAGTGGCCCTGGCGTGACACCTGCCACCTCAGGCAGAGGGCCTCCCGCGTGCCCTCCATGGCGGGTTTCTCCCCGGAGCCGTGGCCTGGGCACTAGGAAGGCCGGGCCTCCCCGACTCCCGGGAGGAGGGGCTAGCCCAGTTGCGCCCTGGCCCCCAAACCCTCTGGTGCCATCTGCCTGTCTCGGCACTTCTGACTCCACAGAGCCTTTCCTACATCTGGGCTGCCTGCCGTGGCAAAGTGCAGGCGTGGGGTGAGGCCATGCCTTCTCTTTCCAGGAAAAGTGAGCCCCTGGCCGAAGCAGCAGGCCCAGGCAGAGCCTTGAGCTTGAAGCCCAGTAGGTCTGTGGCCCTCAGGGCCAGAGCAATGCTTTCAAGGCAGGGAAGCGGCCTGCAAGCTGAGTGGGAGTGGGGGAGGGGAGGGAGACAGCTGAAGCCGAGTCCAGAAGGGCGGCGATGGAAGAGCTGCAGCTGGGTCAGAGCCTGGAGGGAGGGCGGGGCCTTCACTGAGGACCCCCCCCCCCCCCCCGAGCACAGCCCTAGGCCCCGGCGGTCGCGCATGCGCCCTTGGCCTGTGCGGTGTGTGGGGGCTTGAACCCAAGCCCGCAGGGCTCCCGGAGCGGCCAGAGAAAGAAGGGCCCATGGAGAGGTAGGCGAGGTGGGCAGGGGGCGCCACCTTACTCTCCTCAGCTCCCTGAGGGAGAGAGAGAGAGACAGAGACAGAGAGAGAGATCCCTGACCTCTGAGTCTCTGCCTCCACCGCTGGCTGGTGCCAACTCACGCGCCATCCCACTTCAGCCATCACCCCCACGCCTGCCCCGGGGCCAGCCCCACCACAGAGAGGCCGGTTGGTTCCTGCTCACCTCTGTGCCGTCCCTTCCCGACCTGACCCCAGTGCAGGGGATAAGCTTCAGACAAGTCTTTCCATGTCCCTCTGCATGACAATAGACTTCCTCCCCTCTCCCATTCCACAGACCCACCCGGGACATCCACCTTTGTCATTAGCTCAGGAGAGGATGCAAGATGAGAATCTCTGCTATTGTGTGGGGAGACTCAGTTTCCCGGGTTTCCCCCATGGACACATGTTCTTCAGCTGGGTCTGATTTTCTCCAGACAAGCTGTCTTGGGAAGGATTTGGCCAGCCCTAAGAACCTGAAGGGAGAGGGCGGAGGGGGGTTCTCTCTCTGCCCCCGACAGCCCCGAGCTGGGTCGGTCCCTCAGACCTGGCCAGGGGCAGCCCATCCCCCGGCGCCCTTCCCCGGGGCATCCAAGGGCAGGCTCGGCGCCAGCCCCACCCCGCTCGCCACTGCCCGACCATCGTCCTCCCTCGGGGGGGCCTGGGCAGGACAGGGACCCGGCTGTGGGAGGCCTCCAGATCTCAGGCCTGGCACACCGTTTACCAGGCTGCTTCCTCCTCTGACGGGGGCCCAGCACACGCCCCAGGAGACTTGGCAGCCGCCCCCAGGGCTCTATCCTCTGCAACTCGTCCCCTTGGAAGGGGCCTGGCCCAGGTGCCAGGTTCGGCTGGTCGGCCAGCCTCCTTTGGAGAAAGCAGGCAAGCCGAGCCAGGCTTGCAGTGGCCCTGGCGTGACACCTGCCACCTCAGGCAGAGGGCCTCCCGCGTGCCCTCCATGGCGGGTTTCTCCCCGGAGCCGTGGCCTGGGCACTAGGAAGGCCGGGCCTCCCCGACTCCCGGGAGGAGGGGCTAGCCCAGTTGCGCCCTGGCCCCCAAACCCTCTGGTGCCATCTGCCTGTCTCGGCACTTCTGACTCCACAGAGCCTTTCCTACATCTGGGCTGCCTGCCGTGGCAAAGTGCAGGCGTGGGGTGAGGCCATGCCTTCTCTTTCCAGGAAAAAGTGAGCCCCTGGCCGAAGCAGCAGGCCCAGGCAGAGCCTTGAGCTTGAAGCCCAGTAGGTCTGTGGCCCTCAGGGCCAGAGCAATGCTTTCAAGGCAGGGAAGCGGCCTGCAAGCTGAGTGGGAGTGGGGGAGGGGAGGGAGACAGCTAAGCCAAGTCCAGAAGGGCGGTGATGGAAGAGCTGCAGCTGGGTCAGAGCCTGGAGGGAGGGCGGGGCCTTCACTGACGACCCCCCCCCCCCCCCGAGGCCAGCCCTAGGCCCCGGCGGTCGCGCATGCGCCCTTGGCCTGTGCGGTGTGTGGGGGCTTGAACCCAAGCCCGCAGGGCTCCCGGAGCGGCCAGAGAAAGAAGGGCCCATGGAGAGGTAGGCGAGGTGGGCAGGGGGCGCCACCTTACTCTCCTCAGCTCCCTGAGGGAGAGAGAGAGAGACAGAGACAGAGAGAGAGATCCCTGACCTCTGAGTCTCTGCCTCCACCGCTGGCTGGTGCCAACTCACGCGCCATCCCACTTCCAGCCATCACCCCCACGCCTGCCCCGGGGCCAGCCCCACCACAGAGAGGCCAGTTGGTTCCTGCTCACCTCTGTGCCGTCCCTTCCCGACCTGACCCCAGTGCAGGGGATAAGCTTCAGACAAGTCTTTCCATGTCCCTCTGCATGACAATAGACTTCCTCCCCTCTCCCATTCCACAGGCCCACCCGGGACATCCACCTTTGTCATTAGCTCAGGAGAGGATGCAAGATGAGAATCTCTGCTATTGTGTGGGGAGACTCAGTTTCCCGGGTTTCCCCCATGGACACATGTTCTTCAGCTGGGTCTGATTTTCTCCAGACAAGCTGTCTTGGGAAGGATTTGGCCAGCCCTAAGAAGCTGAAGGGAAAGGGCGGAGGGGGGTTCTCTCTCTGCCCCCGACAGCCTCGAGCTGGGTCGGTCCCTCAGACCTGGCCAGGGGCAGCCCATCCCCCGGCGCCCTTCCCCGGGGCATCCAAGGGCAGGCTCGGCGCCAGCCCCACCCCGCTCGCCACTGCCCGACCATCGTCCTCCCTCGGGGGGCCTGGGCAGGACAGGGACCCGGCTGTGGAAGGCCTCCAGATCTCAGGCCTGGCACACCGTTTACCAGGCTGCTTCCTCCTCTGACGGGGGCCCAGCACACGCCCCAGGAGACTTGGCAGCCGCCCCCAGGGCTCTATCCTCTGGAACTCGTCCCCTTGGAAGGGGCCTGGCCCAGGTGCCAGGTTCGGCTGGTCGGCCAGCCTCCTTTGGAGAAAGCAGGCAAGCCGAGCCAGGCTTGCAGTGGCCCTGGCGTGACACCTGCCACCTCAGGCAGAGGGCCTCCCGCGTGCCCTCCATGGCGGGTTTCTCCCCGGAGCCGTGGCCTGGGCACTAGGAAGGCCGGGCCTCCCCGACTCCCGGGAGGAGGGGCTAGCCCAGTTGCGCCCTGGCCCCCAAACCCTCTGGTGCCATCTGCCTGTCTCGGCACTTCTGACTCCACAGAGCCTTTCCTACATCTGGGCTGCCTGCCGTGGCAAAGTGCAGGCGTGGGGTGAGGCCATGCCTTCTCTTTCCAGGAAAAAGTGAGCCCCTGGCCGAAGCAGCAGGCCCAGGCAGAGCCTTGAGCTTGAAGCCCAGTAGGTCTGTGGCCCTCAGGGCCAGAGCAATGCTTTCAAGGCAGGGAAGCGGCCTGCAAGCTGAGTGGGAGTGGAGGAGGGGAGGGAGACAGCTGAAGCCGAGTCCAGAAGGGCGGCGATGGAAGAGCTGCAGCTGGGTCAGAGCCTGGAGGGAGGGCGGGGCCTTCACTGACGACCCCCCCCCCCCCCCCCGAGGCCAGCCCTAGGCCCCTGCGGTCGTGCATGCGCCCTTGGCCTGTGCGGTGTGTGGGGGCTTGAACCCAAGCCCGCAGGGCTCCCGGAGCGGCCAGAGAAAGAAGGGCCCATGGAGAGGTAGGCGAGGTGGGCAGGGGGCGCCACCTTACTCTCCTCAGCTCCCTGAGGGAGAGAGAGAGAGACAGAGACAGAGAGAGAGATCCCTGACCTCTGAGTCTCTGCCTCCACCGCTGGCTGGTGCCAACTCACGCGCCATCCCACTTCCAGCCATCACCCCCACGCCTGCCCCGGGGCCAGCCCCACCACAGAGAGGCCTGTTGGTTCCTGCTCACCTCTGTGCCGTCCCTTCCCGACCTGACCCCAGTGCAGGGGATAAGCTTCAGACAAGTCTTTCCATGTCCCTCTGCATGACAATAGACTTCCTCCCCTCTCCCATTCCACAGGCCCACCCGGGACATCCACCTTTGTCATTAGCTCAGGAGAGGATGCAAGATGAGAATCTCTGCTATTGTGTGGGGAGACTCAGTTTCCCGGGTTTCCCCCATGGACACATGTTCTTCAGCTGGGTCTGATTTTCTCCAGACAAGCTGTCTTGGGAAGGATTTGGCCAGCCCCAAGAACCTGAAGGGAGAGGGCGGAGGGGGGTTCTCTCTCTGCCCCCGACAGCCCCGAGCTGGGTCGGTCCCTCAGACCCGGCCAGGGGCAGCCCATCCCCCGGCGCCCTTCCCCGGGGCATCCAAGGGCAGGCTCGGCGCCAGCCCCACCCCGCTCGCCACTGCCCGACCATCGTCCTCCCTCGGGGGGCCTGGGCAGGACAGGGACCCGGCTGTGGGAGGTCTCCAGATCTCAGGCCTGGCACACCGTTTACCAGGCTGCTTCCTCCTCTGACGGGGGCCCAGCACACGCCCCAGGAGACTTGGCAGCCGCCCCCAGGGCTCTATCCTCTGGAACTCGTCCCCTTGGAAGGGGCCTGGCCCAGGTGCCAGGTTCGGCTGGTCGGCCAGCCTCCTTTGGAGAAAGCAGGCAAGCCGAGCCAGGCTTGCAGTGGCCCTGGCGTGACACCTGCCACCTCAGGCAGAGGGCCTCCCGCGTGCCCTCCATGGCGGGTTTCTCCCCGGAGCCGTGGCCTGGGCACTAGGAAGGCCGGGCCTCCCCGACTCCCGGGAGGAGGGGCTAGCCCAGTTGCTCCCTGGCCCCCAAACCCTCTGGTGCCATCTGCCTGTCTCGGCACTTCTGACTCCACAGAGCCTTTCCTACATTTGGGCTGCCTGCCGTGGCAAAGTGCAGGCGTGGGGTGAGGCCATGCCTTCTCTTTCCAGGAAAAAGTGAGCCCCTGGCCGAAGCAGCAGGCCCAGGCAGAGCCTTGAGCTTGAAGCCCAGTAGGTCTGTGGCCCTCAGGGCCAGAGCAATGCTTTCAAGGCAGGGAAGCGGCCTGCAAGCTGAGTGGGAGTGGGGGAGGGGAGGGAGACAGCTGAAGCCGAGTCCAGAAGGGCGGCGATGGAAGAGCTGCAGCTGGGTCAGAGCCTGGAGGGAGGGCGGGGCCTTCACTGAGGACCCCCCCCCCCCCCGAGGGCAGCCCTAGGCCCCTGCGGTCGCGCATGCGCCCTTGGCCTGTGCGGTGTGTGGGGGCTTGAACCCAAGCCCGCAGGGCTCCCGGAGCGGCCAGAGAAAGAAGGGCCCATGGAGAGGTAGGCGAGGTGGGCAGGGGGCGCCACCTTACTCTCCTCAGCTCCCTGAGGGAGAGAGAGAGAGACAGAGACAGAGAGAGAGATCCCTGACCTCTGAGTCTCTGCCTCCACCGCTGGCTGGTGCCAACTCACGCGCCATCCCACTTCCAGCCATCACCCCCACGCCTGCCCTGGGGCCAGCCCCACCACAGAGAGGCCGGTTGGTTCCTGCTCACCTCTGTGCCTTCCCTTCCCGACCTGACCCCAGTGCAGGGGATAAGCTTCAGACAAGTCTTTCCATGTCCCTCTGCATGACAATAGACTTCCTCCCCTCTCCCATTCCACAGGCCCACCCGGGACATCCACCTTTGTCATTAGCTCAGGAGAGGATGCAAGATGAGAATCTCTGCTATTGTGTGGGGAGACTCAGTTTCCCGGGTTTCCCCCATGGACACATGTTCTTCAGCTGGGTCTGATTTTCTCCAGACAAGCTGTCTTGGGAAGGATTTGGCCAGCCCTAAGAACCTGAAGGGAGAGGGCGGAGGGGGGTTCTCTCTCTGCCCCCGACAGCCCCGAGCTGGGTCGGTCCCTCAGACCTGGCCAGGGGCAGCCCATCCCCCGGCGCCCTTCCCCGGGGCATCCAAGGGCAGGCTCGGCGCCAGCCCCACCCCGCTCGCCACTGCCCGACCATCGTCCTCCCTCGGGGGGCCTGGGCAGGACAGGGACCCGGCTGTGGGAGGCCTCCAGATCTCAGGCCTGGCACACCGTTTACCAGGCTGCTTCCTCCTCTGACGGGGGCCCAGCACACGCCCCAGGAGACTTGGCAGCCGCCCCCAGGGCTCTATCCTCTGGAACTCGTCCCCTTGGAAGGGGCCTGGCCCAGGTGCCAGGTTCGGCTGGTCGGCCAGCCTCCTTTGGAGAAAGCAGGCAAGCCGAGCCAGGCTTGCAGTGGCCCTGGCGTGACACCTGCCACCTCAGGCAGAGGGCCTCCCGCGTGCCCTCCATGGCGGGTTTCTCCCCGGAGCCGTGGCCTGGGCACTAGGAAGGCCGGGCCTCCCCGACTCCCGGGAGGAGGGGCTAGCCCAGTTGCGCCCTGGCCCCCAAACCCTCTGGTGCCATCTGCCTGTCTCGGCACTTCTGACTCCACAGAGCCTTTCCTACATCTGGGCTGCCTGCCGTGGCAAAGTGCAGGCGTGGGGTGAGGCCATGCCTTCTCTTTCCAGGAAAAAGTGAGCCCCTGGCCGAAGCAGCAGGCCCAGGCAGAGCCTTGAGCTTGAAGCCCAGTAGGTCTGTGGCCCTCAGGGCCAGAGCAATGCTTTCAAGGCAGGGAAGCGGCCTGCAAGCTGAGTGGGAGTGGGGGAGGGGAGGGAGACAGCTGAAGCCGAGTCCAGAAGGGCGGTGATGGAAGAGCTGCAGCTGGGTCAGAGCCTGGAGGGAGGGCGGGGCCTTCACTGACGACCCCCCCCCCCCCCCGAGGCCAGCCCTAGGCCCCGGCGGTCGCGCATGCGCCCTTGGCCTGTGCGGTGTGTGGGGGCTTGAACCCAAGCCCGCAGGGCTCCCGGAGCGGCCAGAGAAAGAAGGGCCCATGGAGAGGTAGGCGAGGTGGGCAGTGGGCGCCACCTTACTCTCCTCAGCTCCCTGAGGGAGAGAGAGAGAGACAGAGACAGAGAGAGAGATCCCTGACCTCTGAGTCTCTGCCTCCACCGCTGGCTGGTGCCAACTCACGCGCCATCCCACTTCCAGCCATCACCCCCACGCCTGCCCCGGGGCCAGGCCCACCACAGAGAGGCCAGTTGGTTCCTGCTCACCTCTGTGCCGTCCCTTCCCGACCTGACCCCAGTGCAGGGGATAAGCTTCAGACAAGTCTTTCCATGTCCCTCTGCATGACAATAGACTTCCTCCCCTCTCCCATTCCACAGGCCCACCCGGGACATCCACCTTTGTCATTAGCTCAGGAGAGGATGCAAGATGAGAATCTCTGCTATTGTGTGGGGAGACTCAGTTTCCCGGGTTTCCCCCATGGACACATGTTCTTCAGCTGGGTCTGATTTTCTCCAGACAAGCTGTCTTGGGAAGGATTTGGCCAGCCCTAAGAACCTGAAGGGAAAGGGCGGAGGGGGGTTCTCTCTCTGCCCCCGACAGCCCCGAGCTGGGTCGGTCCCTCAGACCTGGCCAGGGGCAGCCCATCCCCCGGCGCCCTTCCCCGGGGCATCCAAGGGCAGGCTCGGCGCCAGCCCCACCCCGCTCGCCACTGCCCGACCATCGTCCTCCCTCGGGGGGCCTGGGCAGGACAGGGACCCGGCTGTGGGAGGCCTCCAGATCTCAGGCCTGGCACACCGTTTACCAGGCTGCTTCCTCCTCTGACGGGGGCCCAGCACACGCCCCAGGAGACTTGGCAGCCGCCCCCAGGGCTCTATCCTCTGGAACTCGTCCCCTTGGAAGGGGCCTGGCCCAGGTGCCAGGTTCGGCTGGTCGGCCAGCCTCCTTTGGAGAAAGCAGGCAAGCCGAGCCAGGCTTGCAGTGGCCCTGGCGTGACACCTGCCACCTCAGGCAGAGGGCCTCCCGCGTGCCCTCCATGGCTGGTTTCTCCCCGGAGCCGTGGCCTGGGCACTAGGAAGGCCGGGCCTCCCCGACTCCCGGGAGGAGGGGCTAGCCCAGTTGCGCCCTGGCCCCCAAACCCTCTGGTGCCATCTGCCTGTCTCGGCACTTCTGACTCCACAGAGCCTTTCCTACATCTGGGCTGCCTGCCGTGGCAAAGTGCAGGCGTGGGGTGAGGCCATGCCTTCTCTTTCCAGGAAAAAGTGAGCCCCTGGCCGAAGCAGCAGGCCCAGGCAGAGCCTTGAGCTTGAAGCCCAGTAGGTCTGTGGCCCTCAGGGCCAGAGCAATGCTTTCAAGGCAGGGAAGCGGCCTGCAAGCTGAGTGGGAGTGGAGGAGGGGAGGGAGACAGCTGAAGCCGAGTCCAGAAGGGCGGCGATGGAAGAGCTGCAGCTGGGTCAGAGCCTGGAGGGAGGGCGGGGCCTTCACTGACGACCCCCCCCCCCCGAGGCCAGCCCTAGGCCCCTGCGGTCGCGCATGCGCCCTTGGCCTGTGCGGTGTGTGGGGGCTTGAACCCAAGCCCGCAGGGCTACCGGAGCGGCCAGAGAAAGAAGGGCCCATGGAGAGGTAGGCGAGGTGGGCAGGGGGCGCCACCTTACTCTCCTCAGCTCCCTGAGGGAGAGAGAGAGAGACAGAGACAGAGAGAGAGATCCCTGACCTCTGAGTCTCTGCCTCCACCGCTGGCTGGTGCCAACTCACGCGCCATCCCACTTCCAGCCATCACCCCCACGCCTGCCCCGGGGCCAGCCCCACCACAGAGAGGCCTGTTGGTTCCTGCTCACCTCTGTGCCGTCCCTTCCCGACCTGACCCCAGTGCAGGGGATAAGCTTCAGACAAGACTTTCCATGTCCCTCTGCATGACAATAGACTTCCTCCCCTCTCCCATTCCACAGGCCCACCCGGGACATCCACCTTTGTCATTAGCTCAGGAGAGGATGCAAGATGAGAATCTCTGCTATTGTGTGGGGAGACTCAGTTTCCCGGGTTTCCCCCATGGACACATGTTCTTCAGCTGGGTCTGATTTTCTCCAGACAAGCTGTCTTGGGAAGGATTTGGCCAGCCCCAAGAACCTGAAGGGAGAGGGCGGAGGGGGGTTCTCTCTCTGCCCCCGACAGCCCCGAGCTGGGTCGGTCCCTCAGACCTGGCCAGGGGCAGCCCATCCCCCGGCGCCCTTCCCCGGGGCATCCAAGGGCAGGCTCGGCGCCAGCCCCACCCCGCTCGCCACTGCCCGACCATCGTCCTCCCTCGGGGGGCCTGGGCAGGACAGGGACCCGGCTGTGGGAGGTCTCCAGATCTCAGGCCTGGCACACCGTTTACCAGGCTGCTTCCTCCTCTGACGGGGGCCCAGCACACGCCCCAGGAGACTTGGCAGCCGCCCCCAGGGCTCTATCCTCTGGAACTCGTCCCCTTGGAAGGGGCCTGGCCCAGGTGCCAGGTTCGGCTGGTCGGCCAGCCTCCTTTGGAGAAAGCAGGCAAGCCGAGCCAGGCTTGCAGTGGCCCTGGCGTGACACCTGCCACCTCAGGCAGAGGGCCTCCCGCGTGCCCTCCATGGCGGGTTTCTCCCCGGAGCCGTGGCCTGGGCACTAGGAAGGCCGGGCCTCCCCGACTCCCGGGAGGAGGGGCTAGCCCAGTTGCGCCCTGGCCCCCAAACCCTCTGGTGCCATCTGCCTGTCTCGGCACTTCTGACTCCACAGAGCCTTTCCTACATTTGGGCTGCCTGCCGTGGCAAAGTGCAGGCGTGGGGTGAGGCCATGCCTTCTCTTTCCAGGAAAAAGTGAGCCCCTGGCCGAAGCAGCAGGCCCAGGCAGAGCCTTGAGCTTGAAGCCCAGTAGGTCTGTGGCCCTCAGGGCCAGAGCAATGCTTTCAAGGCAGGGAAGCGGCCTGCAAGCTGAGTGGGAGTGGGGGAGGGGAGGGAGACAGCTGAAGCCGAGTCCAGAAGGGCGGCGATGGAAGAGCTGCAGCTGGGTCAGAGCCTGGAGGGAGGGCGGGGCCTTCACTGAGGACCCCCCCCCCCCCGAGGGCAGCCCTAGGCCCCGGCGGTCGCGCATGCGCCCTTGGCCTGTGCGGTGTGTGGGGGCTTGAACCCAAGCCCGCAGGGCTCCCGGAGCGGCCAGAGAAAGAAGGGCCCATGGAGAGGTAGGCGAGGTGGGCAGGGGGCGCCACCTTACTCTCCTCAGCTCCCTGAGGGAGAGAGAGAGAGACAGAGACAGAGAGAGAGATCCCTGACCTCTGAGTCTCTGCCTCCACCGCTGGCTGGTGCCAACTCACGCGCCATCCCACTTCCAGCCATCACCCCCACGCCTGCCCCGGGGCCAGCCCCACCACAGAGAGGCCGGTTGGTTCCTGCTCACCTCTGTGCCGTCCCTTCCCGACCTGACCCCAGTGCAGGGGATAAGCTTCAGACAAGTCTTTCCATGTCCCTCTGCATGACAATAGACTTCCTCCCCTCTCCCATTCCACAGGCCCACCCGGGACATCCACCTTGGTCATTAGCTCAGGAGAGGATGCAAGATGAGAATCTCTGCTATTGTGTGGGGAGACTCAGTTTCCCGGGTTCCCCCATGGACACATGTTCTTCAGCTGGGTCTGATTTTCTCCAGACAAGCTGTCTTGGGAAGGATTTGGCCAGCCCTAAGAACCTGAAGGGAAAGGGCGGAGGGGGGTTCTCTCTCTGCCCCCGACAGCCCCGAGCTGGGTCGGTCCCTCAGACCTGGCCAGGGGCAGCCCATCCCCCGGCGCCCTTCCCCGGGGCATCCAAGGGCAGGCTCGGCGCCAGCCCCACCCCGCTCGCCACTGCCCGACCATCGTCCTCCCTCGGGGGGCCTGGGCAGGACAGGGACCCGGCTGTGGGAGGCCTCCAGATCTCAGGCCTGGCACACCGTTTACCAGGCTGCTTCCTCCTCTGACGGGGGCCCAGCACACGCCCCAGGAGACTTGGCAGCCGCCCCCAGGGCTCTATCCTCTGGAACTCGTCCCCTTGGAAGGGGCCTGGCCCAGGTGCCAGGTTCGGCTGGTCGGCCAGCCTCCTTTGGAGAAAGCAGGCAAGCCGAGCCAGGCTTGCAGTGGCCCTGGCGTGACACCTGCCACCTCAGGCAGAGGGCCTCCCGCGTGCCCTCCATGGCGGGTTTCTCCCCGGAGCCGTGGCCTGGGCACTAGGAAGGCCTGGCCTCCCCGACTCCCGGGAGGAGGGGCTAGCCCAGTTGCGCCCTGGCCCCCAAACCCTCTGGTGCCATCTGCCTGTCTCGGCACTTCTGACTCCACAGAGCCTTTCCTACATCTGGGCTGCCTGCCGTGGCAAAGTGCAGGCGTGGGGTGAGGCCATGCCTTCTCTTTCCAGGAAAAAGTGAGCCCCTGGCCGAAGCAGCAGGCCCAGGCAGAGCCTTGAGCTTGAAGCCCAGTAGGTCTGTGGCCCTCAGGGCCAGAGCAATGCTTTCAAGGCAGGGAAGCGGCCTGCAAGCTGAGTGGGAGTGGGGGAGGGGAGGGAGACAGCTGAAGCCGAGTCCAGAAGGGCGGCGATGGAAGAGCTGCAGCTGGGTCAGAGCCTGGAGGGAGGGCGGGGCCTTCACTGAGGACCCCCCCGCTGAGGCCAGCCCTAGGCCCCTGCGGTCGCGCATGCGCCCTTGGCCTGTGCGGTGTGTGGGGGCTTGAACCCAAGCCCGCAGGGCTCCCGGAGCGGCCAGAGAAAGAAGGGCCCATGGAGAGGTAGGCGAGGTGGGCAGGGGGCGCCACCTTACTCTCCTCAGCTCCCTGAGGGAGAGAGAGAGAGACAGAGACAGAGAGAGAGATCCCTGACCTCTGAGTCTCTGCCTCCACCGCTGGCTGGTGCCAACTCACGCGCCATCCCACTTCCAGCCATCACCCCCACGCCTGCCCCAGGGCCAGCCCCACCACAGAGAGGCCGGTTGGTTCCTGCTCACCTCTGTGCCGTCCCTTCCCGACCTGACCCCAGTGCAGGGGATAAGCTTCAGACAAGTCTTTCCATGTCCCTCTGCATGACAATAGACTTCCTCCCCTCTCCCATTCCACAGGCCCACCCGGGACATCCACCTTTGTCATTAGCTCAGGAGAGGATGCAAGATGAGAATCTCTGCTATTGTGTGGGGAGACTCAGTTTCCCGGGTTTCCCCCATGGACACATGTTCTTCAGCTGGGTCTGATTTTCTCCAGACAAGCTGTCTTGGGAAGGATTTGGCCAGCCCCAAGAACCTGAAGGGAGAGGGCGGAGGGGGGTTCTCTCTCTGCCCCCGACAGCCCCGAGCTGGGTCGGTCCCTCAGACCCGGCCAGGGGCAGCCCATCCCCCGGCGCCCTTCCCCGGGGCATCCAAGGGCAGGCTCGGCGCCAGCCCCACCCCGCTCGCCACTGCCCGACCATCGTCCTCCCTCGGGGGGCCTGGGCAGGACAGGGACCCGGCTGTGGGAGGTCTCCAGATCTCAGGCCTGGCACACCGTTTACCAGGCTGCTTCCTCCTCTGACGGGGGCCCAGCACACGCCCCAGGAGACTTGGCAGCCGCCCCCAGGGCTCTATCCTCTGGAACTCGTCCCCTTGGAAGGGGCCTGGCCCAGGTGCCAGGTTCGGCTGGTCGGCCAGCCTCCTTTGGAGAAAGCAGGCAAGCCGAGCCAGGCTTGCAGTGGCCCTGGCGTGACACCTGCCACCTCAGGCAGAGGGCCTCCCGCGTGCCCTCCATGGCGGGTTTCTCCCCGGAGCCGTGGCCTGGGCACTAGGAAGGCCGGGCCTCCCCGACTCCCGGGAGGAGGGGCTAGCCCAGTTGCGCCCTGGCCCCCAAACCCTCTGGTGCCATCTGCCTGTCTCGGCACTTCTGACTCCACAGAGCCTTTCCTACATTTGGGCTGCCTGCCGTGGCAAAGTGCAGGCGTGGGGTGAGGCCATGCCTTCTCTTTCCAGGAAAAAGTGAGCCCCTGGCCGAAGCAGCAGGCCCAGGCAGAGCCTTGAGCTTGAAGCCCAGTAGGTCTGTGGCCCTCAGGGCCAGAGCAATGCTTTCAAGGCAGGGAAGCGGCCTGCAAGCTGAGTGGGAGTGGGGGAGGGGAGGGAGACAGCTGAAGCCGAGTCCAGAAGGGCGGCGATGGAAGAGCTGCAGCTGGGTCAGAGCCTGGAGGGAGGGCGGGGCCTTCACTGAGGACCCCCCCCCTGAGGCCAGCCCTAGGCCCCTGCGGTCGCGCATGCGCCCTTGGCCTGTGCGGTGTGTGGGGGCTTGAACCCAAGCCCGCAGGGCTCCCGGAGCGGCCAGAGAAAGAAGGGCCCATGGAGAGGTAGGCGAGGTGGGCAGGGGGCGCCACCTTACTCTCCTCAGCTCCCTGAGGGAGAGAGAGAGAGACAGAGACAGAGAGAGAGATCCCTGACCTCTGAGTCTCTGCCTCCACCGCTGGCTGGTGCCAACTCACGCGCCATCCCACTTCCAGCCATCACCCCCACGCCTGCCCCGGGGCCAGCCCCACCACAGAGAGGCCGGTTGGTTCCTGCTCACCTCTGTGCTGTCCCTTCCCGACCTGACCCCAGTGCAGGGGATAAGCTTCAGACAAGTCTTTCCATGTCCCTCTGCATGACAATAGACTTCCTCCCCTCTCCCATTCCACAGGCCCACCCGGGACATCCACCTTTGTCATTAGCTCAGGAGAGGATGCAAGATGAGAATCTCTGCTATTGTGTGGGGAGACTCAGTTTCCCGGGTTTCCCCCATGGACACATGTTCTTCAGCTGGGTCTGATTTTCTCCAGACAAGCTGTCTTGGGAAGGATTTGGCCAGCCCCAAGAACCTGAAGGGAGAGGGCGGAGGGGGGTTCTCTCTCTGCCCCCGACAGCCCCGAGCTGGGTCGGTCCCTCAGACCTGGCCAGGGGCAGCCCATCCCCCGGCGCCCTTCCCCGGGGCATCCAAGGGCAGGCTCGGCGCCAGCCCCACCCCGCTCGCCACTGCCCGACCATCGTCCTCCCTCGGGGGGCCTGGGCAGGACAGGGACCCGGCTGTGGGAGGCCTCCAGATCTCAGGCCTGGCACACCGTTTACCAGGCTGCTTCCTCCTCTGACGGGGGCCCAGCACACGCCCCAGGAGACTTGGCAGCCGCCCCCAGGGCTCTATCCTCTGGAACTCGTCCCCTTGGAAGGGGCCTGGCCCAGGTGCCAGGTTCGGCTGGTCGGCCAGCCTCCTTTGGAGAAAGCAGGCAAGCCGAGCCAGGCTTGCAGTGGCCCTGGCGTGACACCTGCCACCTCAGGCAGAGGGCCTCCCGCGTGCCCTCCATGGCGGGTTTCTCCCCGGAGCCGTGGCCTGGGCACTAGGAAGGCCGGGCCTCCCCGACTCCCGGGAGGAGGGGCTAGCCCAGTTGCGCCCTGGCCCCCAAACCCTCTGGTGCCATCTGCCTGTCTCGGCACTTCTGACTCCACAGAGCCTTTCCTACATCTGGGCTGCCTGCCGTGGCAAAGTGCAGGCGTGGGGTGAGGCCATGCCTTCTCTTTCCAGGAAAAAGTGAGCCCCTGGCCGAAGCAGCAGGCCCAGGCAGAGCCTTGAGCTTGAAGCCCAGTAGGTCTGTGGCCCTCAGGGCCAGAGCAATGCTTTCAAGGCAGGGAAGCGGCCTGCAAGCTGAGTGGGAGTGGGGGAGGGGAGAGAGACAGCTGAAGCCGAGTCCAGAAGGGCGGTGATGGAAGAGCTGCAGCTGGGTCAGAGCCTGGAGGGAGGGCGGGGCCTTCACTGACGACCCCCCCCCGCCCCCCCGAGGCCAGCCCTAGGCCCCGGCGGTCGCGCATGCGCCCTTGGCCTGTGCGGTGTGTGGGGGCTTGAACCCAAGCCCGCAGGGCTCCCGGAGCGGCCAGAGAAAGAAGGGCCCATGGAGAGGTAGGCGAGGTGGGCAGGGGGCGCCACCTTACTCTCCTCAGCTCCCTGAGGGAGAGAGAGAGAGACAGAGACAGAGAGAGAGTTCCCTGACCTCTGAGTCTCTGCCTCCACCGCTGGCTGGTGCCAACTCACGCGCCATCCCACTTCCAGCCATCACCCCCACGCCTGCCCCAGGGCCAGCCCCACCACAGAGAGGCCGGTTGGTTCCTGCTCACCTCTGTGCCGTCCCTTCCCGACGTGACCCCAGTGCAGGGGATAAGCTTCAGACAAGTCTTTCCATGTCCCTCTGCATGACAATAGACTTCCTCCCCTCTCCCATTCCACAGGCCCACCCGGGACATCCACCTTTGTCATTAGCTCAGGAGAGGATGCAAGATGAGAATCTCTGCTATTGTGTGCGGAGACTCAGTTTCCCGGGTTTCCCCCATGGACACATGTTCTTCAGCTGGGTCTGATTTTCTCCAGACAAGCTGTCTTGGGAAGGATTTGGCCAGCCCTAAGAACCTGAAGGGAAAGGGCCGAGGGGGGTTCTCTCTCTGCCCCCGACAGCCCCGAGCTGGGTCGGTCCCTCAGACCTGGCCAGGGGCAGCCCATCCCCCGGCGCCCTTCCCCGGGGCATCTAAGGGCAGGCTCGGCGCCAGCCCCACCCCGCTCGCCACGGCCCGACCATCGTCCTCCCTCGGGGGGCCTGGGCAGGACAGGGACCCGGCTGTGGGAGGCCTCCAGATCTCAGGCCTGGCACACCGTTTACCAGGCTGCTTCCTCCTCTCACGGGGGCCCAGCACACGCCCCAGGAGACTTGGCAGCCGCCCCCAGGGCTCTATCCTCTGGAACTCGTCCCCTTGGAAGGGGCCTGGCCCAGGTGCCAGGTTCGGCTGGTCGGCCAGCCTCCTTTGGAGAAAGCAGGCAAGCCGAGCCAGGCTTGCAGTGGCCCTGGCGTGACACCTGCCACCTCAGGCAGAGGGCCTCCCGCGTGCCCTCCATGGCGGGTTTCTCCCCGGAGCCGTGGCCTGGGCACTAGGAAGGCCGGGCCTCCCCGACTCCCGGGAGGAGGGGCTAGCCCAGTTGCGCCCTGGCCCCCAAACCCTCTGGTGCCATCTGCCTGTCTCGGCACTTCTGACTCCACAGAGCCTTTCCTACATCTGGGCTGCCTGCCGTGGCAAAGTGCAGGCGTGGGGTGAGGCCATGCCTTCTCTTTCCAGGAAAAAGTGAGCCCCTGGCCGAAGCAGCAGGCCCAGGCAGAGCCTTGAGCTTGAAGCCCAGTAGGTCTGTGGCCCTCAGGGCCAGAGCAATGCTTTCAAGGCAGGGAAGCGGCCTGCAAGCTGAGTGGGAGTGGGGGAGGGGAGGGAGACAGCTGAAGCCGAGTCCAGAAGGGCGGCGATGGAAGAGCTGCAGCTGGGTCAGAGCCTGGAGGGAGGGCGGGGCCTTCACTGACGACCCCCCCCCCCCCGAGGCCAGCCCTAGGCCCCTGCGGTCGCGCATGCGCCCTTGGCCTGTGCGGTGTGTGGGGGCTTGAACCCAAGCCCGCAGGGCTCCCGGAGCGGCCAGAGAAAGAAGGGCCCATGGAGAGGTAGGCGAGGTGGGCAGGGGGCGCCACCTTACTCTCCTCAGCTCCCTGAGGGAGAGAGAGAGAGACAGAGACAGAGAGAGAGATCCCTGACCTCTGAGTCTCTGCCTCCACCGCTGGCTGGTGCCAACTCACGCGCCATCCCACTTCCAGCCATCACCCCCACGCCTGCCCCGGGGCCAGCCCCACCACAGAAAGGCCGGTTGGTTCCTGCTCACCTCTGTGCCGTCCCTTCCCGACCTGACCCCAGTGCAGGGGATAAGCTTCAGACAAGTCTTTCCATGTCCCTCTGCATGACAATAGACTTCCTCCCCTCTCCCATTCCACAGGCCCACCCGGGACATCCACCTTTGTCATTAGCTCAGGAGAGGATGCAAGATGAGAATCTCTGCTATTGTGTGCGGAGACTCAGTTTCCCGGGTTTCCCCCATGGACACATGTTCTTCAGCTGGGTCTGATTTTCTCCAGACAAGCTGTCTTGGGAAGGATTTGGCCAGCCCTAAGAACCTGAAGGGAAAGGGCCGAGGGGGGTTCTCTCTCTGCCCCCGACAGCCCCGAGCTGGGTCGGTCCCTCAGACCTGGCCAGGGGCAGCCCATCCCCCGGCGCCCTTCCCCGGGGCATCCAAGGGCAGGCTCGGCGCCAGCCCCACCCCGCTCGCCACTGCCCGACCATCGTCCTCCCTCGGGGGGCCTGGGCAGGACAGGGACCCGGCTGTGGGAGGCCTCCAGATCTCAGGCCTGGCACACCGTTTACCAGGCTGCTTCCTCCTCTGACGGGGGCCCAGCACACGCCCCAGGAGACTTGGCAGCCGCCCCCAGGGCTCTATCCTCTGGAACTCGTCCCCTTGGAAGGGGCCTGGCCCAGGTGCCAGGTTCGGCTGGTCGGCCAGCCTCCTTTGGAGAAAGCAGGCAAGCCGAGCCAGGCTTGCAGTGGCCCTGGCGTGACACCTGCCACCTCAGGCAGAGGGCCTCCCGCGTGCCCTCCATGGCGGGTTTCTCCCCGGAGCCGTGGCCTGGGCACTAGGAAGGCCGGGCCTCCCCGACTCCCGGGAGGAGGGGCTAGCCCAGTTGCGCCCTGGCCCCCAAACCCTCTGGTGCCATCTGCCTGTCTCGGCACTTCTGACTCCACAGAGCCTTTCCTACATCTGGGCTGCCTGCCGTGGCAAAGTGCAGGCGTGGGGTGAGGCCATGCCTTCTCTTTCCAGGAAAAAGTGAGCCCCTGGCCGAAGCAGCAGGCCCAGGCAGAGCCTTGAGCTTGAAGCCCAGTAGGTCTGTGGCCCTCAGGGCCAGAGCAATGCTTTCAAGGCAGGGAAGCGGCCTGCAAGCTGAGTGGGAGTGGGGGAGGGGAGGGAGACAGCTGAAGCCGAGTCCAGAAGGGCGGCGATGGAAGAGCTGCAGCTGGGTCAGAGCCTGGAGGGAGGGCGGGGCCTTCACTGAGGACCCCCCCCCCCGAGGCCAGCCCTAGGCCCCTGCGGTCGCGCATGCGCCCTTGGCCTGTGCGGTGTGTGGGGGCTTGAACCCAAGCCCGCAGGGCTCCCGGAGCGGCCAGAGAAAGAAGGGCCCATGGAGAGGTAGGCGAGGTGGGCAGGGGGCGCCACCTTACTCTCCTCAGCTCCCTGAGGGAGAGAGAGAGAGACAGAGACAGAGAGAGAGATCCCTGACCTCTGAGTCTCTGCCTCCACCGCTGGCTGGTGCCAACTCACGCGCCATCCCACTTCCAGCCATCACCCCCACGCCTGCCCCGGGGCCAGCCCCACCACAGAGAGGCCGGTTGGTTCCTGCTCACCTCTGTGCCAACCCTTCCCGACCTGACCCCAGTGCAGGGGATAAGCTTCAGACAAGTCTTTCCATGTCCCTCTGCATGACAATAGACTTCCTCCCCTCTCCCATTCCACAGGTCCACCCACCCGGGACATCCACCTTTGTCATTAGCTCAGGAGAGGATGCAAGATGAGAATCTCTGCTATTGTGTGGGGAGACTCAGTTTCCCGGGTTTCCCCCATGGACACATGTTCTTCAGCTGGGTCTGATTTTCTCCAGACAAGCTGTCTTGGGAAGGATTTGGCCAGCCCTAAGAACCTGAAGGGAAAGGGCGGAGGGGGGTTCTCTCTCTGCCCCCGACAGCCCCGAGCTGGGTCGGTCCCTCAGACCTGGCCAGGGGCAGCCCATCCCCCGGCGCCCTTCCCCGGGGCATCCAAGGGCAGGCTCGGCGCCAGCCCCACCCCGCTCGCCACTGCCCGACCATCGTCCTCCCTCGGGGGGCCTGGGCAGGACAGGGACCCGGCTGTGGGAGGCCTCCAGATCTCAGGCCTGGCACACCGTTTACCAGGCTGCTTCCTCCTCTGACGGGGGCCCAGCACACGCCCCAGGAGACTTGGCAGCCGCCCCCAGGGCTCTATCCTCTGGAACTCGTCCCCTTGGAAGGGGCCTGGCCCAGGTGCCAGGTTCGGCTGGTCGGCCAGCCTCCTTTGGAGAAAGCAGGCAAGCCGAGCCAGGCTTGCAGTGGCCCTGGCGTGACACCTGCCACCTCAGGCAGAGGGCCTCCCGCGTGCCCTCCATGGCGGGTTTCTCCCCGGAGCCGTGGCCTGGGCACTAGGAAGGCCGGGCCTCCCCGACTCCCGGGAGGAGGGGCTAGCCCAGTTGCGCCCTGGCCCCCAAACCCTCTGGTGCCATCTGCCTGTCTCGGCACTTCTGACTCCACAGAGCCTTTCCTACATCTGGGCTGCCTGCCGTGGCAAAGTGCAGGCGTGGGGTGAGGCCATGCCTTCTCTTTCCAGGAAAAAGTGAGCCCCTGGCCGAAGCAGCAGGCCCAGGCAGAGCCTTGAGCTTGAAGCCCAGTAGGTCTGTGGCCCTCAGGGCCAGAGCAATGCTTTCAAGGCAGGGAAGCGGCCTGCAAGCTGAGTGGGAGTGGGGGAGGGGAGGGAGACAGCTGAAGCCGAGTCCAGAAGGGCGGCGATGGAAGAGCTGCAGCTGGGTCAGAGCCTGGAGGGAGGGCGGGGCCTTCACTGAGGACCCCCCCCCCCGAGGCCAGCCCTAGGCCCCTGCGGTCGTGCATGCGCCCTTGGCCTGTGCGGTGTGTGGGGGCTTGAACCCAAGCCCGCAGGGCTCCCGGAGCGGCCAGAGAAAGAAGGGCCCATGGAGAGGTAGGCGAGGTGGGCAGGGGGCGCCACCTTACTCTCCTCAGCTCCCTGAGGGAGAGAGAGAGAGACAGAGACAGAGAGAGAGATCCCTGACCTCTGAGTCTCTGCCTCCACCGCTGGCTGGTGCCAACTCACGCGCCATCCCACTTCCAGCCATCACCCCCACGCCTGCCCCGGGGCCAGCCCCACCACAGAGAGGCCGGTTGGTTCCTGCTCACCTCTGTGCCGTCCCTTCCCGACCTGACCCCACTGCAGGGGATAAGCTTCAGACAAGTCTTTCCATGTCCCTCTGCATGACAATAGACTTCCTCCCCTCTCCCATTCCACAGGCCCACCCGGGACATCCACCTTTGTCATTAGCTCAGGAGAGGATGCAAGATGAGAATCTCTGCTATTGTGTGGGGAGACTCAGTTTCCCGGGTTTCCCCCATGGACACATGTTCTTCAGCTGGGTCTGATTTTCTCCAGACAAGCTGTCTTGGGAAGGATTTGGCCAGCCCTAAGAAGCTGAAGGGAAAGGGCGGAGGGGGGTTCTCTCTCTGCCCCCGACAGCCCCGAGCTGGGTCGGTCCCTCAGACCTGGCCAGGGGCAGCCCATCCCCCGGCGCCCTTCCCCGGGTCATCCAAGGGCAGGCTCGGCGCAAGCCCCACCCCGCTCGCCACTGCCCGACCATCGTCCTCCCTCGGGGGGCCTGGGCGGGACAGGGACCCGGCTGTGGGAGGCCTCCAGATCTCAGGCCTGGCACACCGTTTACCAGGCTGCTTCCTCCTCTGACGGGGGCCCAGCACACGCCCCAGGAGACTTGGCAGCCGCCCCCAGGGCTCTATCCTCTGCAACTCGTCCCCTTGGAAGGGGCCTGGCCCAGGTGCCAGGTTCGGCTGGTCGGCCTGCCTCCTTTGGAGAAAGCAGGCAAGCCGAGCCAGGCTTGCAGTGGCCCTGGCGTGACACCTGCCACCTCAGGCAGAGGGCCTCCCGCGTGCCCTCCATGGCGGTTTTCTCCCCGGAGCCGTGGCCTGGGCACTAGGAAGGCCGGGCCTCCCCGACTCCCGGGAGGAGGGGCTAGCCCAGTTGCGCCCTGGCCCCCAAACCCTCTGGTGCCATCTGCCTGTCTCGGCACTTCTGACTCCACAGCGCCTTTCCTACATCTGGGCTGCCTGCCGTGGCAAAGTGCAGGCGTGGGGTGAGGCCATGGCTTTGTCTTTCCAGGAAAAACTGAGCCCATGGCCGAAGCAGCAGGCCCAGGCAGAGCCTTGAGCTTGAAGCCCAGTAGGTCTGTGGCCCTCAGGGCCAGAGCAATGCTTTCAAGGCAGGGAAGCGGCCTGCAAGCTGAGTGGGAGTGGGGGAGGGGAGGGAGACAGCTGAAGCCCAGTCCAGAAGGGCGGCGATGGAAGAGCTGCAGCTGGGTCAGAGCCTGGAGGGAGGGCGGGGCCTTCACTGAGGACCCCCCCCCCCCGAGGCCAGCCCTAGGCCCCTGCGGTCGTGCATGCGCCCTTGGCCTGTGCGGTGTGTGGGGGCTTGAACCCAAGCCCGCAGGGCTCCCGGAGCGGCCAGAGAAAGAAGGGCCCATGGAGAGGTAGGCGAGGTGGGCAGGGGGCGCCACCTTACTCTCCTCAGCTCCCTGAGGGAGAGAGAGAGAGACAGAGACAGAGAGAGAGATCCCTGACCTCTGAGTCTCTGCCTCCACCGCTGGCTGGTGCCAACTCACGCGCCATCCCACTTCCAGCCATCACCCCCACGCCTGCCCCGGGGCCAGCCCCACCACAGAGAGGCCGGTTGGTTCCTGCTCACCTCTGTGCCAACCCTTCCCGACCTGAACCCAGTGCAGGGGATAAGCTTCAGACAAGTCTTTCCATGTCCCTCTGCATGACAATAGACTTCCTCCCCTCTCCCATTCCACAGGCCCACCCGGGACATCCACCTTTGTCATTAGCTCAGGAGAGGATGCAAGATGAGAATCTCTGCTATTGTGTGGGGAGACTCAGTTTCCCGGGTTTCCCCCATGGACACATGTTCTTCAGCTGGGTCTGATTTTCTCCAGACAAGCTGTCTTGGGAAGGATTTGGCCAGCCCTAAGAACCTGAAGGGAAAGGGCGGAGGGGGGTTCTCTCTCTGCCCCCGACAGCCCCGAGCTGGGTCGGTCCCTCAGACCTGGCCAGGGGCAGCCCATCCCCCGGCGCCCTTCCCCGGGGCATCCAAGGGCAGGCTCGGCGCCAGCCCCACCCCGCTCGCCACTGCCCGACCATCGTCCTCCCTCGGGGGGCCTGGGCAGGACAGGGACCCGGCTGTGGGAGGCCTCCAGATCTCAGGCCTGGCACACCGTTTACCAGGCTGCTTCCTCCTCTGACGGGGGCCCAGCACACGCCCCAGGAGACTTGGCAGCCGCCCCCAGGGCTCTATCCTCTGGAACTCGTCCCCTTGGAAGGGGCCTGGCCCAGGTGCCAGGTTCGGCTGGTCGGCCAGCCTCCTTTGGAGAAAGCAGGCAAGCCGAGCCAGGCTTGCAGTGGCCCTGGCGTGACACCTGCCACCTCAGGCAGAGGGCCTCCCGCGTGCCCTCCATGGCGGGTTTCTCCCCGGAGCCGTGGCCTGGGCACTAGGAAGGCCGGGCCTCCCCGACTCCCGGGAGGAGGGGCTAGCCCAGTTGCGCCCTGGCCCCCAAACCCTCTGGTGCCATCTGCCTGTCTCGGCACTTCTGACTCCACAGAGCCTTTCCTACATCTGGGCTGCCTGCCGTGGCAAAGTGCAGGCGTGGGGTGAGGCCATGCCTTCTCTTTCCAGGAAAAAGTGAGCCCCTGGCCGAAGCAGCAGGCCCAGGCAGAGCCTTGAGCTTGAAGCCCAGTAGGTCTGTGGCCCTCAGGGCCAGAGCAATGCTTTCAAGGCAGGGAAGCGGCCTGCAAGCTGAGTGGGAGTGGGGGAGGGGAGGGAGACAGCTGAAGCCGAGTCCAGAAGGGCGGCGATGGAAGAGCTGCAGCTGGGTCAGAGCCTGGAGGGAGGGCGGGGCCTTCACTGAGGACCCCCCCCCCCCGAGGCCAGCCCTAGGCCCCTGCGGTCGTGCATGCGCCCTTGGCCTGTGCGGTGTGTGGGGGCTTGAACCCAAGCCCGCAGGGCTCCCGGAGCGGCCAGAGAAAGAAGGGCCCATGGAGAGGTAGGCGAGGTGGGCAGGGGGCGCCACCTTACTCTCCTCAGCTCCCTGAGGGAGAGAGAGAGAGACAGAGACAGAGAGAGAGATCCCTGACCTCTGAGTCTCTGCCTCCACCGCTGGCTGGTGCCAACTCACGCGCCATCCCACTTCCAGCCATCACCCCCACGCCTGCCCCGGGGCCAGCCCCACCACAGAGAGGCCGGTTGGTTCCTGCTCACCTCTGTGCCATCCCTTCCCGACCTGACCCCACTGCAGGGGATAAGCTTCAGACAAGTCTTTCCATGTCCCTCTGCATGACAATAGACTTCCTCCCCTCTCCCATTCCACAGGCCCACCCGGGACATCCACCTTTGTCATTAGCTCAGGAGAGGATGCAAGATGAGAATCTCTGCTATTGTGTGGGGAGACTCAGTTTCCCGGGTTTCCCCCATGGACACATGTTCTTCAGCTGGGTCTGATTTTCTCCAGACAAGCTGTCTTGGGAAGGATTTGGCCAGCCCTAAGAAGCTGAAGGGAAAGGGCGGAGGGGGGTTCTCTCTCTGCCCCCGACAGCCCCGAGCTGGGTCGGTCCCTCAGACCTGGCCAGGGGCAGCCCATCCCCCGGTGCCCTTCCCCGGGTCATCCAAGGGCAGGCTCGGCGCAAGCCCCACCCCGCTCGCCACTGCCCGACCATCGTCCTCCCTCGGGGGGCCTGGGCGGGACAGGGACCCGGCTGTGGGAGGCCTCCAGATCTCAGGCCTGGCACACCGTTTACCAGGCTGCTTCCTCCTCTGACGGGGGCCCAGCACACGCCCCAGGAGACTTGGCAGCCGCCCCCAGGGCTCTATCCTCTGCAACTCGTCCCCTTGGAAGGGGCCTGGCCCAGGTGCCAGGTTCGGCTGGTCGGCCTGCCTCCTTTGGAGAAAGCAGGCAAGCCGAGCCAGGCTTGCAGTGGCCCTGGCGTGACACCTGCCACCTCAGGCAGAGGGCCTCCCGCGTGCCCTCCATGGCGGTTTTCTCCCCGGAGCCGTGGCCTGGGCACTAGGAAGGCCGGGCCTCCCCGACTCCCGGGAGGAGGGGCTAGCCCAGTTGCGCCCTGGCCCCCAAACCCTCTGGTGCCATCTGCCTGTCTCGGCACTTCTGACTCCACAGCGCCTTTCCTACATCTGGGCTGCCTGCCGTGGCAAAGTGCAGGCGTGGGGTGAGGCCATGGCTTTGTCTTTCCAGGAAAAACTGAGCCCATGGCCGAAGCAGCAGGCCCAGGCAGAGCCTTGAGCTTGAAGCCCAGTAGGTCTGTGGCCCTCAGGGCCAGAGCAATGCTTTCAAGGCAGGGAAGCGGCCTGCAAGCTGAGTGGGAGTGGGGGAGGGGAGGGAGACAGCTGAAGCCCAGTCCAGAAGGGCGGCGATGGAAGAGCTGCAGCTGGGTCAGAGCCTGGAGGGAGGGCGGGGCCTTCACTGAGGACCCCCCCCCCCCGAGGCCAGCCCTAGGCCCCTGCGGTCGTGCATGCGCCCTTGGCCTGTGCGGTGTGTGGGGGCTTGAACCCAAGCCCGCAGGGCTCCCGGAGCGGCCAGAGAAAGAAGGGCCCATGGAGAGGTAGGCGAGGTGGGCAGGGGGCGCCACCTTACTCTCCTCAGCTCCCTGAGGGAGAGAGAGAGAGACAGAGACAGAGAGAGAGATCCCTGACCTCTGAGTCTCTGCCTCCACCGCTGGCTGGTGCCAACTCACGCGCCATCCCACTTCCAGCCATCACCCCCACGCCTGCCCCGGGGCCAGCCCCACCACAGAGAGGCCGGTTGGTTCCTGCTCACCTCTGTGCCAACCCTTCCCGACCTGACCCCAGTGCAGGGGATAAGCTTCAGACAAGTCTTTCCATGTCCCTCTGCATGACAATAGACTTCCTCCCCTCTCCCATTCCACAGGCCCACCCGGGACATCCACCTTTGTCATTAGCTCAGGAGAGGATGCAAGATGAGAATCTCTGCTATTGTGTGGGGAGACTCAGTTTCCCGGGTTTCCCCCATGGACACATGTTCTTCAGCTGGGTCTGATTTTCTCCAGACAAGCTGTCTTGGGAAGGATTTGGCCAGCCCTAAGAACCTGAAGGGAAAGTGCGGAGGGGGGTTCTCTCTCTGCCCCCGACAGCCCCGAGCTGGGTCGGTCCCTCAGACCTGGCCAGGGGCAGCCCATCCCCCGGCGCCCTTCTCCGGGGCATCCAAGGGCAGGCTCGGCGCCAGCCCCACCCCGCTCGCCACTGCCCGACCATCGTCCTCCCTCGGGGGGCCTGGGCAGGACAGGGACCCGGCTGTGGGAGGCCTCCAGATCTCAGGCCTGGCACACCGTTTACCAGGCTGCTTCCTCCTCTGACGGGGGCCCAGCACACGCCCCAGGAGACTTGGCAGCCGCCCCCAGGGCTCTATCCTCTGGAACTCGTCCCCTTGGAAGGGGCCTGGCCCAGGTGCCAGGTTCGGCTGGTCGGCCAGCCTCCTTTGGAGAAAGCAGGCAAGCCGAGCCAGGCTTGCAGTGGCCCTGGCGTGACACCTGCCACCTCAGGCAGAGGGCCTCCCGCGTGCCCTCCATGGCGGGTTTCTCCCCGGAGCCGTGGCCTGGGCACTAGGAAGGCCGGGCCTCCCCGACTCCCGGGAGGAGGGGCTAGCCCAGTTGCGCCCTGGCCCCCAAACCCTCTGGTGCCATCTGCCTGTCTCGGCACTTCTGACTCCACAGAGCCTTTCCTACATCTGGGCTGCCTGCCGTGGCAAAGTGCAGGCGTGGGGTGAGGCCATGCCTTCTCTTTCCAGGAAAAAGTGAGCCCCTGGCCGAAGCAGCAGGCCCAGGCAGAGCCTTGAGCTTGAAGCCCAGTAGGTCTGTGGCCCTCAGGGCCAGAGCAATGCTTTCAAGGCAGGGAAGCGGCCTGCAAGCTGAGTGGGAGTGGGGGAGGGGAGGGAGACAGCTGAAGCCGAGTCCAGAAGGGCGGCGATGGAAGAGCTGCAGCTGGGTCAGAGCCTGGAGGGAGGGCGGGGCCTTCACTGAGGACCCCCCCCCCCGAGGCCAGCCCTAGGCCCCTGCGGTCGTGCATGCGCCCTTGGCCTGTGCGGTGTGTGGGGGCTTGAACCCAAGCCCGCAGGGCTCCCGGAGCGGCCAGAGAAAGAAGGGCCCATGGAGAGGTAGGCGAGGTGGGCAGGGGGCGCCACCTTACTCTCCTCAGCTCCCTGAGGGAGAGAGAGAGAGACAGAGACAGAGAGAGAGATCCCTGACCTCTGAGTCTCTGCCTCCACCGCTGGCTGGTGCCAACTCACGCGCCATCCCACTTCCAGCCATCACCCCCCACGCCTGCCCCGGGGCCAGCCCCACCACAGAGAGGCCGGTTGGTTCCTGCTCACCTCTGTGCCGTCCCTTCCCGACCTGACCCCACTGCAGGGGATAAGCTTCAGACAAGTCTTTCCATGTCCCTCTGCATGACAATAGACTTCCTCCCCTCTCCCATTCCACAGGCCCACCCGGGACATCCACCTTTGTCATTAGCTCAGGAGAGGATGCAAGATGAGAATCTCTGCTATTGTGTGGGGAGACTCAGTTTCCCGGGTTTCCCCCATGGACACATGTTCTTCAGCTGGGTCTGATTTTCTCCAGACAAGCTGTCTTGGGAAGGATTTGGCCAGCCCTAAGAACCTGAAGGGAAAGGGCGGAGGGGGGTTCTCTCTCTGCCCCCGACAGCCCCGAGCTGGGTCGGTCCCTCAGACCTGGCCAGGGGCAGCCCATCCCCCGGTGCCCTTCCCCGGGTCATCCAAGGGCAGGCTCGGCGCAAGCCCCACCCCGCTCGCCACTGCCCGACCATCGTCCTCCCTCGGGGGGCCTGGGCGGGACAGGGACCCGGCTGTGGGAGGCCTCCAGATCTCAGGCCTGGCACACCGTTTACCAGGCTGCTTCCTCCTCTGACGGGGGCCCAGCACACGCCCCAGGAGACTTGGCAGCCGCCCCCAGGGCTCTATCCTCTGCAACTCGTCCCCTTGGAAGGGGCCTGGCCCAGGTGCCAGGTTCGGCTGGTCGGCCTGCCTCCTTTGGAGAAAGCAGGCAAGCCGAGCCAGGCTTGCAGTGGCCCTGGCGTGACACCTGCCACCTCAGGCAGAGGGCCTCCCGCGTGCCCTCCATGGCGGTTTTCTCCCCGGAGCCGTGGCCTGGGCACTAGGAAGGCCGGGCCTCCCCGACTCCCGGGAGGAGGGGCTAGCCCAGTTGCGCCCTGGCCCCCAAACCCTCTGGTGCCATCTGCCTGTCTCGGCACTTCTGACTCCACAGCGCCTTTCCTACATCTGGGCTGCCTGCCGTGGCAAAGTGCAGGCGTGGGGTGAGGCCATGGCTTTGTCTTTCCAGGAAAAACTGAGCCCATGGCCGAAGCAGCAGGCCCAGGCAGAGCCTTGAGCTTGAAGCCCAGTAGGTCTGTGGCCCTCAGGGCCAGAGCAATGCTTTCAAGGCAGGGAAGCGGCCTGCAAGCTGAGTGGGAGTGGGGGAGGGGAGGGAGACAGCTGAAGCCCAGTCCAGAAGGGCGGCGATGGAAGAGCTGCAGCTGGGTCAGAGCCTGGAGGGAGGGCGGGGCCTTCACTGAGGACCCCCCCCCCCCCCCGAGGCCAGCCCTAGGCCCCTGCGGTCGTGCATGCGCCCTTGGCCTGTGCGGTGTGTGGGGGCTTGAACCCAAGCCCGCAGGGCTCCCGGAGCGGCCAGAGAAAGAAGGGCCCATGGAGAGGTAGGCGAGGTGGGCAGGGGGCGCCACCTTACTCTCCTCAGCTCCCTGAGGGAGAGAGAGAGAGACAGAGACAGAGAGAGAGATCCCTGACCTCTGAGTCTCTGCCTCCACCGCTGGCTGGTGCCAACTCACGCGCCATCCCACTTCCAGCCATCACCCCCACGCCTGCCCCGGGGCCAGCCCCACCACAGAGAGGCCGGTTGGTTCCTGCTCACCTCTGTGCCAACCCTTCCCGACCTGACCCCAGTGCAGGGGATAAGCTTCAGACAAGTCTTTCCATGTCCCTCTGCATGACAATAGACTTCCTCCCCTCTCCCATTCCACAGGCCCACCCGGCACATCCACCTTTGTCATTAGCTCAGGAGAGGATGCAAGATGAGAATCTCTGCTATTGTGTGGGGAGACTCAGTTTCCCGGGTTTCCCCCATGGACACATGTTCTTCAGCTGGGTCTGATTTTCTCCAGACAAGCTGTCTTGGGAAGGATTTGGCCAGCCCTAAGAACCTGAAGGGAAAGGGCGGAGGGGGGTTCTCTCTCTGCCCCCGACAGCCCCGAGCTGGGTCGGTCCCTCAGACCTGGCCAGGGGCAGCCCATCCCCCGGCGCCCTTCTCCGGGGCATCCAAGGGCAGGCTCGGCGCCAGCCCCACCCCGCTCGCCACTGCCCGACCATCGTCCTCCCTCGGGGGGCCTGGGCAGGACAGGGACCCGGCTGTGGGAGGCCTCCAGATCTCAGGCCTGGCACACCGTTTACCAGGCTGCTTCCTCCTCTGACGGGGGCCCAGCACACGCCCCAGGAGACTTGGCAGCCGCCCCCAGGGCTCTATCCTCTGGAACTCGTCCCCTTGGAAGGGGCCTGGCCCAGGTGCCAGGTTCGGCTGGTCGGCCAGCCTCCTTTGGAGAAAGCAGGCAAGCCGAGCCAGGCTTGCAGTGGCCCTGGCGTGACACCTGCCACCTCAGGCAGAGGGCCTCCCGCGTGCCCTCCATGGCGGGTTTCTCCCCGGAGCCGTGGCCTGGGCACTAGGAAGGCCGGGCCTCCCCGACTCCCGGGAGGAGGGGCTAGCCCAGTTGCGCCCTGGCCCCCAAACCCTCTGGTGCCATCTGCCTGTCTCGGCACTTCTGACTCCACAGAGCCTTTCCTACATCTGGGCTGCCTGCCGTGGCAAAGTGCAGGCGTGGGGTGAGGCCATGGCTTTGTCTTTCCAGGAAAAACTGAGCCCATGGCCGAAGCAGCAGGCCCAGGCAGAGCCTTGAGCTTGAAGCCCAGTAGGTCTGTGGCCCTCAGGGCCAGAGCAATGCTTTCAAGGCAGGGAAGCGGCCTGCAAGCTGAGTGGGAGTGGGGGAGGGGAGGGAGACAGCTGAAGCCCAGTCCAGAAGGGCGGCGATGGAAGAGCTGCAGCTGGGTCAGAGCCTGGAGGGAGGGCGGGTCCTTCACTGAGGACCCCCCCCCCCAGGGCAGCCCTAGGCCCCGGCGGTCGCGCATGTGCCCTTGGCCTGTGCGGTGTGTGGGGGCTTGAACCCAAGCCCGCAGGGCTCCCGGAGCGGCCAGAGAAAGAAGGGCCCATGGAGAGGTAGGCGAGGTGGGCAGGGGGCGCCACCTTACTCTCCTCAGCTCCCTGAGGGAGAGAGAGAGAGACAGAGACAGAGAGAGAGATCCCTGACTTCTGACTCCACAGAGCCTTTCCTATATCTCGGCTGCCTGCTGTGGCAAAGTGAAGGCGTGGGGTGAGGCCATGCCTTCTCTTTCCAGGAAAAAGTGAGCCCCTGGCCGAAGCAGCAGGCCCAGGCAGAGCCTTGAGCTTGAAGCCCAGTAGGTCTGTGGCCCTCAGGGCCAGAGCAGTGCTTTCAAGGCAGGGAAGCGGCCTGCAAGCTGAGTGGGAGTGGGGGAGGGGAGGGAGACAGCTGAAGCCGAGTCCAGAAGGGCGGCGATGGAAGAGCTGCAGCTGGGTCAGAGCCTGGAGGGAGGGCGGGGCCTTCACTGAGGACCCCCCCCCTGAGGGCAGCCCTAGGCCCCTGCGGTCGCGCATGCGCCCTTGGCCTGTGCGGTGTGTGGGGGCTTGAACCCAAGCCCGCAGGGCTCCCGGAGCGGCCAGAGAAAGAAGGGCCCATGGAGAGGTAGGCGAGGTGGGCAGGGGGCGCCACCTTACTCTCCTCAGCTCCCTGAGGGAGAGAGAGAGAGACAGAGACAGAGAGAGAGATCCCTGACCTCTGAGTCTCTGCCTCCACCGCTGGCTGGTGCCAACTCACGCGCCATCCCACTTCCAGCCATCACCCCCACGCCTGCCCCGGGGCCAGCCCCACCACAGAGAGGCCGGTTGGTTCCTGCTCACCTCTGTGCAGTCCCTTCCCGACCTGACCCCAGTGCAGGGGATAAGCTTCAGACAAGTCTTTCCATGTCCCTCTGCATGACAATAGACTTCCTCCCCTCTCCCATTCCACAGGCCCACCCGGCACATCCACCTTTGTCATTAGCTCAGGAGAGGATGCAAGATGAGAATCTCTGCTATTGTGTGGGGAGACTCAGTTTCCCGGGTTTCCCCCATGGACACATGTTCTTCAGCTGGGTCTGAATTTCTCCAGACAAGCTGTCTTGGGAAGGATTTGGCCAGCCCTAAGAACCTGAAGTGAAAGGGCGGAGGGGGGTTCTCTCTCTGCCCCCGACAGCCCCGAGCTGTGTCGGTCCCTCAGACCTGGCCAGGGGCAGCCCATCCCCCGGCGCCCTTCCCCGGGGCATCCAAGGGCAGGCTCGGCGCCAGCCCCACCCCGCTCGCCACTGCCCGACCATCGTCCTCCCTCGGGGGGCCTGGGCGGGACAGGGACCCGGCTGTGGGAGGCCTCCAGATCTCAGGCCTGGCACACCGTTTACCAGGCTGCTTCCTCCTCTGACGGGGGCCCAGCACACGCCCCAGGAGACTTGGCAGCCGCCCCCAGGGCTCTATCCTCTGCAACTCGTCCCCTTGGAAGGGGCCTGGCCCAGGTGCCAGGTTCGGCTGGTCGGCCAGCCTCCTTTGGAGAAAGCAGGCAAGCCGAGCCAGGCTTGCAGTGGCCCTGGCGTGACACCTGCCACCTCAGGCAGAGGGCCTCCCGCGTGCCCTCCATGGCGGGTTTCTCCCCGGAGCCGTGGCCTGGGCACTAGGAAGGCCGGGCCTCCCCGACTCCCGGGAGGAGGGGCTAGCCCAGTTGCGCCCTGGCCCCCAAACCCTCTGGTGCCATCTGCCTGTCTCGGCACTTCTGACTCCACAGAGCCTTTCCTACATCTGGGCTGCCTGCCGTGGCAAAGTGCAGGCGTGGGGTGAGGCCATGCCTTCTCTTTCCAGGAAAAAGTGAGCCCCTGGCCGAAGCAGCAGGCCCAGGCAGAGCCTTGAGCTTGAAGCCCAGTAGGTCTGTGGCCCTCAGGGCCAGAGCAATGCTTTCAAGGCAGGGAAGCGGCCTGCAAGCTGAGTGGGAGTGGGGGAGGGGAGGGAGACAGCTGAAGCCGAGTCCAGAAGGGCGGCGATGGAAGAGCTGCAGCTGGGTCAGAGCCTGGAGGGAGGGCGGGGCCTTCACTGAGGACCCCCCCCCTGAGGCCAGCCCTAGGCCCCTGCGGTCGCGCATGCGCCCTTGGCCTGTGCGGTGTGTGGGGGCTTGAACCCAAGCCCGCAGGGCTCCCGGAGCGGCCAGAGAAAGAAGGGCCCATGGAGAGGTAGGCGAGGTGGGCAGGGGGCGCCACCTTACTCTCCTCAGCTCCCTGAGGGAGAGAGAGAGAGACAGAGACAGAGAGAGAGATCCCTGACCTCTGAGTCTCTGCCTCCACCGCTGGCTGGTGCCAACTCACGCGCCATCCCACTTCCAGCCATCACCCCCACGCCTGCCCCGGGGCCAGCCCCACCACAGAGAGGCCGGTTGGTTCCTGCTCACCTCTGTGCCGTCCCTTCCCGACCTGACCCCAGTGCAGGGGATAAGCTTCAGACAAGTCTTTCCATGTCCCTCTGCATGACAATAGACTTCCTCCCCTCTCCCATTCCACAGGCCCACCCGGCACATCCACCTTTGTCATTAGCTCAGGAGAGGATGCAAGATGAGAATCTCTGCTATTGTGTGGGGAGACTCAGTTTCCCGGGTTTCCCCCATGGACACATGTTCTTCAGCTGGGTCTGAATTTCTCCAGACAAGCTGTCTTGGGAAGGATTTGGCCAGCCCTAAGAACCTGAAGGGAAAGGGCGGAGGGGGGTTCTCTCTCTGCCCCCGACAGCCCCGAGCTGTGTCGGTCCCTCAGACCTGGCCAGGGGCAGCCCATCCCCCGGCGCCCTTGCCCGGGGCATCCAAGGGCAGGCTCGGCGCCAGCCCCACCCCGCTCGCCACTGCCCGACCATCGTCCTCCCTCGGGGGGCCTGGGCGGGACAGGGACCCGGCTGTGGGAGGCCTCCAGATCTCAGGCCTGGCACACCGTTTACCAGGCTGCTTCCTCCTCTGACGGGGGCCCAGCACACGCCCCAGGAGACTTGGCAGCCGCCCCCAGGGCTCTATCCTCTGCAACTCGTCCCCTTGGAAGGGGCCTGGCCCAGGTGCCAGGTTCGGCTGGTCGGCCAGCCTCCTTTGGAGAAAGCAGGCAAGCCGAGCCAGGCTTGCAGTGGCCCTGGCGTGACACCTGCCACCTCAGGCAGAGGGCCTCCCGCGTGCCCTCCATGGCGGGTTTCTCCCCGGAGCCGTGGCCTGGGCACTAGGAAGGCCGGGCCTCCCCGACTCCCGGGAGGAGGGGCTAGCCCAGTTGCGCCCTGGCCCCCAAACCCTCTGGTGCCATCTGCCTGTCTCGGCACTTCTGACTCCACAGAGCCTTTCCTACATCTGGGCTGCCTGCCGTGGCAAAGTGCAGGCGTGGGGTGAGGCCATGCCTTCTCTTTCCAGGAAAAAGTGAGCCCCTGGCCGAAGCAGCAGGCCCAGGCAGAGCCTTGAGCTTGAAGCCCAGTAGGTCTGTGGCCCTCAGGGCCAGAGCAATGCTTTCAAGGCAGGGAAGCGGCCTGCAACCTGAGTGGGAGTGGGGGAGGGGAGGGAGACAGCTGAAGCCGAGTCCAGAAGGGCGGCGATGGAAGAGCTGCAGCTGGGTCAGAGCCTGGAGGGAGGGCGGGGCCTTCACTGAGGACCCCCCCCCCTGAGGCCAGCCCTAGGCCCCTGCGGTCGCGCATGCGCCCTTGGCCTGTGCGGTGTGTGGGGGCTTGAACCCAAGCCCGCAGGGCTCCCGGAGCGGCCAGAGAAAGAAGGGCCCATGGAGAGGTAGGCGAGGTGGGCAGGGGGCGCCACCTTACTCTCCTCAGCTCCCTGAGGGAGAGAGAGAGAGACAGAGACAGAGAGAGAGATCCCTGACCTCTGAGTCTCTGCCTCCACCGCTGGCTGGTGCCAACTCACGCGCCATCCCACTTCCAGCCATCACCCCCACGCCTGCCCCGGGGCCAGCCCCACCACAGAGAGGCTGGTTGGTTCCTGCTCACCTCTGTGCCGTCCCTTCCCGACCTGACCCC
Source organism: Diceros bicornis minor (assembly GCF_020826845.1). NCBI lineage: Eukaryota > Metazoa > Chordata > Mammalia > Perissodactyla > Rhinocerotidae > Diceros > Diceros bicornis. Next base: position 40,902,691 of record NC_080770.1, on the reverse strand, counting down.
AGTGCAGGGGATAAGCTTCAGACAAGTCTTTCCATGTCCCTCTGCATGACAATAGACTTCCTCCCCTCTCCCATTCCACAGGCCCACCCTGCACATCCACCTTTGTCATTAGCACAGGAGAGGATGCAAGATGAGAATCTCTGCTATTGTGTGGGGAGACTCAGTTTCCCGGGTTTCCCCCATGGACACATGTTCTTCAGCTGGGTCTGAATTTCTCCAGACAAGCTGTCTTGGGAAGGATTTGGCCAGCCTTAAGAACCTGAAGGGAAAGGGCGGAGGGGGGTTCTCTCTCTGCCCCCGACAGCCCCGAGCTGTGTCGGTCCCTCAGACCTGGCCAGGGGCAGCCCATCCCCCGGCGCCCTTCCCCGGGGCATCCAAGGGCAGGCTCGGCGCCAGCCCCACCCCGCTCGCCACTGCCCGACCATCGTCCTCCCTCGGGGGGCCTGGGCGGGACAGGGACCCGGCTGTGGGAGGCCTCCAGATCTCAGGCCTGGCACACCGTTTACCAGGCTGCTTCCTCCTCTGACGGGGGCCCAGCACACGCCCCAGGAGACTTGGCAGCCACCCCCAGGGCTCTATCCTCTGCAACTCCTCCCCTTGGAAGGGGCCTGGCCCAGGTGCCAGGTTCGGCTGGTCGGCCAGCCTCCTTTGGAGAAAGCAGGCAAGCCGAGCCAGGCTTGCAGTGGCCCTGGCGTGACACCTGCCACCTCAGGCAGAGGGCCTCCCGCGTGCCCTCCATGGCGGGTTTCTCCCCGGAGCCGTGGCCTGGGCACTAGGAAGGCCGGGCCTCCCCGACTCCCGGGAGGAGGGGCTAGCCCAGTTGCGCCCTGGCCCCCAAACCCTCTGGTGCCATCTGCCTGTCTCGGCACTTCTGACTCCACAGAGCCTTTCCTACATCTGGGCTGCCTGCCGTGGCAAAGTGCAGGCGTGGGGTGAGGCCATGCCTTCTCTTTCCAGGAAAAAGTGAGCCCCTGGCCGAAGCAGCAGGCCCAGGCAGAGCCTTGAGCTTGAAGCCCAGTAGGTCTGTGGCCCTCAGGGCCAGAGCAATGCTTTCAAGGCAGGGAAGCGGCCTGCAAGCTGAGTGGGAGTGGGGGAGGGGAGGGAGACAGCTGAAGCCGAGTCCAGAAGGGCGGCGATGGAAGAGCTGCAGCTGGGTCAGAGCCTGGAGGGAGGGCGGGGCCTTCACTGAGGACCCCCCCGCCCCGAGGCCAGCCCTAGGCCCCCGGCGGTCGCGCAAGCGCCCTTGGCCTGTGCGGTGTGTGGGGGCTTGAACCCAAGCCCGCAGGGCTCCCGGAGCGGCCAGAGAAAGAAGGGCCCATGGAGAGGTAGGCGAGGTGGGCAGGGGGCGCCACCTTACTCTCCTCAGCTCCCTGAGGGAGAGAGAGAGAGACAGAGACAGAGAGAGAGATCCCTGACTTCTGACTCCACAGAGCCTTTCCTATATCTCGGCTGCCTGCTGTGGCAAAGTGAAGGCGTGGGGTGAGGCCATGCCTTCTCTTTCCAGGAAAAAGTGAGCCCCTGGCCGAAGCAGCAGGCCCAGGCAGAGCCTTGAGCTTGAAGCCCAGTAGGTCTGTGGCCCTCAGGGCCAGAGCAATGCTTTCAAGGCAGGGAAGCGGCCTGCAAGCTGAGTGGGAGTGGGGGAGGGGAGGGAGACAGCTGAAGCCGAGTCCAGAAGGGCGGCGATGGAAGAGCTGCAGCTGGGTCAGAGCCTGGAGGGAGGGCGGGGCCTTCACTGAGGACCCCCCCCCTGAGGGCAGCCCTAGGCCCCTGCGGTCGCGCATGCGCCCTTGGCCTGTGCGGTGTGTGGGGGCTTGAACCCAAGCCCGCAGGGCTCCCGGAGCGGCCAGAGAAAGAAGGGCCCATGGAGAGGTAGGCGAGGTGGGCAGGGGGCGCCACCTTACTCTCCTCAGCTCCCTGAGGGAGAGAGAGAGAGACAGAGACAGAGAGAGAGATCCCTGACCTCTGAGTCTCTGCCTCCACCGCTGGCTGGTGCCAACTCACGCGCCATCCCACTTCCAGCCATCACCCCCACGCCTGCCCCGGGGCCAGCCCCACCACAGAGAGGCCGGTTGGTTCCTGCTCACCTCTGTGCCGTCCCTTCCCGACCTGACCCCAGTGCAGGGGATAAGCTTCAGACAAGTCTTTCCATGTCCCTCTGCATGACAATAGACTTCCTCCCCTCTCCCATTCCACAGGCCCACCCGGCACATCCACCTTTGTCATTAGCTCAGGAGAGGATGCAAGATGAGAATCTCTGCTATTGTGTGGGGAGACTCAGTTTCCCGGGTTTCCCCCATGGACACATGTTCTTCAGCTGGGTCTGAATTTCTCCAGACAAGCTGTCTTGGGAAGGATTTGGCCAGCCCTAAGAACCTGAAGGGAAAGGGCGGAGGGGGGTTCTCTCTCTGCCCCCGACAGCCCCGAGCTGTGTCGGTCCCTCAGACCTGGCCAGGGGCAGCCCATCCCCCGGCGCCCTGGCCCGGGGCATCCAAGGGCAGGCTCGGCGCCAGCCCCACCCCGCTCGCCACTGCCCGACCATCGTCCTCCCTCGGGGGGCCTGGGCGGGACAGGGACCCGGCTGTGGGAGGCCTCCAGATCTCAGGCCTGGCACACCGTTTACCAGGCTGCTTCCTCCTCTGACGGGGGCCCAGCACACGCCCCAGGAGACTTGGCAGCCGCCCCCAGGGCTCTATCCTCTGCAACTCGTCCCCTTGGAAGGGGCCTGGCCCAGGTGCCAGGTTCGGCTGGTCGGCCAGCCTCCTTTGGAGAAAGCAGGCAAGCCGAGCCAGGCTTGCAGTGGCCCTGGCGTGACACCTGCCACCTCAGGCAGAGGGCCTCCCGCGTGCCCTCCATGGCGGGTTTCTCCCCGGAGCCGTGGCCTGGGCACTAGGAAGGCCGGGCCTCCCCGACTCCCGGGAGGAGGGGCTAGCCCAGTTGCGCCCTGGCCCCCAAACCCTCTGGTGCCATCTGCCTGTCTCGGCACTTCTGACTCCACAGAGCCTTTCCTACATCTGGGCTGCCTGCCGTGGCAAAGTGCAGGCGTGGGGTGAGGCCATGCCTTCTCTTTCCAGGAAAAAGTGAGCCCCTGGCCGAAGCAGCAGGCCCAGGCAGAGCCTTGAGCTTGAAGCCCAGTAGGTCTGTGGCCCTCAGGGCCAGAGCAATGCTTTCAAGGCAGGGAAGCGGCCTGCAAGCTGAGTGGGAGTGGGGGAGGGGAGGGAGACAGCTGAAGCCGAGTCCAGAAGGGCGGCGATGGAAGAGCTGCAGCTGGGTCAGAGCCTGGAGGGAGGGCGGGGCCTTCACTGAGGACCCCCCCCCTGAGGGCAGCCCTAGGCCCCTGCGGTCGCGCATGCGCCCTTGGCCTGTGCGGTGTGTGGGGGCTTGAACCCAAGCCCGCAGGGCTCCCGGAGCGGCCAGAGAAAGAAGGGCCCATGGAGAGGTAGGCGAGGTGGGCAGGGGGCGCCACCTTACTCTCCTCAGCTCCCTGAGGGAGAGAGAGAGAGACAGAGACAGAGAGAGAGATCCCTGACCTCTGAGTCTCTGCCTCCACCGCTGGCTGGTGCCAACTCACGCGCCATCCCACTTCCAGCCATCACCCCCACGCCTGCCCCGGGGCCAGCCCCACCACAGAGAGGCCGGTTGGTTCCTGCTCACCTCTGTGCCGTCCCTTCCCGACCTGACCCCAGTGCAGGGGATAAGCTTCAGACAAGTCTTTCCATGTCCCTCTGCATGACAATAGACTTCCTCCCCTCTCCCATTCCACAGGCCCACCCGGGACATCCACCTTTGTCATTAGCTCAGGAGAGGATGCAAGATGAGAATCTCTGCTATTGTGCGGGGAGACACAGTTTCCCGGGTTTCCCCCATGGACACATGTTCTTCAGCTGGGTCTGATTTTCTCCAGACAAGCTGTCTTGGGAAGGATTTGGCCAGCCCTAAGAACCTGAAGGGAAAGGGCCGAGGGGGGTTCTCTCTCTGCCCCCGGCAGCCCCGAGCTGGGTCGGTCCCTCAGACGTGGCCAGGGGCAGACCATCCCCCGGCGCCCTTCCCCTGGGCATCCAAGGGCAGGCTCGGTGCCAGCCCCACCCCGCTCGCCACTGCCCGACCATCGTCCTCCCTCGGGGGGCCTGGGCGGGACAGGGACCCGGCTGTGGGAGGCCTCCAGATCTCAGGCCTGGCACACCGTTTACCAGGCTGCTTCCTCCTCTGACGGGGGCACAGCACACGCCCCAGGAGACTTGGCAGCCGCCCCCAGGGCTCTATCCTCTGGAACTCGTCCCCTTGGAAGGGGCCAGGCCCAGGTGCCAGGTTCGGCTGGTCGGCCTGCCTCCTTTGGATAAAGCAGGCAAGCCGAGCCAGGCTTGCAGTGGCCCTGGCGTGACACCTGCCACCTCAGGCAGAGGGCCTCCCGCGTGCCCTCCATGGCGGGTTTCTCCCCGGAGCCGTGGCCTGGGCACTAGGAAGGCCGGGCCTCCCCGACTCCCGGGAGGAGGGGCTAGCCCAGTTGCGCCCTGGCCCCCAAACCCTCTGGTGCCATCTGCCTGTCTCGGCACTTCTGACTCCACAGAGCCTTTCCTACATCTGGGCTGCCTGCCGTGGCAAAGTGCAGGCGTGGGGTGAGGCCATGCCTTCTCTTTCCAGGAAAAAGTGAGCCCCTGGCCGAAGCAGCAGGCCCAGGCAGAGCCTTGAGCTTGAAGCCCAGTAGGTCTGTGGCCCTCAGGGCCAGAGCAATGCTTTCAAGGCAGGGAAGCGGCCTGCAAGCTGAGTGGGAGTGGGGGAGGGGAGGGAGACAGCTGAAGCCGAGTCCAGAAGGGCGGCGATGGAAGAGCTGCAGCTGGGTCAGAGCCTGGAGGGAGGGCGGGGCCTTCACTGAGGACCGCCCCCCCCAGGCCAGCCCTAGGCCCCCGGCGGTCGCGCAAGCGCCCTTGGCCTGTGCGGTGTGTGGGGGCTTGAACCCAAGCCCGCAGGGCTCCCGGAGCGGACAGAGAAAGAAGGGCCCATGGAGAGGTAGGCGAGGTGGGCAGGGGGCGCCACCTTACTCTCCTCAGCTCCCTGAGGGAGAGAGAGAGAGACAGAGACAGAGAGAGAGATCCCTGACTTCTGACTCCACAGAGCCTTTCCTACATCTGTGCTGCCTGCCGTGGCAAAGTGCAGGCGTGGGGTGAGGCCATGCCTTCTCTTTCCAGGAAAAAGTGAGCCCCTGGCCGAAGCAGCAGGCCCAGGCAGAGCCTTGAGCTTGAAGCCCAGTAGGTCTGTGGCCCTCAGGGCCAGAGCAATGCTTTCAAGGCAGGGAAGCGGCCTGCAAGCTGAGTGGGAGTGGGGGAGGGGAGGGAGACAGCTGAAGCTGAGTCCAGAAGGGCGGCGATGGAAGAGCTGCAGCTGGGTCAGAGCCTGGAGGGAGGGCGGGGCCTTCACTGAGGACCCCCCCCCCCCGAGGCCAGCCCTAGGCCCAGGCGGTCGCGCATGCGCCCTTGGCCTGTGCGGTGTGTGGGGGCTTGAACCCAAGCCCGCAGGGCTCCCGGAGCGGCCAGAGAAAGAAGGGCCCATGGAGAGGTAGGCGAGGTGGGCAGGGGGCGCCACCTTACTCTCCTCAGCTCCCTGAGGGAGAGAGAGAGAGACAGAGACAGAGAGAGAGATCCCTGACCTCTGAGTCTCTGCCTCCACCGCTGGCTGGTGCCAACTCACGCGCCATCCCACTTCCAGCCATCACCCCCCACGCCTGCCCCGGGGCCAGCCCCACCACAGAGAGGCCGGTTGGTTCCTGCTCACCTCTGTGCCGTCCCTTCCCGACCTGACCCCAGTGCAGGGGATAAGCTTCAGACAAGTCTTTCCATGTCCCTCTGCATGACAATAGACTTCCTCCCCTCTCCCATTCCACAGGCCCACCCGGGACATCCACCTTTGTCATTAGCTCAGGAGAGGATGCAAGATGAGAATCTCTGCTATTGTGTGGGGAGACTCAGTTTCCCGGGTTTCCCCCATGGACACATGTTCTTCAGCTGGGTCTGATTTTCTCCAGACAAGCTGTCTTGGGAAGGATTTGGCCAGCCCTAAGAACCTGAAGGGAAAGGGCGGAGGGGGGTTCTCTCTCTGCCCCCGACAGCCCCGAGCTGGGTCGGTCCCTCAGACCTGGCCAGGGGCAGCCCATCCCCCGGCGCCCTTCCCCGGGGCATCCAAGGGCAGGCTCGGCGCCAGCCCCACCCCGCTCGCCACTGCCCGACCATCGTCCTCCCTCGGGGGGCCTGGGCGGGACAGGGACCCGGCTGTGGGAGGCCTCCAGATCTCAGGCCTGGCACACCGTTTACCAGGCTGCTTCCTCCTCTGACGGGGGCCCAGCACACGCCCCAGGAGACTTGGCAGCCGCCCCCAGGGCTCTATCCTCTGCAACTCGTCCCCTTGGAAGGGGCCTGGCCCAGGTGCCAGGTTCGGCTGGTCGGCCAGCCTCCTTTGGAGAAAGCAGGCAAGCCGAGCCAGGCTTGCAGTGGCCCTGGCGTGACACCTGCCACCTCAGGCAGAGGGCCTCCCGCGTGCCCTCCATGGCGGGTTTCTCCCCGGAGCCGTGGCCTGGGCACTAGGAAGGCCGGGCCTCCCCGACTCCCGGGAGGAGGGGCTAGCCCAGTTGCGCCCTGGCCCCCAAACCCTCTGGTGCCATCTGCCTGTCTCGGCACTTCTGACTCCACAGAGCCTTTCCTACATCTGGGCTGCCTGCCGTGGCAAAGTGCAGGCGTGGGGTGAGGCCATGCCTTCTCTTTCCAGGAAAAAGTGAGCCCCTGGCCGAAGCAGCAGGCCCAGGCAGAGCCTTGAGCTTGAAGCCCAGTAGGTCTGTGGCCCTCAGGGCCAGAGCAATGCTTTCAAGGCAGGGAAGCGGCCTGCAAGCTGAGTGGGAGTGGGGGAGGGGAGGGAGACAGCTGAAGCCGAGTCCAGAAGGGCGGCGATGGAAGAGCTGCAGCTGGGTCAGAGCCTGGAGGGAGGGCGGGGCCTTCACTGAGGACCACCCCCCCCGAGGCCAGCCCTAGGCCCAGGCGGTCGCGCATGCGCCCTTGGCCTGTGCGGTGTGTGGGGGCTTGAACCCAAGCCCGCAGGGCTCCCGGAGCGGCCAGAGAAAGAAGGGCCCATGGAGAGGTAGGCGAGGTGGGCAGGGGGCGCCACCTTACTCTCCTCAGCTCCCTGAGGGAGAGAGAGAGAGACAGAGACAGAGAGAGAGATCCCTGACCTCTGAGTCTCTGCCTCCACCGCTGGCTGGTGCCAACTCACGCGCCATCCCACTTCCAGCCATCACCCCCACGCCTGCCCCGGGGCCAGCCCCACCACAGAGAGGCCGGTTGGTTCCTGCTCACCTCTGTGCCGTCCCTTCCCGACCTGACCCCAGTGCAGGGGATAAGCTTCAGACAAGTCTTTCCATGTCCCTCTGCATGACAATAGACTTCCTCCCCTCTCCCATTCCACAGGCCCACCCGGGACATCCACCTTTGTCATTAGCTCAGGAGAGGATGCAAGATGAGAATCTCTGCTATTGTGTGGGGAGACTCAGTTTCCCGGGTTTCCCCCATGGACACATGTTCTTCAGCTGGGTCTGATTTTCTCCAGACAAGCTGTCTTGGGAAGGATTTGGCCAGCCCTAAGAACCTGAAGGGAAAGGGCGGAGGGGGGTTCTCTCTCTGCCCCCGACAGCCCCGAGCTGGGTCGGTCCCTCAGACCTGGCCAGGGGCAGCCCATCCCCCGGCGCCCTTCCCCGGGGCATCCAAGGGCAGGCTCGGCGCCAGCCCCACCCCGCTCGCCACTGCCCGACCATCGTCCTCCCTCGGGGGGCCTGGGCGGGACAGGGACCCGGCTGTGGGAGGCCTCCAGATCTCAGGCCTGGCACACCGTTTACCAGGCTGCTTCCTCCTCTGACGGGGGCCCAGCACACGCCCCAGGAGACTTGGCAGCCGCCCCCAGGGCTCTATCCTCTGCAACTCGTCCCCTTGGAAGGGGCCTGGCCCAGGTGCCAGGTTCGGCTGGTCGGCCAGCCTCCTTTGGAGAAAGCAGGCAAGCCGAGCCAGGCTTGCAGTGGCCCTGGCGTGACACCTGCCACCTCAGGCAGAGGGCCTCCCGCGTGCCCTCCATGGCGGGTTTCTCCCCGGAGCCGTGGCCTGGGCACTAGGAAGGCCGGGCCTCCCCGACTCCCGGGAGGAGGGGCTAGCCCAGTTGCGCCCTGGCCCCCAAACCCTCTGGTGCCATCTGCCTGTCTCGGCACTTCTGACTCCACAGAGCCTTTCCTACATCTGGGCTGCCTGCCGTGGCAAAGTGCAGGCGTGGGGTGAGGCCATGCCTTCTCTTTCCAGGAAAAAGTGAGCCCCTGGCCGAAGCAGCAGGCCCAGGCAGAGCCTTGAGCTTGAAGCCCAGTAGGTCTGTGGCCCTCAGGGCCAGAGCAATGCTTTCAAGGCAGGGAAGCGGCCTGCAAGCTGAGTGGGAGTGGGGGAGGGGAGGGAGACAGCTGAAGCCGAGTCCAGAAGGGCGGCAATGGAAGAGCTGCAGCTGGGTCAGAGCCTGGAGTGAGGGCGGGGCCTTCACTGAGGACCACCCCCCCGAGGCCAGCCCTAGGCCCAGGCGGTCGCGCATGAGCCCTTGGCCTGTGCGGTGTGTGGGGGCTTGAACCCAAGCCCGCAGGGCTCCCGGAGCGGCCAGAGAAAGAAGGGCCCATGGAGAGGTAGGCGAGGTGGGCAGGGGGCGCCACCTTACTCTCCTCAGCTCCCTGAGGGAGAGAGAGAGAGACAGAGACAGAGAGAGAGATCCCTGACCTCTGAGTCTCTGCCTCCACCGCTGGCTGGTGCCAACTCACGCGCCATCCCACTTCCAGCCATCACCCCCACGCCTGCCCCGGGGCCAGCCCCACCACAGAGAGGCCGGTTGGTTCCTGCTCACCTCTGTGCCGTCCCTTCCCGACCTGACCCCAGTGCAGGGGATAAGCTTCAGACAAGTCTTTCCATGTCCCTCTGCATGACAATAGACTTCCTCCCCTCTCCCATTCCACAGGCCCACCCGGGACATCCACTTTTGTCATTAGCTCAGGAGAGGATGCAAGATGAGAATCTCTGCTATTGTGTGGGGAGACTCAGTTTCCCGGGTTTCCCCCATGGACACATGTTCTTCAGCTGGGTCTGATTTTCTCCAGACAAGCTGTCTTGGGAAGGATTTGGCCAGCCCTAAGAACCTGAAGGGAAAGGGCGGAGGGGGGTTCTCTCTCTGCCCCCGACAGCCCCGAGCTGGGTCGGTCCCTCAGACCTGGCCAGGGGCAGCCCATCCCCCGGCGCCCTTCCCCGGGGCATCCAAGGGCAGGCTCGGCGCCAGCCCCACCCCGCTCGCCACTGCCCGACCATCGTCCTCCCTCGGGGGGCCTGGGCGGGACAGGGACCCGGCTGTGGGAGGCCTCCAGATCTCAGGCCTGGCACACCGTTTACCAGGGTGCTTCCTCCTCTGACGGGGGCCCAGCACACGCCCCAGGAGACTTGGCAGCCGCCCCGAGGGCTCTATCCTCTGCAACTCGTCCCCTTGGAAGGGGCCTGGCCCAGGTGCCAGGTTCGGCTGGTCGGCCAGCCTCCTTTGGAGAAAGCAGGCAAGCCGAGCCAGGCTTGCAGTGGCCCTGGCGTGACACCTGCCACCTCAGGCAGAGGGCCTCCCGCGTGCCCTCCATGGCGGGTTTCTCCCCGGAGCCGTGGCCTGGGCACTAGGAAGGCCGGGCCTCCCCGACTCCCGGGAGGAGGGGCTAGCCCAGTTGCGCCCTGGCCCCCAAACCCTCTGGTGCCATCTGCCTGTCTCGGCACTTCTGACTCCACAGAGCCTTTCCTACATCTGGGCTGCCTGCCGTGGCAAAGTGCAGGCGTGGGGTGAGGCCATGCCTTCTCTTTCCAGGAAAAAGTGAGCCCCTGGCCGAAGCAGCAGGCCCAGGCAGAGCCTTGAGCTTGAAGCCCAGTAGGTCTGTGGCCCTCAGGGCCAGAGCAATGCTTTCAAGGCAGGGAAGGGGCCTGCAAGCTGAGTGGGAGTGGGGGAGGGGAGGGAGACAGCTGAAGCCGAGTCCAGAAGGGCGGCGATGGAAGAGCTGCAGCTGGGTCAGAGCCTGGAGGGAGGGCGGGGCCTTCACTGAGGACCCCTCCCCAAGCCAGCCCTAGGCCCAGGCGGTCGCGCATGCGCCCTTGGCCTGTGCGGTGTGTGGGGGCTTGAACCCAAGCCCGCAGGGCTCCCGGAGCGGCCAGAGAAAGAAGGGCCCATGGAGAGGTAGGCGAGGTGGGCAGGGGGCGCCACCTTACTCTCCTCAGCTCCCTGAGGGAGAGAGAGAGAGACAGAGACAGAGAGAGAGATCCCTGACCTCTGAGTCTCTGCCTCCACCATTGGCTGGTGCCAACTCACGCACCATCCCACTTCCAGCCATCACCCCCACGCCTGCCCCGGGGCCAGCCCCACCACAGAGAGGCCGGTTGGTTCCTGCTCACCTCTGTGCCGTCCCTTCCCGACCTGACCCCAGTGCAGGGGATAAGCTTCAGACAAGTCTTTCCATGTCCCTCTGCATGACAATAGACTTCCTCCCCTCTCCCATTCCACAGGCCCACCCGGGACATCCACCTTTGTCATTAGCTCAGGAGAGGATGCAAGATGAGAATCTCTGCTATTGTGTGGGGAGACTCAGTTTCCCGGGTTTCCCCCATGGACACATGTTCTTCAGCTGGGTCTGATTTTCTCCAGACAAGCTGTCTTGGGAAGGATTTGGCCAGCCCTAAGAACCTGAAGGGAAAGGGCGGAGGGGGGTTCTCTCTCTGCCCCCGACAGCCCCGAGCTGGGTCGGTCCCTCAGACCTGGCCAGGGGCAGCCCATCCCCCGGCGCCCTTCCCCGGGGCATCCAAGGGCAGGCTCGGCGCCAGCCCCACCCCGCTCGCCACTGCCCGACCATCGTCCTCCCTCGGGGGGCCTGGGCAGGACAGGGACCCGGCTGTGGGAGGCCTCCAGATCTCAGGCCTGGCACACCGTTTACCAGGCTGCTTCCTCCTCTGACGGGGGCCCAGCACACGCCCCAGGAGACTTGGCAGCCGCCCCCAGGGCTCTATCCTCTGGAACTCGTCCCCTTGGAAGGGGCCTGGCCCAGGTGCCAGGTTCGGCTGGTCGGCCAGCCTCCTTTGGAGAAAGCAGGCAAGCCGAGCCAGGCTTGCAGTGGCCCTGGCGTGACACCTGCCACCTCAGGCAGAGGGCCTCCCGCGTGCCCTCCATGGCGGGTTTCTCCCCGGAGCCGTGGCCTGGGCACTAGGAAGGCCGGGCCTCCCCGACTCCCGGGAGGAGGGGCTAGCCCAGTTGCGCCCTGGCCCCCAAACCCTCTGGTGCCATCTGCCTGTCTCGGCACTTCTGACTCCACAGAGCCTTTCCTACATCTGGGCTGCCTGCCGTGGCAAAGTGCAGGCGTGGGGTGAGGCCATGCCTTCTCTTTCCAGGAAAAAGTGAGCCCCTGGCCGAAGCAGCAGGCCCAGGCAGAGCCTTGAGCTTGAAGCCCAGTAGGTCTGTGGCCCTCAGGGCCAGAGCAATGCTTTCAAGGCAGGGAAGCGGCCTGCAAGCTGAGTGGGAGTGGGGGAGGGGAGGGAGACAGCTGAAGCCGAGTCCAGAAGGGCGGCGATGGAAGAGCTGCAGCTGGGTCAGAGCCTGGAGGGAGGGCGGGGCCTTCACTGAGGACCCCTCCCCCCCGAGGCCAGCCCTAGGCCCAGGCGGTCGCGCATGCGCCCTTGGCCAGTGCGGTGTGTGGGGGCTTGAACCCAAGCCCGCAGGGCTCCCGGAGCGGCCAGAGAAAGAAGGGCCCATGGAGAGGTAGGCGAGGTGGGCAGGGGGCGCCACCTTACTCTCCTCAGCTCCCTGAGGGAGAGAGAGAGAGACAGAGACTGAGAGAGAGATCCCTGACCTCTGAGTCTCTGCCTCCACCGCTGGCTGGTGCCAACTCACGCGCCATCCCACTTCCAGCCATCACCCCCACGCCTGCCCCGGGGCCAGCCCCACCACAGAGAGGCCGGTTGGTTCCTGCTCACCTCTGTGCCGTCCCTTCCCGACCTGACCCCAGTGCAGGGGATAAGCTTCAGACAAGTCTTTCCATGTCCCTCTGCATGACAATAGACTTCCTCCCCTCTCCCATTCCACAGGCCCACCCGGGACATCCACCTTTGTCATTGGCTCAGGAGAGGATGCAAGATGAGAATCTCTGCTATTGTGTGGGGAGACTCAGTTTCCCGGGTTTCCCCCATGGACACATGTTCTTCAGCTGGGTCTGATTTTCTCCAGACAAGCTGTCTTGGGAAGGATTTGGCCAGCCCTAAGAACCTGAAGGGAAAGGGCGGAGGGGGGTTCTCTCTCTGCCCCCGACAGCCCCGAGCTGGGTCGGTCCCTCAGACCTGGCCAGGGGCAGCCCATCCCCCGGCGCCCTTCCCCGGGGCATCCAAGGGCAGGCTCGGCGCCAGCCCCACCCCGCTCGCCACTGCCCGACCATCGTCCTCCCTCGGGGGGCCTGGGCGGGACAGGGACCCGGCTGTGGGAGGCCTCCAGATCTCAGGCCTGGCACACCGTTTACCAGGCTGCTTCCTCCTCTGACGGGGGCCCAGCACACGCCCCAGGAGACTTGGCAGCCGCCCCCAGGGCTCTATCCTCTGGAACTCGTCCCCTTGGAAGGGGCCTGGCCCAGGTGCCAGGTTCGGCTGGTCGGCCAGCCTCCTTTGGAGAAAGCAGGCAAGCCGAGCCAGGCTTGCAGTGGCCCTGGCGTGACACCTGCCACCTCAGGCAGAGGGCCTCCCGCGTGCCCTCCATGGCGGGTTTCTCCCCGGAGCCGTGGCCTGGGCACTAGGAAGGCCGGGCCTCCCCGACTCCCGGGAGGAGGGGCTAGCCCAGTTGCGCCCTGGCCCCCAAACCCTCTGGTGCCATCTGCCTGTCTCGGCACTTCTGACTCCACAGAGCCTTTCCTACATCTGGGCTGCCTGCCGTGGCAAAGTGCAGGCGTGGGGTGAGGCCATGGCTTTGTCTTTCCAGGAAAAAATGAGCCCCTGGCCGAAGCAGCAGGCCCAGGCAGAGCCTTGAGCTTGAAGCCCAGTAGGTCTGTGGCCCTCAGGGCCAGAGCAATGCTTTCAAGGCAGGGAAGCGGCCTGCAAGCTGAGTGGGAGTGGGGGAGGGGAGGGAGACAGCTGAAGCCGAGTCCAGAAGGGCGGCGATGGAAGAGCTGCAGCTGGGTCAGAGCCTGGAGGGAGGGCGGGGCCTTCACTGAGGACCCCCCCCCCCCCGAGGCCAGCCCTAGGCCCAGGCGGTCGCGCATGCGCCCTTGGCCTGTGCGGTGTGTGGGGGCTTGAACCCAAGCCCGCAGGGCTCCCGGAGCGGCCAGAGAAAGAAGGGCCCATGGAGAGGTAGGCGAGGTGGGCAGGGGGCGCCACCTTACTCTCCTCAGCTCCCTGAGGGAGAGAGAGAGAGACAGAGACAGAGAGAGAGATCCCTGACCTCTGAGTCTCTGCCTCCACCGCTGGCTGGTGCCAACTCACGCGCCATCCCACTTTCAGCCATCACCCCCACGCCTGCCCCGGGGCCAGCCCCACCACAGAGAGGCCGGTTGGTTCCTGCTCACCTCTGTGCCGTCCCTTCCCGACCTGACCCCAGTGCAGGGGATAAGCTTCAGACAAGTCTTTCCATGTCCCTCTGCATGACAATAGACTTCCTCCCCTCTCCCATTCCACAGGCCCACCCGGGACATCCACCTTGGTCATTGGCTCAGGAGAGGATGCAAGATGAGAATCTCTGCTATTGTGTGGGGAGACTCAGTTTCCCGGGTTTCCCCCATGGACACATGTTCTTCAGCTGGGTCTGATTTTCTCCAGACAAGCTGTCTTGGGAAGGATTTGGCCAGCCCTAAGAACCTGAAGGGAAAGGGCGGAGGGGGGTTCTCTCTCTGCCCCCGACAGCCCCGAGCTGGGTCGGTCCCTCAGACCTGGCCAGGGGCAGCCCATCCCCCGGCGCCCTTCCCCGGGGCATCTAAGGGCAGGCTCGGCGACAGCCCCACCCCGCTCGCCACTGCCCGACCATCGTCCTCCCTCGGGGGGCCTGGGCGGGACAGGGACCCGGCTGTGGGAGGCCTCCAGATCTCAGGCCTGGCACACCGTTTACCAGGCTGCTTCCTCCTCTGACGGGGGCCCAGCACACGCCCCAGGAGACTTGGCAGCCGCCCCCAGGGCTCTATCCTCTGGAACTCGTCCCCTTGGAAGGGGCCTGGCCCAGGTGCCAGGTTCGGCTGGTCGGCCAGCCTCCTTTGGAGAAAGCAGGCAAGCCGAGCCAGGCTTGCAGTGGCCCTGGCGTGACACCTGCCACCTCAGGCAGAGGGCCTCCCGCGTGCCCTCCATGGCGGGTTTCTCCCCGGAGCCGTGGCCTGGGCACTAGGAAGGCCGGGCCTCCCCGACTCCCGGGAGGAGGGGCTAGCCCAGTTGCGCCCTGGCCCCCAAACCCTCTGGTGCCATCTGCCTGTCTCGGCACTTCTGACTCCACAGAGCCTTTCCTACATCTGGGCTGCCTGCCGTGGCAAAGTGCAGGCGTGGGGTGAGGCCATGCCTTCTCTTTCCAGGAAAAAGTGAGCCCCTGGCCGAAGCAGCAGGCCCAGGCAGAGCCTTGAGCTTGAAGCCCAGTAGGTCTGTGGCCCTCAGGGCCAGAGCAATGCTTTCAAGGCAGGGAAGCGGCCTGCAAGCTGAGTGGGAGTGGGGGAGGGGAGGGAGACAGCTGAAGCCGAGTCCAGAAGGGCGGCGATGGAAGAGCTGCAGCTGGGTCAGAGCCTGGAGGGAGGGCGGGGCCTTCACTGAGGACCCCCCCCCCCGAGGCCAGCCCTAGGCCCAGGCGGTCGCGCATGCGCCCTTGGCCTGTGCGGTGTGTGGGGGCTTGAACCCAAGCCCGCAGGGCTCCCGGAGCGGCCAGAGAAAGAAGGGCCCATGGAGAGGTAGGCGAGGTGGGCAGGGGGCGCCACCTTACTCTCCTCAGCTCCCTGAGGGAGAGAGAGAGAGACAGAGACAGAGAGAGAGATCCCTGACCTCTGAGTCTCTGCCTCCACCGCTGGCTGGTGCCAACTCACGCGCCATCCCACTTCCAGCCATCACCCCCACGCCTGCCCCGGGGTCAGCCCCACCACAGAGAGGCCGGTTGGTTCCTGCTCACCTCTGTGCCGTCCCTTCCCGACCTGACCCCAGTGCAGGGGATAAGCTTCAGACAAGTCTTTCCATGTCCCTCTGCATGACAATAGACTTCCTCCCCTCTCCCATTCCACAGGCCCACCCGGGACATCCACCTTTGTCATTGGCTCAGGAGAGGATGCAAGATGAGAATCTCTGCTATTGTGTGGGGAGACTCAGTTTCCCGGGTTTCCCCCATGGACACATGTTCTTCAGCTGGGTCTGATTTTCTCCAGACAAGCTGTCTTGGGAAGGATTTGGCCAGCCCTAAGAACCTGAAGGGAAAGGGCGGAGGGGGGTTCTCTCTCTGCCCCCGACAGCCCCGAGCTGGGTCGGTCCCTCAGACCTGGCCAGGGGCAGCCCATCCCCCGGCGCCCTTCCCCGGGGCATCCAAGGGCAGGCTCGGCGCCAGCCCCACCCCGCTCGCCACTGCCCGACCATCGTCCTCCCTCGGGGGGCCTGGGCGGGACAGGGACCTGGCTGTGGGAGGCCTCCATATCTCAGGCCTGGCACACCGTTTACCAGGCTGCTTCCTCCTCTGACGGGGGCCCAGCACACGCCCCAGGAGACTTGGCAGCCGCCCCCAGGGCTCTATCCTCTGGAACTCGTCCCCTTGGAAGGGGCCTGGCCCAGGTGCCAGGTTCGGCTGGTCGGCCAGCCTCCTTTGGAGAAAGCAGGCAAGCCGAGCCAGGCTTGCAGTGGCCCTGGCGTGACACCTGCCACCTCAGGCAGAGGGCCTCCCGCGTGCCCTCCATGGCGGGTTTCTCCCCGGAGCCGTGGCCTGGGCACTAGGAAGGCCGGGCCTCCCCGACTCCCGGGAGGAGGGGCTAGCCCAGTTGCGCCCTGGCCCCCAAACCCTCTGGTGCCATCTGCCTGTCTCGGCACTTCTGACTCCACAGAGCCTTTCCTACATCTGGGCTGCCTGCCGTGGCAAAGTGCAGGCGTGGGGTGAGGCCATGGCTTTGTCTTTCCAGTAAAAAATGAGCCCCTGGCCGAAGCAGCAGGCCCAGGCAGAGCCTTGAGCTTGAAGCCCAGTAGGTCTGTGGCCCTCAGGGCCAGAGCAATGCTTTCAAGGCAGGGAAGCGGCCTGCAAGCTGAGTGGGAGTGGGGGAGGGGAGGGAGACAGCTGAAGCCGAGTCCAGAAGGGCGGCGATGGAAGAGCTGCAGCTGGGTCAGAGCCTGGAGGGAGGGCGGGGCCTTCACTGAGGACCCCCCCGCCCCCCGAGGCCAGCCCTAGGCCCCGGCGGTCGCGCATGCGCCCTTGGCCTGTGCGGTGTGTGGGGGCTTGAACCCAAGCCCGCAGGGCTCCCGGAGCGGCCAGAGAAAGAAGGGCCCATGGAGAGGTAGGCGAGGTGGGCAGGGTGTGCCACCTCTGACCCCCGGCTAAGGGTCTCACGCGTGCCCTCCATGGTGGATTTCTCCCTGGGGCCTTAGCCTGAGCACTAGGAAGGCCATGCCTCCCCGACTCCCTAGAGGAGGGTCTTGCCCAGTTTGGCCATTGTCACACTGGCCACATTTCTGACCTTCCCTAGTCAAACTCACTTCTTTCTGTGAATCCCTGCACCAGGGCGCCTTCTCCTTGTCACACTAACTGTTCCCAGACCTAGGCAGGGGTGCTAACACTTGTCATTCTGGTCACAGCAAAGTTCTGAAATGCCTCAGGGATGCCTTTCAGAAGCACCTAGCACAGTCTCTACCATCACCGATCTCCCATCAGAAGAACATTACATGTTTTGCGCATCCTTCCTCCCATAGAGATAAAATGAGTGCATGAGGAAGAGCTGTCTGCTTTGTCGGAAGCTGAGGCAACTCCTTCTGGTAATACCAGGCACACGACTGTCTCTTCCAGGCCAAATTTTTCCCACCACGAGTCCATTGTTTAAGGAAACTTTCATTTCCTCTCTTTCATGGGTCTGGTTTCCCCCAAGAACACAGTGAACCATCCCCTCGCCCTGTGCTGCATCACCATAATCCCACAGCCCGAAGATATGCACAAAGTTAAATCACCACCATATCCTGAATTCAGGCACTGCTGAGACCTTCCCATCAATGTTGTCATTCAATGGTGACTCCTGAGGACACCTTTCCCCTGAGACCCAATCCCAACCTGTCCTCAGCTTCTTACAGTAACACCGAAATTTCCTCAGAATTCTCCCAACCTGGGCAAGAAACATTCTGAAATGTTCTCTGTATTAATTTTCAGGGACTGGGGACATTGGTAGATGTAATTTGAGTGTGTATGTGCAGTAGTTTCTACGCAGGTATCCTGTTTTTCAGACACATATAAAATAGTGTGGCTACTCAATGCACCAAGAAAATGGATAACTGATCAAATTTTTTCATGATGTGAAGTCTTTAGAGAGTAAATGTCACCGTTAAGAGCGCAGACTATGGAGCTAACTCCTCATGTCCAAATTCCAGCTGCATCCCTTACTAGGTATTTGTATTGGCAGAGTTATTTACCTGATTGGTGCCTCAGTTTCTTCATCTCTCAGTTGGCAATAATGATCAGCATACCTATTTTGTAGGTTTATGGAGAGTATTAAAGGAGTTAATGTTTGAAAAATGCTTGGAACACCTAGTGTATTGCCAGTGCTGTACCTATATATTAGAAATAAAATTTAGAAATTCTTCTGACACTGCCTGTGAGCCCCAGAGTGTGAGACTGTTGCCTGGATGTATGTAGAAAGCACTCCATGACATACGATGAATAAATGAGTGAACAACATTGGCGAACGCATTACCAATGTCACCTATGTCACCCTACAGGCATTCCCAAGCTGAACCACATGCAGACATTCCTGCTCTGTCCTGCATCACATTCCCTGGGGGAATCACTGGGGCTTCTTAGACCCTAGTAACCGTGCCCATTAAAGGTTCTTTTCTGTCAGCAAACCCCAGTCTTTGTCCAATTGCTGCAGCTCACAGGGTCTGCACTCTGATCCTTGTCTTCACTCGAGGGAGACGTGCCATCCCCAGAGCTGGGCACACGCAGAGGCTGAACCTTGGAGAAAATGATTCCCTGGCCCTGGGGCAGGTAGAAGAGCGCAGGGACAGAGTGGGATTTGGGGAAAATCCTCCAGGTGTTTTCAGAAGGGATGGAGGCAGGGGATGTGTCAGCAAGAACTGGTCTGGTTGGTGGGCCTTGGTGGTTAAATAGTAGGGGCGCTGAGAAATTTCATAGGTTCTAGCATAATACAATCAATATAATGGTCATGAAATCAGAATCAGCCTAATTAAGGCCAAGTTAACCCAATGTCAGCTGTTCCCTGACTCTCTAATCCAGTAGTGACTTATAATAAGGGTATTAGTGTTCTATCATCTCCTTTTCATTGATTGGCTAGAGTAATTATTCTTTACATAGCCTGTCTGTTTTTACATAGTAAAGAAAAAGTGAGTTTTAAAACAACTCTCCTTGGAAAAGTCTCCCTAACATATTGAATTAATAACAGAAGCCACGACAGGAAATTCACCACATATCTTGAGCTTTGGTCTCTGGTTTTAGATCTTCCTAACTGGTAAATTACCTTGACTTCTGCCTTCTTTCTTGAGATTAGTGCATTTAGGACTAAGTAGGAGTGCAACCTCATGCCATGTGAGAAGTGGTGACTCTGGGAAGAGGTTTGTTTCATTCTGTCAGTGTGTGTGTGTGTGTGTGTGTGTGTGTATGACAGTTTTTGCTGCATCTTGCACTGTGGGCCAGTGTAGACTCCTTTTCTAGGGAAAAAATTTCCCTAACCACTTTCTCCGGACTTTCTTTTCACTGGTGGCTTCCTCGGCACTGTCCAATAGTAACATTAAGCACTCTATATTATAGAATTTAATTTTTTTCTTCATAGCCACATTTTAAAAAATGAAAGCAAACAGGTGAAGCTAATTTTAATAGTATATTTTAACCCACTAGAACCAAGATATCATCAATGTGGGTGCAGTCTATACAAAAATTAATAATGAGAAAGTTTACCTTTTTTTCCTGGGCTTCATAAATCCAGTGTGTACTTCCCACTCTCAGCACAATCTCCATTTGGAAGTTGAGTTTTTTCATACATTCTCTGTACTGAGATTTAATGTTCACAGTCGTCAAATAAGAGTCACTAGGAGTGGGGTGGATGATAATTTCACTACTGATTTAAGCTCTAATGGAGCTATGAACACCAAGTGGTCAATGGGTTAATCAAATGAATAGTCATATAGTACAGAAGAATGGTACCATTTGGGATTTAGAAAAAGACTGGGGACCGTGTGTCCTGACAGGGGGCACCAGGGCTTTTCTTGTTGAGAGTGACAAGGACAAAAAGAGAATAAAGTCATACTCATAAGTGTCTAACAACATGAGGGAGAAGAAATGACCTGCCGTAGTCCTGAGTTTTGACCTCGAGCTTTCTGTTCTTTACCCAAATCTCTTTGATGATGTCCCAGGACACAGGTCAGATTAATCCCCACAGGGAAAGAGGGAGGGTAGAAGTACAAGGCATCTGACATAATTGTCCTGGGAAAGCAGGCTTCATTTATCACTCTGATCCACATTCACAATTTATTTTTATAGGGTAAGAGGAAAAGAAGTATGAGGGTCAAATCATCACAGAGGAAGCGACATGATTGTGGAAACCAATCCAACCCAAAGCCTGGTTTGAGCATCTCCATCCCTTTGAGGATGTCCAGTTACATATTCAAGAGGCCAGTTACTAGAATCACATCCTATCCTGGCAAAGAGGTCAGATGCCATCAATGGGAGGAAACGTCGGAGCAACCCCAACAACTCTGCTGGCAGAAGGAAAGGAGATCTTTCCTGTATCTCCAGGCCTGCAGAGTGCAGGAGAACTGTTAAGTCCTTTGGACCTTGCCAAAGCCCTGCTGAGTCTTGCACCTAGTTGCACAGATGCATCCCTGCCAGGTGTGTTCACAGGTGGTCTGAACTCCAGCCCCATGTCCACCCCTGCCTGGTCTTCAGATTCAGCAGAGACGATCCCAGGAGCTGGTCTGTACATCCCACAGCTCCTTTGCAAACAACTTCTGGTGACTGAGGAGGATATCAGGAAACAGGAAAAAAAAAAGTGAAGACGGCAAGAGAGAGACTGGCGGTAGCACTGAGGCAGAGAGACTCGCTAGCGAGGGAGGGAGAGTGAGGGGCCAAGAAGGACGTCCCGACAAACACGATGAAGAAAAGACAAGACGGTGCAGATGACATGGAGCTCACACTACATTAATGCCTCTGCAGGGCTCCTGATGTCTTCTTGCTTTGAGCTCTTGAGACTTTAGTATATACCAATAGTTTTCTTTTCTTTGATTCCTTTGCATGACAGAGAAGATACAGACAGTGATCCTTCTGAGGTGAGAGATTGGGTTTCAGGTGAGGAGAGAAAGGAGAGCTTTTCTTCTCATTTTGTTCTCTCATTTTCCTTTCCTGAGTGTTATGCATTTGTATTTTAAGATCAACAGAGAGTTATTACAGTCAGGGGATTCTTTAGAGTTTTGCCCTCACAGTCACAGAGAAAACCTACCTAGTCCAAATGGATTGTCCTTTTTGTGTAATATTCCAATAGATTCCAACATATTTCACTAAAGAGCTGTTATATCTGTCTTCTCAAAAAAGACACCTACTTCTGGGTCTCTATTTTTCTGGTATTTGTTGCATGTTGAATCACAGTTGCATATAATGAAATACTGGATTGTCCCTTTTTTTAGATTTATATGTGTTGGAAATTTGATTCATGAAAATTGATATGCCATTGTGGTATCATGCTCTCAGGAGAATGACTGTTTTCAGCATCACAAGTCTCACAATAAGCCAGTGTGTTGGGATTTGTCTATTTGCCTGATCGAGTACGTTGCACTCTTCAAATCCTCTTTATCATTACTTACTTTTGTCCCACAGATTTATCAGTTTCTGAGAACAATGTGTTAAACAATAATAGAGTATCTTAGTACTTATATCTTCCATAAAAAATGAGTTATTTTTTAGCTAAATCTTCTCTCCTCTATTCTTCCATGTGGTAATCATCTGGAATTTTGGTGCGAATGTGTTTTTAATGTCTTGTTTTAAAACTAATACTAAATTAGACAGACTGTTTTTTCCTTTCCTCGTGACTCCTGTTATGTTTTCCTGGGTTCACATTTCTTCTTCCTGATGTACATTCTTTACCAGTTCTTTCACTGCAGGCCTGTGGGAGGTCAACTTTGAGTCTGTTTGTATGTCAGATAACGTCTTTCTTTCTTTGACACATAGTTTGAATAGGCATTTAATTTAGCTTTGGAGTAATTTTTTTCCTTCTTTGTCAAGTTATTTAATATTTCTGAGCCTCCATATCTTTAGCTTAAAATGGGAATAAAACCCTAAAAATGGTGACTGTAACTGAGATAATACACGCAGAGCATGCCAGTCATGTTGCTTAGCAGAAATTAAATAATCAATAATGATTATTATTAATCATTATAATGATATTATTATAATAATGTAATATATAATAATATATTAATGTATAATAATAATTATACGTTAATTTATAATTATAATGTACAGTGTATAATGTAGGCAATGTATAATAATAATATATTAATATTATTAATCATTATAATCCTCAGAGTGTGCATTCTCAGAGAATCACTGCTTAAGATTGAGAATATGAAGCTCACACACAAAAAGTCTGAGAGAGTGGCATGACCATGACTTTAATTCTCAGCCCTTGGGTATCTTCAGCTGTGGTCATCTGCACAGTGTGTGCAGATAATGTAATCTGTTCCCACAGACCCACAGCAGAACAGCGCAGCCTGCCTCATGCTTGGGATGCTCTGGGCTGCTTTTTGGGGAGCCTCTGCTGTGAGGCTAGTTGGACTCTGTACAGAGAAAGATGAAAAAAGACTCTTTCTTTTCCCTCAGATTTCTCCCCCCGAGTTTTATTCACTTTTACATCCAGAGCAGATACTCTCTTCCCAGAGCCTTGGTGTTACTCTGGGATTCAGGCTTCCCAGACACCTAGTCATTTCAGCTCCCAAGGCCCAAGGTGACTGCAGAGTCATGTCTCACCCACTCCTCCCATCTTGGCCTGTTTCCCGTCATGGAGGACCCATGAGTGGGGAGAGGAGCCATCGAGGGAGATTGATCTGGAAGTCCTGGTGAATCTGAGCTTCAGAGAATGAAGCAGAAAAGGGGAACTTGAGACTGCCAGGCCTTCAGTGGGGGAGGAATATGGAGGAACCGAGAGGGGTGTGATGGCTGCACAGAGTCAAGGGGAGGGATGTTCCAAAGTTTCCTAAGAGAAGGGAAACCTTGCACTGAAGTGGAGATTCGATTTTACATGATGGCAATGTCTGTGCTGGTTTCACCAATTCTGGTGTCCCTGAGGGATGAACTGGTGTGACACCACAGGACAGAAGTTGCAGTCACTTTCAGGACTTAAAGAAGGTGAAATCTTTCAGCTTAGGCCCCTGTGAGCCAGTCAGGGGCCAAGTCTAGAAAGGCTTGGAGCCTGAGTCTATCCAATGTGGTTTCATTCTGTTCCAGCCAAGCTCCTCTGGACCCAAGCTGGGAAAAGGGGACCTCAGATCTAGTCAGATCTAGTCATTGCAGCTTCCATAGTTCGCCATGAGGCAGGTAATAGCCCAGGCGCCGTCACTGGACCTCATAGTCGCCCTCCTTCTTCCGCTGGCAGACAGTGACTTGTGAGGTGAGGAGAGCACATCAGAATGTTCCAGTCAGTTGCCCAGTATGGGAGACTCCAGGGGAAGGAGATGTCAAAGTCACAGAGACCCGATGTCTCCTGTGTCTCCCTCTTCCTTTTGTCCACTTAATTTTCACCCTCAGTCCTTCTTTTCCTTCCCTTTTCCCTCTCTTGGCTCTCTCTTCCTCTCTTTCCCCTACATGTTCTAACTTAATTGAGGTATTAACGACATACAATTAACTGCATACATTTAAAGTGAACAATTTGATACATTTTGATTATAACTTAGTCAACCAACACCACAATCAAGAAAAGGAATGCCCATCCTCCCCAAATTTCCTCATGCTCATTTTAATTCCTCCTTTCCTGCCGTTTGCAAACACATTCTCATTCCCAGGCAACCAGTGATCCGGTATATGTCCCTATAGATTTTCCTGTATTTTCCAAGAATTTTTATAAATGGGATAATATACTATGTACTCATTTTTTTACTGGCTTCTTTCACTCAGCATAATTATTCTGAGATTTATGCTTGTCACTGCATGTACTATGAATTCATTCCTATCCCCATCCCTTCCCTGGCAGCACTGTGCACACACCCGAGCACTTCCCAGGTTGGCATGAGAGCCAATAGTACTGCTTCATCCCCAAAAGTAGGAAGGCGCCTTGGTGCAACTCTGGGAGGGGTTGGCAGCAGCCCTGGACCCACGCATGAATGCTTTCCTGGATGGTTGGAAAGCCCACCGTGCCACTGGAGTCCCAATGATTGGCCAATGCTCAGAACTCTTGAAGAAGACCCACCCACTAAGCACAGAGGCTGGCATGAGCATAAGAAAAGGCAGCAGCAGATATATGTGCACATGCAAATGCTTTCCCAGATGGCACAAATACCCATAGTAGTGCTGTGGTCACACAACTGGGTACGTGCCTCCGTGTGGCGGCAACTCTGAGCCCAGTGTGAATGCTTTCTCAGCGGGTAGGAACACCCACGGTACCCATGCAACTTCCAGCATATGGGGTGGGATCAGAAACACAGCTCATGCTTCCCCCACAGTGGTAGCAGGTGGAATCTGTGACCTGATACTACCACAAATATGCAGGCAAAAGATTAGTTCATCAAACACCATCAGAAACTACAGTAAAAATTCAAAGCAGAAGGAAATGACAAGTCTCCAGAAACCAACCTTGAAGTCACAGAAATTTACAATCTAAATGACAGAGAATTCAAAATAACTGTCATAAAGAAACTCACCAAGTTTCAAGAATGTTCAGACAGTTCGATGAACTCAAAATAAAATTAATGAGGAAAAGGAATACTTCAGCAAAAAGAATGAAACTATTAAAAAAAAAGCAGAAATTCTGGATATGAAGAACATAATTAATGAGATAAAAAAGAATCTAGAATCCTTAAAAAATAGATCTGATGTTATGGATGAAAGAATTAGTGATTTAGAGGATAGAAATATAGAAATGCTTCCAATGGACGAAGAGAGAGGACTCAGATTTTTAAAAAATGAAGGAATTCTTGGAGAAATATATGACTCAATTATAAAAGCAGCCTAAGAATTATACGTATTCCAGAGGGAGAAAAGAGGGAGAAAGGAGCAGAGAGCTTGTTCAAAGAATAATAGCTGAGAACTTCCCAAATCTGGGGAAGAACCGGACTTACAAATACATGAAGCCAACAGAATGCCTAATTACATCAATGCTAAAAGACTTTCTCCAAGGCATATAATAGTAAAATTGGCAAAAGCCAATGGCAAAGAAAAAAAATTAAGGGAAGCAAGACAGAAGAAAATAACCTAAAAATGAACCCCTATCAGGCTTTCAGCATGTTTCTTGGTAGAAACTTTACAGGCAAGGAAAGAATGGAATGATATATTAAAAATACTGAAAGACAAAAACTTTCAGCCAAGAATATTCTATCCAGTGAAACGATCCTTATGATACAATGGAGAAATAAAAGTTTTCCCAGATAAACAAAGGCTGAGGGAGTTCATCGCCACTAGATCTCCCATACAAGCAATGATCAAGAACGCCCTCATACCTGAAACAAAAAGAAGGCAAATGTCTACAAAGCTTTGAGCAAAGAGATAAATAGACAGACAAAATCAGAAAGCTACAGCTCTGCTTCACAACAGGGTAGCAAATACTTAATTATAACTTAAAAGAAGAAGGGAAGGAAAGCATCAAAAGTAACTATAAACACTTCAGCTTAGTCACAAATGCACAACACAAAAATAAATAACTTGTGACAACAATAACTCAGAAGGAGAAGAGGAAAGGGATGGAACCTGCTTAGACTAATGGAGATAAGAGTCTCTCAGAAGATGGACTATGTCATCTATGAGATCTTCATACAAACCTCACAGTAACCAGCAAACAAAAAGTCAGAGCAGAGCCATAGATCATAAAAAAAGATAAAACCTCCACAGAAAACCCCCAAAATGAAATGGTAGTCAGAAACACAAAGGAAGAGAAACAATGGAAATATAGATTAGGTGGGATTAAGCCCTCATGTATCAATAATCATTCTAAATGTAAATCGATTGAATTCTCCAATCAACAGACACAGAGTGGTGGGGTGGATTAGAAAACAAGACCCAACAATACGCTGCCTCCAGGAAACACATCTGAGCACAAAAAACAAACAGGCTCAGAATGAATGGATGGGAGACAATACTGCAAGCAAATGGCAAATAAAAGAAAGTAGGTGTTTCCATACTTATATCAGACAAAGCAGACTTCAAGATAAAAAAAGACTATGAGAGACAAAGAGGGGCAGTATATAATGATAAAGGGGACTTTCCACTTAGAGGACATAACACTTATAAAGATATATGCACCTAACACAGCAGCACAAAAGAATATAAAGCAACTATCAATAGACCTAAAGGGAGAAATTAACAGCAACACAATAATAGCAGGGGACCTGAACAACCCACTTACATCTATGGATAGATCATGCAGAGAACGGCAACAAGTAAATAGTGGAATTAAATGAAACATATGATCAGATGAACTTAATTGATATATAGAGAGCATACCCTCCCAAAACAGCAGAATACACATTCTTCTTAAGTGCACATGGAACCTTCTCAAAGATATACCATATGTTGTGAAACAAGGCAAGCCTGAATAAATTTAAGATTGAAATCATATCAAGCTTCTTTTCTGACCATAATGCTATGACACTAGAAATCAACTACAAGAAAAAAGATGGGGAAGTCACAAATATGTGGAGACTAAAGAACACACGACTGAAGAACCATTGGATCAATGAACAAATCAAAGGAGAAATCAAAAAATACCTGAAGACAAAGGAAAATGAAAAGACAACCAAACAACTCTTATGGGATGCAGCAAAAGCAGTTCTAAGAATGAAATTCATAGCAATGCAAGCGCACCTCAACAAACAAGAAAAATACCAAATAAGTAACCTTAAACTACACCTAATAGAACCAGAAAATGAAGAACAAATGAAGCCCAAAGTCAGCAGAATGAAGGAAATAATAAAAATTAGAGCAGAAATAAATGAATTAGAGACTAAAAAAACAGTAGAAAGGATCAATGAAACAAAGAGCTGGTTCTTTGAGAAGACTGAAACAAAATTGACAGACCCTTAGCCAGACTCACTAAGAAAAAAAGAGAGAAGCCTCAAAGACCTAAAATTAGAAATTAAAGAGGAGAAATTACAACAGATACCACAGAAATCAAAAGGACAATAAGAGATGGGCCGGCCCCGTGGCTTGGTGGTTAAGTGCACGCGCTCCGATGCTGGCGGCCCGGGTTCGGATCCTGGGCACACACCGAGGCACCACTTCTCCGTCCATCCTGAGGCTGAGTCCCGCATACAGCAACTAGAAGGATGTGCAGCTATGACATACGACTATCTACTGGGGCTTTGGGGGAAAAAATAAATAAATAAAATCTTTAAAAAAAAAAATTGTTTGGGCCGGCCCCATGGCTTAGCGGTTAAGTGCGTGCACTCCGTTGCTGGCGGCCAGGGTTCGGATCCCGGGTATGCACCGATGCACCGCTGCTGAGGCAGCGTCCCACATACAGCAACTAGATGGATGTGCAGTTATGACATACAACTATCTACTGGGGCTTTGGGGGGAAAAAATAAATAAATAAAATCTTTATTAAAAAAATAATAAAATAAAAAGGACAATAAGAGAATACACTGAACAATTTACATGCCACCAATTTCGATAACCTAAAAGAAATAGATAAATTCTTAGATTCTTACAACCTCCCAAAACTGAATCAAGAAGAAATAGAGAAAATGAACAGACCAATCACAAGTAAAGAGATCAAAATGGTCATCAAAACCCTCCCAAAAAAACAGAAGTCCAGGACCAGATGGCTTCTCTGGAGAATTCTACCAAATATTCAAACAAGATTTAATACCTATGCTTCTCAAACTATTCCAAACAGTTGAAGAAGATGGAACACTTCCTAATTCATTCTATGAGGCCAACATCACTCTGACAGCAAAAGCAGGCAAGGACAGCACAAAGAAGGAATATTACAGGCCAATATTACTGATGAACACAGATGCAAAAATCCTCAACTAAATATCAGCAAATCGAACACAGCAGTATATTAAAAAGATCATATACCATGATCAAGTGGAATTTATACCAGAGATGCAGGGATGGGTCAACATCCGCAAATCAATCAATGTGATACACCATATTAAGAAAATGAGGAATAAAAATCACATGATCCTCTCCACAGATGCAGAGAAAGGATTTGACAAGATCCAACATCCATTTATGATAAAAACTCTCAATAAAATAGGTATAGAAGGAACGTACCTCCACACAATAAAGACCATATATCACAAACCCACAGCCAACATCATACTTAATGGCGAAAAACTTAAAGCCATTCCTCTGAGAACAGGAAGAAGACAAAGGTGCCCACTCTCGCCACTCGCATTCAACATAGTACTGGAGGTTTTGGCCAGAGCAATTAGACTGGAAAAAGAAATAAAAGGAATCCCAATTGGAAAAGAAAAAATGAAACTCTTGCTGTTTGCAGATGACATGATTGTAAATATAGAAAACCCTGAAGAATCCATCAGAAAACTATTAGAAATAATCAACAACTACAGCAAAGTTGCAGCGTACAAAATCAACTTACAAAAAGCAGTTGCATTTCTATACCCTAACAATGAACTAACAGAAAGAGAACTCAAGAATACAATCCCATTTACAACTGCAACAAAAAGAAAAAAGTGTCTAGGGATAAATTTAACCAAAGAGGTTAAAGACCTATACAATGAAAACTATAAGACATTATTGAAAGAAATCAATGATGACCTGAAGTAATGGGAAGATATTCCATGCACATGGATTGGAAGAATAAACACAGTTAAAATGTCCATATTACCTAAAGTAATCTACAGATTCAAAGCAATCCCAATCAGAATCCCAATGACATTCTTCATAGAAACAGAACACAGAATCCTAAAATATATATGGAATAACAAAAGACCTCAAATAGACAAAGAAATCCTGAGAAGAAAGAACAAAGCTGGTGGCATCACAATCCTAACTTGAAAATATATTACATAGCTATAGTAATCAAAATGGCACAGTACTGGCACAAAAACAGACTCATAGATCAATGGAGCAGAACTGAAAGCCCAGAAAAAAAAACCACACATCTGTGGTCAGTTAATCTCTGACAAAGGAGCCAAGATCATACAATGGAGAAAGGAAAGTCTCTTCAATAAATGCTGTTGGGAAAACTGGACAGCCACATGCAAATGAATGAAAGTAGATCATTATCTTCTACCATACACAAAAATTAACTCGAAATGGATAAAAGACTTGAATCTAACACTTGAAACCATAAAACTCCTAGAAGCAAATATACGCAGTACAGTCTTTGACATCGGTCTTAGCAGCATCTTTTCCAATACCATGTCTACTCAGGCAAGGGAAAGAAAAGAAAAAATATACAAATGGGACTACATGGGAGTAAAAGCCTTCTGCAAGGCAAAGGAAATGATGAACAAAACGAAAAGACAGGGCCGGCCCCGTGGCTTAGTGGTTAAGTGCGCGTGCTCCGCTACTGGCAGCCCAGGTTCGGTTCCCAGATGCGCATAGACGCACCTCTTGTCCGGCCATGCTGAGGCCGCATCCCACATACATCAACTACAAGGATCTACAACTATGACATACAACCATCAACCGGGACTTTGGGGAAAAAAAAAAGGAGGAGGATTGGCAATAGATGTTAGCTCAGAGCCGGTCTTCCTCAGAAAAAAAGTGGAGGATTAGCACGGATGTTAGCTCAGGGCTGATCTTCCTCACAAAAAAAAAAAAAAGGAAAAGACAACCCACCAACTGGGATAAAATATTTGCAAATCATATATCTGACAAGGGGTTAATCTCCAAAATATATAAACAACTCATACAACCCAACAACAAAAAAACAGATAATCCAATCTAAAAATGGGCAGAGGATATGAACAGACATTTTTCCAAAGAAGATATACAAAAGGTCAACAGACACATGAAAAGATGTATAACATCACTAATTGTTAGGGATATTCAAATCAAAACTACAATGAGAGATCACCTTACACCTGTCAGAATGGCTATAATTCCCAAGACAAAAAATAACAAATGTTGGAGAGGATAAGGAGAAAAGGGCACCCTCACACACTGCTGGTGGGAATGCAAACTGGTGCAGCCACCAGGGAAAACAGTATGGAGATTTCTCAAAAACTTAAAAATAGAAATAGTATACCTTTCAGCTATCCCACTACTGGGTATTTATCCAAAGAAATTGAAATCAACAATTCAAAGAGATTTATGCACCCCTGTGTTCACTGCGGCATTATTTACAATAGCCAAGACATGGAAGCAACCCAAGTGCCCTGCTACAGATGAATAGATAAAGAAGATGTGGTATATATACAATGGAATACTACTAAGCCAGAAAAAAAAGACAAGATCATCCTGTATGCAACAACCTGGATGGACCTTGAGGGTATGAAGTTAAATGAAATAAGCCAGACAAAGACAAATATGCCTGATTTCACTCATATGTAGAAGATAAACATACACAGGGATAAAGAGAACAGATTAGTGCTTACCAGAGGGGCTGGGGGCTGGGGCTGGGGGTTGTGTGAAAGAGTTAAAGGGGCACATATGCATGGTGATGGATAAAAGTTAGACTACTGGTGGTGAGTAGGATGCAGTCTATACAGAAATTCACAGATAATAATGAACACCCGAAATTACACAATGTTAAAACCCTTTATAATTTCAATAAAATAATTAAAAAAGAAAAAAAATAATTCATTCTTTTTTATGGTTGAATAGTATTCCACTGTGGGGATATACCACACTTTGTGTATCCGTTCACCAGTAGATGGACATTTGGGTTGTTTTCCGTTTTTGTCTACTATAAATTGGTTGTTATCAACATGTGTGTACAAGTCTGTGTATAGACATACGGGTTTATTTCCCTTGGATGGATTCCTAGGGGAGGAATGGCTGGGTAGACGTATATAATTATTAAAGATGCATCCAAGCTATTTTTCACCAGCACTCGATGAGAGTTTCAGTGACTTGACATCTTCAACAACACTTGCTATAGTCAGTTTTTTTAATTATAGCCATTCTCAAGTATGGTGGAATCTCATGATGACTGTCATTTACATTTCCCCAATGACTCATGTAGTGAAGGAGAAGGCAAGCCACACACAGACTGGGAGAAAACATCTGCAAAACATATCCCTAGAAAAGGATGTGTATTTTTAATATATAAAGAGGTCTTACAACCCAATAGTAAGAAGACAAGCAACACGTCATGGCTTACCAGCAGACAGCAGATCAGGCCTGTGATGAGCACCAGGATTCCCGCCAAACAGCTGAGGATGAGGGCCCAGACAGGGTGGTCTGGGGAGACATGTGCTGGGGTGAGCCACCTCCTGTCATCGCCCCAAGGCTCCTGCTGACCCCACTGTGCCTCAACCATCCTTGACAAGGGTTGGCCAACTCTCCTCATCATCCAAGATGCTGTGCGCATGGTTCTCTTAGATGAGGCACAGCATCAAGATGCTCGCCCCCTACCGTGGGCTGGGGCTTCCTGCAGGTTTACCAGGCTTATCAGTCAAGGTGTCATCTCTATTGGGAGAATATTCTGGAAATGAATGAAATGGAGAAGGCATGTGAATGTGTTTCACTCTTTTTAATTAAACTTTTTAGACGCAGAAAAATAAACGGAACAGTCTCATAAACATCCATCATCTAATTTAACCATGTATATTCCATCTAATTAAAACAATGTTTCATCAATGTATAAACTATTAACACTTGCCACCCTTGATTCCTACCATGTTTTCAATGAAATATTAAAGTCAAGTAGACATCATGATGTTTCAACCCATTTTAGTTTCCATCTCTAAAAAGTGAGCACACTTTGCTACAAAATCCAAGACCATTATCACAGAACAAAAATGTAATAAATTAAACCAAATTCATACCTCTGGGCACAGAGGACTGAATTTGGGCTGGACTTTCTTATGACGGCCGGGGGGAGAATGGGTCATCACAGTTGGCAAGCCTATGGGATCTCTCTAAATTTGTAAATTCCCACTCAAAAGTGTTCTTCCGTGCCTAGAAACACATTCATCCCCTTCTCCTTTATCTATTTGCTTAATATTAATTTTCTAGGATTAAGCTACAATGTAATATCCTGCAGGAAGTCTTCTCTGATTTCCACCTGCAAGTATGAGTTTGTTCACATCAAATAATTGATAAATTTCAATTCTCTACTCTTGTTATTGCCAGCTACAACATAAACT
Source organism: Diceros bicornis minor (assembly GCF_020826845.1). Taxonomy (NCBI): domain Eukaryota; kingdom Metazoa; phylum Chordata; class Mammalia; order Perissodactyla; family Rhinocerotidae; genus Diceros; species Diceros bicornis. The sequence goes on along the minus strand of NC_080770.1, from coordinate 40,871,012 downwards.
CCAGGAGGGTAGGACACACAGCACCCAGTGGGCATGGGGGGAGGGGTGCAGGTCCCCCTACTTGTACCTCTATCCAGACAACCTCTTAGAGGTGTGCTGTCTGATATGCAGCAGCAACAAGTCTCTTTTTAAATTAACATTAATTTTAGTTACATAAAATACAAATTCTAGTACCTCAGTAACATTAAATATCAGTAACAATAAAGACCAGTCACAATACCATCCTTCGAGGACTCAACAGCCACATGCAGCTATGCACTGGACAGCACAGATAGAACATTCCACCACTGCAGAAAGTTCCAGCGCCTTGGTGCTCATCTAGAGTGGGACTTGGCAAACTATATCCTGTGGATCAGGAACCACATGACCCCCAAACCAGTAAGTCTGCTTCACACACAGCTGGAGTCCCTCACTGACCATCTGGCCCAGTGGCTCTCAGTGCAGAGATAAGGAAACAAAAGTCCAGAGAGGGGAGGTGATTAGTTTGAGGTCACAGAGCTGTCTAGGAGAAGGTGAGGGCCTCCTATACTACACTGGTGTCCTTTTCTCTCTCTCAATGGTGGGTAAAGACTGGGGGACTATGTCACCTCCTGCCAGCCTGAGAAAGTTCAATGATCTCTCAGCCCCAGGCATCCAGAGTCCCCAGAAAGGCCTCACTTCCTTTTCCAATGACCAGGGAGCCTTACCATCCCCAAGGACACTCTTCCTGTCCAGAGTCAAGTTCTGCAGCTGGGTACCATTCTGGGTCAGCCGCAGGAATTCCTCATAGATGGCAACTCTGTCCAGTCTCCGTACCAAGGTGGCAAGGTACACAGGGAGTCCACTCCAGTGTGGTTACTGTGGGAGACAGACCTGGAAGGGCACAAAGGATGAACAAGGGTGCCTGGAATTCTACCCTGATTCTAGATTCCCTGCTTCTGGGTCCTGTCCAAGAGGACTTTTTGCAATAATGTAAACACTTTCTGCACTACCAAATACACTCATTATTAGCCCCATGTTGTTATCGAGCACTTAAAATGTGGCTAGTGTGTGTGAGTGAGGAACTGAATTTCTCATGTAATTTCATTTCAAGTAATTAATTTATAAATAAATAACTACAGGGAGAACATTTTTGAAACTTTGGAGTAAGGACTTCTGCAAATGCATAAAAACAATGAGAACACTGGTAAAAATGGTCAAAATCATCTTTTCAGAAGTCTAGAAATTAATCAAAGGCTTGTAAGAACTGAGGGTTTAGTGAAGACACACGGTGGAATCTTGATAAAGGGAGCAAACTTTGTGGCACTATAACCTGCACTATTCCCATCTTGCTCTCACAATATCCTCCATAACTTTGAAAACCATCAGTCTCAGAACCATGGTAGCTGAGACAGCCAGCAGCCCAGCAGCCATAATGGGTTTGGAGCTCTGAAAAGACCCATCCCCATCGAACTCTCACTAGCTGACCTGCCTGGCAGCTTCCCGAAAAAGCCCCATGTTCAGGGCTTGACTTTACTTGACTCAGAGCTTGCCCAGGGAGGAAAGTCTGTCCCCAGGACACTTGATAAAAATATTCAGGGCTAATTGTTTTCTACTGTAGTTGCCTGAGGGAGTGATACCAGCCGAGGCAGGCAAGAGGTGACCCAAAAACTTAGAAGAAAAATTGAGGGAATGAGATGTCCACAGGGGGCTTTGAAAAGCTCCAGTGTATTTGTGGGCATCTAGAAGGCCACAAGGGCTCAGGGCTGTGGCACACCCAGGACAGACTTGAGAACGTCTGAATCTCTCACCTCTAGTTGGAGGGGTGGCTTAATATCTGAAAACTAGATTATGTAATACACCATATTAATAGAGTAAGGGCTAATACCACGTAATCTCGACCATATATATAGAAAAGAATTTCACAAAATACAACGCCCTTCATGCCTAAAAAAGAAAACACTCAACAAATTAGGAATAGAAAAAACTTTCTCAACCTATAAACAGCATCGATGAAAAACCCACGGCTAACACCATATTCAATGGTGAAATACTCAAAATTTCCCCCTAAGACCAGGGACAAGACAATGATGTCTTCCCTCATCTCATATGTTAATCACAGGTACTAGAGGTTCTAATGAGGGCAATTAGGCAAGAAAAAGGAATAAAAGAAACCCAGATTGGAAGGGAAGAGGTAAAACTATTTGTTTTGCAGAGAAGATATTTTATATAGAAAACCCTAAAAAATACACCCCCCCCACACGCACAATATGTGAATCGTATCCCAACAGGAGTATAAAAAATTTAAATTGCCCCATGCGGTTAGTGGCTCCACTATTGGAGAGCACTGTTAGACTGCTGATATTTGTTGAAAGTCTCCAGAAGAGGAGGAGGAGGAGGATGCTGGAGGTTGGTGGCCCCAAATGTTAATGCTTTTCTCAACCCCTGAAAACCTATGGAAGGAGATGGTAGGATTAGCTGACAGGGATGTGGGGGAGAATGGGCACCATGTCAGTGACTTCCAGATCAAGGATTTGTCACAGGAGCTCAGAGCCATCAGCCACCAGCTCAGCCAATGCTTCCAATCTCCTCAACCTACATCAAGTCGGTGACCAGGCAGGAGTGGAATATGTCTCACAGCTGGCTGCCTCTGTAGAGCTTGGTGACCTAGAACAAATGCAAGGGAGAGTGGGTGAGATGGAGGTCTCCTGGGGATGCAGGGGGCCACTGGAGCCAGGGAAAGATCTCAGACCTTGGGGCAAGGGAGACCTGACTTCAAATCCTGGCTCTGCTCCTAACTCATTGTGTGATTTAGGCACAATACTCCCCTTTCTGAGCTTCAGTTTACCCACGTGAGAAATGGGGAAGGCAGCTAGGACATCACCTCTGGAAAGTGAGAGAACCCAGACACGCAGGGAAAGTGAAGGATTGAAACAATATTGTAACAGATGTAAGTCAGGCGGAGGAATGAGGGTGCCCTCAGGGCAAGGAGAGATGGGGGAGGGGAGACCCCACCTGGTCCTGCGTGTCTCTCTGCAGGGCGGTGTACTCCGAGCATCTGGGCTCCGGGTTACTGAGGTTCGAGCTGATGCTGCGGAAATGCAGCTGGTGCTCTCTCTGCATGCATAAACTCCAGGGTGCAGAGCCTGGAGCCACCCATAGGAAGAGCAGACAGGTGGAGACTCTCAGCTCCCAGCACAGAGGCATGGAGGCCCACGGGATCAGGATGGTAGGTGCAGACAGTGTCCACACCGGTGGCTCCCCCATCCTTCTCAGGCCTGGGGAGAGAGGGACGTGGGGACTCTAGAGAGAGGTCCTGAAACCTCTGGGGTGGGGGCCAGAACAGGAAGGAGGAAATGGGAGGTCAGTGGGGAGACTGAGAGAGGGGTGGTCACGAAAGTGGTCATTTGGGGCAAATGCTCAGGGGAGGGTCTTACCTCAGGGAGACCAGTCTGCAACTCAAGGAGAAGAGGCCCAGGCTGCTCTTCTTGAACAAGGATCCAGCTGGGGAGGAAGAAGGAGGAGGATGAGAGGAGAGACAGGGGTTGGGGGAGGGGCTGGGTGGGATTTAACCCACCAGGAGCTGCTGGGACCAGGGTCTCACCAGGCTCTGCAGGACCCTCCCAGTGGAGTAGAATGTGGCTGAGCTGTTGCTCCTGTCTGATGAATACCAGAGGGTGGAGATGGGGAAGGTGACTGTGAGGGTCTTCAGGTTGGGCCCCAAAGCTGCAAGACGAGAGGGAGAGTGATGGCCATCACTGAGAGCTGGCCTGAGACCACACCAGAGTCCTGTACTCATTATCATCTGTCGTCTTCTCTCCCAGTGGCACCACCACCCACCCGTGTGGTCACACAAGTCAGAACCAGCATATCTGCTCAGCTCCTCCTCCCTCCCAGTAACACCAATTCACCTTGCACACTGGTCCTCACATACACACCATCCCTGTCCCAGCTCAGGTCCTAATTTCCTTCACCCAGACCAACACCCCAACAGGCTCACTGCATGCTCTGTCTAAAGGATGTTCTGCATGGACTACTAGAAGGATCTTTCTGAAATGAATACCTCACTAGGGCCACAACTGCTCTAGTACCACCCATGGCTCCCTATGGCCTTCAGTGTTTAGTTCAACCTTCTTGACCTGGCACTCAAGGCTCTACTCAATCTGGCTCCTGCTGACCTTTCAGTCTCATTTTATCCATCTACTGCGGGATAAACATTATGCTTCTTGCAACCCACATTCGTTTCAATTCTCCCCATACGGCATGTTGTTTCTGGCTGGAGCCTTTGCTCATGGAATCCTCTCTGCCAGGAAAACTCTTCATCCTCTATTTGCCAGGGTCCCTCCTACTCATTCTTAAAGACTCCATCCTGGTGAAAATTTCTCTAGTAAGCTCTTCCCCTCCAAATTATTCCAGGTGCCTCTCCCCGAAATATCCCACATTGTATTATAATGGTGTGTTAATTTCACAAGACTAAGGGCTCTCTGAGGGCTGGCCTTAGACTGAATCGTTGGTATAATCTTTGTGACCAGCATGATTGCCATAAAACCAGAATTTCACACCCTGGATTCCCAGCTCCTGGATCACAACTGGCTCGTGGGGGAGTGGGGCCAGAGAGCTTCTCTTGGGAAGGAAAAGGGGTCCCCAGATACCTGTGGTGGCTTCTGGTGGCACAGGCGATGATCAAGTATGCAGGGACGTGGTGGCCGGCTCGGGAGCTGTGGAGAGGGCTGTCATCAGCGAGGGACAGAGTGGGAGGAGCCCCCAGGCTCACACGGGCTCCAGCACTGGCTGTCTCAGGACCACCATTCACAGGTGAAGCATAAATGAGAGTGAGGGGACGGGTGACTGTGCGAGCAGAGGGATGAGCAAGCCTGTGGATGAGAGGAGCCCAAGAGAGAGAGATAGGTGAACAAGAGAGACTGAACTTGGAGGAGAGACAGATAGACAGGCAGAAAAATGGGCAGATGGATGGGATACCTGGAAAAGGAGGACCAAGGGCGGGGCTTTAGCAGAATTAAAGTGAAAACCACGTGTGGTCAGAATGTGATGGAGAACATGTCTGTGTCTAAGGCTTTCTTACACTGGGCTGGGACTCTCCACCAGAACCTGGGATAGAGAGAAGAGATGAGTTAGGGCGCTTCCAGGTGCTTCCCTCACCAAGGACAGCAGGTGAAGGAGGACAAGTGCTCCCCAACCCCAAATGCAGACGGGACACAGGAGATCAGGGCCAGGAATACTCACTGGTGGTAGTCGGGGCCACGCTCCATAGGTGTAACCTGTGGAGAGAAGGCGAGAGGAGCTGAGCAAGAGTTGGGGTGAACATAAAGAATTAAGGGAGAGGAAGGATGTAGGGACCTTTGTGGGAAAAGCAGAGGGGAAAGCATTGGGGACGAGTGGAGGGGTGTTCAGGGGGAAGGCAACGAGATGGAAGGTGGCTGGACCCAGTGATCACACAGTGATGAGAAGACTGAACCCAGACCAGGAGGATAGAGAGATGGATCATAGCTCACTTTAGAGCAACGGAGGGAACACAGAACTCCGACTGGGAGAGAGAGTGTGGCTGTAGCACAGCCCCTCACCACTGACGTAGAGGCTGTCCCCGTCCAGGGTACAGGAGCCCAGGTGGGTGACGCGCTAGGTCTCATGGCTTAGCTCCCAGTAGAGTCACTCTCTGTCCAGCCTGGGACCTGCGGAGGTCAGAGTGGAAGTCGCAGATGATGTCCACCCCAGTGGCTGCCCCACCCTTCTCAAGCCTGGGTAAGGAAGATCATGGGGATGTGGAATACTGAGCAGGGTCGTTCTGGGTGTGGAAAGCGAGAGAGGGGAAGGGAGGAGGCTGAGGGAGATGTTGAAGGGGCTGCTCTGATGCCTGCAGGGGCTCTCCTAGGTGTCTCCCGTGTCAGACAACCCCCTGACAAGTAAAGCCTGACTTCTTTTAGGATGTGGAGGGGGACCTGTGAGTGGCAAAGAGGGGTGAACACACAGACCTGGGTGAGGGGGAGTCTGCAGGTCTGCACGGACAGCAGCGAGAACAGTCAGTGCCCTGTGCCATCTGACACATGCAGGCAAGAAATTACCGTTATGTTCTCTCGGTTCTACACTCCAAGGTCTTTTCTTTCTACTTCTTTCCTACTCCACAGCCATCACCCAGGCCTAGGGAACAATCATCTTATTCCTAATCTTATTCCCAGCACCTCCCATCTTGCCTCTTAAGTCTTCATTCTTAACCATGAAGTCCATTTTAACCCACGTGCTTAGACCAAACGCTAATCACATCATCCTACTCGCATCTCTCCAGAGTCTTCCCACTGGTCTTAGAACAGAGTCCCAAGTCACCCCTGATCTGGTCCTGCCTGTCCTCCCCTCGCAAGTGTGGCTCACACCGCTCCCCCTGAGTTGACTCGGCTCGGCCATCCCTGTTCTCAGTTCATGGACACACCAGGCTCTCTGCTTCAGTGGTGTCCTCATGCGGGTCCCTCTGCCTGAAACGCTCTCTTGAACACACTCCCACACCCTCATTCCAGTCTAACCCTCCGACCAGCTAAATCCAGTCCCACCTCCAGCTCTCAAGCTAAATATCAGTCCTTCTCAAGAGGGCTTCTCTGCACCCTCAGTTTGATTCCCCTTGTGCCAAACTCTCACATCACTCTCATCATTAACTTTTCAAAATCCAAATTCCCAAATACAATATATATTCCATGGAAGTGGGACAAGGTCTCTCTGGTTCTCCAGGTCCCCGTGCATGTGTCCCAGGGCCTGGCTCATGAGATGAGGAACCATCTCGGTTTGTCTAGGACTGCCCTGGTTTAAACACTAAACGTCCTGTGTCCTGGAAAACCCCACTGTCCTGAATAAACAAGGATGGTTGGTCACCATAAATTATACACTCAAAGACTATCTATTGCATGACAAGCACACATTCCCCTCAAGAACATCACAGGAAAGCTAGAATGAAAAAGGCACACACACATACACACACAATTAGTAGAGGCCAACAACTAAATACAAAATTACTTAACAAGATTCTCTGCAACGTGAATCACCAGACCGTTATTTCAGAAAAGTTTCAGAAACAAAGTTAATTCCCTTTACAAGGCAAGGTGGAGAGGACAGTCTTTTTGGAGACTAGCGCCCTTCCCTGCAATCTACAGTGTTGCTTAGTACTCCTCCAAATGATTTGAAATGTCATAAAGAAAAAAATGCTCAAAATAAATCTGGCTACTGGCAAATTCAATTTTAAATTTGTTATTAATACAAAGAAGTTCCAATCATCTTTTTCCCTGAATGCTCCTTTATTTCAAATTTTTGTGGAGGATTTATAGGACTTTAGAAGTCAATTGAATGGGTCTAAGGAACGTTGCTGAGTATCGCTGCTAATATTTCATGGGATGTCTTCTAATACTACATACACACGCAAAACATTTCTGTTATTATACTATATGTAAATCTTGACTTTTGAGTATTATGCAATGCAAGTAAATCTATATTTTCTACTATAATACACATTTTCAGTTATTTACGTTGGTTTCATGTGTTTTTATTTGCATATAACTGTGCTTACTGAAATATTTACCACACAGAACCACACACAGCTTACCATCTTTCCGTCCATCAAACATCAATAATATCTCTCAAGATACCCTCACTCTCAATGACTCCATGTGGTGACAACCTGAACCCAGGAAAGCCCACTGGCAGGTCTTCTGCACAGCGGAGGCTGCCGGAACCTGTTGGTACCAGGTCCACAGGGTACTCACCTGGTCACACAGAAATCCATGGATCAGCGAGGACAGGTGGACCCTGAGCCTGGTTTCACCTCAAACTTGATCTCCACGGATGCTTCTCGTGTCTGAGGGGGGAAAAAAGGCGCAAACAAGCTTTTGAGGCCTTTTATAGGATGTTGGATGGAAAGTTCACCCCATTCACTTTTCTTTTTCGTATTTACTGATTTAACTGTAACCGTTGGTTGTGACTGGATTTTCCCGATTCCTATCCAGCCACCTGCTGCTCCCAGAGATGGGAGAAAGCAGCTTCGTGCTGTATGCACTTGAGTCGCTCAACTCACTTGGCTGGACAGAGACTTTTTGGTGACTCTGGACCCTTTAAACAAGCTTGTCATTTAGGGACCCTGTAAGTGACTCGTTGACTTGTCAACAATTTCCACACTTCATTCAGGGCTCGGGAGATTTTCAGGCCCTGGAGCAGGTTTCCCAACCTCGGCACCACTGACATTTGGGGCCGGATAATTCTCTGTCGGGCCGTCCTGGGCCCTGGAGGATGCTGAGCAGCATCCCTGCCTCCCCCTCTAGATGCCAGGAGCGCCACATTTGTAACAACCCAAACACCGTCTGCAGACGTGGATAAGCCCCCTGGGGACAAAATCACACGGAGGACGATGACGGGGACTCTGAGGAAGGGACGACGGCGCCTGGAGCCAGGAGGAACAGCAGCATCGGGCGCCCTGAGCGAACAGCCCGGGGGAAACGGGGCTCCGGGAGGACGGAGGGACGCCGGGCCCTGACGAGGCTGCCCCTGGCCCAGGCCCCTACCTGGACCGCGACTGGATCTGGGACCGCCCGCCGCTCACTGAGCCCCGGTCCTTTGGGCGAACGTCCACGGGAATGTGGTCCGCGCCGAGAAGACGGAACACACCACGCAGAACGCCCGCTCCATCCAAGGCTCCGCCCGCGCTTCCGGTTCCAGTCTTGGGCGGTCGTTCGGGGAGGACGAACGTTTGGGGGCTGCGGGTTGAGGCGGCGGGCGTGGCGATGTCGCGCACCCCAGCCTCGGGGGAGGTGTCTAGTTTCTAGAGTGAGTGAGAAGCTGGAAAGCGTGCTGGGTCAGCACCAGGGACAGGGACAAAATCTAAGGGAAGGACTGTGTTCGGGAACCAGTTCTAAGGGCGGGCTGTGGGCGGGGACAAGGCTGTGAGTGACAGCAGGCTGGGGAGGCGGTTCTGTGGGCGGGAACAAGGGTGCGGGCAGGGCCATGAGCCCGGACCAGGCTGTGGGCGGGGACGAGGTTGTGGGCGGAGCCAGGCCCGAACGTTGTGGGCGGAGACCAGTTCCAGGGGCGGGAAGAGGCGAGGGTGTGGCTGGAATAAGTCAGGCAGACTTCACAGCGGGCGGAAATCAGCTCCAGGGGCGGGGCTGGAGGCGAGGCTTTCCATGGACCCCTAGACTGTACAGGTAGCTGGATGTTGAACAGCTGTTCTTCACTCCTTTCCCCACCTTTACACAGCCTCATAGAATGATGTGCCCATATTTAGAATTCTATATATTTTGTGCGTTTGCTGTTCTTAATTTCATTAAAAAATTGGATCATATATTCACATTTCTCTACAACTTACTGTTCCAAGCCAGTAGATAAGGATATAATGCTATTTTAATTTTAAAAATCTGGGGGGAGGGAGGCCTACGTCGTAGGTGCACGTATAGGAAAACTTCAAAGAGTGGTGCAAAGTCAATAAAATATTCTCACTCTACCACTGTCTCCAGGTACTTTTGCACAGAGATAAACATCCTTTCCTCCTCTATCCTTCCAGACATACTGCGTATATGTGGGACTGTGTATATGTTCAAGCCCAAGAGGGATGTCCCCAAGCAAAACCTGAAGCCCATGAATTGTCTCATGCATCAGAAGTTAATGAGAAGAGATTTAATTTTCTGGTGGAAGGAGATGAACCAGTGATGAATCCATAGGAAGACAACAAAGAAACAAGAGACTTTTACCATTTAAAAGGTCAAAGGAAAAAGTGAGAAAGAAAATGTATTCATACTATCTGACGTAGCACATCTCTGGATAAGATTCATATGCTATAAAATGGTAAACACTTATGTCATAAAACAGTAGACATTGAATTTTGATTTATCCTAATTCATTAAATAGTTATATTGGGCAAGGGGAATTATGTTTTTAACATATGTAAGAACTCTTCATGCTGATTTTTTCAGAGAAGAAAGAAACTATAAATAGTCAAAATCTGAAAAATGAAAACACTGTATGAGTAGCTAATTTAGAAATATAGATTTTTCAACCAGAAAATTAAAGAAGTTGTTTTTGGAACCAGAGTCAAGAGTGGGGATGGTAGCTTTTCATTATAAGGCTTGGAGTATTATTTGAGAGATGTGCGTATACATACACACACGCACACACACGGGAGCCTGAATTTGTATTCCAAAGGGATCCTCTAACTCTACAAAGAACTTGTAAAAAAGATTCACTTTATAACAGTAGAACATATTTTGAAAAGTACAGACTTCAAGCATTAAAAAAGCTGTCATCATCCAGGTGGAAAGATGAATGGGGCATCCCTTTCCAACCCACATGGTGATAAGCATTTTACATACACTACTTTTGAGTTTTCTCACAGCAACTCATAAGGAAGATGGTATTATCTATCTCCATTTTGCAGATGAGGAAATTGGTGACAGCATATTGCTAAAATTTTCATATAAGTTCTCAATAGATATTGTTTTATGTTAAAATTGTTTATTGAATTTTCTTTTCATTAATAAAATGATATGTGTCACTCTTACAAATAAGCAAAGGCTGTGTAAAAACAATTTAGCAAAACGACAGTTTTCTTTTGATATAATTAAATATAACAATCACTTTATTATTTTTCTGCTCTCTGTCTCACATCTACGAAGATACTTCCTATCCTAAAGGCTTACTAGAAATCTCTACTAAAAATCAAGGATCAGGGAATACCCATATTATGCAAGGTTCCTGAATACATGCAAAAAAGCCATTATAACAAATTTTTGTACAAAAATCTTAGATCATTCATGAACTGATAACAACACAAATCATGATTAGGCAAGGTATTTCTGTAGAATGACAAATATTTAAACTTTAGACATTTAGAAAGGTATGTCATTACAATAACTAATGTGTATAAGAAGAATTTTTTCAAACTCACTAAGTGCCAGGAAATCATTTGACAAAATGCACTGCAATATTATTCACAATAGCCAAGAGATGGAAACTACCTAATTGTGCATCCGTGGGTGAAAGGATGAAGAAAATCTGGGGCATCTATTCAATGGAATATTATTCAGCCTTAAAAAGGAAGGAAATCCTGTATTCAGAATTGCTTGCCTGGATCATTTCAGTGGCCATGTGCTTTCTTCCTTACTACCCTCTGATCCATTTGCCAACCAGGAACCAGGGTGATCCTCACAATGTAAGTGCCACAACCTCTAATGGATCCCTAAAAGAGATTTTGGAGGTGGACTGCCTGGTTACCAGCTGTGTGACCTTGGTCAATTATATAACCTCTAATATTCCTCATCCATACAATAGAGGTTAATAGTATTGTCTCCATGGCATTGTTGTGAGGATTAAATGAGTGAATACATGTCAGATGCCTAGAATGTGCCTGGAATATGATAAGGCATCATGAAAAATTTAACTGTAATTATAACCAAATTAAATATTGTGATGGCCTATTAATTAAGTTGAACCATATGAAATTTCTAATATTCAACCATTTTGACCCATTATTATTGTTGAATAAATGATAAAACTCAGTCTAGGCAGGTTGTGTAGAGTCAAAAAGGATTGGATAAATGAAAATATTATTAGAAAAAATAAGCTGAAATAGATTGCTTTGCAATTTACAAAGCAGTTTCTCATACTTTGTTTCATTTAATCTCTATAGAATGCTTTTCAGGGTATTATTAGCACTGTCTCTGAAGGAGTAACTGACTTTCCCCAAATCACACTACATTAAATAACACAATTAGAGTGGAAACATCATTTCAAGTATAAATCCCATATGATATTTTGTTTCCCCTTCATAATATCATCGGTCCTCTCAAGAAAGTGATGAAATAATGCTGATTCATAGGAACTTAGTCTTAAAGAGACATACTCTCAGATGATAAACACTATGTCTTTAAAACAGGGGTGTTGCGAGAAGAAACTTGGGACCAATGCTTTCTGGGTTTTCAAGTCCATGATTAGACTTCTGGTAAACAGTCAAAGAAGGGAAAGGGTGAAAAATAGTCCAGAATGAAAAAAGTTTGACATATATGTAACTTTATTGATCACCTCAAGTTTCTCTTTTTCTTTATGTTCTGTGTCACCCTACTAGAATATAAAAGCTCTTAGGGTAGATGACTGCTATCGTGCAGCAAGTGGTAGGCGCTGAGTAAATATTTATTAAAGGCATGAAAGTGGCCTTGAATACATCTGCTCTTTACTCACCAGAGAACAGCCCCACAGCAGGCAAATGGCATCATTAACAAAATTTTAAAAATCATATCCTTATTAGCTCATAACCATGGATACAAGGCTCCCATTTATTTCATACTTTCTAAGTACTTCAGCATTCTGCTATATTAGGGAGTGTTTCCACAGCCTTGCTGTAAAATAAAGCAAGACTTTTTGGCCCATTGATTGCTGTTTCCAGCAGGGCCCATCTCTATACTTACCTCTAAACAATGAACTATAGATTTGTTATCCCAATGAACAGCGATTTGGTATGGAAACTATTTTATCAGTGTCATGTGAAAGTAGACATTTGATATGTCTTTAAGGGGTGATATGGATAATAATGTTGATGCAGAAGAAGACAAGTGAAAATTCTCTCTGGTCTTTGTCAAGTGCATCTGCGTGAAGGGTATCTTTTTGTCACTGGATTTCAGAACTCAAAAAGACTCGTCCAACTCTTCATGTTACTGGTGAAGAAACTGAGGTCTAAAGAGGTTGAGAGATTTGACCAAAACTAATTCCTGGGACTAGAGAAAGATCCTCTGATTCTCAGCTGGCCACATTGTCATAAGATCTCCAGCTCCAAACAACCAAGAGAAGCAAGTCTGTTGATTTCCAGGCAGAAATGATTCCCCTTCACGTTTTTACTTTTTCTCCCTTAGATGCCTGCTCTGCCCTGACAAGGAGTTTATCTGATGTTTACGCTAAACTTAAGAAGAGGAAAATGCTCCTGGCAAACCCTTGTGATTCAGTGTGGCACTGGCGAGCACAGTCATGAAAAAGTGAGAATCAAAAGAATAAGAGGTAAATAATATTAAAGAAGAAGAGAAAATCTATTATTTTAGTGGGACATAACTTATAAAGTTTAGAACTGGTAAATAAGTGCAGTAATGTATAAGGAAGCTAGATTCCTATATGAAATATCAAAAATACTGTTACATGAGCAAGACTTAGTTTAAACATGTAAATAATTATTCCATTCATAAGAGCAATGAATTATTTAAGATGAGTAGTGAAAATAATTGGAACTACACGTTAGTTATATGAAGAAGATTATAAAGAGATACAAAGCCTGTAAAAACTCTGATTAAATGGAGAGATATACTATACTTGTGATTGAAAACAGTGTTTCAAAGATATAAGTTTTCAAACATTATTCAGATTCCATATGCTTCAAATCAACTTTTAAAATGATGTAGTGTTTGTTTTATAGACTAAAAGATATCCATTTGTAAAATAAAACGCTGGAACTTCAACTAACATTATTCACAAGTAAATCATTCCAAATGGATTATAAGGGCTAAAATTAAAAGTAAAAATCCCCCACGTATAACAGTAGTGGATGACAGTATAGAAGAATATCCATAATCTTAAAATTAGTAAAGATATTCTTAATATATATGCTTAAAGATGTCTGGTTGAAAAGAGGAAGGAGAAAAAGTAAAATGGAACGTGATATGGTCTCTGATTTTCTTTCAGAGACTTAATCTAGAGACGAATATTCCAGTCTACGATATTGGATAAAGAAATAGAAATCTGTGATAATTACACAAATACTGAGATGACATATATAAATGGTAGCATAATGTATCAGTTAGTTTCTGCTGTATAACAAACCATCCTAAAATTTGGTGGCTTCAAATAAGAATAGTTGATTTTTTCTCAAGATTCTGTGGGTTAACTGGGCAGCTATTTTGATCTGGAGCTATTGGTGGCTCAGCTAGGATTGGCTGGTCTAGGACGGCCTTACTCACATATCTGATTGTTGACTTGAAGTCACCTGGAGTAATGGAGATGTGCAGTCTATCTAGACTCATTCACATATTGATGGCCTCAGCCTTCCCAAGGGCAGCCAGAGAAGGACAAATACCAACAATGAGCAAGTGTTTTTCAAGCCTTTGCTTATGTCATTTGCTAATGTCCCATTGGCCAAAGCAAGTTACAAGGCGAAGTTTACCCAGAGTCAACGTGGGATGCTACGACCAAAGAGACAGTGGGAGAGGAGTAATGTGTGGCCATTTTCGCAATCTTTCACACATAATTTTAGAGGAGAATTAGTATGAATGTTTGTGTATTTGTTCATTTGAATGCCCGAGGAAAATTGTACAAAGCCAAAAGTAACGTAAAGCAAAAAATTAAGTGGACATGTAAGGTAAGTTTTGTTGGTACTTAAAGTGGGTCTGCACAAATGTGGTAGTTTATTTTTCAAGTGTAGGCAAGTTCTTGTGACCTATGAAAATAACTTACATTTCGATTATTTTCTCGCTGAGTGTGTTTTATTCGTTAACACATTTGATGTGTTTCTCTCTGGCCTTAGGAAAATAACGTAGCACTTCGGAGCAAAGATGCAGCCTAATAGCCCCACACTGGAGGCCAAGATGGAGAAGACATCCACAGCCACCATGACCTTGCCCATGGTGCTGTGGTAGACGGAGAGGAAGGTGACCCAGACACTGCAGAACACCAGCATGATGAACGTCAGGAACTTGGCTTCATTAAAGGTGTCAGGCAGGTTCCGGGCCAGGAAAGCCACAGTGAAGCTGCCCAGGGCCAAGGAGCCCAGGTATCCCAGGACACAGTAGAGTGCAGTGACCAAGCCCTTATTGTGCAAGATGAAGATGTGGCCGTGTTCAGAGTGTGCATCTGTGTCAATGAAGGGAGGAGAGGTTCCCAGCCAGATTCCACAGAGACTCAGCTGGATAAAGGAGCAGATGGGAATGATGAAGTTAGGTTCCTCTGACACCAACCACTGCCTCATCCTTCTCCCTGGTGCAGTGACCTTGAAGGCCACAGCCACAGTCATAGTTTTGGCCAAGACACTGGAAACAGCCACAGTAAATACAACTCCAAATGTGATTTGTTGAAGAACGCAGGTGGCTGTCTTGGGACGACCAATGAAGAGTAAGGAGCAGAGGAAGCAGAGGGTGAGGGAGATGAGCAGGATGTAGCTGAGAGTCTGATTATTGGCCTTGACTATGGGAGTGTCTTGGTGCTTCACAAAGACCCCCAGGACCACAGCTGTGAGGACAGTAAAGCACAGAGCTGTGCAGGCCAAGGCCATCCCCAAGGGGTCCTCATAAGCCAGAAAGGTCACAGCTTTTTCGAGGCAGCAATCTCACCCTCTGTTGGCATACTGATCATCTGGACACTTCACGCACTGATCCATGTCTGGGGAGAGATGCAAAGTGTCCTCAGTCCAGGTTCAGTCATTCTCTCTCATTCGCATGCCCCCAAAGAAGGCATTAGGTAAGTTTAGCCAATTGTATTCCTTTGTTGCTCCAGGCACCAAATAACAGAATACTCTGCAGAGAACCATTCCCAGTTAATACTGCCCATCTTCTTTCTGGTTAAGTAAACAAAGCTATTATCCTTCTCAATATTTATCTTGCATATTCATGAAAGCACTTTTTTCTCAGCAGAAAACCTAATGTCCTCCCTGTCTCTCTGAGCTATACCGTTGTAAGCTATGGCTTAGATTTACTCATTCAATGAGCAAGCAGTTATTGGAAAACCTCCATGAGCCAGATAATATGCTACATTCTAGGGAAACAGAGATGACCAAGTCATAGACCTCACTCCTCGGGAGTTTCAAAATGAGACCATTTCTACCATTTAAAATGTTCTCCAAAACATTTCATCTTGATTTCACTTCCACCACTTCTGTTAAGATTTTAGTCACTTCTCTCCTATGTTATCATAAGATCTTATTACTCTGGTTCCCTGCCCTTGTCCTTTATCACAAGTGATACTTCTACATGTAAGTGGGATCATGTTTATCCTCCATTAAAAAATCCGACAAACTCTTAGGAAGACCAAAAAGACTGTATAACCTTGGTCTTGCCTACCTCTACTACCTCTGCTCTGATTTTTAAGATTCCCAAATCTTCATGTGGTTCTGAAACTGTTCCGTGCCCACTCATCCCTGCAGGTATCAATATATGCTTTTTCCTTCTACAGGGGCATTGCTCCTTCCTCTTTACGTCCCCTTAAATTCTCTCACTTTTCACGTTTAGAACTACAATCTGCCTGATAACATTTTCTGTGGATGGTGTGAGTTAGGGTTGGCGAGTCATTGTCTTCTCCATGGAAACAACCAATTTACCCAACATGGTTTATTGAAAAGGCTTTCATTTTCCCACTCCTCCTCAGTGTTTCCTTGTAAATCAGACGTCTATACGTGAGTCCTTATATGAACAGCTTGTATCTGAACTTACCATTTGGTTCCGTTGATTTTCGTGTTTATCGTCTTGATGAACCTCCTCTATTGTGATGGTGTAATACTTGATGTCAGGTAGAGTAAGTCCTCCCACTCTATTCTTTGTCTTCAAGATTTTCTTAGCTAAGTTTTTCCTTTATCATTTCCATAAGAATTGTATCAATTGTAATCTACACAGAATGGGTCATCATTTTAGCTGCAATTTTGTGGAAGCTGTAGATTAATTTGGACAGTTTTGATATCTGTAGAATTTTGAGTCTGTTCAGTCACGAATTTGATTTATCCCTCCACTTCTTTCAGTCTTCCTCCATTTTTCTAAATGCTGTTCTATAAATTTATGGACAGAAATCTTTTGAAAATCTCATTAAAGTTATTTCTAGGTACTTCATACTTTAAGATGTTGTAAATGTCATTTTTTAAAATTTAAATTTTGAATGCTTATGACGGGTAGATGGAAGCAAAACTTTCTATATTAACGTTGTATTCAGCCACCAATAAACTCAGTTAATACCTTAATTTATATGGATTTTACATTTATACCATAATATCATTTGAAGATAACATCAATTTTACTTCTTCCTTTGAAGTAAATTATTCCTTTTATTTCTTTTCCTGCCAATATTGTATCAGGCAAGACCTCCAGCATAACGGCTTATAGAGGCAGTGATGTTGAACATTCTTCTCTTATCCTTGCTTTCAACAGTGCACCCTAAAGTTCCATTCTGTGAATACTGTGTATGGGAGTAAGAGAGTTTCCTTTTGTTCCTGATTTGGTAAGTGTTGTTTCTGTTGTTGTTTGTTTTAAAATATGAATAGGTGTTTAATTTTACTAGTGTTTCTTACAGTTATTGAGATTATTATTTCTCTTTTTTCAGAGATTAGTGTACTGAATTACATTGCATGAATCTAATTTGGTCATGATATGTCATTCTTATAGCTAGATATAGCTAGATTGGGAACCTTGATTTGATTTGATTTTTTTTTTTTTAGGATAAATGAATTTAATCCAAGAAAGACAGTGGCCTGTAATTTCCTTTCCTGCAATGATTTTGTTAGATTTTAGTACCAATGTTAATCTAGTCTCTCAAAGTGAGTCAAAAAGTTTTCAGTTTTTCCTATTCTCTGGAAGAGTTTGAGTAGATGTATATTATTTTTTTCTTGAATATTTTGGCAGATTCATCAGCTTTGTACCAAATAAATAGCTTACAATAAAATTTTGTAGAAATGTTTTAAAGGATGGTTTCAATTTCTGTAATAGGTATGGCAATATTCAGATTCTTCATTTTTTCTTGAGGCAGTTTGGTAACTTTTATTTGCCTAGAAATTTGTGAATATCCTCTAAATTTTCATTGTATCAACATGATGTTATTTATGTTTTCTTCATGTTAAAAATTTTCCATATGATCTGCACAGATTACTCCATTTTCAACCTTGGTATTATTTTGTTGCAATTTTTCTCTTTTTTTGAACACTAGTACTAGGATTTTATTGAGCATATTTGTCATTTATTAGAATCTAATTTAGTTTTATTTATCTTTTTGATGTTTGTCTTTTATTTTGTTAACTCTTCCTCTAATATTTATCATTTTGTGTTTTCTCTTTTCCTTGTGTTTACTTTTCTCCTCTTTTTCTAGTTTATGATGAATGCTTAGAACTTAGAAATTCAACCTTTCTTTATTTAAATATATACAATAATATATAAATATATACAATCTAGTATTATACATTTCTCTTTAAGGATAGATTTAACTCCACCCCATAAGATTTGATGAATAGTATTTTTAATTGGAAATACATTCTAATTTCCATCATAGTTTACTCATTAATCATCGGTTGTTTACAAGTATATTTATTAATCTCCAAGCCTGTAGGAATTGAAGTTAGTGGACGTAGTGTTTTTTAGATGTGCATATGGAACATATACCCAAACTTACCACACGCCAAATGTGCACGTGGAAGCTTTATCCAAATTGACGATATGCCAGACTATATCATCAATCTCAGTACATTTCAAAAAAATTGAAATTATACAAAAGATGTTGTGAAATTAAGCTTCATATTAATCACAAAAATAAAATTAGATAATGCCAACATTGAGGGGATTCCAGCATTGCACCATTTAATATCATAAATCTGAGTAATTCCAAGATGTTAATTATTGTATGAAAAATCTTCAGTGTTGGTTTTCTGTCCCTCTTCTATTTCATGACCCAACTCCCGAACCCACATTGTCTCTGTTCTAGTCATGTTGAACCTTTTCTCAGCTCCCTAGAATATTAAATGCAGGGCTAATTTGCCAGTTTTTGCCATTTCTAAGAATTCCACCAAGAATTTAATCCGCTTTCATTAGTCTGATATAATACTAATGCTACTGCCTCTGTGAAGAAGTCCATAATGCTTCCCTCCCCACAAACATATATACTATCACTTATTTCATCCCATGGGTCTCTGCATACCTATATTGCAGCCCTATGTCACCACCTTGAATTTGCATCACTGCATGTTGTCTCCCCTACTCACCTGTGAACTCGAGGAGATCAGAAACCAAGCTGTACCATAAGCTCACTGTACACCATGGAAATACTTACTTCTTAAATCAAACACAACCTTTCTGTGCTCCTGCTCTGTGCCAAGAACAGCACCAGACACTGGAAAAATAAGGATTTGTTCAATGTGATCTAAATGTAGCTTTAAAGAAGATGAAAAGTAAGGACTTACAATACCATGTGTTAGATTCCATGAGAGAGATTTAAGTTAGTTACTGTGGAGTGGTAATAAAAGGTTTCCTTGAGATCATAATGCCTGCAATGATGTTAAAATGAGACAAGCAAGCTAGTTCAAGGTAGAGAGAGAGGGTATCATTTTGGGAGGAAATATTATTGGCTATAAAAGTTAAATTACTAAATGGAGGAAGGCAACATTTTGACCCTGCAGTCCTCATCAAAGCTTTTTCCTTTCTTTGGGAGAACGGTGCATACAAAAGAGAGGTGGAGAGCCAGCCCTGATAGCCTAGTGGTGAAAGTTCAGTGCTCACCACTTCGGTGGCCCATGTTGGTTTCCCGGTCATGGAACCACACCATCTCTCTGTAAATTGCCATGCTGTGGTGGTGGCTCACATAGAAGAACTAGAATGATTTACAACTAAGATATAAAACTATGTACTACGGTTTTGGGGACAATAATAAAAGAGGAAGATTGGCAACAGATGTTAGATAGCTCAGGACAAATGTTTCCCTTCAAAAATAAAATAGAAGTGGAGAATGTGGCTGCAAGGCATATACTCACCTATTTCATTGGAAATCACATTCTCTGGGCTGGGAATGCAAGCAAAACAACAGGCAGCCTTGCTCTCTTGAGGGCTCTTCCTGAATCCCGGACTGCAACTCTCACTGCATACAGAGTGTGGAGTCTGGAGAAAATCAGATAACACTTGGTAACAGCTGTGACTTTTACCTAATTTTCAAGTAACTAGAGTGTTTTAGAGTATTGGGCCTTAACAAACTTAATCTTGAAATATCTAAATCCAATTCATTGGTTGGACGCCATGCTTATTATATGATATAAAACACTGGTACACCTCAGAAATACTGTGGGTTTGTTTCCAGAGCACCGCAATAAATCAAATATTGCAATAAAGTGAGTCACACCAATTTTTTGATTTCCTAGTGCATAAAGAAGTTATGTCTACACTATACTGTAATGTACTAAGTGTGCAATAACATTATCTCTAGAAAACATGTACATAACTTAATTTTTTTAAAACAATTATTCCTGAAAATTACTAACCACCTTCTGAACCTTCAGCAACTTGCAATCTTTTGCTCATGAAGGTTTTGCTTCCATCTTGGATTGTTGGTAAATGAAAAAATTACTTCAGTTGGAAGTGAATTGTTAAATTCCCATATGTGGTCCTTTACGAAGCTCTGAGGGGACACAAAACCCCAACAAGATTTTGGTTATTCATGTGTGGTTAAGTAATTGTGATTGGGTTCAACCCACCTCAGTAATTCCTGTGTCCCACTTTATCACATCCTCAGATAAAGACAATTCTTGACCACGTGGAGCATGTTGGGAATATTCTCCTATTTTCACCTTAAGTCCAAGACCTTCGGGAAAATTCCAAAAGTTGAGAATGGTTTACTCTGAATCTGATTTTCCTTCATCAGCCAAATTCACTGAGTCACCAACAGGATTGCTAAATTCTATGTTCCTCAGAAAGGGGTGCAGCTAAAAGAGACACATCATCCTGTGGTGAAGTGGGCCCGGGTGTTAAAGAGAAAAACCCTGAATTGGAGACAGCCTTTCATTGTCTGTAATCCTTGCTTCATAACGTACCTTTATTACAAGTATCCAAAGAAGTAAAGCAAATGATATCATACGGAGAACTAAAATATAATGTTTCTAAAATATCAGTTAGTTTCAAGAGAAAATGCCTAAAGACAAGAATATCAAGATGATCAGTGGTGATAGGATTCAGACAAATCTCGAGTACAAAGTCCAATCTAGCCACCCTCATGCACTCTCTGAATTTTCCCAGACCATCAATCTGCAAAATGATGTTAGCAATACCTAAAGTTGTTGCAGAATTAAATAAGATCATTTATGTAAAGTATTCACTATGATGTTCAGCACCAGATAAGCACATAAAGGACAAGTTCTCTTCTTGTCATTGAGGTGATTCATGGGAGAAGACAGGATATTCCCTATTGAAACGTTAGGCAGGCAAGATGTTGGGATCCTTTGTAAAACAAAGCATTGATATTGACTCATAGCTCACTTCCTCGTTGCCACTAGAAACTTCTTGTAGATGATTTACTACCCAGGACTAGATATACCTCCTAGAGAGTGAAACAAGTATAGAAACTCTTGTGCTTTTCTTGGAGAAAGAATCCTAACTGCTTGGTTTGAGCACCTGTGGAACCATAAGAAAGTCATTTTGACGAGTGTACGTTCTGTTAAGTCGAAGAGACTTTACCTGCCAGGGACAAAACACCAGACCTTCCCACTTCGCATTGACTGCATTTCTGCATGTTGAAGAAGCATCTTGTGAAGGTTCCAGGCCACAGCATACACAGCATTTTACATACTGTAACTCAATTCAGTCATGCTTGTGTCAAAAAATCTGCCAAAGCAGCCATCCTAAGGAGGCATTAGGTGGACAATTCTCCAGTGTTTTTCAGTAAGACTCAGAAGTCATGCAAGGAATAAAGGGAAACCACAACATAGTGAGGTAAATGTCTTCTGGATATTTGGAAGGGTTAACTGTCTGGATAAAATTTTCAAAGCCAGGAACCTCACTACGGTGGTGTGAAAAAATGATAGCCCCATGGAATAAGTCAAGGATGAAATCTCTCTCACTGTGGATAAAATCCCACTCTGATGTCGTGACCCAGACTTTCCATATCACTAAATACTCCCAAGTAGAAAAGCTCAAGCTTATGAGAGAGTTGGCATCACCAGAAATGATAACCACAGTCCCTTCTGTTTCCTCTACTTGGAAATTGTATGGCCATGTCCTTGAGTAATATGACTTTTCAGTCACAGGAATCTTTTCCACAAAGGCTGCACAGATTCCATTCCTGTCCATCTCTCCTCTCAAGTCTGAGAGAAACACAACACCTTTCTTGTCTTCCGAGATGACCAGCCCTATCCAACTCCAATTGAAATGAAGTAGCAAAGAGTCCATGCCAATGGCTAGAGATGTGTCCCTGGGGGCCATCTAATAGAGAGATGGAAACTGCTCATCATCATTCAGGGTAAGCTCAAAAGGACCATAGGTAAGCTAAAACGAAAAGACAATTGGAAGCAATATGAGGAAGGGGATTGGCAAAAATCACGCTCTCAGTCCTGAAGGCTGTTCAGCAACACCTGGAGTGGTAGAAGGGGACACTTGCTCATTTCATTTTCTAATCATTTTCCACTCCTTGAAAGCTTTCTATAAAATAAGATCAGTCAGAGTTCCAGGAAACTGCTTTATCTCCTTCCCCCTCAAATTTCTCTCTACTCTAAATAAAGGAAATGTCATACTCCATCGAGGTCCTGTACACGGACCCTTTGAGATCATATCCTTTGAGAGATGCACAAACTCAGTCTCCTCCTTTCTTCCTTTTTAGGCCCCTGAGAATGGCACCAAAGGAGACGTGGTTTCATCTCTCCCCATCCCACCCAGTCTTATTGTGGAAATTTGTACAGTTCCAGCAGTGTTCCAATCTGGGCAGAAATTGCCCAGGTGGTTCCTGTAAGGACCGCTAGAGACTTACTCTCTCTCCTGCAGTCGTAATTAGGGATGTCCTTGCCCAACCCTGAGAGTCAAATCAGGGAACTCTCCAATGTCCTCCTTTCACTGGGTAGGGCATTATAGAGATCAAAGCCCAGAGACATGTTGGGCAAGATATGAGGGTCCCTGTTGATTTCCTCAATGGCGAAAACCAAGGACAGAACATACTGGTAGTTCTTGTACTGAAACCTGCATAGAGGGATGAGGATCCTTAGGGAAAATACTCAAAATGATTTCCTTCAAATGCAATACAATGACTTTATTAAAATGAATTTGCTATTGACTCGAATGTCTGTGGCAACAGATGGTACTCCTGAAACCTTAGAATTTATAACTAAAGAAAATAACATGACTCCAGCTGTGGAACATCCTTACTGAATTCCACACTCATGAAAGTAACTGGTTAAATACACAGAAGAAAGTACAATGAATGGAAAAACAGATCACATTCAGAGTAGACTTGTAAATGGCTCTTTGGCTCAGGATCCAAAATGCTTGCTAATATGAGCACACCATTAAATCCTTCCTAGAAGAGCAACAATATTAGCACGAGATTGGAGAAAGCCCTGAGGAGGAAGAATAATTGTAACTGGAAGATACGTGACAAGCATAGACGCATGACATGTGCACGTTGAGAATGGTGCAACAGAAGGCTATCAATCAAATTGCCTAAACCTCTGTCCCCTCAAACCTGTGCGTCTGTCACCATCAAAACCAGGAAACTAAGGTGAACTTCAGAGATCCAATGAAGGAGGAATCATCAACAGGCAGGAACAATTGAAATAATCATGAAGGACTGAAGGGACTAGAAACACTTAGGGATCTAAGAGAGAGAACATTGTCAAGTTTAAAAAGCTTCTCATCCATTTCTTATTTTAAAAATATAAAATTAAAATTAATCATTAACATCTTTAACGGTACCTATTCCTGATAGCCCATATTGTCTTCATCTTTTCTACAGACATTCTAAACACAAATAACACCTAGGCCAAAGAAAATTCTCTGAATTTCTATTGCCTGGGATTTGTAATAGCATCAAGAATAAAATAGAGCAGTCACTTGTATTTATTTCAAGTGTTCTATTATTTGAGGATTGATTAGTACCCTAGTTCATGCTCACTGCTTGTTAATGCTCCCCATGTCCCTGTGAAGAATAGGTGTTCTTCACTTGTTGGGTATAGGGTTCAATGTGTATCCATTAAATCAAACTTGCTATTTGATTTTCAAATACTCTATTATTAGATATATGTTATTCTTTGTTTCAGAGGAAAGTTGAAATTCTCCACTATGATGATATATTATGTCTACCTCTCCTCCTCCCCTGCCTCCTTCTCCTGTACTTCCTCCTCCTCCTCCTCCAACTTTTTCTTCTTGTCTTCTTCTTCTTCTCCTTCTCCTCCTCTTCCTTCTCCTCCTTCCTTTCCTAGTTGAGGCTATATTATCTTCACATGACATCATGTGTAGTATAACGACTATATCTTCATGATAAGTTGAATTTATATACCAGTGGGGATTAACCACTTAATTCCTAATGATGCTTTTTTCCGCATCTGTTTTATCTCATATTATTATAGCTACCCTGGGTTGATTTTTGATTGATATTTTCCTAGCTTATCTTTATATCTTCTATTCTGTTTTGAATTTCTAGCTTTCCATGTTTTTTAGTTTTCATAAGTCTTGTAAACAAGATACAGCTAAATTTATCATTGTCGCATCAAATTTAACAATCTGTATTTAACTGGAGAATTTATTCCATTTACATTTGTTGTGATTATTTATATCCTTCTTTTGCTCCCACTATCTATATGTTTTCCTTCTATTTTTTCCACAAGTTTTATTATGTTATTTCCCTTTAAAATTTATTGATTTATACTTGTTTTCCATATTTTATTGTATCTCCTCTATTTGGATGACAGTTATATTCTTTACTTCTATTTTACCACCAGCCCACATTGCCTGAAGTGGATATAGCTTCTCATCTCCTGAGAAATTTATAGACCCTCTAACTTTCAGTTTTACCCTCATGACTCACTTGTTTTTGTTGTACAGTACTTTATTTCTCCTTTTTCTTTACTCTCTCTCATCATCTCCATATCTAATTTATCTTTCATGTTTTTTACTTCCTTGTCTTTCTATGCTGCATTCTATTTCCTTCAGAATTCAAATTTGGTTTTATATTCTCTCTTCTGTTGTAGAACCCATCTATGAAGTTTTAAAACTCAACAGTTATGTATTTTTCGTCTCTTAAAGTTCTATAAGGCCCTTTGCCATATATGTCAGATCATTTCTAGAGTCTCCTGTTTGATTTTGTTATTCCATTTTTTGTTGTTCCATTTTTTATACACAGTTATTTTATATCTTGAAGTTGGTAAGTCTAATAGTGAAGGTTTTAGTGTTTAAATCTATTGTTTTATTTTTAATTTTCTTATGTATTATGACTCTTATCGACAATGGCATGTATTCCTTATTTGTTTGGAGAACTTTGATTATGAGCTCATTTTTGTCTGATTTTAATGTGCACAGAATGTAAGGCTTTAGTTTAGATTCTTTCCTCCAGAGAAGAATGTCACTGGTTTCTGCTCACAGTCATGTGAGATGACACCAAGTTAAGTGCCTTTTTTGTGTGACTCACAACTAATCTGTGACTCCCAGATTCATTCCCTCAAGTCACTGGTGATTCAAAGACAAATCCTTTCATTAGAGGATCATACTGGCCTTTGACCACTGGGTGAATCCAAATTTGTCTGGTGCTTACAATTTCCTTCTTCTGCCCTTTGAGACTTGGCTTACACCATGTGAACTCAAGAATGCAATAACATTATATTTTATGGAAGATAGTGTTATGTGGAGGGAAACCCCTTTGAGGTATCTAGTCCTCCATACTCCTAGTATTTCATTCTTTTGGATACTTCTTTGCATTTCTTTCTTTTAATAAAAATTCTTTCTTTAACTTGAAAAGAAAATAAATTTTAAAATCAAACGTGTGAGCTTGGAGGTGTAGAAATAATTTACATGCTATTCAACAAAATAAGTTTAAGATATAGAAAATTTTACAGAAATGTATGTATGGATTAGGTACATTTAACTGAAACTGAGAACCTCTATTTAGAACATATTTAATCAAATTTTAGGAGAAGAATCATTGAGATGCACACTCCAGGAACATTCTGTTTCTGTGAGGTGCACACATACTACACATATACCTGATCGTCATGTGAGAAGCCATGATATGGCCAACTTCAGTTCAACTTAGTTCAGGTGTGATATGATCAATTAAACTTGAAGAAGGGAGAGTGTCCAGAATGTCCAGAAGCCCCATGTGTTTCCAATGTTAGAGCATTATATACTGAGAACAAGGAAGAATGGTGCAGGTGTTGTATCAGTAAATTGCAATGTCTAAAGAGCAGAGAACAGCATCCACATTAAACTTATTGCAGATGGTGTCACATTTCTGAAAACAAAGCACCCCTTTCAGAGGAAAAATGAAGAACGTTTTTGTGTCAGTTGGGGCCTCCAAATGCTGAGGTAGAGTTAGGAGTACAAGAAGATTATTGTGGCATAACACCTGTGAGGAATCAAAGGATTGGGTAGGGACAGCCCACAGACTCAGATACGGATTTTACTGCCTCTGAAATAAAAAAAAAATAAGGAATGTTAGGCAGAGGAGCTTTGAATCACAATGTGGAGATGCTAGTCTCCACCGGAGACCTACTGAATTAGAATGTTTGGGGTGGGGTACAGCAAATCTTCTGTGTTTTAACAAGCCTTCCAGATAATTCAGATCCATAATCAAGTTTGAGGTTGACGGGTTTCAAAAAAAAGCACCGTACCAAAGAAGTGAACACTGAAAAATTAAAACAATTGTCTCGGTATTTTGTGTTAATGTGATTTTTAAAAAATGCAAAACACAAACTACTTTAAAGAATGTGCATAAAATTTAAAACCATCTTGAACCAAGAACTTAATCTATACCTAGAGACACTGGATTTGGAGAAAAAGAAAAGAAGTAAAATACTAATTAATTTTTCATCTAACATTGAGGTGGCAGTGAGGCAAGACTTCAGATTCTGGGTTCTTCTTATTTCTCAAATTAAAAATATTGTGAAATAGGGGCCACCCCGGTGGCATAGTGGTTAAGTTTGCACGTTCTGCTTTGGTGGTCTAGGGTTCGTGGCTTCGGATCCTGGGTGCGAACCTCTGCACCCCTCATCAACCATGCTGTGGTGGTGTCCCATATAAAGTAGAGGAAGATGGTCATGGATGTTAGCCCAGGGCCAATTTTCCTCAGCAGAAAAAAAAATTCTAAAATAGAATGTGAAAAAGATGTATATATCCAACATGGTGGAGAAAAGGTTAATAAGGAAAATTACTTTAAATGGAGCAAAACAAGGAAAAAAGAAAAAAAGCAAAGTACAAAATTTAAAAATAGAACCACAAAGATAATGCTACATATAGCAGTTATACTATACTGAAGTTACTTAAATCACTTTTTCAATATTGAATGTTACTCTACATTCCACGAAGACAAAGGAAACTAACACTGAACATAGATGCTGAAAGAAAGGAGATTGTCAGTGATAGTCCATACACATGCTCACAAAAGTAAAGCCACAACTAATATGAAACTTTTATATATGAATGTGTATAATGGTACACATATCTGAAGGCAAAAGGTGGTTAGCAGTCAAAATGTATATGTTCAATTATAGTATCATATATTTTAAAAAGGATTTTAAAAATATGAAGTAAAGTGAACCTAACTGCAACCAAAGTAAGAGTATTCAATTAACTTCTCAGTATTTGTCCAAAAAAAGTCAATATAGGAATCATATATATTGTTAATCTTGATTTATCATTAAATATGTTTGGAGCATACACACACACGTGTTTGCATATAAATATCAAACATCCTACTCCAAAGCAAAGAAAGCATATTATTATAAAATTAGGTCCTATCCTTGTCCAGCAAGCAATTTCGACATAGCAATCAATACCTGAAGCCGCCAGAAGAGAGATAGATGGCCAACCACAGAAATTCGGACTCAGTAGTGCATCAGAGGAAAGGGCAGATTTGAAATCCAGTTCCTTAACCAACTTGAACGCAAAAATGCTCATTAACTGCCAACATATCTTAAACAAATCAGACAATTTATAAGCCAATAAGCACTCTCATGCATAACTGTTTGGTCAAACAGGAAATCAAACCAATGCTTAGAAAGGAGTGGTGATGGTTTGTAATTGGTATTTGAGTGGTGAACACGATGTAATCTATGCAGAAATAGAAGCATAATGATATACACCTAAAATTTATACAAGGTTATAAACCAATGTTACTGCAATACACAAAAATTAAAAATAAATAAATAAATAAATGAAGGAGTAGCAAGGAGCCCAGGAAACAGAGGAGAGAGAAAGGAAGAAGAGAAGAAAACTGTCTGTTCTGAGAGAAAAAATCTGAGCAAGGGAGGGGGAGAGGGGAATTCCCTCATCCAAACCTGGATGGGGAGAGAGAGGGGGAGGAAGGGGGAGAGAGAATCCCCCACTTACTGTTCCCTGTAGGTTCGTAGGCTGGTCAAATCCTTAAAAAGACAGGTTGTCTGGAGAAAATCAGACCCAGCTGAAGAACATGAGTCCATGGAAGAAACCAGGGAAACTGAGTCTCTCGCCACAATGGCAGAGAATCTCATCTTGCATCCTCTCCTGCACTAATGACAAAGGTGGATGTCGTGGGTGGGCCTGTGGGATGGGAGAAGGGATGAAGACGATTGTCATGCAGAGAGACATGTAAAGGTTGGTCCGACCAGTTAGCAGTAGCCAGCAGTGGAGGAAGCTACTCAGAGGTCAGGGTTCTGTCTCTCTCTCCCTCTCCCTCGGGGACCTGAGGAGAGTAAGGTGGCACACCCTGCCCACCTCGCCTAACTCTCCCATGTGCCCTTCTTTTTCTGTCCTTTCCGGGAGCCCTGCAGGCTTGGATTCAAACCCCCACAGCCCCTCACAGGCCTAGGGTGCATGCGCGAACGCCAGGGCCTAGGGTTGGCCTCGAGGGTCCTCAGTGAAGGCACCGCCCTCCCGCCAGCCTCTGACCGGCTGGCGCCACCCAGCTGCAGCTGTTCCATCGCCGCCCTTCTGGCCTTGGCTTCAGCTGTTGTCTCCCTCCCCTCCCCCACTCCCACTCAGCTTGAAGCCCGCTTCTCTAACTTGGAAGCATTGATCTGGCCCTGATGGCCACAGGCATTCCGGGCTTGAAGCTCAAGGCTCTGCCTGGGCCAGCTGCTTCGTCCAGGGGCTCATTTCTTCCTGGAAAGACAAAGCCACGGCCTCACCCCACGCCTGCACTTTGCGTCTGCAGCCAGGCCAGGTGTAGGAAAGGCTCTGTAGAGTCTGAAGAGCTGTAACCGGCATATGGCACCCCAGGGTTAGGGATCCTGGGCCAAACTGGGAAAGTCCTTCCCGCAACAGATCCCTGCCTCATCTCTGAAGTCAGTAAGGCCTAGCCTTCCTAGTGCCCAGGCCATGGTCTGGCGAGAATTCCGCCATGGAAGACAGGCGTGAAGCCCTCTGCTTGAGGGCGCATGTGCCACGCCAGGACGGCAGGAAGGCTGCCACAGATCGCCTGCTTTTTTCAAAGGAGGCTGGCCTATTCACTCATCCTCCTGCTCCAGGCCCATTTCGTTCTGGACCAGTTCCGAAGGAATGAGCCTTGGTGCCTGCCGCCAAGTTTTTTTGGGTGTGTTCTTGCCCCTGTCAGAGGAGGAAGCCACTTGGCAACTGCTCTGCCACACCTCGGGTGTTTTAGCCTCCCTCAGCCGGGTCCCTGCCATGCCCATGCCTGCCTCCATGGAGGGACTACTAAGGTCTTGGCAGTTGCCAGTGGAGATAGTCGTTAGAGACTTAATTTTGGGTTGTAGTAAAAGAGCATAACATAAGAGCACTGAGCTTGATCTCTGCCATTTATGAGCTGTGTAAACTGGATGAGTTTTCTAGACACTGTACCCAGTCTCTTCATCTATATACTTGTGAAAAGACCAACATCTACTACGTCGGGATATTTTGAGGATTATGTGTGTTAATATATGTTCAAGCACAGAATTAACATTCAGAGTGTAGTGCCTGGCTCAGTAGAAGTGTTTGCTGCTGTTATTATAATTATCATTATTTCATGTTCTTCACTTCCTCGTGAGTTCCCTGTAAAACCAACCATGGTCCATGGTGTCAAAAGTTTTATTCCAGGTTCCTGCTTAATGGCCTGCAGAGGGAGCCTTGGGCTCATAACCTCCTATTTTTATCCCAGTCCCTAGAGGGATGCATTTACCTCTTTCTTCTTTGCACTGAGGCACTGAATGGGGTCCAACACTCAACTCTGCATGTCCTCCTTTTAATATCCCATGCTATTGAAACACTGTTTAGTGTTTACTTGGTGGAATATACTCCCTGACATGAACAACACACAGGAGATAGGATTTAGGAAACATTGTTATACTGATAGATAATAAGCAGGTGTACAGATAGTAGAATTATCAATTTCATAGAGAATTCCTTTAACAGTTGTTCATATCTTGTGTTTTACATCATTTATTAGGGTAATATTTTCATCTTTACTTTTCCTTGTGTCTCTATCTTTCTCAATTTTTCCAAGAGATATATTTATATTATCTTCTAAAATTTTAGGGAAAGTTAAGAAAGTTATGAAACATTTGAAGTTGTTGATTTTGTATATTGGAGGACAACTAGATTGAAAATGAATTAGTGATAATTAGAGTTTTATTTTGGTAAAAGATGGTAGTTGGAATTGATGCCAGGATGTTTGTAACCTAGTTTTTACATCATTATTTGATGTAGTATCTAAAATGCCAGAACTGGTAATTTTAAATATAATAACTTGTCTCATTTTAAAATATGTGTTCTTGGAGAGAGTGACTGAGGTAAGTGGACAATAATTTACTGTAGTGACTTGTTTTTCTCCAATTAATCTGTTATAAACCCAGCAGCCATATAGCATTCTTTTGTCCAAATGACCTGATGGCACTTTCTTGACTTTTCTTGCTGTGACTCTAGCAATCTAGTGTCACACCACCCTCTCGCTCCTAGTCATGCTTTCAGTTGTAAGAGTAACATTGTCAGTAATATGATGACAAATTTGCACACAGTCTACTATTTACTAAAATATATATATCAATTGCAAACTTTGGTAACGTAATTTTAAGGAATGAACAATTTGCAGTGCACTTAGCTGATTGCTACACATTATTGTGTACTGACATCATGGTTAAAACCATTATTTGCAACATGTGGCCCCATTCAATTATATTTTAAAGGAAAGGGTTCAATGACTTTTTTCTTTTTGAAGAAAGACTGGCATTTCCATCTTAGAAAATTGAGAACTTCTTTTTAGCCCTTTTTCTTTTCTTCAGCTCTTCTTTATCTTGGTTACTAATGCACATGTCCAGTTACTTCAGAATCATGGTGCTATCGCCTCTGCCTTTTTCATGGCTCTCACATTAATTTTTCCATAATCCATTCTGTGAAAAAGGTTTATCTCCACCTTCATATATTGAGGAAGGAACCGACCCTCCTTTATGTGAACTTGGAAAGAAAGGCCAAGGTGATGCCTCGGTGCCCCTCCCCAGCAGTGAGCTGCAGATGGGCTGCAGATTCCTGTGAATCTTTTGCTCACCTCCTGGTTCCCTACATACTTGGCATTGTCTGCACGGAGAAGTCTATAGAAGCTGGCTGAAGGATAAGACTGGCTAGAAAGGACATCAGCAAGCAGTGTACTCCAAAAGTTGTTGGCAGAAACATTAATAAGGAAAAAACCTTTCCATTTATCTTGTTTTCTCTTTATCTTCTCTCTCTTCATTTTCCTTTACTTATATGGTATAATCCCTATCCACCCCCCATAGTGTTTTTTTTTTTTCCTCAAAGCCCCAGTACATTGCTATATATCTTAGTTGTAGGTCAACCTATGGTGGTTCTTTTTCCTGGAGTCCCATGGCATTTTATTCATATCTCTTTCAATCAAATTATTTCTATAGAGTAATTTATCTGTTTATACATATCTCTCTTCCTTGCAGACCCCCAAAATTTCAAGACCTTTGGGCACATAATATATACTTAAGTATTTGAGTGAATCAATGACGATCTCTTGTTGAATAAAATCTAAATAAATACAATACCTACTCAGCACATGAATTCAAGCATTTGAGAGAGAGTTTTGTGTCTGCTGAAGCAGGCTGTGGACCAATTTAGGGGTTCAGTGCCAAGGTTACTCAATAGTTTGAGACAAAATGAAAGAGATAATTAACTTTATTTTTAAAATTCATGGAGAACTGGAGCAGGATATCTAGGTATGAAGCAGCACTTGATCATTCTTGTTGCATCTTTGTAAAATCCAGTCCTTTATTTTTCTATGAAAATGTGACAGGCCAAGAGGTTGAACAGAGGACTGGTTTTTAGAAAGGCAATTTTGTCACAGGAAATCCTGGAGGAAAATATATGGAAGGAGAGCTGGTAGAAACATGGCAGAAACTTTTTGCGTAGAAACCCTAAAACTTGAGTTTACATGCTGGCTGAAAGATATGTAACCCAACATTTCTCCAATATAGGTTAGAGCAGATTTTAAATATCTAGGTATACAAAAGGAATACAAAGGAACATAGATCAAACTGAAAGGAGTTTAGGATAGAACAAAGAAATGAAGCTAAAGTAAACCAGCACACTAAAATGTGTTTCAGAAGGACCTGCAGTTTTTAAAGGTAGTTGGACATTTATCACTCAGGTTTAAAGTAGAAAGGGAAAGGGGAACAATTCTCTATCATTTCATGTCCATGAGATTAAAGCTACAGTCTGTCAGAAAAGCAAAACTTGTATGGACTCTAATGTCCAAAAAAGTGTTTTGAATCGTGCCTAATGAAAGAGAGTCTGTGTCATGTAATGCAAATACAGTATCATCAACTCATTTCCAAGTTTATTACAAACACTTTAGCACACGTTTAATTGAGGTAATGCAGAATTCTATTAGGGGCCAAGGAAGAGGCTGATAGTATTCTCTCTTTCAGCTTCTCACTTGACCAAGGGAGAAAATGTTCTTGAACAGATTGACCACTTCTCCTAAAGACAATGCTCATTTTCAATTTTTCTTTTTATAAACTCATCCTGCATTTCCCCTTACATATGCAAGCTAAAGCGTGTGTGTAGACATCCTTCATTGGCAATGAGGAGCAGATCCATACTATTAAATAATCAAATAAGCAGAACATACGGTTGGTGTCTTTTAGGAAAATTACAGGTTTAAGCCCACCTTCATTGGTGGGAGGACATGGCATACCCAAATTAAAATATCTACCATTTATTATGCAGCTAATCATGTCATGCTATTTAAATGAAACTTAATGAATTCTTCTTCTATAAAATTGATTATATTTTAGTCAAACTGATGTATAATTTTATATAAGTGCATTTTTACTTAAAATGTAAAACGCTTTAGAGTCTGCTTCATTCAGTTTTAGAGGCATATTTTGTATATTTTGGTGTGATTTTATTTATTATCCTTCATAGCAGAGAGGCACATCCTACTCTTTTTCTTGCTGTCCTCTCTCTACAAGATAAAACTCATCCAAGTTTATTTTGCTTCATAAGGTATAGGCTTACTTTGTGATGAAAAACAGATCATTTCTGAAACATATTTGGAACTGTAGGGAGCCCAGAATTTTAGACTATGCTCAGAATGTTGTGAGGTAACTTCAAAAAAGATGGAACATTTAAAGTTTACCAGGAAAGTTTTCTGCTACTTTGCTTAACAGTAGTTTTTATCTTTTTTAAACAGTTTAGTTTGTTAATTCTTTGGAAGGATGAGTGAAGGAGTTGGCAGGTTTAAATGTACACTTGATAGAGCTCTCTCTGGGTTACTCTTTCAAAACAACCATCCAGTTGATGAATATTTAATGGGGACTCTGTCAGTCCCAGAGCTGAGAGAGGCAGTTCTCAAAGCTCCAGCAGGTCCTTGGAGAGGAGAGCGTTGGTAACCAGTGCCGTCCGAGTTTAGATGAGGCATGGTCTTTCTCAGGATGTTAGAACTGAGTGGAGTTCTCAGATGCAGCCCAGTGACTCTAGACCTGAGCCCTGCTCAGAAGCCAGTTGACTTGTCATTCGCTCTGAGCCTGGTGTCCTCCCTCTGCTCGTGCCCCTTTCTGCCATTTCTCATGCTTCTCCTGACTCTCTCTCTTTCCTACACCTTCTTTCTTCTTTTTTCTCTTTTTCTTAGTTTTACTCTCTATTATATTCCTTCTCCTTATCATTTTTTCTGTCTCTTATTGTTCTCATTCATTTTCTTTTTATTTTGTAGTACAGTTACTTTGTACATCATTGTCATCTTAAAATCTTGACCCTCTACAACTCCTATACTTCAGCTAGCTATGTTTTTTAAAGATTTTATCTATTTTTTATTTTTTTCCCCCAAAGCCCCAGTAGATAGTTGTATGTCACAGCTGCACATCCTTCCAGTTGCTGCACTTCGGACGCTGCCCCAGCATGACCAGTGAAGCAGTGCGTCGGTGCGTGCCCGGGATCCGAACCCGGGCCGACAGCAGCGGAGCGTGTGCACTTAACCGCTAAGCCACAGTGCCGGCCCTCAGCTAGCTATTTTGAAGAGAGTATTTTGATAAATTTCTCTTAGATGTTATAACATGCTGATTCAAGGAAATAAAAACTATCACAAATGGGATGGGGATGAAGAGTGAATTCAGTTCAGGTAGCCATGGAATTAGACAGAGGGAAACTGAGAGCTTAGGTCTAGGTGTTCAAAATATTTCCTGATACATATTTGTAGTTCATTGTTGTGGTAAACTGCACAGAGTCTTATTTACTGCTGGAGCCCAGATGTTTGCTCCTTGGGGCAACTCATCAGACCTCGGCCTATAGAAAAGAAGCTAGGAAACATTGCATGCATATCTAATGTGAACATCTGTTAGTGTTCCACCAGGAGACACCTTGGGCTCTTCCCTGAACTATCTGACTACAAAAAGAGGAAGAGAAGGTTTTCTCCATCTGCACAAAACCAAGACCTTATCTTGAGTTTGAGAGGATTGGAGGTGACTGAAAACAAAAGTGTTCCCGAGTTTGGATTTGCTTTAACAAGAACTATTGGCTGGCTTTGATGTTAAAGGTCTTTATTCAAAATTGACTACCTCTAATGCTAAGTTCATAGTGGAGATTTGTCAGAAGAATCCCTTTTTGATTAAGTCACTGAAATACAGTATTTGGGAGAATGGTTATATTTGAAGGTCACTTGTTCCTATTCTGTTGCCACAGTGACATCTGTTGGTAAGTGACTACTTCATGCTATTCTCGATGATTTCTGTTTGAAAGACATACTGAGCTTGATAAATAAATGGCAAGCAATAGGATATATTGGAACACATGAGGAAGCCATTTGGGGTAAAGCTAATTCAGCCTGAATTTGTTTTTCCAAAAGGGTCTGTCGCCTGCACTGTGTATCTGCTTTGCCACGTCCCAAAGAGAAGAGTAAATGCCCTTAAGATAAGAATGTATCTTCCCCCTCATTGGCATTTCCTTAAAGATAAGCATTTCTCCCTAGGCTAGGATTTGATTGCTGTAGTCATTCTGTGACCACCCAGCTCCAGACAACAGACGTGACACCAGCCGTGACCATCGAGACAGCAGATCTGCTCCCCCGCTGTGTCCATCAATAGCTGTTCTGGCAGGGCAATCTGGCAGGGCTGATCTCATGGCTATTGTAAAAGGGACATTGCAATCACTTGCAATAAATGCTCTTTGACGGTATATAACTGCTCTGTACACCCCAATTCTTCGGTGCTCTTCCTTCCTTAGGGAAGGAAGGCCACAGGTCATGGTTCTCAAAAGTTGGCTCATAATAAACTCACCCCAATTTTGATTTATAGATTGATTATGGATTATTTACGTCGACAAGCTGATGTGCAGGAAGTAGTAAAGGCACAGTGGTACCCGTGTTGCCTGACATAAAATCTTTCCTCCCTCTTTCCCTTCCCAGGATACCCACTCTTCATGGTGGCACCTACTTCCATGGTGTCATCATTCTTCTGATCACTCCTTTCATTCCCTCTTACAATTACTCAACAAATATTTAAACACCTACTGTATGCCAGGCTTGGGATACACTAAGGAAAAAATTTTCTACAAAATCTCTGTCTTCACAGAACTTGTTTTTGTTGGTTAAGTGAGATAATGGATAAGTAGGCAGACAAGTGAATTACATAGTCTATCGTGTGATGATCTGTGTCAAGAAGAAGGTAAGTGACAGGCAATGGGGAGAGCTAGAGAGTGAGTGGGTTGCTACTTTAATTAGAGAGGCCAGGGAGGCTGGAGCAAGGCCCAGAGGGAAGGGACAGAGCAGGAGGACATGCAGATATCCCAGGGCTGCAGAGATGCTGTGGAGGAATTGTGACTCGGATGTTGTTGGGCAGCAAGAAGCCAGTGTGGCTGGAGCACAGTGAGCAAGAGGGGAAAGGCAGAGAAGGTTTGAGATGCCAGGGAGGGTGAGCAGATGAAAGAAGGCCCCTGGGCCCATCAAAACTGTGCTGTAAGTGAAATGAAAACTTTCAATGTCATTTAACTATACGTTATACAATTTAAGTAGTAAATACCTTTTGTTTTTCTATAGTCTTGTCAAGTACATAAACTAAAATGCTGCTAAAATGGGAATGTCTAAATTATCCCCAGGAGTGACTGCTGTATCTTGTCAGGCGTCTGGTCTGCACAGCAGTCGGGTGGGAGTGATGTGACAGTCAGGAGACGAACTCTAGTCTTCAGGTTGTCGCCAACTGTTTGTGTTATGTTTCATCTGTAAAATGCGGAGGACGGAAAAGATGAGTGGTTTTCAGACTCCGATCCATGGAGCGCTGGATATTCCTGAAGGCTCTTGGTTTTTGTTTGTTTGTTTTTGTGAGGAAGATCGGTCCTGAGCTAACATCTATCACTCCTCCTCTTTTTGCTGAGAAAGACTGGCCCTGGGTTAACATCCATGCACATCTTCCTCCACTTTATATGGGATGTCACCACACCATGGCCTGACAAGCGGTGCGTTGGTGCGCGCCCAGGATCCGAACCGGTGAACCCTGGGCCGCTGCAGCAGAGCGCGCGCACTTAACCGCTTGCCCCACCCAGCTGGCCCTGAAGGCTCTTTGTTTTTTTTCTTATGTTTATAAACTTCGATGCAAGCTTCACGTAGAAGAGAGTGTCCCCTAGCTTTAAAAAGATTCCTGGACTTGGTCCTCACTTAGGTTTTCCAGTATGAAGAATTTGCTGTCTCACAGACTCCCAAAGGACAGACAAAAGGAGCAAGATCCCTTTTTTCCGAGTGTCTCTTGTGACAGTGCTCATTGTCTCTCATTCAAACCAGAAGGTGATTTGTCAATAGTGAGATATAGCATTTGAGACCCCATCCTTCAAGATGGCTGAGTTGTCGTCCATCATTTTACAGACTTATTCTAAGTGAATAATATAAAAAGTGAATGTCTCAGCAGGTAGTCTCTGACACAAAATAGAAACTAGGAATTGAGAAAAGTAATTATGATTGATGTCTGTCAATAAGGGCATAGGGCTAGTCTAATTCAAAAGTAATTAAAGGCATGAGTGTTAGTCACTGTACATATTAAATATATTGAAAAGTATTCATGTTCTCATAACACAGAATTATAACTGGAAGATAAACTGGATGTTTTTGGTACTTATGGTTAAAGATATATTTTATTTAATTTTGTTTTCCGATTGAGGAAATGAGAAAATTTATTTTTTAATATATTGACTATCTTCTTCCTTTCCAACTTAGAATCTCAATCTGCTATTTTGGAAACTCTGAAAAATATGTTCAGATGCTGTTCAACAGGTAAGAAAATCTTGTTAGGATGTCAAATCCTTTTCTCTCTTATTTATCATAAAATTGTGACAGACTCTCATTTACCTTCCTGTCTGCCCATCTGACTAGGCCACCTTGTTTCTCTAAGCCTGCAGGGGAATCCAGTCAGGTGGAAGGGGATGTTTTCTTCCACTTCCACTTTGCAGAGAAAATCAGCCTTGAAGTGGAACTGAGGACATGCTTTTCAGAAGCTGCATCATTCTCTACCCAGCCAGAACATTGGGCCTGACAACAGCTGGATCCAGTAGAAAACTGGACACTCTAGGAGATGTCATGTGGAGATGTGCCTGGCTGGACTAATAGTCACATGGATATGAGTTTTAAAAAAATCTCTCAGAGCTTTTCCAAAATCCAATAATATTCTTAAGTTGCTGTAGTAGATGAAACATTAGTTAGTGTCTTTTTAATTTCAATAGAAGCTTTTTTTTGGGTTACTAAAGAAGCCAAATTTCATGTTTTTTTTCTTGTTACCAAAGTGGACTTACTATTAAAAACAAGAAATCTTCAAGAAAGGAAACACTCATATGGAATAGAAATTGTGGGTAGCAATTGCTACTTTTTTATACAAAATCATCTGTTTTATTTATTTACACTTTCTCCCAACTGCGCTTTTGAAAATACCTTAGTATTAGAAATTACCAGTAAGAAGAGGGTGTGCGCCCTTGAGTGTGGTCCAGTAGAAGTCAGGTGACTCAGACCTGAGTTCTAGGCCCAGGTCTGTTTCTGGTTAGTGTGTGACAACGTACTTAGGCTCTCTGGAATGTAGTATTCATTTCTGTAAAATTAAAGAATTTGATGATTTTTGAGAACTTTCCCAAATATTAAATGACTTCTCTTTTAAAAAGTAGAAAGATCCTTCTCAAACTTATAAATTATCAAAAATTTTTTGTGACCTTTCACTTACCAAGAACAACTGATGTCCCTTCAATTGTATTGATTGAAAATAAAGATCATAAAAGTATATATTTGGTAATCTAATAAACGAATTAGCATAAAAATGAGCCAGGAATAATTCCTGATCAATCAAGATAGTACATTATGAAACTATTACTGTTTGTTACAGTATACAAAATTATGACTGTAAAATAGTATCTTTTTGCTGTCTGTAAGTTTATATTGTTACTCATATATCACCATTAACCCTATTATGTTTTACAAGTAATAAAATGTCTTGAAAGGAAAAAACAATAAACCAACAGCCCTGTATTACACATGAAAATTGTGCTCCCTCTGGAAGGAAAATGAGGATACAATATTGGTCGAGTACTTCATTTTGTAATCCACTGGCGCCTTTCAAAAATATAGCTATTATTGTAAGAGTAAAGATATTCTTAAGAATAGTGCCACAAAACAGGTTTTCCAGCTTCTTTTTGTCAGAGCTGAGACCTACATCAGGCTGGGGCACTTGAAGAGGCATGGGGGACTCAGCTGGGGGTGGTTTAATTACTGTGAGATGATTAGCCAATAACAAATAAGACGGAGAAAGATTAAAAAGAGGTGAAGGGAAATAAAGTTGGAAATAATTAAGAAAAATAGTGCCTTCAAAATATCCTCTCATTATTTTTATAGCTTTTTATTTATTTTACTTTTTTTTTTGAGGCATGACTAGGATAGTATGTTAGATTTTTCTAAACCCTTATCTCCAGGGCATATATTACTGAGTTCTTCGTTATAAATGATAATGCCAAAGAAAACCTGGACAAAAGTATTCTGTACTATCCACAAGGACAAAACATGTACAACATTGCTCTATATATTAAGAGTCGAGCTGTAATAGTCAAGATATATATTCATGTGTGTAAAATTATAATGATTTTCTAATTTTCTCGGGCTGTGAACCGTGGTAAAATATACAGGAATAAGCAGGAGACCTGAAAAACCAGGTGATTTAAAACACCTAATATTACAGCTGGACCATCCAAGGGTGAAATCAATTTAAATTTCACACCTTCTCCTTTCCTCGTAGCCAGTGATTTGTCTGGAAGACAGAAAACACATAAAATTAATTGAGAGTTAACAGTATTTGGAGGCAGTTGAGGTTAAGCACTCAACAATGATGTCCCTTACTTCAGGAGCCATTGACTTTTTGTCATACGTTTACTTTATACACGGGTTCTCTTCTTAGATTATTTCTGTATGTTTCTTAGAAGAGAGACAGGGAAGGAGAATTAACTATCAATCTACTGTGCGCCAGTTCCTTTACTGTATTCCCTTATGCAATTCTTACAGTAATCCTTTAAAGTAACTGTTATAATTCATATTTGATAAAGAAAACCATGTTTACAAAATTGATCAAGGGTAAGAGGGAAGATCTGAACATAAGTCTGTTGGGCTTATGCCTCATATTCTCTCCACTGTGATAAAAATGGTGCTTCAACATGGGTACTCACCATCTGGCTATTTAATACCGGATCCTGCAAACAACATTGGATGAGATGAGATGAGAAGTTATTTCCAAAGATATTCTATTATATTTAAACTGTACTATTTATGAGTCAGATGTCAAGACATGTTTTAGAGGCATAGAGAGCAACTGATTAGTTCACCTACACATTATTAGTGTTTACTATAACTTTCGTGTGCCACATCGTGTCAACTTTGTGTCAACTTTACCAACTTTAGTGCTTCACTGTTCTTTTTGAAAAAACTCAGAATGTCACTTTTCGTGTCAAACACCTTGCTGTTTTCTTCTTATTCACTAGATGACAGTTCTGTATCTCTGTAAATTACCACTGCAGCAGGAAACGAGAGGTCTTAAGCCAGTTTGCTCTGCACAAATGATGGACATAGGAGGACTTCTGCTCCATCAAGGCTGCCTGTGTTATTCCGTGGCTGTAACGGGGATGTCCAGGACTGCTTAGTCAGAGGCACGAAGCAGAGTCAGAAAGCATCCTCTAAATTCTTCTTCAGATGTGAGTTCAGGCGTCTGTCCTCTCTCCTGAGCACACTGGAGTTTATTGACTGTGTTCTGACTCTTACTCTCTCCCTGTAGTTAATAAGTCTGGGAGCTCCATACCCCTAGAAAAAACATATGACACATAAAGCCTTTTCTCAACTAAACGGAGTTGAGAGCTATGGTGTTGCCCGAGAGTCTGATGCTTAAAGAAAATACAGCTGGGGCTCATGTGAAGGGAAAGAGCGTCAGCCACTCCCGGAGGGCTTTTATTGATGCTCCCATGGAATGAGCAAGTTTAAAGTAAAACCACATTGCTTAAACCTCACTAACTGATTGTTTTATTTTCAAGTAATATGCTCTGAAATCTGCTATGTCTAAAAAACCATTTCAGGCCTGCCCCATGGCTTAGCGGTTAAGTGCACGCGCTCTGCTGCTGGCGGCCCGGGTTCAGATCCCGGGATCACACTGACGCACCACTTCTCCGGCCATGCTGAGGCCGCGTCCCATGTACAGCAACTAGAAGGATGTGGACCTATGACAGACAACTATCTACTGGGGCTTTGGGGGAAAAATAAATAAATATCTTTAAAAAAATCAATAAAAACATAAAAAACCATTTCATAAAGCTTAACCTTCTGTTTTTCATTCTCTGGTATTTGAAATTATTATTAAGACTGTAAATCCTTTAACATTCTACAATATACAAATAGGCAAATATCAATTATATTCTCTAAAATGGTTTGCTCCCATGTTAAAGATTAATATATGGTAGTAAAACTGGTTACCATCTAGTTTTTAACTCATTTTTTGCTTTTGAAATTACATATAAAATTTGTGTTTTGAAGTATTTTCCTAAAACTCAACAACTTTCTGATATAAATCGACTAGATGGAAGGTAACTAAAATGAAATTTGATCTTTAAAACTCGAGCTTTGTGTAAGAATTTATAATATCAGGCAGCTGAAAGTTGGGTCTCTCCACATTATGATATTTATTAATTGTGAATAGCCACATCTATTACAAAGCGCTGAAAAATAAAAAGAAATTGAACAATATCAACACTCTCTTTCCCCACATGTTGTACAGTTTATATGCAAATAAATTCTCAAAGGTCAGAAAAATGTTTATGATTTCAGATAACTGTTAAAATACTATCTCATTCCAGTTTTAACCTCATTTGAAATGGACTGAAAACTCTTCTCTTAGGATTTTGCTCTGATCAGTGCCCCCAGGTCCCCTCAATGCCTCATTTGATTGTAAACTTATCTGAGGAATTGAATATTCTTTTTCATTTGTTCTCTTTAAGGTATCTGTGATAGTGCTTTTTATGCAACGACCACTTGGTACAATTTATTATTAGTTTCAGAAACATGCTTATTTAGGAACAAATCAAGAAAACAAATGTGAGGGATGTGGGGTCGCCTAGCTGATGGTGTTCTAGGGATTCCTCATGTGAGTCTTGGCATAGAAACGTTCAAAGGGTAAAGCAGCATTTGTCAGGTAAAAAGTGTGGGGTGAACATAATTCTGAAGGAATAATGATGGAGACGTAAAAACAAGAAACCCCTTGAATTGTGTTGGAAGTTATTAGACACATCAAAGAGCTGGGAAAAAACATTGTTCAATGTAAGTTCTTTCTAAACTCTAAGGCAAAAAGTAACATGAATTTACATGGTAATTATAAACCACAAAACAACAATTCACAAGACAAGTAAACAACTAAAGTAGAAACCAGAGTGAGAAAAATAGAGGTTAAAGGAGAGATGGAAAGAGATGGTTGGGGTCAGAAAATATGGCTTAGTCATCCTTGAGGTCTCCCTCAGACTCTGATCATTCCTAGTGCTCAGTAAACACTTTGACCCCATGAGCCTGGGGAAGAGCAAAGTGACACGTGGTTGGGAGGGGAGATAATGCAAAGATACCCTTGTGGAGGCACTGACATTGAAAATCAGTTACATTTTGCAAAGGTGTTTACCATAATATATTAAGGATTATTCTGGAAAGATAAGGATTTTTCTGGAATGTACGTTTTCATTTTATGGAAACTCCAACAAGCCCAGTGAAAGATTTAGACATTTCAGCTTTAGAAATAAAGAGAGGGGCCATCCCCGTGGTGCAGCAGTTAAGTGAACACACTCCGGTGTGGTGGCCTCAGGTTCACAGGTTCGGATCCCGGGCACGCACAGACACACCGCTTGTCAAGCCATGTTGTGGTGGCATCCCATATAAAGTAGAGGAAGA
Source organism: Diceros bicornis minor (assembly GCF_020826845.1). NCBI lineage: Eukaryota > Metazoa > Chordata > Mammalia > Perissodactyla > Rhinocerotidae > Diceros > Diceros bicornis. The sequence continues at coordinate 40,828,292 of NC_080770.1, read as the reverse complement.
TGGGCACAGTTGTTAGCCCAGGGCTAATCTTCCTCAGCGAAAAAGGAGGATTGGCATCAAAAGTTACCTCAGGGCTGATCTTCCTCACACAAAAAAAGAAAGAAACAAAGCCAGAATGGGAAATTTTTTCTGTCAGTTTTACAATGAAAACCAGTTAGCATTTGGAAATCGGTTGCAATTTGAGATGAGAATGTGAAGAAAGAATTAGATGTCACATGTTGTTTTTCCTTTTCTCTGAGGCAGTAAGGCTTGCAGGGGGAATGAAATTCCATCTTTGCTCTATTGAGTTTGAGAAGGTGTAAAATTCATTTGTGCTGGGCAACACTGTTGACCTGTGGAGAAAAACAAATGGTTTAAGCAGCTGATCTAAAGGAATAACTGAGCTCATAAAAGTTCTTAGCTTATAAAGGTTGCTTCTACTTTGCTCAACTTTACTGGACATCCATTGACCTATATGTGTAAGGTATTTGTGGTAGGTATTGAAGGAAATACAAAGAATTATAGGGTTCCAAGCTCCTCCACATACATGACATGGTTTGCAAGATGTAATTTGACTCTGCCAAGGTATTTAGTGTATGTTGCATTACAGAACCTAAAAAAAATGGCAATGTTATTGAGAAATTGTAATTAAAGACAGCTTCTTAGGAGAGATGGACTAGATCAAGTCCTCAAAGGGACCACTTTTGGACAGGTGGAGGGAAGAAAGAGTGAGGATTTCAAATGGGGGAAGGGAGGACAGGTACAGAAGTGGAAAGAAACATGGCATTTGGGCATGGGGGTGGGGAGGCCATGACAGGCACAGTCTTCCCGTGACTGAGAGGTAGCTCAGTTTCCTCCTGCAGGAGCCCAGCACTGCTTGCCACCTCCTGGCCTCCTCCACCTGCAGACCCCACGCCTGAGCCAAGGCCTATCTTATCTGGATCGCTGCCTAGTCTCCCAACAGGTCCCTTTACTTTCAGTCTTAATTTCTTCTAATCTTTCCTCCACCTTGCCTGCAGAGTTACATTCTAGAATCCAAATTTGCTTAAATCTGATATCTGCTTAGACTCCATCAATGACTGTTCAGAGTAGCCTAGAGAACATTCAGACTCCTGAGCTGGACACGCAGGCTTTCCCTTGTTGTCCTCATCTTTACCCTCATCACCCACTCTGTCCTACATGTTTGCTTTGTTCCAGCCTTAAAAATACCACCCATTTTCGGAAAGATTTAGCATCCTTTATATCTGTCTTTTTATATGTGCTTCTTCTGTCCTCCTACCCAGTTTGTTAATCAACTTAATTCCTATTTCTTAATCTAAACTCATGTCAAATGTTCCTTTCTCTTGGAGACTTTTCCTGAGAGGTCTCCACCTAGAGACCCATTTTGATGTCCCCACCCTGGGACCATATACTTATCTACTTTTCCATAACTGTTGTTTTATTCATGTCTCATAGACAGCGAGCTCCTTAAAGCTGAGACTATCCTTCTTCTTGATAAATAAATGACCAGCAATAGGATACATTGGAGCATATGAGGAAGCCATTTGGTGTAAAACTAAGTGGGCCTGAAATTGTTTTTTTTTCCCCAAAAGGGGCCTGTAGCCTCTGTTCATCCATTGTATATCTGCCCTAAGCAATTAACATGTCCCAAAGACAAAAGCAATGCCCTTAAGTTGTAAATGCAACTTCCCCCACATTGGCATTTCCTTAAGTATAATCATTTCTCCCTAGGCTAGAGTTTGATTGCTGCACTCATCCTGTGACCACCCAACTCCAGACAACAGCCACGCCCATGGAGACAGCAGACCTGATACCCACTGTGTCCATCAATGGAGGTGCTGACAGGTCAAGGTTGCGACTATTGTAAAAGGGACATTGCAATCACATGTGGTACATGCTCTTTGATGGTATATAACCACGCTGTACACCCCACTTCTTTGGAGTGCTCCATTTCTTTGTGAAAGGACTCTCCCGGACCATATGGTCCTCAAAGGTTGGCTCATAGTAAACTCATCCCAAGTTGATTTTATAGATTTTTTATGGATTATTTGTGTCTACATTCTATTTGTCCCTCCAGTGTCTGAACACAGTACCTGACACCTTGGGGGCACTCAGAAAATGTTTGATGAGTGAATAAGTATGTGGGAGACCACACTGGCTGGAGCAGAAGGGGCGTTTTGGGGAGTGGTAGAAAATTCACTCACGTTCCTACCATAGTGGTTGAAGCTGTGGGCTTTGGACCAGTTTGTCTCGGCACCAATCCCAGTTATCCCGCTTTTAACTGGAGAACCTGTGCAAAGTATTTAGTCTCTGTGCCTTAGTTTCCTCATCTATAAAATGGGGCTACTGAGAACTCCTGTCTCATAGGGTTTTAGTGAGATTTAAATGCATTAACTTATGTAAAGTGTTTAGAAGAGCTCCTGGTGCATAGTAGGCATTAACATGTTAGCTGTGGGGTTATCATTATTGCTCTTATATCTAAACGATACTCTGGTTTTGAAAAGATGCTTTCATAATATAGTTGATCCTCATTATTTGTGGATTCCGTGTCTGCACACTTGCCTACTAGCTAAAATGTACTGGCAGCCCCCAAGTCAACACTCACAGGGCTTTCATGTCCATTTGCAGATAAGCGCAAAGTGGTGAAAATTTTGATTCACTCGAAGTGCACGTTCCCAGCTGAGGGGAACAAGGTGACGCTCTGCCCTGTTGTTTCAGCCCATGCTGTAAACAAGTGTCCTTCTTGCAGTCTATTTAGTGCCTCATTTATTATCTTTTTGTGCCTTGTGTTGGTGACTGGGCTGTTTAATATGTCCCCCATGTGTAGTGCTGCAGTGCTGCCTGGTGTTCCTCAGGGCAAGAGGCTGTGACGTGCCTTTACAGAGAAAGTATGTGTGTTTGACAAGCTTCTTTCAGACACGAGGTACAGTGCTGTTAGTCTAAGTTCAATGTTAATATATCAACAATATATATTAAATAAGGTGACTTTAAAGAGAAACACACAGAGAAAAAGGTTATGTATTGATCAGTTGAAGAAAATGTGACTAAGGTTTGCAGGAACCTAACCCTGCATTTCCTGTAGGGACAGTGGGTCATATTCACTGATTCATTGTTCACAGTGACTTTGTAGAATGTCACACTGTGCATAACGAGAACTGACTGTATCTTATGTAATCTTCACATACTCCTTTATAACAGGTAGGGTAGGGAACAGGGTGTCCACATTCTACGGGCTATTACAGACCTTATGAGCCAAGTAGAGAATTTAAAAAGTCTTGTGTTCAGCATAAGAGCCATGAGATTTTGAGCAAAGAAGATCTATGATAAACTGATGTTTAAGGAAAAATTACCTGGCAAGAGACTGTAGTTTTGAGAGGAAGAGGGAGAACTGAGCCAGAAAGAAGGACCAGTTCTTAAACTCTCCAAGTATTCCCATTGCTTGGTGAGGAGATTCGGAACTAAGGTGCTGATGTGATAAAGGAAAAGTAGCAGCCAAGGGATAAAATAATGGATTTGGTAACCATATATAGGGTGTAAGTTAGGCTGTGGTTCTCAAAGTGGGGTCCCTGGACCAGCAGCATCAGCATCACCTGGGAAGTGGGAAGAAACGCAAATTGTCAGGTGCTGCTGCAGACCTGCAGAACTGGAAATTCTGGAGTGGGGCCTGGCAATCTGGGTTTCAACAAGGCCTCCAGGTGCTTCTGGTGCCCATCAAGTTTAAGAGCCAATGAAATAGAAAAATGATCCCAACACGTCACCATGCTCAGGTAAGCCACAGGGCAGGGAGGTGGTATTTGTTTGGAGGATAAGACACATTTTAAATTTTAGGAAAAAGTAATTCAGTGTCTGTTTCATCATGAGGATTCCAGAGATGCCATTTTATCTCTCTGCATGTGAAGCTCTTTTTTCCACAATATGTTCTCCTTTAGAGAGCCCTTGGTAAGTTATTTACCAATTACCGCATGTTCTGAGAGTCCCTTATTTCTTGAAATCCCCTTTCAGACGTCAAAATATACTTTATTTTTGTGCACAATCTCCTCTATTTAAAATCTGGAATTCTCTTCCTATAGGATCATGTATCGCACATGCAGCCTTACTGTCAATTTGGAATGCCATTGGTTTCTTCCAAAAGCTTAGAATGTTTTAGAATTTAGAACCTGATGAATAGAGAATTTATATGCTTCTGTGTAGGTTTCATATTTTTCAGATGTCCAGAGGTATCCCAACTTGCCAGTAATGTGGCCTTAAGATTTAGCAGAACTTGAAAATCTGAATATAGTAGAAAATGAATTCCATCTGTAATGTTAACATTTACAAAATAAATGATCACATTGTTAACGTAGCAATAAACACTTTCTATATTCTAGGCTCTGAAAGTATCTTGCTTACACAGTAAACCTGATAAAGTTTCAAAGATGATCCAATTAACTTTTCAGCAAAAGCTTTGCTTGAGTGTATCTTGGCTTCCTTTTTGACAGTTTTAGCCTTAAAGTCACAGTAATGTTTTCTTTTTCTGGGAATCAGATAATCTTCTATTTGGTGAACACTTTAATTTTTAATGGTCACCTGTATTTTGTGATATGCACGTGTTCAAATAATCTATAAGAACTAACCATTACCACCCACATATAAGATTATACAGGAATGGAAGAGTTTTGGCTGACTTACTGTATATAATTGTTCAGCCAAAGCAGATGGTAGACTCTACCACATACAATGATTTAGGGGTTTGAAGCAGTATCTTTAAATACAAATAATCTCAAAAATGCTAATATGTAAAGTATATTACTTACAGTGTTAACTAACCAAAATAGTTAAATTTGTTATCTTTCCTCCCTTTATAAGGATGCACCCATTATATGGATTCTGTACAAATCTGCAAAGATCACTTTTTTCCTTTTCAAAATTTATTTATTTTAATTTTTAATAGTGAGAACTTTAGTGTTGGGTAAATTGCTGCACAATTACTGGAAATGCTGAGAGTCTTTTGAAAAAGTCTAGAAGTCTAAAGATAATGAAAAGTACATTTCTACAATGTCAAGTCCTTTGAGCTTCTGTCTAGTTGTACTCTGAAGAGATGGAAGATTAAGTACCAGCACAAGACACAAGGGAACAGGCTGCCAACTTGAGGGTTTCCCATGGACAACAGAGTGCCTGGCAGACACATGGAGGTTGAATCTGGGCTTCCTCCATGGCTGGGCCCTGAGAGGAGGATTTTGCTTAAATGATCAGAGAATAGACCACCTTTTTTCTTGTTAATAAGTAATATTTACCATGTAAATTTCTTTATAAATCTCTGAATAAAATAAAATTATAACCAGTATAGAAATGAACTCTTACTGACATGCCCCACAGCCTTCTTTAGAGAGCTCAACAGAAAATGTCTCCGCTGACTGTGAATTGGTCTTCTCTGAAAGCCAGCCAGCCCTTCATTGATAGCCCTGGATAAGGAAGGCCAGATACAACTCTTTGAAGATGTTGAGCTGAAATCAGAACCAAAAATCCTACCTCCAGTTGGCTCCTCTGTGAGAATGGATGGCCGGCCTTATTTCACAGGCTGGGCAGTTAAGGTTTCAGATGAGCTTAATTGCTCTGTTACACAGGGATGGAAAAGGAGGAATGTGACATTGATTCAGTGCTCAGATTTTGCAGGTAAAGATAGGGTCAGAGAAGGGAATAAAGATTTCAGCAAATTGGTTTTTTGTTCTCTACAGTGGAAGTAATTTAAGAAACAGATAGTCTCTCACTCCAACTTCTCTTCCCTGTTATCTATCTGTAATATCGCTGTAAAAATTCTTTCTTTAAAGATTTCAGTCTTGGGCCAGTCCCGTGGCTTAGTGGTTAAGTGCGTGCGGTCCGCTATTGACGGCCCGGGTTCGGATCCCAGGTGCACACGGATGCACTGCTTCTCCGGCCATGCTGAGGCCGCGTCCCACATGCAGCAACTAGAAGGATGTGCAAATATGACATACAACTATCTATTGGGGCTTTGAGGAAAAAAAGGAAGAAGATTGGCAATAGATCTTAACTCAGAGCCAGTCTTCCTCAGCAAAAAGAGGAGGATTAGCACAGATGTTAGCTCAAGGCTGATCTTCCTGACACACACACGCACACACAAATTTCAGTCTTTTTTCTTTGCAGTCTGTTTTTTATCATCTTTATGAGTGCTTTGATTTCACCATCTTCTTGGCACCACAACGGTAGCCATTGAGATGTTATTATAGATTCAGTTTTGAAATTTTATCATCTTATCTCTATTTCCTCTGCCATTTCTCAGTTTTAGTTCTTATTGCATCTTATGCTTGAAAATATTTGAAGCTTATAGTGTGTATCAGTTCTTATTTTCTCAACTTTTTATTATCTAAGTGCCCTCAACTATCGCTTTCTTAAAAAAAGAAGTGAAATACATAACAGAACAATACACTGTAATAAATTGACCAATTATAAAATTAAGTTCAACCTGAAATCCCTCCCCACTTAACAGAGACCATTTTTCATAATTCATCATGCTTTAGTTTGGGCAGGGTCAGTTTATCAATGATTTTTGGATGTTTTAAACCACACGAGATGAATACAATATGGTAAAATTGTTAATCTTGCAGAAGTTGTAGAATTTCCTGATGGTTAGAGAAGTTGATGGTGGAGAACCTGAATCATATGAAAAGTAGTTGATTAATTAGCACCTGACAGAGTTTGTTAATTTGTTAAAGATGATGATAAGACATACATGTTGAAAAGATAACTTTGCATATCAGAACATTGTCAGAGACCACTGGGAAAATTCATAATGTTCTCAAATACTACAAAAAATGACCATTTTTTCATGAAAGATGTCATACGTGATGGCATCGAATACTTATGTCAGAAAATTTGCAATGAAGAAAATTAACATTTGAGTCATTTTAATTCTAACAATTTGTTCATGCTTACTATTAGGTTAAAAACAATTTTTAGAAATAAAGTGATAAATGATGTACTTGCTTAATTTTTAATTATTTTAGGAAAAGACTTTTCCACATTTAAAAAAATGTTTATTTGTATTTATTTTATGCTGAATTTATTCCTAGGTCCAAAGACTTTTTTTAAATTAACTAACACCAATTCTTTTCAAACTCTTTAAAAAAGTTGAAGAGGATAGAATACTTCTAAAGTCATCCTATGGGGTTAGTACTACCCTGATATCAAAGCCAAAGACACTAAGAGAAAGGAAAACTACAGGTGAATACCTTTCATGAATATTGATACAAAAATCCTCAATAAAATCGTAACAAAGCAAATTCAGCAGCATATTAAAAGGATTATACATCATTTTTAAGTGGGATTTATTCCTGGAATACAAGGATGTTTCAATATATGAAAAGGAATCAATGTAATTAACCACACTAACAGAATGAAGGAAAAAAAGTGATCATCTCAATGGATGCAGAAAAGGCGTTTGACAAAACTAAACATGCTTTCATGTTAAAAACACTAAAAAACCCTCAGAGTAAAGGGAAGCTACTTCAACATAGTAAAAGCCATATACAGAAATCCACAGAGAACATCGTATTCAAGGATGAAAGACTGAAATCTTTTTATCTAAGATCAGGAGAAAGGTAAGAAGGCCCACTTTCACCACTTCTATTCAACATGGTATTAGAAGTTCTAGCCAAAGCAATTAGATAAGAAAAAGAAAGAAATAGCATTCAAATTGGAAAGGAAGAAGTAATATTATATTAGTTTACACATAATATTTTATATGTTGAAACCCCTAAAAATTCCACAAAAAAATTTTAGAACTAATAAATTATGCTAAGTAGTGGGACACAAAATTAACCTGCAAAAATTAGTTGTTCTCCTATACATTAATAACAAGTAATCTGAAAAAGAAATTTAAAAACTTTACATTTTTATTTACAATAGCATCAAAAAGAGTAAAATACTTAAGAATCAACTTACTCATGGAGGTAAAAATTCCAATGATTTTTTTGCAAAAATAGAAAAATCTATCCTAAAATTCCTATGGACTCCCAAGGGACCCTGAATAGCCATAACAATATAGAGAAAGAAGAACAAAGTTAGAGAACACACACTTCCTGATTTCAAAACTTACTACAAAGTAATCAAAACAGTGTGGTACTGGCATAAATACACACAATATACTTATGAAATATTATAGAGAGCCCTGAAATAAACCTTTGCATATATGGTCAAATGATTTTTGACAAGGGTGCAAAGATCATTCATTGGAGAAAGGATAAGTTTTTCAACAAACGGTGCTGGAAAACTGGATACCCACATACAATAGAATGATGTTGGACCCTTACCTTACACCATATACAAAAATTAACTCAAAATGGATCCAAGATATAAATGTTAGAGTTGAAGCTATAAAATCCTTAGAAGAAAACACAAGGTAAAAGCTGCATGTCATTGGGTCCAAATGCCATTGCCAACAATGATTTCTTTACTATGACACCAAAGACATAAGCAACAAAAAAAATAACAAATTGCACTTCATCAAAATGAAACGTTTTCTGTATCACAAGATACTAGCAACAGAGTAAAAAGGCAATGGTTGAAAAGATTTGCAAATCACATATCTGATAAAGGGTTAATATCTAGCATATATAAAGAACTCCTACAACTCAACAATAAAAAAACAACCCAATTTAAAAATGCACAAAGGACTTGAATAGACATTTCTCCAAACAAAATATAAAATGGCCAGTAAACCCATGAAAAGATGTTCAACATCACTAACTATCAGGAAAATGCAAAATAAAACCACAATGAGATACATGTTCACACCCATTAGCATAGTTACTATCACAAAATCAGAAAATAACAAGTGTTGGCAAGGATGTTGAGAAATTAGACCGCTTGTGCAATGAAGGTGCGAACATAAAATTGGAAAACAGTATGGCAGTTCCTTCAAAAATTAAAACTAGAATTCACCACATGATCTAGCAATTCCACTTATGGGTTCTGAAATAATAGAAAATACATTTATCAGCCTCTGCCTCCAGTTCCTGGCACAAAGCTCCTAAAACTTTGTAATTTCCTAAATGATAAGAACACTAGGAGCAACTCTTATTCTAATATTTGTCTTTGACACCATCCCTGACACAGAGACCCTAAAACCCTTGTAATTTCCTTTTTTTTTTTTTTAGGAAGATCAGCCCTGAGCTAACATCCGTGATAATCCTCCTCTTTTTGCTGAGGAAGACCGGCTCTGAGCTAACATCTATTGCCAATCCTCCTCCTTTTTTCTCCCCAAAGCCACAGTAGATAGTTGTATGTCATACTTGCAGATCATTCTAGTTGCTGTATGTGGGATGTGGCCTTAGCATGGCCGGAGAAGCGGTGCATCATTGCACGCCCGGGATCCGAACCTGGGCCGCCAGTAGCGGAGCATGTGCACTTAACTGCTAAGCCACGGGGCTGACCTCCTTGTAATTTTCTAATTGATAAGAACACTAGGAGAAGCTTTTGTTCTATTGAGGCAACTCTGGATGGGCTTCTGGATGGCTCCTGGATGGGGGCTGGTCACCAGGAAGACCAAGCCCTGATTAGAAGATTCGAATTTTTAGCCCTACCCCTTATCTTGCAGAGAGGGGAGGGGGGCTGGAAACTGAGTTAATAATTAATCATGCTTACGTGACAGAGTCTCCATTAAAATCCCAATAGAAGGAGGTTCAGAGAGCTTCCAGGTTGGCAATGACAAGGAGTGCTTGGAGAGTGGTGCACTTGGATATGGCATGAAAGCTCTGTGCCCCTTCTCACATACCTTTCCCTATGCACCACTTCCATTGGCTGTTCTTGAGTCATATCCTCTTATAATAAACTGGTGATGTAGTAAATGTTTCTCTGAGTTTTGTGAGCCACTCTAGTAAATTAATCAAACCCAATGAGGAGGTTGTGGGAACCTCTGGTTTATAGCCAGTCAGTCAGAAGTACAGGTAACAGCCTGGGCTTGTAACTGGCATCTGAAGTTGAGGTGAGGTAGGGTGGGTGTGCAGTCTTATAGGACTAAGCCCTCAACCTGTGGAGTCTGATGTATCTCTGGGTTGACAGCATCAAATTGAGTTGAATTATCTGACGACTAGCTGGCATTCCAAGAATTGCTTGTTGGAGGTGTGGGGAACCCTCCCACGTGTGAAAAAATGAATCTCAGAAAACCATTTATGGGCATACACCCAAAGTGATTGAATGCAGAGGTATAAAGACATAAATAAACACCCGTGTTCTTAACAGCATTATTCAAAATAGCCAGAAGCTGGAAGCAAACCAGGTGTCCATCAACAGATGAAATAACAAAAAAAATGTGGTGTATACACAGAGTGGAATACCATTCACCCTTAAAAAGGAAGAAATTCTGACACATTTTATGACAAGGAGGAATCTTGAGGACTTTATGCTAAGTGAAATAAAGCCATCCACAAAAGGAAAAATACTGTATGATTCCACTCATATAAGGCACTTAAAGTACTCAAATTAATAGGAATAGAAAGGAGAATGGTGTTTCCCAAGGGCAAGAGGGAAGGATAACAGGGAGTTGTTGCTTAATGAGCACAGAGTTTCAGTGCAAGGTGAAAATAGTTCTGTGGATGGTTGGAGGTTATGGCTACACAACAATGTGAATGTACTGCATGTCACTGAACTGTACACTTAAAAATGGTTAAAATCGTCAATTTTAGGTTATGCATATTTTATGACCATTTAAAAAAATTAATTATTTTCAACAAATGAACAAACACTAACTACATGCAATAACATAGATGAATATCACAACCAAAATGCTGCATAAAAGAAATTATATTCAAAAGGCTATAGATTTTTTAATTCCATTTATATAAAATCTAAAAAAGAAACAAAACCAAGGTCTGGCTTCCAGTAATGGTGGAGTGGCTTGTTGAACTAACACTCTCACATATAACAATGATAAAATCTGAATACATATTATATGTATTTATATAGAATCATGTATTTATATGTAATATACATATAATAAATGTGTATATGTGTGTATGTATAAATGTCTTCCGAAAGCAAGCAGAACTGACAGGGAGCCTTCCCTTAAATGATGGGAATTGTACCAGGAGGTATTTGCAAGCTTGAGTCTTTTGCCTCAAAGCATTCCAAAATCTGTACATGGCCGAGACAGGGGAAAAACTACAGTCTTACTTGTAAAGTTAGAGGATGTATTTTGGGGCTGACAGAGTCGCTGGAAAGTTAAGGGAGAAATTCTGGAAGGGAGGGAGACACACAGAGGAAAATCTCAAAATATGTACGTAAGTCTCCCCCCCACACACACCAAATTGGCAGATCTTTGAACAACACACATGCAGGGTAGACCCCAGAGGGCTTAGTGTAAAAACAGCAATTGGTAGATGAAAGAACTGAATGAGGATTTCAGCTATGCTCACGGTAAAGGAGAGAAGATTGGAGTTTCAGTCCAGCCAAGTTAACTCCCTGCTAGAAAAATAACAACACTCTTCAAAGGAATACAATAGAATCCAGAGTCTCTATAACTATCATTCATGGTTTCCAGTACACAGTTTAATTTTTTTTTTAATTTATTTTTCCCCCAAAGCCCCAGTAGATAGTTGTGTGTTATAGCTGCACGTCCTTCTAGTTGCTGTATGTGGGACGTGGCCTCAGCATGGCCGGAGAAGCAGTGACTCGGTGTGCACCCTGGATCTGAACCCAGGCCGCCAGTAGCAGAGCATGCACACTTAACTGCTAAGCCATGGGGCCGGCCCTCCAGTACACAGTTTAAAAAATCATGAGATTTGAAGAGATGGGAAAATGTAATCCATATATGACCAAAAGCAGGGAGGAGAAACTCTCCCCATGGTGTTGCAATTAGCTGACAAGGATAAGACAGCAGCTATTATAAAGATGATCATGGTGGTATGAAAAATATTCTCATAATGAATGAACATATCTGGAAACTCAGCAGAGAAGTGGAAATTACAAAAAAGAACCAAATAGGAAGATTAAATAAAAAAAATACTTTTGAGTTTACATGTACATTAGAAACAGTAGAAGAGGGCAGGCCTTGGGGCTTAGCAGTTAAGTGTGCGGGCTCCACTGCTGGCGGCCCCGGGTTCGGATCTTGGGCTAGCACGGATGCACTGCTTCTCTGGCCATACTGAGGCTGCGTTCCACATACAGCAAATAGAAGGATGTGCAGCTATGACACAGAACTATCTACTGGGGCTTTGGGGCAAAAAATAAATAAGTAAATAAAATTAAAAATAAAAAGGAACAGTAGAAGAAACATGAAGATAGAGCAATAGAAATTATCCAGTCTGAACAAAAGAATGTAAAAATTTTGAAGAAAAATGAAGAGAGCCTTACCTGTGAGATGATTGAGTCCCCAGCAGAGAGGGGAGAGACAGAAAAATTAAATGAGGCAGAAAGACAAATCAATAAGTAATAGCATAAAACTTCCAAAATTTGGTAGAAAATCTAAAATTTTAGATCCAAGGAAGTCAGCAAACCCAGAAAATAAAATACAAAATAAAACCATACCTGGGCACATGATAGTCAAGCTGCTAAAATCCAAAGATAAAAACAAAATCTTGAAAGCAGTCAGAGAAATACATATATACAGGGGAAGACATTACATACAGGGAGGAATAATGTCATTGATGGATGATATATTATCAAAAACAAAAGAGACAAATCAACAACAAAATGACATCATTCAAGTGCAGAAACAAAACCCAAAAGTCAACACGAGATTCTATATTTAGCAGATCTCACTTTCAAAAAGGAGGCAGAAGCCACAATAATATTCCGCACACCCATTAGGTGGCTGAAATAAAAAATAAAATTGCAAATATCAAGTCCTGGTGAGGACAAGGAGCAACTAGAACTGGGAATGCAACATGATAGTTGCATTCGGATAACGATTTAGCAGGTTCTTATAAAGTTAAACATACACTTATTATATGACTCAGATATCCCACTCCTAGGGATTTACTCAAGCAAATTGAAAACTAATGTTTAAACAAAATCTTTGGGTGAATATCCATAACCATGTTATTCATAATTGCCACAAGCTGAAAACAAACTAAATGTCCTTCATCAGGTGAATGGAGAAAGAAATTGTGGTGAATTGGGACATTAGAATACTACTTGGCAATAAAAAGGATAAACTCTTGATTCACACAACAACATGGATGAATCTTGGCTGCATTTCTCTAAGTGAAGGAAGCCCGATTCAAAAGGCTGTACAGTATGTGGTTTCATTTGTATGACTTTCTAGAAAAGTCAGCATTACAGAGATGAAAAATGATCAGTGGTTGCCAAGGGATGGAATGGGGGAAGGGGTTGATTACAGAGGGACAGTATGAGAGAATTTTGGGGAGTGAAAAAAACAGCTCTGTATGCTACTGTGGAGGTGGATACATGACCATAAAGTTGTCAAAACCCACAGAACTGTACACTACAAAGAGTGAATTTTACTCTGCAAATTTTAAAAATCAATCAGGATGCTGGGGAACTCAGATGAAATGCAGTGACAAATGAATCTCACTGTATTACAAGCATGTGACATAGCCACACATAATGGGTGGGGATGAAAGGTCCTGACCTAAGTTACATTGGAAGACAGTGTTTTGATGGGATACTGTAAAACTAAAGTAATGTACACAAACACTCTACTCTAGGTGTTAAGTTTGTTTTTCATAAGGGTATGGATTAGCAATTCTGAAACTAGTTGACACATTAGGAAATATATTGTAGCTAACTGGAGTTAAATTTCTCACTGTTGGTCAAAGAAGTTAAAAATAAACAAAAGGAGAATGCTAGAATAAACTCTGTGGTGCTGGATAGGAGTTGGAAGTATCAGTATGAATCCATGTCACTTCTAATATATCTATCCAGATAGATGGATAGATTGATAGATGAATAGATAGATGTGTATACCTGTGTTTATATTCCTACATACATTTCCAGGCTCTGCTGAGAGGGTCCAGAAGCACTGACACCCTAGTATCAATGAGCACACTTAGCTCCCAGATCTTGGTTTCTAAATATCATTCTCCAATAAAAAGAACCATGTTTTCTTGGAGAAATGGCTAATTCTAGGGTGGAGATGGAAAATACAATATGAGCCTGTACCATCTTGTAGTGCCAGAAAGTAGAAAAGTGCTTTAAATAAAACACAGCAAATGATGAGATGTGTCAAAAGGAATCAATCTGAAAGACTTCTCAATGGCTCAAGCTGGAAAACTGTGAGCAACATAATAAATAATGGTAACATTGGATTATTACACAGAGAATAAAATAAATATCCATGAGTCTATACTGACATAAAATAGATTAAATAAGAAAGGAAGAAAGAAAGAGGCATAAAAAAGAATAAGAGAAAGAAAGGAAGAAGGACGGGAGAAGGAGGGAGGGAATCTTCCTCACAGAATTCCAAATAATAAATGTGGCTGGATAGCATGAAATAGAGAATCACCACTAGAACACCACAGTAATAATTATTGTGGGTAAGGCTGACTGATGAATGCAAAAACTGTGGGTGAAATTAAAAAAAAAGAATACATTTGCAGAGCCTCAAATCATCTGCCTCAAAATATATAATTTTTAATGTTAATTACTTTAAAAGACCTAGGACTATTGAAAGCAAAAATTATAACACTGTATTGTGGGATTTATAACATGAGAAGATGTAAAATTTATGATAACAATAGCACAAAGGACAGACAGAGGTAAATGGAACTGTTCTGTAGCAAGTCTTCCATATTTTACATTGATTAAACTGGTGAACTATTAAGTCTAGGTAGGCTGTGATATGTTAAAGATGCATATTGTAATCTGGACCAACCACTAAAAAATGCAAAGGTGTGTCACTTAAATGCTAATAAAGGAATTAAACAGCATACCAAAAAACGTTTGTACAAGACTGTTCACAGGAGATGACCTGCACGTCCCCAGGAGGAGATGAGCCCACTGCGGCGCATCCACAGAGCAGAACGCCCTCAGCCGTGCCGAGGAGCAAACGCTGACACACACATGCTGGGAGAGACTCATCAACCTCGTGCCGAGGGAAGCAAGCTGGACAGAAAACAATACACGTGGGATGATTTCAGCCAAGATGAACCTATGCTGAAAAAACCAGAACAGCGGTTGCCTCGGGGGAAGGATGAAATTGCCTAGGAAGGAACAGGAAGGAGTTTTCTGGGGGTGATGGAAATATCCTGTTCTTAAAGGGGTGAAGGTTATATGGGCATGTTTATTTGCCAAAAATGTAAGGTTGAGATTTGTGCCTTTCAGTGTGCGTACTTCTTACCCCCCCCCCACACACACACAAAGGACTAAAAGAATAATAAAGTGATGTGGGAGTGGGATGGAGTGTGGAAGAAACAAAAATGGCAGATGATTAGTAGTTGTTGAAGCTGGGTGACGAGGCTACTATGCTGTTTTGTTTATTTTGCATATTGTTTGAATTGTTCTGTAATAAAACACTTGTATAAGAAGACAAACTCGATATATAGTGTTCGCTGGTAAGATGTCAGCTACCTTTGGGGAGGAAGGAGGGAGAAAGGGATTGTCGGGGCCTGAGTGAAGCTGGTGCTAGTTCTTGGTCACACAAGTGTGTTCACTTTGTAATAATTCTTTGAGGTTCACATGGATGACATCTGCGTATATTTCTATACGCATGTTATACATCAATAAACATTTTAAATCCGGCATATTTGCAAAAAGATCCTAACTCAATATCTCAGAATAACAGCAGTGTTTTGTTTTAAAGTGGAACACGTTCACTCATGATATCATCAGATGGATTTTAATACTCCCAAGTATCTAGTAATGCCCTCACCCTTGAGTGGCCCCCCTGGGTGGTTCCATTTTTGCCTCAATTTGGCAAGTGGCATGGCTTTGAGTTTTTATGATGGGTATGGGCCCTTAAGGTGGGTGGGTTCCAAGGGGAGGATCTCTGCAGCGACCCTGATCACGAGGTCCAGAGGGAGGAACATGGCAGGCTGGATGGATGGAAGGGATGGTAGGACAGATGGCCTTGAAAAGGCAAATTCCAGGATCCCATGCACCTGGTATTTCCATTTTAGATATTGAATTTACATTTCAAATACTGGCCAGGGAGCTTCCACCAGGGCTGCAAGCAACCTCAGCAATAGCCAGGCTGGTGAGCCCCACCCCTACCTGAGTACTGGCCTCAAAGGATGCAGCCCAACCACACTGCACAACTCTGGGGGATTGGCAAGGCATGGAGAGATGACATTGTATAGAGAAGAGGCGGAGTAGAAGGTGGGGTGTAGAAGCAGAGGGGCGTGGGCCAGGGGTGGAGGGACAGGTGGGAGTGGGGTCCCCTAGCTGTGTATGCTTGGTGCTTTTGTCTCTTAACCATTCCCTGCTGGGAGCTTGCAGGACAGCAGGACTACAACTCCCAAGATGCTCTGGGCACGGGGCGGTGTCTAGCCCTGGGGGGAGGAGCAGGGCTGTGAAGGCTTGCCTCAGGGCCAAACCGCCATTGACTCAGGACTCTGGTCCTGCACCCGCTCCAACTGGACTGAGTCCCGGAGGGATGTGACGGGACGAGAGGGACCAAGGAGTTAGGAGGGTGTGGCAGCTGCATGGGCAGCTGCGGGCCTGCAGTGTGCAACTGCTTTTGTCCAAAATTGAAGCTGAACTCATGCCTCTTCCCCATCGCCTCCCTCCGTTGCTTGATTCCTCCTCCCCCCTGTGTGCCTGTGGGTCTTTCCACAGCCTCCTACCTAGTCCAAGGCCAGGTGCTTCTCTAAAGTGCTTATGGGAACTGGTTTGACATCCCAGAAACTTTCCACTTTGCCTGCTGCCCTCTGCCTTCTCCAGCCAAAGTGCCATCATTTCATCAGCTTTTGGGAGACATTCGCCCTTGTGGCCCCTCTTGCAAGCCCAACTGAAGAGTTTGCAGGGTGGTAACATTGGCTGTTGCTTGCCTTTTTCGCAGATGTGGAAGTTGAGGCATCTGTGGGGTTACTCACTGGTTTCCCCACAATCCACTAAGAGCAGAGGAGAACAAATCAATTCCCAGGCAAGTATCTAGTAGACCGTTTTCACCAACCCATTCCAGTGCAGAGGCCTCCGAAACAACATCCTTAAGATGAGAATAGCTTAAGTATTTTGCCCTTTAGATTGACCACCTAATCTCAGCTCAGGCCTGAGTGGCCAGTCTCTCAGGGACATGGGTGGTGATTCTGGTCCCTCAGGAAGAGACCGGTGGTCCAGCTTTGCGAGAGGGATGTTCGTGGTAGACAGCACCTGGGCAGCATTTGAAACCCGTCAGCTTTAACATCTCTGTTTTGGATTCAGGCAAGTTTCCCAGATAAACACACCTTGGGATAGTCAGATGTACCGTATTCTTTAAAAATTGATTACATCAGTGAAAAGAACAGAACATAAAATATCCTGCTCATTTGCAAAAGATAAAATGCAAGCAAGACTTTCTTGTTAATTTTTTTCTGCTCATTCTCTTGGCTGTACTGTACGCTTGAATGCAGAAACAAAAAACTTGAATTGCCGTATTCTCTTTTCCTGAGATTAGTAAATTAACTTAAAAGTCTTATGGAAACCTGTGGAGGAATGATTAGCGGTTTTTCTGATTTATGTCATCCTTACAAGTCTGGGCGTTGATTTAAATGAAAACAAGTCCTTGTTTATATCAAACACCCCAATAGGTTACATTTCCGATTCCTGAATGTGTAATATTATCAAAACAACTGGAAAAGCTGGTCATCGAAACTAGACCCTGTCACTTTGTCAAGAATTTGCCTCTTTATGAATTAATGACACATGAATTCTTCAACATTTTTGTAAAGAAAGGATGAGAATCTCTGCAGTGTCTCTGAATGTGGCAAGACGCGGAATTCTCGTTAGACCGCAACCTCGGGTTCTTCTCTCGTGTTCAACAGGCCCGGGTGGTAGTCCGTGTGGTCAGGTGCAGCACCGCTCCCCAGCCCCCAGTGTTCCATCCTACTCTGGCCTGTGACCTCTTCAGGGGGTTCTGATGACACTCGTCCACAAGTGTTGGAAGGAGACATTGTAACGTGAGGATATTCCTCATCTTGAAACAAGAATTAATTGAGAGGAAAGTCTCTGGGTCTGTGTGCTCCGATGCACTGCTGTTGGGGTGTGGCTGCAGTGACCACTGTGCTCCCAGCAGTCCCCACAATGGCTGCCTCAGACATTTGATCTCCTGGTGCAACCACAGCAGCTGTTGACAGAGCTGGGCGCTCACCATGGTTAAGTGTCTTCCATCAATTTTGTGGCTCTGACCCTCCTCTGATCAGCCCCTTCCCATTCCTAACTGCTGCATTGATTGCTTTGTAGTTGTTTCCTAGGAGCCACTGTGTGTAACTGGATTTCACAGTGTCTTTAGGGACCCACCTTCACTACACGAGTCACTGTACAACAGCCACTTATCCTGGTGTAGCCCATGTTCGTCCTCTAAAGTGGAGCTGTGAAGAACCCTGCTTACTCGGAGCTCCTCTCATTCTCATGCTGCTGGGGCTGCTTATGAAGCTGGGCATCTCGTCTTTGGTCTCATCACATTATTCTTTTCATCGATTATTCTGAAGTCGGATACGACTTTGTTAATAATGTGACACTGGCTGTCACAGGCACTTCTATGTATCTTCCCCAACAGCTCTGTGAAGTATGCCTGTGATTCCCATTTTATAGGGGGGACACTGAGGCTCAGAGAGGTCGAGTAGCTTCCTTCACACAGTTTCTTGGTGCATTTTGAGTCTCCGCCTGGAACTCCGCCTCTCAGGTGTGTGCACTTAGCTGGTGTTCCACTTTGTCCCTCTCTGCCAGCCTCACCAAAGGCACACGGTCCATCCTGAGTCCATTGTCTGCTAGTTGGCAGTCACCCTGCACAAACAGGCCCTGGATGGGGAGTGGACTAGCAGGGCGTGGTCGTCCGGCCTACCCTGGGCAGATTCTAGGTTTATTGCAAGAGCTGGAGCAGTGGAAAATACTGACCATCACTCACCTGCAAGGTTTCTTATGTAGAAATACTCCACTGACTTTTTAGAGATGTCATGTCTTTTTGTCTTCATTGCTCCTCTGGGCTTTCTCCTACAGTCCATGCTGTGCAGTAACATACAGTACAGAGACTGGTGAACATCATACTGTTGCCCTGCACCAAACGGTCACATCATTCATTTTTCTAATTATGAAAGAATTACATACTTTGTAAAAAAAGGCAAATTACACAGATCTATGTAGAGTAAAGTGAAACCTTCCCCTTCCATCCCCTTCCCTGCACACTCACTCCCCTACTCAGAAGGAACTATTGTTAAGAGGTGGCAGCTTATTCTTCTGGACATTTCCTATGAATTTATAAATACACATAAAGATTTTTTTAACATAAATAAATTACATAACTACATCGTTTTGCAGCTTGCTGTTTCCCAAAACATATATCATAGACGTCTCTCCTTATCAGTGCACGTCCCTCTAACTTAGCTTTTTAGAAGTTTTAGAGCTACTCCAAAGAACAGGAATACCACGATCTGTTTATTTCTTCTTTGATAGAGATGGGGTTATTTCCAGTTTCACTATTATACATAATGCTGCAGTAAGATCTTTGTATGGAATTTATTACACTGCTATTCAACTGCTCAATTTGCTTTGTTCCCTTTTAGTCAGAGACTATGATATATTTTTAACAATTTTATGGGAATTATTTTATAGGGAAATTAATTTTATCTCTGAATCAAGACATTTATGGGGAAACTGGACTTCAAGGTCATCCATCTCAGTATTGTGGAGAAAAATCATGAAACTTAGAAGATATTATGCTAGCTGTATCACATTCTAACAAGTCACGTTAACAATTTAAAGTTGAATGTTTGGGCTGGCCCGGTGGCGCAAGCGGTTAAGTGCGCGTGCTCCGCTGCGGCGGCCCGGGGCTCGCGGCGGCCCCAGGTTCGCGGGTTCGGATCCCGGGCACTCACCGACGCACTGCTTGTCAAGCCATGCTGTGGCGACGTCCCATATAAATTGGAGGAAGATGGGCATGGATGTTAGCCCACGGCCAGTCTTCCTCGGCAAAAAGAGGAGGATTGGCAGATGTTAGCTCAGGGCCGATCTTCCTCACAAAGCAAAAATAAAAAACAAAATAAATAAAATTGAATGTTAGTATAGCCTCTACAGTCTTTGTTCAGAAGAAGGATGACATTTTCTTGTCTTGAAAACTTCTGACTCCAGGGGCTCTCAGTTGGGCTTCAGAGAGGATAAGATGTTGGTGTTGTATCTGTTTCTTTTCAGCTGTAGGCTGCATCTTCTAAAGATCATAGAATTGAACATGGTCCAATCTGTATATATGATTTGGGTCAAAAATTCAAAGTAATGAACCCAAGATAGGAATCTATAACTTTGGTTCATTTTTAAAGTTTTTTTTTATTTATTTATTTTTTCCCCAAAATCCCCAGTAGATAGTTGTATGTTATAGCTGCACATCCTTCTAGTTGCTGTATGTGGGACGCGACCTCAGCACGGCCGGAGAAGCGGTGCGTCGGTGCGCACCCGGGATCCGAATCCGGGCTGCCAGCAGTGGAGTGCGCGCACTTAACTGCTAAGCAACTTGGCCGGCCCTATAACTTTGGTTCTTAATGAAGAATTTCCTTTGATATCCTCAAGTCTCTGTGATTACTAGTAAAAACTCACCTGTGGATGAAGAGATGTGGTTCTGCTGGCAATGTCTGGCTTGAACATCTATAGTTAAGGCTGCCACATCCCTAGGTAGATTAGACTTGACCTCTCCATGACCTCTGCCCTTGTTCTTTGACGTGGGAAAAATAAGAATTTAAAAAAACTGTTGTTACTAGCACTGAATGCTAGAAATGCCCATTAAAGAGTGAGTTTGATTTGGTAAACCAAAGGGAGTATAAGCAGAAGAAAATCTTTAATATCTATGAAATTTCAAGAAGTTCTAAATTTTTTAAATGTAACTCTATTTTTGCAACAATGCAAAATGTATATATATGAATGAAATATCCCTCTGTCCATTTCTTAACTTGTTTCCATTGATTTGATGGATTTATCCTCTAATCAGGATTCCAAGTGTGAAAGAACATCTTGGTATTTCAAAGAAAAGAAGCCATTGATATTTGATTTGCTTTTAGCTCGGCTTCCTACAGGTTTGAGGAATAAATTATCATGTAATGATACAATGATTCTGAAATCTAATTGTTAATTAGAGGAGTGTAAGGGATGATTGAATGGTGGTTCATCCCCATGGTCAGGGGTATTGTACACATGGACATGTAAACACGAATCAGGAAGCTGCTTCAGCCCCGTGACATCGCTGAGAACCACAGTGCAGGAGGATCTAGGGGCACAGCCCTTTGCCTCGATCTCCTGGGTTACATGTAGATCCAGAGGTCTTGACAGTGGCTTCAGAGCAGCTAACTTTTGTCTATTTCTCCCCTTCCTTCTCTCCAGCTTATCTCAAACAGTCCTGACTACCATGTTTTAAAGTAAGGCCAATTATAGTTATTTACATGAGCTTCTTGTTCATTATTGAAGAGTAATAATCAGGCATAACATTAAATATCATTTAATCTACCTAAATAAATTTGTTGTACCTTTTAATTGATTAGAACACTAAAGTTGGTTCAGAGTTTGATATTCACCAAGTGCGTTAATCTGCTTACAACTGCCATGTGCCTCACTCCTCTTAGAAGTGTATCATTGGCCCATCACAAGATTTTAATGACTCAAATCATCGTAAATTAAGATAATGCACTCTCTTTTTGATGACCGGGAAGCACATGGGTCCATTTTGGAAATATGCCCATCTGTCTTTTCTCCCCATGGGAAGTTTCTTGTCACTAGGTCTCCAGGTGGCTTGCACAAGCCCTAGGTCTGTAATAGCTTGGTGCCTCTCCTTCTACTTGGGGTAGAAATAAAAAAGGTCAGAGAGACTTATTAAAGTTTTGGTTCATGAAGTCTTCTATGAAGACCATCCATACATATTGTTCTGGATAGCTCTCTGTTCCTAAGACTACTAGTTATTTTAAGGGCTTGTCAGAAACCGTGAAAGATCTGATGTTTTACCTTACCTGCAAACCAATAAGTTAGCCTACAATGGTCTTACAGGTGCTGGCAAAAGTCAAGAGACCCATGCGTCAGAGACAAAGGACTTAATGACACAACAATAGCGGTGGCCAGAGTATCAGCATTTGCACCAGTTCAATAAATCTCACTTCCTACAGGGTGATACACAGTGGGCCAGGTGACATGCAGAGAGATGCAAGATCTCAGAGCCTAAGGAACTCAAATCTTTGATAACGGGCAGGATGTCTGCTAACCTTTGCCCTGGGGGCGGGGGGTGTTATTTTTATTATACTGGGCAGTAAGCAAGGCTGCCCTTTGCTCCAGAGGAGGCCACTATTTCTATCTTCCAAGGCTGACAGCTCTACGCACATCCTTGAAAAGACAGCCTGGTTTTACTGGCTTTCAAAGATAAGCTTGAATGAGACTTGATCATCATTCAGTTCTTCTGTTTCCTGTATTGAGATTGTGCAAATATGTTCTTTTCTCTGTAAAGTTCACTAACTTTATTCATACATAAGAGATGCTTTTGGTTCTACTTATTAAGTTGAAATTTTCTTATTAGAGAAAATGATGAAACTATTATGGGTTGGATGTGAAAGTATGTTTTTTCAGGAAAAATGTGAAAGTAGATCGGTGCTCGCAGAACTTTGCCACAAGGAGCTGATAGCAACTTAAATGATTTTAATTTGAATACTGTTTTGTACAACTTTCTTCCATCTTACATCATCCTCTCAGCTTCCTGTAATTCCCATATTGGAATGGGGCAGTTTCAGGGATTCACTGAACTCATATACAGTATTCAAATGGTTTTGTCTGTCGTGGTTTTTTAATTGAGATAAAGTTGACATACAACATTAAATTAGTTTCAGCGGTACGACATAATGATTCAATGTTTGTATATATGTTGAAATGATCACCACAATAAGTCCAGTTAACATCCGTCCCCATATAGAGTTACAAATTTTTTCTCTTGTGATGAGGACATGGCATATTTCAAGGTGCAGAAGAATCAACGATGATGTCATACTTTTCCATATACAGCTTGATGAATTTGGACTTAAGCATACACCCTTGAGACTGTCACCACCATCAAGGCCACAAACATATCCATCATCTCCCAAAGTTTTCTCTCACCTCCTTTATTACTATTATTCTGTTGTAAGAACTCTTAATATCTACTCTATTAGCAAATGTAACGTATACAATACAGTTTTGTTAGCTGTAGGCACTATGTCGTATCCTAGATTTCCAGAACTTATTTATCTTGATAACTGAAACTTTGTATCTTTGAACATCAGCTCCCCATTTCTCCATCTCCCCAGCCCCTGGCAACCACCATTCTAACCTCTGCTTGTGTGAGTTTGACTATTTTAGCTTCCACAAATAAGGGAATATTTGCCTTTCTCTGTCTGCCTTATTTCACTTAGCACAATGTCTTTTAGGTGCATTCATGTTATCAAATATAGCAACAATTCCTTCTTTTTTCAATGTTGAAGAATATGCCATTTCTTTATCCCTTCATCCATCAGTGACGTTTAGGTTACTTCCATATCTTGGCTATTGTGAATTTGCTGCAATGAACATTAGAGGGCAGATATCTCTTTGAGACCCTGATTTCAATTCCTGTGGGTGTCTACCAGAAGTGGGATTGCTGGATCATAAGCTAGTTTTCACTTTTGGAGGAAATTCCATACTGTTTTCCATAATGGCTGTACTAGTTTACATTCCCACGAGGGTTCCTTTTCTCCACATCCTCACCAACATTTGTCATCTTTAGTTTTTTTGATAATCGCCATCATAACAGGTGTGAAATGATAGCTCATTGTGGTTTTGATTTGCATTCCCTGATTTGTGATGCTGAACAACTTTTCATACACCTTCTGGCCACCTGTATGTCTTCACTGGAAAAATTTTACTCTGGTCCCTTGCACATTCTTTAAATTGATTTGTCTTTTTGTTTTTGAGCCAAACAAAAAAAGAGAACAAAATTTCCAGGCATTATGGGTGCTTCCCAGTTGATGCAGATGGCTTTGTATTTACAGTGGTACAAAAAGATCGTGTTTCGTGCTTTTTCTTCAGCTTGTCATAAGACCAGCAGTAGCTGCGGCACGGCAGATAATCGGGATCTTCTGGGTTTGGAGGTTTACAAAATAAATGAGTGGTAAGGAATTTTTTATTTTTCCAAGGAAATTATTGTGATCATAGTCCATGGAATCCAGGATTGATAGGTGTAGGGGGAAATTAAGGTGAGAATCGTTGATCTGGCATTACTACTGATCTTGAGGGACAGGTACCTACTGTATGAATGTTTGAATAAAAATATTAGAGATCAGGCATCTGTGATGGGTGAATATGTTTTCTGAGTTATTTACTTTTGAACATAACCATTTGGATTATGTGAACATCTAGGATATGGGAGTAAGTTGTTAACGGGGTGGTTGATAACATCACTATTGATTTAACCTCTATGAACACAAAGTGGTCAATGGATTAAGCAAATGAGTAGACAGAAAACACAGAAATGGTAAGATTTGGGATTTAGTAAAGGACTGGGGGCCGACTGTCCTGAGAGGGAATGCCAGGACCTGTGCGGTTGAGAGTGACAAGGAAAAGAAGAGAATAGACTAACACTCAAACAAGGAGGGCGTGTTAACAGGATGGAGGGGGAAATGATCTGGAGTAGCCTTGAGTTTTGACCTTGAGCTTTCTGTTCTTGATGCAAGTCTGCCTGATGACATCCCAGGACACAGGTCAGATCTATCCCGAGTGCGTAGAGGGAGGGTGGAAGTACAAAACAGCCAGGATAATTGTCCTAAAAAGGCAGGCCTCTTTTATCATTTGACCCAGTTTCATGGTTTGTTTTTATAGGGTAAGAGGAAAAGAAGGATGATAAGTCACGTCTTCACAGAAGAAGCAGCGTAACTGTGGGAACCAGTCCAAACCAAAGCCTGGTTTAAGCATTTCCATTCTTTTGAGGTTGTCCAGTGACATATTCAAGAGGCCAGTTACTAGAATCCCATCCCATCCTGGCAATTTCTGGTCTCTGAGAGGACAACTTGGACCAGCCCCACCAGATCTGCTGGCCCGAGAGACCGCAAGGACTCCAGGCCTGCAGCAGTGCATGACAACGCGTAAGTCCTTTCAATCTTGCCAAAACGTTGTAAAAACTTGCACCTAGTCACACAGGTGAATCCCTGCCAGGTGTGCTCGCAGGTGGTCTCCATTCCAGGTCCCATTCCCACTCCTGCTGGTCTTCAGATTTGGCAGAGATGATTCCAGGAACTGATCTGTGCATTCCACAGCTCCACTGTGGAGGTATCAGGAAGGAGGAAAGGGCAGTGAAGAGCACAGGAGCGAGACTGGTGATAGCACTGATGGCGGACACACTTGCTAGCAAGGCAGAGAAAGTGAGGGTCTAAGAAGGCCATCCTGACAGCAGATGAAATGGAGCAGGCACCTCAGTGTGGTCTCTTGGCAGCGTCCCTAATGTTTCCTTGCTTTGAGCTCTTGAAACTTTAAAATATATTGATACTTTTCTTTTATTAAACTCTGCTTCGAGACATAGAAAATATAGACAACAGTTTCTTTCTGAGGTGAGAGGTTGAGTTTCAGGGGAGGAGAGAAAGATCTTCCTTTTTCATGCTGTTCTCTCATTTTCCTTTACTATGTATATTATTTATTTGTACTTTAAAGTCAGCAGCGAATTATCAATGTCACGGGATGATTCAGTTTTTCCCCTCACAGTCACAGTAAAACCTACTAAAAATGGATTATTCTTTTTGTATAATATTCCAATAGACTCCAAAATATTATTTCAAACGCACTTTTGTGTCTATGTTCTCAAATTAGATATTTACTTCTTGGTCTCCATTTTTCTGTTCTCTGTTGCATGCCAATTCAGAGTTGCATCTAAGGAAATACCAGATTTCCCTCAGTTTTTTAGATCCATATGTGTTGGAAATTTGATTCATGGAGATGAACATGGCAGTTGGGGGATCGTGCGATTATCAAAAGAGATCTTTTCAGCATCAATAATGCGGAAAGAACCTACTGCTTGTTGGGATTTAATTGTCTATTTGAGGGATCAAGCTTTCACTGTTGGCTCTTCTCTTTCTCTTTGGAGGGAAAGTACAGCCTTCCCAGTCTTTCCGTTACCAAATCACTTTCCTGGGTGGCTGTGCCATGTCAGGAAGGGCTTGGGATGCTGGGAACCAGGATTCATTTTCAGCTTCTGGTTGTCCTGAGAAGGCTTCCCTGGCAGAGTGCAGCCTGTGTGTCTGGGTGACACTTGCAGCCATCAGAAATGAGGGGATAACTCACAAATGCCAAGCGATTCATCTGGTCCTTGTCTTACAGGGTGTTCCCAAGGGATGAGGTTCAAAATGCCACTTGGTAACCATTTGAAAGCTCCTAGTCATGGGGTGGGTTCTCGGTGCGAGCTCAGAGCAGTGTCTGTTCACCACCAGATGGGAAGCATTTCAGTATTTTAATTGGTAAGGCTGTGTTCATGCACGTCCATGGACCATCAGTTCAGTGGCATTCCCTGCTGTAGCCCCCCACACCTCTGTCGTGCGTCATCTTTGAAAGCTCCAAACAGTGTTCACACCCCAGCAGGTGGTGGTAATGTAACCACAGCACAGGACTGGGGACAAAAACACAAAAACCCAGGGGCAACACAGTTTATGGGCTCAGGCCCAATTGCCCCATTTGGACGAGTTGGTAACACCAACACTTAGTGTGTAAACTGGAGGATTGTCCAAGACCATGGACCTCAGAATGACACGGGCTCAGAAGTCACCTTGGACAGCAAGGGACAGTGTGAGGTCACTCACTGACAAGGATTATGGTCCCTTATACTGGCAAAGTAGAGCTCACCCGGGATCCATCGAGGAAGGAGGCTTGGGGCCTTCTGGGGAATTTCTGCCCTAAAGGGAATTGCTTAAGGAAGGCAGGGGTGCTGAAAATCCTAGTTCACAGGGAGCAGTCATGTTTATGGAACGAGACCCAGCAGTAGCCTTAAAAGCTGCGTCACAAATCTTTCCGCCTGGATACAAAACAAGCAGGAGAAGGAATTCAGAGTCCTGGACAAGGATCCCAGCAGGATTCAAATCCACGTCAGGGGTGAACAGGGAGCCCCTAGAGGGGCCTCAGGAGCGAGGTCCTGCCTGCCTTTAGTCCATTTGCAAATGAGCTTCCTTGGGCCTTGTCCTCTCAACGTGCACGTTTTGATCTTTTTACATTGTTTTCATCACTTAGAGCTGATGCAATTCCAGAGATTGAACTAGAAAACTACAAGTTCCTAAAATTTAGTCAAAAGAAATCTCAAAAAGAGAAGCAGAAAAAGTTCCCTGTTCCTCAAGAATGGAGAAAGGCAGCCCCTGCCTGTGGCACGACGTTGTCCTGGGTAGTGCTGTTTTAAAGACACCCACATTTCAGTGGTTGTTGCTCTGCCTGTGAAAGTACCTTCAACCTTAAAATCCCAAGAGAAAGGGCGGGGGCCATGTCTGCTCCTGGAGGAGCTGAATGATACTGAAATGAACTGATCTTTGGAATTATGGGGACTTGGGAGTGTCCCCACTAAGCAGGGAAGGGGCTGGCCCTTCTCCCTTCGCCCACAGACAATAAGCTGACGAGCCAGAAGAGTTCGTGATTCAAGGAGAAATGTGAGATTCAGTGTCTCACTTACATGCCTACAGAAAGCGACAGAACCACACCACAACTCCCAGCTTTAAAGGGAACAGGACTTTAATATAATATTCAAATATGGCATTTATTATTTACAACAAATAACTACTGTCCCTCCCCAATGGGTGAATAGGTGGTGGGGTAGAGACATCAGGGAGCTGGGGTGGGGTCGTCCCCTCTCTCTTGGGTTTCAGGGGACCTCAGAGATCAGCTTACAATGCTCCCCTTCCCGTCAGGTGGGAGGAGCTGGCCCAGTGCATCGAAAGCCTCTCAGCTGTGTCCCCGCTGCTGAGGATGGGGCTGTGATCGGCCACTGGTACAGGGCTCGGTGTTGGGACCTGGGGACTGAGTAGAAGAGTCGGGTTACCCTGGGGGGCCTCCCTCAGAATCATGGCCCCCACCCTGTCCCCACTGCACTGAGTGCTCCAGACTCTGTGCTCAGTGCTGTCAGCCACCAGTACCCCATTTGTCCCTGCCACGCAAGAGACCATTTGGTATCACCTATTTCACAGAGGAGGAAATGGAGTCTCAGGAAGCTGAAGAGAGTCACCCCAGTCACAGGACTGCTCAGTAGTGGAACTGGGATCCCAGTGCCAGCTGTCCAACTCCCCAAGGGCACGTTTAGCCCGAAGCTTTACTGAACCCCTGGGAGTCAGTCACCACGGCCCAGACACTCACTCACCCCTGACCTTAATGATGGCGGGTTCTTCTTATCCTTGAGTATTCTGCTGGCCAACTAGGTCTGGGGGGTCCAGCTGGCAGGACAGGCTGTAGCTCCAGGACAGAAAGGCACCTGTAAGCCTACCAGGAGACACACCTCAGGTGTCTCCCCACTGCCTGCCCAGCAGCTGGAGTCTAGGAGTCCCAGAGGTCGCCATGCAATAAGACCTGGGGCTGAGTGGGGGGCCACGGAGACAGGCTCTCTGGACTGGCCAACAGGGAGCGTCCACCCCTGCCCTCACCCAACTCCTGCCCGGCCTCACCTATCATTCTCGTTGAGCAGCTCCATGTCCTAGAAGCAGGCCCCAAATCGCTCCTCGGGCTCTAGGTTGTAATTCTTTGCGGCCACCTGGAGCAGAAGGATCGCCCTCATGACTGGGTATTCCTGGGACCAGAGGGAAGGAGAGGATGCAGATAGGGCCTGGGTGGGGGATGCTTCATGGACCTTGTGGGTGGTGAGGAGTGGGGCAGGGGACAATCCTGGGAGCCCTCCTTCCCTCCAGTTCCATCCAGGCTCTACCTGTTCACAGAATGGGAATAATCAGCCCCTCCTCCAGGAAGTTTTCCTTGATGCCATCCTCCCCTCAACCCACCCGCCAATTGGTTGGGTCTCCCACTTCTCTGTTATCAAACTCTTCCACTAAATGTAAGATACAGGGGGTGGAGCCAGGGACTGTTCTGCCCAGAGGGTCTCTGATTTCCTCCTCCTTCCCCTCCCCTGCAGGGAGTGCGGCAGCTGTTCACTTCAGTCCTCTTCTCAGGTTGATCTCATTCCCCTGGAAGGCAGAGAGCCAGAGTCCATCAGACAGAGCCCTGTAGCCTGACTAGAGCCCTAGGCCCACCCCTTCTCATGTTGCACTATTGCCAGGTCCCCAGAGGGGGCCGGGCATGCACAGAAAACAGGACTTGGACCTAGGCCGGGATCTGGGCTCCAGAGAAGCAGGACATGGGGGAGAGGCTAAGGGACCTGGCAGCACAACCCTCTCTGATGACAGACTTGGAGGCTGAGGCCTCAGGCAGAGGGGACTGCTCAGCCACCTATGTGCTGCCTGACTTGGAGGGGTCTGACATCTCTCTCCCTCCATGGGCAGCGTGGGAGGGAGAGGCTGCGTTCAGCTCAGATAAAACCTCAAGCAGCTGTGCCGTCAGGCAGCTCTGAGCTTCCCCAGCCTGAGGAACTGGAATGGGTGTCTCAGGTGGAGCCTCTGTTCACTCATCCCTAAGATGGGCCTCATGCCCCAGCTCCCAGGGGTGGCTGAGAGGCTCTTATGACAGGAGATGTGCCAAGTGCTGAGAGCTCAGAGCTCAGTTCGGGGGCTCCCCATCCCAAGGCTCAGGATCCTGGTCCTCCCTGCCTGGTCCTCAGGTGCGCCCATCTCGAGATTATCACCCATCAACAGGTGCAGCATCAGCAGGTGACCAAGGAAAGTGCCAAGATATGGGACGACACTTTGTGACATCGGGGTGTGGGTGGGATGAGTCCTTGCTCTCAAGTCGGCCCCCTGCAGACCCTCCCCTGAAAAGTCCTCACCCTCAGCCTCCTGGCCCACCTCAGGGTTCCCACGGGAGGCAGCCAAGACCCTTAGCAGCCTCCCCTCAACTCCTCCTCCTTTCACAGCCCAAGAAAACCACACTCCTCCTCCTCACTTCCCAGGGCCGGCTTCTGGCAAATCACAGGGTGTGCGGTCCCTGGCCCTCCCCACAACAAACCCATCCTGCACCAGCTCTTCCAGGCCCTCCTCCCGGTCACTTCTACTGGGGGATTCAGGCACTGTGGCACCAAGAGGAAGGGGCCTCCTCTCTTGATTTGAGGGCCTCCAGCTGGGAGGGTAGAGCCCCTCCCCCACAGGCACACTCACCTGCTGCTGCTGCTGCTTCTCCTGCACTCTCTGGGGGCTGATCTGTGGGGGGGCAAACGTGGAGGGCCTCTGCTGCCAGGGTCAATGTGAGTGTCAGTAAGGCCATAGTCCCCTCACCCCATTTCTCTCCAACACCACTGTCCTCTGACCGTGGACATCTGACTCCAGGCATCTGGTACCAATAGCACTCCATCCTCCAAGGTGTTGTGATCCTAGAACAAGCCAAGCTCCAACTCTCACTCTGGGTGTGAGCTTGGGCTTTGGGCCAGGCCTCCCCGAGCCTGTTTCCTCATCTGGAAGGTGTGAGAATTCCAGCTACCTCACAGGTTCTCCTGAGGACTCAGTGTCACATGACACTGTTCTCGCCCTCACCTTTCCAGGTGGATCAGGCAGAAAGCTCCCACAGTCCTTTCTTCCCTCTTACCTAATCACCCCCCTGTGTGGCCTGCAACTGAGGCTCAACTTGGGGAGGACTGGCCCCCAAGTTCACTCTCAGCTTTCAGGGTTCAGTTTGGACTGAGAGCCTGAGTTTCTTTCTGTCTGTTGGCCTGGGCAATCTCGTGCTTCTCTCCTCTCTAGGAGTCCACATTGGGCAGCCCAAAAACACTGGTATTTGATTCCTCAGTTACAGGGATTCGACAGAGTGAGAGAGAGAGAGAGAGAGGCAGAGATGGAACATGAAAGAGGGAGTAAGAGGAAGTGAGAGACTTTTTTAGTTAAAATTTAGACAAGACATCCCATCACTTTGGCTGTTATTATGTTAAGAAGCCAGTTACTAACTACTTAGTGGTTCCACTGGGATGGCTATACCATGGGTGGGGCTTACTGGGTACCACTGTGGAGATTGCCCACCTCGTAGGCGAAGATGAGACACTTGGGTCACATTCTCCATTAAACAGGAAACAATTGAATGGTTTTATGCCACAGGATGGCAGTATCTAAATTTCCATTAGTTTCAACCCCCTCATGATGCTGACCTGGAAATGAGGCCAAGTTGGAAGCGACTGTTCCAATATCACATTGCTAGAACCCAGGCCTGTTTTGAGTGGTGTTCTGTGCTACCTGTCACCCCTTCTTGTTATTCTTCCATCTCTAAGTTTGTGCCTTACGTACATGTGACACCAGCCCACAGGGGTAATAGATATTATGTCATATACACCGGGTGACATCCCTAGGAAGTAGATTCTAGCCTGATCCCCATGGTGCAGGTTTAGAGACTGAGGAGGACCTGAGAGGTACAGGGACTTTCTCAGGATGAAGAACTGGTAAGAAAAAGGAGGTCTGCATTCGTCTCTGTCTCCTCAAAGCTAAGACCCGACTTAGGTTTCCAGGGAGCTGTGGCTAGGGCTGTGTAGGCTCCTTGTGTACAGTTCAGGAGATGACATGGGGGAGGAGGGTTAGCAGCCAGGGCACAGGGGGCAGCTCTGGACAAGTCTGATTGAGGGAAGGGGCCCAGGTAAAGGAATCTTGAAAAATGACCTCACTTCCTTGGTCATAAACCTCAACAGATCTTAGAACTCTGGTAACCAGGCACTCACAGCCCCCCATCCAGCTCACTTGACTGGAGACAGTCAACAGGCAAAAATATTTTGTTGTTGTATCCCAACTTTTGGAGGATCTAGGCTCAAAAAAAACCCAGAAAGAGAAACTTTTTGGTCGTTGCCGACGTTGGCTCAGCCCTCATCCCCGACGCCTCTGGACATCTGGCAGGAGGCAGTGAAGGGTAACACGGGGCAGCCCAGGAAAGGCTAGTGCAGGCCAGGACACAACTGTGATCCCACCTGATCAGCCCCACACCCCTTACACTTCATCGTGTGTGTGTGTGTCTGTGTGTGTTTGTGTGGAGGGGAGAAGGCAGGGTATGAGGGGTAGGCCATTCTTGGGCAGGAGCTGGTTGTTAGGTGTCGGAAGCATGGTGGGCCTGTCATGTTCATAGCCCAGGTCATGGCTGGCAGCATGAGAAGGTGAGCTCCTCTACTCTTAAGTTACTGAGCCATAGAGGTTTCATCTCTTTTCCTGCCTGACCACAGTTCTTTGCAGGGATGTCCCTCTGTGCCTGAACTGAGGAGCAGACTTTCTCTTGGGGGTTGACCCCAGTGGCAGTGTGCAGGCAGCCCCTGATTCCTTCTGGCCCAGCTCCAGAGCAGTCATTGCAGAACTCCAATCAGAAGGTCATCGAGGAGCTGCCCAATGGTTTCAATTTCACCAACTCACTAGGCAAGGGGAAGGTGCCTGAGGCCACAAACACCATCCAGTGCTGCTCTGAGATGAGAGCAGGACCAGAGGGTCTCCACACTCAGGACCTTGAGATAACCAGGTTGGAGCAGAACTAGGGCATGACCAGACTGGGGCTGTCCCTTTTTCAAGCTAAAGGGGATGTACATGCAGGTAACCTTGCCTGGTTCGGAGCTGAGCTACCATGACCCTCTTACCTTTGCCTGGTGTGAGCTTCTGGAGGTCACTGAGGCAGAGGCAGAGGGTAAGGGGGACTGCAGGCTGCATATTCCTGGAAGGGAAGTGGGATCTTTCCTGTGTTTAGAGGGACACATGGACAGTCAGCTATGTGGGTGAATCTTTCTCTTTATCCCACTGTAGCGCCAGCTGCAGAGCTCTAGCCAGTGGCAGAAGCAGAGCAGTGGGCAGTGGTGGAGGTAGAGCTGGCTACAGCTCCGTTGACATCACCCCTTCTAGCGTTGGAGCCAGCGTCCCCTCCATCAGCAGTGTTGGAGCTGGAGCAAGGGCCAACATCGGCTCCAGCAGGAGTGGGAGCTGCTGAGCTGGAGTCACCTGGACCATCATTTCTAGTGGGAAGTCTGTCTCCACCTGTGGCTGTTAAGGAGCGTGAGAAGAAGCCCAACCTCACGGCCTTCTCTCCTAAGCAGGTGGTAGAGCGGTTGACCGTGATGGATGCGGTGAGCAGCTGGGCTCTCAGGGCGGGGTGGAACAGGCCTTCCCTCTGCCATCGTTGTCCCAGACCTGATCCAGACTCCCATGATCTGGGCCCAAATCCCAGCTCCACCCCTTACCAACCATATGACCTGGGCAACTTCCGGAACCCCCAAGCCTTTGCTGTCCACCTGCAGATCGTAGAGGTGGACACTAACAGGACCTGCTGCACAGAGTGGCTGTGCCAGCTCCATGAGGTAGAAGAGATGGAAAGCTGGACAGGGCCTGGCCCATCAGTGGTGGAGGGGAACTCACTGTGTGCAGCCAGGTCTACGGTGGCCCTGCCGTCTCCTCAGGAGGCTCAACAGCCTCAGGACTTGACACCTGATGTGTGCTTCACTACAAGGGAGACAGACAAGGCCAGTGGTTGTAGCTGCCATGGGGGAATGTGCATCAGAATGGGGAGTGGGATTAGAGAGGAGATCAAGGTGGTGGAAGATGCCTCCTTGACATGAGCAGAGTTGAGCCACCATCTGGAGCTTGGAGTTAGCCAGGATGGGCTGGGTGCAAATGCCCCTCTCCCTTCCCTGCCGGGATTGGGTCCTGGGTCATCCTGTGCTGGGCACCCTCGGTGGACAGAGAAGAAAACCCAGGGACTCTCACAAGGCTCAGGCCACATCCTGAGCTTCCTGAGCTCCAGCTCTAAACTGTGACACCTGTGTCGGACTTTAGGGGCTGTGGACACAGAGGTGGCCTGTGGCAGGGCTGGATGACATTCCCCCTGTTCCCCAGGAGCTCTTCTGGAAGGTGGTGCCCTCTCAGTGCCTGGGATCCACCTGGCACAAGAAGAACAAGCCTGGCAGTGAGCACTAGACACCCACCATCCAGGCCACCATCGACCAGTTCAGAAGGGTGGCCAGCCTCGTCATCACCACCTGCCTCAGGGACGTGAGCATGACAGCCCAGGACAGGGCGAGGGTGGTAGAGCACTGGGTCCAGGTGGCCCAGGCGCGCCGTGGGAGGCCCAGTGGAGCCCCTCTCTGGAGACTTGGGAACTGCCTCTCCACCTTTATCAGCTCCCAGGATTGCAGTGTGTGGTCTAAGCTCCTGCAAGTCCCCAGGCCCTTCCTGCCAGGGGCCCACTGACCTTGACTCCAGGTCCCAGTGGGAGGATGCTCACTTCCTACCTGTCTAATTCCCTGGGTTGAGCTAAACTCCTCCTCCTTGTGAGTGTTACTCTCTGAGTCCTAAATGTCCTTCTGGGGCTCCCTGAGCATCTGTCTCATCCAGGAGGGGAGATTTAAATAGAAGGGACTGAAACTAGAGCAAGCGGGGCTCCAGTGCCCAACCTCACACCTCATTCTTTTCCCTTCCCCAAGAGTGCGAGATCTGGAAGAACTTCTCCTCGCCCTGCACTGTCATCTCTGCTCTGCAGAAAACTTCCACAAGCCACCTGAAGAACACATCGGGGGAAGATTCCCCGTGGGTAAGCCTCTCTCCATAGGAGGACCAGGATGGATGGGGGATCTCCTGTATGACTGCCATTGGCACCTCAGTCAGCTGGGAACTCCTGGGAGGCAGCAAATGCTGGGGACAGGGCCTGGGCATCGGCAGTTGGTCTCTAAGTCTCCTGGTGTCCTTAGTGAACCAGTTCTGCTTCAGGACTCAGTTTCCCTAAATGTCAGGTACTGGGTTGAGCCACATTGGAGATTTTCAAGTGTTTATAGCAACAGAACTCTATGGTCAGTTGAAACTCATAGTGGTCAAAACAGAGCTGCTCTGTAGAGCTGGGGAGTGGAGACCCCAGTGACCAACAGGAGAGTCCCCTCTCAGTCCCATGAGACCTTAGCGCTCAGAGGAGCCCAGTGAGAACACTCCTCCAGGCAGGTTGAATCTCTTGGGTTGTCAAAGAAAAGGGATTTGCACTCAGACTCCTCACATTATCCCTAAATTTATCCTTCCCTCTTTCCCCTCCCCTCAGGTAAAGCTCTGAAAAACTTAAGGAGCTCTATAGCCAAGACGAGTCCTTGAGCAGAGAACTGATGACCAAGACAGAGTGGAGGCTGTGGGTCTGGAAAGAGAGGAGAGGAGTGCGTGGCAGGGGGACTGAGTGGGCTGTGGTTTTGATAGTTTCTCACTTGAACTTTCTCTGAAACATTCCCATCTATCTTGTCCAGGTTAACAAGCAGAGGGATCTGTTCAGCCCATGGGCAACAGGGTGCCATTTTTGGGCAGGAGGCCCTGGTCATGGGACACAGTGGTGTTGGCTGGGCTGTTCCAGGAGGAGTTGCCGAGCTGGTGCCATCAGCAGGTCTCTGGCTTCCGTGCTCGTCTATCCTGCTGGATGTAGCTTCTTCCAGGCTGTTGCGGTGGGTTTAGCCCTCAGCCTAAACCTGTCCTCAGGAAGCCAGGCCCCTGCTGCTCCTTCTGTGTTCACCACGTCTGCGAAGACGTGACTATCATCCTTCTTATCATCTTTCTTTTCCTCTTACCCTAGATAAACCAATCATGAAAGTGGGTCAAATGATAAAGGAAGCCTGCCTTTTTAGGACAATTATCCTGGCTGTTTTGTACTTCTACCCTCCCTCGATCCCCTGGGGATAGATCTGACCTGTGTCCCAGGATGTCATCAGGCAGATTTGCATCAAGAACAGAAAGCTCAAGGTCAAAACTCAAAGCTGCTCCAGATAATTTCTCCCCCTCCATCCTGTTAACACCCCCTCCTTGTTTGAGTGTGATTCTATTCTCTTCTTGTCCTTGTCACTCTCAACCGCACAAGTCCTGGCACTCCCCCTCAGGACAGTCAGTCCCCAGTCCTTTACTAAATCCCAATTTTTACCATTTCTGTGTTTTCTGTCTACTCATTTGCTTAATCCATTGACCACTTGGTGTTCATAGAGGTTAAATCAATAGTGATATTATCAACCACCCCCTGCTAACGACTTACTCCCATATCCCAGATGTTCACATAATCCAAGTGGTTGTGTTCAAAAGTAAATAATTCAGAAA
Source organism: Diceros bicornis minor (assembly GCF_020826845.1). Taxonomy (NCBI): domain Eukaryota; kingdom Metazoa; phylum Chordata; class Mammalia; order Perissodactyla; family Rhinocerotidae; genus Diceros; species Diceros bicornis. The sequence continues at coordinate 40,792,089 of NC_080770.1, read as the reverse complement.
ACATAGTCACCCACCACAAATTCCTGATCTCTAATATTTTTATTCAAACACTCATGCAGTAAATACCTGTCCCTCAAGATCAGAAGTAATGCCAGATCACCATTCCTGACCTTAATTTTCTCCTCCACCTATCTAATCCTGGATTCCATGGACAATGATCACAATAACTTCCTTGGAAAAATAAAAAAATCCTTACCACCCATTTATTTTGTAAACCTCCAAACCCAGAAGATCCCGATTATCTGCCATGCTGCAGCTACTGCGGGTCTTATAACAAGCCGAAGAAAAAACACGAAACATGATCTTTTGGTACCACTGTAAACACAAAACCATCTGCATCAACTGGGAAGCATCCATAATGCCTGGAAATTTTGTTCTCCTTTTTTTGTGTTGGCTCAATAACAAAAAGACAAATCAATTTATAAAATGGGCAAGGGACCACAATAGACTTTTTCCAATGAAGACATACAAGTGGCCAATAGGTCTATGAAAAGGTGTTTGGCATCGCTAATCATCAGGGAATACGAATCAAAACCACAATGAGCTATCACTTCACACCTGTTAAGATGGCGATTATCAGAAAAACTAAAAATGACGAATATTGGTGAAGATGTAAATAAAAGGAACCCTTATGGGAATGTAAACTAGTACAGCCATTATGAAAAACAGTATGGAGGTTCCTCCAAAAAAGAAAACTAGCATATGATCCAGCAATCCCACTTCTGGTATATACACACAGGAATTGAAATCAGGGTCTCAAAAAGATACCTGTACTCTAATGTTCCTTGCAGCTAATTCACAATAGCGAAGATATGGAAGTAACCTAAACGTCGCTGATGATGAATGGATAAAGAAATGGAATATTCTTCAACCTTGAAAAAAGAAGGAATTACTGCCATTTTTGACAACATGAGGGACCTAGAAGATATTATGCTAAGTGAAATAAGGTAGACAGAGAAAGACAAATACTTATATGTGGAATCTAAAATTGTGAAATTCATACAAGCAGAGGTTAGAATGGTGGTTGACAGGGGCTGGGGAGATGGAGAAATGGGGAGCTGATTGTCAAAGGATACAAAGTTTCAGTTATCAAGATAAATAAGTTCTGGAGATGTAGGATGTGGCGTAGTGCCTTCAGCTAACAAAACTCTATTGCATACGTCACATTTGCTACCAGAGTAGATACTAAGAGTTCTTACCACAGAATGATAGTAATAAAGGAGGTGAGAGAAAACTTTGGAAGGTGATGGATATGTTTGTGGCCTTGATGGTGGTGACAGTCTCAAGGGTGTATACTTATGTCCAAATTCATCAAGCTGTATATAGAAAAGTATGACACCATCGTTGAGTCTTCTGCACCTTGAAATATGCCATGTCCTCATCACAAGACAAAAACATTTGTAACTATGTATGGGGACGGATGTTAACTGGACTTATTGTGGTGATCGTTTCAATATATACTCAAACATTGAATCATTACGTTGTACCCCTAAACTGATATAATATTGTATGTCAACTTTACCTCAATAAAAAAAACACAAAAAACAAAACCATTTGAATATTGTAAATGAGTTCAGTGAATCCCTGAAAGTGCCCCATTCCCATATGAGAGTTACAGGAAGCAGAGAGGATGAAGTAAATGGAAGAAAGATGTACAAAACACTATTCAAATTAAAATAATTTAAGTTGCTGTCAGCTCCTTGTGGCAAAGTTCTGTGAGCACTGATCTTCTTTCCCATTTTTCCTGGAAAAGCATACTTTCAGATCCAACCCATAACAGTATCATCATTTCCTCTAATAAGACAATTTCAACTTAATAAATAAAACCAAAAACATCCCTTATTTATGAATAAAGTTAATGAACTTTACAGAGAAAAGAGCATATTTGCACAATCTCAATAAAGGAAACAGAAGAACTGAATGATGATCAAGTCTCATTCAAGTTTATCTTTGAAAGCCAGTAAGACCAGGTTATCTTTTCAAGGATGTGTGTAGAGCTGGGAGGCTTGGAAGATAGAAATAGTGGCCTCCTTTGGAGCAAAGGGTAGGCTTGCTTACTGCCCAGTATAATAAAAATAACACCCCCCCAGGGCAAAGGTTAGCAGACATCCTGCCCGTTATCAAAGATTTGAATTCCTTAGGCTCTGAGATCTTGCAACCCTCTGCATGTCACCTGGCCCACTGTGTATCACCCTGTAGGAAGTGGGATTTAGTGAACCAGTGCCAATGCTGATACTCTGGCCACTGCTGTTGCTGTGTCATTAAGTCCTTTGTCTCTGACCCATGGGTCTCCTGTCTTTTGCCAGCATCTGTAAAACCATTGTAGGCTAACTTATTAGCTTGCAGGAAAGGTAAAATATCAGACCTTTCACAGTTCCCGACAAGCCCTTTAAGTAACTAGCAGTCTTAGGAACAGAGAGCTATCCAGAACAATATGCATGGATGGTCTTCATAGAAGGCTTCATGCAACCAAAACTTTAATAAGTCTCTCTGATCTCTTTTATTTCTACCCCAAGTAGAAGGAGAGGCACCAAGCTATTACAGACCTAGGGCTTGTGCAAACCACCTGGAGACCTAGTAACCAGCAACTTCCCATGGGCAGCAAAGACAGATGGGCATATTTCCAAAATGGACCCATATGTCTCCCTATCATCCAAAAGACAGTACATTATCTTAATTTATGATGATTTGAGTCATTAAAATCTTGTGATGGGCCAAAGATACACTTCTACGAGGAGTCAGGCACATAGCAGTTGTAAGCAGATTAACACACTTGGTGAATATCAAACGCTCAACTAAACGTAGTGTTCTAATCAATTATAAGGTACAACAAATTTAATTAGGTCAATTAAATGATATTTGATGGTATCCTTGATTATCACTCTCTAATAATAAACAAGAATCTCACATAGATAACTATAATTGGTCTTACTTTAAAATATGGTAGTCAGGAGTGTTTGAGGTAAACTGGAGATAAGGAAGGGGAGAAATAGATAAAAGTTAGCTTCTCTGAAGCCACTGTCAAGACACCTGGATCTACATGTAACCCAGGAGATCGAGGCAGACGGCTTTGTGCCTAGATCCCCCTGCACTGTGGTTCTCAGTGATGTCACGGTGCTGAAGCAGCTTCCTGAATCGTGTTTACATGTCCATGTGTACAATACCCTTGACCATGGTGATGAACCACCATTCGATCATCTCTTACACCCCTCTAATTAACAATTAGATTTCAAAATCATTGTATCATTACACGATCATTTATTCCTCAAACCTTTGGGATGCCGAGCTAAAGGAAAATTAAATCTCAATGGTTTCTTTTTTTTGAAGGACCAAGATGTCCTTTCACACTTGGAATCCGGGTTTGAAGATAAATCCATCAAATCAATGGAAATAACTTAAGAAATGGACAGAGGGATACGTCATTCATATATACACAGTTTGCAGTGTGGCAAAAACAGAGTTATATTTTTAAAAATTAGAATTTTTTGAAATTTTATAGATATTAGTGACTTTGTTCTGCTTATACTCCCTTTGGTTTACCAAACCAAACTCACTCTTTAATGGGCGTTTCTAGCATTGAGTGCTAATAACAGCAGCTTTTTTAAATTCTTATTTTTCCCAGGTCAAAGACCAAGGGCAGAGGTCATCAAGAGGTCAAGTCTAACCTACCTACAGATGTGGCAGGCTTAACTATGGATGTTCAAGCCAGACATTGTCAGCAGAACCACATCTCTTCACCCATAGGTGAGTTTTTACTAGTAATCACAGAGACTTAAGGATATCAAAGGAAATTCTTTATTAAGAACAAAAGATATAGAGTCCTATGTTGAGTTCATTACTTTGAATTTTTGAACCAAATCACATATATCGATTGGACCATGATCAATTCTATGATCTTTAGAAGACGCAGCCTACAGCTGAAGAGAAATGGATACAACACCAATATCTTACCCTCTCTGAAACCCAACTGAGAGCTCTTGGAGTCAGAAGTTTTCTAGACAAGAAAAAGTCATCGTTCATCTGAACAGAGAAAGTAGAGGCTATTCAAAGATTCAACTCACATTGTTAACATGACTTGTTAGAATGTGATGGAGCAAGCATAATACCTTCTAAGTTTCATTATTTTTCTCCAGAATACTGAGATGGATGACCTTGAAGTCCAGCTTCCGCATAAATGTCGTTATTCAGTGATAAAATTAATTTCCCTATAAAATAATTCCCGTAAAAGTGTTAAAAATATATCATAGTCTCTGACTAAAAGGAAACAAAGCATATTGAGCAGTTGAAAGCAGTGTAATAAATTCCATACAAGGATCTTATAGCAGCATTATGTATAATAGTGAAACTGGATGTAATCCCTTTGCTATCAAAGAAGATATAAACAGATCATGGTATTCCTATTCTTTGGAATACCTCTAAAACTTCTAAAAAGGTAAGTTAGAGTGATGTGCACTGATAAGGAGAGAGGTCTATGATATATGGTTTAGGAAACAGCAAATTGCAAACGATGTAGTTATGTAATTTATGTTTAAAAAAAATTTTGTGTATTTATAAATTCATAAGAAATTTCCAGAAGAATAAGCCACAACCTCTTAACAATAGTTTCTTCTGAGTAGGAGAGTGAGTTTGCAGGGAAGGGGATGAAAGGGGAATGTTTCACTTTACTCTACATAGATCAGTGCAATTTGACTTTTTTACAGTGTGTATTTGTTTCATAATTAGAAAAATGAGTGATGTGACCATTTGGTGCATGGCAACAGTATTATGTTCACCAGTCTCTGTACTCTATGTTACTGCACAGCATGGACTGTAGGAGAATGCCCAGAGGAGCAATGAAGACAAAGAAGACATGACACCTGCAAAAAGTCAGTGGAGTATTTCTACATAACAAACCTTCCAGGTGAGTGACGGTCAGTATCTTCCACTGCTCCAGCTCTCGCCATGAACCTAGTACCTGCCCAGAGTAAGCCGGAGGACCACGCCCCGCTAGTCCAATCCCTGCCCGGAGACTGTTTGTGCAGGGTGACTGCCATCAAGCAGACAATGGACTCAGGATGGGGCGTGTGCCTTTGGGGAGACTGGCAGAGAGGCATAAAGTGGAACACCACCTAAGTGCACTCACCTGAGAAGCGGAGCTCCAGGTGGAGACACAAAATATACCGAGAAATTGTGTGACGTGAAGGAAGCTACTCCATCTCTCTGAGCTTCAGTGTCCCCCCCTGTAAAATGGGGATCACAGGACTACTTCACAGAGCTGTTGGGGAAGTTACATAAAAGTTCCTGTGACAGCAAGTGTCCACATTATTAACAAAGTCATATCCGACTTCAAAATAATCGATGAAAAGAATAATGGCAATGAGACCAAAGACGGGATGCTCAACTTCATAAGCAGCCCCAGCAGCATGAGAATGAGACAGGGTACTAGTAAGCAGGGTTCTTCACAGCTCCACTGGAGATGATGAACACAGGCTACACCAGGATAAGTCACTGTTGTACAGTGACTCGTGTAGTGAAGATGGGTCTCTAAAGACACTGTGAAATCCAGTTACACACAGTGGCTCCTAGGAAACAACTACAAAGCAATCAACTCAGCAGATAGGAATGGGAAGGGGGTGAGCATAGAAGGGTCAGAGCCACAAAATCTGACGGAAGACACTGAACCACGAGCGCTCAGCTCTGTCAACAGCTGCTGTGGTTGCACCAGGAGATCAAATGTCTGAGACAGCCATTGTGGGGACTGCTGGGAGCACAGTGGTCACTGAAGCCACACCCCAACAGCAGTTGCATCGGAGCACACAGAACCCGAGACTTTCTTCTCCATTAATCGTTGTTTTAAGATGATGAATATCCTCATGTTACAATGTCTCCTTCCAACCCTTGTGGATGAGTGTCATCAGAACCCCCTGAAGAGGTCACAGGCCAGAGTAGGATGGAACACTGGGGGCTGGGGGAGCGGCGCTGCACCTGACCACACGGACTATCACCCGGGTCTATTGAACACGAGAGAAGAACTCGAGGATGTGGTCTAAGGAGAATTCCCCGTCTTGCCACACTCAGAGACACTGCAGAGTTTCTCGTCTGTTCTTTACAAAAATGTTAAAGAATTCGAGTCATTAATTCATAAAGAGGTAAATTCTTCACATAGTGACAGGGTCCAGTTTCCATGACCAGCTTTTTCAGTTGTTTTGATGACATCCCACATTCAGGAATCGGAAATGTAACCTATTGGGGTGTGTAATATAAACAAGGACTTTTTTTCATGTAGATCAGCACCCAGGTTTTTAGGGAGGACATGAATCATGAAAGCTGCTAACCATTCCTCCACAGGTTTCAATAAGACTTTTAAGTTAATTTACCAATCTCAGGAAAAGATAACTTGGCAATTCAAATTTTTTGTTTCTGCATTCAAGCGTATAGTACAGCCAAGAGAATGAGGAGAAAAAAATTAACAAGAAGGTCTTGCTTGCATTTCATCTTTTGCAAATAATCAGGATATTTTATGCTCTGTTCCTTTCACTACTCTAATCAATTTTTAAAGAATACGGTACATTTGACTATTCCTGGGCATGTTTATCCTGGAAACTTGCCAGAATCCCAAGCAGAGATGTTAAAGCTGACGGGTTTCAAATGCTGCCCAGGTGCTGTCTACCATGAACACGCCTCTCCCAAAGCTGGACCACCGGTCTCTTCCTGAAGGATCAGAGTCATCACTCATGTCCCTGAGAGACTGGCCACTCAGGCCTGAGCTGAGATTAGGTGATCAATCTAAAGGGCAAAATGCTTAAGCTATTCTCATCTTAAGGATGCTGTTTGGGAGGCCTCTGCACTGGAATGGGTTAGTGAAAACGGCTTACTAGATACTTGCCTGGGAATTGTGTTGTTCCCCTTTGCTCTTAGCAGATCCTGGGGAAACCAATGATTAACCCCGAGGATGCCTCAACTTCCACACCTGTGAAAAAGGCAAGCAACAGCCAATGCTACCACCCTGCAAACTCTTAAGTTGTGCTTGCAAGAGGGGCCACAAGGGCGAATGTCTCCCCAAAGCTGATGAAATGATGGCACTTTGGCTGGAGATGGCAGAGGGCAGCAGGCAAACTGGAAAGTTTCTGGGATGTCAAACCAGTTCCCATAAGCACTTTAGAGAAGCACCTGGCCTTGGACTAGGTAGGAGGCTGTGGAAAGACCCACAGGCATGCAGGTGGGAGGAGGAATCAAGCAACGGAGGGAGGTGGTGGGGAAGAGGCGCCAGTCCAGCTTCAATTTTGGACAAAAGCAGTTGCACGTTGCAGGCCCGCGGCTGCCCATGCAGCCGCCACACCCTCCTAACTCCCTGGTCCCTCTCGTCCTGTCACATTCCCTCCGGGACTCAGTCCTGTTGGAGCGGGTGCAGGGCCAGAGTCCTGATTCAAAGGGGGTTTGGCCCTCGGCCAAGCTCACATTGCCCTGTTCCTCCCCCCAGAGCTAGGCACGGCCTCGTGCCCAGAGCCTCCTGGGAGTTCTAGTCCTGCAGCCCTACGGGTTGCCAGCTGGGAGCGGTTAAGAGAGAAAAGCTCCCAGCCTGCACAGCTCGTGGCCCCAACTCGTGCCTTGTCTCTCGGGCCCTGGGCTCCACGCCTCTGATTCTCCATCCAACCCTCTTCTCTATACCACGCCCATTCTCCATGCCCTGACCACCCCCCAGAGTATGCGCAGTGTGGTTGGGCTGCATCCCTTGAGGCCAGTACTCAGGTAGGGGTGGGGCTCACCAGCCTGGCTATTGCTGAGGTTGCTTGCAGCCCTGGTGGAAGCTCCCTGGCCAGTATTTGAAATGTGAATTCAATATCTAAAATGGAACTACCAGGTGCCTGGGATCCTGGAATTTGCCTTTTCAAGGCCACTGTCCTACCATCCCCCCATCCCTCCAGGCTGCCATGATCCTCGCTCTGGACCCGTGGTCAGGGTCGCTGCAGAGATCCTCCCTTTGGACCCAATCTGCCTGAAGGGCCCATACCTTGGTCAGGAGTCTTAGAAGGACTGCCCTGAGCCATGTCATAAAAAGGAGAAAACATCACATTGGACAGCCCCAATTCCTGCATTATACAGACAGGAAACTCAGGTGCACTGGTAAGTGACCCCTAAGCCACTTCAGGGGACCACACACATGTCCCTTTTCCCACGCTGCACACAGGCTGGTTCACTGGACTTCCTTATCCCAGTGTGGACCTCTTGGCCTCGTTAACATAGGCAACAACACCGAAACTTCCCTTTGGTCCTTCCCACAATGTTAGGCAAGTTTGTGCAGGAAGGTAATATGCAATTTCTGCTCTACTATAGGGCTGGCTCCTTGGGAACTAGTTTTAATATCCTTGTTTAAATATACCCTCAGAATCACAAAATAATTTGTTGCTGTGGGGGGTTATGGTGATAATTCTCTGAAGTCGTTTTTCCATTTAGCTTTTCTGATTGACTCCAAATACTACAGCACCACACACTTCTTAGACTGGTGGATGCACAGCTCCACTTCTTTGCAGGGAGGACGCACAACAGCAGAATATCTGTGGCCTGACTTTCTGGAGCATCGGTATTACTACAAGATTTGGAAGAAGAAATGTTAGGTCATTTCCAAGGTAAGGAATTAAAAACTTAACACTAAGATGAGGTGGGAAAGTCATATGCCATTAATAATTGTCAGTAATCTGTGCCTGAAATGTCAGACTTTCTCTGAGAAAGAACTCTGAGACCCTATTTCCCATTGTTTTAAATAGGAAAAATTAGAAGGCATAGCAAAGCTATCGAAAAACTCTACCAATTTCCTAAGTCACAATATGGCACCTAGACATAAGTTACGAACATCATGAGCTCCTCATTTTGTTCCTCATCCAACCCAGTCTCACAGGTCTTCAGTGCATGCTGTGAACACGGCACTGTGCTAGGTGTCGAGGCCTTGGTGAGCATCGTGGTGGGGGTGGACCTTGCTGGAGAAAGATGGCATCATAAAAACTCAAATCCATGCCACTTACAAAACTGAGGCAAAAATGGAAAGACCCAGGAGCCACGCAGGGATGAGGGCATTAATAGATACTTGGGAGTATTAAAATCCATCTAATGGTGTCATGAGTGAATGTGTTCCACTTTAAAACAAAACACTGCTGTTATTCTAAGATATTGACTTAGTATCTTTGTGCAAATATGCAGGATTTAAAATGTTTATTGATGTATAACATGCGTACAGAAATATATGCAGAAGTCATCCACGTAAATCTCAAAGAATTATTACAAAGTGAACACACTTGTGTGACCAAGAACTAACACCAGCTTTACTCAGGCCCCGACAATCCCTTTCTCCCTATTTCCTCCCCAAAGGTAACTGATATCTTACCAGTGAACACTGTATATCGAGTTTGTCTTCTTATACAAGTGTTTTATTACAGAACAATTTAAACAATATACAAAATAAGCAAAATAGCATAGTAGGCCCATCACCCAGCTTCAACAACTACTAATCATCTGCTATTTTTGTTTCATCCACACTCCATCCCATTCTCACCTCACTTTATTATTCTTTTAAGACTTTGTGCGTGTGTGGTGAGTAAGATGTGTGCACACTGAAAGGCACAAATCTCAACCGTACAGTTTTGGCAAATAAACATGCCCATATAACTTTCATCCCTTTAAGAATAGGATAGTTCCATCACCCCCAGAAAACTCCTTCCTGTTCCTTCCCAGACAATTTTTTCCTTCCCCCGATGCAACCCCTGTTCTGGTTTTTTCAGCATAGGTTCATCTTGGCTGAAATCATCCCATGTGTGTTGGTTTCTGTCCAGCTTGCCTCCCTCAGCACGACGTTGATGAGTCTCTCTCAGCATGTGTGTGTCAGCGTTTGCTCCTTGGCACGGCTGAGGACGTTCTGCTCTGTGGATGCCCCAAAGTGCGCTCATCTTGCTCCTGGGGACGTGCAGGTCATCTCCTGTGAACAGTCTTGTACAAACGTTTTTTGGTATGCTGTTTAATTCCTTTATTAGCATTTAAGTGACACACCTTTGGATTTTTACTGGTTGGTCCAGATTACAATATGCATCTTTAACATATCACAGCCTACCTAGACTTAATAGTTCACCAGTTTAATCAATGTAAAATATGGAAGACTTGCTACAGAACGGTTCCATCTACGTCTGTCTGTCCTTTGTGCTATTGTTGTCATAAATTTTACATCCACCCATGTTATAAATCCCACAATACAGTGTTATAATTTTTGCTTTAAATAGTCATAGGTATTTTAAAGAAATAAGAGAAATAAGTTAAGTGTTTGGAAGGAAATGCTTTGAGACTCTGCAATTGTTCTGTTTCTTCTTTAAATTTCCTCCCGTTTTTGCATTCATCAGTCAATCTTTCCAACAGTAATTATTACTGTAGCGTTCTAGTGGCGATTTTCAATTTCATGCTGTCTAGCGCATTTATTATTTGGAACTCTGTGAGGAAGATTCCCCACCCTCCCTCTCCTTTCCTTCTTCCTTTCTTTCTCTCTTTCTCTCATTCTTTTTTTTCCCTTTTTTCTTTCTTCCTTCCCTTCCTTTCTTATTTAATCTTTTTTATATCAGTATAGCCTCGTGGATATTTATTTTAGTCTCTGGGTAATAATCCAATGCTACCATTATTTATTTTGTTGCTCACAGTTTTCCAGCTTGAGTCATTGGGAAGTCTTTTAGACTGATTCATTTTGACACGTCCCATCATTTTCTGTGTGTGTGTGTGTGTGTGTGTGTGTGTGTGTGTTTGTGTGTGTTTTAAAGCACTTTCCTACTTTCTGGCACTACAAGATGATCCAGGCTCATTTTGTATTTTCTATCTCCAGCCCTAGAATTAGCCATTTCTCCAAGAAAACCTGGTTCTTTTTATTGGAGAATGATATTTAGAAAACAAGATCTGGGAGCTAGATGTGCTCATTAATATTAGAGTGTCACTGCTTCTAGTCCCTCTCAGCAGAGCTTGGAAATATATCTATGAATATAAACTCAAGTATACGCATCTGTCTATCGATCTATCAATCTATCTATCTTTTTTGATAGATATATTAAAAGAGACATGGATTCATACTGATACTTCCAACTCCAAGCCAGCACCACTGGGTTTATTCTAGCATTCTCCTTTTGTTTATTTGTAACTTCTTTCACCAACAGTGAGAAACCTAACTCCAGTTAGCTACAATATGTTTACTGTGTCAACTAGTTTCAGAATTGCTAATCCATACTCTTATGAAAAACAAATTGACCACCTAGAGTACAGTGTTTATGTCCAGTACTTTAGTTTTACAGTATCCCGTCAAAACACTGTCTTCCAAAGTAACTTAGGTCAGGACCTTTCATCCCCACTCCTTCTGTATGGTTATGTCACATGCTTGTAATACAGTGAGATTCATTTGTCACTGCATTCCATCTGGGTTCCCCAGCATCCTGATTGATTTTTAAAATTTGCAGAGTAAAATTCACTCTTTGCTGTGTACAGTTCTATGGGTTTTGACTTTATGGTCATGCATACATGTCCACAGTACCATACAGAGCTGTGTTTTTCACTCCCAAAGTTCTCTCATGCTATCCCTTTGTATTCAACCCCTTCCCCTACTCCATCCCTTGGCAACCACTGATCATTTTCCATCCCTGTAATTCTGCCTTTTCTAGAAAGTCATATAAATGGAATCATATTCTATATAGCCTTTTGAATCTGGCTTCCTTCACTTAGAGAAATGCAGCCAAGATTCATCCATGTTGTTGTGTGAATCAAGAGTTTATCCTGGGACCGACCCATGGCTTAGCGGTTGAGTGCGTGTGCTCCCCTACTGGCGGCCCAGGTTCAGATCCATGGTGCGCACTGACACATCGCTTCTCAGGCCATGCTGAGGTCGTGTTCCACATACATCAACTAGAAGGGTGTGCAAATATGACATACAACTATCTACTGGGGCTTTGGGGGGAAAAAGGAGGAGGATTGGCACTGGATGTTAGCTCAGGGCTTATCTTCCTCACACACACAAAAAAGAGTTTATCCTTTTTATTGCCAAGTAGTATTATAATGTACCAATGCAACACAGTTTCTTTCTCCAGTCACCTGATGAAGGACATTTAGTTTATTTCCAGCTTTTGGCAATTATGAATAAAATGGCTATAATGATTCCCACAAAGATTTTTGTTTAAACATTAGTTTTCAATTTTCTTCAGTAAATACCTAGGAGTGGGATATCTGAGTCATATAATAAGTGTATGTTTAGCTTTATAAGAACCTGCTCAACTGTTTTCTGAATGCAACTATCATGTTGCATTCCCAGTTCTAATTGCTCCTAGTCCTCACCAGCACGTCGTATTTGCAATTTTATTTTTTATTTCAGCCATTTAATAGGCGTGCAGTATCTTATTATGGCTTCTACTTCCTTTTTGAAAGTGAGTTCTGCTAAATATAGAATTTTGTGTTGACTTTTGGGTTTTCTTTCTGCACTTGAATGATGTCATTTTGTTGTTGAGTTGTCTCTTTTGTTTTTGATAGTACATCATCCATCATTCACAATATTTCTCCCTGTATGTAATGTCTTCCACTGTATGTGTGTATTTCCCTGATGCTTTTAAGAATTTCTATTTATCTTTGGATTTTAGTAGCTTGACCATCGTGTACCTAAGTATGCTTTTCTTTTATATTTTATTTTGTGGGTTTGCTGAATTTCTGGGATCTAAAATTTTAGATTTTCCAACAAATTTTGGAAGTTTTATGCTATTACTTATTGATTTGCCTTTCTGCCTCATTTCATTTTTCTGTCTCTCCCCTCTCTGCTTGGGACTCAATCATCTCACAGGTCATAAGGCTCTCTTCATTTTTCTTCAAAATTTTTACATTCTTTTCTTCAGACTGGATAATTTCTATTGCTGCATCTTCATGTTTTTTCTACTATTTCTAATCTACCGGTAAACTCAAAAGTATTTTTTTTTATTTCATCTTCCTATTTGGTTCTTTTGTGTAATTTCCACTTCTCTGCTGAGTTCCCACATCTGTTCATTCACTATGGGAATATTTTTCTTTACCATCATGATCATCTTTATAATAACTGCTTTCGTATTCTTGACTGCTAATTAGAACACATTGGGGAGAGTTTCTACTGCCTGCTTTTGGTCACATATGGATTACATTTTCCTATTTTGTCAAATCTCGTGCTTCTTTTAAATTGTGTACTGGAAATCATGAAAGATAGGTATAGAGGCTCCGGATTCTATTGTATTCCTTGGAAGAGTTTTGTTATTTTTCTAGCAGGGAATCAACTTGGCTAGACTGAAATTCCAATCCTATCTCATTTACAGTGGGCATAACTGAAATCCTAGTTTAGTTCTTTCATCTTCCAACTGCTATTTTTACACTAGGCCTTCTGGGGCCTACCCTGCATGTGTGTTGTTCAAAGATCTGCCAATTTGGAGTGTGTGGGGGAGAGACTTACATATATATTTTGCGATTTTCCTCTTTGTGTCTCCCTCCCTTCCAGAATTTCTCCCCTAACTTTCCAGCTACTCTGCCAGCCCAAAAATACATCCTCTAACATTACAAGTAAGACTGTAGTTTTTCCCCTGTCTAGGCCATGTGCAGATTTTGGAATGCTTTGAGGCAAAAGACTCAAGCTTGCAAATATCTCCTGGTGCAATTCCCATCATTTAAAGGAAGAGTCCCTCTCAGTTCTGCTTGCTTTTGGAAGTGATTTATACATACACACAAATACACATTTATTTTATGTGTATTACATATAGCCACACGAGTCTGTATAAATATATATAATATTTTGTGCAGATTTTATCATTGTTATCTGTGAGAGTGTTAATTCAACAGGCTACTCCACCATTACTAGAAGCCAGACCTCGGTTTTGTTTCTTTCTTGGATTTTATATAAATGGAATTATAAAATATATAGTCTTTTGAATATAATTTCTTTTATGCAGCATTATGGTTGTGATATTCATCCATGCTATCGCATGTAGCTAGTGTTTGTTCATTTGTTGATAATAATTAATTTTTTAATGGTCATAAAATATGCATAACATAAAATTTTCACCATTTTTAAGTGTACAGTTCAGTGTCATTCAATACATTCACATAGTTGTGTAGCCATAACCTCCAACCTTCCACAGAACTGTTTTCACATTGCACTGAAACTTTATGCCCATTAAGCAACAATTCCCTGTTATCCCTCCCTCTTGCCCCTGGGAACCACCATTCTCCTTTCTATTCCTATAAATTTGACTACTCTAAGTACCTTATATGAGTGGAATCATACAGTATTTTTCCTTTTGTGACTGGCTTTATTTCACTTAGCATAAAGTCCTCAAAGTTCATCCATGTCATAGCATGTGTCAGAATTCCTTCCTTTTTAAGGATGAAGAGTATTCCACTATGTGTACACACCACATTTTTTTGTCAGTTCGTCCATTGATGGACACCTGGCTTGATTCCAGCTTCTGGCTATTTTGAATAATGCTGTTAAGAACACGGGTGTACATATATGTCTTTATACCTCTGCGTTCAGTTCTTTTGCGTGTATACCCATAAATGGTGTTCTCAGATTCACTTTTTCACATGTAGGAGGCTTCCCCACACCTCCAACAAGCAATTCTTGGAATGCCAGCTGGTCGCCAGATAATTCAACTCAATTTGATGCTGACAACCCAGAGATACATCAGATTCCACAGGTTGATGGCTCCGTCCTATAAGTCTGCACACCCACCCAACCTCACCTCAACTTCAGATGCCAGTTACAAGCCCAGGCTGTTACCTATACTTCTGACTTACTGGCTAAAAACCAGAGGTTCCCACAACCTTCTCCTTGGGTTTGATTAATTTGCTAGAGTGGCTCACAAAACTCAGAGAAACATTTACTAGGTCACCAGTTTATTATAAGAGGATATAATTCAAGAACAGACTGTTGGAAGTGGTGCATAGGGAAAGGTATGGAGACGGTACACAGAGCTTTCATGCCATCTCCAGGTACACCAGTCTCCAAGCAGTCCTTGTCATTGCCAACCTGGAAGCTCTCTGAACCGCCTTCTCTTGGGATTTTTATGGAGGCTCTCTCACATAGGCATGATCAATTATTAACTCAATTTCCAGCTCCTCTCCTCTCTCTGGAGGATAAGGGGTAGGGCTAGAAATTCCAAGCTTCTAATCAGGGCTTGGTCTTTCTGGTGACCAGCCCCCATCCAGGAGCCATCCAGGAGCCCACCCAGAGTTGCCTCAATAGAACAAAAGATTCTCCTAGTGTTCTTATCACTGGGGAAATTACAAAGGTTTTAGGAGCTCTGTGCCAAGAACTGGACACAGAGGCTGATAAATATGATTTTTATTATTTCAGAACCCATAAGTGGAATTTCTAGATCATATAGTAATTCTATTTTTAATTTTTGAAGGAACTGCCACACAGTTTTCCACAGTTTTATATTCTCACACTCAGAGCACAAGGGTTCCAATTTCTCAACATCCTTGCCAACACTTGTTATGTTCTGATTTTGTGATAGTAACTATCCTAATGGGTGTGAAAAGGTATCTCATTGTGGTTTTATTTCACATTTTCCTGATACTTAGTGATGTTGAGCATCTTTTCATGTGTTTCCTGTTCATTTTATATCTTCTTTGGAGAAATGTCTATTCAAGTACTTTGTGCATTTTTAAATTGAGTTGTTTTTTTATTGTTGAGTTGTAGATGTTCTTTATTTATTCTAGATATTAATCCCTTATCAGATTTGTGATTTGCAAATATTTTCAATCTTTCTATGGTTTGCCTTTTTACTCTGTTGATAGTATCTTGTGATACAGAAATCTTTTTCATTTTGATGAAGTAAAATTTGTTATTTTTTTTGTTACTTATGTCTTTGGTGTCATAAAGAAATCATTGTTACAATGGCATTTGGACCCAATGACACACAGCTTTTACCATGTGTTTTCTTCTAAGGATTTTATAGCTTCAACTCTAACATTTATATCTTTGATCCATTTTGAGTTAATTTTTGTATATGGTGTAAAGTAAGGGTCCAACCTCATTCTTTTGCATGTGGGTATCCAGTTTTCCCAACAACATTTGTTGAAAAACTGATCTTTTCTCCTTTGAATGATCTTTGTACCTTTGTCAAAAATCATTGGACCATATACGCAAAGTTTTATTTCTGGGGTCTCTGTGCTATTTCATTAGTATAGTGTGTGTATTTACGCCAATACCACACTGTTTTGATTACTTTACAGTAAGTTTTGAAATCAGGAAGTGTGAGTTCTCTAACTTTGTTCTTCTTTTTCTAGATTGTTTTGGTTATTCAGGGTCCCTTGAGAGTCCATATGAATTTTAGGATAGATTTTTCTAATTTTGCAAAACCATCACTGGAATTTTTACCTCTTTGAGTAAGTTGATTCTTAAGTATTTTACTCTTTTTGATGCTATTGTAAATAAAAATGTAAAGTTTTTAAATTTCTTTTTCAGATTACTTATTATTAATGTATAGAAGAACAACTGGTTTTTGCATGTTGATTTTGTGTCCCACTGCTCTGCAGAATTTTCTAGTTCTAACAAATTTTTGGTGGAATTTTTAGGGGTTTCAGCATATAAGATATTATTTGTAAACAAATATAATATTACTTCTTCCTTTCCAATTTGGATGCTATTTCTTTCTTTTTCTTGCCTACTTGCCTTGGCTAGAACTTCTAATACCATGTTGAATAGAAGTGGTGAAAATGGGCCTTCTTGCCTTGTTCCTGATCTTAGAGAAAAAGCTTTCATTCCTTCACCCTTGAATATGATGTTCTCTGTGGATTTCTATATATGGCTTTTATTATGTTGAAGTAGTTTCCTTTTACTCTGAGGGGTTTTTTAGTGGTTTTAGCATGAAAGCATGTTTAGTTTTGTCAAACGCCTTTTCTGCATCCATTGAGATGATCATGTGTTTTTTTCCTTCATTCTGTTAATGTGGTTTATTACATTGATTCATTTTCATATGTTGAAACATCCTTTATTCCAGGAGTAAATCCCACTGAAAAATGCTGTATAATCCTTTTAATATGTTGATTAATTTAGTTTATTACTGTTTTATGGAGGATTTTTATATCAATATTCATCAAAGATATTGACCTATAGTTTTCTTTTCTCTCAGTGTCTTTGGCTTTGATATCAGGGTAGTGTTAATCCCATAGGATGACTTTAGGGGTATTCTCTCCTCTTCAACTTTTTGAAAGAGTTTGAAAAGAATTGGTGTTAGTTAATTAAAAAAAAAGTCTTTGGCCCAGGAATAAATTCAGCATAAAATAAATACAAATAAATATTTTTTAAAAATATGAAAAAGTTTTCTTACTAAAAAAAATTAAAAATTAAGCAAGTACATCACTTATCACTTTCTTTCTTTTTTTTTTAAGATTTATTTATTTATTTATTTATTTTTCCCCCCAAAACCCCAGTAGATAGTTGTATGTCGTAGTTGCACATCCTTCTAGTTGCTGCATGTGGGACGCGGCCCCAGTGTGGCCAGAGAAGCGGTGCGTCGGTGCACGCCCGGGATCCGAACCCGGGCCACCAGCATCGGAGCGCGCGCACTTAACCGCTAAGCCACCGGGCCGGCCCTCACTTTATTTCTAAAAAGTTTTTTAACCTACTAGTAAGCATGAACAAATTGTTAGAATTAAAATGACTGAAGTGTTAATTTTCTTCATTGCAAATTTTCTGACAGAAGTATATGATGCCGTCATGTATCACATCTTTTATGAAAAAATGATCTTTTTTTGTAGTATTTGAAAATATTATGAATTTTCCCAGTGGCCTCTGACAATACTCTGATATGCAAAGTTATCTTTTCAACATGTATGTCTCATCATCATCCTTACCAAATTAACAAACTCAGGTGCTAATTAATCAACTACTTTTCATATGATTCAGGTTCTCCACCACCAACTCCCCTAAGCATCAGGAAATTCTACAACTTCTGCAAGATTAACAATTTTACCTTATATTGTATTCATCTCATGTGGTTTAAAACATCCAAAAATCATTGATAAACTGACCCTGCCCAGACTAAAGCATTGTGAATTATAAAAGATGGTCTCTGTTAAGTGAGGAGGGATTTCAGGTTGAACTTAATATTATGAGTGGTCAATTTATTACAGTGTATTGTTCTGTTATGTATTTCACTTCTTTTCTAAAAAAAAGTGATAGTTGAGGGCACTTAGATAAAAATTTGAGAAAATAAGGAACTGTTACACACTGTAAGCTTCAAATGTTTTCAAGCATAAGATAAAATAAGAACTAAAACTATGAAATGACAGAGGAAATAGAGATAAGGGGATGAAATTGCAAAACTGAATCTATAATAATATCTCAATGGCTAATGTTGTGGTGCCAGAAAGGTGGTGAAGTCAAAGAATTCGTGAAGATGATAATAAACACACTACAAAGAAAAAAGATTGAAATTTTCATAGAGAGAATTTTTACAGTGATATGACAGAGAACAGGGAAGAGAAGTTGGAGTGAGAGACTATCTGCTTCTTAAATTATTTCCACTGTTGAGAACAAAAATCCAATTTGCTGAAATCTTTATTCCCCTCTATGACCCTATCTTTACCTGCAAAGTCTCAGCATTGAATCGATGTCACAGTCCAGCTTTTCCATCCCTAGGGAACAAAGCAATTTATCTCATCTGAAACCTCAATTGCTCAGGCTGTGAAACAAGGCCGGCCATCCATTCTCACAGAGGAGCCAACTGGAGGTAGGATTTTTGGTTCTGAATTCAGTTAAACATCTTCAAAGAATTGTATCTGGCCTTCCTTATCCAGGGCTATCAGTGAAGTGCTGGCTGGCTTTCAGAGAAGAACAATTCACAGTCAGCGGAGATATTTTCTGTTGAGCTCTCTAGAGAAGGCTGTGGGGCTTGTCAGTAAGAGTTAATTTATATGCGGGTTATAAATTTTTATTTTATTCAAAGATTTATAAAGAAATTTACATGGTAAGTATTATTATCAACATAAAACGTTGTCTATTCTCTGGTCATTTAAGCAAAATTTTCCTCTCAGGGTCCACCCATGGACAAAGCCCAGATTTAATCTCCAAGAGTCAGCCAGGCACTCTGCAGTCCATGGGAAGCCCTCAAGTTTGCAGCCTGTTTCCTTGTGTGCTGTGCTGGTGTTTAATCTTCCATCTCTTCCGGGTACAACTAGGCAGATGCTTATCAAATCATCAAGGGACTTGACATTCGAAAAATGTACTTTTCATTATCTTTAGACTTCTACACTTTTCAAAAAGACTCTCAGCATTTCCAGTAATTGTGCAGCAGTTTACCCAACACTAAGGTTCCCACTATTAAAAGTTAAAACAAGTAAATTTTGAAAAGGAAAAAGTGATCTTTGCAATTTTGTACAGAATCTATATAATGGGTGCATCCTTATAAATGGAGGTGATGGTGCTCAGGGCAAGCTACCCCAGGAGGCACCACTCTGGTATGCAGATTATTTCGAGCTGAAGACAATAAGGACTCAGAGAACTCACGAAGAATATTTGAGTTTCCCCTCCCAAACTGCCTAAAGAATTTAAAACAAAAGATCTGTTTCAGGAAGGAGTTATTATCATGATGGCTGTAAAGATAATGTAGGATAGAGGTTACAACAGGAAAGGCACCAAGCCCCTTTTATCAAAAACTCTATCTCTCCCTGACCACATTATCTATAGATGACCCTGAGAGGAGTTGTCAGGCAAACATTTGCATTTCTATCTCCATGTGAGTTGTCTTCTTGCCCTCTGAGGTCCCAGACCACTACCCATCCCCAACACCTTCCTCGTCTTTAGCTACAATACTTAAGCAGGCAGCTTAGACAGAGGGACGAGTTGCTCATTTCTGAGTTTCTCCCATGTATACATGTTATTAAACTTGGTTTTATTTTCTCCTGCTAACCTGTCTTGTTAATTATTTGGCCAGCCATAAGAACCTTAAGAAAAGGGCAGAGGCAGATTCTCTCTCTCCCCCAACAGTTTTTGTGCCCAACGTGGGGCTACACCGGCTGGCAAGTTGCGTTCTCTGGCTGGAAGAACTGCCTTCTCCCTGGATTACTTCAGATGATGAGATATGGGAACGCCTGACGAAAGTCGGCAAAATATAAGACTTCTTACCACGTCAGCCTCCCAGAATCTCTACCTGTGGAGTCCGGTGGAAGGAAGTGGTGAGAATTTTTTTCTCTTTCTAAATTTAGATTGGCAGAAGAAAATATTTGGGAAACGAGTTTCTTGTGCTTTTAGTGACGCTGGTACATTTGGTAGAGTATTCTTGGTTTTGATCTTGATCCCTTTTCCTCCCAGAGATAGTCTCTGTTTTTCTCTTTTGTCTTTGTCTTTTGTATCGTGTGTCATAAGAAGGAAATACCATAGGGTAGGACGCAGGCATAGACCCTATAAGCCCAATGTCCGGGCCGGCCCCACAGACTGGTGAGTTTGCGGGTCTCACCAGACTGGCGTCTATTTAGACAAACTTTGCTGTGGGTTAATATGCACATGAAGTGAAGGCCATTGCCAAGGGCATCTTGGAAGCCAAAAAGGCCACAAATTTGGTGGGCACGGGTCGAGCGGTTAAGAGCCATTAGGGCAGTCGCCACTTTCAGGAAACTCCCGTGACAGGATAAGTTGGGTCACGGAACGGGGTAGATGACACAGGTCCCCCGTCAACTGCAAGAAAATGTCCATGCAATGACGAGGTACTCTGTAAAGCACACAGTCCCCAACCCCGTGACACCTCCCCACCTAGGTATTATTCTGGTTCCAGCAGACCTAAGGCGTGGCTAAAGCTGTCATTGTGCACATAAGAAAAAAACCGGAAGAGGTTTTTCCTTCTGTCTTGTTCTGTGTCCTGAGACAACTTGGCTTTGTGCCAAGTGAGACTATCCTCCTTGGTCTCCACCATATGGAAGGTGCATTTACTGGGGTGCCCCTTGGTGGCCAGTCGAGTAGACTGGGGTTCTGAACTGTCTCTTTGTCTGGCTGTGCCAAGCTCTCGAGGGAGTTTGTCATAAAGGGCCCAGTCCATAAGGGCTTTTGTCGTCTTAACCTTCGTTGCTTGTTAGTGCTGGAAAAATCCCATACCAGTATCACCTGCCCGGTGTCACAGATTAGCGTAGCGGGTCTGTGACTGGAGGCGTCCCACACTATTGTGGGAGACCGGAGACACCGTTTTCACTACACCATCCTTACCGCCTGTGCAACGAAGGTCTTTACTTTCTCTGAATATCTTTGGGAGTGAATTCTGTGGATCATGGGGGCTACATCATCTGCGCCCTCACCAGGGACGCCTCTTGCGTCCACGGTAAAGATTTATTCTAAGCGTGGAAAGTTACCTCTGGGTCTTTCTTAAAAAGTCTTATTGGATCGAGTCACTATTGGAATAAATATACAAATGAAGATCCTACTCGTCAATGGCCAGATGACGGATTCTTTGAATTGGGAAAACTTCTAAATTGGGGGAAAAAAATATGTTTTGAGAGCTCTCACACAATTGTTTAATTGGTACCTAAAAAAGGGCCAGAAAAAGGAAGGGAAAAATTTAATAGCCTTAAGAGCTTGACTCAGGTTACAATTGAATTGAGAACATGTAAAAGTGTAAGTGTTGATAAGATTATAAAGGTTGGAATGTTTGAGCTAATTTTATATAAAGAGGTTACATCAACTTTGCCTGAGTATATTTTAAAATGTCTGACTGGGAATTCTTCCCTTGTCCAAAATCAGAAGACCCAGACCTATTAATAAAAATCTTAATGATAACTATGGTTAAAGGTATAAGAGGTGATGAAATTTACATGAAGTTTTGTACAAAAAACTGACGTTATTTCTATTACAGAACTGGTTAACAAAAACAGTAATTTAAATGATGGCTAATTTTATCTAATGTCTTATGAAGTCTTATAGACAATCTAAATAATTATTGGGAACAAGTAACTAAATAGTTGTGAAAAAGATGAATGTTGGGTGAACTTTAAACAATAATTATGTGTTATGGTGGTTACAGCTTCCAAACTCTTTTTGGTGACATAAAACTTTAGAGTTTTGCTAAATTTTGTGATAAAAATTCACTGAGTATTATCATTTCCAAATAAGATAAGATATTAGACATTGATTGCTAAACTTACGTTTGTCTACTTTTGGCTTTTCATTACAGGAAAACTAAAAGGTGTTTTGGGTCTATTGGTAAACGTGTGTTTTATTAAAAGATTGTACTATAAAGGAACATATTTCTAGAAGTTATGAAGTCTTTATAAATTTTCCAAGCTACAAGATCCTAATGTAAAAGAAAGTTTATAATTGTTTACTTAGTTTTTACTTACAAATTGGGGTTTCTAAGAGTTAAAATTTCTAATTAGTATATGTGATTGAAGCTACTAAATATTAAGAAAATTATGTCTGTGTCCAAGGAAAGTAAGATGTATAAAGAAGGAACAAAGAATGGAGATATTTTATTTGATTGATTAAGAAAGATAAATTTGTCTTCAAGTACTAGGAGGGAAAAGAAAGACATGGGACAAATTCTGAATGTAAAAAGAAAGTTATAGGTTTGTGGAAGAGGAATTCTAGAAAAGCAGTTTTTGTATGGTCAAGTTGGCTAAGATTGAAATGAATTTAATTAAGTAAATGAGTTTTAATATCAGAGGGAAGCTGGTACAAAATTATAATTTGGTCTTCTTTCTCTTAAAAGGATAATTTTCATGAACTTGATAAAGAAGTTATAAAAGATTTTTCTTTACCTTTGGGTAAGTCTACCTGAAAGACAGGAAAAAAAAAATCTGTTAAAATGATTTCCTGCGTTCAAAAGACTGAGGTCTCTCTATTAAAGTTTTTGGACTGTCAATGCTCTCTTTGCTTTAACGTTTTCTATTTTTGACAAGCTCCCCAAAATTCATATAAATCAAGTCTTTTTTTTTTTACTTTTTCTCTTTGAGAATTTTCAAAGGGCCCTGGAACTTCTCAAAGAAATTTCCTCTCTTCCTACAAAGGGAAAGATACTAAATTTATTAGGCTTATTCCGTATGTTAAATTACATGGAAAGCATTGTCAAACAAGTGATGGTAAGTCTGCTTAGGTGCTGTTATGTGGGCAAATGTTATTGACATAGGTGTTTTAAAATTGTATAACATTACTGAAATTCTGATCTGTCCTGATTATCAGTCATAATTCTGGTTATTATTATTTTAAAGTGTTGTATGTCACAAAATTAACCAAATTTCTCTGTCAATTGCCATTTTGAGGTCTTGTTTACAGACTTATTTCTTTGCTCTAATGCTCTTGCAAAATGTTTCAACTTCAGAAAAATTCATGGAAAAGACTCTGACATTTACACTGGAGTACAGGTTTCTGACAAACTTTCTGATAATAAAACTGAACTTGGTAAGAAATTACAGAAAGCTGATGGAAAGACTGATAACTTCATGAAGCTGCTCACAAAAAGATTGGGATCAAGAATGGATTACACAGGACTGAATGAACTGATAAGGATGATTATAATTTTTATTATTTTTCATTTGAAGTATTGCTGAATTTTTAATGTTTTGTTTTTTTAGATTTAAGGAAAACTTTTTCTCTTTTCTCCTGAGCTAGCTATGACTTATAACAATTTGGTAAATAATATTTTTGTAAGTAAAATTGAAATATTTATCTTTCTCTCTATCTGATCCCTCGAATTTGGAAACTCTTAGTGAGTATTGTTGTTTTCATGGCAATATAGTTATTTGCATAAGTTCAATAAGAATCTCTTCTCCTTATAACAGGACACAATTGGAAACACTGGTTCTATTACCAAGGCTGTGACTGGAACATCATATTTGCGATATAACCATACAGCTTTTGAGGAATGAAGATTGGACTTTATAGAATAAAGCCACGTGGAAACATTGGCCTGGTACCTTATGTTCCAAGCAGCACTTACCAGGATAAGTAAAGAATGTCACTTATCTGGCAAGCACAAGGAACCTCGAAATATTTTGGGGGAACCTCGGAAGAGAGGAGTTCACCCAAATCGGTAGGTATTACAGGCAAAGTCTGATAACAAAATTTTGGCTTGGCTTTCCTGGCCTGGAGAGGCCTTTAAAGTTCAATCTGAGATTCCTTATAAAAAGTTCCAGCAAAGCAGATTTAAAAGAGCCTATGTGATCAATTGCCATTCTTGCTGTACTTATGTAAATAATTGGGCCAACTCTATTGGAACTAGACTTATTTTGCAAACTACTTAGTTTTAATTTGTCTTTCTTTGATAAAAATGAGGGTGATTTTAGAAAGAAAAATTATATTTCTGTAAAAACTATAGTGTAGATTTGCGGATATTAGATCCTGGTTTTGTTAATTGTCTTTTAAGGTTTTTGTTTTATATTGTTGACTTGACTGGATCCTGATTTCTTCTAGTCTCCTAAAATATCTGGCTACAGATGTCCAAACTAACGTTTTTTATTTTTTCCATCATTTTCATTTGGAATCACTGAAAACTGAACCTGCCCTTTTTCCTGAAGCCTTTCAAACTGAAGCTGATGGACTTGCTATAAACTTAAGAGATTACCCGATGACATCATCAGAGACATTTTAAACTGCAAAAGCTGCTTTGACGCTGACATCTAAAAATCTTATCTGGCTGTCCTCTAAACTCAGAAACTGCTTTACAACTTGCTCCAACCATTAACCTTGTTTTTCTTTCGTTTACATAGAAATGCTTCCATTAAATACTTGATTGCTTGCTTCCACGATATAGGTGTAACCTTGAGAGCCCACCTGCATCACCACCTTCTAAAATGTACTTAATTGAACTATCTATTATCAGGACTAAGAAATGTGCTCAGTGAGATGAAACAATCTACCAACTCAGCTTCTGGACTATGAAACGTCTTTAATTTTCAAAAGGACTGTGAAACTTCTAGGAAAGTTTCAGAGGAGGGAACTGATGGTGCTCAGGGCAAGTTACCCCAGGAGGCACAACTCTGGTATGCAGATTATTTCGAGCTGAAGACAATAAGGACTCAGAGAGCTCAGGAAGAATATTTGAGTTTCCCCTCCCAGACTACCTAAAGAATTTAAAACAAAAGATCTGTTTCAGGAAGGAGTTATTATCATGATGGCTGTAAAGATAATGTAGGATAGCAGTTAGAACAGGAAAGACACCAAGCCCCTTATATCAAAAACTTTATCTCTCCCTCCACATTATCTATAGATGACCCTGAGAGGAGTTGTCAGGCAAACATTTGCATTTCTATCTCCATGTGAGTTGCCTCTTGCCCTCTGAGGTCCCAGACCACTACCCACCCCCAACACGTTCCTCGCCTTTAACTGCAATACTTAAGCAGGCAGCTTAGACAGAGGGATGAGTTGCTCATTTCTGAGGTTTCTCCCATGTGTACATGTTATTAAACTTGTTATTATTTTCTCCTGCTAACTTGGCTTGTTAATTATTTGGCCAGCCATAAGAACCTTAAGGGAAAGGGCAGAGGGAGATTCTCCCTCTTCCCCCAACAACAAGATTATCTGATTCCCAGAAAAAGAAAACATTACTATAATATTAAGGCTACAACTGTCAAAATGAAGCCAATATACACTCAAGTCAAGCTTTTGCTCAAAAGTTAATTGGCTCCTCTTTGAAACTTTATCATGTTTATTATATAAGCATAATATAGAGCCTAGAATATAGAAAGTGCTTATTGGTAAGTTAACATTCTGATCATTTATTTTGTAAATGTTAGTATGAGAGATGTAATTCGTTTTCTAGTATATTCAGATTTTCAAGTTCTGCTCAACCTAAAGCCACATTACTGGCAAGTTGGGATACCTCTAGACATCTGAAAAATATGAATCCTAAACAGAAGCATATAAATTCTCTAGTCATCAGGTTCTAAGTTCTAAAACATTCTAAGGTTTTGGAACAAATCAATGGCATTCCAAATTTACAGTAAGGCTACATGTGCCACACAGGATCCTACAGGAAGAGAAATCCAGATTTTAAATAGAGGAGATTATGCACAAAAATAAAGTACGTTTTCAAGTCTGAAAGGGGATTTCAAGAAGGAAGAGACTCTCAGAACATGTGGGAAGTGGTAAATAACTTATCAAGGGCTCTCTAAAGGAGAACATATTGTGGACAAAAGAGCTTCACACCAGAGAGCTAAAATGGCATCTCTGGAATCCTTACGATGAAATAGATGCTGAACTACTATTTCCTGAAACTTAAAATGCACCTTGGGCCGGCCCCGTGGCTTATCAGTTAAGTGCACACGCTCCGCTACCTGCGGCCCGGGTTCGGATCCCGGGCGCGCACCGACGCACGGCTTCTCCGAGCACGCTGAGGCCGCATCCCACATACAGCAACTAGAAGGATGTGCAACTATGACATACAACTATCTACTGGGGCTTTGGGGGAAAATAAAAGGAGGAGGATTGGCAGTGGATGTTAGCTCAGAGCTGGTCTTCCACAGCAAAATGTGGGGGATTAGCATGGATGTTAGCTCAGGGCTGATCGTCCTCACAAAAAAAAATAAAAATAAAATGCATCTTATCCTCCAAACAAATACCACCTCCTGCCTTGCAGCTTACCTGGACATAGTGATGTGTTGGAATCGTTTTTCTAATTCATTGGTTCTTTTTTTTTTGAAGATTTTATGTATTTATTTTTCCCCCCAATGCCCCAGTAGATAGTTGTGTGTCGTAGCTGCACATCCTTCTAGTTGCTGTATGTGGGACTTGGCCACAGCATGGCAGGAGAAGCGGTACCTTGGTGCGCGCCCAGGATCCGAACCTGATCCACCAGCAGCAGAGCGTGCGCACTTAACCGCCAAGCCACGGGGCCGGCCCCTAATTCATTGGTTCTTAAACTTGATGGGCACCAGAAGCACCTGGAGGCCTTGTTGAAACCCAGATTGCCAGGCCCCACCTCAGACTTGCCAGTTCAGCAGGTCTGAAGCAGCACCTGACAATTTGCATTTCAGCCCAGTTCCCAAGTGATGCTGATGCTGCTGGTCCAAGGACTCCACTTTGAGAACCACAGCCTGATTTACACCCTATGTATGGTTACCAAATCCATTATTTTATCCTTTGGCTGCTACTTTTCCTTTATCACATCAGCACCTTAGCTCCGAATCTCCTCACCTAGCAATGGGAATACGTGGAGAGTTTAACAGCTGGTTCTCCTTTCCAGATCAGTTCTCCCTCTTCCTCTCAATACTACATTCTCTTGCCAGGTAACTGTTCCTTAAACATCAGTGCATCATAGATCTTCCTCGCTCAAAAACTCATGACTCTTATGCTGAACACAAGACATTTTAAATTCTCCACTTGGTTCACAAGGTCTTTAATAGCCTTACTTTAATAGTAAAATGTGGACACCCTGTTCCGTACCCTGCCTGCTATAAAGGAGTATGTGAGGATTACATAAGATACAGTCAGTTCTCTTTCTGCACAGTGTGACATTCTATAAGGTCATTGTGTACACTGAATCGGTGAATATGACCCACTGCTCCTACGGGAAATGCGGTGTTAGGTTTCTGTAAGCCTTAGTCACATTTTCTTCAACTCATCAGTACATTACCTTGTTCTCTGTGTGTTCTCTTTAAAGTCACCTTATTTAATATATATTGTTGATATATTAACATTGAACTCACACCAACAGCACTGTAACTCGTGTCTGATAGTAGCTTGTCGAACACACATACTTTCTCAGTAAAGGCACGTCACAGCCTCTTGCCCTGAGGAACACCAGGCAGCATTGCAGCACTACACATGGGGGACATATTAAATGGCAAGGTCACCAACATAATGCACAAAAAGATAAGAAACGAGGCACTAAGTAGACTGCAAGAAGGACACTTGTTTACAATGTGGGCTGAAACAAGAGGGCAGAGCAGCACCTTGTTCCCCCTCAGCTGGGAACGTGCACGTCGAGTGAATCAAATTTCTCACCACTTTGTGCATATCTGCAAATGGACATGAAAGCCCTGAGAGTGTTCATTTGGGGGCTGCCAGTACATTTTAGCTAGTGGGCAAGTGTGCAAACACGGAATCCACAAATAATGAGGATCAACTATATTATGAAAGCATCTTTTCAAAACCAGAATATTGCTTATATATAAGAGCAATAATGATAACATAACAGCTAACATTTAAGTGCCTACTATGTGCCAGGAGCTCTTCTAAGTACTTTACATAAGTTAATGCATGTAAATCTCACTAAAACGCTACAAGACAGGAGTTTTCAGTAGCCCCTTTTGATAGATGAGGAAACTAAGGTTCAGAGAGTAAATATTTCCACAGGTTCTCCAGTTAAAAGTGGAATAACTGGGATTGATGCCCAGACAAACTAGTCCAAAGCCCACAGCCTCAACCACTATGGTAGGAATGTGAGCGAATTTTCTACCACTCCCTAAAAAGCCCCTTCTGATCCAGCCTGTGTGGTCTCACACATACTTATTCACTCATCAAACATTTTCTGAGTGCACCAAAGGTGTCAGGTACGGTGTTTAGATACTGGAGGGACAAATAGAATATCGTCACAAATAATCCATAACCAACCAATAAATCAAAATTGGGGTGAGTTTATTATGAGCCAAGCTTTGAGGATCATATAGCCAAGGAGAGTCCTTTCACAAAGAAATGGAGCACTGCAAAGAAGTGGGGTGTATAGTGTGGTTATATACCATCAAAGAGCATGTACCACATGTGATTGCAATGTCCCTTTTACAATAGCCACGACATTGACCTGTTGGCACGTGGATTGATGGACACTGTGGGTATCAGGTGTGCTGTCTCCATGGGCGTGGCTGTTGTCTCAAGTTTGGTGGTCACGGAACGAGCGCAGCAATCAAATCCTAGCCTATGGAGAAATGCTTATCCTTAAGGAAATGCTAATGTAGGGGAAGTTGCATTTACACCTTAAGGGCATTGCTTTTGTCTTTGGGACACGTTAATTGCTTAAAGCGGATATACAATGGATGAACAGAGGCTACAGGCCCCTTTTGGGGAAAAGCAAAAAAAAACAAGGTCAGGCCCAATTAGTTTTACACCAAATGGCTTCCTCATATGCTCCAATGTATCCTGTTGCTGGCCATTTATTCATCAAGAAGAAAGATCGTCTCAGATTTAAGGAGCTCACTGTCTATGAGACAAGAATAAAACAACAGTTATGGAAAAGGAAATAAGTACAGGGTCCCAGAGTGGGGACATCAAAATGGGTCTCTAGATGGAGACCTCTCAGGAAATGTCTCCAAGAGGAAGGAACATTTGATATGAGTTTAGATCAAGAAATAGGAATTAAGTTGATTAATAAAGGGGGTAGGAGTGCAGAAGAAACACATATAAAAAGACAGATATAAAGGATGCTAAAGCTTTCAGAAAATGGGGGTATTTTTAAGGCTGGAACAAAGCGAACATGTAGGACACAGTGGGTGATGAGGCTAAAGATGAGGACAGCAAGAGAAAGCCTGCGTGTCCAGCTCAGGAGTCTGAATGTTCTCTCGGATGCTCTGAGCAGTCATTGAAGGAGTCTAAGCAGATATCAGATTTAAGCAAATTTGGATTCTAGAAGGTAACTCTGGACGCATTGTGAAGGAAAGATTAGAAGAAATTAAGACTGAAGGAAAGGGACCTGTTGGAAGACTAGGCAGCGATCCAGATAAGATAGGTCTTGGCCGGCCCGGTGGCGCAAGCTGTTAAGCATGCATGGTCCGATGCGGTGGCCCGGGCTTCGCAGGTTAGGATCTCGGGTGCGCACCAACGCAGCGCTTGGCAGGCCATTCTGTGGCAGCATCCCATACAAAGTGGAGGAAGGTGGGCATTGATGTTAGCCCAGGGCCAGTCTTCCTCAGCAAAAAAGGAGGAGGATTGGCAGATGTTAGCACAGGGCTGATCTCCTCACACACACAAAAAAGATAGGCCTTGGCTCAACCACGGAGTCTGCAGGTGGAGGAGGCCAGGAGGTGGGAAGCAGTGCTGGGCTCCTGCAGGAGGAAACTGAGCTGCCTCTCAGTCACGGGAAGACTGTGCCTGTCATGGCCTCCCCACTCCCATGCCCAAATGCCATGTTCCTTTCTACTTCAGTACCTTTCCTCTCTTCTCCCATCTGAAATCCTCACTCTTTCTTCCCTCCACCTGCTCAAAAGTGGTCCCTTTGAGGACTTGATCTAGTCCACCTCTCCTAAGAAGCTGTCCTTAATTACAATTTCTCGATAACATTCTCATTTTTTTTAAGTTTCTGTAATACAACATACACTAAATACCTTGGCAGAATCAAATTATATCTTGCAAACAATTTCATGTATGTGGAGGAGCTTGGAACCGTATAATTCTTTATATTTCCTTCGATACCTACCACAAATACCTTGCACATAGAGGTCAATGGATGTCCAGTAAAGTTAAATAGAGTGGAAGCACACTTTATAAGCTAAAAACTTTTATGAGTTCAGTTATTCCTTTAGATCAGCTGCTTGAACCATTTGTTTTTCTCCACAGGTCAACAGTGTTGCCCAGCACAAATGAATTTTACACCTTCTCAAACTCAATAGAGCAAAGATGGAACTTCATTCCCCTTGCAAGCCTTACTGCCCCAGAGAAAAGCAACAACATGTGACGTCTAATTCTTTCTTCACATTCTCATCTCAAATTGTAACTGTTTCCCAGTTGCTAATTGGTTTTCATTATTGAAACTGACAAAAAAGTTTCTCATTATTTCTTTCTTTCTTTTTTTTGTTATGAGAAAGATCAAACCTGAGCTAACTTACAATGCCAATCCTCCTCTTTTTGCCGAGGAAGATTGGTCCTGGGCTAACAATTGTGCCCATCTTCCTCCACATTATATGGGATGCCGCCACAACATGGCTCGACAAGCGGTGCATTGGTGTGCGCCCGGGATCCAAACCTCTGAACCCGGGGCTGCCGTAGCGGAGCGTGCTCACTTAACTGCTGCACCACCGGGCTGGCCCCTCTCTTTATTTCTAAAGCTAAAATGTCTAAATCTTTCTCTGGGCTAGTTGGAGTTTCCATAAAATGAAAATGTACATTCCAGAAAAATCCTTAACTTTCCAGAATAATCTTGAATATGGTAAACACCTTGGCAAAAATGTCACTGATTTTCAATGTCAGTGCCTCCACAAGGGTATCCTTGCATTGTCTCCCCTCCCAACCACCTCTCACTCTGGCCCTCCCCAGGCTCATGGGGTCAAACTCTTTACTGAGCGCTAGGAATGATCAGAGTCTGAGGGAGACTTCAAGGATGACTAAGCCATGGTTTCTGACCCCAACCATCACTCTCCATCTCTGCTTTAACCTCTATTTTTCTTACTCTGGTTTCTACTTTAGTTGTTTACTTGTCTTGTGAATTGTTGTTTTGTGGTTTATAATTATCATGTAAATTCATATTACTTGTTGCCTTAGAGTTTAGAAAGAACTTACATTAAACAATGTTTTTTCCCAGCCCTTTGATGTGTCTAACACCTTTCAACGAAATTCAAGTGGCTTCTTGTTTTTACGTCTCCATCATTATTTAGAATTATGTTCACCCCACACTTTTGAACTGACTAATGCTGCTTTATTCTTTAAACTATTCTATGACAAGACTCACGTGAGGAATCCCTGAAGCACCATCAGCTAGGCATCCCCACATTCCTCACATCTGTTTCCTTGATTTGTTCCTAACTAAAGATGTTTCTGAAACTAATACTGAATTGTACCAAGTGGTCATTGCATAAAAAGCACTATCACAGATACCTTAAAGAGAAGAAATGGAAAAGAATATTCAATTCCTCAGATAAGTTTGCAATCCAATGAGGCATTGAGGGGACCAGGGGGCACTGATCAGAGCAGGAATCTAAGAGAAGAGTTTTAAGTCAATTTCAAATGAGGTTAAAACTGGAATGAGATAGTATTTTACCAGTTATCTGAAATCATAGGCATTTTTCTGACCTATGAGAATTTATTTGCATATAAACTGTACGTGTGGGGTAAGAGAGTGCTGATATTGTTTGATTTCTTTTTATTATTCACCACTTTGTAATAGAGGTGGCTATTCACAATTAATAAATATCATAACGTGGAGAGACCCAATTGCCTCTTGTTATCAATTCTTACACAAAGCTAAAGTTTTAAAGATCAAACTTCATTCTAGTTACCTTGCAACTAGTCTATTTATATCAGAAAGATGCTGAGTTTTAGGAAAATACTTAAAAACACAAATTTTATATGTAATTTCAAAAGCAAAAAATGAGTTAAAAATTGGGTGGTAACCAGTTTTGCTGCTATATACTAAACTTTAACATGGGAGCAGACATTTTTAGAGAATATAATTGATATTTGCCTATTTGTATATTGTAGAATGTTAAAGGATTTACAGTTTTAATAGTATTTCAAATACCAGAGAATAAAAAACAGAACTGTTTCAGTTTTATGAAATAGCTTTTTAGACATAGCAGATTTTCAGAGCCTATTACTTGAAAATAAAATAATCACTTAGTGAGGTTTAAGCCATGTGGTTTTATTTTGAAATTGCTCATTCCATAGGAGCATCAGTAAAAGCCCTCCAGGAGTAGCTGATGCTCTTTCCTTCCGCCTGAGCACCAGCTGTATTTTCTTTAAGCATCAGACTCTCGGGCAACACCATAGCCCTCAACTCTGTTTAGTTGAGAAAAGGCTTTATGAGTCATGTGTTTTTTCTAGGGGTATGGAGCTCCCAGACTTATTAAGTACAGGGAGAGAGTAAGAGTCTGAACACATTCAATAAACTCCAATGTGCTCAGGTGAGAAGACAGGTGCCTGAACTCACATCTGAAGAAGAACTTAAGAGGATGCTTTCTGACTCTGCTTCGTGCCTCTGACTAAGCAGTCCTGGACATCCCCGTTACAGCCATGGAATAACACAGGCAGTCTTGATGGAGCAGAAGTCCTCCTATGTCCATCATTTGTGCAGAGCAAACTGGCTTAAGATCTCTCATTTCCTGCTGCAGTGGTAATTTACAGAGATACAGAACTGCCATCTAGTGACTAAGAGAGCAGCAAAGTGCTTTACATGAAAAGTGAAATTCTGAGTTTTATAAAACAGAACAGTGAAGCACTAAAGTTGGTAAAGTTGATACAATGTGGCACACGAAAGTTATAGTAAACCTGAAAAATGTGTAGGTGGACTAATCAGTTGCTCTCTATGCCTCTAAAACATGTCTTGACATCCTACTCATAAATAGTAGAGTTTAAATATAATAGAATAACTTTGGAAACAAACTTCTCATCTCATCTCATCCAATGCTGTTGGCAGGAGCCGGTATTAAATAGCCAGATGGTGAGAACCCATGTTGAAGCACCATTTTTATCACAATGGAGAGAATATGAGGCATAACCCAACGGACTGATGTTCACATCTTCCCCCTTACCCTTGACCCAGTTTTGTAAACATGGTTTTCTTTATCAGTTAAATATGAATTATAACAGTTACTTTAAAGGATTACTGTAAGAATTGCATAAGGGAATACAGTAAAGGAACTGGCGCACAGTAGATTGATAGTTAATTCTCCTGCCCTGTCTCTCTTCTAAGAAACATACAGAAATAATCTAAGAATAGAACCCATGTATAAAGTAAACTTATGACAAACAGTCAATGGCTCCTGAAGTAAGGGACATCATTGTTGAGTGCTTAACCTCAACTGCCTCCAAATACTGTTAACTCTCAATTAATTTTATGTGTTTTCTGTCTTCCAGACACTTCACTGGCTACAAGGAAAGGAGAAGTGTGAAATTGAAATTAATTTCACCCTTGAATGGCCTAGCTGTAACAACAGGTGTTTTAAATCACCTAGTTCTTCAGGTTTTCTGCTTATTACTATATATTTTAACATGGTTCACAGCCAGAGAAAATAAGAAAATCATTATAATTTTACACACATGAATATATGTCTTGACTATTACAGCTGGACTCTTAATATATAGAGCAATGTTGTACATGTTTTGTGCTTGTTGATAGTACAGAATACTTTTGTCCAGGCTTTCTTTGGCATTATCATAAATAATGAAGATCTCAGTAATATAAGCCCAGGAGAAAAGGGTTTATAAAAATCTAACATACTATCCTAGTCATGCCTCAAAAAAAAAACAAGCTATAAAAATAATGAGAGGATATTTTGAAGGCACTATTTTTCTTAATTATTTCCAACTTTATTTCCCTTTACCTCTTTTTAATCTTTCTCCGTCTTATTCGCTATTGGCTAATCATCTCACAGTAATTAAATCACCCTCAGCAGAGTCCACCATGCCTCTTCAAGTGCCCCAGCCTAATGTCTGTCTCAGCTCTGACAAAAAGTAGCTGGGAAAACCTGTTTTGTGGCACTATTCTTAAGAATATCTTTACACTTGGGCTGGCCCCGTGGCTTAGTGGTTAAGTGTGCACACTCTGCTGCTGGCGGCCCGGGTTTGGATCCCAGGCATGCACTGACATGCCAGTTCTCTGGCCATGCTGACACCGCGTCCCAAATACAGCAACTAGAAGGATGTGCAACTATGACATACAACTGTCTCCTGGGGCTTTGCGGGAAAAATAAATAAATAAATAAAATTATTAAAAAAAAAAGAACATCTTTACTCTTACAATAATAGCTATATGTTTGAAAGGCACCAGTGGATTACAAAATGAAGTGCTTGACCAATGTTGTATCCTCATTTTCCCTCCAGGGAGAACACAACATTCGTGTGTAATGCAGGGCTGCTGCTTTATTGTTCTCTCCTTTCAAGACATTTTATTACTTGTAAAACATAATAGGATTAATGGTGATATATGAGTAACAATATAAACTTACAGACAGCAAAAATATACTATTTCAGTGTCATCATTTTATGTACTGTAACAAACAGTAATATTTTCATAGTGTAATATCTTGATTGATCATAAATTTTTTCCTGGCTCATTTTTATGCTAATTCATTTATTAGATTACCAAATTTATACTTTTATGATCTTTATTTTCAATCAATATAATTGAAGGGACATCAGTTGTTCTTGGTAAGTGAAAGTTCAGAAAAAATTTTTGATAATGTATAAGTTTGAGAAGGATCTTTTTGTTTTTTAAAAGAGAAGTCAGGCCTGGCCCTGTGGCTTAGTGGTTAACTGCACGCGCTCCGCTGCTGGAGGCCCGGGTTCGGATCCCGGGCACGCACCGACGCACCACTTCTCCGGCCGTGCTGAGGCAGTGTCCCACATACATCAAGGATGTGCAGCTATGACATACAGCTATCTACTGGAGCTTTGGGGGAAAAATAAATAAATAAAATTATAAAAAATATAAAAGAGAAGTCATTTAATATTTAGAAAAGTTCTCAAAAATCATCAAACACTTTAATTTTACAGAAAGGAATACTACGTTCCAGAGAGGCTAAGTACGTTGTCACACACTAACCAGAAACAGACCTGGGCCTAGAACTCAGGTCTGAGTCACCTGACTTCTACTGGACCACACTCAAGGGAGCACACCCTCTTCTTACTGGTAATTTCTAATACTAAGTTATTTTCAAAAGCACAGTTGAGAGAAATTGTAAATAAATAAAACATGATTTTATATAAAAAAGTAGCAATTGCGACCCACAATTTCTATTCCATATGAGTGTTTCCTTTCTTGTAGGTTTCTTGTTTTTAATACCAAGTCCATTTTGGTAACAAGAAAAAAGACATAATGTTTAGTTTCTTTAGTAACATACAAAAAGCTTCTGTGGAAATTAAAAAGACACTAACTAATGTCTCGTCTACTAAAGCAACTTAAGAATATTATTTGATTTTGGGAAAGCTCTGAGAGATTTTTTTAAAAATCATATCCACGTGACTATTAGTCCAGCCAGGCACATCTCCACATGACATCTCCTAGAGTGCCCAGTTTTCTGCTGGATCCAGCTATTGTCAGGCCCAATGCTCTGGCTGAGTAGAGAATGATGCCGCTTCTGAAAAGCATGTACTCAAGGCTGATTGATGGAGACACTAGGAAAGGAAAAGATGAAAATATTACCCTAATCAATGATGTAAAACACAAGCTATGAGCAACCGTTAAAAGAATTCTCTATGAAATTGATCAATTCTACTATCACTACACCGGGCTATTTCCTATCAGTAATTTGACACATAAACAAATAGAATAGTGTATTTAATGATATCAATTCTTTTAGTTGTGTGCTTTTCCTTTTAAAACTACATATGCTTATATGTGTTTGCTTTATTTTCAGGTGGTGTCACTGTGTCAAGGCCTCGCGGGCAGGTGGGGCCTTCACTGAGGACCCCCAAGGCCCCACCTAGGCCCGCTGGCTGTGCACGTGCCCTTGGCCTCATGGGTTAAACCCAAGGCCGCAGGGCTCCCATAGCGAGCGGCCAGAGAAAGAAGGGCCCATGAGAGAGGTAGGCGAGGGGCGCGGGCTCTGCCAACTTCCTCTTCTCAGGTCCCTGAGAGAGAGAGACAGAGAGAGAGAGAGAGAGTGAGAGAGCGAGAGAGATCCCTGACCTCTGCATTGCTGCCTCCACCGCTGGTGCCATGTCACACACCATCCCCCTTCCCCCAGCATCCCCATGCTACCCCTGGGAAGGCACCACCACTGGGAGGCCTGTTCCTGGTCACCTCCCTGTCGTCCCTTCAGGACCAGAGCCCAGTGCAGGGGAGTTGGTTCAGACAAACATTTACATGTCCCTCTCCATGAGAATTGTCTTCTCCAGTCTCACATCCCAAACCCCACCCCCAACATCCTCCTTTGTCTTATCTGAAGATAGTATTTAAGAGGAGCATCTCTGCCATTCTTTTGAGAGACTCCATTTCTCATGTGTCTCCCATGGATACATGTTATGAGCCCAATTTAATCAAGCATGGATTCTTTTACTTGCCTATTTGCATCAGGAACATAATTACTAGCTAGAGAATTAATTAGAGAATATTCATGGTGAATGAAAGATGTCATTTCTAATAACATAATGGAATTCCTTGAGGCTTTATTCTGGGGATATGTGTAGGATTAAGTCAGGACACACTGTGAGAGTGATAAATAAGTTCTATATATTTTTCTTCTTCAAGACCATGAATTTCAGCCACAGTTCATACCCATCTACTTTGCAACAATGAAAAACAAACAATGACCTTGAATATTTTGCCCTCAGATTCATTAGTCTTTAAAGTATTAATTGAACAATTTAAATCTAGATGAGTGAAAGACTATGGAGACTTCTAGAATGTCACGTTAGGTCCTTTAGAAGTGAAGAATTGTTTTTATAAAACATTTCTATTCCTTCTTATACCTTGACAATAATGTTACTCTGAATCTGTTTTAAAGAGGATAATGGCAGATTTACTTTAATTTGCACCCCTTTTAAAGTACATTTACCTAATATTTCTCAGTCTCTTGAAAACTTTTATCTCTAGCTCAACATTCATTTAAATCACCAGACCTATTTGATGAAGCCGACATGAACATTTACTCGAAAACTCCACAGAAAATTACTAATTTAACCTGTACTCTGGACGATCCATTGTAAAACGCAAACTGGATTTGCCAGGCCCCTCAAAACGGCTCATAACTCTGTTTGTACATTTATCTGGGCAGATACTATCTGAAGGTAATTGTTCTTCCCAAATGCTTTCTTTAATTCAATCAGCAATACTTCCAAAGTCTTAATGAAAATGTGGCCAATTTGGTGAAATCCAAGTGACTTTTTTGTTTTTGCATGCCAATGAGATTAAGAAAATAAGTGTTTTAATTATTGTTATTGATTTTAAAAATCAGAGATGAAGAAAACAAACTTCTTTGTCCAAAGACATTTCTGCAAATGAAATCGTCTGAAAAACTGACAGCTAGCCCCCTGTTTTAACCACTAAACCATAAGAAATGTAATACCGTGGGCAAACACTTGAGAGTTGTCACCTGCAGGAGTCCCCAGCACTGTTGCCCCATCAGGGCCATGGATCAGGGGAAGGAGCCAGTGGAGGGGAGTCAGCTGGGCCCTCAGCATCCTTCCTTCCTTGGTCAGAACCCGGTCCCAGCTGCTCCCTGTATCATCTTCTGGGGAAGCAGAGAATTCTTCTGGAGACACAACACATTGGGTGTTAAGGATGTCATTGTTCTTTTATAAACAGATGTTAGATCGTGTAACGGGCTTCTCAGCACAGGAGAAGCCACCTCAAGGGAAGGCAGAACTTCTCCAGGAGCTGAAGGTCATCCAGGGAGAGCAGAGTCAAGGGCTGCACAGCGTCAGCCGGCTCCTGCTCTCCATCTCATGGACACCTCGGTCCCCAATCCCCGACACCCCTCCCAGTGCCCCCCACAAGGGTTCCCATTGTATCCTCAGAGTCCCGAGCAAGCGCAGGACCGGTGCTCAGAGTGGCAGAGGGGCCGCCGAGCTGGAGAGCCCCGGGGCGCATGCACTGGGGGCGGAGTCCCTGATGCGGAAGTGGTGGCCACTGGAGTTTGTGTGGGGGGCTCGGGCAGTTTCTGGATCCTTCCTCCAGGATTTTCAGCGCGGGGAGCTCTCCTTTCTGCAGTGTGGAGGAGCGCTGGGCAGGAGCGGCGCTGAGGTAGGCGGTGGGCAGCGGGCTCGGCGTGGAGATCTCCGCCGCGTATGGCGGGAGCGCGGTGTCCGGGGCGGCGGATGGGACCGGGGCCGGGGCTGCCGGCGGGCTGCTCCAGGCGGGGGAGCCCAACCTCTGTCCCTTGGAGGAGCAGAAGAGCGCCGCTTGGCCAGCCTGTCCCTGTGCCTTGGCGGGGCCCCACCTCAGCGGGGTCACACCCATCCGTGGTGCAGGGGGCGGCAGGGAGTCGCCTGCCCTGTGCGCCCGCCCTTGAGTTCGCGCCCCCCGGGACCCCGTCTAGGCCAGGTCGCGACATCTTTGGGTGAACGCTTTCCTTCGGAAGAGGGCCTGTGGTCAGCGCTCCTCTGCCTGACTCCGCTCAGGCTATTGGGCTCCTCATTGCCTTCATTAAACAAATGAACGGTTTCTACATCCTTGGGACCACCTTTATTGAAAAGCCTGATCGCATTCATGGTTTCTGATAATTGACTCTATATTTGCAAGGTGAACTTTGAAGCCTGTGAATTGTTGTAAACTGCATTTAATGAAAGGAGCTTTAAACAGTCTTTGGTGCAAATTGTGTAGCTTCCTAATACTAACTCACCTTCTGTTAACATAGACTGATGACTGATCAATTGATGATTGACATAATGTGTATGGAATTTTGGTTTCAGTTGAAAAGATTTTCTTGGCAGTCGGTGCTAAAATTAAAATCGGATAAAGAGGAGGATTTTGGAAGCTGTATGTAGTGTCTGTTTTGTCTCCGTACTCATTTAGAATTGTAAGAATTTAGATTTGGAAAGCCCATAGAACAAGAAGTTTGAAATTTTGATTTGACTGACAAGGGGAAAGGTCAAAAGGTCAAATACGGTAGGATGTCATTTATATAATATTCTAGAAAAGATAAACCATAGGGAAAGACAACAGATCATTAGTTGTCATTAGTTTTCATATTTAGTTAATCATTTAGTTCAATAGTTTAATCATTAGTTTTAATATTTCTTATTAAAAAATACATTTTAATGATAGCATCCTAATTATGCTTTTGGGTGATACCAGAAGTTGATAACCTATTAAATTCTGCAGTAGAAAGAAATGACATGTTGGTTATTGGCGTCTTTGAAGTGTAAGTATTGGCGGTAATGAAACTTTTAAATGAGCTTTTTTGGATTCTGAACTACTGATTTTTTTACTAGATCCTGTTGGACATGGCATGTTACAAGTTTCAAAAGACTCTTTAAATTATTGTAGCAGGCTGAAGCTATTAAATTATAATGTAAGCTCTTTATAGATGAAACAGGCAAAAATACAAAAAGCCATTCATCAATTTATCTTTGTTAAAAAATCAAGTAAATCTTACCATACATATGAATGACTTTTGGCTAGACAGACCTGAACTTGACAAGATGGACTCATTGGTATGGGGAACTTCTTTTGGAATGTTAAAATGGGAGAGGATATATAAATTTTACCTGAGGGTGACCCAAGTCGATATGGCAGGTTTAGTTGCTTTTACACTCTTTCTGAGTTATGATCTT
The DNA here is from genome assembly GCF_020826845.1 of Diceros bicornis minor. Lineage (NCBI taxonomy): Eukaryota > Metazoa > Chordata > Mammalia > Perissodactyla > Rhinocerotidae > Diceros > Diceros bicornis. The sequence goes on along the minus strand of NC_080770.1, from coordinate 40,752,029 downwards.
GATTAAAAACCTGGTCATAGACATTCCAAGACATTTGGACCATTTTATGTATCAATATAATAAGATGTTTTATTTCTCTGATACTTTCTGATTTCAGGGTGTCTGGGAAAAACAGTTTCTCAACATAGGTACTTTGGAATATAATTTTTGATTGTTGACTTATTGAATCATAGAATTGTTGAGGTGGAAATAATTTTAGTGGTTTAGAGCCTAACCTCTTCAATTTCCAGGAAATGGAACGTGAGGTTTCTTGAGTTAAGTCGTCCACAGTCAGACTGCTACTTTAGTGGCAGAGTTGGAACTAAATGCTCAGATGCTTGTCTCCAGATTCCTAGTACAGTGCTCTCTGTGCTGCGTACTATTAAGTAGACAAATCAATGAGTTACCTTCTCATATCATATACATAGCCAGCAGGGTCGATTATTTCCCATATGCATTTCTTTCCTTTCTTTTTTAAGTAACTACTAACCACAATTAATTTATTCCCCTGCCATGTTTAATGACCATCCTTGTGTGTGTCTCCTCGAGCACACGTGTGAACTCCCTAGAGTGGACACCTGCCTGTGATTGGATTGTTGGGCCAGAGGCTGATGTGCATCAGCCTCTTGATGAGCTGCAGCCAAATCATCCTCTGAAGTTTTAACAATTTCCATTCCCTCCAACAGTGTTTGAGTCATCCTTGCCCTGGGAATGGTCAGATTGGCATTGTCAGATTTTTAAATTTTTGCCAATCTGATGGGTGAGGAATGAAGTATTTGTTTTCCTCTTTTGACACACGCATAGAGCTGTGCAACTACCAAAATTGAGATACAGAACAGTTCCAGCACCCAGAACTCCCTTGAGCTGCTCTTTTCTAGTCAACTCTTCCCCCAACCTTAACCCCTGGTGGCTAATGATCTGTTGTCTTTCTCTATGGTTTGTCTTTTCTGGAATATCATATAAATGGAATCCTACAGTATTTGGCCTTTTGAGTCTGGTTTCTTTCATTTAGCATGATACATTTATTTGAGTGTTCATCCATGTTGTTGACTGTATCAGCAGTTCCTTCTGTTTTATTGCGGAATGTAGTATCCATTGTATGAATTTACCACAGTTTATCCATCCACCAGTTGAAGGACATTTGAGTTATTTTCAGTTTTGTCTTTTTTGACTATGAATAAAGCTGCTGTAAATCTTTATGATTTGAGAAGGCAAACAAGTTTTTGCATGAACATGTCTTCTTCTCCTGGGTAAGCACATAGAAGTGGAATTGCTGGGTCATATGGTATGTGCATGTTTAACTTTATTTTAAAAACTCTTTGTGGTAGCAAAGTCATGGCCCACAAAGATGTCCTAATCCCTGAACCTGGGAATACATTGGTTTACTTGGCAAAGGTGAATTAAATTTGCAGACGGAATTAAGGTTACTGATCAACTGACTTTAAAATAGGGAGAGGATCCTGGATTATCCAGGTGGGCCCAGTGCATCACAAAGGCCCTTAAAAGGGAAAGAGAAGCAGTAGAGTAGAAAAAGATCCAAGGGAAGCAGGGCCAGAGAGATGCCGAGTTCTTGGTTTTGAGGGTGGAGGAAGGGGGCATAGGCTAAGGAATGTGGTGGTCTCTAGAAGCTTGAAAAGGCTAGGAAATGGATTAAGCTTTAAAGTCTCCCCAAAAGAACCTAGCTCTGCCAACACCTTGATTATAGCCCAAAGAGACCCGTGTCAGACTGCTAACCTACAGTACTGTAAAACAATAAATCTGAGTTGATTTAAGCCATGAAATTTGTGCTAATTTGTTACAGCAGCATAATAAACTCCACTTTAAAACGGTTTTCCAAAGAGGCTGAACCACTTTGTGTTCCCACCAGCAATGTAAGGGTGTTCCAGTTACTTTCCATCCTCATTAACACTTGGTATGCTCAACCTCTTTAATTCTAGTCATTCCAGTATGTACATAGCAGGATCTCAATGTGGTTTTTATGTGCCTTTTTCTCATGATTAACGACCTTGAGCATCTTTTCATGTGCTTATTTGCCATCTGCGTATCTTCTTTGGTGAAGTGTCCAAATCTGTGACCATTTTCAACTTGAATTTTCTTATTGCCGAGTTTTGAGAGTTCTTTATAGTCCTGTCAGATATGTGATTTGCAAAGGTCTTCTCCCAGTCTGTGGTTTGCCTTCTCCAGCCTCCCACGAGTGTCTTTGTAACGTCTGTGTAACATAACTCGAGAGGTTTCACATGACCTTATCTTCCTTCATTGGGAAACAGAGTGAAGTTGGAGCCCTTGAGTCCAATCAGACCTTGATCAGAGTTGGGTCTGGGTCTCAGTTTTAGTAAACCCAGGCCTTCCACTTTCCCCCGTTCCTGTTTGCGGTGCTCCCCTCCCCCGCACAGGGGTCTGGTCCCAAGTCTGGTAGATCTGTCTCCTCAGGTTTGGGAGCCCACAGAAAACTTAGCTACGCCCGTCAGACATCTCAGCGTAGCTCTCCAGCCTCCTACCTTACATTGTTCACAATATGGCAAATTCCCAAAAGGTCACACTAGCAGGATGTTTGACTTAGGCCACTTCCACCACTTCTGGAGGTTTCGCTTTGCTTTGTGGAAGCTTTTGGCCTATTTCCCCAGATTCCTGTGTGGCACCAAAACTTAACACAGGTGCTGTGAGGAAGAGCAGTTGTGTGTCTGAGAGCCTTCAGGTTTCCTCTGCCACACCAAACTAGAAGTTTGGCTAGTTTCTCTTTTCCCTAGCCGAGGCTCTGACTGAGCAAGCCAGAGTCTCGGCAAGCACCTAGAATCAGAAAATGCCTGCAGGGGAAAGAAAGATAAAAATCCCTGCTCACATAAAAGAGTTTTCTTCTTTCTGGAATTTTAGTTGGTTGGTTCTGAAGTTCTCTGATGCTCTAAAAATATATTTATAATTTATCTGGCTTTGTCCAGTTTTGCAGCAAGAGTGTTTTCCTGTCCTAGTCTCCTCTAAACCAGAAGTTCCCTTGTCGTTAGTTTTTAACTCCATCAGTTATACCCTGTCAATATTATTATTGTTTGGTAAAGTCATGCTTTCAATGATTTATTCAGACGTTTACCCTTTTTTATCCTCACGATCCATTTTTACATCTTAGCATTTCTTCTTCTATCAATTTCTTCTTAAAGTACATTCTTTTTCACTTTTTAAATTTTTTCTTTGAGGAAGATTAGCCCTGGGCTAACATCTTTTCCTATCTTCTGCTATTTTGCATGTGGGTCACCACCACGGCATGGCTGATGAGTGCTGTAGGTCCACACCTGAGATCCAAACCCATGAACCCAGGCAACCAAAGTGGTGCGTGGTGAACTTAAACCAATACACCAGGTGGCTGGCTCCCTTAAAGTACATTCCTTCGATGTTCCTTAATGAGCATTTGTTGGTGGTAATACTCTTAGTAAATGTTTGCATAAAAATATCTTTAATTCACCCCAGTTCTTGAGATATGGTTTGATTGGGTATACACTGAAAGTGATCGTCTCTCTGTACCCTGAAGAATTAATCCAACTCTCTCTTGCCTTCCGTTGTTAAGACACGTATCATGGGTCTAAATGTAAGTCTCCATAAGTGTTCTGTCCCTCTGCGGGGCTTTGAATATCTTCTTTTGTATTTGGTGTTCTTTGGTTTCCCTGGATGTATCTGACTCTAGATTTATTTTTTTAATTCTGCTTGAGATGTATTCAGCTGCCTGAAGCTAGAGTAGAAGAATTTTATCAATTCTGGAAATTTCTGTTATTATGTCTGAATATTCCTTTAAATCATATATATATTTATATTTTTTAATTAAATATATATGCACATACTTATTTATACACATTCAATATATATTCATTAAATATATATTTATATTATTTAACTCAATGTATTATATTATTCAATATAATGATTTATGTTATTCAAAAAATACATATATTATTCATATATATAGTTTCCTTTACTTGACCAAACTCAAGCCAGGCTCCTTTGAGCCCTCTTCTTCACTAGGCCTTGATCTTGGCCTATAATAACTACAGCCTCTCAGCACAAATAGTTTCACCCCACACACACACATTAAAGAATTAAACACTGACATAGTTTCTAACAGCTCAAATCCACATCCCTACGATGACCCCTGCCCCCTTATAGTGCCTGCTTGAGAAAGCTCAAGGCAGCCAAAAGAATTGACTGTTTGTTCTGGCCAACACTCGATCATTGGCCCCTGACATCCCTTTCTTAGAGCATTTACCCAAAAGTGCTTACAACTGTGAATCTTTCCTCTGTCTTTTTGAGTTGTGTTTGTGTCTCCTATAACTGCATTTCTCAAGGTTCTGAGAGTCATTCCTTGAGAGGAGGACAGGGTGTCTGTCTCCCAGACTCTGTGAGAGGAGAGAAGTTAAACTTTTATCATTTCCAACTAGCAGACACAACTGGCCAGATCACACTGCACTGACCAACACTCTGTAGCTGTTCCCTCCCTGACTCTACTGAGCCCCTGCTCACCCCTCTGCCTGCTCCCTCATTCTCCCTTTCAAATGCCCCGTCACCTCTGTACAAATCAAATTGAATTCAGCCCTGTTCCCTCTTCCCTACTGCAGTGGTATATTACTGATTAAAATCTGTTTTGATCTTTTTAACTAGATTCTGGCTTTGTGTATACTCTACATTTAACACACATCCTGATAATCTCATGCATATGCATATATATGCATATACCAACACAACCATGGGCCCTCCAGGACCAGTTCAGCTGACCCCATCTTATCAACAGAGTAGTTCCGCATTTTCTTTCAGGAACTGACACCCCTCGTCCAGTTCAGGCCAGTTGAGACCACCAACCCATCAACCGGGCCTGCGCAAATGCTTGATAAGTGACCTTTTTGACATCGAGCTAAAAGCTCCATCCTCAGATCATGGTAACACTGCCAATTTGTGAACACACATCTGATGAAGAGCCATGAAGCTTGACTTTGCTTGCGCGGATCATCAATTACCTCACTTCTCCTTACTTCCAATCATCTACCTCCACACATCAGACCACCCTGCCCTTCATACCATAAATTGTAACCCAAGCCCTGGATCAGGGAGACAGATCTGAGACAGACACGTGCCCCATCTCCTTGCAGATCAATCTCACAAAATAAAGCTACAATTCTTTCCCCAAAAGCTAATGCCAGAATAATTACCTTTTTTAATGTAGATTGGGCAAGAGAACCTCAATATTGTGCGGTAACATCAATACATATATATATACTTAATGGATGTTTTATCTTCTTTTTCTTTTTCTTTGCTGAGGAGGATTCACCCTGAGCTAATATCTGTTGCCAATCTTCTTCTTTTTCAAAGGAAGATTCACCCTGAGCTAACCTCTGTGCCAACCTTCCTCTATTTTGTATGTGGGTTGCCACCACAGCCTGGCCCACTGATGAGTGGTGTAGGTCCATGCCCAGGAACTGAACCTGGGCTGCTGAAGTGGAGTTCTCTGAATTTAACCACTAGGCCATGGGTCTGGCCCATCTCTAACTGTTTTGAAGATGTTACTAGAGATGTAATTGAAGTTTCACTATGATCTCTGGATTTCCTTGCTGCTCCTTTAGTCCCTCACTTCAGTGTATGTGTTTCTTGCTCCATCTTTCATGCTAGAGGAATACCTCAAATATCTAGTGGTCCGTGGCTACCCATTCGTATTTCTGTGATGAGGAGGAAACAGCTGAGTATGATCTCTGTGGGCCTGATGGGGCCTGTGTCTGTCTGGACTCAGTGTTTCTTCAGGGGTGTAGAGTGTTGACATAAACAAGCAAACAATGTTGGCACCCACACTGATCTCTAACAACATACTTATTCCACACATTCCCACAATGACAGACATCCTCTGAACACTTGGAAATGCTGACAACACACACACACACACACACACACACACACACACACTATTTGCAAATGACCAGCAGCATTCAGCCTGTAAACTGCACCTGATAATGCACACTGATAATCAGAACATACACACAAACTCACACACATACAGACCACTCACTGTCTCAGAGCCCACAGTGACTTGAACTCTAAACACACACAGACATCAACAAAACACACATTCACATAGATGCTATAATAGCCATGCACCCTGTGACCATACAGAATTGCTGAACACACACACATCCACACAACAAGGAACGTGGCCATGCACGTGTGGGCTTGATCAGGGGTTTTTTCACACCTCAGCATCAACATGGACACCCCGGGGCGAGAGGGAGAGGCAGAGGGAACAGGGGGAACATGGGGGGAGCAGACAGGAGGCACTTGCATAAAGCAAATATGATACCTGCAAAGCTGGTTCCTAAATGACATATGACTCAAGGGTATGAGGAGCCAAGAGGGTCTGAAATGGTACAAAGGAGGTGACTGATACAAACCCATCACAAGATATTGAAATGTAAGGGACAGTGATATTTTAAAAGGCACTGAGGAGAGTTCATCAAAGCTTAGGTATAATTCCAGACAATGAGTGACATGGAATTCTGGCCAAAGAACAGCCATTATTGCTGTTAAAATTCCTATTTAAATGTTTCTTATAAAATTATACTCATTGAAAAATGACAAATATTCATTGGTTTAAAACATTTAAAACATTTCAGGATAAAATTACTGCAGGTTCCACTTTTATTGAGTAGCTTTCCTTGGGCGGCTATAAAAGCTGGATAAAGCACACAGAACAGCTGCTTGAAGGGTCAGAGAACATGCCGTGCAGGCAGGACTTGGGGGTCTATAATCTCTGAGATGAGGGAAGCACAAGATTGTGAGCACCAGCTCCATGCAGCTTCTCCCCTAAGGCATTTGCTATTTCAACAGTGAGAGAAGAGAGTCTGAGTAGAAAGAGGAGGAAAAATGAAATGAAATTTGGTTCCAGCAAAGTCCAGTAACTTCTGCTTCCAGTCAGATGTGGTAAAGGCAGAGCAACAATTAAACATTGATTTAATAAATACGGTGTGTTTGAAAACACCAAAGGGATGTGGAAGAAACAGGACTAGATGAAATAAAATTTCAAAAAGTTAAGAGCCTTTTTAGGTGAGATTGCCAGACATACCCTCACCCGGGGGAATTTGCGTAATCTGGACTGTGGTAATCAGACTTGTGTTAGCAGAAGACAATAGTAAGTATAATCTGTCATATTGATCTATGTTAGCTTTTTAATATCACAAGTTTTGTTTCCCTGTTAAATTTTATTGCCTCCACTAGAAGACTCTGTGAAGGGAAGGACATTGTATCATTTGCCACGTGATCTCCAGAACATTCTTCAGTTGGGGCTGCATGACTACTATAGATATTTGTTAATTGTTGGTTTCATGAATGCTATGGACTGAATGTCTATGTAACCCAATTTCATACGTTAAAATCCTAACCCCTGACGCGATGGTATTTGAAAGTGGAGCCTTTGGGAGTTAATTAGGTTAGGTGAGGCCATGAGTGTGAAGCCCCCATGATGGGATTAGTGCCCTTATAAGGAGATGGAGGGCCAGAACTCTCTCTGCCAGATGAGGGTAGAGCAACAAGCTGTCCTTCTGCAAAACAGGAAGACAGGTCTCACCAAAAACAAATCAGCTGGAACCTAGATCTTGAACATCCCAGTCTTGAGAACTCTAAGGAATGCATTTCTGTTGTTAAAAGTGCCCAGTCTAGGGACAGCCCAGTTGCGCAGTGGCTAAGTGTGTGTGCTCCACTTCGGCGGCCTGAGGGTTTGCAGGATCGGATCCCGGGTGCACACTGATGCACCGCTTGTCAAGCCGTGCTGTGGCAGCGTCCCATATAAAAAGTAGAGGAAGATGGGCACAGATGTTAACCCAGGGCCAATCTTCCTCAGCAAAGATGAGGAGGATTGGCATCAGATCTTAGCTCAGGGCTGATCTTCCTCACACACACACACACACACACACACACACACACACAAAAACCCAAAAGTGCCCAGTCTAGGGGCCTGCCCCACCACCTAGTGGTTAAGTTTAGTGAGCTCCTCTCTGGCAGTCTGGGTTCGGTTCCTGGACACAGACCTGCACCACTCATCAGCAGCCATGCTGTGGGGGTGACCCACATACAAAATAGAGGAAGACTGGCATGGATGTTAGCTCATGATGACTCTTCCTCAGCAAAAATATAAATAAAGAACCCAGTCTATGGTATTTTTGTTACAGCATCCCATACTGACTAGGACACTGAGTGTGTGAATAACTTCATCTAGATCGATGATCCTTCTTCCACATGACACATTATTGCCAATGATTCCTAATTTGGCGTGAGTCAAATGTCCCTTAAGGATCATAAAGACGTTAGGGACCTTCTCCGTAGTTATGTACATATTGATACGCATGAAAACGTTGCATCAAGTGCTTTATCGACGCCTTAGTCTCACACCTCATCCCATTAGCCTTCAACGAACCTCAGTGTTACAGCCAGTGCTTTGGAAAACAGAGGAAAGTCCCTGGACGGAAGAGGGGCTGGTGTCCATCGTGCAGCTCCTGTCCTCTGCCCAGCCAGCTCCAGCGCAGGGTCAATTTATAAGATGGGCTTTCCTCCAGGCAGCTCTGTCTTTCTCCCAGCCTGTTCTCATATAGGATGATCTCACCAAGAGCAATGAGTGGAAATTGGAAGGGAAGAGCTACAGAAGACATCTGCCAGGGGAAATTCTTTGTGGTTACATGATCTAGAATATGGACACCCGGCTGCTCTAAAGGGTCCTGAAAATGGAACCCTTCCCATGTCTGCAATATCCCTCTATGTCCTCTTTCCCCACCATCTCTCTGTTCTTGGTGGCAAAATTCCCTTGGCAACGACAATATAAAAATGCAAATAGGGAATGGTCCATTTCCAGTCTCAGAATTCTGTGAAATTTTACTGCCTATCCCCAGTCTCCCAGGACTAAGGCCCTTTTTACTCTTTTAAGATTAGATCACATTTTAATCTCCTTGAATCAGAGTTTTCTCTCATCCTTGTTATGTATATACATTTTCTAACACAGAATATTGAAAACATTATTTTTGGCCCTAAAATTTCCAGATTAATTCATAGCTATTTTCTGATGGATGCATGCCTTTTTAATTATGTTTATAACTCCATTAACTATAGAAATTGACTACATGCTGAGTAGTAATGTACTAATACAGGAAAATGGCCCATTTTTATTCATCATAAAGTTTCATGTTTTCATCAAGACAAATACACGAATACTTAATTATTCAGCAAAAACTCTTACTGTGTACATGTAAGCAATAATAAATCTATTGGAGTTGGTTTACCTTGTCGATTATTCCTTGTTTCTGAATTGTCCCTTCAGCATTTCCATGAACATTTTAGAATCCTGCATCCTTATCCTACCATTTTAAATACTAGGTCATTGACAAAAGTCCACATGACTTATCCAGTTGTGTGCTAGTGTGTCCTTTGTAGGGTGTCTTTCCGGGTACGTTTTCCAATGTGAACTCCAGCTGATGGCCTTGTGGCACTGACGTAAATACTGGTGTCTCCACATATCATGGGGCCAGTGGTGTGTGGTCCTTTACGGAGTCATATATAACCTAATACTTTTCATTCAATCAGTGTAAACAATGCTATGGAAAGTAGATTGGGGACAATTAATAAAAGAAGATTGATTATGAACATGCTGTTGGGGAGAAAAATTGAACCTCTGGCTATAAAGGTTTATGTTTATGCAATTAATCAGCTACCCTAACAAACCCCGTTCATAGGCAGGGCTATATACATATATATATTAGATTAAGATTATATCATCCCTTAGTTTGAATGTGCTTTTGTAAAGTATGCCTTGTTTCTCTTGCCCTTTCATACTGGGAGAAATACGGAATAGATAGAAAATGACTGGCTTACTCTGGTCCTAACTCAGATCACGTAGGGCTTGAATCGTTGAACAAATGAGCCATTAACGGCGGCTACACCACTGGGATTTCCTGATCTAACATCGGTTATACACCCTATTGTGGATATGGACTCTAGAATAGGATTGTGCTGTTAGCCTCAGGGTAACTTGTTCCGCTGATCAATATTTTGGATCAATAAGTGATAAAATATTTTGACTAGCTGGTCTAGATTTTAATCACTCGGTGGTTATTTTCTTCCCTGAGGTCACCCCAACCAAAATTCTTAGTCCATTTAAGTTTTGTTATCCCTTGATTTGGCTTACCTTTGTGTTTTTTTAATTAATTGAAGCTCCATAGGGTCTTCTCGCCTTATTTTGTCATTCCCACCTCTTCAGGGAAAGGTCAATTTCACTGTTTAAATGTAAGAGAGAGTAAAACCCTCGAGTGGCCCTTCATACAAGTTCTCATTTAGACAACAAATGATGATGTTGCCTTTGCAAGGTCTGGTCACCGCGGCTTTTACACCGTGTCACTGAGCAAGCAGTGCCTGTAACACCAGAAATGCCAGAGGAGATGCTTTTTCTAAACAGGTGTGGGCTGTGTTTGCCGATTTTCTTTTAATTTTTAAAGCTTTCCTTGAATGCCTACCTGTGTTGGGTTAACAATTAATATAATAAATAATTATTGGGTTGAATTTATTTTATTGTTAACTTTTGGTGATTATGTGTTCTGATATCAGATTACGCAAGGAGAAACAACTCTTATTCCTCATAGTAACAGTACTACTTCTATGAATTAATAGATTAATGCAGTATTAGATTAGGAGTTAGTTTCTGTGACTGAAATTAAGTATATTGTCGAACCCGAAAGCTTTCTTAATTGGTGGCTGAATTTAGGCCAACGAGGGTATTGTTTGTACTCCCTCTCTAAGGAAGGTTGTATCCTGTATCTAAAAGGCTGTACCTCTTTAGGGCTGGGTCTGGAGGAGGCAGGAGGCTGGACAAGTGTGGAGCTGGCTCTGGCCCAGAGGGATGAGCAAGAGACACAGGGCACCTGCTGCCACACACAGCCGCAGCAGACATCACTCATCAGTCACGACATGCTTGGCTGCAGAGCCAAGAGAGCCCCCAGTCCAACAAGGTGCACTCCGAAGCCACTCCCGGGCAGAGCAGGGGACTGTGATGAACCCATTTGCAGTCCCTGCTCCCCTAAGACGTGCTGCAGGCCTCCTCTCCCCACTTACCTCAGCAGCTCCTCACTGTCCTCGGGACTCAGGCCTTCAAGGCCCGCCAGCAGGCTGCTCCAGCACTTCTCCTTCCTTATCATCGTCTCCCCTCTCTGCTCCCACTCTAGTTCCAGGGCAAGTTACTTGTGGCTCCTGAGTGCTGCTCCTTGGCCTGGAAGGCCCTTCCTTCACCCCATCCACCCTGTGCACTCCTACTTACGCTTCAAGACTCGACTCCAGTGATGCCTCCTCAGGAAGCCCTCCCTGATGCTCCATCTTCCCAGGCATGCTCTGGGCCACCACTCTGCCTCCTGCCCACGTCCATCACTGCCGGGAACCTTGCTGGGCCCTTGTCTGGTCTCCACGTCCAGCCTAGCCCCTAAGGGGGGGAGGAAATGCTTAGGCTCAGGCAGTGGAGCAGACTCCTGGACCGTGGTGACACTCTCCACCCAAGGAGAGGTCATTCATTGACCCACTTCCAGCTTGGGCCCAATGCAGCTCAGGGGGAGCCAGGACACAGGGAGGCTGGCTCTGGGCTCCACAGGTCACAGGGTCAGCCTAGAGAAAGGGCACAAGGGGCCACACAAAGGGCCTCAGGACAGAACTCCAAGTCAACAATACCCTTGCCAAGGGCAGCAGGGGCCAAAGGCAGCTGCACAGGCCGCAGGAGGTTCTGGTGAGCTTTTCATCTGCTCAGAGAGGCCCAGGGCTGGATAGAAGGAACTCAGGAGGCCCGTCTGAGGTGGAGGCCACCTCGGGGGCATGTAAGCAGAAGCTGAGCTTCCCACAGTAAGTGGAATCTGAAGAGGTGACCCTCAGACCCCTGGCAGCTCTAACGTCTCCGAGTTGGAAGTCAGTCCCCTCAGTCACAGCCTCTAGCTGCCCCCTCATAGGGCTGTGCCTCTCAAACACAGCTCCCAAGGTGAGTGGAGGCTGAGGGTGAATCAAACTTCCTACCCGTGGGAACCTCTGTGATCCCGGCCTCCCACAAGGGGCCAAGGATGATGAGCAAGGGACAGAGGGACTGACCCACACGACTTCCCCACGGATTCTGAACATGCTTGTGATTCACGGGGCCAATTAGTATCTGTCCTCATCTCCACTCCTCTCTCCCCAAAAGGACATGTCAGTGTTTACTATGACATCCACAGACACATCAAGGGCATCTGGGAAGAGTCATGTGTACATCTGGAGAGAAAGGAACTGTGAAAACCAGTAATATCTGCATCCATGTGTGCAGATACTGACATCCACATACAGCTGTCACATTCCTCCAGCAGCCCTGGAATACTCCGCAATCACGCTGACAGGTTTTGGCACATGGGAGCCAAACCAACTGGTGCTGTCCCCGAATGCCACCACTGCTGGGGCCTACCTTGAGATTGGGGGGAGCCTGGGTGCCATGCCCCATCTCACAAAATTCTGGCTGTTGTCCAGGAGGGTCTCACAGCCTTTGAGGATCATGCACTCCATGGCTATGTTTTCCTGGATGCTCTCTGTCTCATTTACTTCATTGTTCATTATCCTGTGGGGACAGAAAATAAGCCAGAGACAGGCTGTCCCCACCTCTCAGGGAGAAGGGAATGCCGGGCCTCTGGCCAGACGTAGGAAGAAGGCCTGGCACCCAGGATGCTCAGGTGGAGCCTGTGGTCATGAAGGGGGAGAGAGCATGCATATTGAATACCTGCTGTGCTGGACACTCTATGGGCATGATCTCACATCATCCTTCTGACAGCCCAAGGAGACAGGCTTCAGGAAAGGGGATCAGGGTCTTGGGACAAAGGGCTTGGCACTCATGTGCCTTCCTCACTCCTGCCCGACCGGGAACAGGGCAACCCACAGTGACGAGGAGCCTAGCAGGAGACCCAGGTATCATCCTTGGGGATGTGTGCAGGATTTGGCTCCTTGGGGCATGAGAAGACTGGGGTCCCCACCCCACAATGGTTTTTGTTAGTCTGCAATCACGCTCTGATTACATTTGCTCCCTGAGTGAACCTCCACTCCGGAGCCTGTGCCCTGCCCTGGTCCAGCCTTGTCCTCCCTCTACCCAGCTGGGATCCGTGGCCCTACTGGCTGCCTTTTGCTGGATTCGGGAAGCCATTTAGGGCACTGAGTGTTTGGCAGGGCTGGGTACTGGACCTCACATACTGCACACCGACAATCCTTTGCAGTTTGTGGCAGCTCAACACTGACTACGAGGCTGCTCATCATCTCTTGGCCTTCATAAGGTGGAGAACCCAGGGCTCAGCTCTTGGTGCGCATCTCGTTCCTGCCTAAACTCACTCCCCTGGTGATCTCACTAGTCTTGTGACTTTAAATACCATCTCCGAGCTGATGGTTCCTGAATGGCTCCCACCCTGAAACCCCAGACTCAAACACCCTCCTCCCTTCTTGTCCTCTCCACCACTGTTGTCCATCTCAAGTTCAACATGCCCCCAGTAAAGCTCCAGTGAAGCAAGAAAGACTGCCCCTCCACACCTGCCCTTCCTGCACCTTTCTCCATCCCGGTTAGCAGCAACTCCAACCTTCTGCTTGCTCAGCCAAAAACGCTGGACTCACCCTTGACTCCCGTCTTCTCTCTCCTCACATCTAATGCATCAGAAACTCCTGTTGGTTCCATCTTCAAAACACACCCAGAATCTGAACCTCCTTCTCGCCTCCACTGCCACCACCTGGTACAGGCCACCGTCAACTGCTGCCTGGGTTGTTGTAGGCGCCTTGTTCCTGGCCCCTCTGCTTCTGCCCCGGCAGAGGAAGGTTGCCCCGTACTTTGGTGACTGAAAGAGGGGCAGGGGAGGGGCCTTGACCAGAGGGCTGGGGCCTCTGACACTGGACTAGTCATGGGCTTCTCCACCCATGACACTGCCTGCTGTTGACTGCAGCCTTGAGCACATGAAGGCCCATCACCCAGGACCCCCTCTGGGGCTCCTAAACCACAGATTGTGACACACTGACACTGGAGAACAGAAGAAGTTGGCAGAGTGCCTGTGAGTCCCTGGGCGGTTCCCCATTTTGGCAGGTGGGCTCACGTGAGTACCCAAGGCCCTTCCTCGAACCCCATCTGTGCCAAGGACAGCACAGCACCCACACCATCCCACCAAGTGCCCACTGGGCTTCAGCTGTGAACTCCTCAGATTGTTCCGGGGGCCCTGCTTGCAGGTGGGGCAAGCTGGGGGTCCCCCAACCCTCACCACTTGGGATCCTAACCTGAACATGAGCTTTTACCATCTGGGGGTCAGCAAACTCCCACTGGGGAGCCTCCTCAGCCCTGGCTTGTCCACTGGCGGGGGCACCCGGAAGCCGGGCTCACCCAGACAGCTCCTCCATTTTAGCCCTGGCGTCGTCCAGGCTATTGGCTCGATGTGCTCATGAAAAGTGGGCCAGGAGCTCATGCAGTGTCAGAATGTGCCTGGGAATCTGCAGCAGGGAGAGGTAGGGGGAGAAGAACAGAGGCAAAGATGGGGAAGGAGAGAGACAGTGATGAAGCAAGTCAGAGAGAGAGCAGCAACGTAGAGAGGGGGAGAGAGAGAGACAAAGCAAATGGAGAATGGCTCTCTCAGCTCCCAGCACTCCCACGAGCAGGGCTGAGGATGGACACACACAGCACTTCTGATCTCAGACTCTAAGGTGGAGCCTCTTCCAAGGTCTTGTCTGGGGCAAGAGCCCAACGCTTGAGGCTCTAAGCCGACAGGAGGAAGGGCCAGGAGGTGGGCTTAGGACCCAGAGCTCCCCCTCACCTTCCCACACTGCCTGCTCTGCGGAGCTGGACAGCCTGTGTGGTCCGCTGGGTCAGGGGCTGGCTCTAACCGCATTCTCCACGCAGCCCAGAGCTGGGGCCTGTTAGGGCCTGGGCCCTCCCGGCCATGGGCCCCTGGTGTTCCCAGAGGTGGCTTCCTCCCAGCTGGGGCCCTCACTGCCATGGCCCCCGAGTGGTCTCCCCAGGCATGTGCCCTCAAGGACATGGTTCAGACTTTTAGATCAGACCTGCATTGTAGCTATTAATCTCCATTTCCGTCTCTCTGAAATAAGGCCATCTGTCTCCTTGGGCTGTCAGAAGGATGATGTGAGATCATGCCCATAGAGTGTCCAGCACAGCAGGTATTCAATATGCATGCTCTCTCCCCCTTCATGACCACAGGCTCCACCTGAGCATCCTGGGTGCCAGGCCTTCTTCCTACGTCTGGCCAGAGGCCCGGCATTCCCTTCTCCCTGAGAGGTGGGGACAGCCTGTCTCTGGCTTATTTTCTGTCCCCACAGGATAATGAACAATGAAGTAAATGAGACAGAGAGCATCCAGGAAAACATAGCCATGGAGTGCATGATCCTCAAAGGCTGTGAGACCCTCCTGGACAACAGCCAGAATTTTGTGAGATGGGGCATGGCACCCAGGCTCCCCCCAATCTCAAGGTAGGCCCCAGCAGTGGTGGCATTCGGGGACAGCACCAGTTGGTTTGGCTCCCATGTGCCAAAACCTGTCAGCGTGATTGCGGAGTATTCCAGGGCTGCTGGAGGAATGTGACAGCTGTATGTGGATGTCAGTATCTGCACACATGGATGCAGATATTACTGGTTTTCACAGTTCCTTTCTCTCCAGATGTACACATGACTCTTCCCAGATGCCCTTGATGTGTCTGTGGATGTCATAGTAAACACTGACATGTCCTTTTGGGGAGAGAGGAGTGGAGATGAGGACAGATACTAATTGGCCCCGTGAATCACAAGCATGTTCAGAATCCGTGGGGAAGTCGTGTGGGTCAGTCCCTCTGTCCCTTGCTCATCATCCTTGGCCCCTTGTGGGAGGCCGGGATCACAGAGGTTCCCACGGGTAGGAAGTTTGATTCACCCTCAGCCTCCACTCACCTTGGGAGCTGTGTTTGAGAGGCACAGCCCTATGAGGGGGCAGCTAGAGGCTGTGACTGAGGGGACTGACTTCCAACTCGGAGACGTTAGAGCTGCCAGGGGTCTGAGGGTCACCTCTTCAGATTCCACTTACTGTGGGAAGCTCAGCTTCTGCTTACATGCCCCCGAGGTGGCCTCCACCTCAGACGGGCCTCCTGAGTTCCTTCTATCCAGCCCTGGGCCTCTCTGAGCAGATGAAAAGCTCACCAGAACCTCCTGCGGCCTGTGCAGCTGCCTTTGGCCCCTGCTGCCCTTGGCAAGGGTATTGTTGACTTGGAGTTCTGTCCTGAGGCCCTTTGTGTGGCCCCTTGTGCCCTTTCTCTAGGCTGACCCTGTGACCTGTGGAGCCCAGAGCCAGCCTCCCTGTGTCCTGGCTCCCCCTGAGCTGCATTGGGCCCAAGCTGGAAGTGGGTCAATGAATGACCTCTCCTTGGGTGGAGAGTGTCACCACGGTCCAGGAGTCTGCTCCACTGCCTGAGCCTAAGCATTTCCTCCCCCCCTTAGGGGCTAGGCTGGACGTGGAGACCAGACAAGGGCCCAGCAAGGTTCCCGGCAGTGATGGACGTGGGCAGGAGGCAGAGTGGTGGCCCAGAGCATGCCTGGGAAGATGGAGCATCAGGGAGGGCTTCCTGAGGAGGCATCACTGGAGTCGAGTCTTGAAGCGTAAGTAGGAGTGCACAGGGTGGATGGGGTGAAGGAAGGGCCTTCCAGGCCAAGGAGCAGCACTCAGGAGCCACAAGTAACTTGCCCTGGAACTAGAGTGGGAGCAGAGAGGGGAGACGATGATAAGGAAGGAGAAGTGCTGGAGCAGCCTGCTGGCGGGCCTTGAAGGCCTGAGTCCCGAGGACAGTGAGGAGCTGCTGAGGTAAGTGGGGAGAGGAGGCCTGCAGCACGTCTTAGGGGAGCAGGGACTGCAAATGGGTTCATCACAGTCCCCTGCTCTGCCCGGGAGTGGCTTCGGAGTGCACCTTGTTGGACTGGGGGCTCTCTTGGCTCTGCAGCCAAGCATGTCGTGACTGATGAGTGATGTCTGCTGCGGCTGTGTGTGGCAGCAGGTGCCCTGTGTCTCTTGCTCATCCCTCTGGGCCAGAGCCAGCTCCACACTTGTCCAGCCTCCTGCCTCCTCCAGACCCAGCCCTAAAGAGGTACAGCCTTTTAGATACAGGATACAACCTTCCTTAGAGAGGGAGTACAAACAATACCCTCGTTGGCCTAAATTCAGCCACCAATTAAGAAAGCTTTCGGGTTCGACAATATACTTAATTTCAGTCACAGAAACTAACTCCTAATCTAATACTGCATTAATCTATTAATTCATAGAAGTAGTACTGTTACTATGAGGAATAAGAGTTGTTTCTCCTTGCGTAATCTGATATCAGAACACATAATCACCAAAAGTTAACAATAAAATAAATTCAACCCAATAATTATTTATTATATTAATTGTTAACCCAACACAGGTAGGCATTCAAGGAAAGCTTTAAAAATTAAAAGAAAATCGGCAAACACAGCCCACACCTGTTTAGAAAAAGCATCTCCTCTGGCATTTCTGGTGTTACAGGCACTGCTTGCTCAGTGACACGGTGTAAAAGCCGCGGTGACCAGACCTTGCAAAGGCAACATCATCATTTGTTGTCTAAATGAGAACTTGTATGAAGGGCCACTCGAGGGTTTTACTCTCTCTTACATTTAAACAGTGAAATTGACCTTTCCCTGAAGAGGTGGGAATGACAAAATAAGGCGAGAAGACCCTATGGAGCTTCAATTAATTAAAAAAACACAAAGGTAAGCCAAATCAAGGGATAACAAAACTTAAATGGACTAAGAATTTTGGTTGGGGTGACCTCAGGGAAGAAAATAACCACCGAGTGATTAAAATCTAGACCAGCTAGTCAAAATATTTTATCACTTATTGATCCAAAATATTGATCAGCGGAACAAGTTACCCTGAGGCTAACAGCACAATCCTATTCTAGAGTCCATATCCACAATAGGGTGTATAACCGATGTTAGATCAGGAAATCCCAGTGGTGTAGCCGCCGTTAATGGCTCATTTGTTCAACGATTCAAGCCCTACGTGATCTGAGTTAGGACCAGAGTAAGCCAGTCATTTTCTATCTATTCCGTATTTCTCCCAGTATGAAAGGGCAAGAGAAACAAGGCATACTTTACAAAAGCACATTCAAACTAAGGGATGATATAATCTTAATCTAATATATATATGTATATAGCCCTGCCTATGAACGGGGTTTGTTAGGGTAGCTGATTAATTGCATAAACATAAACCTTTATAGCCAGAGGTTCAATTTTTCTCCCCAACAGCATGTTCATAATCAATCTTCTTTTATTAATTGTCCCCAATCTACTTTCCATAGCATTGTTTACACTGATTGAATGAAAAGTATTAGGTTATATATGACTCCGTAAAGGACCACACACCACTGGCCCCATGATATGTGGAGACACCAGTATTTACGTCAGTGCCACAAGGCCATCAGCTGGAGTTCACATTGGAAAACGTACCCGGAAAGACACCCTACAAAGGACACACTAGCACACAACTGGATAAGTCATGTGGACTTTTGTCAATGACCTAGTATTTAAAATGGTAGGATAAGGATGCAGGATTCTAAAATGTTCATGGAAATGCTGAAGGGACAATTCAGAAACAAGGAATAATCGACAAGGTAAACCAACTCCAATAGATTTATTATTGCTTACATGTACACAGTAAGAGTTTTTGCTGAATAATTAAGTATTCGTGTATTTGTCTTGATGAAAACATGAAACTTTATGATGAATAAAAATGGGCCATTTTCCTGTATTAGTACATTACTACTCAGCATGTAGTCAATTTCTATAGTTAATGGAGTTATAAACATAATTAAAAAGGCATGCATCCATCAGAAAATAGCTATGAATTAATCTGGAAATTGTAGGGCCAAAAATAATGTTTTCAATATTCTGTGTTAGAAAATGTATATACATAACAAGGATGAGAGAAAACTCTGATTCAAGGAGATTAAAATGTGATCTAATCTTAAAAGAGTAAAAAGGGCCTTAGTCCTGGGAGACTGGGGATAGGCAGTAAAATTTCACAGAATTCTGAGACTGGAAATGGACCATTCCCTATTTGCATTTTTATATTGTCGTTGCCAAGGGAATTTTGCCACCAAGAACAGAGAGATGGTGGGGAAAGAGGACATAGAGGGATATTGCAGACATGGGAAGGGTTCCATTTTCAGGACCCTTTAGAGCAGCCGGGTGTCCATATTCTAGATCATGTAACCACAAAGAATTTCCCCTGGCAGATGCCTTCTGTAGCTCTTCCCTTCCAATTTCCACTCATTGCTCTTGGTGAGATCATCCTATATGAGAACAGGCTGGGAGAAAGACAGAGCTGCCTGGAGGAAAGCCCATCTTATAAATTGACCCTGCGCTGGAGCTGGCTGGGCAGAGGACAGGAGCTGCACGATGGACACCAGCCCCTCTTCCGTCCAGGGACTTTCCTCTGTTTTCCAAAGCACTGGCTGTAACACTGAGGTTCGTTGAAGGCTAATGGGATGAGGTGTGAGACTAAGGCGTCGATAAAGCACTTGATGCAACGTTTTCATGCGTATCAATATGTACATAACTACGGAGAAGGTCCCTAACGTCTTTATGATCCTTAAGGGACATTTGACTCACGCCAAATTAGGAATCATTGGCAATAATGTGTCATGTGGAAGAAGGATCATCGATCTAGATGAAGTTATTCACACACTCAGTGTCCTAGTCAGTATGGGATGCTGTAACAAAAATACCATAGACTGGGTTCTTTATTTATATTTTTGCTGAGGAAGAGTCATCATGAGCTAACATCCATGCCAGTCTTCCTCTATTTTGTATGTGGGTCACCCCCACAGCATGGCTGCTGATGAGTGGTGCAGGTCTGTGTCCAGGAACCGAACCCAGACTGCCAGAGAGGAGCTCACTAAACTTAACCACTAGGTGGTGGGGCAGGCCCCTAGACTGGGCACTTTTGGGTTTTTGTGTGTGTGTGTGTGTGTGTGTGTGTGTGTGTGTGAGGAAGATCAGCCCTGAGCTAAGATCTGATGCCAATCCTCCTCATCTTTGCTGAGGAAGATTGGCCCTGGGTTAACATCTGTGCCCATCTTCCTCTACTTTTTATATGGGACGCTGCCACAGCACGGCTTGACAAGCGGTGCATCAGTGTGCACCCGGGATCCGATCCTGCAAACCCTCAGGCCGCCGAAGTGGAGCACACACACTTAGCCACTGCGCAACTGGGCTGTCCCTAGACTGGGCACTTTTAACAACAGAAATGCATTCCTTAGAGTTCTCAAGACTGGGATGTTCAAGATCTAGGTTCCAGCTGATTTGTTTTTGGTGAGACCTGTCTTCCTGTTTTGCAGAAGGACAGCTTGTTGCTCTACCCTCATCTGGCAGAGAGAGTTCTGGCCCTCCATCTCCTTATAAGGGCACTAATCCCATCATGGGGGCTTCACACTCATGGCCTCACCTAACCTAATTAACTCCCAAAGGCTCCACTTTCAAATACCATCGCGTCAGGGGTTAGGATTTTAACGTATGAAATTGGGTTACATAGACATTCAGTCCATAGCATTCATGAAACCAACAATTAACAAATATCTATAGTAGTCATACAGCCCCAACTGAAGAATGTTCTGGAGATCACGTGGCAAATGATACAATGTCCTTCCCTTCACAGAGTCTTCTAGTGGAGGCAATAAAATTTAACAGGGAAACAAAACTTGTGATATTAAAAAGCTAACATAGATCAATATGACAGATTGTACTTACTATTGTCTTCTGCTAACACAAGTCTGATTACCACGGTCCAGATTACGCAAATTCCCCCGGGTGAGGGTATGTCTGGCAATCTCACCTAAAAAGGCTCTTAACTTTTTGAAATTTTATTTCATCTAGTCCTGTTTCTTCCACATCCCTTTGGTGTTTTCAAACACACCGTATTTATTAAATCAATGTTTAATTGTTGCTCTGCCTTTACCACATCTGACTGGAAGCAGAAGTTACTGGACTTTGCTGGAACCAAATTTCATTTCATTTTTCCTCCTCTTTCTACTCAGACTCTCTTCTCTCACTGTTGAAATAGCAAATGCCTTAGGGGAGAAGCTGCATGGAGCTGGTGCTCACAATCTTGTGCTTCCCTCATCTCAGAGATTATAGACCCCCAAGTCCTGCCTGCACGGCATGTTCTCTGACCCTTCAAGCAGCTGTTCTGTGTGCTTTATCCAGCTTTTATAGCTGCCCAAGGAAAGCTACTCAATAAAAGTGGAACCTGCAGTAATTTTATCCTGAAATGTTTTAAATGTTTTAAACCAATGAATATTTGTCATTTTTCAATGAGTATAATTTTATAAGAAACATTTAAATAGGAATTTTAACAGCAATAATGGCTGTTCTTTGGCCAGAATTCCATGTCACTCATTGTCTGGAATTATACCTAAGCTTTGATGAACTCTCCTCAGTGCCTTTTAAAATATCACTGTCCCTTACATTTCAATATCTTGTGATGGGTTTGTATCAGTCACCTCCTTTGTACCATTTCAGACCCTCTTGGCTCCTCATACCCTTGAGTCATATGTCATTTAGGAACCAGCTTTGCAGGTATCATATTTGCTTTATGCAAGTGCCTCCTGTCTGCTCCCCCCATGTTCCCCCTGTTCCCTCTGCCTCTCCCTCTCGCCCCGGGGTGTCCATGTTGATGCTGAGGTGTGAAAAAACCCCTGATCAAGCCCACACGTGCACGGCCACGTTCCTTGTTGTGTGGATGTGTGTGTGTTCAGCAATTCTGTATGGTCACAGGGTGCATGGCTATTATAGCATCTATGTGAATGTGTGTTTTGTTGATGTCTGTGTGTGTTTAGAGTTCAAGTCACTGTGGGCTCTGAGACAGTGAGTGGTCTGTATGTGTGTGAGTTTGTGTGTATGTTCTGATTATCAGTGTGCATTATCAGGTGCAGTTTACAGGCTGAATGCTGCTGGTCATTTGCAAATAGTGTGTGTGTGTGTGTGTGTGTGTGTGTGTGTGTTGTCAGCATTTCCAAGTGTTCAGAGGATGTCTGTCATTGTGGGAATGTGTGGAATAAGTATGTTGTTAGAGATCAGTGTGGGTGCCAACATTGTTTGCTTGTTTATGTCAACACTCTACACCCCTGAAGAAACACTGAGTCCAGACAGACACAGGCCCCATCAGGCCCACAGAGATCATACTCAGCTGTTTCCTCCTCATCACAGAAATACGAATGGGTAGCCACGGACCACTAGATATTTGAGGTATTCCTCTAGCATGAAAGATGGAGCAAGAAACACATACACTGAAGTGAGGGACTAAAGGAGCAGCAAGGAAATCCAGAGATCATAGTGAAACTTCAATTACATCTCTAGTAACATCTTCAAAACAGTTAGAGATGGGCCAGACCCATGGCCTAGTGGTTAAATTCAGAGAACTCCACTTCAGCAGCCCAGGTTCAGTTCCTGGGCATGGACCTACACCACTCATCAGTGGGCCAGGCTGTGGTGGCAACCCACATACAAAATAGAGGAAGGTTGGCACAGAGGTTAGCTCAGGGTGAATCTTCCTTTGAAAAAGAAGAAGATTGGCAACAGATATTAGCTCAGGGTGAATCCTCCTCAGCAAAGAAAAAGAAAAAGAAGATAAAACATCCATTAAGTATATATATATGTATTGATGTTACCGCACAATATTGAGGTTCTCTTGCCCAATCTACATTAAAAAAGGTAATTATTCTGGCATTAGCTTTTGGGGAAAGAATTGTAGCTTTATTTTGTGAGATTGATCTGCAAGGAGATGGGGCACGTGTCCGTCTCAGATCTGTCTCCCTGATCCAGGGCTTGGGTTACAATTTATGGGATGAAGGGCAGGGTGGTCTGATGTGTGGAGGTAGATGATTGGAAGTAAGGAGAAGTGAGGTAATTGATGATCCACGCAAGCAAAGTCAAGCTTCATGGCTCTTCATCAGATGTGTGTTCACAAATTGGCAGTGTTACCATGATCTGAGGATGGAGCTTTTAGCTCGATGTCAAAAAGGTCACTTATCAAGCATTTGCGCAGGCCCGGTTGATGGGTTGGTGGTCTCAACTGGCCTGAACTGGACGAGGGGTGTCAGTTCCTGAAAGAAAATGCGGAACTACTCTGTTGATAAGATGGGGTCAGCTGAACTGGTCCTGGAGGGCCCATGGTTGTGTTGGTATATGCATATATATGCATATGCATGAGATTATCAGGATGTGTGTTAAATGTAGAGTATACACAAAGCCAGAATCTAGTTAAAAAGATCAAAACAGATTTTAATCAGTAATATACCACTGCAGTAGGGAAGAGGGAACAGGGCTGAATTCAATTTGATTTGTACAGAGGTGACGGGGCATTTGAAAGGGAGAATGAGGGAGCAGGCAGAGGGGTGAGCAGGGGCTCAGTAGAGTCAGGGAGGGAACAGCTACAGAGTGTTGGTCAGTGCAGTGTGATCTGGCCAGTTGTGTCTGCTAGTTGGAAATGATAAAAGTTTAACTTCTCTCCTCTCACAGAGTCTGGGAGACAGACACCCTGTCCTCCTCTCAAGGAATGACTCTCAGAACCTTGAGAAATGCAGTTATAGGAGACACAAACACAACTCAAAAAGACAGAGGAAAGATTCACAGTTGTAAGCACTTTTGGGTAAATGCTCTAAGAAAGGGATGTCAGGGGCCAATGATCGAGTGTTGGCCAGAACAAACAGTCAATTCTTTTGGCTGCCTTGAGCTTTCTCAAGCAGGCACTATAAGGGGGCAGGGGTCATCGTAGGGATGTGGATTTGAGCTGTTAGAAACTATGTCAGTGTTTAATTCTTTAATGTGTGTGTGTGGGGTGAAACTATTTGTGCTGAGAGGCTGTAGTTATTATAGGCCAAGATCAAGGCCTAGTGAAGAAGAGGGCTCAAAGGAGCCTGGCTTGAGTTTGGTCAAGTAAAGGAAACTATATATATGAATAATATATGTATTTTTTGAATAACATAAATCATTATATTGAATAATATAATACATTGAGTTAAATAATATAAATATATATTTAATGAATATATATTGAATGTGTATAAATAAGTATGTGCATATATATTTAATTAAAAAATATAAATATATATATGATTTAAAGGAATATTCAGACATAATAACAGAAATTTCCAGAATTGATAAAATTCTTCTACTCTAGCTTCAGGCAGCTGAATACATCTCAAGCAGAATTAAAAAAATAAATCTAGAGTCAGATACATCCAGGGAAACCAAAGAACACCAAATACAAAAGAAGATATTCAAAGCCCCGCAGAGGGACAGAACACTTATGGAGACTTACATTTAGACCCATGATACGTGTCTTAACAACGGAAGGCAAGAGAGAGTTGGATTAATTCTTCAGGGTACAGAGAGACGATCACTTTCAGTGTATACCCAATCAAACCATATCTCAAGAACTGGGGTGAATTAAAGATATTTTTATGCAAACATTTACTAAGAGTATTACCACCAACAAATGCTCATTAAGGAACATCGAAGGAATGTACTTTAAGGGAGCCAGCCACCTGGTGTATTGGTTTAAGTTCACCACGCACCACTTTGGTTGCCTGGGTTCATGGGTTTGGATCTCAGGTGTGGACCTACAGCACTCATCAGCCATGCCGTGGTGGTGACCCACATGCAAAATAGCAGAAGATAGGAAAAGATGTTAGCCCAGGGCTAATCTTCCTCAAAGAAAAAATTTAAAAAGTGAAAAAGAATGTACTTTAAGAAGAAATTGATAGAAGAAGAAATGCTAAGATGTAAAAATGGATCGTGAGGATAAAAAAGGGTAAACGTCTGAATAAATCATTGAAAGCATGACTTTACCAAACAATAATAATATTGACAGGGTATAACTGATGGAGTTAAAAACTAACGACAAGGGAACTTCTGGTTTAGAGGAGACTAGGACAGGAAAACACTCTTGCTGCAAAACTGGACAAAGCCAGATAAATTATAAATATATTTTTAGAGCATCAGAGAACTTCAGAACCAACCAACTAAAATTCCAGAAAGAAGAAAACTCTTTTATGTGAGCAGGGATTTTTATCTTTCTTTCCCCTGCAGGCATTTTCTGATTCTAGGTGCTTGCCGAGACTCTGGCTTGCTCAGTCAGAGCCTCGGCTAGGGAAAAGAGAAACTAGCCAAACTTCTAGTTTGGTGTGGCAGAGGAAACCTGAAGGCTCTCAGACACACAACTGCTCTTCCTCACAGCACCTGTGTTAAGTTTTGGTGCCACACAGGAATCTGGGGAAATAGGCCAAAAGCTTCCACAAAGCAAAGCGAAACCTCCAGAAGTGGTGGAAGTGGCCTAAGTCAAACATCCTGCTAGTGTGACCTTTTGGGAATTTGCCATATTGTGAACAATGTAAGGTAGGAGGCTGGAGAGCTACGCTGAGATGTCTGACGGGCGTAGCTAAGTTTTCTGTGGGCTCCCAAACCTGAGGAGACAGATCTACCAGACTTGGGACCAGACCCCTGTGCGGGGGAGGGGAGCACCGCAAACAGGAACGGGGGAAAGTGGAAGGCCTGGGTTTACTAAAACTGAGACCCAGACCCAACTCTGATCAAGGTCTGATTGGACTCAAGGGCTCCAACTTCACTCTGTTTCCCAATGAAGGAAGATAAGGTCATGTGAAACCTCTCGAGTTATGTTACACAGACGTTACAAAGACACTCGTGGGAGGCTGGAGAAGGCAAACCACAGACTGGGAGAAGACCTTTGCAAATCACATATCTGACAGGACTATAAAGAACTCTCAAAACTCGGCAATAAGAAAATTCAAGTTGAAAATGGTCACAGATTTGGACACTTCACCAAAGAAGATACGCAGATGGCAAATAAGCACATGAAAAGATGCTCAAGGTCGTTAATCATGAGAAAAAGGCACATAAAAACCACATTGAGATCCTGCTATGTACATACTGGAATGACTAGAATTAAAGAGGTTGAGCATACCAAGTGTTAATGAGGATGGAAAGTAACTGGAACACCCTTACATTGCTGGTGGGAACACAAAGTGGTTCAGCCTCTTTGGAAAACCGTTTTAAAGTGGAGTTTATTATGCTGCTGTAACAAATTAGCACAAATTTCATGGCTTAAATCAACTCAGATTTATTGTTTTACAGTACTGTAGGTTAGCAGTCTGACACGGGTCTCTTTGGGCTATAATCAAGGTGTTGGCAGAGCTAGGTTCTTTTGGGGAGACTTTAAAGCTTAATCCATTTCCTAGCCTTTTCAAGCTTCTAGAGACCACCACATTCCTTAGCCTATGCCCCCTTCCTCCACCCTCAAAACCAAGAACTCGGCATCTCTCTGGCCCTGCTTCCCTTGGATCTTTTTCTACTCTACTGCTTCTCTTTCCCTTTTAAGGGCCTTTGTGATGCACTGGGCCCACCTGGATAATCCAGGATCCTCTCCCTATTTTAAAGTCAGTTGATCAGTAACCTTAATTCCGTCTGCAAATTTAATTCACCTTTGCCAAGTAAACCAATGTATTCCCAGGTTCAGGGATTAGGACATCTTTGTGGGCCATGACTTTGCTACCACAAAGAGTTTTTAAAATAAAGTTAAACATGCACATACCATATGACCCAGCAATTCCACTTCTATGTGCTTACCCAGGAGAAGAAGACATGTTCATGCAAAAACTTGTTTGCCTTCTCAAATCATAAAGATTTACAGCAGCTTTATTCATAGTCAAAAAAGACAAAACTGAAAATAACTCAAATGTCCTTCAACTGGTGGATGGATAAACTGTGGTAAATTCATACAATGGATACTACATTCCGCAATAAAACAGAAGGAACTGCTGATACAGTCAACAACATGGATGAACACTCAAATAAATGTATCATGCTAAATGAAAGAAACCAGACTCAAAAGGCCAAATACTGTAGGATTCCATTTATATGATATTCCAGAAAAGACAAACCATAGAGAAAGACAACAGATCATTAGCCACCAGGGGTTAAGGTTGGGGGAAGAGTTGACTAGAAAAGAGCAGCTCAAGGGAGTTCTGGGTGCTGGAACTGTTCTGTATCTCAATTTTGGTAGTTGCACAGCTCTATGCGTGTGTCAAAAGAGGAAAACAAATACTTCATTCCTCACCCATCAGATTGGCAAAAATTTAAAAATCTGACAATGCCAATCTGACCATTCCCAGGGCAAGGATGACTCAAACACTGTTGGAGGGAATGGAAATTGTTAAAACTTCAGAGGATGATTTGGCTGCAGCTCATCAAGAGGCTGATGCACATCAGCCTCTGGCCCAACAATCCAATCACAGGCAGGTGTCCACTCTAGGGAGTTCACACGTGTGCTCGAGGAGACACACACAAGGATGGTCATTAAACATGGCAGGGGAATAAATTAATTGTGGTTAGTAGTTACTTAAAAAAGAAAGGAAAGAAATGCATATGGGAAATAATCGACCCTGCTGGCTATGTATATGATATGAGAAGGTAACTCATTGATTTGTCTACTTAATAGTACGCAGCACAGAGAGCACTGTACTAGGAATCTGGAGACAAGCATCTGAGCATTTAGTTCCAACTCTGCCACTAAAGTAGCAGTCTGACTGTGGACGACTTAACTCAAGAAACCTCACGTTCCATTTCCTGGAAATTGAAGAGGTTAGGCTCTAAACCACTAAAATTATTTCCACCTCAACAATTCTATGATTCAATAAGTCAACAATCAAAAATTATATTCCAAAGTACCTATGTTGAGAAACTGTTTTTCCCAGACACCCTGAAATCAGAAAGTATCAGAGAAATAAAACATCTTATTATATTGATACATAAAATGGTCCAAATGTCTTGGAATGTCTATGACCAGGTTTTTAATCAAGATCATAACTCAGAAAGAGTGTAAAAGCAACTAAACCTGCCATATCGACTTGGGTCACCCTCAGGTAAAATTTATATATCCTCTCCCATTTTAACATTCCAAAAGAAGTTCCCCATACCAATGAGTCCATCTTGTCAAGTTCAGGTCTGTCTAGCCAAAAGTCATTCATATGTATGGTAAGATTTACTTGATTTTTTAACAAAGATAAATTGATGAATGGCTTTTTGTATTTTTGCCTGTTTCATCTATAAAGAGCTTACATTATAATTTAATAGCTTCAGCCTGCTACAATAATTTAAAGAGTCTTTTGAAACTTGTAACATGCCATGTCCAACAGGATCTAGTAAAAAAATCAGTAGTTCAGAATCCAAAAAAGCTCATTTAAAAGTTTCATTACCGCCAATACTTACACTTCAAAGACGCCAATAACCAACATGTCATTTCTTTCTACTGCAGAATTTAATAGGTTATCAACTTCTGGTATCACCCAAAAGCATAATTAGGATGCTATCATTAAAATGTATTTTTTAATAAGAAATATTAAAACTAATGATTAAACTATTGAACTAAATGATTAACTAAATATGAAAACTAATGACAACTAATGATCTGTTGTCTTTCCCTATGGTTTATCTTTTCTAGAATATTATATAAATGACATCCTACCGTATTTGACCTTTTGACCTTTCCCCTTGTCAGTCAAATCAAAATTTCAAACTTCTTGTTCTATGGGCTTTCCAAATCTAAATTCTTACAATTCTAAATGAGTACGGAGACAAAACAGACACTACATACAGCTTCCAAAATCCTCCTCTTTATCCGATTTTAATTTTAGCACCGACTGCCAAGAAAATCTTTTCAACTGAAACCAAAATTCCATACACATTATGTCAATCATCAATTGATCAGTCATCAGTCTATGTTAACAGAAGGTGAGTTAGTATTAGGAAGCTACACAATTTGCACCAAAGACTGTTTAAAGCTCCTTTCATTAAATGCAGTTTACAACAATTCACAGGCTTCAAAGTTCACCTTGCAAATATAGAGTCAATTATCAGAAACCATGAATGCGATCAGGCTTTTCAATAAAGGTGGTCCCAAGGATGTAGAAACCGTTCATTTGTTTAATGAAGGCAATGAGGAGCCCAATAGCCTGAGCGGAGTCAGGCAGAGGAGCGCTGACCACAGGCCCTCTTCCGAAGGAAAGCGTTCACCCAAAGATGTCGCGACCTGGCCTAGACGGGGTCCCGGGGGGCGCGAACTCAAGGGCGGGCGCACAGGGCAGGCGACTCCCTGCTGCCCCCTGCACCACGGATGGGTGTGACCCCGCTGAGGTGGGGCCCCGCCAAGGCACAGGGACAGGCTGGCCAAGCGGCGCTCTTCTGCTCCTCCAAGGGACAGAGGTTGGGCTCCCCCGCCTGGAGCAGCCCGCCGGCAGCCCCGGCCCCGGTCCCATCCGCCGCCCCGGACACCGCGCTCCCGCCATACGCGGCGGAGATCTCCACGCCGAGCCCGCTGCCCACCGCCTACCTCAGCGCCGCTCCTGCCCAGCGCTCCTCCACACTGCAGAAAGGAGAGCTCCCCGCGCTGAAAATCCTGGAGGAAGGATCCAGAAACTGCCCGAGCCCCCCACACAAACTCCAGTGGCCACCACTTCCGCATCAGGGACTCCGCCCCCAGTGCATGCGCCCCGGGGCTCTCCAGCTCGGCGGCCCCTCTGCCACTCTGAGCACCGGTCCTGCGCTTGCTCGGGACTCTGAGGATACAATGGGAACCCTTGTGGGGGGCACTGGGAGGGGTGTCGGGGATTGGGGACCGAGGTGTCCATGAGATGGAGAGCAGGAGCCGGCTGACGCTGTGCAGCCCTTGACTCTGCTCTCCCTGGATGACCTTCAGCTCCTGGAGAAGTTCTGCCTTCCCTTGAGGTGGCTTCTCCTGTGCTGAGAAGCCCGTTACACGATCTAACATCTGTTTATAAAAGAACAATGACATCCTTAACACCCAATGTGTTGTGTCTCCAGAAGAATTCTCTGCTTCCCCAGAAGATGATACAGGGAGCAGCTGGGACCGGGTTCTGACCAAGGAAGGAAGGATGCTGAGGGCCCAGCTGACTCCCCTCCACTGGCTCCTTCCCCTGATCCATGGCCCTGATGGGGCAACAGTGCTGGGGACTCCTGCAGGTGACAACTCTCAAGTGTTTGCCCACGGTATTACATTTCTTATGGTTTAGTGGTTAAAACAGGGGGCTAGCTGTCAGTTTTTCAGACGATTTCATTTGCAGAAATGTCTTTGGACAAAGAAGTTTGTTTTCTTCATCTCTGATTTTTAAAATCAATAACAATAATTAAAACACTTATTTTCTTAATCTCATTGGCATGCAAAAACAAAAAAGTCACTTGGATTTCACCAAATTGGCCACATTTTCATTAAGACTTTGGAAGTATTGCTGATTGAATTAAAGAA
Organism: Diceros bicornis minor; assembly: GCF_020826845.1. NCBI lineage: Eukaryota > Metazoa > Chordata > Mammalia > Perissodactyla > Rhinocerotidae > Diceros > Diceros bicornis. The sequence continues at coordinate 40,721,650 of NC_080770.1, read as the reverse complement.
AGCATTTGGGAAGAACAATTACCTTCAGATAGTATCTGCCCAGATAAATGTACAAACAGAGTTATGAGCCGTTTTGAGGGGCCTGGCAAATCCAGTTTGCGTTTTACAATGGATCGTCCAGAGTACAGATTAAATTAGTAATTTTCTGTGGAGTTTTCGAGTAAATGTTCATGTCGGCTTCATCAAATAGGTCTGGTGATTTAAATGAATGTTGAGCTAGAGATAAAAGTTTTCAAGAGACTGAGAAATATTAGGTAAATGTACTTTAAAAGGGGTGCAAATTAAAGTAAATCTGCCATTATCCTCTTTAAAACAGATTCAGAGTAACATTATTGTCAAGGTATAAGAAGGAATAGAAATGTTTTATAAAAACAATTCTTCACTTCTAAAGGACCTAACGTGACATTCTAGAAGTCTCCATAGTCTTTCACTCATCTAGATTTAAATTGTTCAATTAATACTTTAAAGACTAATGAATCTGAGGGCAAAATATTCAAGGTCATTGTTTGTTTTTCATTGTTGCAAAGTAGATGGGTATGAACTGTGGCTGAAATTCATGGTCTTGAAGAAGAAAAATATATAGAACTTATTTATCACTCTCACAGTGTGTCCTGACTTAATCCTACACATATCCCCAGAATAAAGCCTCAAGGAATTCCATTATGTTATTAGAAATGACATCTTTCATTCACCATGAATATTCTCTAATTAATTCTCTAGCTAGTAATTATGTTCCTGATGCAAATAGGCAAGTAAAAGAATCCATGCTTGATTAAATTGGGCTCATAACATGTATCCATGGGAGACACATGAGAAATGGAGTCTCTCAAAAGAATGGCAGAGATGCTCCTCTTAAATACTATCTTCAGATGAGACAAAGGAGGATGTTGGGGGTGGGGTTTGGGATGTGAGACTGGAGAAGACAATTCTCATGGAGAGGGACATGTAAATGTTTGTCTGAACCAACTCCCCTGCACTGGGCTCTGGTCCTGAAGGGACGACAGGGAGGTGACCAGGAACAGGCCTCCCAGTGGTGGTGCCTTCCCAGGGGTAGCATGGGGATGCTGGGGGAAGGGGGATGGTGTGTGACATGGCACCAGCGGTGGAGGCAGCAATGCAGAGGTCAGGGATCTCTCTCGCTCTCTCACTCTCTCTCTCTCTCTCTGTCTCTCTCTCTCAGGGACCTGAGAAGAGGAAGTTGGCAGAGCCCGCGCCCCTCGCCTACCTCTCTCATGGGCCCTTCTTTCTCTGGCCGCTCGCTATGGGAGCCCTGCGGCCTTGGGTTTAACCCATGAGGCCAAGGGCACGTGCACAGCCAGCGGGCCTAGGTGGGGCCTTGGGGGTCCTCAGTGAAGGCCCCACCTGCCCGCGAGGCCTTGACACAGTGACACCACCTGAAAATAAAGCAAACACATATAAGCATATGTAGTTTTAAAAGGAAAAGCACACAACTAAAAGAATTGATATCATTAAATACACTATTCTATTTGTTTATGTGTCAAATTACTGATAGGAAATAGCCCGGTGTAGTGATAGTAGAATTGATCAATTTCATAGAGAATTCTTTTAACGGTTGCTCATAGCTTGTGTTTTACATCATTGATTAGGGTAATATTTTCATCTTTTCCTTTCCTAGTGTCTCCATCAATCAGCCTTGAGTACATGCTTTTCAGAAGCGGCATCATTCTCTACTCAGCCAGAGCATTGGGCCTGACAATAGCTGGATCCAGCAGAAAACTGGGCACTCTAGGAGATGTCATGTGGAGATGTGCCTGGCTGGACTAATAGTCACGTGGATATGATTTTTAAAAAAATCTCTCAGAGCTTTCCCAAAATCAAATAATATTCTTAAGTTGCTTTAGTAGACGAGACATTAGTTAGTGTCTTTTTAATTTCCACAGAAGCTTTTTGTATGTTACTAAAGAAACTAAACATTATGTCTTTTTTCTTGTTACCAAAATGGACTTGGTATTAAAAACAAGAAACCTACAAGAAAGGAAACACTCATATGGAATAGAAATTGTGGGTCGCAATTGCTACTTTTTTATATAAAATCATGTTTTATTTATTTACAATTTCTCTCAACTGTGCTTTTGAAAATAACTTAGTATTAGAAATTACCAGTAAGAAGAGGGTGTGCTCCCTTGAGTGTGGTCCAGTAGAAGTCAGGTGACTCAGACCTGAGTTCTAGGCCCAGGTCTGTTTCTGGTTAGTGTGTGACAACGTACTTAGCCTCTCTGGAACGTAGTATTCCTTTCTGTAAAATTAAAGTGTTTGATGATTTTTGAGAACTTTTCTAAATATTAAATGACTTCTCTTTTATATTTTTTATAATTTTATTTATTTATTTTTCCCCCAAAGCTCCAGTAGATAGCTGTATGTCATAGCTGCACATCCTTGATGTATGTGGGACACTGCCTCAGCACGGCCGGAGAAGTGGTGCGTCGGTGCGTGCCCGGGATCCGAACCCGGGCCTCCAGCAGCGGAGCGCGTGCAGTTAACCACTAAGCCACAGGGCCAGGCCTGACTTCTCTTTTAAAAAACAAAAAGATCCTTCTCAAACTTATACATTATCAAAAATTTTTTCTGAACTTTCACTTACCAAGAACAACTGATGTCCCTTCAATTATATTGATTGAAAATAAAGATCATAAAAGTATAAATTTGGTAATCTAATAAATGAATTAGCATAAAAATGAGCCAGGAAAAAATTTATGATCAATCAAGATATTACACTATGAAAATATTACTGTTTGTTACAGTACATAAAATGATGACACTGAAATAGTATATTTTTGCTGTCTGTAAGTTTATATTGTTACTCATATATCACCATTAATCCTATTATGTTTTACAAGTAATAAAATGTCTTGAAAGGAGAGAACAATAAAGCAGCAGCCCTGCATTACACACGAATGTTGTGTTCTCCCTGGAGGGAAAATGAGGATACAACATTGGTCAAGCACTTCATTTTGTAATCCACTGGTGCCTTTCAAACATATAGCTATTATTGTAAGAGTAAAGATGTTCTTTTTTTTTTAATAATTTTATTTATTTATTTATTTTTCCCGCAAAGCCCCAGGAGACAGTTGTATGTCATAGTTGCACATCCTTCTAGTTGCTGTATTTGGGACGCGGTGTCAGCATGGCCAGAGAACTGGCATGTCAGTGCATGCCTGGGATCCAAACCCGGGCCGCCAGCAGCAGAGTGTGCACACTTAACCACTAAGCCACGGGGCCAGCCCAAGTGTAAAGATATTCTTAAGAATAGTGCCACAAAACAGGTTTTCCCAGCTACTTTTTGTCAGAGCTGAGACAGACATTAGGCTGGGGCACTTGAAGAGGCATGGTGGACTCTGCTGAGGGTGATTTAATTACTGTGAGATGATTAGCCAATAGCGAATAAGACGGAGAAAGATTAAAAAGAGGTAAAGGGAAATAAAGTTGGAAATAATTAAGAAAAATAGTGCCTTCAAAATATCCTCTCATTATTTTTATAGCTTGTTTTTTTTTTGAGGCATGACTAGGATAGTATGTTAGATTTTTATAAACCCTTTTCTCCTGGGCTTATATTACTGAGATCTTCATTATTTATGATAATGCCAAAGAAAGCCTGGACAAAAGTATTCTGTACTATCAACAAGCACAAAACATGTACAACATTGCTCTATATATTAAGAGTCCAGCTGTAATAGTCAAGACATATATTCATGTGTGTAAAATTATAATGATTTTCTTATTTTCTCTGGCTGTGAACCATGTTAAAATATATAGTAATAAGCAGAAAACCTGAAGAACTAGGTGATTTAAAACACCTGTTGTTACAGCTAGGCCATTCAAGGGTGAAATTAATTTCAATTTCACACTTCTCCTTTCCTTGTAGCCAGTGAAGTGTCTGGAAGACAGAAAACACATAAAATTAATTGAGAGTTAACAGTATTTGGAGGCAGTTGAGGTTAAGCACTCAACAATGATGTCCCTTACTTCAGGAGCCATTGACTGTTTGTCATAAGTTTACTTTATACATGGGTTCTATTCTTAGATTATTTCTGTATGTTTCTTAGAAGAGAGACAGGGCAGGAGAATTAACTATCAATCTACTGTGCGCCAGTTCCTTTACTGTATTCCCTTATGCAATTCTTACAGTAATCCTTTAAAGTAACTGTTATAATTCATATTTAACTGATAAAGAAAACCATGTTTACAAAACTGGGTCAAGGGTAAGGGGGAAGATGTGAACATCAGTCCGTTGGGTTATGCCTCATATTCTCTCCATTGTGATAAAAATGGTGCTTCAACATGGGTTCTCACCATCTGGCTATTTAATACCGGCTCCTGCCAACAGCATTGGATGAGATGAGATGAGAAGTTTGTTTCCAAAGTTATTCTATTATATTTAAACTCTACTATTTATGAGTAGGATGTCAAGACATGTTTTAGAGGCATAGAGAGCAACTGATTAGTCCACCTACACATTTTTCAGGTTTACTATAACTTTCGTGTGCCACATTGTATCAACTTTACCAACTTTAGTGCTTCACTGTTCTGTTTTATAAAACTCAGAATTTCACTTTTCATGTAAAGCACTTTGCTGCTCTCTTAGTCACTAGATGGCAGTTCTGTATCTCTGTAAATTACCACTGCAGCAGGAAATGAGAGATCTTAAGCCAGTTTGCTCTGCACAAATGATGGACATAGGAGGACTTCTGCTCCATCAAGACTGCCTGTGTTATTCCATGGCTGTAACGGGGATGTCCAGGACTGCTTAGTCAGAGGCACGAAGCAGAGTCAGAAAGCATCCTCTTAAGTTCTTCTTCAGATGTGAGTTCAGGCACCTGTCTTCTCACCTGAGCACATTGGAGTTTATTGAATGTGTTCAGACTCTTACTCTCTCCCTGTACTTAATAAGTCTGGGAGCTCCATACCCCTAGAAAAAACACATGACTCATAAAGCCTTTTCTCAACTAAACAGAGTTGAGGGCTATGGTGTTGCCCGAGAGTCTGATGCTTAAAGAAAATACAGCTGGTGCTCAGGCGGAAGGAAAGAGCATCAGCTACTCCTGGAGGGCTTTTACTGATGCTCCTATGGAATGAGCAATTTCAAAATAAAACCACATGGCTTAAACCTCACTAAGTGATTATTTTATTTTCAAGTAATAGGCTCTGAAAATCTGCTATGTCTAAAAAGCTATTTCATAAAACTGAAACAGTTCTGTTTTTTATTCTCTGGTATTTGAAATACTATTAAAACTGTAAATCCTTTAACATTCTACAATATACAAATAGGCAAATATCAATTATATTCTCTAAAAATGTCTGCTCCCATGTTAAAGTTTAGTATATAGCAGCAAAACTGGTTACCACCCAATTTTTAACTCATTTTTTGCTTTTGAAATTACATATAAAATTTGTGTTTTTAAGTATTTTCCTAAAACTCAGCATCTTTCTGATATAAATAGACTAGTTGCAAGGTAACTAGAATGAAGTTTGATCTTTAAAACTTTAGCTTTGTGTAAGAATTGATAACAAGAGGCAATTGGGTCTCTCCACGTTATGATATTTATTAATTGTGAATAGCCACCTCTATTACAAAGTGGTGAATAATAAAAAGAAATCAAACAATATCAGCACTCTCTTACCCCACACGTACAGTTTATATGCAAATAAATTCTCATAGGTCAGAAAAATGCCTATGATTTCAGATAACTGGTAAAATACTATCTCATTCCAGTTTTAACCTCATTTGAAATTGACTTAAAACTCTTCTCTTAGATTCCTGCTCTGATCAGTGCCCCCTGGTCCCCTCAATGCCTCATTGGATTGCAAACTTATCTGAGGAATTGAATATTCTTTTCCATTTCTTCTCCTTAAGGTATCTGTGATAGTGCTTTTTATGCAATGACCACTTGGTACAATTCAGTATTAGTTTCAGAAACATCTTTAGTTAGGAACAAATCAAGGAAACAGATGTGAGGAATGTGGGGATGCCTAGCTGATGGTGCTTCAGGGATTCCTCACGTGAGTCTTGTCATAGAATAGTTTAAAGAATAAAGCAGCATTAGTCAGTTCAAAAGTGTGGGGTGAACATAATTCTAAATAATGATGGAGACGTAAAAACAAGAAGCCACTTGAATTTCGTTGAAAGGTGTTAGACACATCAAAGGGCTGGGAAAAAACATTGTTTAATGTAAGTTCTTTCTAAACTCTAAGGCAACAAGTAATATGAATTTACATGATAATTATAAACCACAAAACAACAATTCACAAGACAAGTAAACAACTAAAGTAGAAACCAGAGTAAGAAAAATAGAGGTTAAAGCAGAGATGGAGAGTGATGGTTGGGGTCAGAAACCATGGCTTAGTCATCCTTGAAGTCTCCCTCAGACTCTGATCATTCCTAGCGCTCAGTAAAGAGTTTGACCCCATGAGCCTGGGGAGGGCCAGAGTGAGAGGTGGTTGGGAGGGGAGACAATGCAAGGATACCCTTGTGGAGGCACTGACATTGAAAATCAGTGACATTTTTGCCAAGGTGTTTACCATATTCAAGATTATTCTGGAAAGTTAAGGATTTTTCTGGAATGTACATTTTCATTTTATGGAAACTCCAACTAGCCCAGAGAAAGATTTAGACATTTTAGCTTTAGAAATAAAGAGAGGGGCCAGCCCGGTGGTGCAGCAGTTAAGTGAGCACGCTCCGCTACGGCAGCCCCGGGTTCAGAGGTTTGGATCCCGGGCGCACACCAATGCACCGCTTGTCGAGCCATGTTGTGGCGGCATCCCATATAATGTGGAGGAAGATGGGCACAATTGTTAGCCCAGGACCAATCTTCCTCGGCAAAAAGAGGAGGATTGGCATTGTAAGTTAGCTCAGGTTTGATCTTTCTCATAACAAAAAAAAGAAAGAAAGAAATAATGAGAAACTTTTTTGTCAGTTTCAATAATGAAAACCAATTAGCAACTGGGAAACAGTTACAATTTGAGATGAGAATGTGAAGAAAGAATTAGACGTCACATGTTGTTGCTTTTCTCTGGGGCAGTAAGGCTTGCAAGGGGAATGAAGTTCCATCTTTGCTCTATTGAGTTTGAGAAGGTGTAAAATTCATTTGTGCTGGGCAACACTGTTGACCTGTGGAGAAAAACAAATGGTTCAAGCAGCTGATCTAAAGGAATAACTGAACTCATAAAAGTTTTTAGCTTATAAAGTGTGCTTCCACTCTATTTAACTTTACTGGACATCCATTGACCTCTATGTGCAAGGTATTTGTGGTAGGTATCGAAGGAAATATAAAGAATTATACGGTTCCAAGCTCCTCCACATACATGAAATTGTTTGCAAGATATAATTTGATTCTGCCAAGGTATTTAGTGTATGTTGTATTACAGAAACTTAAAAAAAATGAGAATGTTATCGAGAAATTGTAATTAAGGACAGCTTCTTAGGAGAGGTGGACTAGATCAAGTCCTCAAAGGGACCACTTTTGAGCAGGTGGAGGGAAGAAAGAGTGAGGATTTCAGATGGGAGAAGAGAGGAAAGGTACTGAAGTAGAAAGGAACATGGCATTTGGGCATGGGAGTGGGGAGGCCATGACAGGCACAGTCTTCCCGTGACTGAGAGGCAGCTCAGTTTCCTCCTGCAGGAGCCCAGCACTGCTTCCCACCTCCTGGCCTCCTCCACCTGCAGACTCCGTGGTTGAGCCAAGGCCTATCTTTTTTGTGTGTGTGAGGAGATCAGCCCTGTGCTAACATCTGCCAATCCTCCTCCTTTTTTGCTGAGGAAGACTGGCCCTGGGCTAACATCAATGCCCACCTTCCTCCACTTTGTATGGGATGCTGCCACAGAATGGCCTGCCAAGCGCTGCGTTGGTGCGCACCCGAGATCCTAACCTGCGAAGCCCGGGCCACCGCATCGGACCATGCATGCTTAACAGCTTGCGCCACCGGGCCGGCCAAGACCTATCTTATCTGGATCGCTGCCTAGTCTTCCAACAGGTCCCTTTCCTTCAGTCTTAATTTCTTCTAATCTTTCCTTCACAATGCGTCCAGAGTTACCTTCTAGAATCCAAATTTGCTTAAATCTGATATCTGCTTAGACTCCTTCAATGACTGCTCAGAGCATCCGAGAGAACATTCAGACTCCTGAGCTGGACACGCAGGCTTTCTCTTGCTGTCCTCATCTTTAGCCTCATCACCCACTGTGTCCTACATGTTCGCTTTGTTCCAGCCTTAAAAATACCCCCATTTTCTGAAAGCTTTAGCATCCTTTATATCTGTCTTTTTATATGTGTTTCTTCTGCACTCCTACCCCCTTTATTAATCAACTTAATTCCTATTTCTTGATCTAAACTCATATCAAATGTTCCTTCCTCTTGGAGACATTTCCTGAGAGGTCTCCATCTAGAGACCCATTTTGATGTCCCCACTCTGGGACCCTGTACTTATTTCCTTTTCCATAACTGTTGTTTTATTCTTGTCTCATAGACAGTGAGCTCCTTAAATCTGAGACGATCTTTCTTCTTGATGAATAAATGGCCAGCAACAGGATACATTGGAGCATATGAGGAAGCCATTTGGTGTAAAACTAATTGGGCCTGACCTTGTTTTTTTTTGCTTTTCCCCAAAAGGGGCCTGTAGCCTCTGTTCATCCATTGTATATCCGCTTTAAGCAATTAACGTGTCCCAAAGACAAAAGCAATGCCCTTAAGGTGTAAATGCAACTTCCCCTACATTAGCATTTCCTTAAGGATAAGCATTTCTCCATAGGCTAGGATTTGATTGCTGCGCTCGTTCCGTGACCACCAAACTTGAGACAACAGCCACGCCCATGGAGACAGCACACCTGATACCCACAGTGTCCATCAATCCACGTGCCAACAGGTCAATGTCGTGGCTATTGTAAAAGGGACATTGCAATCACATGTGGTACATGCTCTTTGATGGTATATAACCACACTATACACCCCACTTCTTTGCAGTGCTCCATTTCTTTGTGAAAGGACTCTCCTTGGCTATATGATCCTCAAAGCTTGGCTCATAATAAACTCACCCCAATTTTGATTTATTGGTTGGTTATGGATTATTTGTGACGATATTCTATTTGTCCCTCCAGTATCTAAACACCGTACCTGACACCTTTGGTGCACTCAGAAAATGTTTGATGAGTGAATAAGTATGTGTGAGACCACACAGGCTGGATCAGAAGGGGCTTTTTAGGGAGTGGTAGAAAATTCGCTCACATTCCTACCATAGTGGTTGAGGCTGTGGGCTTTGGACTAGTTTGTCTGGGCATCAATCCCAGTTATTCCACTTTTAACTGGAGAACCTGTGGAAATATTTACTCTCTGAACCTTAGTTTCCTCATCTATCAAAAGGGGCTACTGAAAACTCCTGTCTTGTAGCGTTTTAGTGAGATTTACATGCATTAACTTATGTAAAGTACTTAGAAGAGCTCCTGGCACATAGTAGGCACTTAAATGTTAGCTGTTATGTTATCATTATTGCTCTTATATATAAGCAATATTCTGGTTTTGAAAAGATGCTTTCATAATATAGTTGATCCTCATTATTTGTGGATTCCGTGTTTGCACACTTGCCCACTAGCTAAAATGTACTGGCAGCCCCCAAATGAACACTCTCAGGGCTTTCATGTCCATTTGCAGATATGCACAAAGTGGTGAGAAATTTGATTCACTCGACGTGCACGTTCCCAGCTGAGGGGGAACAAGGTGCTGCTCTGCCCTCTTGTTTCAGCCCACATTGTAAACAAGTGTCCTTCTTGCAGTCTACTTAGTGCCTCGTTTCTTATCTTTTTGTGCATTATGTTGGTGACCTTGCCATTTAATATGTCCCCCATATGTAGTGCTGCAATGCTGCCTGGTGTTCCTCAGGGCAAGAGGCTGTGACGTGCCTTTACTGAGAAAGTATGTGTGTTCGACAAGCTACTATCAGACACGAGTTACAGTGCTGTTGGTGTGAGTTCAATGTTAATATATCAACAATATATATTAAATAAGGTGACTTTAAAGAGAACACACAGAGAACAAGGTAATGTACTGATGAGTTGAAGAAAATGTGACTAAGGCTTACAGAAACCTAACACCGCATTTCCCGTAGGAGCAGTGGGTCATATTCACCGATTCAGTGTACACAATGACCTTATAGAATGTCACACTGTGCAGAAAGAGAACTGACTGTATCTTATGTAATCCTCACATACTCCTTTATAGCAGGCAGGGTACGGAACAGGGTGTCCACATTTTACTATTAAAGTAAGGCTATTAAAGACCTTGTGAACCAAGTGGAGAATTTAAAATGTCTTGTGTTCAGCATAAGAGTCATGAGTTTTTGAGCGAGGAAGATCTATGATGCACTGATGTTTAAGGAACAGTTACCTGGCAAGAGAATGTAGTATTGAGAGGAAGAGGGAGAACTGATCTGGAAAGGAGAACCAGCTGTTAAACTCTCCACGTATTCCCATTGCTAGGTGAGGAGATTCGGAGCTAAGGTGCTGATGTGATAAAGGAAAAGTAGCAGCCAAAGGATAAAATAATGGATTTGGTAACCATACATAGGGTGTAAATCAGGCTGTGGTTCTCAAAGTGGAGTCCTTGGACCAGCAGCATCAGCATCACTTGGGAACTGGGCTGAAATGCAAATTGTCAGGTGCTGCTTCAGACCTGCTGAACTGGCAAGTCTGGGGTGGGGCCTGGCAATCTGGGTTTCAACAAGGCCTCCAGGTGCTTCTGGTGCCCATCAAGTTTAAGAACCAATGAATTAGGGGCCGGCCCCGTGGCTTGGCGGTTAAGTGCGCACGCTCTGCTGCTGGTGGATCAGGTTCGGATCCTGGGCGCGCACCAAGGTACCGCTTCTCCTGCCATGCTGTGGCCAAGTCCCACATACAGCAACTAGAAGGATGTGCAGCTACGACACACAACTATCTACTGGGGCATTGGGGGGAAAAATAAATACATAAAATCTTCAAAAAAAAAAGAACCAATGAATTAGAAAAACGATTCCAACACATCACTATGTCCAGGTAAGCTGCAAGGCAGGAGGTGGTATTTGTTTGGAGGATAAGATGCATTTTATTTTTATTTTTTTTTGTGAGGACGATCAGCCCTGAGCTAACATCCATGCTAATCCCCCTCATTTTGCTGTGGAAGACCAGCTCTGAGCTAACATCCACTGCCAATCCTCCTCCTTTTATTTTCCCCCAAAGCCCCAGTAGATAGTTGTATGTCATAGTTGCACATCCTTCTAGTTGCTGTATGTGGGATGCGGCCTCAGCGTGCTCGGAGAAGCCGTGCGTCGGTGCGCGCCCGGGATCCGAACCCGGGCCGCAGGTAGCGGAGCGTGTGCACTTAACTGATAAGCCACGGGGCCGGCCCAAGGTGCATTTTAAGTTTCAGGAAATAGTAGTTCAGCATCTATTTCATCGTAAGGATTCCAGAGATGCCATTTTAGCTCTCTGGTGTGAAGCTCTTTTGTCCACAATATGTTCTCCTTTAGAGAGCCCTTGATAAGTTATTTACCACTTCCCACATGTTCTGAGAGTCTCTTCCTTCTTGAAATCCCCTTTCAGACTTGAAAACGTACTTTATTTTTGTGCATAATCTCCTCTATTTAAAATCTGGATTTCTCTTCCTGTAGGATCCTGTGTGGCACATGTAGCCTTACTGTAAATTTGGAATGCCATTGATTTGTTCCAAAACCTTAGAATGTTTTAGAACTTAGAACCTGATGACTAGAGAATTTATATGCTTCTGTTTAGGATTCATATTTTTCAGATGTCTAGAGGTATCCCAACTTGCCAGTAATGTGGCTTTAGGTTGAGCAGAACTTGAAAATCTGAATATACTAGAAAACGAATTACATCTCTCATACTAACATTTACAAAATAAATGATCAGAATGTTAACTTACCAATAAGCACTTTCTATATTCTAGGCTCTATATTATGCTTATATAATAAACATGATAAAGTTTCAAAGAGGAGCCAATTAACTTTTGAGCAAAAGCTTGACTTGAGTGTATATTGGCTTCATTTTGACAGTTGTAGCCTTAATATTATAGTAATGTTTTCTTTTTCTGGGAATCAGATAATCTTGTTGTTGGGGGAAGAGGGAGAATCTCCCTCTGCCCTTTCCCTTAAGGTTCTTATGGCTGGCCAAATAATTAACAAGCCAAGTTAGCAGGAGAAAATAATAACAAGTTTAATAACATGTACACATGGGAGAAACCTCAGAAATGAGCAACTCATCCCTCTGTCTAAGCTGCCTGCTTAAGTATTGCAGTTAAAGGCGAGGAACGTGTTGGGGGTGGGTAGTGGTCTGGGACCTCAGAGGGCAAGAGGCAACTCACATGGAGATAGAAATGCAAATGTTTGCCTGACAACTCCTCTCAGGGTCATCTATAGATAATGTGGAGGGAGAGATAAAGTTTTTGATATAAGGGGCTTGGTGTCTTTCCTGTTCTAACTGCTATCCTACATTATCTTTACAGCCATCATGATAATAACTCCTTCCTGAAACAGATCTTTTGTTTTAAATTCTTTAGGTAGTCTGGGAGGGGAAACTCAAATATTCTTCCTGAGCTCTCTGAGTCCTTATTGTCTTCAGCTCGAAATAATCTGCATACCAGAGTTGTGCCTCCTGGGGTAACTTGCCCTGAGCACCATCAGTTCCCTCCTCTGAAACTTTCCTAGAAGTTTCACAGTCCTTTTGAAAATTAAAGACGTTTCATAGTCCAGAAGCTGAGTTGGTAGATTGTTTCATCTCACTGAGCACATTTCTTAGTCCTGATAATAGATAGTTCAATTAAGTACATTTTAGAAGGTGGTGATGCAGGTGGGCTCTCAAGGTTACACCTATATCGTGGAAGCAAGCAATCAAGTATTTAATGGAAGCATTTCTATGTAAACGAAAGAAAAACAAGGTTAATGGTTGGAGCAAGTTGTAAAGCAGTTTCTGAGTTTAGAGGACAGCCAGATAAGATTTTTAGATGTCAGCGTCAAAGCAGCTTTTGCAGTTTAAAATGTCTCTGATGATGTCATCGGGTAATCTCTTAAGTTTATAGCAAGTCCATCAGCTTCAGTTTGAAAGGCTTCAGGAAAAAGGGCAGGTTCAGTTTTCAGTGATTCCAAATGAAAATGATGGAAAAAATAAAAAACGTTAGTTTGGACATCTGTAGCCAGATATTTTAGGAGACTAGAAGAAATCAGGATCCAGTCAAGTCAACAATATAAAACAAAAACCTTAAAAGACAATTAACAAAACCAGGATCTAATATCCGCAAATCTACACTATAGTTTTTACAGAAATATAATTTTTCTTTCTAAAATCACCCTCATTTTTATCAAAGAAAGACAAATTAAAACTAAGTAGTTTGCAAAATAAGTCTAGTTCCAATAGAGTTGGCCCAATTATTTACATAAGTACAGCAAGAATGGCAATTGATCACATAGGCTCTTTTAAATCTGCTTTGCTGGAACTTTTTATAAGGAATCTCAGATTGAACTTTAAAGGCCTCTCCAGGCCAGGAAAGCCAAGCCAAAATTTTGTTATCAGACTTTGCCTGTAATACCTACCGATTTGGGTGAACTCCTCTCTTCCGAGGTTCCCCCAAAATATTTCGAGGTTCCTTGTGCTTGCCAGATAAGTGACATTCTTTACTTATCCTGGTAAGTGCTGCTTGGAACATAAGGTACCAGGCCAATGTTTCCACGTGGCTTTATTCTATAAAGTCCAATCTTCATTCCTCAAAAGCTGTATGGTTATATCGCAAATATGATGTTCCAGTCACAGCCTTGGTAATAGAACCAGTGTTTCCAATTGTGTCCTGTTATAAGGAGAAGAGATTCTTATTGAACTTATGCAAATAACTATATTGCCATGAAAACAACAATACTCACTAAGAGTTTCCAAATTCGAGGGATCAGATAGAGAGAAAGATAAATATTTCAATTTTACTTACAAAAATATTATTTACCAAATTGTTATAAGTCATAGCTAGCTCAGGAGAAAAGAGAAAAAGTTTTCCTTAAATCTAAAAAAACAAAACATTAAAAATTCAGCAATACTTCAAATGAAAAATAATAAAAATTATAATCATCCTTATCAGTTCATTCAGTCCTGTGTAATCCATTCTTGATCCCAATCTTTTTGTGAGCAGCTTCATGAAGTTATCAGTCTTTCCATCAGCTTTCTGTAATTTCTTACCAAGTTCAGTTTTATTATCAGAAAGTTTGTCAGAAACCTGTACTCCAGTGTAAATGTCAGAGTCTTTTCCATGAATTTTTCTGAAGTTGAAACATTTTGCAAGAGCATTAGAGCAAAGAAATAAGTCTGTAAACAAGACCTCAAAATGGCAATTGACAGAGAAATTTGGTTAATTTTGTGACATACAACACTTTAAAATAATAATAACCAGAATTATGACTGATAATCAGGACAGATCAGAATTTCAGTAATGTTATACAATTTTAAAACACCTATGTCAATAACATTTGCCCACATAACAGCACCTAAGCAGACTTACCATCACTTGTTTGACAATGCTTTCCATGTAATTTAACATACGGAATAAGCCTAATAAATTTAGTATCTTTCCCTTTGTAGGAAGAGAGGAAATTTCTTTGAGAAGTTCCAGGGCCCTTTGAAAATTCTCAAAGAGAAAAAGTAAAAAAAAAAAGACTTTATTTATATGAATTTTGGGGAGCTTGTCAAAAATAGAAAACGTTAAAGCAAAGAGAGCATTGACAGTCCAAAAACTTTAATAGAGAGACCTCAGTCTTTTGAACGCAGGAAATCATTTTAACAGATTTTTTTTTTCCTGTCTTTCAGGTAGACTTACCCAAAGGTAAAGAAAAATCTTTTATAACTTCTTTATCAAGTTCATGAAAATTATCCTTTTAAGAGAAAGAAGACCAAATTATAATTTTGTACCAGCTTCCCTCTGATATTAAAACTCATTTACTTAATTAAATTCATTTCAATCTTAGCCAACTTGACCATACAAAAACTGCTTTTCTAGAATTCCTCTTCCACAAACCTATAACTTTCTTTTTACATTCAGAATTTGTCCCATGTCTTTCTTTTCCCTCCTAGTACTTGAAGACAAATTTATCTTTCTTAATCAATCAAATAAAATATCTCCATTCTTTGTTCCTTCTTTATACATCTTACTTTCCTTGGACACAGACATAATTTTCTTAATATTTAGTAGCTTCAATCACATATACTAATTAGAAATTTTAACTCTTAGAAACCCCAATTTGTAAGTAAAAACTAAGTAAACAATTATAAACTTTCTTTTACATTAGGATCTTGTAGCTTGGAAAATTTATAAAGACTTCATAACTTCTAGAAATATGTTCCTTTATAGTACAATCTTTTAATAAAACACACGTTTACCAATAGACCCAAAACACCTTTTAGTTTTCCTGTAATGAAAAGCCAAAAGTAGACAAACGTAAGTTTAGCAATCAATGTCTAATATCTTATCTTATTTGGAAATGATAATACTCAGTGAATTTTTATCACAAAATTTAGCAAAACTCTAAAGTTTTATGTCACCAAAAAGAGTTTGGAAGCTGTAACCACCATAACACATAATTATTGTTTAAAGTTCACCCAACATTCATCTTTTTCACAACTATTTAGTTACTTGTTCCCAATAATTATTTAGATTGTCTATAAGACTTCATAAGACATTAGATAAAATTAGCCATCATTTAAATTACTGTTTTTGTTAACCAGTTCTGTAATAGAAATAACGTCAGTTTTTTGTACAAAACTTCATGTAAATTTCATCACCTCTTATACCTTTAACCATAGTTATCATTAAGATTTTTATTAATAGGTCTGGGTCTTCTGATTTTGGACAAGGGAAGAATTCCCAGTCAGACATTTTAAAATATACTCAGGCAAAGTTGATGTAACCTCTTTATATAAAATTAGCTCAAACATTCCAACCTTTATAATCTTATCAACACTTACACTTTTACATGTTCTCAATTCAATTGTAACCTGAGTCAAGCTCTTAAGGCTATTAAATTTTTCCCTTCCTTTTTCTGGCCCTTTTTTAGGTACCAATTAAACAATTGTGTGAGAGCTCTCAAAACATATTTTTTTCCCCCAATTTAGAAGTTTTCCCAATTCAAAGAATCCGTCATCTGGCCATTGACGAGTAGGATCTTCATTTGTATATTTATTCCAATAGTGACTCGATCCAATAAGACTTTTTAAGAAAGACCCAGAGGTAACTTTCCACGCTTAGAATAAATCTTTACCGTGGACGCAAGAGGCGTCCCTGGTGAGGGCGCAGATGATGTAGCCCCCATGATCCACAGAATTCACTCCCAAAGATATTCAGAGAAAGTAAAGACCTTCGTTGCACAGGCGGTAAGGATGGTGTAGTGAAAACGGTGTCTCCGGTCTCCCACAATAGTGTGGGACGCCTCCAGTCACAGACCCGCTACGCTAATCTGTGACACCGGGCAGGTGATACTGGTATGGGATTTTTCCAGCACTAACAAGCAACGAAGGTTAAGACGACAAAAGCCCTTATGGACTGGGCCCTTTATGACAAACTCCCCCGAGAGCTTGGCACAGCCAGACAAAGAGACAGTTCAGAACCCCAGTCTACTCGACTGGCCACCAAGGGGCACCCCAGTAAATGCACCTTCCATATGGTGGAGACCAAGGAGGATAGTCTCACTTGGCACAAAGCCAAGTTGTCTCAGGACACAGAACAAGACAGAAGGAAAAACCTCTTCCGGTTTTTTTCTTATGTGCACAATGACAGCTTTAGCCACGCCTTAGGTCTGCTGGAGCCAGAATAATACCTAGGTGGGGAGGTGTCACGGGGTTGGGGACTGTGTGCTTTACAGAGTACCTCGTCATTGCATGGACATTTTCTTGCAGTTGACGGGGGACCTGTGTCATCTACCCCGTTCCGTGACCCAACTTATCCTGTCACGGGAGTTTCCTGAAAGTGGCGACTGCCCTAATGGCTCTTAACCGCTCGACCCGTGCCCACCAAATTTGTGGCCTTTTTGGCTTCCAAGATGCCCTTGGCAATGGCCTTCACTTCATGTGCATATTAACCCACAGCAAAGTTTGTCTAAATAGACGCCAGTCTGGTGAGACCCGCAAACTCACCAGTCTGTGGGGCCGGCCCGGACATTGGGCTTATAGGGTCTATGCCTGCGTCCTACCCTATGGTATTTCCTTCTTATGACACACGATACAAAAGACAAAGACAAAAGAGAAAAACAGAGACTATCTCTGGGAGGAAAAGGGATCAAGATCAAAACCAAGAATACTCTACCAAATGTACCAGCGTCACTAAAAGCACAAGAAACTCGTTTCTCAAATATTTTCTTCTGCCAATCTAAATTTAGAAAGAGAAAAAAATTCTCACCACTTCCTTCCACCGGACTCCACAGGTAGAGATTCTGGGAGGCTGACGTGGTAAGAAGTCTTATATTTTGCCGACTTTCGTCAGGCGTTCCCATATCTCATCATCTGAAGTAATCCAGGGAGAAGGCAGTTCTTCCAGCCAGAGAACGCAACTTGCCAGCCGGTGTAGCCCCACGTTGGGCACAAAAACTGTTGGGGGAGAGAGAGAATCTGCCTCTGCCCTTTTCTTAAGGTTCTTATGGCTGGCCAAATAATTAACAAGACAGGTTAGCAGGAGAAAATAAAACCAAGTTTAATAACATGTATACATGGGAGAAACTCAGAAATGAGCAACTCGTCCCTCTGTCTAAGCTGCCTGCTTAAGTATTGTAGCTAAAGACGAGGAAGGTGTTGGGGATGGGTAGTGGTCTGGGACCTCAGAGGGCAAGAAGACAACTCACATGGAGATAGAAATGCAAATGTTTGCCTGACAACTCCTCTCAGGGTCATCTATAGATAATGTGGTCAGGGAGAGATAGAGTTTTTGATAAAAGGGGCTTGGTGCCTTTCCTGTTGTAACCTCTATCCTACATTATCTTTACAGCCATCATGATAATAACTCCTTCCTGAAACAGATCTTTTGTTTTAAATTCTTTAGGCAGTTTGGGAGGGGAAACTCAAATATTCTTCGTGAGTTCTCTGAGTCCTTATTGTCTTCAGCTCGAAATAATCTGCATACCAGAGTCGTGCCTCCTGGGGTAGCTTGCCCTGAGCACCATCACCTCCATTTATAAGGATGCACCCATTATATAGATTCTGTACAAAATTGCAAAGATCACTTTTTCCTTTTCAAAATTTACTTGTTTTAACTTTTAATAGTGGGAACCTTAGTGTTGGGTAAACTGCTGCACAATTACTGGAAATGCTGAGAGTCTTTTTGAAAAGTGTAGAAGTCTAAAGATAATGAAAAGTACATTTTTCGAATGTCAAGTCCCTTGATGATTTGATAAGCATCTGTCTAGTTGTACCCGGAAGAGATGGAAGATTAAACACCAGCACAGCACACAAGGAAACAGGCTGCAAACTTGAGGGCTTCCCATGGACCGCAGAGTGCCTGGCTGACTCTTGGAGATTAAATCTGGGCTTTGTCCATGGGTGGACCCTGAGAGGAAAATTTTGCTTAAATGACCAGAGAATAGACAACGTTTTATGTTGATAATAATACTTACCATGTAAATTTCTTTATAAATCTTTGAATAAAATAAAAATTTATAACCCGCATATAAATTAACTCTTACTGACAAGCCCCACAGCCTTCTCTAGAGAGCTCAACAGAAAATATCTCCGCTGACTGTGAATTGTTCTTCTCTGAAAGCCAGCCAGCACTTCACTGATAGCCCTGGATAAGGAAGGCCAGATACAATTCTTTGAAGATGTTTAACTGAATTCAGAACCAAAAATCCTACCTCCAGTTGGCTCCTCTGTGAGAATGGATGGCCGGCCTTGTTTCACAGCCTGAGCAATTGAGGTTTCAGATGAGATAAATTGCTTTGTTCCCTAGGGATGGAAAAGCTGGACTGTGACATCGATTCAATGCTGAGACTTTGCAGGTAAAGATAGGGTCATAGAGGGGAATAAAGATTTCAGCAAATTGGATTTTTGTTCTCAACAGTGGAAATAATTTAAGAAGCAGATAGTCTCTCACTCCAACTTCTCTTCCCTGTTCTCTGTCATATCACTGTAAAAATTCTCTCTATGAAAATTTCAATCTTTTTTCTTTGTAGTGTGTTTATTATCATCTTCACGAATTCTTTGACTTCACCACCTTTCTGGCACCACAACATTAGCCATTGAGATATTATTATAGATTCAGTTTTGCAATTTCATCCCCTTATCTCTATTTCCTCTGTCATTTCATAGTTTTAGTTCTTATTTTATCTTATGCTTGAAAACATTTGAAGCTTACAGTGTGTAACAGTTCCTTATTTTCTCAAATTTTTATCTAAGTGCCCTCAACTATCACTTTTTTTTAGAAAAGAAGTGAAATACATAACAGAACAATACACTGTAATAAATTGACCACTCATAATATTAAGTTCAACCTGAAATCCCTCCTCACTTAACAGAGACCATCTTTTATAATTCACAATGCTTTAGTCTGGGCAGGGTCAGTTTATCAATGATTTTTGGATGTTTTAAACCACATGAGATGAATACAATATAAGGTAAAATTGTTAATCTTGCAGAAGTTGTAGAATTTCCTGATGCTTAGGGGAGTTGGTGGTGGAGAACCTGAATCATATGAAAAGTAGTTGATTAATTAGCACCTGAGTTTGTTAATTTGGTAAGGATGATGATGAGACATACATGTTGAAAAGATAACTTTGCATATCAGAGTATTGTCAGAGGCCACTGGGAAAATTCATAATATTTTCAAATACTACAAAAAAAGATCATTTTTTCATAAAAGATGTGATACATGACGGCATCATATACTTCTGTCAGAAAATTTGCAATGAAGAAAATTAACACTTCAGTCATTTTAATTCTAACAATTTGTTCATGCTTACTAGTAGGTTAAAAAACTTTTTAGAAATAAAGTGAGGGCCGGCCCGGTGGCTTAGCGGTTAAGTGCGCGCGCTCCGATGCTGGTGGCCCGGGTTCGGATCCCGGGCGTGCACCGACGCACCGCTTCTCTGGCCACACTGGGGCCGCGTCCCACATGCAGCAACTAGAAGGATGTGCAACTACGACATACAACTATCTACTGGGGTTTTGGGGGGAAAAATAAATAAATAAATAAATAAATCTTAAAAAAAAAAGAAAGAAAGTGATAAGTGATGTACTTGCTTAATTTTTAATTTTTTTTAGTAAGAAAACTTTTTCATATTTTTAAAAAATATTTATTTGTATTTATTTTATGCTGAATTTATTCCTGGGCCAAAGACTTTATTTTTAATTAACTAACACCAATTCTTTTCAAACTCTTTCAAAAAGTTGAAGAGGAGAGAATACCCCTAAAGTCATCCTATGGGATTAACACTACCCTGATATCAAAGCCAAAGACACTGAGAGAAAAGAAAACTATAGGTCAATATCTTTGATGAATATTGATATAAAAATCCTCCATAAAACAGTAATAAACTAAATTAATCAACATATTAAAAGGATTATACAGCATTTTTCAGTGGGATTTACTCCTGGAATAAAGGATGTTTCAACATATGAAAATGAATCAATGTAATAAACCACATTAACAGAATGAAGGAAAAAAACACATGATCATCTTAATGGATGCAGAAAAGGCGTTTGACAAAACTAAACATGCTTTCATGCTAAAACCACTAAAAAAACCCCTCAGAGTAAAAGGAAACTACTTCAACATAATAAAAGCCATATATAGAAATCCACAGAGAACATCATATTCAAGGGTGAAGGAATGAAAGCTTTTTCTCTAAGATCAGGAACAAGGCAAGAAGGCCCATTTTCACCACTTCTATTCAACATGGTATTAGAAGTTCTAGCCAAGGCAAGTAGGCAAGAAAAAGAAAGAAATAGCATCCAAATTGGAAAGGAAGAAGTAATATTATATTTGTTTACAAATAATATCTTATATGCTGAAACCCCTAAAAATTCCACCAAAAATTTGTTAGAACTAGAAAATTCTGCAGAGCAGTGGGACACAAAATCAACATGCAAAAACCAGTTGTTCTTCTATACATTAATAATAAGTAATCTGAAAAAGAAATTTAAAAACTTTACATTTTTATTTACAATAGCATCAAAAAGAGTAAAATACTTAAGAATCAACTTACTCAAAGAGGTAAAAATTCCAGTGATGGTTTTGCAAAATTAGAAAAATCTATCCTAAAATTCATATGGACTCTCAAGGGACCCTGAATAACCAAAACAATCTAGAAAAAGAAGAACAAAGTTAGAGAACTCACACTTCCTGATTTCAAAACTTACTATAAAGTAATCAAAACAGTGTGGTATTGGCGTAAATACACACACTATACTAATGAAATAGCACAGAGACCCCAGAAATAAAACTTTGCGTATATGGTCCAATGATTTCTGACAAAGGTACAAAGATCATTCAAAGGAGAAAAGATCAGTTTTTCAACAAATGTTGTTGGGAAAACTGGATACCCACATGCAAAAGAATGAGGTTGGACCCTTACTTTACACCATATACAAAAATTAACTCAAAATGGATCAAAGATATAAATGTTAGAGTTGAAGCTATAAAATCCTTAGAAGAAAACACATGGTAAAAGCTGTGTGTCATTGGGTCCAAATGCCATTGTAACAATGATTTCTTTATGACACCAAAGACATAAGTAACAAAAAAAATAACAAATTTTACTTCATCAAAATGAAAAAGATTTCTGTATCACAAGATACTATCAACAGAGTAAAAAGGCAAACCATAGAAAGATTGAAAATATTTGCAAATCACAAATCTGATAAGGGATTAATATCTAGAATAAATAAAGAACATCTACAACTCAACAATAAAAAAACAACTCAATTTAAAAATGCACAAAGTACTTGAATAGACATTTCTCCAAAGAAGATATAAAATGAACAGGAAACACATGAAAAGATGCTCAACATCACTAAGTATCAGGAAAATGTGAAATAAAACCACAATGAGATACCTTTTCACACCCATTAGGATAGTTACTATCACAAAATCAGAACATAACAAGTGTTGGCAAGGATGTTGAGAAATTGGAACCCTTGTGCTCTGAGTGTGAGAATATAAAACTGTGGAAAACTGTGTGGCAGTTCCTTCAAAAATTAAAAATAGAATTACTATATGATCTAGAAATTCCACTTATGGGTTCTGAAATAATAAAAATCATATTTATCAGCCTCTGTGTCCAGTTCTTGGCACAGAGCTCCTAAAACCTTTGTAATTTCCCCAGTGATAAGAACACTAGGAGAATCTTTTGTTCTATTGAGGCAACTCTGGGTGGGCTCCTGGATGGCTCCTGGATGGGGGCTGGTCACCAGAAAGACCAAGCCCTGATTAGAAGCTTGGAATTTCTAGCCCTACCCCTTATCCTCCAGAGAGAGGAGAGGAGCTGGAAATTGAGTTAATAATTGATCATGCCTATGTGAGAGAGCCTCCATAAAAATCCCAAGAGAAGGCGGTTCAGAGAGCTTCCAGGTTGGCAATGACAAGGACTGCTTGGAGACTGGTGTACCTGGAGATGGCATGAAAGCTCTGTGTACCGTCTCCATACCTTTCCCTATGCACCACTTCCAACAGTCTGTTCTTGAATTATATCCTCTTATAATAAACTGGTGACCTAGTAAATGTTTCTCTGAGTTTTGTGAGCCACTCTAGCAAATTAATCAAACCCAAGGAGAAGGTTGTGGGAACCTCTGGTTTTTAGCCAGTAAGTCAGAAGTATAGGTAACAGCCTGGGCTTGTAACTGGCATCTGAAGTTGAGGTGAGGTTGGGTGGGTGTGCAGACTTATAGGACGGAGCCATCAACCTGTGGAATCTGATGTATCTCTGGGTTGTCAGCATCAAATTGAGTTGAATTATCTGGCGACCAGCTGGCATTCCAAGAATTGCTTGTTGGAGGTGTGGGGAAGCCTCCTACATGTGAAAAAGTGAATCTGAGAACACCATTTATGGGTATACACGCAAAAGAACTGAACGCAGAGGTATAAAGACATATATGTACACCCGTGTTCTTAACAGCATTATTCAAAATAGCCAGAAGCTGGAATCAAGCCAGGTGTCCATCAATGGACGAACTGACAAAAAAATGTGGTGTGTACACATAGTGGAATACTCTTCATCCTTAAAAAGGAAGGAATTCTGACACATGCTATGACATGGATGAACTTTGAGGACTTTATGCTAAGTGAAATAAAGCCAGTCACAAAAGGAAAAATACTGTATGATTCCACTCATATAAGGTACTTAGAGTAGTCAAATTTATAGGAATAGAAAGGAGAATGGTGGTTCCCAGGGGCAAGAGGGAGGGATAACAGGGAATTGTTGCTTAATGGGCATAAAGTTTCAGTGCAATGTGAAAACAGTTCTGTGGAAGGTTGGAGGTTATGGCTACACAACTATGTGAATGTATTGAATGACACTGAACTGTACACTTAAAAATGGTGAAAATTTTATGTTATGCATATTTTATGACCATTAAAAAATTAATTATTATCAACAAATGAACAAACACTAGCTACATGCGATAGCATGGATGAATATCACAACCATAATGCTGCATAAAAGAAATTATATTCAAAAGACTATATATTTTATAATTCCATTTATATAAAATCCAAGAAAGAAACAAAACCGAGGTCTGGCTTCTAGTAATGGTGGAGTAGCCTGTTGAATTAACACTCTCACAGATAACAATGATAAAATCTGCACAAAATATTATATATATTTATACAGACTCGTGTGGCTATATGTAATACACATAAAATAAATGTGTATTTGTGTGTATGTATAAATCACTTCCAAAAGCAAGCAGAACTGAAAGGGACTCTTCCTTTAAATGATGGGAATTGCACCAGGAGATATTTGCAAGCTTGAGTCTTTTGCCTCAAAGCATTCCAAAATCTGCACATGGCCTAGACAGGGGAAAAACTACAGTCTTACTTGTAATGTTAGAGGATGTATTTTTGGGCTGGCAGAGTAGCTGGAAAGTTAGGGGAGAAATTCTGGAAGGGAGGGAGACACAAAGAGGAAAATCGCAAAATATATATGTAAGTCTCTCCCCCACACACTCCAAATTGGCAGATCTTTGAACAACACACATGCAGGGTAGGCCCCAGAAGGCCTAGTGTAAAAATAGCAGTTGGAAGATGAAAGAACTAAACTAGGATTTCAGTTATGCCCACTGTAAATGAGATAGGATTGGAATTTCAGTCTAGCCAAGTTGATTCCCTGCTAGAAAAATAACAAAACTCTTCCAAGGAATACAATAGAATCCGGAGCCTCTATACCTATCTTTCATGATTTCCAGTACACAATTTAAAAGAAGCACGAGATTTGACAAAATAGGAAAATGTAATCCATATGTGACCAAAAGCAGGCAGTAGAAACTCTCCCCAATGTGTTCTAATTAGCAGTCAAGAATACGAAAGCAGTTATTATAAAGATGATCATGATGGTAAAGAAAAATATTCCCATAGTGAATGAACAGATGTGGGAACTCAGCAGAGAAGTGGAAATTACACAAAAGAACCAAATAGGAAGATGAAATAAAAAAAAATACTTTTGAGTTTACCGGTAGATTAGAAATAGTAGAAAAAACATGAAGATGCAGCAATAGAAATTATCCAGTCTGAAGAAAAGAATGTAAAAATTTTGAAGAAAAATGAAGAGAGCCTTATGACCTGTGAGATGATTGAGTCCCAAGCAGAGAGGGGAGAGACAGAAAAATGAAATGAGGCAGAAAGGCAAATCAATAAGTAATAGCATAAAACTTCCAAAATTTGTTGGAAAATCTAAAATTTTAGATCCCAGAAATTCAGCAAACCCACAAAATAAAATATAAAAGAAAAGCATACTTAGGTACACGATGGTCAAGCTACTAAAATCCAAAGATAAATAGAAATTCTTAAAAGCATCAGGGAAATACACACATACAGTGGAAGACATTACATACAGGGAGAAATATTGTGAATGATGGATGATGTACTATCAAAAACAAAAGAGACAACTCAACAACAAAATGACATCATTCAAGTGCAGAAAGAAAACCCAAAAGTCAACACAAAATTCTATATTTAGCAGAACTCACTTTCAAAAAGGAAGTAGAAGCCATAATAAGATACTGCACGCCTATTAAATGGCTGAAATAAAAAATAAAATTGCAAATACGACGTGCTGGTGAGGACTAGGAGCAATTAGAACTGGGAATGCAACATGATAGTTGCATTCAGAAAACAGTTGAGCAGGTTCTTATAAAGCTAAACATACACTTATTATATGACTCAGATATCCCACTCCTAGGTATTTACTGAAGAAAATTGAAAACTAATGTTTAAACAAAAATCTTTGTGGGAATCATTATAGCCATTTTATTCATAATTGCCAAAAGCTGGAAATAAACTAAATGTCCTTCATCAGGTGACTGGAGAAAGAAACTGTGTTGCATTGGTACATTATAATACTACTTGGCAATAAAAAGGATAAACTCTTTTTTGTGTGTGTGAGGAAGATAAGCCCTGAGCTAACATCCAGTGCCAATCCTCCTCCTTTTTCCCCCCAAAGCCCCAGTAGATAGTTGTATGTCATATTTGCACACCCTTCTAGTTGATGTATGTGGAACACGACCTCAGCATGGCCTGAGAAGCGATGTGTCAGTGCGCACCATGGATCTGAACCTGGGCCGCCAGTAGGGGAGCACACGCACTCAACCGCTAAGCCATGGGTCGGTCCCAGGATAAACTCTTGATTCACACAACAACATGGATGAATCTTGGCTGCATTTCTCTAAGTGAAGGAAGCCAGATTCAAAAGGCTATATAGAATATGATTCCATTTATATGACTTTCTAGAAAAGGCAGAATTACAGGGATGGAAAATGATCAGTGGTTGCCAAGGGATGGAGTAGGGGAAGGGGTTGAATACAAAGGGATAGCATGAGAGAACTTTGGGAGTGAAAAACACAGCTCTGTATGGTACTGTGGACATGTATGCATGACCATAAAGTCAAAACCCATAGAACTGTACACAGCAAAGAGTGAATTTTACTCTGCAAATTTTAAAAATCAATCAGGATGCTGGGGAACCCAGATGGAATGCAGTGACAAATGAATCTCACTGTATTACAAGCATGTGACATAACCATACAGAAGGAGTGGGGATGAAAGGTCCTGACCTAAGTTACTTTGGAAGACAGTGTTTTGACGGGATACTGTAAAACTAAAGTACTGGACATAAACACTGTACTCTAGGTGGTCAATTTGTTTTTCATAAGAGTATGGATTAGCAATTCTGAAACTAGTTGACACAGTAAACATATTGTAGCTAACTGGAGTTAGGTTTCTCACTG
This sequence comes from Diceros bicornis minor, assembly GCF_020826845.1. Classification (NCBI taxonomy): domain Eukaryota; kingdom Metazoa; phylum Chordata; class Mammalia; order Perissodactyla; family Rhinocerotidae; genus Diceros; species Diceros bicornis. Next base: position 40,695,207 of record NC_080770.1, on the reverse strand, counting down.
TTGGTGAAAGAAGTTACAAATAAACAAAAGGAGAATGCTAGAATAAACCCAGTGGTGCTGGCTTGGAGTTGGAAGTATCAGTATGAATCCATGTCTCTTTTAATATATCTATCAAAAAAGATAGATAGATTGATAGATCGATAGACAGATGCGTATACTTGAGTTTATATTCATAGATATATTTCCAAGCTCTGCTGAGAGGGACTAGAAGCAGTGACACTCTAATATTAATGAGCACATCTAGCTCCCAGATCTTGTTTTCTAAATATCATTCTCCAATAAAAAGAACCAGGTTTTCTTGGAGAAATGGCTAATTCTAGGGCTGGAGATAGAAAATACAAAATGAGCCTGGATCATCTTGTAGTGCCAGAAAGTAGGAAAGTGCTTTAAAACACACACAAACACACACACACACACACACACACACACACACACACACACAGAAAATGATGGGACGTGTCAAAATGAATCAGTCTAAAAGACTTCCCAATGACTCAAGCTGGAAAACTGTGAGCAACAAAATAAATAATGGTAGCATTGGATTATTACCCAGAGACTAAAATAAATATCCACGAGGCTATACTGATATAAAAAAGATTAAATAAGAAAGGAAGGGAAGGAAGAAAGAAAAAAGGGAAAAAAAAGAATGAGAGAAAGAGAGAAAGAAAGGAAGAAGGAAAGGAGAGGGAGGGTGGGGAATCTTCCTCACAGAGTTCCAAATAATAAATGCGCTAGACAGCATGAAATTGAAAATCGCCACTAGAACGCTACAGTAATAATTACTGTTGGAAAGATTGACTGATGAATGCAAAAACGGGAGGAAACTTAAAGAAGAAACAGTACAATTGCAGAGTCTCAAAGCATTTCCTTCCAAACACTTAACTTATTTCTCTTATTTCTTTAAAATACCTATGACTATTTAAAGCAAAAATTATAACACTGTATTGTGGGATTTATAACATGGGTGGATGTAAAATTTATGACAACAATAGCACAAAGGACAGACAGACGTAGATGGAACCGTTCTGTAGCAAGTCTTCCATATTTTACATTGATTAAACTGGTGAACTATTAAGTCTAGGTAGGCTGTGATATGTTAAAGATGCATATTGTAATCTGGACCAACCAGTAAAAATCCAAAGGTGTGTCACTTAAATGCTAATAAAGGAATTAAACAGCATACCAAAAAACGTTTGTACAAGACTGTTCACAGGAGATGACCTGCACGTCCCCAGGAGCAAGATGAGCGCACTTTGGGGCATCCACAGAGCAGAACGTCCTCAGCCGTGCCAAGGAGCAAACGCTGACACACACATGCTGAGAGAGACTCATCAACGTCGTGCTGAGGGAGGCAAGCTGGACAGAAACCAACACACATGGGATGATTTCAGCCAAGATGAACCTATGCTGAAAAAACCAGAACAGGGGTTGCATCGGGGGAAGGAAAAAATTGTCTGGGAAGGAACAGGAAGGAGTTTTCCGGGGGTGATGGAACTATCCTATTCTTAAAGGGATGAAAGTTATATGGGCATGTTTATTTGCCAAAACTGTACGGTTGAGATTTGTGCCTTTCAGTGTGCACACATCTTACTCACCACACACGCACAAAGGCTTAAAAGAATAATAAAGTGAGGTGAGAATGGGATGGAGTGTGGATGAAACAAAAATAGCAGATGATTAGTAGTTGTTGAAGCTGGGTGATGGGCCTACTATGCTATTTTGCTTATTTTGTATATTGTTTAAATTGTTCTGTAATAAAACACTTGTATAAGAAGACAAACTCGATATACAGTGTTCACTGGTAAGATATCAGTTACCTTTGGGGAGGAAATAGGGAGAAAGGGATTGTCGGGGCCTGAGTAAAGCTGGTGTTAGTTCTTGGTCACACAAGTGTGTTCACTTTGTAATAATTCTTTGAGATTTACGTGGATGACTTCTGCATATATTTCTGTACGCATGTTATACATCAATAAACATTTTAAATCCTGCATATTTGCACAAAGATACTAAGTCAATATCTTAGAATAACAGCAGTGTTTTGTTTTAAAGTGGAACACATTCACTCATGACACCATTAGATGGATTTTAATACTCCCAAGTATCTATTAATGCCCTCATCCCTGCGTGGCTCCTGGGTCTTTCCATTTTTGCCTCAGTTTTGTAAGTGGCATGGATTTGAGTTTTTATGATGCCATCTTTCTCCAGCAAGGTCCACCCCCACCACGATGCTCACCAAGGCCTCGACACCTAGCACAGTGCCGTGTTCACAGCATGCACTGAAGACCTGTGAGACTGGGTTGGATGAGGAACAAAATGAGGAGCTCATGATGTTCGTAACTTATGTCTAGGTGCCATATTGTGACTTAGGAAATTGGTAGAGTTTTTCGATAGCTTTGCTATGCCTTCTAATTTTTCCTATTTAAAACAATGGGAAATAGGGTCTCAGAGTTCTTTCTCAGAGAAAGTCTGACATTTCAGGCACAGATTACTGACAATTATTAATGGCATATGACTTTCCCACCTCATCTTAGTGTTAAGTTTTTAATTCCTTACCTTGGAAATGACCTAACATTTCTTCTTCCAAATCTTGTAGTAATACCGATGCTCCAGAAAGTCAGGCCACAGATATTCTGCTGTTGTGCGTCCTCCCTGCAAAGAAATGGAGCTGTGCATCCACCAGTCTAAGAAGTGTGTGGTGCTGTAGTATTTGGAGTCAATCAGAAAAGCTAAATGGAAAAACGACTTCAGAGAATTATCACCATAACCCCCCACAGCAACAAATTATTTTGTGATTCTGAGGGTATATTTAAACAAGGATATTAAAACTAGTTCCCAAGGAGCCAGCCCTATAGTAGAGCAGAAATTGCATATTACCTTCCTGCACAAACTTGCCTAACATTGTGGGAAGGACCAAAGGGAAGTTTCGGTGTTGTTGCCTATGTTAACGAGGCCAAGAGGTCCACACTGGGATAAGGAAGTCCAGTGAACCAGCCTGTGTGCAGCGTGGGAAAAGGGACATGTGTGTGGTCCCCTGAAGTGGCTTAGGGGTCACTTACCAGTGCACCTGAGTTTCCTGTCTGTATAATGCAGGAATTGGGGCTGTCCAATGTGATGTTTTCTCCTTTTTATGACATGGCTCAGGGCAGTCCTTCTAAGACTCCTGACCAAGGTATGGGCCCTTCAGGCAGATTGGGTCCAAAGGGAGGATCTCTGCAGCGACCCTGACCACGGGTCCAGAGCGAGGATCATGGCAGCCTGGAGGGATGGGGGGATGGTAGGACAGTGGCCTTGAAAAGGCAAATTCCAGGATCCCAGGCACCTGGTAGTTCCATTTTAGATATTGAATTCACATTTCAAATACTGGCCAGGGAGCTTCCACCAGGGCTGCAAGCAACCTCAGCAATAGCCAGGCTGGTGAGCCCCACCCCTACCTGAGTACTGGCCTCAAGGGATGCAGCCCAACCACACTGCGCATACTCTGGGGGGTGGTCAGGGCATGGAGAATGGGCGTGGTATAGAGAAGAGGGTTGGATGGAGAATCAGAGGCGTGGAGCCCAGGGCCCGAGAGACAAGGCACGAGTTGGGGCCACGAGCTGTGCAGGCTGGGAGCTTTTCTCTCTTAACCGCTCCCAGCTGGCAACCCGTAGGGCTGCAGGACTAGAACTCCCAGGAGGCTCTGGGCACGAGGCCGTGCCTAGCTCTGGGGGGAGGAACAGGGCAATGTGAGCTTGGCCGAGGGCCAAACCCCCTTTGAATCAGGACTCTGGCCCTGCACCCGCTCCAACAGGACTGAGTCCCGGAGGGAATGTGACAGGACGAGAGGGACCAGGGAGTTAGGAGGGTGTGGCGGCTGCATGGGCAGCCGCGGGCCTGCAACGTGCAACTGCTTTTGTCCAAAATTGAAGCTGGACTGGCGCCTCTTCCCCACCACCTCCCTCCGTTGTTTGATTCCTCCTCCCACCTGCATGCCTGTGGGTCTTTCCACAGCCTCCTACCTAGTCCAAGGCCAGGTGCTTCTCTAAAGTGCTTATGGGAACTGGTTTGACATCCCAGAAACTTTCCAGTTTGCCTGCTGCCCTCTGCCATCTCCAGCCAAAGTGCCATCATTTCATCAGCTTTGGGGAGACATTCGCCCTTGTGGCCCCTCTTGCAAGCACAACTTAAGAGTTTGCAGGGTGGTAGCATTGGCTGTTGCTTGCCTTTTTCACAGGTGTGGAAGTTGAGGCATCCTCGGGGTTAATCATTGGTTTCCCCAGGATCTGCTAAGAGCAAAAGGGAACAACACAATTCCCAGGCAAGTATCTAGTAAGCCGTTTTCACTAACCCATTCCAGTGCAGAGGCCTCCCAAACAGCATCCTTAAGATGAGAATAGCTTAAGCATTTTGCCCTTTAGATTGATCACCTAATCTCAGCTCAGGCCTGAGTGGCCAGTCTCTCAGGGACATGAGTGATGACTCTGATCCTTCAGGAAGAGACCGGTGGTCCAGCTTTGGGAGAGGCGTGTTCATGGTAGACAGCACCTGGGCAGCATTTGAAACCCGTCAGCTTTAACATCTCTGCTTGGGATTCTGGCAAGTTTCCAGGATAAACATGCCCAGGAATAGTCAAATGTACCGTATTCTTTAAAAATTGATTAGAGTAGTGAAAGGAACAGAGCATAAAATATCCTGATTATTTGCAAAAGATGAAATGCAAGCAAGACCTTCTTGTTAATTTTTTTCTCCTCATTCTCTTGGCTGTACTATACGCTTGAATGCAGAAACAAAAAATTTGAATTGCCAAGTTATCTTTTCCTGAGATTGGTAAATTAACTTAAAAGTCTTATTGAAACCTGTGGAGGAATGGTTAGCAGCTTTCATGATTCATGTCCTCCCTAAAAACCTGGGTGCTGATCTACATGAAAAAAAGTCCTTGTTTATATTACACACCCCAATAGGTTACATTTCCGATTCCTGAATGTGGGATGTCATCAAAACAACTGAAAAAAGCTGGTCATGGAAACTGGACCCTGTCACTATGTGAAGAATTTACCTCTTTATGAATTAATGACTCGAATTCTTTAACATTTTTGTAAAGAACAGACGAGAAACTCTGCAGTGTCTCTGAGTGTGGCAAGACGGGGAATTCTCCTTAGACCACATCCTCGAGTTCTTCTCTCGTGTTCAATAGACCCGGGTGATAGTCCGTGTGGTCAGGTGCAGCGCCGCTCCCCCAGCCCCCAGTGTTCCATCCTACTCTGGCCTGTGACCTCTTCAGGGGGTTCTGATGACACTCATCCACAAGGGTTGGAAGGAGACATTGTAACATGAGGATATTCATCATCTTAAAACAACGATTAATGGAGAAGAAAGTCTCGGGTTCTGTGTGCTCCGATGCAACTGCTGTTGGGGTGTGGCTTCAGTGACCACTGTGCTCCCAGCAGTCCCCACAATGGCTGTCTCAGACATTTGATCTCCTGGTGCAACCACAGCAGCTGTTGACAGAGCTGAGCGCTCGTGGTTCAGTGTCTTCCGTCAGATTTTGTGGCTCTGACCCTTCTATGCTCACCCCCTTCCCATTCCTATCTGCTGAGTTGATTGCTTTGTAGTTGTTTCCTAGGAGCCACTGTGTGTAACTGGATTTCACAGTGTCTTTAGAGACCCATCTTCACTACACGAGTCACTGTACAACAGTGACTTATCCTGGTGTAGCCCGTGTTCATCATCTCCAGTGGAGCTGTGAAGAACCCTGCTTACTAGTACCCTGTCTCATTCTCATGCTGCTGGGGCTGCTTATGAAGTTGAGCATCCCGTCTTTGGTCTCATTGCCATTATTCTTTTCATCGATTATTTTGAAGTCGGATATGACTTTGTTAATAATGTGGACACTTGCTGTCACAGGAACTTTTATGTAACTTCCCCAACAGCTCTGTGAAGTAGTCCTGTGATCCCCATTTTACAGGGGGGGACACTGAAGCTCAGAGAGATGGAGTAGCTTCCTTCACGTCACACAATTTCTCAGTATATTTTGTGTCTCCACCTGGAGCTCCGCTTCTCAGGTGAGTGCACTTAGGTGGTGTTCCACTTTATGCCTCTCTGCCAGTCTCCCCAAAGGCACACGCCCCATCCTGAGTCCATTGTCTGCTTGATGGCAGTCACCCTGCACAAACAGTCTCCGGGCAGGGATTGGACTAGCGGGGCGTGGTCCTCCGGCTTACTCTGGGCAGGTACTAGGTTCATGGCGAGAGCTGGAGCAGTGGAAGATACTGACCGTCACTCACCTGGAAGGTTTGTTATGTAGAAATACTCCACTGACTTTTTGCAGGTGTCATGTCTTCTTTGTCTTCATTGCTCCTCTGGGCATTCTCCTACAGTCCATGCTGTGCAGTAACATAGAGTACAGAGACTGGTGAACATAATACTGTTGCCATGCACCAAATGGTCACATCACTCATTTTTCTAATTATGAAACAAATACACACTGTAAAAATGTCAAATTGCACTGATCTATGTAGAGTAAAGTGAAACATTCCCCTTTCATCCCCTTCCCTGCAAACTCACTCTCCTACTCAGAAGAAACTATTGTTAAGAGGTTGTGGCTTATTCTTCTGGAAATTTCTTATGAATTTATAAATACACAAAATTTTTTTTAAACATAAATTACATAACTACATCGTTTGCAATTTGCTGTTTCCTAAACCATATATCATAGACCTCTCTCCTTATCAGTGCACATCACTCTAACTTACCTTTTTAGAAGTTTTAGAGGTATTCCAAAGAATAGGAATACCATGATCTGTTTATATCTTCTTTGATAGCAAAGGGATTACATCCAGTTTCACTATTATACATAATGCTGCTATAAGATCCTTGTATGGAATTTATTACACTGCTTTCAACTGCTCAATATGCTTTGTTTCCTTTTAGTCAGAGACTATGATATATTTTTAACACTTTTACGGGAATTATTTTATAGGGAAATTAATTTTATCACTGAATAACGACATTTATGCGGAAGCTGGACTTCAAGGTCATCCATCTCAGTATTCTGGAGAAAAATAATGAAACTTAGAAGGTATTATGCTTGCTCCATCACATTCTAACAAGTCATGTTAACAATGTGAGTTGAATCTTTGAATAGCCTCTACTTTCTCTGTTCAGATGAACGATGACTTTTTCTTGTCTAGAAAACTTCTGACTCCAAGAGCTCTCAGTTGGGTTTCAGAGAGGGTAAGATATTGGTGTTGTATCCATTTCTCTTCAGCTGTAGGCTGCGTCTTCTAAAGATCATAGAATTGATCATGGTCCAATCGATATATGTGATTTGGTTCAAAAATTCAAAGTAATGAACTCAACATAGGACTCTATATCTTTTGTTCTTAATAGAGAATTTCCTTTGATATCCTTAAGTCTCTGTGATTACTAGTAAAAACTCACCTATGGGTGAAGAGATGTGGTTCTGCTGACAATGTCTGGCTTGAACATCCATAGTTAAGCCTGCCACATCTGTAGGTAGGTTAGACTTGACCTCTTGATGACCTCTGCCCTTGGTCTTTGACCTGGGAAAAATAAGAATTTAAAAAAGCTGCTGTTATTAGCACTCAATGCTAGAAACGCCCATTAAAGAGTGAGTTTGGTTTGGTAAACCAAAGGGAGTATAAGCAGAACAAAGTCACTAATATCTATAAAATTTCAAAAAATTCTAATTTTTAAAAATATAACTCTGTTTTTGCCACACTGCAAACTGTGTATATATGAATGACGTATCCCTCTGTCCATTTCTTAAGTTATTTCCATTGATTTGATGGATTTATCTTCAAACCCGGATTCCAAGTGTGAAAGGACATCTTGGTCCTTCAAAAAAAAGAAACCATTGAGATTTAATTTTCCTTTAGCTCGGCATCCCAAAGGTTTGAGGAATAAATGATCGTGTAATGATACAATGATTTTGAAATCTAATTGTTAATTAGAGGGGTGTAAGAGATGATCGAATGGTGGTTCATCACCATGGTCAAGGGTATTGTACACATGGACATGTAAACACGATTCAGGAAGCTGCTTCAGCACCGTGACATCACTGAGAACCACAGTGCAGGGGGATCTAGGCACAAAGCCGTCTGCCTCGATCTCCTGGGTTACATGTAGATGCAGGTGTCTTGACAGTGGCTTCAGAGAAGCTAACTTTTATCTATTTCTCCCCTTCCTTATCTCCAGTTTACCTCAAACACTCCTGACTACCATATTTTAAAGTAAGACCAATTATAGTTATCTATGTGAGATTCTTGTTTATTATTAGAGAGTGATAATCAAGGATACCATCAAATATCATTTAATTGACCTAATTAAATTTGTTGTACCTTATAATTGATTAGAACACTACGTTTAGTTGAGCGTTTGATATTCACCAAGTGTGTTAATCTGCTTACAACTGCTATGTGCCTGACTCCTCGTAGAAGTGTATCTTTGGCCCATCACAAGATTTTAATGACTCAAATCATCATAAATTAAGATAATGTACTGTCTTTTGGATGATAGGGAGACATATGGGTCCATTTTGGAAATATGCCCATCTGTCTTTGCTGCCCATGGGAAGTTGCTGGTTACTAGGTCTCCAGGTGGTTTGCACAAGCCCTAGGTCTGTAATAGCTTGGTGCCTCTCCTTCTACTTGGGGTAGAAATAAAAGAGATCAGAGAGACTTATTAAAGTTTTGGTTGCATGAAGCCTTCTATGAAGACCATCCATGCATATTGTTCTGGATAGCTCTCTGTTCCTAAGACTGCTAGTTACTTAAAGGGCTTGTCGGGAACTGTGAAAGGTCTGATATTTTACCTTTCCTGCAAGCTAATAAGTTAGCCTACAATGGTTTTACAGATGCTGGCAAAAGACAGGAGACCCATGGGTCAGAGACAAAGGACTTAATGACACAGCAACAGCAGTGGCCAGAGTATCAGCATTGGCACTGGTTCACTAAATCCCACTTCCTACAGGGTGATACACAGTGGGCCAGGTGACATGCAGAGGGTTGCAAGATCTCAGAGCCTAAGGAATTCAAATCTTTGATAACGGGCAGGATGTCTGCTAACCTTTGCCCTGGGGGGGTGTTATTTTTATTATACTGGGCAGTAAGCAAGCCTACCCTTTGCTCCAAAGGAGGCCACTATTTCTATCTTCCAAGCCTCCCAGCTCTACACACATCCTTGAAAAGATAACCTGGTCTTACTGGCTTTCAAAGATAAACTTGAATGAGACTTGATCATCATTCAGTTCTTCTGTTTCCTTTATTGAGATTGTGCAAATATGCTCTTTTCTCTGTAAAGTTCATTAACTTTATTCATAAATAAGGGATGTTTTTGGTTTTATTTATTAAGTTGAAATTGTCTTATTAGAGGAAATGATGATACTGTTATGGGTTGGATCTGAAAGTATGCTTTTCCAGGAAAAATGGGAAAGAAGATCAGTGCTCACAGAACTTTGCCACAAGGAGCTGACAGCAACTTAAATTATTTTAATTTGAATAGTGTTTTGTACATCTTTCTTCCATTTACTTCATCCTCTCTGCTTCCTGTAACTCTCATATGGGAATGGGGCACTTTCAGGGATTCACTGAACTCATTTACAATATTCAAATGGTTTTGTTTTTTGTGTTTTTTTTATTGAGGTAAAGTTGACATACAATATTATATCAGTTTAGGGGTACAACGTAATGATTCAATGTTTGAGTATATATTGAAACGATCACCACAATAAGTCCAGTTAACATCCGTCCCCATACATAGTTACAAATGTTTTTGTCTTGTGATGAGGACATGGCATATTTCAAGGTGCAGAAGACTCAACGATGGTGTCATACTTTTCTATATACAGCTTGATGAATTTGGACATAAGTATACACCCTTGAGACTGTCACCACCATCAAGGCCACAAACATATCCATCACCTTCCAAAGTTTTCTCTCACCTCCTTTATTACTATCATTCTGTGGTAAGAACTCTTAGTATCTACTCTGGTAGCAAATGTGACGTATGCAATAGAGTTTTGTTAGCTGAAGGCACTACGCCACATCCTACATCTCCAGAACTTATTTATCTTGATAACTGAAACTTTGTATCCTTTGACAATCAGCTCCCCATTTCTCCATCTCCCCAGCCCCTGTCAACCACCATTCTAACCTCTGCTTGTATGAATTTCACAATTTTAGATTCCACATATAAGTATTTGTCTTTCTCTGTCTACCTTATTTCACTTAGCATAATATCTTCTAGGTCCCTCATGTTGTCAAAAATGGCAGTAATTCCTTCTTTTTTCAAGGTTGAAGAATATTCCATTTCTTTATCCATTCATCATCAGCGACGTTTAGGTTACTTCCATATCTTCGCTATTGTGAATTAGCTGCAAGGAACATTAGAGTACAGGTATCTTTTTGAGACCCTGATTTCAATTCCTGTGTGTATATACCAGAAGTGGGATTGCTGGATCATATGCTAGTTTTCTTTTTTGGAGGAACCTCCATACTGTTTTTCATAATGGCTGTACTAGTTTACATTCCCATAAGGGTTCCTTTTATTTACATCTTCACCAATATTCGTCATTTTTAGTTTTTCTGATAATCGCCATCTTAACAGGTGTGAAGTGATAGCTCATTGTGGTTTTGATTCGTATTCCCTGATGATTAGCGATGCCAAACACCTTTTCATAGACCTATTGGCCACTTGTATGTCTTCATTGGAAAAAGTCTATTGTGGTCCCTTGCCCATTTTATAAATTGATTTGTCTTTTTGTTATTGAGCCAACACAAAAAAAGGAGAACAAAATTTCCAGGCATTATGGATGCTTCCCAGTTGATGCAGATGGTTTTGTGTTTACAGTGGTACCAAAAGATCATGTTTCGTGTTTTTTCTTCGGCTTGTTATAAGACCCGCAGTAGCTGCAGCATGGCAGATAATCGGGATCTTCTGGGTTTGGAGGTTTACAAAATAAATGGGTGGTAAGGATTTTTTTATTTTTCCAAGGAAGTTATTGTGATCATTGTCCATGGAATCCAGGATTAGATAGGTGGAGGAGAAAATTAAGGTCAGGAATGGTGATCTGGCATTACTTCTGATCTTGAGGGACAGGTATTTACTGCATGAGTGTTTGAATAAAAATATTAGAGATCAGGAATTTGTGGTGGGTGACTATGTTTTCTGAATTATTTACTTTTGAACACAACCACTTGGATTATGTGAACATCTGGGATATGGGAGTAAGTCGTTAGCAGGGGGTGGTTGATAATATCACTATTGATTTAACCTCTATGAACACCAAGTGGTCAATGGATTAAGCAAATGAGTAGACAGAAAACACAGAAATGGTAAAAATTGGGATTTAGTAAAGGACTGGGGACTGACTGTCCTGAGGGGGAGTGCCAGGACTTGTGCGGTTGAGAGTGACAAGGACAAGAAGAGAATAGAATCACACTCAAACAAGGAGGGGGTGTTAACAGGATGGAGGGGGAGAAATTATCTGGAGCAGCTTTGAGTTTTGACCTTGAGCTTTCTGTTCTTGATGCAAATCTGCCTGATGACATCCTGGGACACAGGTCAGATCTATCCCCAGGGGATCGAGGGAGGGTAGAAGTACAAAACAGCCAGGATAATTGTCCTAAAAAGGCAGGCTTCCTTTATCATTTGACCCACTTTCATGATTGGTTTATCTAGGGTAAGAGGAAAAGAAAGATGATAAGAAGGATGATAGTCACGTCTTCGCAGACGTGGTGAACACAGAAGGAGCAGCAGGGGCCTGGCTTCCTGAGGACAGGTTTAGGCTGAGGGCTAAACCCACCGCAACAGCCTGGAAGAAGCTACATCCAGCAGGATAGACGAGCACGGAAGCCAGAGACCTGCTGATGGCACCAGCTCGGCAACTCCTCCTGGAACAGCCCAGCCAACACCACTGTGTCCCATGACCAGGGCCTCCTGCCCAAAAATGGCACCCTGTTGCCCATGGGCTGAACAGATCCCTCTGCTTGTTAACCTGGACAAGATAGATGGGAATGTTTCAGAGAAAGTTCAAGTGAGAAACTATCAAAACCACAGCCCACTCAGTCCCCCTGCCACGCACTCCTCTCCTCTCTTTCCAGACCCACAGCCTCCACTCTATCTTGGTCATCAGTTCTCTGCTCAAGGACTCGTCTTGGCTATAGAGCTCCTTAAGTTTTTCAGAGCTTTACCTGAGGGGAGGGGAAAGAGGGAAGGATAAATTTAGGGATAATGTGAGGAGTCTGAGTGCAAATCCCTTTTCTTTGACAACCCAAGAGATTCAACCTGCCTGGAGGAGTGTTCTCACTGGGCTCCTCTGAGCGCTAAGGTCTCATGGGACTGAGAGGGGACTCTCCTGTTGGTCACTGGGGTCTCCACTCCCCAGCTCTACAGAGCAGCTCTGTTTTGACCACTATGAGTTTCAACTGACCATAGAGTTCTGTTGCTATAAACACTTGAAAATCTCCAATGTGGCTCAACCCAGTACCTGACATTTAGGGAAACTGAGTCCTGAAGCAGAACTGGTTCACTAAGGACACCAGGAGACTTAGAGACCAACTGCCGATGCCCAGGCCCTGTCCCCAGCATTTGCTGCCTCCCAGGAGTTCCCAGCTGACTGAGGTGCCAATGGCAGTCATACAGGAGATCCCCCATCCATCCTGGTCCTCCTATGGAGAGAGGCTTACCCACGGGGAATCTTCCCCCGATGTGTTCTTCAGGTGGCTTGTGGAAGTTTTCTGCAGAGCAGAGATGACAGTGCAGGGCGAGGAGATGTTCTTCCAGATCTCGCACTCTTGGGGAAGGGAAAAGAATGAGGTGTGAGGTTGGGCACTGGAGCCCCGCTTGCTCTAGTTTCAGTCCCTTCTATTTAAATCTCCCCTCCTGGATGAGACAGATGCTCAGGGAGCCCCAGAAGGACATTTAGGACTCAGAGAGTAACACTCACAAGGAGGAGGAGTTTAGCTCAACCCAGGGAATTAGACAGGTAGGAAGTGAGCATCCTCCCACTGGGACCTGGAGTCAAGGTCAGTGGGCCCCTGGCAGGAAGGGCCTGGGGACTTGCAGGAGCTTAGACCACACACTGCAATCCTGGGAGCTGATAAAGGTGGAGAGGCAGTTCCCAAGTCTCCAGAGAGGGGCTCCACTGGGCCTCCCACGGCGCGCCTGGGCCACCTGGACCCAGTGCTCTACCACCCTCGCCCTGTCCTGGGCTGTCATGCTCACGTCCCTGAGGCAGGTGGTGATGACGAGGCTGGCCACCCTTCTGAACTGTCGATGGTGGCCTGGATGGTGGGTGTCTAGTGCTCACTGCCAGGCTTGTTCTTCTTGTGCCAGGTGGATCCCAGGCACTGAGAGGGCACCACCTTCCAGAAGAGCTCCTGGGGAACAGGGGGAATGTCATCCAGCCCTGCCACAGGCCACCTCTGTGTCCACAGCCCCTAAAGTCCGACACAGGTGTCACAGTTTAGAGCTGGAGCTCAGGAAGCTCAGGATGTGGCCTGAGCCTTGTGAGAGTCCCTGGGTTTTCTTCTCTGTCCACCGAGGGTGCCCAGCACAGGATGACCCAGGACCCAATCCCGGCAGGGAAGGGAGAGGGGCATTTGCACCCAGCCCATCCTGGCTAACTCCAAGCTCCAGATGGTGGCTCAACTCTGCTCATGTCAAGGAGGCATCTTCCACCACCTTGATCTCCTCTCTAATCCCACTCCCCATTCTGATGCACATTCCCCCATGGCAGCTACAACCACTGGCCTTGTCTGTCTCCCTTGTAGTGAAGCACACATCAGGTGTCAAGTCCTGAGGCTGTTGAGCCTCCTGAGGAGACGGCAGGGCCACCGTAGACCTGGCTGCACACAGTGAGTTCCCCTCCACCACTGATGGGCCAGGCCCTGTCCAGCTTTCCATCTCTTCTACCTCATGGAGCTGGCACAGCCACTCTGTGCAGCAGGTCCTGTTAGTGTCCACCTCTACGATCTGCAGGTGGACAGCAAAGGCTTGGGGGTTCCGGAAGTTGCCCAGGTCATATGGTTGGTAAGGGGTGGAGCTGGGATTTGGGCCCAGATCATGGGAGTCTGGATCAGGTCTGGGACAACGATGGCAGAGGGAAGGCCTGTTCCACCCCGCCCTGAGAGCCCAGCTGCTCACCGCATCCATCACGGTCAACCGCTCTACCACCTGCTTAGGAGAGAAGGCCGTGAGGTTGGGCTTCTTCTCACGCTCCTTAACAGCCACAGGTGGAGACAGACTTCCCACTAGAAATGATGGTCCAGGTGACTCCAGCTCAGCAGCTCCCACTCCTGCTGGAGCTGATGTTGGCCCTTGCTCCAGCTCCAACACTGCTGATGGAGGGGACGCTGGCTCCAACGCTAGAAGGGGTGATGTCAACGGAGCTGTAGCCAGCTCTACCTCCACCACTGCCCACTGCTCTGCTTCTGCCACTGGCTAGAGCTCTGCAGCTGGCGCTACAGTGGGATAAAGAGAAAGATTCACCCACATAGCTGACTGTCCATGTGTCCCTCTAAACACAGGAAAGATCCCACTTCCCTTCCAGGAATATGCAGCCTGCAGTCCCCCTTACCCTCTGCCTCTGCCTCAGTGACCTCCAGAAGCTCACACCAGGCAAAGGTAAGAGGGTCATGGTAGCTCAGCTCCGAAACAGGCAAGGTTACCTGCATGTACATCCCCTTTAGCTTGAAAAAGGGACAGCCCCAGTCTGGTCATGCCCTAGTTCTGCTCCAACCTGGTTATCTCAAGGTCCTGAGTGTGGAGACCCTCTGGTCCTGCTCTCATCTCAGAGCAGCACTGGATGGTGTTTGTGGCCTCAGGCACCTTCCCCTTGCCTAGTGAGTTGGTGAAATTGAAACCATTGGGCAGCTCCTCGATGACCTTCTGATTGGAGTTCTGCAATGACTGCTCTGGAGCTGGGCCAGAAGGAATCAGGGGCTGCCTGCACACTGCCACTGGGGTCAACCCCCAAGAGAAAGTCTGCTCCTCAGTTCAGGCACAGAGGGACATCCCTGCAAAGAACTGTGGTCAGGCAGGAAAAGAGATGAAACCTCTATGGCTCAGTAACTTAAGAGTAGAGGAGCTCACCTTCTCATGCTGCCAGCCATGACCTGGGCTATGAACATGACAGGCCCACCATGCTTCCGACACCTAACAACCAGCTCCTGCCCAAGAATGGCCTACCCCTCATACCCTGCCTTCTCCCCTCCACACAAACACACACAGACACACACACACACGATGAAGTGTAAGGGGTGTGGGGCTGATCAGGTGGGATCACAGTTGTGTCCTGGCCTGCACTAGCCTTTCCTGGGCTGCCCCGTGTTACCCTTCACTGCCTCCTGCCAGATGTCCAGAGGCGTCGGGGATGAGGGCTGAGCCAACGTCGGCAACGACCAAAAAGTTTCTCTTTCTGGGTTTTTTTTGAGCCTAGATCCTCCAAAAGTTGGGATACAACAACAAAATATTTTTGCCTGTTGACTGTCTCCAGTCAAGTGAGCTGGATGGGGGGCTGTGAGTGCCTGGTTACCAGAGTTCTAAGATCTGTTGAGGTTTATGACCAAGGAAGTGAGGTCATTTTTCAAGATTCCTTTACCTGGGCCCCTTCCCTCAATCAGACTTGTCCAGAGCTGCCCCCTGTGCCCTGGCTGCTAACCCTCCTCCCCCATGTCATCTCCTGAACTGTACACAAGGAGCCTACACAGCCCTAGCCACAGCTCCCTGGAAACCTAAGTCGGGTCTTAGCTTTGAGGAGACAGAGACGAATGCAGACCTCCTTTTTCTTACCAGTTCTTCATCCTGAGAAAGTCCCTGTACCTCTCAGGTCCTCCTCAGTCTCTAAACCTGCACCATGGGGATCAGGCTAGAATCTACTTCCTAGGGATGTCACCCGGTGTATATGACATAATATCTATTACCCCTGTGGGCTGGTGTCACATGTACGTAAGGCACAAACTTAGAGATGGAAGAATAACAAGAAGGGGTGACAGGTAGCACAGAACACCACTCAAAACAGGCCTGGGTTCTAGCAATGTGATATTGGAACAGTCGCTTCCAACTTGGCCTCATTTCCAGGTCAGCATCATGAGGGGGTTGAAACTAATGGAAATTTAGATACTGCCATCCTGTGGCATAAAACCATTCAATTGTTTCCTGTTTAATGGAGAATGTGACCCAAGTGTCTCATCTTCGCCTACGAGGTGGGCAATCTCCACAGTGGTACCCAGTAAGCCCCACCCATGGTATAGCCATCCCAGTGGAACCACTAAGTAGTTAGTAACTGGCTTCTTAACATAATAACAGCCAAAGTGATGGGATGTCTTGTCTAAATTTTAACTAAAAAAGTCTCTCACTTCCTCTTACTCCCTCTTTCATGTTCCATCTCTGCCTCTCTCTCTCTCTCTCTCACTCTGTCGAATCCCTGTAACTGAGGAATCAAATACCAGTGTTTTTGGGCTGCCCAATGTGGACTCCTAGAGAGGAGAGAAGCACGAGATTGCCCAGGCCAACAGACAGAAAGAAACTCAGGCTCTCAGTCCAAACTGAACCCTGAAAGCTGAGAGTGAACTTGGGGGCCAGTCCTCCCCAAGTTGAGCCTCAGTTGCAGGCCACACAGGGGGGTGATTAGGTAAGAGGGAAGAAAGGACTGTGGGAGCTTTCTGCCTGATCCACCTGGAAAGGTGAGGGCGAGAACAGTGTCATGTGACACTGAGTCCTCAGGAGAACCTGTGAGGTAGCTGGAATTCTCACACCTTCCAGATGAGGAAACAGGCTCGGGGAGGCCTGGCCCAAAGCCCAAGCTCACACCCAGAGTGAGAGTTGGAGCTTGGCTTGTTCTAGGATCACAACACCTTGGAGGATGGAGTGCTATTGGTACCAGATGCCTGGAGTCAGATGTCCACGGTCAGAGGACAGTGGTGTTGGAGAGAAATGGGGTGAGGGGACTATGGCCTTACTGACACTCACATTGACCCTGGCAGCAGAGGCCCTCCACGTTTGCCCCCCCACAGATCAGCCCCCAGAGAGTGCAGGAGAAGCAGCAGCAGCAGCAGGTGAGTGTGCCTGTGGGGGAGGGGCTCTACCCTCCCAGCTGGAGGCCCTCAAATCAAGAGAGGAGGCCCCTTCCTCTTGGTGCCACAGTGCCTGAATCCCCCAGTAGAAGTGACCGGGAGGAGGGCCTGGAAGAGCTGGTGCAGGATGGGTTTGTTGTGGGGAGGGCCAGGGACCGCACACCCTGTGATTTGCCAGAAGCCGGCCCTGGGAAGTGAGGAGGAGGAGTGTGGTTTTCTTGGGCTGTGAAAGGAGGAGGAGTTGAGGGGAGGCTGCTAAGGGTCTTGGCTGCCTCCCGTGGGAACCCTGAGGTGGGCCAGGAGGCTGAGGGTGAGGACTTTTCAGGGGAGGGTCTGCAGGGGGCCGACTTGAGAGCAAGGACTCATCCCACCCACACCCCGATGTCACAAAGTGTCGTCCCATATCTTGGCACTTTCCTTGGTCACCTGCTGATGCTGCACCTGTTGATGGGTGATAATCTCGAGATGGGCGCACCTGAGGACCAGGCAGGGAGGACCAGGATCCTGAGCCTTGGGATGGGGAGCCCCCGAACTGAGCTCTGAGCTCTCAGCACTTGGCACATCTCCTGTCATAAGAGCCTCTCAGCCACCCCTGGGAGCTGGGGCATGAGGCCCATCTTAGGGATGAGTGAACAGAGGCTCCACCTGAGACACCCATTCCAGTTCCTCAGGCTGGGGAAGCTCAGAGCTGCCTGACGGCACAGCTGCTTGAGGTTTTATCTGAGCTGAACGCAGCCTCTCCCTCCCACGCTGCCCATGGAGGGAGAGAGATGTCAGACCCTTCCAAGTCAGGCAGCACATAGGTGGCTGAGCAGTCCCCTCTGCCTGAGGCCTCAGCCTCCAAGTCTGTCATCAGAGAGGGTTGTGCTGCCAGGTCCCTTAGCCTCTCCCCCATGTCCTGCTTCTCTGGAGCCCAGATCCCGGCCTAGGTCCAAGTCCTGTTTTCTGTGCATGCCCGGCCCCCTCTGGGGACCTGGCAATAGTGCAACATGAGAAGGGGTGGGCCTAGGGCTCTAGTCAGGCTAGAGGGCTCTGTCTGATGGACTCTGGCTCTCTGCCTTCCAGGGGAATGAGATCAACCTGAGAAGAGGACTGAAGTGAACAGCTGCCGCACTGCCTGCAGGGGAGGGGAAGGAGGAGGAAATCAGAGACCCTCTGGGCAGAACAGTCCCTGGCTCCACCCCCTGTATCTTACATTTAGTGGAAGAGTTTGATAACAGAGAAGTGGGAGACCCAACCAATTGGCGGGTGGGTTGAGGGGAGGATGGCATCAAGGAAAACTTCCTGGAGGAGGGGCTGATTATTCCCATTCTGTGAACAGGTAGAGCCTGGATGGAACTGGAGGGAAGGAGGGCTCCCAGGATTGTCCCCTGCCCCACTCCTCACCACCCACAAGGTCCATGAAGCATCCCCCACCCAGGCCCTATCTGCATCCTCTCCTTCCCTCTGGTCCCAGGAATACCCAGTCATGAGGGCGATCCTTCTGCTCCAGGTGGCCGCAAAGAATTACAACCTAGAGCCCGAGGAGCGATTTGGGGCCTGCTTCTAGGACATGGAGCTGCTCAACGAGAATGATAGGTGAGGCCGGGCAGGAGTTGGGTGAGGGCAGGGGTGGACGCTCCCTGTTGGCCAGTCCAGAGAGCCTGTCTCCGTGGCCCCCCACTCAGCCCCAGGTCTTATTGCATGGCGACCTCTGGGACTCCTAGACTCCAGCTGCTGGGCAGGCAGTGGGGAGACACCTGAGGTGTGTCTCCTGGTAGGCTTACAGGTGCCTTTCTGTCCTGGAGCTACAGCCTGTCCTGCCAGCTGGACCCCCCAGACCTAGTTGGCCAGCAGAATACTCAAGGATAAGAAGAACCCGCCATCATTAAGGTCAGGGGTGAGTGAGTGTCTGGGCCGTGGTGACTGACTCCCAGGGGTTCAGTAAAGCTTCGGGCTAAACGTGCCCTTGGGGAGTTGGACAGCTGGCACTGGGATCCCAGTTCCACTACTGAGCAGTCCTGTGACTGGGGTGACTCTCTTCAGCTTCCTGAGACTCCATTTCCTCCTCTGTGAAATAGGTGATACCAAATGGTCTCTTGCGTGGCAGGGACAAATGGGGTACTGGTGGCTGACAGCACTGAGCACAGAGTCTGGAGCACTCAGTGCAGTGGGGACAGGGTGGGGGCCATGATTCTGAGGGAGGCCCCCCAGGGTAACCCGACTCTTCTACTCAGTCCCCAGGTCCCAACACCGAGCCCTGTACCAGTGGCCGATCACAGCCCCATCCTCAGCAGCGGGGACACAGCTGAGAGGCTTTCGATGCACTGGGCCAGCTCCTCCCACCTGACGGGAAGGGGAGCATTGTAAGCTGATCTCTGAGGTCCCCTGAAACCCAAGAGAGAGGGGACGACCCCACCCCAGCTCCCTGATGTCTCTACCCCACCACCTATTCACCCATTGGGGAGGGACAGTAGTTATTTGTTGTAAATAATAAATGCCATATTTGAATATTATATTAAAGTCCTGTTCCCTTTAAAGCTGGGAGTTGTGGTGTGGTTCTGTCGCTTTCTGTAGGCATGTAAGTGAGACACTGAATCTCACATTTCTCCTTGAATCACGAACTCTTCTGGCTCGTCAGCTTATTGTCTGTGGGCGAAGGGAGAAGGGCCAGCCCCTTCCCTGCTTAGTGGGGACACTCCCAAGTCCCCATAATTCCAAAGATCAGTTCATTTCAGTATCATTCAGCTCCTCCAGGAGCAGACATGGCCCCCGCCCTTTCTCTTGGGATTTTAAGGTTGAAGGTACTTTCACAGGCAGAGCAACAACCACTGAAATGTGGGTGTCTTTAAAACAGCACTACCCAGGACAACGTCGTGCCACAGGCAGGGGCTGCCTTTCTCCATTCTTGAGGAACAGGGAACTTTTTCTGCTTCTCTTTTTGAGATTTCTTTTGACTAAATTTTAGGAACTTGTAGTTTTCTAGTTCAATCTCTGGAATTGCATCAGCTCTAAGTGATGAAAACAATGTAAAAAGATCAAAACGTGCACGTTGAGAGGACAAGGCCCAAGGAAGCTCATTTGCAAATGGACTAAAGGCAGGCAGGACCTCGCTCCTGAGGCCCCTCTAGGGGCTCCCTGTTCACCCCTGACGTGGATTTGAATCCTGCTGGGATCCTTGTCCAGGACTCTGAATTCCTTCTCCTGCTTGTTTTGTATCCAGGCGGAAAGATTTGTGACGCAGCTTTTAAGGCTACTGCTGGGTCTCGTTCCATAAACATGACTGCTCCCTGTGAACTAGGATTTTCAGCACCCCTGCCTTCCTTAAGCAATTCCCTTTAGGGCAGAAATTCCCCAGAAGGCCCCAAGCCTCCTTCCTCGATGGATCCCGGGTGAGCTCTACTTTGCCAGTATAAGGGACCATAATCCTTGTCAGTGAGTGACCTCACACTGTCCCTTGCTGTCCAAGGTGACTTCTGAGCCTGTGTCATTCTGAGGTCCATGGTCTTGGACAATCCTCCAGTTTACACACTAAGTGTTGGTGTTACCAACTCGTCCAAATGGGGCAATTGGGCCTGAGCCCATAAACTGTGTTGCCCCTGGGTTTTTGTGTTTTTGTCCCCAGTCCTGTGCTGTGGTTACATTACCACCACCTGCTGGGGTGTGAACACTGTTTGGAGCTTTCAAAGATGACGCACGACAGAGGTGTGGGGGGCTACAGCAGGGAATGCCACTGAACTGATGGTCCATGGACGTGCATGAACACAGCCTTACCAATTAAAATACTGAAATGCTTCCCATCTGGTGGTGAACAAACACTGCTCTGAGCTCGCACCGAGAACCCACCCCATGACTAGGAGCTTTCAAATGGTTACCAAGTGGCATTTTGAACCTCATCCCTTGGGAACACCCTGTAAGACAAGGACCAGATGAATCGCTTGGCATTTGTGAGTTATCCCCTCATTTCTGATGGCTGCAAGTGTCACCCAGACACACAGGCTGCACTCTGCCAGGGAAGCCTTCTCAGGACAACCAGAAGCTGAAAATGAATCCTGGTTCCCAGCATCCCAAGCCCTTCCTGACATGGCACAGCCACCCAGGAAAGTGATTTGGTAACGGAAAGACTGGGAAGGCTGTACTTTCCCTCCAAAGAGAAAGAGAAGAGCCAACAGTGAAAGCTTGATCCCTCAAATAGACAATTAAATCCCAACAAGCAGTGGGTTCTTTCCGCATTATTGATGCTGAAAAGATCTCTTTTGATAATCGCACGATCCCCCAACTGCCATGTTCATCTCCATGAATCAAATTTCCAACACATATGGATCTAAAAAACTGAGGGAAATCTGGTATTTCCTTAGATGCAACTCTGAATTGGCATGCAACAGAGAACAGAAAAATGGAGACCAAGAAGTAAATATCTAATTTGAGAACATAGACACAAAAGTGCGTTTGAAATAATATTTTGGAGTCTATTGGAATATTATACAAAAAGAATAATCCATTTTTAGTAGGTTTTACTGTGACTGTGAGGGGAAAAACTGAATCATCCCGTGACATTGATAATTCGCTGCTGACTTTAAAGTACAAATAAATAATATACATAGTAAAGGAAAATGAGAGAACAGCATGAAAAAGGAAGATCTTTCTCTCCTCCCCTGAAACTCAACCTCTCACCTCAGAAAGAAACTGTTGTCTATATTTTCTATGTCTCGAAGCAGAGTTTAATAAAAGAAAAGTATCAATATATTTTAAAGTTTCAAGAGCTCAAAGCAAGGAAACATTAGGGACGCTGCCAAGAGACCACACTGAGGTGCCTGCTCCATTTCATCTGCTGTCAGGATGGCCTTCTTAGACCCTCACTTTCTCTGCCTTGCTAGCAAGTGTGTCCGCCATCAGTGCTATCACCAGTCTCGCTCCTGTGCTCTTCACTGCCCTTTCCTCCTTCCTGATACCTCCACAGTGGAGCTGTGGAATGCACAGATCAGTTCCTGGAATCATCTCTGCCAAATCTGAAGACCAGCAGGAGTGGGAATGGGACCTGGAATGGAGACCACCTGCGAGCACACCTGGCAGGGATTCACCTGTGTGACTAGGTGCAAGTTTTTACAACGTTTTGGCAAGATTGAAAGGACTTACGCGTTGTCATGCACTGCTGCAGGCCTGGAGTCCTTGCGGTCTCTCGGGCCAGCAGATCTGGTGGGGCTGGTCCAAGTTGTCCTCTCAGAGACCAGAAATTGCCAGGATGGGATGGGATTCTAGTAACTGGCCTCTTGAATATGTCACTGGACAACCTCAAAAGAATGGAAATGCTTAAACCAGGCTTTGGTTTGGACTGGTTCCCACAGTTACGCTGCTTCTTCTGTGAAGACGTGACTTATCATCCTTCTTTTCCTCTTACCCTATAAAAACAAACCATGAAACTGGGTCAAATGATAAAAGAGGCCTGCCTTTTTAGGACAATTATCCTGGCTGTTTTGTACTTCCACCCTCCCTCTACGCACTCGGGATAGATCTGACCTGTGTCCTGGGATGTCATCAGGCAGACTTGCATCAAGAACAGAAAGCTGAAGGTCAAAACTCAAGGCTCCTCCAGATCATTTCCCCCTCCATCCTGTTAACACGCCCTCCTTGTTTGAGTGTTAGTCTATTCTCTTCTTTTCCTTGTCACTCTCAACCGCACAGGTCCTGGCATTCCCTCTCAGGACAGTCGGCCCCCAGTCCTTTACTAAATCCCAAATCTTACCATTTCTGTGTTTTCTGTCTACTCATTTGCTTAATCCATTGACCACTTTGTGTTCACAGAGGTTAAATCAATAGTGATGTTATCAACCACCCCGTTAACAACTTACTCCCATATCCTAGATGTTCACATAATCCAAATGGTTATGTTCAAAAGTAAATAACTCAGAAAACATATTCACCCATCACAGATGCCTGATCTCTAATATTTTTATTCAAACATTCATACAGTAGGTACCTGTCCCTCAAGATCAGTAGTAATGCCAGATCAACGATTCTCACCTTAATTTCCTCCTACACCTATCAATCCTGGATTCCATGGACTATGATCACAATAATTTCCTTGGAAAAATAAAAAATTCCTTACCACTCATTTATTTTGTAAACCTCCAAACCCAGAAGATCCCGATTATCTGCCGTGCCGCAGCTACTGCTGGTCTTATGACAAGCTGAAGAAAAAGCACGAAACACGATCTTTTTGTACCACTGTAAATACAAAGCCATCTGCATCAACTGGGAAGCACCCATAATGCCTGGAAATTTTGTTCTCTTTTTTTGTTTGGCTCAAAAACAAAAAGACAAATCAATTTAAAGAATGGGCAAGGGACCAGAGTAAAATTTTTCCAGTGAAGACATACAGGTGGCCAGAAGGTGTATGAAAAGTTGTTCAGCATCACAAATCAGGGAATGCAAATCAAAACCACAATGAGCTATCATTTCACACCTGTTATGATGGCGATTATCAAAAAAACTAAAGATGACAAATGTTGGTGAGGATGTGGAGAAAAGGAACCCTCGTGGGAATGTAAACTAGTACAGCCATTATGGAAAACAGTATGGAATTTCCTCCAAAAGTGAAAACTAGCTTATGATCCAGCAATCCCACTTCTGGTAGACACCCACAGGAATTGAAATCAGGGTCTCAAAGAGATATCTGCCCTCTAATGTTCATTGCAGCAAATTCACAATAGCCAAGATATGGAAGTAACCTAAACGTCACTGATGGATGAAGGGATAAAGAAATGGCATATTCTTCAACATTGAAAAAAGAAGGAATTGTTGCTATATTTGATAACATGAATGCACCTAAAAGACATTGTGCTAAGTGAAATAAGGCAGACAGAGAAAGGCAAATATTCCCTTATTTGTGGAAGCTAAAATAGTCAAACTCACACAAGCAGAGGTTAGAATGGTGGTTGCCAGGGGCTGGGGAGATGGAGAAATGGGGAGCTGATGTTCAAAGATACAAAGTTTCAGTTATCAAGATAAATAAGTTCTGGAAATCTAGGATACGACATAGTGCCTACAGCTAACAAAACTGTATTGTATACGTTACATTTGCTAATAGAGTAGATATTAAGAGTTCTTACAACAGAATAATAGTAATAAAGGAGGTGAGAGAAAACTTTGGGAGATGATGGATATGTTTGTGGCCTTGATGGTGGTGACAGTCTCAAGGGTGTATGCTTAAGTCCAAATTCATCAAGCTGTATATGGAAAAGTATGACATCATCGTTGATTCTTCTGCACCTTGAAATATGCCATGTCCTCATCACAAGAGAAAAAATTTGTAACTCTATATGGGGACGGATGTTAACTGGACTTATTGTGGTGATCATTTCAACATATATACAAACATTGAATCATTATGTCGTACCGCTGAAACTAATTTAATGTTGTATGTCAACTTTATCTCAATTAAAAAACCACGACAGACAAAACCATTTGAATACTGTATATGAGTTCAGTGAATCCCTGAAACTGCCCCATTCCAATATGGGAATTACAGGAAGCTGAGAGGATGATGTAAGATGGAAGAAAGTTGTACAAAACAGTATTCAAATTAAAATCATTTAAGTTGCTATCAGCTCCTTGTGGCAAAGTTCTGCGAGCACCGATCTACTTTCACATTTTTCCTGAAAAAACATACTTTCACATCCAACCCATAATAGTTTCATCATTTTCTCTAATAAGAAAATTTCAACTTAATAAGTAGAACCAAAAGCATCTCTTATGTATGAATAAAGTTAGTGAACTTTACAGAGAAAAGAACATATTTGCACAATCTCAATACAGGAAACAGAAGAACTGAATGATGATCAAGTCTCATTCAAGCTTATCTTTGAAAGCCAGTAAAACCAGGCTGTCTTTTCAAGGATGTGCGTAGAGCTGTCAGCCTTGGAAGATAGAAATAGTGGCCTCCTCTGGAGCAAAGGGCAGCCTTGCTTACTGCCCAGTATAATAAAAACAACACCCCCCGCCCCCAGGGCAAAGGTTAGCAGACATCCTGCCCGTTATCAAAGATTTGAGTTCCTTAGGCTCTGAGATCTTGCATCTCTCTGCATGTCACCTGGCCCACTGTGTATCACCCTGTAGGAAGTGAGATTTATTGAACTGGTGCAAATGCTGATACTCTGGCCACCGCTATTGTTGTGTCATTAAGTCCTTTGTCTCTGACGCATGGGTCTCTTGACTTTTGCCAGCACCTGTAAGACCATTGTAGGCTAACTTATTGGTTTGCAGGTAAGGTAAAACATCAGATCTTTCACGGTTTCTGACAAGCCCTTAAAATAACTAGTAGTCTTAGGAACAGAGAGCTATCCAGAACAATATGTATGGATGGTCTTCATAGAAGACTTCATGCAACCAAAACTTTAATAAGTCTCTCTGACCTCTTTTATTTCTACCCCAAGTAGAAGGAGAGGCACCAAGCTATTACAGACCTAGGGCTTGTGCAAGCCACCTGGAGACCTAGTGACAAGAAACTTCCCATGGGGAGAAAAGACAGATGGGCATATTTCCAAAATGGACCCATGTGCTTCCCGGTCATCAAAAAGAGAGTGCATTATCTTAATTTACGATGATTTGAGTCATTAAAATCTTGTGATGGGCCAATGATACACTTCTAAGAGGAGTGAGGCACATGGCAGTTGTAAGCAGATTAACGCACTTGGTGAATATCAAACTCTGAACCAACTTTAGTGTTCTAATCAATTAAAAGGTACAACAAATTTATTTAGGTAGATTAAATGATATTTAATGTTATGCCTGATTATTACTCTTCAATAATGAACAAGAAGCTCATGTAAATAACTATAATTGGCCTTACTTTAAAACATGGTAGTCAGGACTGTTTGAGATAAGCTGGAGAGAAGGAAGGGGAGAAATAGACAAAAGTTAGCTGCTCTGAAGCCACTGTCAAGACCTCTGGATCTACATGTAACCCAGGAGATCGAGGCAAAGGGCTGTGCCCCTAGATCCTCCTGCACTGTGGTTCTCAGCGATGTCACGGGGCTGAAGCAGCTTCCTGATTCGTGTTTACATGTCCATGTGTACAATACCCCTGACCATGGGGATGAACCACCATTCAATCATCCCTTACACTCCTCTAATTAACAATTAGATTTCAGAATCATTGTATCATTACATGATAATTTATTCCTCAAACCTGTAGGAAGCCGAGCTAAAAGCAAATCAAATATCAATGGCTTCTTTTCTTTGAAATACCAAGATGTTCTTTCACACTTGGAATCCTGATTAGAGGATAAATCCATCAAATCAATGGAAACAAGTTAAGAAATGGACAGAGGGATATTTCATTCATATATATACATTTTGCATTGTTGCAAAAATAGAGTTACATTTAAAAAATTTAGAACTTCTTGAAATTTCATAGATATTAAAGATTTTCTTCTGCTTATACTCCCTTTGGTTTACCAAATCAAACTCACTCTTTAATGGGCATTTCTAGCATTCAGTGCTAGTAACAACAGTTTTTTTAAATTCTTATTTTTCCCACGTCAAAGAACAAGGGCAGAGGTCATGGAGAGGTCAAGTCTAATCTACCTAGGGATGTGGCAGCCTTAACTATAGATGTTCAAGCCAGACATTGCCAGCAGAACCACATCTCTTCATCCACAGGTGAGTTTTTACTAGTAATCACAGAGACTTGAGGATATCAAAGGAAATTCTTCATTAAGAACCAAAGTTATAGGGCCGGCCCAGTTGCTTAGCAGTTAAGTGCGAGCACTCCACTGCTGGCAGCCCGGATTCGGATCCCGGGTGCGCACCGACGCACCGCTTCTCCGGCCGTGCTGAGGTCGCGTCCCACATACAGCAACTAGAAGGATGTGCAGCTATAACATACAACTATCTACTGGGGATTTGGGGGAAAAAATAAATAAATAAAAAAAAAACTTTAAAAATGAACCAAAGTTATAGATTCCTATCTTGGGTTCATTACTTTGAATTTTTGACCCAAATCATATATACAGATTGGACCATGTTCAATTCTATGATCTTTAGAAGATGCAGCCTACAGCTGAAAAGAAACAGATACAACACCAACATCTTATCCTCTCTGAAGCCCAACTGAGAGCCCCTGGAGTCAGAAGTTTTCAAGACAAGAAAATGTCATCCTTCTTCTGAACAAAGACTGTAGAGGCTATACTAACATTCAATTTTATTTATTTTGTTTTTTATTTTTGCTTTGTGAGGAAGATCGGCCCTGAGCTAACATCTGCCAATCCTCCTCTTTTTGCCGAGGAAGACTGGCCGTGGGCTAACATCCATGCCCATCTTCCTCCAATTTATATGGGACGTCGCCACAGCATGGCTTGACAAGCAGTGCGTCGGTGAGTGCCCGGGATCCGAACCCGCGAACCTGGGGCCGCCGCGAACCCCGGGCCGCCGCAGCGGAGCACGCGCACTTAACCGCTTGCGCCACCGGGCCAGCCCAAACATTCAACTTTAAATTGTTAACGTGACTTGTTAGAATGTGATGCAGCTAGCATAATATCTTCTAAGTTTCATGATTTTTCTCCACAATACTGAGATGGATGACCTTGAAGTCCAGTTTCCCCATAAATGTCTTGATTCAGAGATAAAATTAATTTCCCTATAAAATAATTCCCATAAAATTGTTAAAAATATATCCTAGTCTCTGACTAAAAGGGAACAAAGCAAATTGAGCAGTTGAATAGCAGTGTAATAAATTCCATACAAGGATCTTACTGCAGCATTATGTATAATAGTGAAACTGGAAATAACCCCATCTCTATCAAAGAAGAAATAAACAGATCGTGGTATTCCTGTTCTTTGGAGTAGCTCTAAAACTTCTAAAAAGCTAAGTTAGAGGGACGTGCACTGATAAGGAGAGACGTCTATGATATATGTTTTGGGAAACAGCAAGCTGCAAAACGATGTAGTTATGTAATTTATTTATGTTAAAAAAATCTTTATGTGTATTTATAAATTCATAGGAAATGTCCAGAAGAATAAGCTGCCACCTCTTAACAATAGTTCCTTCTGAGTAGGGGAGTGAGTGTGCAGGGAAGGGGATGGAAGGGGAAGGTTTCACTTTACTCTACATAGATCTGTGTAATTTGCCTTTTTTTACAAAGTATGTAATTCTTTCATAATTAGAAAAATGAATGATGTGACCGTTTGGTGCAGGGCAACAGTATGATGTTCACCAGTCTCTGTACTGTATGTTACTGCACAGCATGGACTGTAGGAGAAAGCCCAGAGGAGCAATGAAGACAAAAAGACATGACACCTCTAAAAAGTCAGTGGAGTATTTCTACATAAGAAACCTTGCAGGTGAGTGATGGTCAGTATTTTCCACTGCTCCAGCTCTTGCAATAAACCTAGAATCTGCCCAGGGTAGGCCGGACGACCACGCCCTGCTAGTCCACTCCCCATCCAGGGCCTGTTTGTGCAGGGTGACTGCCAACTAGCAGACAATGGACTCAGGATGGACCATGTGCCTTTGGTGAGGCTGGCAGAGAGGGACAAAGTGGAACACCAGCTAAGTGCACACACCTGAGAGGC
Source organism: Diceros bicornis minor (assembly GCF_020826845.1). Classification (NCBI taxonomy): domain Eukaryota; kingdom Metazoa; phylum Chordata; class Mammalia; order Perissodactyla; family Rhinocerotidae; genus Diceros; species Diceros bicornis. Next base: position 40,666,585 of record NC_080770.1, on the reverse strand, counting down.
GGAGTTCCAGGCGGAGACTCAAAATGCACCAAGAAACTGTGTGAAGGAAGCTACTCGACCTCTCTGAGCCTCAGTGTCCCCCCTGTAAAATGGGAATCACAGGCATACTTCACAGAGCTGTTGGGGAAGATACATAGAAGTGCCTGTGACAGCCAGTGTCACATTATTAACAAAGTCGTATCCGACTTCAGAATAATCGATGAAAAGAATAATGTGATGAGACCAAAGACGAGATGCCCAGCTTCATAAGCAGCCCCAGCAGCATGAGAATGAGAGGAGCTCCGAGTAAGCAGGGTTCTTCACAGCTCCACTTTAGAGGACGAACATGGGCTACACCAGGATAAGTGGCTGTTGTACAGTGACTCGTGTAGTGAAGGTGGGTCCCTAAAGACACTGTGAAATCCAGTTACACACAGTGGCTCCTAGGAAACAACTACAAAGCAATCAATGCAGCAGTTAGGAATGGGAAGGGGCTGATCAGAGGAGGGTCAGAGCCACAAAATTGATGGAAGACACTTAACCATGGTGAGCGCCCAGCTCTGTCAACAGCTGCTGTGGTTGCACCAGGAGATCAAATGTCTGAGGCAGCCATTGTGGGGACTGCTGGGAGCACAGTGGTCACTGCAGCCACACCCCAACAGCAGTGCATCGGAGCACACAGACCCAGAGACTTTCCTCTCAATTAATTCTTGTTTCAAGATGAGGAATATCCTCACGTTACAATGTCTCCTTCCAACACTTGTGGACGAGTGTCATCAGAACCCCCTGAAGAGGTCACAGGCCAGAGTAGGATGGAACACTGGGGGCTGGGGAGCGGTGCTGCACCTGACCACACGGACTACCACCCGGGCCTGTTGAACACGAGAGAAGAACCCGAGGTTGCGGTCTAACGAGAATTCCGCGTCTTGCCACATTCAGAGACACTGCAGAGATTCTCATCCTTTCTTTACAAAAATGTTGAAGAATTCATGTGTCATTAATTCATAAAGAGGCAAATTCTTGACAAAGTGACAGGGTCTAGTTTCGATGACCAGCTTTTCCAGTTGTTTTGATAATATTACACATTCAGGAATCGGAAATGTAACCTATTGGGGTGTTTGATATAAACAAGGACTTGTTTTCATTTAAATCAACGCCCAGACTTGTAAGGATGACATAAATCAGAAAAACCGCTAATCATTCCTCCACAGGTTTCCATAAGACTTTTAAGTTAATTTACTAATCTCAGGAAAAGAGAATACGGCAATTCAAGTTTTTTGTTTCTGCATTCAAGCGTACAGTACAGCCAAGAGAATGAGCAGAAAAAAATTAACAAGAAAGTCTTGCTTGCATTTTATCTTTTGCAAATGAGCAGGATATTTTATGTTCTGTTCTTTTCACTGATGTAATCAATTTTTAAAGAATACGGTACATCTGACTATCCCAAGGTGTGTTTATCTGGGAAACTTGCCTGAATCCAAAACAGAGATGTTAAAGCTGACGGGTTTCAAATGCTGCCCAGGTGCTGTCTACCACGAACATCCCTCTCGCAAAGCTGGACCACCGGTCTCTTCCTGAGGGACCAGAATCACCACCCATGTCCCTGAGAGACTGGCCACTCAGGCCTGAGCTGAGATTAGGTGGTCAATCTAAAGGGCAAAATACTTAAGCTATTCTCATCTTAAGGATGTTGTTTCGGAGGCCTCTGCACTGGAATGGGTTGGTGAAAACGGTCTACTAGATACTTGCCTGGGAATTGATTTGTTCTCCTCTGCTCTTAGTGGATTGTGGGGAAACCAGTGAGTAACCCCACAGATGCCTCAACTTCCACATCTGCGAAAAAGGCAAGCAACAGCCAATGTTACCACCCTGCAAACTCTTCAGTTGGGCTTGCAAGAGGGGCCACAAGGGCGAATGTCTCCCAAAAGCTGATGAAATGATGGCACTTTGGCTGGAGAAGGCAGAGGGCAGCAGGCAAAGTGGAAAGTTTCTGGGATGTCAAACCAGTTCCCATAAGCACTTTAGAGAAGCACCTGGCCTTGGACTAGGTAGGAGGCTGTGGAAAGACCCACAGGCACACAGGGGGGAGGAGGAATCAAGCAACGGAGGGAGGCGATGGGGAAGAGGCATGAGTTCAGCTTCAATTTTGGACAAAAGCAGTTGCACACTGCAGGCCCGCAGCTGCCCATGCAGCTGCCACACCCTCCTAACTCCTTGGTCCCTCTCGTCCCGTCACATCCCTCCGGGACTCAGTCCAGTTGGAGCGGGTGCAGGACCAGAGTCCTGAGTCAATGGCGGTTTGGCCCTGAGGCAAGCCTTCACAGCCCTGCTCCTCCCCCCAGGGCTAGACACCGCCCCGTGCCCAGAGCATCTTGGGAGTTGTAGTCCTGCTGTCCTGCAAGCTCCCAGCAGGGAATGGTTAAGAGACAAAAGCACCAAGCATACACAGCTAGGGGACCCCACTCCCACCTGTCCCTCCACCCCTGGCCCACGCCCCTCTGCTTCTACACCCCACCTTCTACTCCGCCTCTTCTCTATACAATGTCATCTCTCCATGCCTTGCCAATCCCCCAGAGTTGTGCAGTGTGGTTGGGCTGCATCCTTTGAGGCCAGTACTCAGGTAGGGGTGGGGCTCACCAGCCTGGCTATTGCTGAGGTTGCTTGCAGCCCTGGTGGAAGCTCCCTGGCCAGTATTTGAAATGTAAATTCAATATCTAAAATGGAAATACCAGGTGCATGGGATCCTGGAATTTGCCTTTTCAAGGCCATCTGTCCTACCATCCCTTCCATCCATCCAGCCTGCCATGTTCCTCCCTCTGGACCTCGTGATCAGGGTCGCTGCAGAGATCCTCCCCTTGGAACCCACCCACCTTAAGGGCCCATACCCATCATAAAAACTCAAAGCCATGCCACTTGCCAAATTGAGGCAAAAATGGAACCACCCAGGGGGGCCACTCAAGGGTGAGGGCATTACTAGATACTTGGGAGTATTAAAATCCATCTGATGATATCATGAGTGAACGTGTTCCACTTTAAAACAAAACACTGCTGTTATTCTGAGATATTGAGTTAGGATCTTTTTGCAAATATGCCGGATTTAAAATGTTTATTGATGTATAACATGCGTATAGAAATATACGCAGATGTCATCCATGTGAACCTCAAAGAATTATTACAAAGTGAACACACTTGTGTGACCAAGAACTAGCACCAGCTTCACTCAGGCCCCGACAATCCCTTTCTCCCTCCTTCCTCCCCAAAGGTAGCTGACATCTTACCAGCGAACACTATATATCGAGTTTGTCTTCTTATACAAGTGTTTTATTACAGAACAATTCAAACAATATGCAAAATAAACAAAACAGCATAGTAGCCTCGTCACCCAGCTTCAACAACTACTAATCATCTGCCATTTTTGTTTCTTCCACACTCCATCCCACTCCCACATCACTTTATTATTCTTTTAGTCCTTTGTGTGTGTGTGTGGGGGGGGTAAGAAGTACGCACACTGAAAGGCACAAATCTCAACCTTACATTTTTGGCAAATAAACATGCCCATATAACCTTCACCCCTTTAAGAACAGGATATTTCCATCACCCCCAGAAAACTCCTTCCTGTTCCTTCCTAGGCAATTTCATCCTTCCCCCGAGGCAACCGCTGTTCTGGTTTTTTCAGCATAGGGTCATCTTGGCTGAAATCATCCCACGTGTATTGTTTTCTGTCCAGCTTGCTTCCCTCGGCACGAGGTTGATGAGTCTCTCCCAGCATGTGTGTGTCAGCGTTTGCTCCTCGGCACGGCTGAGGGCGTTCTGCTCTGTGGATGCGCCGCAGTGGGCTCATCTCCTCCTGGGGACGTGCAGGTCATCTCCTGTGAACAGTCTTGTACAAACGTTTTTTGGTATGCTGTTTAATTCCTTTATTAGCATTTAAGTGACACACCTTTGCATTTTTTAGTGGTTGGTCCAGATTACAATATGCATCTTTAACATATCACAGCCTACCTAGACTTAATAGTTCACCAGTTTAATCAATGTAAAATATGGAAGACTTGCTACAGAACAGTTCCATTTACCTCTGTCTGTCCTTTGTGCTATTGTTATCATAAATTTTACATCTTCTCATGTTATAAATCCCACAATACAGTGTTATAATTTTTGCTTTCAATAGTCCTAGGTCTTTTAAAGTAATTAACATTAAAAATTATATATTTTGAGGCAGATGATTTGAGGCTCTGCAAATGTATTCTTTTTTTTTAATTTCACCCACAGTTTTTGCATTCATCAGTCAGCCTTACCCACAATAATTATTACTGTGGTGTTCTAGTGGTGATTCTCTATTTCATGCTATCCAGCCACATTTATTATTTGGAATTCTGTGAGGAAGATTCCCTCCCTCCTTCTCCCGTCCTTCTTCCTTTCTTTCTCTTATTCTTTTTTATGCCTCTTTCTTTCTTCCTTTCTTATTTAATCTATTTTATGTCAGTATAGACTCATGGATATTTATTTTATTCTCTGTGTAATAATCCAATGTTACCATTATTTATTATGTTGCTCACAGTTTTCCAGCTTGAGCCATTGAGAAGTCTTTCAGATTGATTCCTTTTGACACATCTCATCATTTGCTGTGTTTTATTTAAAGCACTTTTCTACTTTCTGGCACTACAAGATGGTACAGGCTCATATTGTATTTTCCATCTCCACCCTAGAATTAGCCATTTCTCCAAGAAAACATGGTTCTTTTTATTGGAGAATGATATTTAGAAACCAAGATCTGGGAGCTAAGTGTGCTCATTGATACTAGGGTGTCAGTGCTTCTGGACCCTCTCAGCAGAGCCTGGAAATGTATGTAGGAATATAAACACAGGTATACACATCTATCTATTCATCTATCAATCTATCCATCTATCTGGATAGATATATTAGAAGTGACATGGATTCATACTGATACTTCCAACTCCTATCCAGCACCACAGAGTTTATTCTAGCATTCTCCTTTTGTTTATTTTTAACTTCTTTGACCAACAGTGAGAAATTTAACTCCAGTTAGCTACAATATATTTCCTAATGTGTCAACTAGTTTCAGAATTGCTAATCCATACCCTTATGAAAAACAAACTTAACACCTAGAGTAGAGTGTGTACATTACTTTAGTTTTACAGTATCCCATCAAAACACTGTCTTCCAATGTAACTTAGGTCAGGACCTTTCATCCCCACCCATTATGTGTGGCTATGTCACATGCTTGTAATACAGTGAGATTCATTTGTCACTGCATTTCATCTGAGTTCCCCAGCATCCTGATTGATTTTTAAAATTTGCAGAGTAAAATTCACTCTTTGTAGTGTACAGTTCTGTGGGTTTTGACAACTTTATGGTCATGTATCCACCTCCACAGTAGCATACAGAGCTGTTTTTTTCACTCCCCAAAATTCTCTCATACTGTCCCTGTGTAATCAACCCCTTCCCCCATTCCATCCCTTGGCAACCACTGATCATTTTTCATCTCTGTAATGCTGACTTTTCTAGAAAGTCATACAAATGAAACCACATACTGTACAGCCTTTTGAATCGGGCTTCCTTCACTTAGAGAAATGCAGCCAAGATTCATCCATGTTGTTGTGTGAATCAAGAGTTTATCCTTTTTATTGCCAAGTAGTATTCTAATGTCCCAATTCACCACAATTTCTTTCTCCATTCACCTGATGAAGGACATTTAGTTTGTTTTCAGCTTGTGGCAATTATGAATAACATGGTTATGGATATTCACCCAAAGATTTTGTTTAAACATTAGTTTTCAATTTGCTTGAGTAAATCCCTAGGAGTGGGATATCTGAGTCATATAATAAGTGTATGTTTAACTTTATAAGAACCTGCTAAATCGTTATCCGAATGCAACTATCATGTTGCATTCCCAGTTCTAGTTGCTCCTTGTCCTCACCAGGACTTGATATTTGCAATTTTATTTTTTATTTCAGCCACCTAATGGGTGTGCGGAATATTATTGTGGCTTCTGCCTCCTTTTTGAAAGTGAGATCTGCTAAATATAGAATCTCGTGTTGACTTTTGGGTTTTGTTTCTGCACTTGAATGATGTCATTTTGTTGTTGATTTGTCTCTTTTGTTTTTGATAATATATCATCCATCAATGACATTATTCCTCCCTGTATGTAATGTCTTCCCCTGTATATATGTATTTCTCTGACTGCTTTCAAGATTTTGTTTTTATCTTTGGATTTTAGCAGCTTGACTATCATGTGCCCAGGTATGGTTTTATTTTGTATTTTATTTTCTGGGTTTGCTGACTTCCTTGGATCTAAAATTTTAGATTTTCTACCAAATTTTGGAAGTTTTATGCTATTACTTATTGATTTGTCTTTCTGCCTCATTTAATTTTTCTGTCTCTCCCCTCTCTGCTGGGGACTCAATCATCTCACAGGTAAGGCTCTCTTCATTTTTCTTCAAAATTTTTACATTCTTTTGTTCAGACTGGATAATTTCTATTGCTCTATCTTCATGTTTCTTCTACTGTTCCTTTTTATTTTTAATTTTATTTACTTATTTATTTTTTGCCCCAAAGCCCCAGTAGATAGTTCTGTGTCATAGCTGCACATCCTTCTATTTGCTGTATGTGGAACGCAGCCTCAGTATGGCCAGAGAAGCAGTGCATCCGTGCTAGCCCAAGATCCGAACCCGGGGCCGCCAGCAGTGGAGCCCGCACACTTAACTGCTAAGCCCCAAGGCCTGCCCTCTTCTACTGTTTCTAATGTACATGTAAACTCAAAAGTATTTTTTTTATTTAATCTTCCTATTTGGTTCTTTTTTGTAATTTCCACTTCTCTGCTGAGTTTCCAGATATGTTCATTCATTATGAGAATATTTTTCATACCACCATGATCATCTTTATAATAGCTGCTGTCTTATCCTTGTCAGCTAATTGCAACACCATGGGGAGAGTTTCTCCTCCCTGCTTTTGGTCATATATGGATTACATTTTCCCATCTCTTCAAATCTCATGATTTTTTAAACTGTGTACTGGAGGGCCGGCCCCATGGCTTAGCAGTTAAGTGTGCATGCTCTGCTACTGGCGGCCTGGGTTCAGATCCAGGGTGCACACCGAGTCACTGCTTCTCCGGCCATGCTGAGGCCACGTCCCACATACAGCAACTAGAAGGACGTGCAGCTATAACACACAACTATCTACTGGGGCTTTGGGGGAAAAATAAATTAAAAAAAAAATTAAACTGTGTACTGGAAACCATGAATGATAGTTATAGAGACTCTGGATTCTATTGTATTCCTTTGAAGAGTGTTGTTATTTTTCTAGCAGGGAGTTAACTTGGCTGGACTGAAACTCCAATCTTCTCTCCTTTACCGTGAGCATAGCTGAAATCCTCATTCAGTTCTTTCATCTACCAATTGCTGTTTTTACACTAAGCCCTCTGGGGTCTACCCTGCATGTGTGTTGTTCAAAGATCTGCCAATTTGGTGTGTGTGGGGGGGAGACTTACGTACATATTTTGAGATTTTCCTCTGTGTGTCTCCCTCCCTTCCAGAATTTCTCCCTTAACTTTCCAGCGACTCTGTCAGCCCCAAAATACATCCTCTAACTTTACAAGTAAGACTGTAGTTTTTCCCCTGTCTCGGCCATGTACAGATTTTGGAATGCTTTGAGGCAAAAGACTCAAGCTTGCAAATACCTCCTGGTACAATTCCCATCATTTAAGGGAAGGCTCCCTGTCAGTTCTGCTTGCTTTCGGAAGACATTTATACATACACACATATACACATTTATTATATGTATATTACATATAAATACATGATTCTATATAAATACATATAATATGTATTCAGATTTTATCATTGTTATATGTGAGAGTGTTAGTTCAACAAGCCACTCCACCATTACTGGAAGCCAGACCTTGGTTTTGTTTCTTTTTTAGATTTTATATAAATGGAATTAAAAAATCTATAGCCTTTTGAATATAATTTCTTTTATGCAGCATTTTGGTTGTGATATTCATCTATGTTATTGCATGTAGTTAGTGTTTGTTCATTTGTTGAAAATAATTAATTTTTTTAAATGGTCATAAAATATGCATAACCTAAAATTGACGATTTTAACCATTTTTAAGTGTACAGTTCAGTGACATGCAGTACATTCACATTGTTGTGTAGCCATAACCTCCAACCATCCACAGAACTATTTTCACCTTGCACTGAAACTCTGTGCTCATTAAGCAACAACTCCCTGTTATCCTTCCCTCTTGCCCTTGGGAAACACCATTCTCCTTTCTATTCCTATTAATTTGAGTACTTTAAGTGCCTTATATGAGTGGAATCATACAGTATTTTTCCTTTTGTGGATGGCTTTATTTCACTTAGCATAAAGTCCTCAAGATTCCTCCTTGTCATAAAATGTGTCAGAATTTCTTCCTTTTTAAGGGTGAATGGTATTCCACTCTGTGTATACACCACATTTTTTTTGTTATTTCATCTGTTGATGGACACCTGGTTTGCTTCCAGCTTCTGGCTATTTTGAATAATGCTGTTAAGAACACGGGTGTTTATTTATGTCTTTATACCTCTGCATTCAATCACTTTGGGTGTATGCCCATAAATGGTTTTCTGAGATTCATTTTTTCACACGTGGGAGGGTTCCCCACACCTCCAACAAGCAATTCTTGGAATGCCAGCTAGTCGTCAGATAATTCAACTCAATTTGATGCTGTCAACCCAGAGATACATCAGACTCCACAGGTTGAGGGCTTAGTCCTATAAGACTGCACACCCACCCTACCTCACCTCAACTTCAGATGCCAGTTACAAGCCCAGGCTGTTACCTGTACTTCTGACTGACTGGCTATAAACCAGAGGTTCCCACAACCTCCTCATTGGGTTTGATTAATTTACTAGAGTGGCTCACAAAACTCAGAGAAACATTTACTACATCACCAGTTTATTATAAGAGGATATGACTCAAGAACAGCCAATGGAAGTGGTGCATAGGGAAAGGTATGTGAGAAGGGGCACAGAGCTTTCATGCCATATCCAAGTGCACCACTCTCCAAGCACTCCTTGTCATTGCCAACCTGGAAGCTCTCTGAACCTCCTTCTATTGGGATTTTAATGGAGACTCTGTCACGTAAGCATGATTAATTATTAACTCAGTTTCCAGCCCCCCTCCCCTCTCTGCAAGATAAGGGGTAGGGCTAAAAATTCGAATCTTCTAATCAGGGCTTGGTCTTCCTGGTGACCAGCCCCCATCCAGGAGCCATCCAGAAGCCCATCCAGAGTTGCCTCAATAGAACAAAAGCTTCTCCTAGTGTTCTTATCAATTAGAAAATTACAAGGAGGTCAGCCCCGTGGCTTAGCAGTTAAGTGCACATGCTCCGCTACTGGCGGCCCAGGTTCGGATCCCGGGCGTGCAATGATGCACCGCTTCTCCGGCCATGCTAAGGCCACATCCCACATACAGCAACTAGAATGATCTGCAAGTATGACATACAACTATCTACTGTGGCTTTGGGGAGAAAAAAGGAGGAGGATTGGCAATAGATGTTAGCTCAGAGCCGGTCTTCCTCAGCAAAAAGAGGAGGATTATCACGGATGTTAGCTCAGGGCTGATCTTCCTAAAAAAAAAAAAAAGGAAATTACAAGGGTTTTAGGGTCTCTGTGTCAGGGATGGTGTCAAAGACAAATATTAGAATAAGAGTTGCTCCTAGTGTTCTTATCATTTAGGAAATTACAAAGTTTTAGGAGCTTTGTGCCAGGAACTGGAGGCAGAGACTGATAAATGTATTTTCTATTATTTCAGAACCCATAAGTGGAATTGCTAGATCATGTGGTGAATTCTAGTTTTAATTTTTGAAGGAACTGCCATACTGTTTTCCAATTTTATGTTCGCACCTTCATTGCACAAGCGGTCTAATTTCTCAACATCCTTGCCAACACTTGTTATTTTCTGATTTTGTGATAGTAACTATGCTAATGGGTGTGAACATGTATCTCATTGTGGTTTTATTTTGCATTTTCCTGATAGTTAGTGATGTTGAACATCTTTTCATGTGTTTACTGGCCATTTTATATTTTGTTTGGAGAAATGTCTATTCAAGTCCTTTGTGCATTTTTAAATTGGGTTGTTTTTTTATTGTTGAGTTGTAGGAGTTCTTTATATATGCTAGATATTAACCCTTTATCAGATATGTGATTTGCAAATCTTTTCAACCATTGCCTTTTTACTCTGTTGCTAGTATCTTGTGATACAGAAAACGTTTCATTTTGATGAAGTGCAATTTGTTATTTTTTTTGTTGCTTATGTCTTTGGTGTCATAGTAAAGAAATCATTGTTGGCAATGGCATTTGGACCCAATGACATGCAGCTTTTACCTTGTGTTTTCTTCTAAGGATTTTATAGCTTCAACTCTAACATTTATATCTTGGATCCATTTTGAGTTAATTTTTGTATATGGTGTAAGGTAAGGGTCCAACATCATTCTATTGTATGTGGGTATCCAGTTTTCCAGCACCGTTTGTTGAAAAACTTATCCTTTCTCCAATGAATGATCTTTGCACCCTTGTCAAAAATCATTTGACCATATATGCAAAGGTTTATTTCAGGGCTCTCTATAATATTTCATAAGTATATTGTGTGTATTTATGCCAGTACCACACTGTTTTGATTACTTTGTAGTAAGTTTTGAAATCAGGAAGTGTGTGTTCTCTAACTTTGTTCTTCTTTTTCTATATTGTTATGGCTATTCAGGGTCCCTTGGGAGTCCATAGGAATTTTAGGATAGATTTTTCTATTTTTGCAAAAAAATCATTGGAATTTTTACCTCCATGAGTAAGTTGATTCTTAAGTATTTTACTCTTTTTGATGCTATTGTAAATAAAAATGTAAAGTTTTTAAATTTCTTTTTCAGATTACTTGTTATTAATGTATAGGAGAACAACTAATTTTTGCAGGTTAATTTTGTGTCCCACTACTTAGCATAATTTATTAGTTCTAAAATTTTTTTGTGGAATTTTTAGGGGTTTCAACATATAAAATATTATGTGTAAACTAATATAATATTACTTCTTCCTTTCCAATTTGAATGCTATTTCTTTCTTTTTCTTATCTAATTGCTTTGGCTAGAACTTCTAATACCATGTTGAATAGAAGTGGTGAAAGTGGGCCTTATTACCTTTCTCCTGATCTTAGATAAAAAGATTTCAGTCTTTCATCCTTGAATACGATGTTCTCTGTGGATTTCTGTATATGGCTTTTACTATGTTGAAGTAGCTTCCCTTTACTCTGAGGGTTTTTTAGTGTTTTTAACATGAAAGCATGTTTAGTTTTGTCAAACGCCTTTTCTGCATCCATTGAGATGATCACTTTTTTTCCTTCATTCTGTTAGTGTGGTTAATTACATTGATTCCTTTTCATATATTGAAACATCCTTGTATTCCAGGAATAAATCCCACTTAAAAATGATGTATAATCCTTTTAATATGCTGCTGAATTTGCTTTGTTACGATTTTATTGAGGATTTTTGTATCAATATTCATGAAAGGTATTCACCTGTAGTTTTCCTTTCTCTTAGTGTCTTTGGCTTTGATATCAGGGTAGTACTAACCCCATAGGATGACTTTAGAAGTATTCTATCCTCTTCAACTTTTTTAAAGAGTTTGAAAAGAATTGGTGTTAGTTAATTTAAAAAAAGTCTTTGGACCTAGGAATAAATTCAGCATAAAATAAATACAAATAAACATTTTTTTAAATGTGGAAAAGTCTTTTCCTAAAATAATTAAAAATTAAGCAAGTACATCATTTATCACTTTATTTCTAAAAATTGTTTTTAACCTAATAGTAAGCATGAACAAATTGTTAGAATTAAAATGACTCAAATGTTAATTTTCTTCATTGCAAATTTTCTGACATAAGTATTCGATGCCATCACGTATGACATCTTTCATGAAAAAATGGTCATTTTTTGTAGTATTTGAGAACATTATGAATTTTCCCAGTGGTCTCTGACAATGTTCTGATATGCAAAGTTATCTTTTCAACATGTATGTCTTATCATCATCTTTAACAAATTAACAAACTCTGTCAGGTGCTAATTAATCAACTACTTTTCATATGATTCAGGTTCTCCACCATCAACTTCTCTAACCATCAGGAAATTCTACAACTTCTGCAAGATTAACAATTTTACCATATTGTATTCATCTCGTGTGGTTTAAAACATCCAAAAATCATTGATAAACTGACCCTGCCCAAACTAAAGCATGATGAATTATGAAAAATGGTCTCTGTTAAGTGGGGAGGGATTTCAGGTTGAACTTAATTTTATAATTGGTCAATTTATTACAGTGTATTGTTCTGTTATGTATTTCACTTCTTTTTTTAAGAAAGCGATAGTTGAGGGCACTTAGATAATAAAAAGTTGAGAAAATAAGAACTGATACACACTATAAGCTTCAAATATTTTCAAGCATAAGATGCAATAAGAACTAAAACTGAGAAATGGCAGAGGAAATAGAGATAAGATGATAAAATTTCAAAACTGAATCTATAATAACATCTCAATGGCTACCGTTGTGGTGCCAAGAAGATGGTGAAATCAAAGCACTCATAAAGATGATAAAAAACAGACTGCAAAGAAAAAAGACTGAAATTTGTGTGTGCGTGTGTGTGTCAGGAAGATCAGCCTTGAGCTAACATCTGTGCTAATCCTCCTCTTTTTGCTGAGGAAGACTGGCTCTGAGTTAAGATCTATTGCCAATCTTCTTCCTTTTTTTCCTCAAAGCCCCAATAGATAGTTGTATGTCATATTTGCACATCCTTCTAGTTGCTGCATGTGGGACGCGGCCTCAGCATGGCCGGAGAAGCAGTGCATCCGTGTGCACCTGGGATCCGAACCCGGGCCGTCAATAGCGGACCGCACGCACTTAACCACTAAGCCACGGGACTGGCCCAAGACTGAAATCTTTAAAGAAAGAATTTTTACAGCGATATTACAGATAGATAACAGGGAAGAGAAGTTGGAGTGAGAGACTATCTGTTTCTTAAATTACTTCCACTGTAGAGAACAAAAAACCAATTTGCTGAAATCTTTATTCCCTTCTCTGACCCTATCTTTACCTGCAAAATCTGAGCACTGAATCAATGTCACATTCCTCCTTTTCCATCCCTGTGTAACAGAGCAATTAAGCTCATCTGAAACCTTAACTGCCCAGCCTGTGAAATAAGGCCGGCCATCCATTCTCACAGAGGAGCCAACTGGAGGTAGGATTTTTGGTTCTGATTTCAGCTCAACATCTTCAAAGAGTTGTATCTGGCCTTCCTTATCCAGGGCTATCAATGAAGGGCTGGCTGGCTTTCAGAGAAGACCAATTCACAGTCAGCGGAGACATTTTCTGTTGAGCTCTCTAAAGAAGGCTGTGGGGCATGTCAGTAAGAGTTCATTTCTATACTGGTTATAATTTTATTTTATTCAGAGATTTATAAAGAAATTTACATGGTAAATATTACTTATTAACAAGAAAAAAGGTGGTCTATTCTCTGATCATTTAAGCAAAATCCTCCTCTCAGGGCCCAGCCATGGAGGAAGCCCAGATTCAACCTCCATGTGTCTGCCAGGCACTCTGTTGTCCATGGGAAACACTCAAGTTGGCAGCCTGTTCCCTTGTGTCTTGTGCTGGTACTTAATCTTCCATCTCTTCAGAGTACAACTAGACAGAAGCTCAAAGGACTTGACATTGTAGAAATGTACTTTTCATTATCTTTAGACTTCTAGACTTTTTCAAAAGACTCTCAGCATTTCCAGTAATTGTGCAGCAATTTACCCAACACTAAAGTTCTCACTATTAAAAATTAAAATAAATAAATTTTGAAAAGGAAAAAAGTGATCTTTGCAGATTTGTACAGAATCCATATAATGGGTGCATCCTTATAAAGGGAGGAAAGATAACAAATTTAACTATTTTGGTTAGTTAACACTGTAAGTAATATACTTTACATATTAGCATTTTTGAGATTATTTGTATTTAAAGATACTGCTTCAAACCCCTAAATCATTGTATGTGGTAGAGTCTACCATCTGCTTTGGCTGAACAATTATATACAGTAAGTCAGCCAAAACTCTTCCATTCCTGTATAATCTTATATGTGGGTGGTAATGGTTAGTTCTTATAGATTATTTGAACACGTGCATATCACAAAATACAGGTGACCATTAAAAATTAAAGTGTTCACCAAATAGAAGATTATCTGATTCCCAGAAAAAGAAAACATTACTGTGACTTTAAGGCTAAAACTGTCAAAAAGGAAGCCAAGATACACTCAAGCAAAGCTTTTGCTGAAAAGTTAATTGGATCATCTTTGAAACTTTATCAGGTTTACTGTGTAAGCAAGATACTTTCAGAGCCTAGAATATAGAAAGTGTTTATTGCTACGTTAACAATGTGATCATTTATTTTGTAAATGTTAACATTACAGATGGAATTCATTTTCTACTATATTCAGATTTTCAAGTTCTGCTAAATCTTAAGGCCACATTACTGGCAAGTTGGGATACCTCTGGACATCTGAAAAATATGAAACCTACACAGAAGCATATAAATTCTCTATTCATCAGGTTCTAAATTCTAAAACATTCTAAGCTTTTGGAAGAAACCAATGGCATTCCAAATTGACAGTAAGGCTGCATGTGCGATACATGATCCTATAGGAAGAGAATTCCAGATTTTAAATAGAGGAGATTGTGCACAAAAATAAAGTATATTTTGACGTCTGAAAGGGGATTTCAAGAAATAAGGGACTCTCAGAACATGCGGTAATTGGTAAATAACTTACCAAGGGCTCTCTAAAGGAGAACATATTGTGGAAAAAAGAGCTTCACATGCAGAGAGATAAAATGGCATCTCTGGAATCCTCATGATGAAACAGACACTGAATTACTTTTTCCTAAAATTTAAAATGTGTCTTATCCTCCAAACAAATACCACCTCCCTGCCCTGTGGCTTACCTGAGCATGGTGACGTGTTGGGATCATTTTTCTATTTCATTGGCTCTTAAACTTGATGGGCACCAGAAGCACCTGGAGGCCTTGTTGAAACCCAGATTGCCAGGCCCCACTCCAGAATTTCCAGTTCTGCAGGTCTGCAGCAGCACCTGACAATTTGCGTTTCTTCCCACTTTCCAGGTGATGCTGATGCTGCTGGTCCAGGGACCCCACTTTGAGAACCACAGCCTAACTTACACCCTATATATGGTTACCAAATCCATTATTTTATCCCTTGGCTGCTACTTTTCCTTTATCACATCAGCACCTTAGTTCCGAATCTCCTCACCAAGCAATGGGAATACTTGGAGAGTTTAAGAACTGGTCCTTCTTTCTGGCTCAGTTCTCCCTCTTCCTCTCAAAACTACAGTCTCTTGCCAGGTAATTTTTCCTTAAACATCAGTTTATCATAGATCTTCTTTGCTCAAAATCTCATGGCTCTTATGCTGAACACAAGACTTTTTAAATTCTCTACTTGGCTCATAAGGTCTGTAATAGCCCGTAGAATGTGGACACCCTGTTCCCTACCCTACCTATTATAAAGGAGTATGTGAAGATTACATAAGATACAGTCAGTTCTCGTTATGCACAGTGTGACATTCTACAAAGTCACTGTGAACAATGAATCAGTGAATATGACCCACTGTCCCTACAGGAAATGCAGGGTTAGGTTCCTGCAAACCTTAGTCACATTTTCTTCAACTGATCAATACATAACCTTTTTCTCTGTGTGTTTCTCTTTAAAGTCACCTTATTTAATATATATTGTTGATATATTAACATTGAACTTAGACTAACAGCACTGTACCTCGTGTCTGAAAGAAGCTTGTCAAACACACATACTTTCTCTGTAAAGGCACGTCACAGCCTCTTGCCCTGAGGAACACCAGGCAGCACTGCAGCACTACACATGGGGGACATATTAAACAGCCCAGTCACCAACACAAGGCACAAAAAGATAATAAATGAGGCACTAAATAGACTGCAAGAAGGACACTTGTTTACAGCATGGGCTGAAACAACAGGGCAGAGCGTCACCTTGTTCCCCTCAGCTGGGAACGTGCACTTCGAGTGAATCAAAATTTTCACCACTTTGCGCTTATCTGCAAATGGACATGAAAGCCCTGTGAGTGTTGACTTGGGGGCTGCCAGTACATTTTAGCTAGTAGGCAAGTGTGCAGACACGGAATCCACAAATAATGAGGATCAACTATATTATGAAAGCATCTTTTCAAAACCAGAGTATCGTTTAGATATAAGAGCAATAATGATAACCCCACAGCTAACATGTTAATGCCTACTATGCGCCAGGAGCTCTTCTAAACACTTTACATAAGTTAATGCATTTAAATCTCACTAAAACCCTATGAGACAGGAGTTCTCAGTAGCCCCATTTTATAGATGAGGAAACTAAGGCACAGAGACTAAATACTTTGCACAGGTTCTCCAGTTAAAAGCGGGATAACTGGGATTGGTGCCGAGACAAACTGGTCCAAAGCCCACAGCTTCAACCACTATGGTAGGAACGTGAGTGAATTTTCTACCACTCCCCAAAACGCCCCTTCTGCTCCAGCCAGTGTGGTCTCCCACATACTTATTCACTCATCAAACATTTTCTGAGTGCCCCCAAGGTGTCAGGTACTGTGTTCAGACACTGGAGGGACAAATAGAATGTCGACACAAATAATCCATAAAAAATCTATAAAATCAACTTGGGATGAGTTTATTATGAGCCAACCTTTGAGGACCATATGGTCCGGGAGAGTCCTTTCACAAAGAAATGGAGCACTCCAAAGAAGTGGGGTGTACAGCGTGGTTATATACCATCAAAGAGCATGTACCACATGTGATTGCAATGTCCCTTTTACAATAGTCGCAACCTTGACCTGTCAGCATCTCCATTGATGGACACAGTGGGTATCAGGTCTGCTGTCTCCATGGGCGTGGCTGTTGTCTGGAGTTGGGTGGTCACAGGATGAGTGCAGCAATCAAATTCTAGCCTAGGGAGAAATGATTATACTTAAGGAAATGCCAATGTGGGGGAAGTTGCATTTACAACTTAAGGGCATTGCTTTTGTCTTTGGGACATGTTAATTGCTTAGGGCAGATATACAATGGATGAACAGAGGCTACAGGCCCCTTTTGGGGAAAAAAAAACAATTTCAGGCCCACTTAGTTTTACACCAAATGGCTTCCTCATATGCTCCAATGTATCCTATTGCTGGTCATTTATTTATCAAGAAGAAGGATAGTCTCAGCTTTAAGGAGCTCGCTGTCTATGAGACATGAATAAAACAACAGTTATGGAAAAGTAGATAAGTATATGGTCCCAGGGTGGGGACATCAAAATGGGTCTCTAGGTGGAGACCTCTCAGGAAAAGTCTCCAAGAGAAAGGAACATTTGACATGAGTTTAGATTAAGAAATAGGAATTAAGTTGATTAACAAACTGGGTAGGAGGACAGAAGAAGCACATATAAAAAGACAGATATAAAGGATGCTAAATCTTTCCGAAAATGGGTGGTATTTTTAAGGCTGGAACAAAGCAAACATGTAGGACAGAGTGGGTGATGAGGGTAAAGATGAGGACAACAAGGGAAAGCCTGCGTGTCCAGCTCAGGAGTCTGAATGTTCTCTAGGCTACTCTGAACAGTCATTGATGGAGTCTAAGCAGATATCAGATTTAAGCAAATTTGGATTCTAGAATGTAACTCTGCAGGCAAGGTGGAGGAAAGATTAGAAGAAATTAAGACTGAAAGTAAAGGGACCTGTTGGGAGACTAGGCAGCGATCCAGATAAGATAGGCCTTGGCTCAGGCGTGGGGTCTGCAGGTGGAGGAGGCCAGGAGGTGGCAAGCAGTGCTGGGCTCCTGCAGGAGGAAACTGAGCTACCTCTCAGTCACGGGAAGACTGTGCCTGTCATGGCCTCCCCACCCCCATGCCCAAATGCCATGTTTCTTTCCACTTCTGTACCTGTCCTCCCTTCCCCCATTTGAAATCCTCACTCTTTCTTCCCTCCACCTGTCCAAAAGTGGTCCCTTTGAGGACTTGATCTAGTCCATCTCTCCTAAGAAGCTGTCTTTAATTACAATTTCTCAATAACATTGCCATTTTTTTTAGGTTCTGTAATGCAACATACACTAAATACCTTGGCAGAGTCAAATTACATCTTGCAAACCATGTCATGTATGTGGAGGAGCTTGGAACCCTATAATTCTTTGTATTTCCTTCAATACCTACCACAAATACCTTACACATATAGGTCAATGGATGTCCAGTAAAGTTGAGCAAAGTAGAAGCAACCTTTATAAGCTAAGAACTTTTATGAGCTCAGTTATTCCTTTAGATCAGCTGCTTAAACCATTTGTTTTTCTCCACAGGTCAACAGTGTTGCCCAGCACAAATGAATTTTACACCTTCTCAAACTCAATAGAGCAAAGATGGAATTTCATTCCCCCTGCAAGCCTTACTGCCTCAGAGAAAAGGAAAAACAACATGTGACATCTAATTCTTTCTTCACATTCTCATCTCAAATTGCAACCGATTTCCAAATGCTAACTGGTTTTCATTGTAAAACTGACAGAAAAAATTTCCCATTCTGGCTTTGTTTCTTTCTTTTTTTGTGTGAGGAAGATCAGCCCTGAGGTAACTTTTGATGCCAATCCTCCTTTTTCGCTGAGGAAGATTAGCCCTGGGCTAACAACTGTGCCCATCTTCCTCTACTTTATATGGGATGCCACCACAACATGGCTTGACAAGCGGTGTGTCTGTGCGTGCCCGGGATCCGAACCTGTGAACCTGAGGCCACCACACCGGAGTGTGTTCACTTAACTGCTGCACCACGGGGATGGCCCCTCTCTTTATTTCTAAAGCTGAAATGTCTAAATCTTTCACTGGGCTTGTTGGAGTTTCCATAAAATGAAAACGTACATTCCAGAAAAATCCTTATCTTTCCAGAATAATCCTTAATATATTATGGTAAACACCTTTGCAAAATGTAACTGATTTTCAATGTCAGTGCCTCCACAAGGGTATCTTTGCATTATCTCCCCTCCCAACCACGTGTCACTTTGCTCTTCCCCAGGCTCATGGGGTCAAAGTGTTTACTGAGCACTAGGAATGATCAGAGTCTGAGGGAGACCTCAAGGATGACTAAGCCATATTTTCTGACCCCAACCATCTCTTTCCATCTCTCCTTTAACCTCTATTTTTCTCACTCTGGTTTCTACTTTAGTTGTTTACTTGTCTTGTGAATTGTTGTTTTGTGGTTTATAATTACCATGTAAATTCATGTTACTTTTTGCCTTAGAGTTTAGAAAGAACTTACATTGAACAATGTTTTTTCCCAGCTCTTTGATGTGTCTAATACCTTCCAACACAATTCAAGGGGTTTCTTGTTTTTACGTCTCCATCATTATTCCTTCAGAATTATGTTCACCCCACACTTTTTACCTGACAAATGCTGCTTTACCCTTTGAACGTTTCTATGCCAAGACTCACATGAGGAATCCCTAGAACACCATCAGCTAGGCGACCCCACATCCCTCACATTTGTTTTCTTGATTTGTTCCTAAATAAGCATGTTTCTGAAACTAATAATAAATTGTACCAAGTGGTCGTTGCATAAAAAGCACTATCACAGATACCTTAAAGAGAACAAATGAAAAAGAATATTCAATTCCTCAGATAAGTTTACAATCAAATGAGGCATTGAGGGGACCTGGGGGCACTGATCAGAGCAAAATCCTAAGAGAAGAGTTTTCAGTCCATTTCAAATGAGGTTAAAACTGGAATGAGATAGTATTTTAACAGTTATCTGAAATCATAAACATTTTTCTGACCTTTGAGAATTTATTTGCATATAAACTGTACAACATGTGGGGAAAGAGAGTGTTGATATTGTTCAATTTCTTTTTATTTTTCAGCGCTTTGTAATAGATGTGGCTATTCACAATTAATAAATATCATAATGTGGAGAGACCCAACTTTCAGCTGCCTGATATTATAAATTCTTACACAAAGCTCGAGTTTTAAAGATCAAATTTCATTTTAGTTACCTTCCATCTAGTCGATTTATATCAGAAAGTTGTTGAGTTTTAGGAAAATACTTCAAAACACAAATTTTATATGTAATTTCAAAAGCAAAAAATGAGTTAAAAACTAGATGGTAACCAGTTTTACTACCATATATTAATCTTTAACATGGGAGCAAACCATTTTAGAGAATATAATTGATATTTGCCTATTTGTATATTGTAGAATGTTAAAGGATTTACAGTCTTAATAATAATTTCAAATACCAGAGAATGAAAAACAGAAGGTTAAGCTTTATGAAATGGTTTTTTATTTTTTTATTGATTTTTTTAAAGATATTTATTTATTTTTCCCCCAAAGCCCCAGTAGATAGTTGTCTGTCATAGGTCCACATCCTTCTAGTTGCTGTACATGGGACGCGGCCTCAGCATGGCCGGAGAAGTGGTGCGTCAGTGTGATCCCGGGATCTGAACCCAGGCCGCCAGCAGCAGAGCGCGTGCACTTAACCGCTAAGCCATGGGGCAGGCCTGAAATGGTTTTTTAGACATAGCAGATTTCAGAGCATATTACTTGAAAATAAAACAATCAGTTAGTGAGGTTTAAGCAATGTGGTTTTACTTTAAACTTGCTCATTCCATGGGAGCATCAATAAAAGCCCTCCGGGAGTGGCTGACGCTCTTTCCCTTCACATGAGCCCCAGCTGTATTTTCTTTAAGCATCAGACTCTCGGGCAACACCATAGCTCTCAACTCCGTTTAGTTGAGAAAAGGCTTTATGTGTCATATGTTTTTTCTAGGGGTATGGAGCTCCCAGACTTATTAACTACAGGGAGAGAGTAAGAGTCAGAACACAGTCAATAAACTCCAGTGTGCTCAGGAGAGAGGACAGACGCCTGAACTCACATCTGAAGAAGAATTTAGAGGATGCTTTCTGACTCTGCTTCGTGCCTCTGACTAAGCAGTCCTGGACATCCCCGTTACAGCCACGGAATAACACAGGCAGCCTTGATGGAGCAGAAGTCCTCCTATGTCCATCATTTGTGCAGAGCAAACTGGCTTAAGACCTCTCGTTTCCTGCTGCAGTGGTAATTTACAGAGATACAGAACTGTCATCTAGTGAATAAGAAGAAAACAGCAAGGTGTTTGACACGAAAAGTGACATTCTGAGTTTTTTCAAAAAGAACAGTGAAGCACTAAAGTTGGTAAAGTTGACACAAAGTTGACACGATGTGGCACACGAAAGTTATAGTAAACACTAATAATGTGTAGGTGAACTAATCAGTTGCTCTCTATGCCTCTAAAACATGTCTTGACATCTGACTCATAAATAGTACAGTTTAAATATAATAGAATATCTTTGGAAATAACTTCTCATCTCATCTCATCCAATGTTGTTTGCAGGATCCGGTATTAAATAGCCAGATGGTGAGTACCCATGTTGAAGCACCATTTTTATCACAGTGGAGAGAATATGAGGCATAAGCCCAACAGACTTATGTTCAGATCTTCCCTCTTACCCTTGATCAATTTTGTAAACATGGTTTTCTTTATCAAATATGAATTATAACAGTTACTTTAAAGGATTACTGTAAGAATTGCATAAGGGAATACAGTAAAGGAACTGGCGCACAGTAGATTGATAGTTAATTCTCCTTCCCTGTCTCTCTTCTAAGAAACATACAGAAATAATCTAAGAAGAGAACCCGTGTATAAAGTAAACGTATGACAAAAAGTCAATGGCTCCTGAAGTAAGGGACATCATTGTTGAGTGCTTAACCTCAACTGCCTCCAAATACTGTTAACTCTCAATTAATTTTATGTGTTTTCTGTCTTCCAGACAAATCACTGGCTACGAGGAAAGGAGAAGGTGTGAAATTTAAATTGATTTCACCCTTGGATGGTCCAGCTGTAATATTAGGTGTTTTAAATCACCTGGTTTTTCAGGTCTCCTGCTTATTCCTGTATATTTTACCACGGTTCACAGCCCGAGAAAATTAGAAAATCATTATAATTTTACACACATGAATATATATCTTGACTATTACAGCTCGACTCTTAATATATAGAGCAATGTTGTACATGTTTTGTCCTTGTGGATAGTACAGAATACTTTTGTCCAGGTTTTCTTTGGCATTATCATTTATAACGAAGAACTCAGTAATATATGCCCTGGAGATAAGGGTTTAGAAAAATCTAACATACTATCCTAGTCATGCCTCAAAAAAAAAAGTAAAATAAATAAAAAGCTATAAAAATAATGAGAGGATATTTTGAAGGCACTATTTTTCTTAATTATTTCCAACTTTATTTCCCTTCACCTCTTTTTAATCTTTCTCCGTCTTATTTGTTATTGGCTAATCATCTCACAGTAATTAAACCACCCCCAGCTGAGTCCCCCATGCCTCTTCAAGTGCCCCAGCCTGATGTAGGTCTCAGCTCTGACAAAAAGAAGCTGGAAAACCTGTTTTGTGGCACTATTCTTAAGAATATCTTTACTCTTACAATAATAGCTATATTTTTGAAAGGCGCCAGTGGATTACAAAATGAAGTACTCGACCAATGTTGTATCCTCATTTTCCTTCCAGAGGGAGCACAATTTTCATGTGTAATACAGGGCTGTTGGTTTATTGTTTTTTCCTTTCAAGACATTTTATTACTTGTAAAACATAATAGGGTTAATGGTGATATATGAGTAACAATATAAACTTACAGACAGCAAAAAGATACTATTTTACAGTCATAATTTTGTATACTGTAACAAACAGTAATAGTTTCATAATGTACTATCTTGATTGATCAGGAATTATTCCTGGCTCATTTTTATGCTAATTCATTTATTAGATTACAAAATATATACTTTTATGATCTTTATTTTCAATCAATACAATTGAAGGGACATCAGTTGTTCTTGGTAAGTGAAAGGTCACAAAAAATTTTTGATAATTTATAAGTTTGAGAAGGATCTTTCTACTTTTTAAAAGAGAAGTCATTTAATATTTGGGAAAGTTCTCAAAAATCATCAAATTCTTTAATTTTACAGAAATGAATACTACATTCCAGAGAGCCTAAGTACGTTGTCACACACTAACCAGAAACAGACCTGGGCCTAGAACTCAGGTCTGAGTCACCTGACTTCTACTGGACCACACTCAAGGGCGCACACCCTCTTCTTACTGGTAATTTCTAATACTAAGGTATTTTCAAAAGCGCAGTTGGGAGAAAGTGTAAATAAATAAAACAGATGATTTTGTATAAAAAAGTAGCAATTGCTACCCACAATTTCTATTCCACATGAGTGTTTCCTTTCTTGAAGATTTCTTGTTTTTAATAGTAAGTCCACTTTGGTAACAAGAAAAAAAACATGAAATTTGGCTTCTTTAGTAACCCAAAAAAAAGCTTCTGTTGAAATTAAAAAGACACTAACTAATGTTTCATCTACTACAGCAACTTAAGAATATTATTGGATTTTGGAAAAGCTCTGAGAGATTTTTTTAAAACTCATATCCATGTGACTATTAGTCCAGCCAGGCACATCTCCACATGACATCTCCTAGAGTGTCCAGTTTTCTACTGGATCCAGCTGTTGTCAGGCCCAATGTTCTGGCTGGGTAGAGAATGATGCAGCTTCTGA
This sequence comes from Diceros bicornis minor, assembly GCF_020826845.1. Lineage (NCBI taxonomy): Eukaryota > Metazoa > Chordata > Mammalia > Perissodactyla > Rhinocerotidae > Diceros > Diceros bicornis. Next base: position 40,642,895 of record NC_080770.1, on the reverse strand, counting down.
AAAGCATGTCCTCAGTTCCACTTCAAGGCTGATTTTCTCTGCAAAGTGGAAGTGGAAGAAAACATCCCCTTCCACCTGACTGGATTCCCCTGCAGGCTTAGAGAAACAAGGTGGCCTAGTCAGATGGGCAGACAGGAAGGTAAATGAGAGTCTGTCACAATTTTATGATAAATAAGAGAGAAAAGGATTTGACATCCTAACAAGATTTTCTTACCTGTTGAACAGCATCTGAACATATTTTTCAGAGTTTCCAAAATAGCAGATTGAGATTCTAAGTTGGAAAGGAAGAAGATAGTCAATATATTAAAAAAATAAATTTTCTCATTTCCTCAATCGGAAAACAAAATTAAATAAAATATATCTTTAACCATAAGTACCAAAAACATCCAGTTTATCTTCCAGTTATAATTCTGTGTTATGAGAACATGAATACTTTTCAATATATTTAATATGTACAGTGACTAACACTCATGCCTTTAATTACTTTTGAATTAGACTAGCCCTATGCCCTTATTGACAGACATCAATCATAATTACTTTTCTCAATTCCTAGTTTCTATTTTGTGTCAGAGAGTACCTGCTGAGACATTCACTTTTTATATTATTCACTTAGAATAAGTCTGTAAAATGATGGACGACAACTCAGCCATCTTGAAGGATGGGGTCTCAAATGCTATATCTCACTATTGACAAATCACCTTCTGGTTTGAATGAGAGACAATGAGCACTGTCACAAGAGACACTCGGAAAAAAGGGATCTTGCTCCTTTTGTCTGTCCTTTGGGAGTCTGTGAGACAGCAAATTCTTCATATTGGAAAACCTAAGTGAGGACCAAGTCCAGGAATCTTTTTAAAGCTAGGGGACACTCTCTTCTACGTGAAGCTTGCATCGAAGTTTATAAACATAAGAAAAAAAACAAAGAGCCTTCAGGGCCAGCTGGGTGGGGCAAGCGGTTAAGTGCGCGCGCTCTGCTGCAGTGGCCCAGGGTTCACCGGTTCGGATCCTGGGCGCGCACCGACGCACCGCTTGTCAGGCCATGGTGTGGTGACATCCCATATAAAGTGGAGGAAGATGTGCATGGATGTTAACCCAGGGCCAGTCTTTCTCAGCAAAAAGAGGAGGAGTGATAGATGTTAGCTCAGGACCGATCTTCCTCACAAAAACAAACAAACAAAAACCAAGAGCCTTCAGGAATATCCAGCGCTCCATGGATCGGAGTCTGAAAACCACTCATCTTTTCCGTCCTCCGCATTTTACAGATGAAACATAACACAAACAGTTGGCGACAACCTGAAGACTAGAGTTCGTCTCCTGACTGTCACATCACTCCCACCCGACTGCTGTGCAGACCAGACGCCTGACAAGATACAGCAGTCACTCCTGGGGATAATTTAGACATTCCCATTTTAGCAGCATTTTAGTTTATGTACTTGACAAGACTATAGAAAAACAAAAGGTATTTACTACTTAAATTGTATAACGTATAGTTAAATGACATTGAAAGTTTTCATTTCACTTACAGCACAGTTTTGATGGGCCCAGGGGCCTTCTTTCATCTGCTCACCCTCCCTGGCATCTCAAACCTTCTCTGCCTTTCCCCTCTTGTTCACTGTGCTCCAGCCACACTGGCTTCTTGCTGCCCAACAACATCCGAGTCACAATTCCTCCACAGCATCTCTGCAGCCCTGGGATATCTGCATGTCCTCCTGCTCTGTCCCTTCCCTCTGGGCCTTGCTCCAGCCTCCCTGGCCTCTCTAATTAAAGTAGCAACCCACTCACTCTCTAGCTCTCCCCATTGCCTGTCACTTACCTTCTTCTTGACACAGATCATCACACGATAGACTATGTAATTCACTTGTCTGCCTACTTATCCATTATCTCACTTAACCAACAAAAACAAGTTCTGTGAAGACAGAGATTTTGTAGAAAATTTTTTCCTTAGTGTATCCCAAGCCTGGCATACAGTAGGTGTTTAAATATTTGTTGAGTAATTGTAAGAGGGAATGAAAGGAGTGATCAGAAGAATGATGACACCATGGAAGTAGGTGCCACCATGAAGAGTGGGTATCCTGGGAAGGGAAAGAGGGAGGAAAGATTTTATGTCAGGCAACACGGGTACCACTGTGCCTTTACTACTTCCTGCACATCAGCTTGTCGACGTAAATAATCCATAATCAATCTATAAATCAAAATTGGGGTGAGTTTATTATGAGCCAACTTTTGAGAACCATGACCTGTGGCCTTCCTTCCCTAAGGAAGGAAGAGCACCGAAGAATTGGGGTGTACAGAGCAGTTATATACCGTCAAAGAGCATTTATTGCAAGTGATTGCAATGTCCCTTTTACAATAGCCATGAGATCAGCCCTGCCAGATTGCCCTGCCAGAACAGCTATTGATGGACACAGCGGGGGAGCAGATCTGCTGTCTCGATGGTCACGGCTGGTGTCACGTCTGTTGTCTGGAGCTGGGTGGTCACAGAATGACTACAGCAATCAAATCCTAGCCTAGGGAGAAATGCTTATCCTTAAGGAAATGCCAATGAGGGGGAAGATACATTCTTATCTTAAGGGCATTTACTCTTCTCTTTGGGACGTGGCAAAGCAGATACACAGTGCAGGCGACAGACCCTTTTGGAAAAACAAATTCAGGCTGAATTAGCTTTACCCCAAATGGCTTCCTCATGTGTTCCAATATATCCTATTGCTTGCCATTTATTTATCAAGCTCAGTATGTCTTTCAAACAGAAATCATCGAGAATAGCATGAAGTAGTCACTTACCAACAGATGTCACTGTGGCAACAGAATAGGAACAAGTGACCTTCAAATATAACCATTCTCCCAAATACTGTATTTCAGTGACTTAATCAAAAAGGGATTCTTCTGACAAATCTCCACTATGAACTTAGCATTAGAGGTAGTCAATTTTGAATAAAGACCTTTAACATCAAAGCCAGCCAATAGTTCTTGTTAAAGCAAATCCAAACTCGGGAACACTTTTGTTTTCAGTCACCTCCAATCCTCTCAAACTCAAGATAAGGTCTTGGTTTTGTGCAGATGGAGAAAACCTTCTCTTCCTCTTTTTGTAGTCAGATAGTTCAGGGAAGAGCCCAAGGTGTCTCCTGGTGGAACACTAACAGATGTTCACATTAGATATGCATGCAATGTTTCCTAGCTTCTTTTCTATAGGCTGAGGTCTGATGAGTTGCCCCAAGGAGCAAACATCTGGGCTCCAGCAGTAAATAAGACTCTGTGCAGTTTACCACAACAATGAACTACAAATATGTATCAGGAAATATTTTGAACACCTAGACCTAAGCTCTCAGTTTCCCTCTGTCTAATTCCATGGCTACCTGAACTGAATTCACTCTTCATCCCCATCCCATTTGTGATAGTTTTTATTTCCTTGAATCAGCATGTTATAACATCTAAGAGAAATTTATCAAAATACTCTCTTCAAAATAGCTAGCTGAGGGCCGGCACTGTGGCTTAGCGGTTAAGTGCACACGCTCCGCTGCTGTCGGCCCGGGTTCGGATCCCGGGCACGCACCGACGCACTGCTTCACTGGTCATGCTGGGGCAGCGTCCGAAGTGCAGCAACTGGAAGGATGTGCAGCTGTGACATACAACTATCTACTGGGGCTTTGGGGGAAAAAAATAAAAAATAGATAAAATCTTTAAAAAACATAGCTAGCTGAAGTATAGGAGTTGTAGAGGGTCAAGATTTTAAGATGACAATGATGTACAAAGTAACTGTACTACAAAATAAAAAGAAAATGAATGAGAACAATAAGAGACAGAAAAAATGATAAGGAGAAGGAATATAATAGAGAGTAAAACTAAGAAAAAGAGAAAAAAGAAGAAAGAAGGTGTAGGAAAGAGAGAGAGTCAGGAGAAGCATGAGAAATGGCAGAAAGGGGCACGAGCAGAGGGAGGACACCAGGCTCAGAGCGAATGACAAGTCAACTGGCTTCTGAGCAGGGCTCAGGTCTAGAGTCACTGGGCTGCATCTGAGAACTCCACTCAGTTCTAACATCCTGAGAAAGACCATGCCTCATCTAAACTCGGACGGCACTGGTTACCAACGCTCTCCTCTCCAAGGACCTGCTGGAGCTTTGAGAACTGCCTCTCTCAGCTCTGGGACTGACAGAGTCCCCATTAAATATTCATCAACTGGATGGTTGTTTTGAAAGAGTAACCCAGAGAGAGCTCTATCAAGTGTACATTTAAACCTGCCAACTCCTTCACTCATCCTTCCAAAGAATTAACAAACTAAACTGTTTAAAAAAGATAAAAACTACTGTTAAGCAAAGTAGCAGAAAACTTTCCTGGTAAACTTTAAATGTTCCATCTTTTTTGAAGTTACCTCACAACATTCTGAGCATAGTCTAAAATTCTGGGCTCCCTACAGTTCCAAATATGTTTCAGAAATGATCTGTTTTTCATCACAAAGTAAGCCTATACCTTATGAAGCAAAATAAACTTGGATGAGTTTTATCTTGTAGAGAGAGGACAGCAAGAAAAAGAGTAGGATGTGCCTCTCTGCTATGAAGGATAATAAATAAAATCACACCAAAATATACAAAATATGCCTCTAAAACTGAATGAAGCAGACTCTAAAGCGTTTTACATTTTAAGTAAAAATGCACTTATATAAAATTATACATCAGTTTGACTAAAATATAATCAATTTTATAGAAGAAGAATTCATTAAGTTTCATTTAAATAGCATGACATGATTAGCTGCATAATAAATGGTAGATATTTTAATTTGGGTATGCCATGTCCTCCCACCAATGAAGGTGGGCTTAAACCTGTAATTTTCCTAAAAGACACCAACCGTATGTTCTGCTTATTTGATTATTTAATAGTATGGATCTGCTCCTCATTGCCAATGAAGGATGTCTACACACACGCTTTAGCTTGCATATGTAAGGGGAAATGCAGGATGAGTTTATAAAAAGAAAAATTGAAAATGAGCATTGTCTTTAGGAGACGTGGTCAATCTGTTCAAGAACATTTTCTCCCTTGGTCAAGTGAGAAGCTGAAAGAGAGAATACTATCAGCCTCTTCCTTGGCCCCTAATAGAATTCTGCATTACCTCAATTAAACGTGTGCTAAAGTGTTTGTAATAAACTTGGAAATGAGTTGATGATACTGTATTTGCATTACATGACACAGACTCTCTTTCATTAGGCACGATTCAAAACACTTTTTTGGACATTAGAGTCCATACAAGTTTTGCTTCTCTGACAGACTGTAGCTTTAATCTCATGGACATGAAATGATAGAGAATTGTTCCCCTTTCCCTTTCTACTTTAAACCTGAGTGATAAATGTCCAACTACCTTTAAAAACTGCAGGTCCTTCTGAAACACATTTTAGTGTGCTGGTTTACTTTAGCTTCATTTCTTTGTTCTATCCTAAACTCCTTTCAGTTTGATCTATGTTCCTTTGTATTCCTTTTGTATACCTAGATATTTAAAATCTGCTCTAACCTATATTGGAGAAATGTTGGGTTACATATCTTTCAGCCAGCATGTTAACTCAAGTTTTAGGGTTTCTACGCAAAAAGTTTCTGCCATGTTTCTACCAGCTCTCCTTCCATATATTTTCCTCCAGGATTTCCTGTGACAAAATTGCCTTTCTAAAAACCAGTCCTCTGTTCAACCTCTTGGCCTGTCACATTTTCATAGAAAAATAAAGGACTGGATTTTACAAAGATGCAACAAGAATGATCAAGTGCTGCTTCATACCTAGATATCCTGCTACAGTTCTCCATGAATTTTAAAAATAAAGTTAATTATCTCTTTCATTTTGTCTCAAACTATTGAGTAACCTTGGCACTGAACCCCTAAATTGGTCCACAGCCTGCTTCAGCAGACACAAAACTCTCTCTCAAATGCTTGAATTCATGTGCTGAGTAGGTATTGTATTTATTTAGATTTTATTCAACAAGAGATCGTCATTGATTCACTCAAATACTTAAGTATATATTATGTGCCCAAAGGTCTTGAAATTTTGGGAGTCTGCAAGGAAGACAGATATGTATAAACAGATAAATTACTCTATAGAAATAATTTGATTGAAAGAGATATGAATAAAATGCCATGGGACTCCAGGAAAAAGAACCACCATAGGTTGACCTACAACTAAGATATATAGCAATGTACTGGGGCTTTGAGGAAAAAAGAAAAACACTATGGGGGGTGGATAGGGTTTATACCATATAAGTAAAGGAAAATGAAGAGAGAGAAGATAAAGAGAAAACAAGATAAATGGAAAGGTTTTTTCCTTATTAATGTTTCTGTCAACAACTTTTGGAGTACACTGCTTGCTGATGTCCTTTCTAGCCAGTCTTATCCTTCAGCCGGCTTCTAAAGACTTCAAAAATTCACTTGTAACAAGCTGGGGTTCTCCGCGCAGACAATGCCAAGTATGTAGGGAGCCAGGAGGTGAGCAAAAGATTCACAGGACTCTGCAGCCATTCTGCAGCTCAATGGTGGGGAAGGACACCGTGGCATCACCTTGGCCTTTCTTTCCAAGTTCACATAAAGGAGGGTCGGTTCCTTCCTCAATATATGAAGGTGGAGATAAACCTCTTTCACAGAATGGATTATGGAAAAATTAATGTGAGAGCCATGAAAAAGGCAGAGGAGATAGCACCATGAATCTGAAGTAACCGGACATGTGAATTAGTAATCAATATAAAGAAGAGCTGAAGACAAGAAAAAGGGCTAAAAACAAGTTCATAATTTTCTAAGATGGAAATGCAAGTCTTTCTTCTTCAAAAGAAAAATGTCATTGAACACTTTCCATTAAAATAAAATTGAAAGGGGCCCCATGTTGCAAATAATGGTTTTAACCATGATGTCCTTACACAATAATGTGTAGCAATCAGCTGTTAAGTGCACGGCAAATTGTTCATTCCTTAACAATCATGTTATCAAAGCTTGCAATTGATATATATATTTTAGTAAATTGTAGACTGTGTGCAAATTTGTCACCATATTATTGACAATGTGACTCTTACAACTGAAATCATGACTAGGAGAGAGAAGGTGGTGTGACCCTAGATTGCTAGAATCACAGCAAGAAAAGTTAAGAAAGTGCCATCAGGTCATTTGGACAAAAGAATGCTATATGCCTGTTGGGTTTATAACAGATTAATAGGAGAAAAACAAGTCACTACAGTAAATTATTGTCTACTTACCTCAGTCACCCTCTCCAAGAACACATATTTTAAAATGAGACAAGTTGTTAAATTTAAAATTACCGGTTCTGGCATTTTAGAAACTATATCAAATAATGAAGTAAAAATTAGCTTACAAACATCCTGGTATCAATTCCAGCTACCATCTTTTACCAAACTAAAACTCTAATTATCACTAATTCACTTGCAATCTAGTCCTCCTCCAATATACAAAATCAACAACTTCAAATGTTTCATAACTTTTTTTAACTTTCCCTAAAATTTGAGAAGATAATATAAATATATCTCTTGGAAAAGTTGAGAAAGATAGAGACACAAGGAAAAGTAAAGATGAAAATATTACCTTAATAAATGATGTAAAACACAAGATATGAACAACTGTTAAAAGAATTCTCTGTGAAATTGATAATTATACTATCTATACACCTGCTTATTACCTATCAGTAATTTGATACATAAACAAATAGAATAGTGTATTTAATGGGATCAATTCTTTCAGTTGTGTGCTTTTCCTTTTAAAACTACAACTGCTTTTATGTGCTGGCTTTATTTTCAGGTGGTGTCACATTAGAACACCCTCATCTCTGAAGATTTTTGCAATAAGGAACTCTACCTTGGCCCTTGATCATCTGTACTCTGTGTTATGATAAAATCAGAGCCCTACATGGAACAATGTTTCCTAAATCCTATCTCCCGTGTGTTGTTCATGTCAGGGAGTATATTCCACCAAGTAAACACTAAACAGTATTTCAAAAGCATGGGATATTAAAAGGAGTACATGCAGGGTTGGGTGTGGGACCCCATTCAGTGCCTCAGTGCCAAGAAGAAAGAGTTCCAGAGACTGGGATAAAAATAAGAGGTTATGAGCGGGAGGATCCCTCTGCAGGCCATTAAGCAGGAGCCTGGAATAAAACTGTTGACACCATGGACCATGGTTGGTTTGACAGGGAACTCACGAGGAAGTGAAGGACATGAAATAATGATAATTATAATAACAGCAGCAAACACTTCTACTGAGCCAGGCACTACACTCTGAATGTTAATTCTGTGCTTGAAGATACATTAACACACATAATCCTCAAAATATCCCGACGTAGTAGATGTTGGTCTTTTCACAATTATATAGATGAAGAGACTGGGTGCAGTGGCTAGAAAACTCATCCAGGTTACACAGCTCATAAATGGCAGAGCCCAAGCTCAATGCTGTTATGTTATGCTCTTTTACTACAACTCCAAGTTAAGTCTCTAATGACTATTTCCACTTGGCAAGTGCCAAGACCTTAGTAGTCTCTCCATGGAGGTAGGAATGGGCATGGCGGGGACACAGCTGAGGGAGGCTAAAAGACCCGAGGTGTGGCACAGCACTTGTCAAGTGGTTCCCTTCGCAGAAGGGGGCAAGAACACACCCCAAAAAATTGGCAGCAGGCACCAAGGCTCTTTCCACCGGACATGATCCCACAAGGAAAGGGGCCCGGCGCAGATGGATGAGCCAATAGGCAAGCCTCCTTTGGAAAGAGCACGCGATCTGCGCCAGCCTTCATGTCGCCCTGGGTGTGGCACATGCACCCTTAGTCAGAGGGCCTCATGCCACACTCTGGCGAGGATTTCTCCCTAGAGCCATGGCCAAGGACTAGGAAGGCCAGACCTTCCCGACTCCAGAGAGGAGGCTGGGAGCTGTTGTGGGAAGGGATTGCCCAGTAGGGCCAGTAGGGCCAGTAGGGCCCTGGCTCCCTAGCCCTGCAGTGCCATACGCCTGTCTCGGCACTTCTGACTTCAAGAGCCTTTCCTACACCTGGCCTGGCTGCAGTCGCAAAGTGGAGGTGTGGGGTGAAGCAATAGCTTTGTCTTTCCAGGAAGAAATGAGCCAGGGGACGAAGCAGCTGGCCAGGCAGAGCCTTGAGCTTGAAGCCCGGTACGCCTCTGGCCATCAGAGCCAGAGCAATGCTTTCAAGGCAGGGAAGCGGCCTTTAAGCTGAGTGGGAGTGGGGGAGGGGAGGGAGACAGCAGCTGAAGCCAAGTCCAGAAGGGCGGCGATGAAACCGCTGCAGCTGGGTGGCGCCAGCCGGTCAGAGCCTGGCGGGTGGGCGGGGCCTTCACTGCGGACCCCCGAGGCCAGCCCTAGGCCCCGCCGATCGCGCACACGCCCTTGGCCTGTACGGGGGTGTGGAGGGTTGAACCCAAGCCCGCAGGGCTCCTGGAGCGGTCAGAGAAAGAAGGGCCCATGGGAGAGGTAGGCGAGGTGGGCAGGGCGCAGCACCTTACTCTCCTCAGGTCCCCGAGGCGGGGAGAGAGAGAGAGAGGGAGAGAGAGAGAGACCCCTGACCTCTGAGTCGCTGCCTCCACCGCTGGCTGGTGCCAACTCACACGCCATCCCACTTCCACCCACCACCCCCATGCCTGCCCTGGGGCCAGCCACACCACAGACAGGCCTGTTCCTGGTCACCTCCGTGCTGGCCCTTCTGGACCTGACCCCAGTGCAGGGGAAAGGGTTCAGACAAGCCTTTCCATGTCCCTCTGCATGACAATGGCCTTCTCCCCCTCTCCCATCCCCCAGGCCCACCCAAGACATACACCTTTGTCATTAGCTCAGGAGAGGATGCAAGATGAGAATCTCTGCCCTGTGTGGAGAAACTCAGTTTCCCAGGTTTCTCCCATGGACACATGTTCTTCAGCTGGGTCTGATTTTCTCCAGCCAACCTGTCTTGTTAAGGATTTGGCCAGCCCTAAGATCCTGCAGGGAACGGTCAGAGGGGGATTCTCTCTCCCCCTTTCCTCCCCCTCTCTCTCCTCCTCCAGGTTTGGGGGAGGTGATTCCCCTCTCCCCCTCCCTTGCTGAGATATTTTCTCTCAGAACAGACAGTTTTCTTTTCTTCTTCCTTTCTCTCTCCTCTCTCTCCAGGGCTCCTTGCTACTCCTTCATTTATTTATTTATTTATTTTTAATTTTTGTTTATTGCAGTAACATTGGTTTATAACACTGTATAAATTTTAGGTTTATATCATTATGCTTCTATTTCTGCATAGATTACATCGTGTTCACCACTCAAATACCAACTACAAACCATCACCACTCCTTTCTAATCATTGGTTTGATTTCCTGTTTGACCAAACAGTTATGCATGAGAGTGTTTATTGGCTTATAAATTGTCTGATTTGTTTAAGATATGTTGGCAGTTAATGAGCATTTTTGCGTGCAAGTTGGTTAAGGAACTGGATTTCAATTCTGCCCGTTCCTCTGATGAGCTACTGAGTCAGAATATCTATGGTTGGCCATGTATCTCTCTTCTGGCGGCTTCAGGAATTGATTGCTATGTCGAAATTGCTTGCTGGACAAGGATAGACCTAATTTTATAATAATATGCTTTCTTTGTTTTGAAGTAGGATGTTTGATATTTATATGCAGGCACGTGTGTGTGTATGCTCCAAACATATTTAATGATAAATCAAGATTAACAATATATATGATTGCTATATTGACTTTTTTTGGACAAATACTGAGAAGTTAATTGAATACCCTTACTTTGGTTGTAGTTAGGTTCACTTTACTTCCTATTATTAAATCCTTTTTAAAATATATGATACTATAATTGAACATATACATTTTGACTGCTAACCACCTTTTAGCCCCTAAATATTTTGCCTTCAGATATATGTACCATTATACACATTCATATATAAAAGTTTCATATTAGTTGTGGCTTTACTTTTGTGAGCACGTGTATGGAATATCACTGACAATCCCCTTTCTTTCAGCATCTATGTTCAATGTTAGTTTCCTATGTCTTTGTGGAATGTAGAGTAACATTCAATATTGAAAAAGTGATTTAAGTAACTTCAGTATAGTATAACTGCTATATGTAGCATTATCTCTGTGGTTTTATTTTTAAATTTTGTACTTTGCTTTTTTTCTTTTTTCCTTGTTTTGCACCATTTAAAGTAATTTTCCTTATTAAACTTTTCTTCACCATGTTGGATATATACATCTTTTTCACATTCTATTTTAGAATTATTTTTTCTGCTGAGGAAAACTGGCCCTGGGCTAACATCCATGACCATCTTCCTCTACTTTATATGCGACACCACCACAGCATGGCTTGATGAGTGGTGCAGAGGTCCGCACCCGGGATCCGAACCCACGCACCCTAGACCACCAAAGCAGAGCGTGCAAACTTAACCACTATGCCACCAGGCTGGCCCCTATTTTACAATATTTTTAATTTGAGAAATAAGAAGAACCCAGAATCTGAAGTCTTGCCTCACTGCCTCCTCAATGTTAGGTGAAAAATTAATTAGTATTCTACTTCTTTTCTTTTTCTCCAAATCCAGTGTCTCTAGGTATAGATTAAGCTCTTGGTTCAGGATGGTTTTAAATTTTATGCACATTCTTTAAAGTAGTTTGTGTTTTGCATTTTTTAAAAATCACATTAACACAAAGTACTGAGACAATTGTTTTAATTTTTCAGTGTTCACTTCTTTGGTACGGTGCTTTTTTTTGAAACCAGTCAACCTCAAACTTGATTATGGATCTGAATTATCTGGAAGGCTTGTTAAAACACAGGTTTGCTGTACCCCACCCCAAACATTCTGATTCAGTAGGTCTCGGGTGGAGACTAGCATCTCCACATTGTGATTCAAAGCTCCTCTGCCTAACATTCCTTATTTTTTTTCATTTCAGAGGGAGTAAAATCCGTATCTGAGTGTGCGGGCTGTTCCTACCCAAGCCTTTGATTCTTCACAGGTGTTATGCCACAATAATCTTCTTGTACTCCTAACTCCACCTCAGCATTTTGAGGCCCCAACTGACACAAAAACGTTCTTCATTTTTCCTCTGAAAGGTGTGCTTTATTTTCAGAAATGTGGCACAATCAGCAATAAGTTTAATGTGGATGTTGTTCTCTGTTCTTTAGACATTGTAATATATTTATACAACACCTGCACCATTCTTCCTTGTTCTCAGTATTTAATGCTCTAACATTGGAAACACATGGGGCTTCTGGACATTCTGGACACTCTCCCTTCTTCAAGTTTAATTGATCACATCACACCTGAACTAAGTTGAACTAAAGTTGGCCATATCATGGCTTGTCACATGACGATCAGGTATATGTGTAGTATGTGTGCACCTCACAGAAACAGAATGTTCCTGGAGTGTGCATCTCAATGATTCTTCTCCTAAAACTTGATTAAATATGTTCTAAATAGAGGTTCTTAGTGTCACTTAAATGTACCTAATCCATACATATATTACTGGAAAATTATCTATATCTTAAACTTATTTTGTTGAATAGCGTGTAAATTATTTCTATACTCCCAAGCTCACACATTTGATTTTAAAATTTATTTTCTTTTCAAGTTAAAGAAAGAATTTTTATTAAAAGAAAGAAATGCAAAGAAGTATCCAAAAGAATGAAATACTAGGAGTATGGAGGACTAGATACCTCAAAGGAGTTTCCCTCCACATAACGCTATCTTCCATAAAATATAATGTTATTGCATTCTTGAGGTCACAAGATGTAAGCCAAGTCTCAAAGGACAGAAGAAGGAAATTGTAAGCACTAGACAAATTTGGATTCACCCAGTGGTCAAAGGCCAGTATGATCCTCTAATGAAAGGATTTGTCTTTGAGTCACCAGTGATTTGAGGGAATGAATCTGGGACTCACAGATTAGTTGTGAGTCACACAAAAAAGGCACTTAGCTTGGTGTCATCCCACATGACTGTGAGCAGAAACCAGTGACATTCTTCTCTGGAGGAAAGAATCTAAACTAAAGCCTTACATTCTGTACACATTAAAATCAGACAAATATGAGCTCATAATCAAAGTTCTCCAAACAAATAAGGAATACATGCCATTGTCGATAAGAGTCATAAGACATAAGAAAATTAAAAATAAAACAATAGATTTAAACACCAAAACCTTCACTATTAGACTTACCAACTTCAAGATATAAAATAACTGTGTATAAAAAATGGAACGACAAAAAATGGAATAACAAAATCAAGCAGGAGACTCTAGAAATGATATGACATATTTGGCAAAGGGCCTTATAGAACTTTAAGAGATGAAAAATACATAACTGTTGAGTTTTAAAACTTCATAGATGGGTTCTACAACAGAAGAGAGAATATAAAACCAAATTTGAATTCTGAAGGAAATAGAATGCAGCATAGAAAGACAAGGAACTAAAAAACATGAAAGATAATTTAGATATGGAGATGATGAGAGAGAGTAAAGAAAAAGGAGAAATAAAGTACTGTACAACAAAAACAAGTGAGTCATGAGGGTAAAACTGAAAGTTAAAGGGTCTATAAATTTCTCAGGAGATGAGAAACTATATCCACTTCAGGCAATGTGGGCTGGTGGTAAAATAGAAGTAGAGACTATAACTCTCACCCAAATAGAGGAGATACAATAGAATATGGAAAACAAGTATAAATCAATAAATTTTAAAGGGAAATAACATAATAAAACTTGTGGAAAAAATAGGAGGAAAACATATAGATAGTGGGAGCAAAAGAAGGATATAAATAAAACAAATGTAAATGCAATAAATTCTCCAGTTAAATACAGATTGTTAAATTTGATGCGACAATGATAAATTTAGCTATATCTTGTTTACAAGACTTGTGAAAACTAAAAAACATGGAAAACTAGAAATTCAAAACAGAATAGAAGATATAAAGATATGCTAGGACAAAATCAATCAAAAATCAACCCAGGGTAGCTATAATAATATGAGATAAAACAGATGCGGAACAAAGCATCATTAGGAATTAAGTGGTTAATCCCCAATGGTATATAAGTTCAACTTATCATGAAGATATAGTTGTTATACTACACACGATGTCCTGTGAAGATAATATAGCCTCAACTAGGAAAGGAAGGAGGAGAAGGAAGTGGAGGAGAAGGAGAAGAAGGAGAAGACAAGAAGAAAAAGTCGGAGGAGGAGGAGGAGGAAGTACAAGAGAAGGAGGCAGGGGAAGAGGAGAGGTAGACATAATATATCATCATAGTGACGAATTTCAACTTTCCTCTGAGACAAAGAATAACATATCTAATAATAGAGTATTTGAAAAACAAATTAGCAAGTTTGATTTAATGGATACACATCGAACCCTATACCCAACAAGTGAAGAACACCTATTCTTCACAGGGACATGGGGAACATTAATAAGCAGTGAGCATGAACTAGGGTACTAATCAATCCTCAAATAATAGAACACTTGAAATAAGTATAAGAGACTGCTCTATTTTATTCTTGATGCTATTACAAATCCCAGGCAATAGAAATGCAGAGAATTTTCTTTGGCTTAGGTGTTATTTGTGTGCAGAATGTCTGTAGGAAAGATGAAGACAATATGGGCTATCAGTAATAGGTACCGTTAAAGATGTTAATGATTAATTTTAATTTTATATTTTTAAAATAAGAAATGGATGAGAAGCTTTTTAAACTTTACAATGCTCTCTCTCTTAGATTCCTAAGTGTTTCTAGTCCCTTCAGTCCTTCTTGATTCTTTCAATTGTTCCTGCCTGTTGATGATTCCTCCTTCATTGGATCTCTGAAGTTCACCTTAGTTTCCTGGTTTTGATGGTGGCAGACGCACAGGTTTGAGGGGACAGAGGTTTAGGCAATTTGATTGACAGCCTTCTGTTGCACCATTCTCAACGTGCACATGTCACGCGTCTATGCTTGTCACGTATCTTCCAGTTGCAATTATTCTTCCTCCCCAGGGCTTTCTCCAATCTCATGCTAATATTGTTGCTCTTCTAGGAAGGATTTAATGGTGTGCTCATATAAACAAGCATTTTGGATCCTGAACCAAAGAGCCATTTACAAGTCTACTCTGAATGTGATCTGTTTTTCCATTCATTGTACTTTCTTCTGTGTATTTAACCAGTTTCTTTCATGAGTGTGGAATTCAGTAAGGACGTTCCACAGCTGGAGTCATGTTATTTTCTTTAGTTATAAATTCTAAGGCTTCAAGAGTGTCATCTGTTGCCACAGACATTCGAGTCAATAGCAAATTCATTTTAATAAAGTCATTGTATTGCATTTGAAGGAAATCATTTTGAGTATTTTCCCTAAGGATCCTTATCCCTCTATGCAGGTTTCAGTACAAGAACTACTAGTATGTTCTGTCCTTGGTTTTTGCCATTGAGGAAATCAACAAGGACCCTCATATATTGCCCAACATGTCTCTGGGATTTGCTCTCTATAATGCCCTACCCAGTGAAAGGAGGACATTGGAGAGTTCTCTGATTTGGCTCTCAGGGTTGGGCAAGGACATCCCTAATTACGACTGCAGGAGAGAGAGTAAGTCTCTAGCGGTCCTTACAGGAACCACCTGGGCAATTTCTGCCCAGATTGGAACACTGCTAGAACTGTACAAATTTCCACAGGTAAGACTGCATGGGATGGGGAGAGATGAAACCACGTCTCCTTTGGTGCCATTCTCAGGGGCCTAAAAAGGAAGAAAGGAGGAGACTGGGTTTGTGCATCTCTCAAAGGATATGATCTCAAAGGATCCGTGTACAGGACCTCGATGGAGAATGACATTTCCTTTCTTTGGAGTAGAGGGAAGTTTGAGGGGGAAGGAGACAAAGCAGTTTCCTGAAACTCTGGCTGATCTTATTTTATAGAAAGCTTTCAGGGAGTGCAAAATGATTAGAAAATGAAATGAGCAATTGTCCTCTTCTACCACTCCAGGTGTTGCTGAACAGCCTTCAGGACTGAGAGTGTGATTTTTGCCAATCCCCTTCCTAATATTACTTCCAGTTGTCTTTTCCTTTTAGCTTACATATGGTCCTTTTGATCTTACCCTGAATGATGATAAGCAGTTTCCATCTCTCTATTAGATGGCCCCCAGGGACACATCTCTAGCCATTGGCATGGACTCTTTGCTGCTTCATTTGAGTTTGAGCTGAGTGGGGCTGGTCATCTCAGAAGACAAGAAAGGTGTTGTGTTTCTCTCAGACTTGAGAGGAGAGATGGACAGGAATGGAATCTGTGCAGCCTGTTTGGAAAAGATTCCTGTGACTGAAAGGTCATATTACTCAAGGACATGGCCATATGATTTGCAAGTAGAGGAAACAGAAGGGAATGTGGTTATCATTTCTGGTGATGCCAACTCTCTCATAAGCTTGAGCTTTTCTACTTGGGAGTATTTAGTGATATGGAAAGTCTGGGTCACGACATCACAGTGGGATTTTATCCACAGTGAGAGAGATTTCATCCTTGACTCATTCCATGGGACTCTCATTTTTTCACACCACCATAGTGAGGTCCCTGGCTTTGAAAATTTTATCCAGATAGTTAACCCTTCCAAATATCCAGAAGACATTTACTTCACTATGTTGTGGTTTCCCTTTATTCCTTGCACGATTTCTGAGTCTTACTGTAAAACACTGGAGAATTGTCCACCTAATGCCTCCTTAGGATGGCTGCCTTGGCAGATGTTTGACACAAGCACGACTGAATGGAGTTACAGTATGTAAAATGTTGTGTATGCTGTGGCCTGGAACCTTCACAAGCTGCTTCTTCAACATGCAGAAATGCAGCCAATGCGAAGTGGGAAGGTCTGGTGTTTTGTCCCTGGCAGGTAAAGTCTCTTCGACTTAACAGAATGTATACTCGCAAAAGTGACTTTCTTATGGTTCCACAGGTGCTCAAACCAAGCAGTTAGGACTCTTTCTCCAAGAAAAGCACAAGAGTTTCTATACTTGTTTCACTCTCTAGGAGGTATATCTAGTCCTGAGTAGTAAGTCATCTACAAGAAGGTTCTAGTGGCAACGAGGAAGTGAGCTATGAGTCAATATCAATGCTTTGTGTTACAAAGGATCCCAACATCCTGCCTGCCTAACGTTTCAATAGGGAATATCCTGTCTTCTCCCATGAAGCTCCTCAATGACAAGAAGAGAACTTGTCCTTTATGTGCCTATCTGGTGCTGAACATCATAGTGAATACTTTACATAAATGATCTCATTTAATTCTGTAACAACTTTGGGTATTGCTAACATCATTTTGCAGATTGATGGTCTGGGAAAATTCAGAGAGTGCATGAGGGTGGCTAGATTGTACCTTGTACTCGAGATTTGTCTGAATCCTATCACCACTGATCATCTTGATATTCTTGTCTTTAGTCATTTTCTCTCGAAACTAACTGATATTTTAGAAACATTATGATATTTTAGTTCTCCATATGATTTCCTTTGCTTTACTTCATTGGATACTTGTAATAAAGGTACACTATGAAGCAAAGATTACAGACAATGAAAGGCTGTCCCCAATTCAGGGTTTTTCTCTTTAACACCCGGGCCCACTTCACCACAGGATGATGTGTCTCTTTTAGCTGCACCCTTTTCTGAGGAACATAGAATTTAACAATCCTGCTGGTGACTCAGTGAATTTGGCTGATGAAGGAAAATCAGATTCAGAGTAAACCATTCTCAACTTTTGGAATTTTCCCGAAGGTCTTGGACTTAAGGTGAAAGTAGGAGAATATTCCCAACATGCTCCACGTGGTCAAGAATTGTCTTTATCTGAGGAGGTGATTGAGTGGGACACGGGAATTACTGAGGT
Organism: Diceros bicornis minor; assembly: GCF_020826845.1. Lineage (NCBI taxonomy): Eukaryota > Metazoa > Chordata > Mammalia > Perissodactyla > Rhinocerotidae > Diceros > Diceros bicornis. The sequence goes on along the minus strand of NC_080770.1, from coordinate 40,625,106 downwards.
GGGTTGAACCCAATCACAATTACTTACACTACACATGAATAACCAAAATCTTGTTGGGTTTTGTGCCCCCTCAGAGCTTCATAAAGGGCCACATATGGGAATTTAACAATTCACTTCCAACTGAAGTAATTTTTTCATTTACCAACAATCCAAGATGGAAGCAAGACCTTCATAAGCAAAAGATTGCAAGTTGCTGAAGGTTCAGAAGGTGGTTAGTAATTTTCAGGAATAATTTTTTAAAAAAAATTAAGTTATGTACATGATTTTTAGAGATAATGTTATTGCACACTTAGTACACTACAGTATAGTGTAAACATAACTTCTTTATACACTAGGAAATCAAAAAATTGGTGTGACTCACTTTATTGCAATATTTGATTTATTGCAGTGCTCTGGAAACAAACCCACAGTATTTCTGAGGTGTACCAGTGTTTTATATCATACAATAAGCATGGCGTCCAACCAATGAATTGGATTTAGATATTTCAAGATTAAGTTTGTTAAGGCCCAATACTCTAAACACTCTAGCTACTTGAAAATTAGGTAAAAGTCACAACTGTTACCAAGTGTTATCTGATTTTCTCCAGACTCCACATTCTGTATGCAGTGAGAGTTGCAGTCCGGGATTCAGGAAGAGCCCTCAAGAGAGCAAGGCTGCCTGTTGTTTTGCTTGCATTCCCAGCCCAGAGAATGTGATTTCCAATCAAATAGGTGAGTATGTGCCTTGCAGCGACATTCTCCACTTCTATTTTTTTTTGAAGGGAAATATTTGTCCTGAGCTATCTAATATCTGTTGCCAATCTTGCTCTTTTATTATTGTCCCCAAAACCGTAGTACATAGTTTTATATCCTAGTTGTAAATCACTCTGGTTCTTCTATGTGAGCCACCACCACAGCATGGCAATTCACAGAGAGATGGTGTGGATCCATGACCAGGAAACCAACATGGGCCACCGAAGTGGTGAGCACTGAACTTTCACCACTAGGCTATCAGGGCTGGCTCTCCACCTCTCTTTTGTATGCACCGTTCTCCCAAAGAAATGGAAAAACTCTGATGAGGACTGCAGGGTCAAAATGTTGCCTTCCTCCATTTAGTAATTTAACTTTTATAGCCAATAATATTTCCTCCCAAAATGATACCCTCTCTCTCTACCTTGAACTAGCTTACTTGTCTCATTTTAGCATCATTGCAGGCATTATGATCTCAAGGAAACCCTTTATGACCACTCCACAGTAACTAACTTAAATCTCTCTCATGGAATCTAACACATGGTATTGTAAGTCCTTACTTTTCATCATCTTTAAAGCTACATTTAGATCACATTGAAGAAATCCTTATTTTTCCAGTGTCTGGTGCTGTTCTTGGCACAGAACAGGAGCTCAGAAGGTTGTGTTTGATTTAAGAAGTAAGTATTTCTATGGTGTACAATGAGCTTATGGAACTGCTTGGTTTCTGATCTCCTCGAGTTCACAGGTGAGTAGGGGAGACAATATGCAGTGATGCAAATTCCAGGTGGTGACATAGGGCTGCAATATAGGTATGCAGAGACCCATGGGATGAAATAAGTGATAGCATATATGTGGGGAGGGAAGTGTCATGGACTTTTTCATAGAGGCAGTAGCATTAGTATTATATCAGACTAATGTAAGCAGATTAAATTCTTGGTGGAATTCTTAGAAATGGCAGAAACTGGCAAATTAGCCCTGCATTTAATATTCTAGGGAGCTGAGAAAAGGTTCAACATGACTAGAACACAGACAATGTGGGTTTGGGAGTTGGGTCATGAAATAGAAGAGGGACAGAAAACCAACACTGAAGATTTTTCATACAATAATTAACATCTTGGAATTACTCAGATTTATGATATTAAACGGTGCAATGTTGAAATAACCTCAATGGTGGCATTATCTAATTTTATTTTTGTGATTGATATGAAGCTTAATTTCACAACATCTTTTGTATAATTTCAATTTATTTGAAATGTACTGAGATTGATGACATAGTCTGGCATATCGTCAATTTGGATAAAGCTTCCACGTGCACATTTGGCATGTGGTGAGTTTGGGTATATGTTCCATATGCACATCTAAAGAACACTACGTCCACTAGCTTCAATTCCTACATGCTTGGATATTAATAAATACACTTGTAAACAACCGATGATTAATGAGTAAACTATGATGGAAATTAGAATGTATTTCCAATTAAAAATATTATTCATCAAATCTTATGGGGTGGAGTTAAATCTATCCTTAAAGAGAAATGTATAATCCTAGATTATATATATTTATATATTATTGTGTATATTTAAATAAAGAAAGGTTGAATTTCTAAGTTCTAAGCATTCATCACAAACTAGAAAAAGAGCAGAAATGTAAACACAAGGAAAAGAGAAAACACAAAGTGATAAATATTAGAGGAAGTGTTAACAAAATAAAAGACAAACATCAAAAGGATAAATAAAACTAATTAGATTCTAATAAATGACAAATATGCTCAATAAAATCCTAGTACTATTGTTCAAAAAAAGAAAAATTGCAACAAAATAATACCAAGGTTGAAAAGGGAGTAATCTGTGCAGATCACATGGAAAATATTTAACATGAAGAAAACATAAATAACATCATGTTGATACAATGAAAATTTAGAGGAAATTCACGAATTTCTGGCAAATAAAAGTTACCAAACTGCCTCAAGAAAAAATGAAAAATCTGAATATTGCCAGACCTATTACAGAAATTGAGACCATCCTTTAAAACATTTCTACAAAATTTTATTGTAAGCTATTTATTTGGTACAAAGCTGATGAATCTGCCAAAATATTCAAGAAAAAAATAATATACATCTACTCAAACTCTTCCAGAGAATAGGAAAAACTGAAAACTTTTTGACTCACTTTGAGAGACTAGATTAACATTGGTACCAAAATCTAACAAAATCATTGCAGGAAAGGAAATTACAGGCCACATTCTTTGTTGGGTTAAATTCATTTATCCTAAAAAAAAAAATCAAATCAAATCAAGGTTCCAAATCTAGCTATATTTTATAAGAAGAACATATCATGACCAAGTTAGGTTCATGCAATGTAATTCAGTACACTAATCTCTGAAAAAAGAGAAATAATAATCTCAATAACTGTAAGAAAAACTAGTAAAATTAAACACCTATTCATATTTTAAAACAAACAACAACAACAGAAAAAAAACACTTACCAAATCAGGAACAGAACGAAACTCTCTTACTCCCATACACAGTATTCACAGAATGGAACTTTATCTTACACTGATGAAAGCAAGGATAAGAGAAGAATGTTCAACATCACTGCCTCTATAAGCCGTTATGCTGGAGGTCTTGCTTGATAAAATATTGGCAGGAAAAGAAATAAAAGGAATAATTTACTTCAAAGGAAGAAGTAAAATTGATGTTATCTTCAGATGATATTATGGTATAAATGTAAAATCCATATAAGTTAAGGTATTAACTGAGTTTATTGGTGGCTGAATACAAGGTTAATATAGAAAGTTTTGCTTCCATCTACTCGTCATAAGCATTCAAAATTTAAATTTAAAAAAATGACATTTACAACATCTTAAAGTATGAAGTACCTAGAATAACTTTAATGAGACTTTCAAAAGATTTCTGTCCATTAATTTATAGAACAGCATTTAGATAAATGGAGGAAAACTGAAAGAACTGGAGGGATAAATCAAATTCGTGACTGAACAGACTCAAAATTCTACAGATATCAAAACTCTCCAAATTAATCTACAGCTTCCACAAAATTGCAGCTAAAATGCTGACCTGCTCTGTGGAAATTACAATTGATACAATTCTTATGGAAATGATAAAGGAAAAACTTAGCTAAGAAAATCTTGCAAACAATGAATAGAGTGGGAGGACTTACTCTACCTGACATCAAGTATTATATCATCACAATAGAGGAGGTTCATCAAGAGGATAAACAAGGAAATCAACGGAACCAAATGGTGAGTTCAGATAAAAGCTGCTCATATAGGGACTCACGTATAGACGTCTGATTTACAAGGAAACACTGAAGAGGAGTGGGAAAATGAAAGCCTTTTCAATAAACCATGTTGGGTAAATTGGCTGTCTTCATGGAGAAGGCAATGACTCACCAACCCTAACTCACACCATCCACAGAAAACGTTATCAGGCAGATTGTACTTCTAAACGTGAAAAGTGAGAGAATTTAAGAGGACGTAAAGAGGAAGGAGCAATGCCCCTGTAGAAGGAAAAAGCATGTATTCATACCTGCAGGGATGAGTGGGCACGGAACACTTTCAGAACCACATGAAGATTTGGGAATCTTAAAAATCAGAGCAGAGGTAGTAGAGGTAGGCATGACCAAGGTTATACAGTCTTTTTGGTCTTCCTACGATTTTGTCGGATTTTTTAATGGAGGATAAACATGATCCCACTTACATGTAGACGTATCACTTGTGATGCAGGACAAGGGCAGGGAACCAGAGTAAAAGGATCTTATGATAACGTAGGAGAGAAGTGACTAAAATCTTAACAGAAGTGGTGGAAGTGAAATTAAGATGAAATGTTTTGTAGATCATTTTAGATGGTAGAAATGGTCTCATTTTGAAACTCCCGAGGAGTGAGGTCTATGACTTGGTCATCTCTGTTTCCCTAGTATGTAGCATATTATCTGCCTCATGGAGGTTTTCCAATAACTGCTTGCTCATTGAATGAGTAAATCTAGGCCATAGTTTACAGGGGTATAGCTCAGAGAGACAGGGAGGACGTTTGGTTTTCAGCTGAGAAAAATGTGCTTTCATGAATATGCAAGATAAATACTGAGATGGATAATAGCTTTACTTAACCATAAATAAGATGGGCAGTATTAACTGGGAATGGTTCTCTGCAGAGCATTCTGTTATTTGGTGCCTGGAGCAACAAAGGAAGACAATTGGCTAAGCTTACCCCATGCCTTCTTTGGGAGCATGCGAATGAGAGAGAATGACTGAACCTGGGCTGAGGACACTTTGCATCTCTCCCCAGACATGGATCAGTGTGTGAAGTGTCCAGATCATCAGTATGCCAACAGAGGGTGAGATTGCTGCCTCAAAAAAAGCTGTGACTTTTCTGGCTTAGGAGGACTCCTTAGGGATGGCCCTGGTGCACAGCTCTGTGCTTTTCTCTCCTCACAGCTGTGGTGCTGGGGGTCTTTGTGAAGCACCAAGACACTCCCATAGTCAAGGCCAATAATCAGACTCTCAGCTACATCTTGCTCATCTCCCTCACCCTCTGCTTCCTCTGCTCCTTACTCTTCATTGGTCGTCCCAACACAGCCACCTGCAGTCTTCAACAAATCACACTTGGAGTTGTATTTACTGTGGCAGTTTTCAGTGTCTTGGCCAAAACTATGACTGTGGCTGTGTCCTTCAAGGTCACTGCACCAAGGAGAAGGATGAGGCAGTGGTTGGTGTCAGAGGAACCTAACTTCATCTTTCCCATCTGCTCCTTTATCCAGCTGAGTCTCTGTGGAATCTGGCTGGGAACCTCTCCTCCCTTCATTGACACAGATGCACACTCTCAACACGGCCACATCTTCATCGTGTGCAACAAGGGCTCGGTCACTGCTTTCTACTGTGTCCTGGGATACCTGGGCTCCTTGGCCCTGGGCAGCTTCATTGTGGCTTTCCTGGCACGGAACCTGCCTGACACCTTTAATGAAGCCAAGTTCCTGACGTTCAGCATGCTGGTGTTCTGCAGTGTCTGGGTCACCTTCCTCCCAATCTACCACAGCACCAAGGGCAAGGTCATGGTGGCCATGGATGTCTGCTCTATCTTGGCCTCCAGTGTGGGGCTATTAGGCTGCATCTTTGCTCCCAAGTGCTACGTTATTTTCCTAAGGCCAGAGAGAAACACATCAAATGTGTTAATGAATAAAACACATTCAGCGAGAAAATAATCGAAATGTAAGTTATTTTCATAGGTCACAAGAACTTGCCTACACTTGAAAAATAAACTACGACATTTGTGCAGACCTACTTTAAGTACCAACTAAACTTACCTTACATCTCCACTTAATTTTTTGCTTTATGTTTCTTTTGGCTTTGTGCAATTTTCCTCGGGCATTCAAATGAACAAATACAAAAACATTCATACTAATTCTCCTCTAAACTTATGTGTTAAAGATTGCAAAAATGGCCACACATTAGTCCTCTCCCACTGTCTCTTTGGTTGTACCATCCCACGTTGACTCTGTGTAAACTTGGCCTTGTAACTTGCTTTGGCCAATGGGACATTAACAAATGACATAAGCAAAGGCTTGAAAAACACTTGCTCATTGTTGGTACTTGTCCTTCTCTGGCTGCCCTTGGGAAGCCTGAGGCCATCAATATGTGAATGAGTCTAGATAGACTGCACATCTCCATCACTCCAGGTGACTTCAAGTCAACAATCAGATATGTGAGTAAGGCCGTCCTAGACCAGCCAATCCTAGCTGAGCAACCAATAGGTCCAGATCAAAATAACTGCCCAGTTAACCCACAGTATCTTGAGAAAAAGTAAACTATTCTTATTTGAAGCCACCAAATTTTAGGATGGTTTGTTATACAGCAAAAGCTAACTGATACATTATGCTACCATTTATATATGTCATCTCATTATTTGTGTAATTATCACAGATTTCTATTTCTTTATCCAATATCGTAGACTGGAATATTCTTCTCTAGATTAAGTCTCTGAAAGAAAATCAGAGACAATATCACGTTCCATTTTACTTTTTCTCCTTCCTCTTTTCAACCAGACATCTTTAAGCATATATATTAAGAATATCTTCACTAATTTTAAGATTATGGATATTCTTCTATATTGTCATCCACTACTGTTATACGCAGGGGATTTTTACTTTTAATTTTAGCCCTTATAATCCATTTGGAATGATTTACTTGTGAATAATGTTAGTTGATGGTCCAGTGTTTTATTTTACAAATGGATATCTTTTAGTCTATAAAACAAACACTACATCATTTTAAAAGTTGATTTGAAGCATATGGAATCTGAATAATGTTTGGAAACATTAAACTTATATCTTTGAAACACTGTTTTCAATCACAAGTATAGTATATCTCTCCATTTAATCAGAGCTTTTACACGCTTTGTATCTTTTTATAATCTTCTTCATATAACTAATGTGTAGTTCCAATTATTTTCACTACTCATCTTAAATAATTCATTGCTCTTATGAATGGAATAATTATTTACATGTTTAAACTAATTCTTGCTCATGTAACAGTATTTTTGATGTTTCATATAGAAATCTAGCTTCCTTACACATTACTGCATTTATTTACCAGTTCTAAACTTTATAAGTTATGTCCCACTAAAATAATAGATTTTCTCTTCTTCTCTAATTTTATTTACCTCTTATTCTGTTGATTCTCGTTTATTCATGACTGGGTTCTCCAATGCCACACTGAATCACAGTAGTGTTTGCCAGGAGCATTTTCCTCTTCTTAAGTGTAGCGTAAACATCAGATAAATTCCTTGTCAGGGCAGAGCAGGCATCTAAGGGAGAAAAAGTAAAAACGTGAAGGGGAATCATTTCTGCCTGGAAATCAACAGACTTGCGTCTCTTGGCTGTTTGGAGCTGGAGATCTTATGACAATGTGGCCAGCTGAGAATCAGAAGATCTTTCTCTAGTCCCAGGAATTAGTCTTGGTCAAATCTCTCAACCTCTTTAGACCTCATTTTCTTCACCTGTAACATGAAGAGTTGGGCGAGTCTTTTTGAGTTCTCAAATCCAGTGACAACAAGATACCCTTCACCCAGATGCACTTGACAAAGACCAGAGAGAATTTTTAGTTTTCTTCTGCATCAACATTATTATCCATATCACCCCTTAAAGACATGTCAAATGTCTACCTTCGCATGACACTGATAAAACAGGTTCCATAACAAATCGCTGTTCATTGGGATAACAAATCTATAGTTCATTGTTTAGAGGTAAGTATAGAGATGGGCTCTGCTGGAAACAGCAATCAATGGGCCAAAAAGTCTTGCTTTATTTTACAGCAAGGCTGTGGAAACACTCCCTAATAAAACAGAATGCTGAAGTACTTAGAAAGTATGAAATAAATGGGAGCCTTGTATCCATGGTTATGAGCTAATAAGGATATGATTTTTAAAATTTTGTTAATGATGCCATTTGCCTGCTATGGGGCTGTTCTCTGGTGAGTAAAGAGCAGATGTATTCAAGGCCACTTTCATTCCTTTAATAAATATTTACTCAGCGCCTACCACTTGCTGCACGATAGCAGTCATCTACCCTGAGAGCATTTATATTCTAGTAGGGTGACACAGACCATAAACAAAAAGAGAATCTTGAGGTGATCAATAAAGTTACATATACGTCAAACTTTTTTCATTCTGGACTATTTTTCACCCTTTCCCTTCTTTGGCTGTTTACCAGAAGTCTAATCATGGACTTGAAAACCCAGAAAGCATTGGTCCCAAGTTTCTTCTCTCAACACCCTTGTTTCAAAGACATAGTGTTTATCATCTGAGAGTATGTCTCTTTAAGACTAAGTTCCTATGAATCAGCATTATTTCCTCACTTTCCTGAGAGGACAGATGTTATTATGAAGGGGAAATAAAATATCATATGGGATTTATACTTGAAATGATGTTTCCACTCTAATTGTGTTATTTAATGTGGTGTGATTTGGGGAAAGTCAGTTACTCCTTCAGAGACAGTGGTAATAATACCCTGAAAAGCATTCTATAGAGATTAAATGAAACAAAGTATGAGAAACTGCTTTGTAAATTACAAAGCAATCTATTTCAGCTTATTTTTTCTAAAAATATTTTCATTTATCCAATCCTTTTTGACTCTATGCAACCTGCCTTGACTGAGTTTTATCATTTATTCAACAATAATAATGGGTCAAAATGGTTGAATATTAGAAATTTCATATGGTTTAACTTAATTAATAGGCCATCACAATATTTAATTTGGTTATAATTACAGTTAAATTTTTCATGATGCCTTACCATATGCCAGGCACATGCTAGGCATCTGACATGAATTCACTCATTTAATCCTCACAACAATGCCATGGAGACAATACTATTAACCTCTATTGTATGGATGAGGAATATTAGAGGTTATATAATTGACCAAGGTCACACAACCGGTACCCAGGCAGTCCACCTCCAAAATCTGTTTTAGGGATCCATTAGAGGTTGTGGCGCTTACATTGTAAAAGGATCACCCTGGTTCCTGGTTGGTGAATGGATCAGAGGGTACTAAGGAAGAAAGCACATGGCTACTGAAATGATCCAGGCAAGCAATTCTGAATACAGGATTTCCTTCCTTTTTAAGGCTGAATAATATTTCATTGTATAGATGCCCTAGATTTTCTTCATCCTTTCACCCACGGATGCACAATTAGGTAGTTTCCATCTCTTGGCTATTGTGAATAATATTGCAGTGCATTTTGTCAAATAATTTCCTGGCATTTAGTGAGTTTGAAAAAATTCTTCTTATACACATTAGTTACTGTAATGAACTACCTTTCTAAATGTCTAAAGTTTAAATATTTGTCATTCTACAGAAATACCTTGCCTAATCATGATTTGTGTTGTTATCAGTTCATGAATGATCTAAGATTTTTGTACAAAAATTTGTTATAATGGCTTTTTTTGCATGTATTCAGGAACCTTGCATAATATGGGTATTCCCTGATTCTTGATTTTTAGTAGAGTTTTCTAGTAAGCCTTTAGGATAGGAAATATCTTCGTAGATGTGAGGCAGAGAGCAGAAATATAATAAAGTGATTGTTATATTTAATTATATCAAAAGAAAACTGTAGTTTTGCTAAATTGTTTTTACACAGCCTTTGCTTATTTGTAAGAGTGACACATATCATTTTATTAATGAAAAGAAAATTCAATAAACAATTTTAACATAAAACAATATCTATTGAGAACTTATATGAAAATTTTAGCAATCTGTTGTCACCAATTTCCTCATCTGCAAAATGGAGATAGATAATACCATCTTCCTTATGGGTTGCTGTGAGAAAAGTCAAGAGTAATGTATGTAAAATGCTTATCACCATGTGGGTTGGAAAGTGATGCCCCATTCATTTTTCCACCGGGATGATGACAGCTTTTTTAATGCTTCAAGTCTGTAGTTTTCAAAATACATTCTACTGTTGTAAAGTGAATCCTTTTTACAAATTCTTTGTAGAGTTAGATGATCCCTTTGGAATACAAATTCAGGCTCCCGTGTGTGTGCATATGTGTGTATGTATACGCACATCTCTCCAATAATACTTCAAACCTGATAATGAAAAACTACCTTCCCCACTCTTGACTCTGGTTCCAAAAACAACTTCTTTAATTTTCTGGTTGAAAATCTATATTTCTAAATTAGCTACTCATACAGCTTTTTCATTCTTCAGGTTTTGACTATTTATAGTTTCTTTCTTCTCTGAAAAAAATCAGCATGAAGAGTTCTTACATATGTTAAAAACATAATTCCCCTTGCCCAATATAACTATTTAATGAATTAGGATAACTCAAAATTCGATGTCCTCTGTTTTATGACATAAGTGTTTACAATTTTATAGCAGATGAATCTTATCCAGAGATGTGCTACGTCAGATAGTATGAATACATTTTCTTTCTCACTTTTTCCTTTGACATTTTAAATGGTAAAATTCTCTTGTTTCTTTGTTGTCTTCCTATGGATTCATCACTGGTTCATCTCCTTCCACCAAAAAATTAAATCTCTTCTCATTAACTTATGATGCATGAGACAATTCATGGGCTTCAGGTTTTGCTTGGGGACATCCCTCTTGGGCTTGAACATATACACAGTCCCACATATACGCAGTATGTCTGGAAGGATAGAGGAGGAAAGGATGTTTATCTCTGTGCAAAAGTACCGGGAGACAGTGGTAGAGTGAGAATATTTTATTGACTTTGCACCACTCTTTGAAGTTTTCGTATACGTGCACCTACGACGTGGGCCTACCTCCCCCCAGATTTTTAAAATTAAAATAGCGTTATATCCTTATCTACTGGCTTGGAACAGCAAGTTGTAGACAAATGTGAATATATGATCCAATTTTTTAACGAAATTGAGAACAGCAAACGCACAAAAAATTTAGAATTCTAAATATGGGCACATCATTCTATGAGGCTGTGTAAAGGTGGGGAGAGGAATGAAGAACAGCTGTTCAACATCCAGCTACCTGTACAGTCTAGGGGTCCACAGAAAGCCTCGCCTCCAGCCCCACCCCTGGAGCTGATTTCCTCCCCCTGTGAAGTCTGCCTGAATTATTGCAGCCACACGCCCGCCTCTTCCCGCCCCTGGAACTGGTCTCCGCCCACAACGTTCGGGCCTAGCTCAGCCCACAGCCTGGTCCACGCCCACAGCCTGGTCCCGGCTCATTGCCCCTCCGGGAGCCTTGTTCCCGCCCACAGAAGCGCCTCCCCGGCCTGCTGTCACTCACAGCCTTGTCCCCGCCCACAGCCGGCCCCTAGAACTGGTTCCCGCACACAGCCCCGCCCTGGATTTTGTCCCTGTCCCTGGAGCTGACCCAGACCGCTTTCCAGCTTCTCACTCACTCTAGAAACTAGACACCTACCCCGAGGTTGTGGTGCGCGGCCTCGCCTCGCCCGCCGCCTCAACCGGCATTCCCCAAACGTTCGTCCTCCCCGAACGACCGCCTGAGACCGGAACCGGAAGCGCGTGCGGCGCCGTGGATGGAGCGGGCGTTCTGCAAGGTGTGTTCCATCTTTTCGGAGCGGACCGCATTCCCGTGGATGTTCGCCCGAAGGGGCGGAGCGCGGTGAGCGGCGGGCGGTCCCGGCTCCAGTCACGGTCCACGGAGGGGCCTGGGCCAGGGGCAGCCCCGCCGGGGCCCGGCTTCCCTCCGTCCTCCCGGAGCCCCATTTCCCCTGGGCTGTTTGCTCAGGGCGCCCGAGGCTGCTGTTCCTCCTGGCTCCAGGCGCCGCCGTCCCCTCTTCAGAGTCCCCGACATCGTCCTCCGTGTGATTTTGTCCCCAGAGGGCTTATCCTCATCTGCAGACGGTGTTTGTGTTGTTACAAATGGGGCGCTCCTGGCATCTAGAGGGGGGGGCAGGGATGCTGCTCAGCGTCCTCCAGGGCCCAGGACAGCCTGACAGAGAATTATCCAGCCCCAAATGTCAGTGATGCCGAGGTTGGGAAACCTGCTCCAGGGTCTGAAAATCTCCCGAGCCCTGAATGAAGTGTGGAAATTGTTGACAAGTCAGCGAGTCACTTACAGGGTCCCTAAATGACAAGCTTGTTTAAAGGGTCCAGAGTCACCAAAAAGTCTCTGTCCAGCCAAGTGAGTTGAGCGACTCAAGTGCACACAGCACGAAGCTGCTTTCTCCCCTCTCTGGGAGCAGCAGGTGGCTGGATAGGAATCGGGAAAATCCAGTCACAACCAACGGTTACAGTTAAATCAGTAAATACGAAAAAGAAAAGTGAATGGGGTGAACTTTCCATCCAACACCCTATAAAAGGCCTCAAAAGCTTGTTTGTGCTTTTTTTTCCCCCCTCAGACACAAGAAGCATCCGTGGAGATCAAGTTTGAGGTGAAACCAGGCTCAGGGTCCACCTGTCCTCGCTGATCCATGGATTTCTGTGTGACCAGGTGAGTACCCTGTGGACCTGGTACCAACAGGTTCCGGCAGCCTCCGTTGTGCAGAAGACCTGCCAGTGGGCTTTCCTGGGCTCAGGTTCTCACCACAGGGAGTCATTGAGAGTGAGGGTATCTTGAGAAATATTATTGATGTTGGATGGATGGAAATATGGTAAGCTGTGTGTGGTTCTGTGTGGTAAATATTTCAGTAAGTACAGTTATATGCAAGTAAAAACACATGAAACAAACGTAAATAACTGCAAATGTGTATTATAGAAGAAAATATAGATTTACTTGCATTGCATAATACTCAAAAGTCAGGATTTATATATAATATAAATACAGAAATGTTTTGCATGTGTATGTAGTATTAGAAGACATCCCATGAAATATTAGCAGGGATACTCAACAACATTCCTTAGACCCATTCAATTTGAGTTCTAAAGTCCTATAAATGATCCACAAAAATTTGAAATAAAGGAGCATTCAGGGAAAAAGATGATTTGAACTTCTTTGTATTAATAAGAAATTTAAAATTGAATTTGCCAGTAGCCAGATTTATTTTGAGCATTTTTTTTCTTTATGACATTTCAAATCATTTGGAGGAGTACTAAACAACACTGTAGATTGAAGGGAAGGGCGCTAGTCTCCAAAAAGACTGTCCTCACCACCTTGCCTTTTAAAGGGAATTAACTTTGTTTTTGAAACTTTTCTGAAATAACGGTCTGATGATTCACGTTGCAGAGAATCTTGTTAAGTAATTTTGTATTTAGTTGTTGGCCTCTACTAATTGTGTGTGTATGTGTGTGTGCCTTTTTCATTCTAGCTTTCCTGTGATGTTCTTGAGGGGAATGTGTGCTTGTCATGCAATAGATAGTCTTTGAGTGTATAATTTATGGTGACCAACCATCCTCGTTTATTCAGGACAGTGGGGTTTTCCAGGACACAGGACGTTTAGTGTTCAAACCAGGGCAGTCCTAGACAAACCGGGATGGTTCCTCATCTCATGAGCCAGGCCCTGGGACACATGCATGGGGACCTGGAGAACCAGAGAGACCTTGTCCCACCTCCATGGAATTTATATTGTATTTGGGAATTTGGATTTTGAAAAGTTAATGATAAGAGTGATGTGGGAGTTTGGCACAAGGGGAATCAACATGAGCGGGCAGAGAAGCCCTCTTGAGAAGGACTGATATTTAGCTTGAGAGCTGGAGTTGGGACTGGATTTAGCTGGTCGGAGGGTTAGACTGGAGTGAGGGTGTGGGAGTGTGTTCAAGAGAGCGTTTCAGGCAGAGGGACCCGCATGAGGACACCCCTGAAGCAGAGAGCCTGGTGTGTCCATGAACTGAGAACAGGGATGGCCGAGCCGAGTCAACTCAGGGGGAGCGGTGTGAGCCACACTTGCGAGGGGAGGACAGGCAGGACCAGATCAGGGGTGACTTGGGACTCTGTTCTAAGACCAGTGGGAAGACTCTGGAGACATGCGAGTAGAAGGATGATGTGATTAGCGTTTGGTCTAAGCACGTGGGTTAAAATGGACTTCATGGTTAAGAATGAAGACTTAGTAGGCAAGATGGGAGGTGCTGGGAATAAGATTAGGAATAAGATGATTGTTCCCTAGGCCTGGGTGATGGCTGTGGAGTAGGAAAGAAGTAGAAAGAAAAGACCTTGGAATGTAGAACCGAGAGAACATAACGGTACTTTCTTGCCTGCATGTGTCAGATGGCACAGGGCACTGACTGTTCTCGCTGCTGTCCGTGCAGACCTGCAGGCACCCCCTCACACAGGTCTGTGTGTTCACCCCTCTTTGCCACTCACAGGCCCCCCTCCACATCCTAAAAGAAGCCAGGCCTTACTTGTGAGGTGGGTGTCTCACACGGGAGACACCTAGGAGAGACCCTGCAGGCATCAGAGCAGCCCCTTCAGCATCTCCATCAGCCTCCTCCCTTCCCCTCTCTCGCTATCCACACCCAGAATGACCCTGCTCAGTATTCCACATCCCCATGATCTTCCTCACCCAGGCTTGAGAAGGATGGGGCAGCCACTGGGGTGGACATGATCTGCACCTTCCACTCTGACCTCCACAGGTCCCGGGCTGGACAGAGAGGGACTCTACTGGAAGCTGAGCCATGAGACCCAGTGTGTCACCCACCTGGGCGCCTTCACCCTGGACGGGGACAGCCTCTACGTCGGTGGTGAGGGGCTGTGCTACAGCCACACTCTCTCTCCCAGTCGGAGTTCTGTGTTCCCTCCGTTGCTCTAAAGTGAGCTATGATCCATCTCTCTATCCTCCTGGTCTGGGTTCAGTCTTCTCATCACTGTGTGATCACTGGGTCCAGCCACCTTCCATCTCGTTGCCTTCCCCCTGAACACCCCTCCACTCGTCCCCGCTGCTTTCCCCTCTGCTTTTCCCACAAAGGTCCCTACATCCTTCCTCTCCCTTAATTCTTTATGTTCACCCCAACTCTTGCTCAGCTCCTCTCGCCTTCTCTCCACAGGTTACACCTATGGAGCCGTGGCCCCGACTACCACCAATGAGTATTCCTGGCCCTGATCTCCTGTGTCCCGTCTGCATTTGGGGTTGGGGAGCATTTGTTCTCCTTCACCTGCTGTCCTTGGTGAGGGAAGCACCTGGAAGGGCCCTAAATCATCCCTTCTCTCCCGCCCAGGTTCTGGTGGAGAGTCCCAGCCCAGTGTGAGAAAGCCTTAGACACAAACATGTTCTCCACCACATTCTGACCCCACGTGGTTTTCACTTTAATTCTCCTAAAGCCCCCCCCTTGGTCCTCCTTTTCCAGGTATCCTATCCATCTGCCCATTTTTCTGCCTGTCTATCTGTCTCTCCTCCAAGTTCAGTCTCTCTTGTTCACCTATCTCTCTCTCTTGGGCTCCTCTCACCAACAGGCTTGCTCATCCCTCTGCTCACACAGTCACCCATCCCCTCACTCTCATTTATGCTTCACCTGTGAATGGTGGTCCTGAGACAGCCAGTGCTGGAGCCCGTGTGAGCCTGGAGGCTCCTCCCACTCTGTCCCTCCCTGCTGACAGCCCTCTCCACAACTCCCGAGCCGGCCACCACGTCCCTGCATACTTGATCATCACCTGTGCCACCAGAAGCCACCACAGGTATCTGGGGGCCCCTTTTCCTTCCCAAGAGAAGCTCTCTGGCCCCACTCCCCCACGAGCCAGTTGTGATCCAGGAGCTGGGAAGCCAGGGTGTGAAATTCTGGTTTTAGAGCAATCATGCTGATCACAAAGATTATACCAACGATTCAGTCTGAGGCCAGCCCTCAGAGAGCCCCTAGTCTTGTGAAATTAACACACCATTATAATACAATGTGGGATATTTTGGGGAGAGGCACCTGGCATAATTTGGAGGGGAAGAGCTTGCTAGAGAAAGTTACACCAGAATGAAGTCTTTAAGAATGAGTAGGAGGGTACCTGGCAAATAGAGGATGAAGGGTTTTCCTGGCAGAGAGGATTCCATGAGCAAAGGCTCCGGCCAGAAACAACATGCCCTATGGGGAGAATTGAAACGAATTTGGGTTGCAAGAAGCATAATGTTTAACCTGCAGAAGATGAATAAAATGAGACTGAAAGGTCAGCAGGAGCCAGATTGAGTAGAGCCTTGAGTGCCAGGTCAAGAAGGTTGAACTAAACACTGAAGGCCATAGGGAGCCATGGGTGGTACTAGAGCAGTGGTGGCCCTAGTGAGGTATTCATTTCAGAAAGATTCTTCTAGTAGTCCACGTAGAACATCATTTAGACAGAGCATCGAGTGAGTCTGCTGGGGTGTTGGTCCGGGTGAAGGACGTTAAGACCTGAGCTAGGACAGGGATGGAGAGAGGGAGTGTATGTGAGGACCAGTGTGCAAGGTGAATGGGTGTTACTGGGAGGGAGGAGGAGCTGAGCAGATATGCTGGTTCTGACTTGGGTGACCACACGGGTGGGTGGTGGTGCCACTGGGACAGAAGACGACAGATTATAATGAGTACAGGACTCTGGTGTGGTCTCAGGCCAGCTTTCAGAGATGGCCATCGCTCTCCCTCTCGTCTTGCAGCTTTGGGGCACAACCTGAAGACCCTCACAGTCAATGTCACCATCTCCACCCTTCGGTATTCATCACACATGAGCAACGGCTCAGCCACGTTCAACTCCACTGAGAGGGTCCTGCAGATCCTGGTGAGACCCTGGTCCCAGCAGCTCCTGGTGGGTTAATTCCCACCCAGCCCCTCCCCCAACCCCTGTCCCTCCTGCTCCTCCTCCTTCCTCCCCAGCTGGATCCTTGTTTAAGAAGAGCAGCCTGGGTCCCTTCTACTCGAGTTGCAGACTGGTCTCCCTCAGGTGAGACCCTCCCCTGAGCATTTGCCCCTAATGACCATTTTTGTGACCACCCCTCTCTGTCTCCCCACTGTCCTCCCATTTCTTCCTTCCTGGTCTGGCCCCCACCCCCAGAGCTTTCAGGACCTCTCTCTAGAGTCCCCACATCCCTCTCTCCCCAGGCCTGAGAAGGATGGGCCAGCCACCAGTGTGGACGCTGTCTGCACCCACCACCCTGACCCCGTGGGCCACCATGCCTCTGTGCAGGGAGCTGAGAATCTCCACCTGTCTGCTCTTCCTCTCGGTGGCTCCAGGCTCTGCAGCCTGGAGTTTATCCATCAAGAAAGAGCACCAGCTACATTTCTACATCATCAGCTGGAACCTCAACAACTCGGAGCCCACATCCTCGGAGTACACTGCCCTGCTGAGGGACACCCAGGACCAGGTGGGGTCTCCCTCTCCCGTCTTCCCTTGCCCTGAGGGCACCGTCATTCCTCTGTCTGACTTACATCTGTTGTGTGATTGTTTCAACCCTTCACTTTCCCTGCATGTCTGGGTTCTCTCAGTGTCCAGATGTGATGTCCTAGCTGCCTTCCCCATTTCTCGCATGGGTAAACTGAAGCTCAGAAAGGGGAGTATTGTGCCAAAGGTCACACAGTGAGTTAGGGGAAGAGCCAGGATTAGAAGTCAGGTCTCCCTTGCCCCAAGGTCTGTGATCTTTCACTGGCTCCAGTGGCCCCCTGCGTCCCCGGGAGACCTCCACCTCACCCACTCTCCCTCATGTTTGTTCTAGGTCACCAAGCTCTACAGAGGCAGCCAGCTTTGAGACATATTTCATTCCTGCCTGGTCACCGACTTGATGTAGGTTGAGGAGATTGGAAGCATTGGCTGAGCTGGTGGCTGATGACTCTGAGCTCCCGTGACACATCATTGATCTGGAAGTCACTTACATCGTGCCATTCTGCCCCACATCCCTGTCAGCTAATCCTAACATCTCCTTCCATAGGTTTTGGGGGGATGAGGAAAGCATTAACGTTTAGTGTCACCAACCTCCAGCATCCTCCTCCTCCTCCTCTTCTGGAGACTTTCAACAAATATCAGCAGTCTAACTGTGCTCTCCAATAGTCTAGCCACTAAACACATGGGGCAATTTAAATTTTTTATACACCTATTAGGATACGATTGACATATTATGTGTGGGGAGGAGTGTATTTTTTAGGTTTTTCTATATACAATATCTTCTCATCTGCAAAACAAATAGTTTTACCTCTTCCCTTCCAATCTGGGTTTCTTTATTCCTTTTTCTTGCCTAATTGCCCTCATTAGAACCTCTAGTACCTGTGATTAACATACGAGATATGGGAAGAATCATTGTCTTGTCCCTGGCCTTAGGGGGAAATTTTCAGTCTTTCACCATTGAATATGGTGTTAGCCGTGGGTTTTTCATCGATGCTGTTTATAGGTTGAGAAAGATTTTTTCTATTCCTAATTTGTTGAGTGTTTTCTTTTTTAGACATGAAGGGCGTTGTATTTTGTGAAATTCTTTTCTGTATATGTGATGGAGATTGCATGGTATTGGCCCGTATTCTATTAATATTGTGTAATACATAACCAAGTTTTCAGATATTAAGCTAACCCTTCAACTAGAGGTGAGAGATTAAGATGTTCTCAAGTCTTTCCTGGGCGTGCCACAGCCCTGAGCACTTGTGGCCTTCTAGATGCCCACAAATACACTGGAGCTTTTCAAAGCCCCCTGTGGACATCTCATTCCCCCAATTTTTCTTCTAAGTTTTTGGCTCACCTCTTGCCTGTCTCAGCTGGTATCACTCCCTCAGGCAACTACAATAGAAAACAATTAGCCCTGAATATTTTTATCAAGTGTCCTGGGGACAGACTTTCCACCCTGGCCAAGCTCTGAGTCAAGTAACGTCAAGCCCTGAACATGGGGCTTTTTCGGGGAGCTGCCAGGCAGGTCAGCTAGTGAGAGTTCGATGGGGATGGGTCTTTTCAGAGCTCCAAACCCATTATGGCTGCTGGGCTGCTGGTTGTCTCAGCTACCATGGTTCTGAGACTGATGGCTTTCAAAGTTATGGAGGATATTGTGAGAGCAGGATGGGAATAGTGAAAGTTGTAGTGCCACAAAGTTTGCTCCCTTTATCAAGATTCCACCGTGTGTCTTCACTAAACCCTCAGATTCTTACAAGCCTTTGATTAATTTCTAGACTTCTGAAAAGATGATTTCGACCATTTTTACCAGTGTTCTCATTGTTTTTATGCATTTGCAGAAGTCCTTACTCCAAAGTTTCAAAAATGTTCTCCCTGTAGTTATTTATTTATAAATTAATTACTTGAAATGAAATTACATGAGAAATTCAGTTCCTCACTCACACACACTAGCCACATTTTAAGTGCTCGATAACAACATGGGGCTAATAATGAGTGTATTTGGTAGTGCAGACAAGTGTTTACATTATTGCAAAATGTCCTCTTGGACAGGACCCAGAAGCAGGGAATCTAGAATCAGGGTAGAATTCCAGGCACCCTTGTTCATCCTTTGTGCCCTTCCAGGTCTGTCCCCCACAGTAACCACACTGGAGTGGACTCCCTGTGTACCTTGCCGCCTTGGTACAGAGACTGGACAGAGTTGCCATCTATGAGGAATTCCTGCGGCTGACCCAGAATGGTACCCAGCTGCAGAACTTGACTCTGGACAGGAAGAGTGTCCTTGGGGATGGTAAGGCTCCCTGGTCATTGTAAAAGGAAGTGAGGCCTTTCTGGGGACTCTGGATGCCTGGGGCTGAGAGATCATTGAACTTTCTCAGGCTGGCAGGAGGTGGCATAGTCCCCCAGTCTTTACCCACCATTGAGAGAGAGAAAAGGACACCAGTGTAGTATAGGAGGCCCTCACCTTCTCCTAGACAGCTCTGTGACCTCAAACTAATCACCTCCCCTCTCTGGACTTTTGTTTCCTTATCTCTGCACTGAGAGCCACTGGGCCAGATGGTCAGTGAGGGACTCCAGCTGTGTGTGAAGCAGACTTACTGGTTTGGTGGTCATGTGGTTCCTGATCCACAGGATATAATTTGCCAAGTCCCACTCTAGATGAGCACCAATGCGCTGGAACTTTCTGCAGTGGTGGAATGTTCTATCTGTGCTGTCCAGTGCATAGCTGCATGTGGCTGTTGAGTCCTCAAAGGATGGTATTGTGACTGGTCTTTATTGTTACTGATATTTAATGTTACTGAGGTACTAGAATTTGTATTTTATGTAACTAAAATTAATGTTAATTTAAAAAGAGACTTGTTGCTGCTGCATATCAGACAGCACACCTCTAAGAGGTTGTCTGGATAGAGGTACAAGTAGGGGGACCTGCACCCCTCCCCCCATGCCCACTGGGTGCTGTGTGTCCTACCCTCCTGGAGTTTATGTTGTAGCTGGCAATAACAAGAATAGAGAATTGAAATTTATCAATTATTTGATGTGAACAAACTCATACTTGCAGGTGGAAATCAGAGAAGACTTCCTGCAGGATATTACATAGTAGCTTAATCCTAGAAAATTAATATTAAGCAAATAGATAAAGGAGAAGGGGATGAATGTGTTTCTAGGCACGGAAGAACACTTTTGAGTGGGAATTTACAAATTTAGAGAGATCCCATAAGCTTGCCAACTGTGATGACCCATTCTCCCCCCGGCCGTCATAAGAAAGTCCAGCCCAAATGCAGTCCTCTGTGCCCAGAGGTATGAATTTGGTTTAATTTATTACATTTTTGTTCTGTGATAATGGTCTTGGATTTTGTAGCAAAGTGTGCTCACTTTTTAGAGATGGAAACTAAAATGGGGTGAAACATCATGATGTCTACTTGACTTTAATATTTCATTGAAAACATGGGATGAATCAAGGGTGGCAAGTGTTAATAATTTATAAATTGATGAAATATTGTTTTAATTAGATGGAATATACATGGTTAAATTAGATGATGGATGTTTATGAGACTGTTCCGTTTATTTTTCTGCGTCTAAAAAGTTTAATTAAAAAGAGTGAAACACATTCACATGCCTTCTCCATTTCATTCATTTCCAGAATATTCTCCCAATAGAGATGACACCTTGACTGATAAGCCTGGTAAACCTGCAGGAAGCCCCAGCCCACGGTAGCTGGCGAGCATCTTGATGCTGTGCCTCATCTAAGAGAACCATGCGCACAGCGTCTTGGATGATGAGGAGAGTTGGCCAACCCTTGTCAATGATGGTTGAGGCACAGTGGGGTCAGCAGGAGCCTTGGGGCGATGACAGGAGGTGGCTCACCCCAGCACATGTCTCCCCAGACCACCCTGTCTGGGCCCTCATCCTCAGCTGTTTGGTGGGAATCCTGGTGCTCATCACAGGCCTGATCTGCTGTCTGCTGGTAAGCCATGACGTGTTGCTTGTCTTCTTACTATTGGGTTGTAAGACCTCTTTATATATTAAAAATACACATCCTTTTCTAGGGATATGTTTTGCAGATGTTTTCTCCCAGTCTGTGTGTGGCTTGCCTTCTCCTTCACTACATGAGTCATTGGGGAAATGTAAGTGACAGTCATCATGAGATTCCACCATACTTGAGAATGGCTATAATTAAAAAAACTGACTATAGCAAGTGTTGTTGAAGATGTCAAGTCACTGAAACTCTCATCGAGTGCTGGTGAAAAATAGCTTGGATGCATCTTTAATAATTATATACGTCTACCCAGCCATTCCTCCCCTAGGAATCCATCCAAGGGAAATAAACCCGTATGTCTATACACAGACTTGTACACACATGTTGATAACAACCAATTTATAGTAGACAAAAACGGAAAACAACCCAAATGTCCATCTACTGGTGAACGGATACACAAAGTGTGGTATATCCCCACAGTGGAATACTATTCAACCATAAAAAAGAATGAATTATTTTTTTTCTTTTTTAATTATTTTATTGAAATTATAAAGGGTTTTAACATTGTGTAATTTCGGGTGTTCATTATTATCTGTGAATTTCTGTATAGACTGCATCCTACTCACCACCAATAGTCTAACTTTTATCCATCACCATGCATATGTGCCCCTTTAACACTTTCACACAACCCCCAGCCCCAGCCCCCAGCCCCTCTGGTAAGCACTAATCTGTTCTCTTTATCCCTGTGTATGTTTATCTTCTACATATGAGTGAAATCAGGCATATTTGTCTTTGTCTGGCTTATTTCATTTAACTTCATACCCTCAAGATCCATCCATGTTGTTGCATACAGGATGATCTTGTCTTTTTTTTCTGGCTTAGTAGTATTCCATTGTATATATACCACATCTTCTTTATCTATTCATCTGTAGCAGGGCACTTGGGTTGCTTCCATGTCTTGGCTATTGTAAATAATGCCGCAGTGAACACAGGGGTGCATAAATCTCTTTGAATTGTTGATTTCAATTTCTTTGGATAAATACCCAGTAGTGGGATAGCTGAAAGGTATGCTATTTCTATTTTTAAGTTTTTGAGAAATCTCCATACTGTTTTCCCTGGTGGCTGCACCAGTTTGCATTCCCACCAGCAGTGTGTGAGGGTGCCCTTTTCTCCTTATCCTCTCCAACATTTGTTATTTTTTGTCTTGGGAATTATAGCCATTCTGACAGGTGTAAGGTGATCTCTCATTGTAGTTTTGATTTGAATATCCCTAACAATTAGTGATGTTATACATCTTTTCATGTGTCTGTTGATCTTTTGTATATCTTCTTTGGAAAAATGTCTGTTCATATCCTCTGCCCATTTTTAGATTGGATTATCTGTTTTTTTGTTGTTGGGTAGTATGAGTTGTTTATATATTTTGGAGATTAACCCCTTGTCAGATATATGATTTGCAAATATTTTATCCCAGTTGGTGGGTTGTCTTTTCCTTTTTTTTTTTTTGTGAGGAAGATCAGCCCTGAGCTAACATCCGTGCTAATCCTCCACTTTTTTTCTGAGGAAGACCGGCTCTGAGCTAACATCTATTGCCAATCCTCCTCCTTTTTATTTTCCCCAAAGTCCCGGTTGATGGTTGTATGTCATAGTTGCAGATCCTTGTAGTTGATGTATGTGGGACGCGGCCTCAGCATGGCCGGACAAGAGGTGCGTCTATTCGCATCCGGGAACCGAACCTGGGCCGCCAGTAGCGGAGCACGCGCACTTAACCACTAAGCCACGGGGCCGGCCCTGTCTTGTCGTTTTGTTCATCATTTCCTTTGCCTTGCAGAAGGCTTTTAGTCTCATGTAGTCCCATTTGTATATTTTTTCTTTTCTTTCCCTTGCCTGAGTAGACATGGTATTGGAAAAGATGCTGCTAAGACCGATGTCAAAGACTGTACTGCGTATATTTGCTTCTAGGAGTTTTATGGTTTCAAGTGTTAGATTCAAGTCTTTTATCCATTTCGAGTTAATTTTTGTGTATGGTGGAAGATAATGATCTACTTTCATTCATTTGCATGTGGCTGTCCAGTTTTTCCAACAGCATTTATTGAAGAGACTTTCCTTTCTCCATTGTATGATCTTGGCTCCTTTGTTAGAGATTAACTGACCACAGATGTGTGGTTTTTTTCCTGGGCTTTCAGTTCTGCTCCATTGATCTATGAGTCTGTTTTTGTGCCAGTACTGTGCCATTTTGATTACTATAGCTATGTAATATATTTTCAAGTTAGGATTGTGATGCCTCCAGCTTTGTTCTTTCTTCTCAGGATTTCTTTGTCTATTTGAGGTCTTTTGTTATTCCATATATATTTTAGGATTCTGTGTTCTGTTTCTATGAAGAATGTCATTGGGATTTTGATTGGGATTGCTTTGAATCTGTAGATTACTTTAGGTAATATGGACATTTTAACTGTGTTTATTCTTCCAATCCATGTGCATGGAATATCTTCCCATTACTTCAGGTCATCATTGATTTCTTTCAATAATGTCTTATAGTTTTCATTGTATAGGTCTTTAACCTCTTTGGTTAAATTTATCCCTAGACACTTTTTTCTTTTTGTTGCAATTGTAAATGGGATTGTATTCTTGAGTTCTCTTTCTGTTAGTTCATTGTTAGGGTATAGAAATGCAACTGCTTTTTGTAAGTTGATTTTGTACGCTGCAACTTTGCTGTAGTTGTTGATTATTTCTAATAGTTTTCTGATGGATTCTTTAGGGTTTTCTATATTTACAATCATGTCATCTGCAAACAGCAAGAGTTTCATTTTTTCTTTTCCAATTGGGATTCCTTTTATTTCTTTTTCCAGCCTAATTGCTCTGGCCAAAACCTCCAGTACTATGTTGAATGCGAGTGGCGAGAGTGGGCACCTTTGTCTTCTTCCTGTTCTCAGAGGAATGGCTTTAAGTTTTTCGCCATTAAGTATGATGTTGGCTGTGGGTTTGTGATATATGGTCTTTATTGTGTTGAGGTACGTTCCTTCTATACCTATTTTATTGAGAGTTTTTATCATAAATGGATGTTGGATCTTGTCAAATCCTTTCTCTGCATCTGTGGAGAGGATCATGTGATTTTTATTCCTCATTTTCTTAATATGGTGTATCACATTGATTGATTTGCGGATGTTGAACCATCCCTGCATCTCTGGTATAAATTCCACTTGATCATGGTATATGATCCTTTTAATATATTGCTGTGTTCGATTTGCTGATATTTAGTTGAGGATTTTTGCATCTGTGTTCATCAGTGATATTGGCCTGTAATATTCCTTCTTTGTGCTGTCCTTGCCTGCTTTTGCTGTCAGAGTGATGTTGACCTCATAGAATGAATTAGGAAGTGTTCCATCTTCTTCAACTGTTTGGAATAGTTTGAGAAGCATAGGTATTAAATCTTGTTTGAATATTTGGTAGAATTCTCCAGAGAAGCCATCCGGTCCTGGACTTCTGTTTTTTTAGGAGGGTTTTGATGACCATTTTGATCTCTTTACTTGTGATTGGTCTGTTCATTTTCTCTATTTCTTCTTGATTCAGTTTTGGGAGGTTGTAAGAATCTAAGAATTTATCTATTTCTTTTAGGTTATCGAAATTGGTGGCATGTAAATTGTCCAGTGTATTCTCTTATTGTCCTTTTTATTTTATTATTTTTTTAATAAAGATTTTATTTATTTATTTTTCCCCCCAAAGCCCCAGTAGATAGTTGTATGTCATAACTGCACATCCATCTAGTTGCTGTATGTGGGACGCTGCCTCAGCAGCGGTGCATCAGTGCGTGCCCGGGATCCGAACCCTGGCCGCCAGCAGCGGAGCGCACGCACTTAACCGCTAAGCCACGTGGCCGGCCCAAACAATTTTTTTTTTTTTTAAAGATTTTATTTATTTATTTTTTCCCCCAAAGCCCCAGTAGATAGTCGTATGTCATAGCTGCACATCCTTCTAGTTGCTGTATGCGGGACTCAGCCTCAGGATGGATGGAGAAGTGGTGCCTCGGTGCGTGCCCGGGATCCAAACCCGGGCCGCCAGCATCGGAGCGCGCGCACTTAACCACCAAGCCATGGGGCCGGCCCATCTCTTATTGTCCTTTTGATTTCTGTGGTATCTGTTGTAATTTCTCCCCTTTAATTT
Organism: Diceros bicornis minor; assembly: GCF_020826845.1. Classification (NCBI taxonomy): domain Eukaryota; kingdom Metazoa; phylum Chordata; class Mammalia; order Perissodactyla; family Rhinocerotidae; genus Diceros; species Diceros bicornis. Next base: position 40,599,551 of record NC_080770.1, on the reverse strand, counting down.
CTAATTTTAGGTCTTTGAGGCTTCTCTCTTTTTTTCTTAGTGAGTCTGGCTAAGGGTCTGTCAATTTTGTTTCAGTCTTCTCAAAGAACCAGCTCTTTGTTTCATTGATCCTTTCTACTGTTTTTTTAGTCTCTAATTTATTTATTTCTGCTCTAATTTTTATTATTTCCTTCATTCTGCTGACTTTGGGCTTCATTTGTTCTTCATTTTCTGGTTCTATTAGGTGTAGTTTAAGGTTACTTATTTGGTATTTTTCTTGTTTGTTGAGGTGCGCTTGCATTGCTATGAATTTCCGTCTTAGAACTGCTTTTGCTGCATCCCATAAGAGTTGTTTGGTTGTCTTTTCATTTTCCTTTGTCTTCAGGTATTTTTTGATTTCTCCTTTGATTTGTTCATTGATCCAATGGTTCTTCAGTCGTGTGTTCTTTAGTCTCCACATATTTGTGACTTCCCCATCTTTTTTCTTGTAGTTGATTTCTAGTGTCATAGCATTATGGTCAGAAAAGAAGCTTGATATGATTTCAATCTTAAATTTATTCAGGCTTGCCTTGTTTCACAGCATATGGTATATCTTTGAGAAGGTTCCATGTGCACTTAAGAAGAATGTGTATTCTGCTGTTTTGGGAGGGTATGCTCTCTATATATCAATTAAGTTCATCTGATCATATGTTTCATTTAATTCCACTATTTACTTGTTGCCTTTCTCTGCATGATCTATCCGTAGATGTAAGTGGGTTGTTCAGGTCCCCTGCTATTATTGTGTTGCTGTTAATTTCTCCCTTTAGGTCTATTGATAGTTGCTTTATATTCTTTTGTGCTGCTGTGTTAGGTGCATATATCTTTATAAGTGTTATGTCCTCTTGGTGGAAAGTCCCCTTTATCATTATATACTGCCCCTCTTTGTCTCTCATAGTCTTTTTTTATCTTGAAGTCTGCTTTGTCTGATATAAGTATGGAAACACCTACTTTCTTTTATTTGCCATTTGCTTGCAGTATTGTCTCCCATCCATTCATTCTGAGCCTGTTTGTTTTTTGTGCTCAGATGTGTTTCCTGGAGGCAGCGTATTGTTGGGTCTTGTTTTCTAATCCACCCCACCACTCTGTGTCTGTTGATTGGAGAATTCAATCGATTTACATTTAGAGTGATTATTGATACATGAGGGCTTAATCCCACCTAATCTATATTTCCATTGTTTCTCTTCCTTTGTCTTTCTGACTACCATTTCATTTTGGGGGTTTTCTGTGGAGGTTTTATCTTTTTTTATGATCTATGGCTCTGCTCTGACTTTTTGTTTGCTGGTTACTGTGAGGTTTGTATGAAGATCTCATAGATGACATAGTCCATCTTCTGAGAGACTCTTATCTCCATTAGTCTAAGCAGGTTCCGTTCCTTTCCTCTTCTCCTTCTGAGTTATTGTTGTCACAAGTTATTTATTTTTGTGTTGTGCATTTGTGACTAAGCTGAAGTGTTTATAGTTACTTTTGATGCTTTCCTTCCCTTCTTCTTTTAAGTTATAATTAAGTATTTGCTACCCTGTTGTGAAGCAGAGCTGTAGCTTTCTGATTTTGTCTGTCTATTTATCTCTTTGCTCAAAGCTTTGTAGACATTTACCTTCTTTTTGTTTCAGGTATGAGGGCGTTCTTGATCATTGCTTGTATGGGAGATCTAGTGGCGATGAACTCCCTCAGCCTTTGTTTATCTGGGAAAACTTTTATTTCTCCATTGTATCATAAGGATCGTTTCACTGGATAGAGTATTCTTGGCTGAAAGTTTTTGTCTTTCAGTATTTTTAATATATCATTCCATTCTTTCCTTGCCTGTAAAGTTTCTACCAAGAAATATGCTGAAAGCCTGATAGGGGTTCATTTTTAGGTTATTTTCTTCTGTCTCGCTTCCCTTAATTTTTTTTCTTTGCCATTGGCTTTTGCCAATTTTACTATTATATGCCTTGGAGAAAGTCTTTTAGCATTGATGTAATTAGGCATTCTGTTGGCTTCATGTATTTGTAAGTCCGGTTCTTCCCCAGATTTGGGAAGTTCTCAGCTATTATTCTTTGAACAAGCTCTCTGCTCCTTTCTCCCTCTTTTCTCCCTCTGGAATACGTATAATTCTTAGGCTGCTTTTATAATTGAGTCATATATTTCTCCAAGAATTCCTTCATTTTTTAAAAATCTGAGTCCTCTCTCTTCGTCCACTGGAAGCATTTCTATATTTCTATCCTCTAAATCACTAATTCTTTCATCCATAACATCAGATCTATTTTTTAAGGATTCTAGATTCTTTTTTATCTCATTAATTATGTTCTTCATATCCAGAATTTCTGCTTTTTTTTTAATAGTTTCATTCTCTTTGCTGAAGTATTCCTTTTCCTCATTAATTTTATTTTGAGTTCATCGAACTGTCTGAACATTCTTGTAACTTGGTGAGTTTCTTTATGACAGTTATTTTGAATTCTCTGTCATTTAGATTGTAAATTTCTGTGACTTCAAGGTTGGTTTCTGGAGACTTGTCATTTCCTTCTGCTCTGAATTTTTACTGTAGTTTCTTATGGTGTTTGATGAACTAATCTTTTGCCTGCATATTTGTGCTAGTATCAGGTCACAGATTCCACCTCCTACCACTGTGGGGGAAGCATGAGCTGTGTTTCTGATCCCACCCCATATGCTGGAAGTTGCATGGGTACTGTGGGTGTTCCCACCCGCTGAGAAAGCATTCACACTGGGCTCAGAGTTGCCGCCACACGGAGACACGTACCCAGTTGTGTGACCATAGCACTACTACGGGTATTTGTGCCATCTGGGAAAGCACTTGCATGTGCACATATATCTGATGCTGCCTTTTCTTATGCTCATGCCAGCCTCTGTGCTTGGTGGGTGGGTCTTCTTCAAGGGTTCTGAGCATTGGCCAATCATTGGGACTCCAGTGGCACGGTGGGCTTTCCAACCATCCAGGAAAGCATTCATGCGTGGGTCCAGGGCTGCTGCCAACCCCTCCCAGAGTTGCACTAAGGCGCCTTCCTACTTTTGGGGATGCAGCAGTACTATTGGCTCTCATGCCAACCTGGGAAGTGCTCGGGTGTGTGCACAGTGCTGCCAGGGAAGGGATGGGGATAGGAATGAATTCATAGTACATGCAGTGACAAGCATAAATCTCAGAATAATTATGCTGAGTGAAAGAAGCCAGTAAAAAATGAGTACATAGTATATGATCTCATTTATAAAAATTCTTGGAAAATACAGGAAAATCTGTAGGGACATATACCGGATCACTGGTTGCCTGGGAATGAGAATGTGTTTGCAAACGGCAGGAAAGGAGGAATTAAAATGAGCATGAGGAAATTTGGGGAGGATGGGCATTCCTTTTCTTGATTGTGGTGTTGGTTGACTAAGTTATAATCAAAATGTATCAAATTGTTCACTTTAAATGTATGCAGTTAATTGTATGTCGTTAATACCTCAATTAAGTTAGAACATGTAGGGGAAAGAGAGGAAGAGAGAGCCAAGAGAGGGAAAAGGGAAGGAAAAGAAGGACTGAGGGTGAAAATTAAGTGGACAAAAGGAAGAGGGAGACACAGGAGGCATCGGGTCTCTGTGACTTTGACATCTCCTTCCCCTGGAGTCTCCCATACTGGGCAACTGACTGGAACATTCTGATGTGCTCTCCTCACCTCACAAGTCACTGTCTGCCAGCGGAGGAAGGAGAGCGACTATGAGGTCCAGTGACGGCGCCTGGGCTATTACCTGCCTCATGGCGACCTATGGAAGCTGCGATGACTAGATCTGACTAGATCTGAGGTCCCCTTTTCCCAGCTTGGTTCCAGAGGAGCTTGGCTGAAACAGAACGAAATCACATTGGATGGACTCAGGCTCCAAGCCTTTCTAGACTTGGCCCCTGACTGGCTCACAGGGGCCTAAGCTGAAAGATTTCACCTTCTTTAAGTCCTGAAAGTGACTGCAACATCTGTCCTGTGGTGTCACACCAGTTCATCCCTCAGGGACACCAGAATTGGTGAAACCAGCACAGACATTGCCATCATGTAAAATCGAATCTCCACTTCAGTGCAAGGTTTCCCTTCTCTTAGGAAACTTTGGAACATCCCTCCCCTTGACTCTGTGCAGCCATCACACCCCTCTCGGTTCCTCCATATTCCTCCCCCACTGAAGGCCTGGCAGTCTTAAGTTCCCCTTTTCTGCTTCATTCTCTGAAGCTCAGATTCACCAGGACTTCCAGATCAATCTCCCTCGATGGCTCCTCTCCCCACTCATGGGTCCTCCATGACGGGAAACAGGCCAAGATGGGAGGAGTGGGTGAGACATGACTCTGCAGTCACCTTGGCCTTGGGAGCTGAAATGACTAGGTGTCTGGGAAGCCTGAATCCCAGAGTAACACCAAGGCTCTGGGAAGAGAGTATCTGCTCTGGATGTAAAACTGAATAAAACTCGGGGGGAGAAATCTGAGGGAAAAGAAAGAGTCTTTTTTCATCTTTCTCTGTACAGAGTCCAACTAGCCTCACAGCAGAGGCTCCCCAAAAAGCAGCCCAGAGCATCCCAAGCATGAGGCAGGCTGCGCTGTTCTGCTGTGGGTCTGTGGGAACAGATTACATTATCTGCACACACTGTGCAGATGACCACAGCTGAAGATACGCAAGGGCTGAGAATTAAAATCATGGTCATGCCACTCTCTCAGACTTTTTGTGTGTGAGCTTCATATTCTCAATCTTAGGCAGTGATTCTCTGAGAATGCACACTCTGAGGATTATAATGATTAATAATATTAATATATTATTATTATACATTGCATACATTATACACTGTACATTATAATTATAAATTAACGTATAATTATTATTATACATTAATATATTATTATATATTACATTATTATAATAATATCATTATAATGATTAATAATAATCATTATTGATTATTTAATTTCTGCTAAGCAACATGACTGGCATGCTCTGCGTGTATTATCTCAGTTACAGTCACCATTTTTAGGGTTTTATTCCCATTTTAAGCTAAAGATATGGAGGCTCAGATATATTAAATAACTTGACAAAGAAGGAAAAAAATTACTCCAAAGCTAAATTAAATACCTATTCAAACTATGTGTCAAAGAAAGAAAGACGTTATCTGACCTACAAACAGACTCAAAGTTGACCACCCACAGGCCTGCAGTGAAAGAACCGGTAAAGAATGTACATCAGGAAGAAGAAATGTGAACCCAGGAAAACATAACAGGAGTCACGAGGAAAGGAAAAAACAGTCTGTCTAATTTAGTATTAGTTTTAAAACAAGACATTAAAAACACATTCGAACCAAAATTCCAGATGATTACCACATGGAAGAATAGAGGAGAGAAGATTTAGCTAAAAAATAACTCATTTTTTAGGGAAGATATAAGTACTAAGATACTCTATTATTGTTTAACACATTGCTCTCAGAAACTGATAAATCTGTGGGACAAAAGTAAGTAATGATAAAGAGGATTTGAAGAGTGCAACGTACTCGATCAGGCAAATAGACAAATCCCAACACACTGGCTTATTGTGAGACTTGTGATGCTGAAAACAGTCATTCTCCTGAGAGCATGATACCACAATGGCATATCAATTTTCATGAATCAAATTTCCAACACATATAAATCTAAAAAAAGGGACGATCCAGTATTTCATTATATGCAACTGTGATTCAACATGCAACAAATACCAGAAAAATAGAGACCCAGAAGTAGGTGTCTTTTTTGAGAAGACAGATATAACAGCTCTTTAGTGAAATATGTTGGAATCTATTGGAATATTACACAAAAAGGACAATCCATTTGGACTAGGTATGTTTTCTCTGTGACTGTGAGGGCAAAACTCTAAAGAATCCCCTGACTGTAATAACTCTCTGTTGATCTTAAAATACAAATGCGTAACACTCAGGAAAGGAAAATGAGAGAACAAAATGAGAAGAAAAGCTCTCCTTTCTCTCCTCACCTGAAACCCAATCTCTCACCTCAGAAGGATCACTGTCTGTATCTTCTCTGTCATGCAAAGGAATCAAAGAAAAGAAAACTATTGGTATATACTAAAGTCTCAAGAGCTCAAAGCAAGAAGACATCAGGAGCCCTGCAGAGGCATTAATGTAGTGTGAGCTCCATGTCATCTGCACCGTCTTGTCTTTTCTTCATCGTGTTTGTCGGGACGTCCTTCTTGGCCCCTCACTCTCCCTGCCTCGCTAGCGAGTCTCTCTGCCTCAGTGTTACTGCCAGTCTCTCTCTTGCCGTCTTCACTTTTTTTTCCTGTTTCCTGATATCCTCCTCAGTCACCAGAAGTTGTTTGCAAAGGAGCTGTGGGATGTACAGACCAGCACCTGGGATCGTCTCTGCTGAATCTGAAGACCAGGCAGGGGTGGGCATGGAGCTGGAGTTCAGACCACCTGTGAACACACCTGGCAGGGATGCATCTGTGCAACTAGGTGCAAGACTCAGCAGGGCTTTGGCAAGGTCCAAAGGTCTTAACAGTTCTCCTGCACTCTGCAGGCCTGGAGACCTTGCAGTCTCTTCTGCCAGCAGAGTTGTTGGGGCTGCTCCAACGTTTCCTCCCATTGATGGCATCTGACCTCATTGCCAGGATAGGATGTGATTCTAGTAACTGGCCTCTTGAATATGTAACTGGACATCCTCAAAGGGATGGAGATGCTCAAACCAGGCTTTGGGTTGGATTGGTTTCCACAATCATGTCGCTTCCTCTGTGATGATTTGACCCTCATACTTCTTTTCCTCTTACCCTATAAAAATAAATTGTGAATGTGGATCAGAGTGATAAATGAAGCCTGCTTTCCCAGGACAATTATGTCAGATGCCTTGTACTTCTACCCTCCCTCTTTCCCTGTGGGGATTAATCTGACCTGTGTCCTGGGACATCATCAAAGAGATTTGGGTAAAGAACAGAAAGCTCGAGGTCAAAACTCAGGATTACGGCAGGTCATTTCTTCTCCCCCATGTTGTTAGACACTTATGAGTATGACTTTATTCTCTTTTTGTCCTTGTCACTCTCAACAAGAAAAGCCCTGGTGCTCCCTGTCAGGACACACGGTCCCCAGTCTTTTTCTATATCCCAAATCGTACCATTCTTCTGTACTATATTCATTTGATTAACCCATTGACCAGTTGGTGTTCATAGCTCCATTAGAGCTTAAATCAGTAGTGAAATTATCATCCACCCCACTCCTAGTGACTCTTATTTGACGACTGTGAACATTAAATCTCAGTACAGAGAATGTATGAAAAAACTCAACTTCCAAATGGAGATTGTGCTGAGAGTGGGAAGTACACACTGGATTTATGAAACCCAGGAAAAAAAGGTAAACTTTCTCATTATTAATTTTTGTATAGATTGCACCCACATTGATAATATCTTGGTTCTAGTGGGTTAAAATATACTATTAAAATTAGTTTCACCTGTTTGCTTTCATTTTTTAAAATGTGGCTACTAAGAAAAAAATTAAATTCTATAACATAGAGTGCTTAATGTTACTATTGGACAGTGCCGAGGAAGCCACCAGTGAAAAGAAAGTCCGGAGAAAGTGGCTAGGGAATTTTTTCCCTAGAAAAGGAGTCTACACTGGCCCACACTGCAAGATGCAGCAAAAACTGTCATACACACACACACACACACACACACACACGCACACACACTGACAGAAAGAAACAAACCTCTTCCTAGAGTCACCACTTCTCACATGGCATGAGGTTGCACTCCTACTTAGTCCTAAATGCACTAATCTCAAGAAAGAAGGCAGAAGTCAAGGTAATTTACCAGTTAGGAAGATCTAAAACCAGAGACTAAAGCTCAAGATATGTGGTGAATTTCCTGTCGTGGCTTCTGTTATTAATTCAATATGTTAGGGAGACTTTTCCAAGGAGAGTTGTTTTAAAACTCACTTTTTCTTTACTATGTAAAAACAGACAGGCTATGTAAAGAATAATTACTCTAGCCAATCAATGAAAAGGAGATAATAGAACACTAATACCTTTATTATAAGTCACTACTGGATTAGAGAGTCAGGGAACAGCTGACATTGGGTTAACTTGGCCTTAATTAGGCTGATTCTGATTTCATGACCATTATATTGATTGTATTATGCTAGAACCTAGGAAATTTCCCAGCCCCCCTACTATTTAACCACCAAGGCCCACCAACCAGACCAGTCCTTGCTGACACATCCCCTGCCTCCATCCCTTCTGAAAACACCTGGAGGATTTTCCCCAAATCCCACTCTGTCCCTGCGCTCTTCTACCTGCCCCAGGGCCAGGGAATCATTTTCTCCAAGGCTCAGCCTCTGCGTGTGCCCAGCTCTGGGGATGGCACTTCTCCCTCGAGTGAAGACAAGGATCAGAGTGCAGACCCTGTGAGCTGCAGCAATTGGACAAAGACTGGGGTTTGCTGACAGAAAAGAACCTTTAGTGGGCACGGTTACCAGGGTCTAAGAAGCCCCAGTGATTCCTCCAGGGAATGTGATGCAGGACAGAGCAGGAATGTCTGCATGTGGTTCAGCTTGGGGATGCCTGTAGGGTGACATAGGTGACATTGGTAATGCATTCGCCAATGTTGTTCACTCATTTATTCATCGTATGTCATGGAGTGCTTTCTACATACATCCAGGCAACAGTCTCACACTCTGGGGCACACAGGCAGTGTCAGAAGAATTTCTAAATTTTATTTCTAATATATAGGTACAGCACTGGCAATACACTAGGTGTTCCAAACATTTTTCAAACATTAACTCCTTTAATACTCTCCATAAACCTACAAAGTAGGTATGCTGATCATTATTGCCAACTGAGAGATGAAGAAACTGAGGCACCAATCAGGTAAATAACTCTGCCAATACAAATACCTAGTAAGGGATGCAGCTGGAATTTGGACATGAGGAGTTAGCTCCATAGTCTGCGCTCTTAACCGTGACATTTATTCTCTAAAGACTTCACATCATGAAAAAATTTGATCAGTTATCCGTTTTCTTGGTGCATTGAGTAGCCACACTATTTTATATGTGTCTGAAAAACAGGATACCTGCGTAGAAACTACTGCACATACACACTCAAATTACATCTACCAATATCCCCAGTCCCTGAAAATTAATACAGAGAACATTTCAGAATGTTTCTTGCCCAGGTTGGGAGAACTCTGAGGATATTTCGGTGTTACTGTAAGAAGCTAAGGACAGGTTGGGAGTGGGTCTCAGGGGAAAGGTGTCCTCAGGAGTCACCATTGAATGACAAAATTGATGGGAAGGTCTCAGCAGTGCCTGAATTCAGGATATGGTGGTGATTTAAACTTGTGCATATCTTCTGGCTGTGGGATTATGGTGATGCAGCACAGGGAGAGGGGATGGTTCACTGTGTTCTTGGGGGAAACCAGACCCATGAAAGAGAGGGAATGACAGTTTCCTTAAACAGTGGACTCGTGGTGGGAAAAATTTGGCCTGGAAGAGACAGTCGTGTGCCTGGTATTACCAGCAGGTATTACCTGCTTCAGACAAAGCAGACAGCTCTTCCTCATGCACTCATTTTATCTCTATGGGAGGAAGGATGCGGAAATCATGTAATGCTCTTCTGATGTGAGATCGGTGATGGTAGAGACTGTGCTAGGTGCTTTTGAAAGGCCTCCCTGAGGCATTTCAGAACTTTGCTGTGACCAGAATGACAAGTGTTAGCACTCCTGCCTAGGTCTGGGAACAGTTAGTGTGACAAGGAGAAGGCACCCTGGTGCAGAGACTCACAGGAAGAAGTGAGTTTGACTAAGGAAGGTCAGAAATGTGGCCAGTGTGACAATGGCCAAACTGGGCAAGCCCCTCCTCTAGGGAGTTGGGAAGGCATGGCCTTCCTAGTGCTCAGGCCAAGGCCCCAGGGAGAAATCCGCCATGGAGGGCACACGTGAGACCCTGAGCCTGGGGTCACAGGTGGCCCACCCTGCCGACCTCGCCTACCTCTCCATGGGCCCTTCTTTCTCTGGCCGCTCCGGGAGCCCTGCGGGCTTGGCTTCAACCCACCACACACTGCCCAGGCCAAGGGTGCATGCGCGACATCCGGGGGCCTAGGGCTGGCCTCGGGGGGTCCTCAGTGAAGGCCCCGCCCTCCCTCCAGGCTCTGACCCAGCTGCAGCTGTCCCATCGCTGCTCTTCTGGACTCGGCTTCAGCTGTTGTCTCCCTCCCCTCCCCCACTCCCACTCAGCTTGGAGGAGGCGTCCCAGCCTTGGAAGCATTGCTCTGGCCCTGATGGCCACCGACGTACTGGGCTGCAAACTCAAGTCTCTGCCTGGGCCAGCTGCTTCGGCCAGGGGCTCATTTTTTCCTGGAAAGACAAAGCCATGGCCTCACCCCATGCCTGCACTTTGCCACTGCAGCCAGCCCAGGTGTAGGAAAGGCTCTGTGGAGTCAGAAGCGCCGAGACAGGCAGATGGCACCGCAGGGTTTGGGGGCCAGGGCGCAACTGGGCTAGCCCCTCCTCCCGGGAGTCGGGGAGGCCCGGCCTTCCTAGTGCCCAGGCCACGGCTCCGGGGAGAAATCCGCCATGGAGGGCACGCGGGAGGCCCTCTGCCTGAGGTGGCAGGTGTCACGCCAGGGCCACTGCAAGCCTGGCTCGGCTTGCCTGCTTTCTCCAAAGGAGGCTGGCCGACCCGCTGAACCTGGCAGCTGGGCCAGGCCCCTTCCAAGGGGACGAGTTCCAGAGGATAGAGCCCTGGGGGCGGCTGCCAAGTCTCCTGGGGCGTGTGCTGGGCCCCCGTCAGAGGAGGAAGCAGCCTGGTAAACGGTGTGCCAGGCCTGAGATCTGGAGGCCTCCCACACCCGGGTCCCTGTCCTGCCCAGGCCCCCCTAGGGAGGAAGATGGTCGGGCAGTGGCGAGCGTGGTGGGGCTGGCGCCGAGCCTGCCCTTGGATGCCCCGGGGAAGGGCGCCAGGGGATGGGCTGCCCCTGGCCAGGTCTGAGGGACCAACCCAGCTCGGGGCTGTTGGGGGCAGAGAGAGAACCCCCCTCCGCCCTTTCCCTTCAGGTGCTTAGGGCTGGCCAAATCCTTAACAAGACAGGCTGTCTGGAGAAAATCAGACCCAGCTGAAGAACATGTGTCCGTGGGGGAAACCCGGGAAACTGAGTCTCCCCACACAATAGCAGAGATTGTCATCTTGCATCCTCTCCTGAGCTAATGACTAAGGTGGATGTTCCGGATGGGCCTGTGGAATGGGAGAGGGGAGGAAGTCTATTGTCATGCAGAGGGACATGGAAAGACTTGTCTGAACCTTCTCCCCTGCACTGGGGTCAGGTCGGGAAGGGACGGCACAGAGGTGACCAGGAACCAGCCTCTCTGTGGTGGGGCTGGCCCCGGGGCAGGCGTGGGGGTGATGGGCGGAAGTGGGATGGCGTGTGAGTTGGCACCAGCCAGCGGTGGAGGCAGCAACTCAGAGGTCAGGGATCTCTCTCTCTCTCTCCTTCTCTCCCTCTCTGTCTCTCTTCTCTTTCTCTGTCTCTGTCTCTCTCTCTCTCTCTCTCCCTCTCCCTAGGGCACCTGTTGCATGGGCCCCCTGTGACATCCTGCTCTGAGCCTCCCAGACCATCCTCCTAATAGCCTGGTGATGTCTCCTTGCCCCTCTGAACAGGCCCTGTTCCAGGCCGCTGCCCCGCACATATGTCTCACCGTGGTCCTTGTGGGTGCCGTCCAAAGTAGTCAGTATTTTCTCAGTAGAGCTAGGGAGGTGGCCCTGGACATGCTGTGGATACCCCAAATCCTCTGTAGAAAGTGACTTGGGCAAGACCTCAGAGTACCCAAGAGGGCCCCAGCTTCTTCCTCAGAGATGGGGCGCTCTTCTCCTTGTCACCTCCTGGAACAGGCAGTTTCTCCTCTCCTGGTTCTGTCCTCTTCTCTCTCCTTGTCTCAGCTCACGCCCTCTAGCTGCATGTCCTCGGTGACAGAGACCTGGACACACGCCGTGGCTGGGCTGGTGTTCCCTGGGAAACACTTTCAGTGAAAGTGAGCTGTGAGTGTGCGTGCGTGTGTGTGTGTGTACATGTGCGCACATGTATGTCACTTATAAGCATGCCTAAGCCAGCAGTGGCACACAACACACACACGTGCTCATTCTGAGGGTGGGCCCAGTCCCCCTCACGATACCCAGCGTTTCCCACCGTCTTGACTGTGTCCGCCAGCTTCAGACAAGTGCAGTCAACCTTCAAGAAGGAGAGAGCACTTGGTTCCCATAGCTGCTCTCGAGGGGACCAGGATGCAGACAGTTGGAGCAGAGGCTCCGCACGCATGTTCCAGGAGCTTCCGAGTCTGGCCAGTCTGGCTGCTCCCCACTCAGGAAACACATGGCTGGACCAAGTTCTTGAGCGGCTCCAGTCACGGCATTGCATCTGTATGGAGGGCAAGCACCCCCACGAAGCTCGTGTCCTGGCCCTGAGTCCCGGCTGTGGCGTGGCTAGCAGAGCCAGCAGCATCCCCCTCATCTCCTCCCACCGTGTCACCCTGTCAGCTCACCAGGACCATCAGACAACCCCATGGGGTCTACAGGGTCACAGTACTGTCAACCCTTTGTTGGAGACGGGGAAGCTGACCCTCTAAGGCCGGGGATGGCGGAGGTGGCTCTGCATCTAGGCTTCCCGTGGGCCCCATGTGTTCATCTCAAGCTGGACCCTGATGGCTGCCCCGCATCAAAAACGGAGAGGAATCCCCACTTCCGGGAGGTGGTCAGAAGGGGAGGTGGTGCAGGTGAAGCACGGCAGGAGCATGCGCTTGATGCACGGTGGCTGCTGTTACAAGATTTACTGTCTTAACAACAGTGTGTCCGGGTTCTGGGGCCCTGCCGCCCCATCCACAGGAACTGAGTGTGCAGGTGAGACCTCCAGCCCTTAGACCATCACCTGAACACCGAGCCCCCCAGGACCATGACCTGCACCCGCTTTCCTGTCCTGGTAATGTCCCTGGCTGGGCTCCCCGTCAAATCCCTGCTTACCCCCGCCCTCCCATGCTGGATCTCTCCACCTCCTCTCAGCTCCAAACCCAGGACCACAGCCCTTCCCCCAGCACTCGGTGGGGAAATACTGCTGCCGGGATCCTTCTGGCTTGCGTCTACCCCTTTCTGGAGACGCACTGGGCGTGTCAGGGGCTGAGGCTGGATGGGAACTTGTTAATGTTGAGTGAAATGCAGTCGGATCACAACGCTCCTGGCACAACACTCCTCGGTGCCCCAGCTCCTGCTGCCTGCAGAGTGAGGACCACCCTCCTTCCGTGGCACAAGGGGGCCCCCCAACTTCCCTCAGGTGTAACCTCCTCTGTCTTGACCCTCACCCATCTCCCTCTCACCTGGCGTCTGTTAGCATGACTATCTATGCTGAGCTGTGAGGCAGAAACCAGACTGCTCAGTGGTGTGTCCTTGGATCCTGGGCCCACTCTGACCAGTGGGCATGGTGTCAGGCTGACACTGAATGACTGGCGGGTTGGTGGGGATCGGGGGGGAAGGAGGTTGGCTTTATTTTTCTCTAAGGACATAGAAAGAAGGAGGGGAGGTGGCTTCTGGGCAGGAGCAGACAGCTGTGCTGAGATGGGGACTCTGAAAACAGAATAGGCTCCAGCTGTCCTCTCCTCTTCCCTCCTGTGGTAGCCGGCCCCAACCCCCGTCTAGTGCACCCGTGGCTATTCAGGGGTTCCGTTCACTATGCTGCACTCATGTCCTCTGGAAGATGGTAATCTGTTCCTCAAGTCCCCTGCAGTGAAGCTATCTCGACCTTTGAAACAGATGAAACGTACGCTTTTTCCAACTGGGACTCAAAGGATGTGAGGTTCGTGCACAAGGCAGTTCTAAAAGTGGACAGGTAATTGCTGGTTCTGCGTCCTGTAATGATTTTGTAAGATCATGCCACACTGCCTCCCCCGCAGAGAACAACTAGAAAATCTGTACATAATGCAACCAGGAGCCGCTTGATGGCATTGGGGAGTGAACGGCAGCAGACAGATTCCTGGGGAGTAGTTTGAAGTGAATTTCTGTGGCTTCCAGTCTGGGGCCATGTGCAGTCAGAGCAGGGCATGGGAGGCAGTGGCTCTGGGAAAACCACAGTCTTCACAGCCCAAGAACGAGAAAAATGAAACTGGGGGGCTGTGGTTGTTACCGAACCAAGTGGGCTTGTTACCAAACCAAGTGGGCTCACCTCCTGGTGAGTTAAACAAGACTATACCAGTGGAAGTTGTCTCACAAAGTAAACTGTATTTGCAGCAAATAGGAGGCCATGAGGAATCATTTCCAAAGTCATGGCGTCCCAGAACGAAGGGAAGCAGGAAATTTTATTTCAGTTGGGGAATAATATTCAAAAGGGAGAGGTGGGTATTCACTTCCACAAGCTCAGTTCGAGAACATGCTTCCACATAATGAGGCCTAAGCTCCTCCTGGAGAGATCTTTGCATTAAAAATAAAGCAAAGGTCATGGGCATAGCTCTTGTGGTGTGGCTTGTTCAGTTTCAGGATGGCTGGTGGTTACATCTCCCTTGAGTGCCTCATTTGGTCAGTTTCAGGATGGCTGGTGGTTACATCTCCTTAACCTACAAAAGGAAAAGAAACAGCTTGGAAAAACAGTTAATTGCTTCCAAACCCACCTTTGAGTTTCTCCAGGCACCTAGTCCCGGACATAGTCACTGAAGAGGGAGGGGGATTGCAGGAGGGGAAGAAATGTGCAGGGGAAACTTCAGACTCTGCCCCCACCTTTCTGACGGACTGAACCACACATGCGCAAGCCACTCGCTAACAACAGAAGATCTGAACTGAGGCTGGAGCTGCAGCTAGGAGCCAGTTTGCAGTTGAAGACCAGCTGAGATCACTACCTGCTGAACCAAGAGACACAGTTATTGGTGGAAAATAACAGAATCCAAAATTTCCACCACACCACATTCATAATGTCCAGGACACAGTGCAAAATCACCCAACATCCAAAAATCAAGTAAATGGGACACATTATTAAGAGAAAAGAGGACCAACTGAGGTAGATCCCAAGATGACCCAGGTGTTGGAACTGGCAGATAAGGATTTTTCTTCATGTGCCATGAAGCTCGGTTATTAGGTGCATAAACAGTCTATATTATGTCTTCTTGATAATGGATCCTTTTGGATTTCACAATGACCTCCTTTATTCCTGGTCATATTCACTGCGCCTGAAATCTGCTTTATCTAGTATTAGTATAGCTTCTCCAGCTTTCTTTCAACTAGTGTTAGCATGGCATGTTTTTTCAATCTCTTTATTTTTAATTTATTTGTGTTTTTATATTTAAAGTGGGTTTGGGGTAGGCAGCATATAGTTGAGTTTGCTTTCTTATTCAATCTGACAAATTATGCCTTTTAAATGGGGTTTTTAGACCACTGTCTTCTAATGTTACTGCTGATAATAGTTAGATTTGAATCTATCCTGTGATTTGTTTCTTATTTGACCAATCTGTTTTTTGTTTCCTTTTTCCTCTTAGACTGCTTTTTTTTTGGATAATTTAAGTATTTTTTATGATTCCATTTAATCATCTTTTTTGGCTTATTCTGGATAAGTCTTTGCTCTATGTGTGCGTGTGTGTGCATGCCTTAGTGTTTACAGTACACATCTTTAACTTATCACGGTTTATCTTCAAATAATATCAGACCACTTCATGACGTCTGAACAACGTCACAACAGTGCTCTCCCACCCCCACTGCAGCCTCCGTGTCCACGTTGTCACACGTTTTATTCGACGTGTTACATACCCCACAGAAAGTGCTCTCTATCCCTTTCTTCACATAAGGTTTCCATATTGTGTCATTTTCCTTCAGCATCTCTCAGCGCTGATCTGCTGGTGACCATGAATTATCTCAGCTCTTGTGTGTCTGAGAAAGTTGATATTTTATCTTATTTGTACCCTTTGCTGCCAGGCATAGAATCATAAATTAGCAGCTTTTTCTCTCAATTCTCTGAAGACCTTGCTCTACTCTGCTCTGGCCTCAGTTCCAGTAAGAGATCTGCCTTCATCCTAACCTTTGTTTCTCTGCACTCAGCAGGTCTTTTTATCTCCTGTCTGATTTCATGATTATCTTGTTATCACCCTATTTAAGCAATTTAATTATGATGTGCCGTCTTCATACTTCTTAGACTTGGGGTTCATTAAGTGTCTTGGATAAGTGGGTTTATAGTTTTTTTTTAATAAAATATGGAAAATTTTCAGTCATTATTTCCTCAAATTGTTTTTTCTGTTTTCTTCTCTTTCTCTTTCTGATTACACATATTTTAGGTCATTTGAATTTGTCCTACAGTTAACTTTCTGCTCATTTTCTTTGGTCTATTTTCTCTCTGTATTTTATTTTGAATGGTTTCTATTATATGTCTTCAATTTCATTAATCTTTTGACTAATTTGCTCTTAATCTCATCTAGTAAGTTTTTCATTACAGATGTTTAGTTACAGACATTTCATCTCTAAAAGTTTTTGGGTCTTTTTCATATCTTCCATATTTCTACTTAACATCATCAGCCTTTTCTTTTTTTTACTGAAGTATTGACATACAATATTATGATAGTTTCAGGGGCACAACATAGTGATTTGACATTTATATACATTATAAAGTGATCACCGTGATAAATCTAGTTCCATCTGTCACCATACAAAGTTATGACAATATTATTGTCTATGTTCCCCATGATGTAATTCCATCCCCATGACTTATTCATTTTATGACTGGAAGTTTGTACCTCTTATCCCCTCACCTATTTCACCCACTCCCAACCCCCCACATTGTCAATCTTGTCTCTAACTTCTTGAACATGTGGAATATGATGACAGTAATAACATCTCATCTTTGTCTATGAATTACGTCATCTGTGCTATTTGTGGTCAGTATCAGTTGACTGATTTGTCTCCTCATTACATGATGTGTTTTCCTGCGTACCAGGTAATTTTTGGTTGGCTGGTAGACATTGTGTATTTTTCCTTGTTGGAACCTGGATAGTTTGTACTCCTAAAAATATTCTTGAGCTGTTTCCTGGGACAGAGTTGTGTTACTTTGAAACAATTTGAAACATTCAGGCTGATTCTAAGCTTTGTTAGGTGGGATCTGAGTAAACTTTAGTCCAAGGCTGACTGTGTTCCACCACTGAGGCCACTCTGAATACTGGACACAATCTCCTGTGAGTTATGGGGCTTTCCTAAGCCATGTGTGGACTAGTTGAACCCAAACCATTTCTGTCTGTGTGAGCTCCAAGAATTATTTCCTCTAATTTTTTGGTGTTTGATTCTGTAGTGTTGGGTAGTTTCCTCACATGAGTGCACTGGTCAGTACTCAGTGGAAGATGCAGTGGGCCCACTGAGAATCTGTGACGTTCTCTCTTGCTGCAGTTCTCTCTTCTTGGGTGGTCTTCTCTATGTGCTCTAGTCACCTCAGCCTCCCAGGACACCCAGTGCCATCTCTTCAACTCAGGGAGAGTTCAGGGGTCCACCTGGGTTCTCCTTCCTTGTGCTGGAGCCTGGAATTCTCTCTCCAGGCAGCAGGGCCACCACAGGGCCCACCTTGTCGGTTCCAGATCTCTCAGGGATCACTGAACTCTGCTGCCTGAGACCCAATGTGTGAAAACTACTGTTTGATATATGTTCCCCAAGATTTTCAGTTGTTGTGGGAAGAAGGGTAAATGTGTTCCTTGTTATTTCATCTTGGCTGAAAGCATAAGTATTAAACAAAGATTTTAAAGTGATTGTCATAACTATCCTCCGTGAAGGTAAACAAATATGCTTGCAGCAAATGAAAGAGTAGGAAAACTCAGCAGAAAAATTTAAAAAAGAAAATTTTAGAATTGGAAAATACAATATTAGAAATAACAAATTCTTTACATGGAATTTAAGTAGAGCAATAGAAATTAACATGGAAAATAGAATGAAAAAAGGGTGGAAAAATAACAGATCCCCAGTCACTCTTAGGTAAGATCAAACTTTAATATACATATGGTCGGCTTCAAAGAAGGAATGGAGAGAGAGAATGTGCAGACAAAAATACTTGAAGAAATAGTGGCTGGAATTATCCAAGTGATGGAAGATAGACATTTGCAAATATGATGCTCAACTAACACCAAGCAGAATGAAGACAGTCCCACATAAAGACACATCAGATCAAGCAGCTGGATACCAAGGCCGAAAAGCAAACGTTGGAAGCAACAGAGAAAAATGACACTTCACACAGAGTGGAGTAATGATTTGATTAATAGCTGACTTCTCATCAGAAACTATGGGGACCAGAAGAGAATGAGAAAAGAGATTTAAAGTGTTGAGAGAGAGAAAAAAAAGACCTGTCAATCCAGAATCGTATATCCAGCGAAGATATCTTTTGAAAATCACTGTTGAGAGACAACATTTTCAGATTTAGAAAAACTAAGAGAAATTATTACTAGCAAATCTCTACAATAGAAGATGCTAAAGGATATTCTTTAGGAGAAGGGAAATTATACCAGAAAAGGAATCTCAGATCCTCAGAATGGAATAAGTAGCTTCAGAAATGGTAAATATCTAGGTAAATGTCAAAGGCTACTCATTTTTTCTGCTTTCTCCTTCTAACTTTTGTATAATACACACAACTTACAGTAAAAACTGTAATATTATGGGGAGGGTAGAAGGATGAATAGGTGAGCATAGAGGGATTTTAGGGCAGTGAAACTATTCTGTATGACACAATAATGGTGGATACATGTCATTAGACATCTGTCCAAACCCACAGAATGCACAACAGCGAGAGTGAACCTGGTGTAAACTGTGATTTTGGGTGATGATGACATGTCAGTGCAGGTCCGTCATCTGTAACAAATACACCATCCGATGGGCAATGTTGATAGTGGGGGGGCTGTGCATATGGGAGCAGGGCATATATGTACCAAACATTCAATTTTTTTGTGAAACAAAAACTGCTCTAAAAAAATAAAGTCTTTAAAAAATGATAATATTTTCTTCTGAGGTTCATAAGATATGTAGATGCAGTACATACAGTTACTACAGCATAAAGGATGGGCAGGGTGGCCCAATATGGCTGCAATATTTCCATATTTTACCTGAAGTACTAAAATGTTCATTGTAAGTGGAACAGGAAAAGTTAGAGATGGAGATTGTGAACCCTGGAGAAATGACTGGAAAAAAAAATAGACAATAGGACAAAAAATAAAACAATGTAATCCACCACACCACCAGATTAAAGAGGAAAATCATGTGACATGCAGAAAATGCATTTGAAGAAATTCTACATCCATTTATAAAAGTCCAGGAAAGTAGAAGTAGAGGGAACTTTATCTTGATACAAGGCATCCATGAGAACCTGCAGTTATCACAGACAGTAAGACTAAAGGCTTCCCCTGTAAGTCAGGATCAAGGCAGAGACATCCACTCTCATTGTCTCCAGTCAACACCACACTGGATTCTTAGTTGGTGTGAAATAGCAAGAAAATCAAATAAAAGGAATACAGATTGGAAAGGAAGAAGTAAAACTGTCTTTTTTCACAGATGACATGACTGCGTAAAAAATCCTTAAGAATATAACAAAAAAAAAGGCTACTGGAATTCATAAATGAGTGTAACAAGGTCATAGGATACAAAGTCAGCATACGAAAATCATTTGTATTTCTATACGGTGGCAATAAATGATTGGAAATTGACATGTTTTTTCTTTTGCTTGAGGAAGATGGTCCCTGAGCTCACATCTGTGCCAATATTCTTCTACTTTGTATGGGATGCTCCCACAGCATGGCTCGATGAGCAGTGTGTAGATCTATGCCCAGGATCCGAACTGGAGGACCAAGGGCCGTGGAAGTGAAGTATGCGAACTTAACAACTGTGCCACCAGGCCAGCCCCCAGAAATTGACATTTTTAAAGTGCAACTTACAATAGCAACAAAAATCATAACATATTTAGGAATAAGTCCTATAATATGCCTGTAGAATCTCTATGCTGAAAACTACAAAACACTGATGGAAGAAGTAAAAGAAAACTTCAATAAGCAGGGAAATGGTCTTAGTCTATTCGGGCTGCTATAACAAAACCCACAGACTGGATAGCTTATAAAAAACAGACATTTATTTCCCACAGTTCTGGAGGCTGAGAGTCCAAGATCAAGGCGCCAGCATGGTCACATTCTGGTGACAGCCCACTTCCTGGTTCATAGCCGGTGCCTTCTTGCTGTGTCCTCACACGGTGGAGGGGACAAGGGCTCTCTCTGGAGCCTCTTTTGTTTTAAAGGCACTAATCTTGTTCATGAGGGCTCGACCCACATGACACAAGCACCTCCCAGAGGCCCCATCTTCAAACACTCTCAACCTTGGGGGTTAGGATTTCAACATGGGAATTTTGGGAGGACATAAGCATTCAAACCCCAGCAGAAATATGCTGTGTTCGTGGATTGGAAGACTCGGTATTTTAAATATTAATTCTCCTTAAGTTGATCTATACCAATTACAATTCCAGCATATTTTTGATAGAAACTATGAAGTTGATTCTACAATTTTTTTGAGTAGACAAAGGAATTAGAATATCCAAAACAATTTTGAAAAGAAGAACAAAGTTGGAGGCCTTAAACTACCTGCTTTCCAGGCATATTATAACATTACGATAATCAATAGTGTACTGGTGAATGAATAAACACAGAGATCAGTGGAACAGAAGAGAGAATCCAGAAACAGAATCACACGTGTATGAGCAATTGATATTTGACAAAGTTGCAAAAATAACTTAATGGAGAAAGAATGGTATTTTCAAAAAGTGGCACTGGAAAAATTGAATATTCATATGCAAAAATATCCACCATAATATATAACTCAAAGCAAAACAAAACCCCAAAATCCTTGGACCCATGTCTCACACCACATACAAAAATTAACTCAAAGTGAATCATAGCAGTAAGTGTAAAATCTAAAACTATAAATCTTCTAGGAGAAAATATTCATGACCTTGGATTAGGCAAAGATTTCTCAGGTGTGAAACCAAAAGCACACCCATAACCAATTGTGTTTAGTTAAACTTTATCAAAACTAAGAACTCCTTCTCTTCAAAAGACACTGTTGAGAGAAGGAAAACAAGTCAAAAACTGGGAGAAACCATTTCTGCAACACATATCTGTGAAGGCTTTTTATTCGGTGTATATGAAGAACCCTTAAATCTGAATAACAAAACAAACAACCTCGTAAAAAATTGACAAAAGATTTGAAGAGGCACTTCAGCAAAAATGATACACAAATGGAATGAAAGTACAGGAAAATATGCTCAACATCATCAGTCATCAGAGAAATTCAAGTTAAAACCACAATGAGATACATGTGTGCACTTTTCAGAATGGCTTAAAATATTAGCAACAATATCAAGTACTGTCAAGGATGCAGAGCAACCAGAATGCTCGTACACTCCTGCTGGGAAAGCAGAATGTTTCAGCCATATTGGAAAACCTTTTGAGAGTTGTTTGTAAAGTTAAAGAAATGTTGACCATGTAATCTTTCTGATCCAGTAATCTTATTCTTGGATATATGTCAAAGAGAATCAAAAAGTTACGTTCACACAAAAATCTGTATGTTGATGTTTATAGCAGACTTATTCACAATTTCCAAAAACTGGAAACAACCCAAACAGACAAACTGTAGATATAAACGGTCTTCAGCTAGTAAATAAGTGGCACATCCATCCAATGGAATATTATTCAGTAATGAAAAGGAATAAGCATTTTATATGTGAGACGAAATGGATGAATATCAAATACAATCTGCTAAGTAAAGAAGGTAAATCTCAAGAAGTTGTTACACAGTGTGTGATCCCACCCCTGTGAGATTCAGGAAGAAGCAGAACTACTGATAGGGAGCAGATCAGTGTTGGCTAGTGGGGAGGAGGGGCTGCCACAAGGGGCAGACGGGGAATTTTGGGAGCAGCAGAGCTGTTTTCTGTCTCGATTTCTGTGGTGGTTTATGAATGTATGTGTTCATAACAAATAGTACTGTAAAATAAAAAAACTTGACTTTTATGGCATGTGAATCATGCCTCCATTACTTCCTTTGAAAAAACTAATAGGAAAGTTTTAAAAAGACAAATAAAGGGGAAAAAACTGGAGGAAACGAATAGAAAAAAGAAATAAAATTACAGACCCAAAACTATGTCAATAGCTATTTATTTTTAATTTTACATACTTTTAATAAAAATTATATATTTTAAAGTATCCAATGCTGATTTTATGTACATGTACTTAGTGAAATAATTACTGCAGTCAAGCTAATTGACACCTCATCTCCTCACACAGTTACCATTTTTTTGTGATGAGAGCACCCAGCTACTCTTTTAGCGGATCTCAAGTATTCAGCACAGTAGTATTAACTGTGGTCATCGTGCTGTAAGTGAGATCTCTGGACTTATTCAACCCATGTCACTGCATCTTTGTACCCCTGACCACCATCTCCTCCCCCAACCCCAGCCCCTGGTAACCGTTCTAATCTCTGCTTCTATGAGTTCCATGTGTTTTTTTGTTTTTTTAGATTTCACGTATAAGTGAGATTATACCATATTTGTCTTTCTCTGTCTGGCTTGTTTCGTTTAGCATAATGTCCTCCAGGCTCGTCCGTGTTGTCACAAATGGCAGGATTTCCTTCTTTCTCATGATTGAATAATATTCTGTTGTGTATATGTACCACATCTTCCTTATCCATTCATCTGTCAACGGACACTTGGGTTGTTTCCATATCTCGGCTACTGTGATTAATGCTGCAGTGAACATGGGGGTGCAGATATCTCTTTGAAATACTGATTGCATTTCCTTTGGATATATCCCAGGAGTGGGATTGTTGGATCACGTGGTAGTTCTACTGTTAATTTTTTCCCTTATGTTCTTTTATTTATCATATATGTGTAGATCTGTTTTATGTACAATGATTGGTTCTATCAATCATACCAAGGTGTTCTATTGATACTATTGCTAATTTTTTGAGGAACCTGCATACTGGTTTCCACAGTGGCCACACCAATTTACATTTCCACCAGTGGTGCACAAGTGTTCCCTTTTCTCCACATCCTCAGCAAGACATGTTATTTTTTGTGTTTTTTTGATCATGGCCATTCTAACAGGTGTGAGGTGATATCTGATTGTGGTTTTGATTTGCATTTCCCTGATGACTAGTGATGTTGAGCACCTTTTCATGTATCTGTTGGCCATTCATATGTCTTCTTTTGAGAAATGTTTATTCATATCCTTTGCTCATTTTTCAGCTGAGTTACTTGTTTCTTGCTATTGAGTTGTATGAGTTCTTTATATATTTTGGATATTAACCCCTCATCAGATTACAGTTTGCAAATATTTTCTCCCATTCTGTAGGTTGTCTCTTCACTCTGTTGATGATTTCCTTTGCTGTGCAGAAGCTTTTTAGTTTGAATGCATCCCATTATCTACTTATACTTTTTTTTGCCACTGCTTTTGGGGTCATGTCCAAAAAAAGCATTGCCCAGACCAATCTCAAGTTTTTCTCCTATATTTTCTTCTAATAGTTTTATGGTCTCAGGTCTTAAATTTAAGTCTTTACTCCATTTTGAGTTAATTTTTACATACGGAGTGAGGTTAGGGTTCAGTTCTTCCATGTGTGGAAAACCAGTTTTCCCAACACTATTTGTTGAAGAGACTATCCTTTCCCCATTGTTTATTCTTGACAACTTTGTCAAAGATCAATTTACCATAAATGCATGGAGTTATTTCTGGGCTCTCTCTTCTGTTTCATTGGTCTGTGTGTCTGTTTTAATGCCAGTGCCATGCTGTTTTGATTACTATGGCTTTGTAGTATATATATATATATATATTGGTGAGGAAGATTAGCCCTAAGCTAACATCTGTTCCCATGTTCCTCTATTTTTAGTATGTCGGGCACCACCACAGCATGGCTTGATGAGCAGTGTGTAGGTCTGCGCCCAGGATCTGAACCTGTGTACCCTGGGCCTTTGAAGTGGAGCAGGTGAACTTAACCACTATGCTACCGGGCCGGCCCCCATAGCTTTGTAGTATATTTTGAAGTCAGGAAGTGTGATGCCTCCAACTTTGTTCTTTTTGTTCAAGGCTGTTGCTGAACAACCTGTGCTGGAAACTCCTATCCCACCATCTTGTTTGCTCATCATTTTACACATTAGTGGACCGAAGAGTTCGGTTAAAGGCCGAGATTCTTGGGATGGATATAAAAATAAGACCCAAATGTATACTATCTACAAAAATTGCACTTTAAATATAAAGGCACAGACAGTTTGAAATAAAATAAAAATAAAAATCACAACAATTGGAAATGCAATAGAGTTGCCTCTTTATGCAGATAGAATCATACATGAGGAAAAATCCGAAAAACCCACAGTTAGTACAGGTGCTGGAACAACTGGACACCCACATGCAAAAGGGTGAAGCTGGACCCTTACCTCACACCATCCACAAAATGAGTTCAAAATGGATCCAAGGCCTACATAAAAGAGCCAAAATTATAAAACTCATAGAAGAAAACATAGGAGTAAATCTTTGTGACTTGAATTAGACAATGATTTCTTAGATATAACACCAAAAGCACAAGCAACAAAAGAAAAATTAGACAAATTGGACTACTTCAAAATGAAAAACTTTTGTGCATAAAAGGAGAATATTAAGAAGGAAAAAAAGATAATCCACAATCCAAAATGGCAGAAAATATTTGCAAATCCCACATCTGATAAAGGTCTAGTGGCCACCAGGCTAGCCCCCTCTGCCTGGCAGGATGCTCTGAGTGATAGAGGTCTCGACTCCACAGCACCTGGACGCTGGTCATCTTCCGCATTGTCAAGGAGTGAGTGCTGGACTGTTCTGACTTATTCAGAAACAGTGATGGAGCCCAGATTCCTTTCACAATCACCCTAGAGGTCAACGGCTTCAGTCTGCTCCTGAAGAACACATAGTGTTTGCAAGTCTGAGAACCAAAAGAATTGTCTTCACTTTTCTGAAAAGTGTGTCTTATTATTTCACATTAGTGACCATTTTCAAACTGGCTCCCAGTGGTGCCCTCCCACTTTGTTTATTTCTCTGAAAGTGGCCGTGGCACCTTGGCTGTTCCCTGTTCCCAACTCCCACGGTGTGACAAGGCTGATGACATCCGATTCCTGGGATCCTGACCTAGGTGGAGATTAACTCAGCCTCAGCCTGTGATGGGAAGTGATGGTCCCATCTCTTCCTCCTCTCCCTCCCCTGTTCTCATCCTCCTGCTCTGCACAGTCTCAGAGTCGCCTGACATCACGACTGACAAGCCCTGCAGAGCCCAGAGATGTCTCTTTGAAGAAAAGAAAAACTCTGGAGAAATCAGAGGGATAAATAAGGAATGCAGCCAATTCCTGCCTTGTCCTCCTCCCAGACTAATCCTGCTGATGGCCAAGAGGATGAACAATGAGAGAGAGTGGTTTCTCTCATTAGAATTTTAAAATCCTCCAAGTAATGGATCGTTTTGGAGTATCCTGTGTTTTCCTGCTTGTCCCAATAATATGTTATTACTAAACTTGAATAATTTTAATAGGGGAAATTCTTTATCTCATAAAAATGCTGAGCAGGGGATCCATTTAAAAAAATGTTATCAAGGTAACTCCAAGGGTTTACAAGGAACAAGGAGCCTGCATCCCTGTGTTCCAGACATCAGCTGAGACCTTCTTGCAAGGAGCCAGGGCCCTCGGAGGGAGGGGTGGCCATGACCCTCCTCCAGCAGGGCGGGCCTTCTCAGGTGCGTCCCCCCGCATAGGCGCACACACCACAGGATCCTAGGTTGGCCAGTGGCAGGCAGCCAGCTAGGGATATGGGGACAAGCGAAAACTGCTCACTCAGACTGGGACACCCCTGGGCTAAACTCAGGAGCAAGGTGTGATCCAGGCCTGTAGACCCACAAACCTCACCATGAGTTCTTTCCATCTGGATACGGCAGTGGAAAGGAGAAGGTGCTGGGCGGGGAAAAGCATTACGCTGAAAAGAGCTCCTGCCTCTGCCACCCGCCTGGAGTTTGGTCTCCAACAAGCGTGGGTTTTCTCACCTTTAGAGAAACGAGGGGTGGAAGCCATCGAGTTTCCTCGAGTGCTTGAGGGACCTCATTTTCAGATCTACTCAGCTCCCTTCCCTGCCCTCAGTGCATCCACGGGACCCCAGCCCACGGCCCCTCCCTTCCGATCTTTCCCTTTGGAAGCTTCAGATGTGCCCACTCAGGCACCCAGTGGTTTGGGGTCCTGAGCTGACGCAATTTTAATGAGTTTCCATCATTTCCAAAGGGAAAAATGGGAGGGAGGTGGCTTGTTACTGAGACAGATAGCAGCGCACCTGGAAGGACAGGACACTCATTTCCATTTACCTCGTCTGATGACCCTCCAGTTCCATCAGTGGTTGAGTGAACGCGGCCTGTTCTTCCCAATCACGGTGCAAGTGTGTAATTTCTCCCAGTGGAATTTGATTTTAATGAGAAGCTAGCTCATAGGAGAGAGTCTTTATTTAGATAGCATGCACGTGTCAGGTTAATTTTAAATCAGCTTTTAGGTCAATCTGTCTTAATTATTCCATTAACTGTTTTCGACTAGCAATTTCAATAATTGTTTTAGCATAATACTTGGCAGTGTAATTGCTTTTTGGATTCTGTTCATTGTGATGTCAGAGTCAGATCCTGGGCTCCCTCCCTATGCCTGAGTTGTGTGTGTGTGTGTGTGTGTGTGTGTGTGTGTGCATGTACAAGCATGTGGGGGGTGCTTCCTCTGATTATTAATGAATGCATTTTCACGAGGCTTATTGATATCAGGGAGCCCTGTCTTTATTTTTAAAAAATTGTTAAATAAAATTTTAATGTTAGAATAGTTTTAGATTTACAGAAAATTGTGATGATAATACAGAGTTCCCATGTACTTCATGCCCAATTTTCCCTGTGATTAGCACCTTACATTAGTATGGCCCCTTTGTCACCATTAAAAAACAGTAGAAAATATCAATGAAACAAAGAGCTGGTTCTTTGAGAAGATAAACAAAATTGTCAAACCTTTAGCCAGACTTACTAAGGAAAAAGGAGACAAGGCTCAAATAAATAAAATTAGAAATGAAAGAGGAGAAATTACAATGGACACCACAAAAATACAAAGGATTATAAGAATACTATGAAAAACCATATGCCAACAAATTGGACATCTAGAACAAATGGATAAATTCTTAGACTCATACAACCTTCCAAAACTGAATCAAGAAGCAATAGAGAATCTGAACAGACCAATCACATGTGAAGAGATTGAAACAGTAATCAAAAACCTCCCAAAAAATAAAAGTCCAGGACCAGATGGCTTCTCTAGAGAATTTTACCAAACATTCAAAGAAGATTTAAAACCTATCCTTCTCAAACTATTCCAAAAAATAGAGGAAGATGGAATACTTCCTAACTCATTCTATGAGGCCAACATCACTCTGATACCAAAGCCAGGCAAGGACAATACAAAGAAGGAAAATTACAGGCCAATATCATTGAGGAACACAGATGCAAAAATCCTCAACAAAACATTGGCAAACAGAATCCAGCAATACATTAAAAAGATCATACACCATGATCAAATGGGATTTATCCCAGGGACACAGGGATGGTTCAACATCTGCAAATCAATCAACGTGATACACCACGTTAACAAAATGAGGAATAAAAACTATATGATCATCTCAATAGATGCAGAGAAGGCTTTTGACAAGATCCAACATCCCTTTATGATAAAAAGTCTCAACGAAATGGGTATAGAAGGAAAGTATCTCAACATAATAAAGGCCATATATGACAAACCTACAGCCAACATCATACTCAATGGGGAAAAACTGAAACCCATCCTTCTGAGAACAGGGACAAGACAAGGGTGCCCACTATCACCACTCTTATTCAACACAGTACTGGAGGTTCTGGCCAGAGCAATTAGGCAAGAAAAAGGAATAAAAGGAATCCAAATAAGCAATGAAGAAGTGAAACTCTCGCTGTTTGCAGATGACATGATTTTACATATAGAAAACCCTAAAGAATCCATCAGAAAACTATTAGAAATAATCAACAACGACACCAAAGTTGCAGGGTACAAAATCAGCTTACAAAAATCAGTTGCATTATCTATACTCTAATAACGAACTGTCAGAAAGAGAACTCAAGAATACAATCTCATTTACAATCGCAACAAAAAGAATAAAATATCTAGGAATAAAATTAACCAAGGAGGTGAAAGACCTATACAATGAAAACTATAAGACATTGTTGATAGAAATCGATGATGACATAAAGAAATGGAAAGACAGCCCATACACATGGATTGGAAGAATAAACATGGTTAAAATGTCCATACTAGCTAAAGCCATCTACAGATTCAATGTAATTCCAATCAGAATTCCAATGACATTCTTCACAGAAATAGAACAAGGAGTACTAAAATTCATTGGGGCAACAAAAGACCCCAAATAGCTAAAGCAATCCTGAGAAAAAAGAACAAAACAGGAGGCATCACAGTCCCTCACTTCAAAATATACAGCAAAGGTATAATAATCAAAACAACATGGTACTGGTACAAAAACAGACGTACAGATCAGTGGAACAGAATTGAATGTCCAGAAATAAAACCACACATATATGGACAGCTAATCTTCAACAAAGGAGCTAAGAACATAGAATGGAGAAAGGAAAGTCTCTGCAACAAATGGTGCTGGGAAAATTGGACAGCCACATGCAAAAGAATGAAAGTAGACCATTATCTTTTGCCATACACAAAAATTAACTCAAAATGGATCAAACACTTAAAAGTAAGACCTGAAACTATAAAACTCCTAGAAGAAAATATAGGCAGAACACTCTTTGAGATCAGTTTTGGAGGGATCTTTTCAAATTCCATGTCTACTGAGACAAGGGAAACAAAAGAAAAAATAAACAAGTGGGACTTCATCAGACTAAAGGGCTTCTGCAAGGCAAAGGAAATGAGGATCAAAATGAAAAGACAACTGAATGATGTCAGCATCATAGTGGAGTGAGCTTCCCCCATTGAACACTCCCCCTCTAAGACACAACAAAAATGGCATTCATATTCCAACAGAAGCTATTCACACAACACAGGCGACATCTGAGGCACTCAGGCAGCCATACACCCGAGGATGGAGGTGCTGGAATCCCCAGAGGAATTGGAAGGGGGTTAGAGGAGCTCCTTTCCTTCCCCAAGGACTGCGTCCCAGAGACTGAGACCACGCAGCTCTCAGAGGAGGGGGAGGGGCGGGTCACCGCGTGAAAACCTGGAGCTCTCCAAGACCCCTCACGGCCTGAAGGGATCCCCCTACGGAGGGAGCTGAACTGTTGCGAGGGTAGTTTCAACCAGCTAGCCCCTCAGGAGAGCAGAGAGTGACAGCAAGGTGAGAAACCTCTGAGATAGGGGAGGAGAAAGTAAGCGCCCCTCCCCCACCCGGCCCACCCGACTGGCGCTTCAGCACAGTGGTGCTTCAGCTCAACCCCATCCCCAGAATCAGCAGCCCCCAGGAGCCCATGCCCCACCAACAAGGGCAGCATGACCATGCCCCACCCCCACAGGCAGTGGTCCCCAGGTGCCCGGGCCCAACCACCAGCAAGGCGAACCTGTGTCCCCGCACCAGAGGCAGTGGCAGCTCAGGCCCCACCAGGCCACAGCCCCAGCTGCTCTGGCTGGACCAAGCCACGGCCCCAGCTTTCCTGGCTTCCCCATGTCACGGCCCCAGCTCCTTTGGCTGGACTGCCCCCCATTCCCTGGCTCCAGTGGCTTTGGCTTGGCCTGTGCTCAGGCTCCAGCTGACTTGGCACAAGCAACTTCGGCCCACAGCACTCCAGTTCCAGCTTCTTTGGCCCAGTGGCACCCCAGCTCCTCCTTCTTCAGCTCAGTGCACTCCAGGTCCAGCTTCTTCGGCCCAGTGGCACTCCAGCCCCTGCTTCTTTGGCCGAGCGGCACTTCAGCTGCAGCTGCTTCAACCCACCTGCACCCAAGCCCCAGCTGCTTCAGCCTACCTGCACTCCAGTCTCAGCTGTTCCCACACTCCAGCTCCAGCTGTTCCCACACTTACCCCCCCAGCAGCCTCCACTCAGCCTCAGATCAGCCAGGGGTGACGAGAGTGCCTGCAGATTGAGGCAGTCCAGAATATACGCCCCTTGACTCCCAACCAGCAGCAGCAAAAGGAAACTGCGACCATATATTTTCACTATGAGGAAAAGTAAGCCAACACTGACAGGCACCATGCAAAAATATATTAAATCTCCAGACCAAAAGGAAAAATGACAAGCACCCAGAAGTCAACCCAGAAAGCACAGAAATGTATCATCTTTGTTTTTATAATTTTATTTATTTATTTTTCCCCCAAAGCCCCAGTAGCTAGTTGTATGTTATAGCTGCACATCCTTCTAGTTACTGTATGTGGGACCCAGCCTCAGCATGGCCAGAGAAGCGGTGCATTGGTGTACGCCTGGGATCCGAACCCAGGCCGCCAGCAGCAGAGCGCATGCACTTAACTGCCAAGCCACGGGACCGGCCCCAGAAATGTATAATCTTAATGGCAGAGAATTCAAAATAGCCATCATAAAAAAGCTTAATGAAATACAAGAAAACACAGACAGACAATTCAATGAAATCAGGAGTTTCTTCACAAAGGAGATTGAAACCGTAAAAAAAAATCCAATCAGAAATCATAGAGATGAAAAATACAATAGAGGAGATAAAGACACATCTGGAAACCTTAAGCATCAGAGCCGACAATATAGAGGAAAGAATTAGTAATATTGAGGACAGCAGTGCAGAAATGCTCCAGATGGAGGAGGAAAGAGCACTAAGACTAAAAAGAAATGAAGAAACTCTCTGAGAAATATCCAACTCTAGGAAATCCAACATAAGGATTATAGATATTCCAAGGGAGAAGAGAGGGAAAAAGGAGCAGAGAACTTGTTCAAAGAAATAATATCTGAGAACTTCCCAAACCTGGGGAAAGAGCTGTAAATACCAGTGAATGAAATCAATAGATCTCCTAAATATATCAACACAAAAATACCCTCTCCAAGGCATATAGTAGTAAAGGTGGCAAAAGTCAATGACAAAGAAAAAATATTAAGGGCAGCCTGACAAAAATAAATAAATAAATAACATACAAAGGATTTCCTATCAGGATCTCAGCTGATTTCTTGACAGAAACTTTACAAGCTAGGAGAGAGTGGAACGATATATTCAAAATTGTGAGGGACAAAAACTTTCAGCCAAGAATACTCTATCCATCAAAAATATCCTTCAGATATGATGGAGAAATAATAACTATCCCAGATAAACAAAAGCTAAGGGAGTTCATTGCCACAAGACCCCCACTACAAGAAGTGTTCAAGAAGGCCCGCATACCTGAGGAAAAAAAGAGAAAGGGGATTCAAAGTTTTGAACAAGGAGGAAAATAGGTCAACAAAACCAGAAAAATTGCAGTCCTCTATCAAAATAGATTATAATTTTATTTATTTATTGTTCCCCCAAAGCCCCAGTAGATAGTTGTATGTCATAGTTGCACATCCTTCTAGTTGCTGTATGTGGGACACGGCCTCAGCATGGCCGGAGAAGCGGTGCGTCGGTGTGCGCCCAGGATCCAAACCCAGGCAGCCAGCATCGGAGCGCGAGCACTCAACCGCTAAGCCACAGGGCCGGCCCTATCAAAATAGATTAGCAAACACTTCAATATAAAACCAAAGATCAGGGGCTGGCCCAGTGGCGCAAGTGGTTAAATGCACGTGCTCCAGTGCAGTGACTCGGGGCTTGCCAGTTTGGATCCCAGGCGCACACCCACGCACCACTTGTCAGGTCATGTGGCCTGTGGCAGGCGTCCCACGTAAAGTGGAGGAAGATGGGCATGGATGTTAACCCAGGGCCAGTCTTCCTCAACAAAAAAAGAAAAAAAAAGAAGATTGGCAGATGCTAGCTCAGGGCCTATCTTCCTCACACACACAAGAAAAAGATCAAGGGAAGGTAAGCACCAAGCATGAATAAAACCTCATCATGTTAAACACAAACTCACAACACAGGAAGGAATAAGATATGACAGCAATAACTTAGAAAGGGAAGAGGAAAGGGATCGAATCAACTTAGTCTAAGAGAATAAGAGTCCATCAAAAAATGGACTATCACATACAAGATATTTTTTATACGAACCTCATGGTAACCACTGATCAAATAACCAGAACAGAATCACACATGATAAAGAAAGAGAAAACTAAGGGAACTCCCTTACAGAACTACCAAACTAAATTGGTAGTCTGAAACACATGGGACAAGAAACAAAAGAAATGCAAAAGAACCAGAAAAAGAGCGATAAAATAACAACAAGCCCCCATATATCAATAAGTACCCTAAATGTAAATGGACTGAACTCTCCAATCAAAAGACACAGAGTGGTGGGATGTATTAAAAAACAAGACCCAATAATATGCTGCCTCCAGGAAACACATCTCAGCTCTAAAGACAAACACAGGCTCAGAGTGAAAGGATGGAAGACAATACTCCAAGCTAATGGCAAACAAAAGAAAGCAGGTGTTGCCATACTCATATCAGACGAAGTTGACTTCAAGATAAAACAGGTAATGAGAGACAAAGAGGGGCAATATATAATGATAAAAGGGACACTCCACCAAGAAGACGTATCACTTTTAAATATATATGCACCCAATACAGGAACACCAAGGTACATAAAGCAACTATTGACAAACCTAAAAGGAGATATTAACAACAACACAATAGTAGCAGGGGATCTTAACACCCCACTCTCATCAATGGACAGATAACCCAGACAGAAAATAAATAAGGAAATAATGGACCCAAACAAAATCTAAATGAGATTGATTTAATAGACATATACAGAGCACTCCATCCAAACACAGCAGATTACACATTCTTCTCAAGTGTGCATGGAACAGTCTCAAGAATAGACTATATGTTGGGAAACAAGGCATGCTTATATAAATTTAAGAAGATTGAAATCATAACAAGCATCTTTTCAGACTATAATGCCATGAAGTTAGAAATCAACTACAAGGAAAAAACTGGGAAAGTGACAAAGCTGTGGAGACTCAACAATATGCTACTAAACCACCAATGGATGATTGATGAAATTAAAGGAGAAATCAAAGCATAGCTGGAGACAAATGAAAATGAAAATACACCGTACCAACTCATATGGGATGCAGCAAAAGCAGTCCTGAGAGGGAAACTCAAAGCAATACAGGCCCACCTTAACAAACAAGGAAAAGCCCAAATAAGCAACCTCAAACTATGCCTAACAGAATTAGAAAAATAAGAAGAAACAAAGCCTAAAGTCAGCAGAAGGGGGGAAATAATAAAAATCAGAACATAAATAAATGAAAATGAAATTTAAAAAACAGTAGAAAGGATCAATGAAACAAAGAGCTGGTTCTTTGAGAAGATAAACAAAATTGACAAACCCTTAGCCAGACTCACCAAGAAATAAAGAGAGAAGGCTCAAATAAATAAAATTAGAAATGAAAAAGGAGAAATTACAACAGATACCACAGAAATACAAAAGATTATAACAGAATACTATGAAAAACTATATGCCAACAAATTGGAGAATCTAGAAGAAATGGATAAATTGCTAGACTCATACAACCTTCCAAAACTGAATCAAGAAGAAATAGGGAACCTGAATAGACCAATCACAAGTAAAGAGATTGAAACAGTAATCAAAAACCTCCCAAAAAATAAAAGTCCAGGACCAGATGGCTTCTCTAGAGAATTTTACCAAACATTCAAAGAAGACTTGATACTTATCCTTCTCAAACTATTCCAAAAAATAGAGGAAGATGGAATACTTCCCAACACATTCTACGAGGCCAACATCACTCTGATACCAAAGCCAGGCAAGGACAATACAAAGAAGGAAAATTACAGGCCAACATCGCTGATGAACACAAACAAACATTGGCAAAACATTGGCAATCAGAATCCAGCAATACATTAAAAAGATCATACACCATGATCAAGTGGGATTTATACCAGGGACACAGGGATGGTTCAACATCCACAAATCAATCAATGTGATACACCACATTAACAAAACGAGGAATAAAAACTATATGATCATCTCAATAGATACAGAGAAGGCTTTTGACATGATCCAACATGCACTTATGATAAAAACTCTCAACAAAATGGGTATAGAAGGAAAGTACCTTAACATAATAAAGGCCATATATGACAAACCCACAGCCAACATCATACTCAATGGGGAAAAACTGAAAACAGGGACAAGCCAAGGGAGCCCACTCTTACCACTCTTATTCAACACAGTACTGGAGGTTCTGGCCGGAGCAATTAGGCAAGAAAAAGGAATAAAAGGAATCCAAATAGGCAATGAAGAAGTGAAACTCTCACTGTTTGCAGATGACGTGATCTTATATACAGAAAACCCTAAAGAATCCATTGGAAAACTATTAGAAATAATCAACAACTACAGCCAAGTGGCAGGGTATAAAATCAACTTACAGAACTCGGTTGCATTTCTATATACCAACAATGAACTAACAGAAAGAGAACTCAGGAAGACAATTCCATTTACAAATGCAACAAAAAGAATAAAATATCTACGAGTAAATTTAACCAAGGAAGTGAAAGACCTATACAAGGAAAACTATAAGACATTACTGAGTGAAATCAATGATGACATAAAGAAATGGAAAAAGATTTCATGCACTTGGATTGGAAGAATAAACATTGTTAAAATGTCCATACTACCTAAAGTCATCTACAGATTCAATGCAATCCCAAATCAGAATCCCAAGGACATTCTTCACAGAAATAAAACAAAGAATAGTAGCATTCATATGGGGCAACAAAAGATCTCGTATAGCTAAAGCAATCCTGAAAAAGAAGAACAAGGCTGGAGGCCTCACAATCCCTGACTTCAAAACATACTACAAAGTGATAGTAATTAAAACAGCATGGTACTGGTACAAAAACAGACACACAGATCAATGGAACAGAATTGAAAATCCCGAAATAAAACCTCATATCTACAGGCAGCTAATCTTTGACAAAGGAGCTAAGGACATACAGTGGAGAAAGGAAACTCTTTTCAATAAATGGTGCTGGGAAAACTGGACAGCCACATGAAAAGAATGAAAGTAGACTATCTTCTTTTGCCATACACAAAAATTAACTCAAAATGGATCAAAGACCTGAAGGTGAGACCTGAAACTATAAAACTCCTGGAGGAAAATATAGGTAGTACACTACTCATCATCAGCCATAAAGGGATGTTTTTGAATTTCATGTCTACTCAGACAAGAGAAACAAAAGAAAAAATAAAAAAGTGGGACTTCATCAGATTAGAGAGCTTCTACAAGGCAAATGAAACCAGGATCAAAATGAATAGGGAAACCACCAGCTGGGAAAAAATACTTGCAAACCATAAATCTGACAAGGGATTAATCTCCATAATATATAAAGAACACTCACAACTGAATAACAAAAAAACAAACAACCCAATCAAAAAATGGGCACAGGAAATGAACAGACACTTCACCAAAGAAGATATACAGATGACCAACAGGCACATGAAAGGATGCTCAACATCACTAATCATCAGGGAAATTCAAATTAAAACCACAACAAGGTATCATCTTACACTCGTTAGAACGGCTATAATCACCAAGACAAAAAGCAACAAATGTTGGAGGAGCTGTGGAGAAATGGGAACCCTAATCCACTACTGGTGGGAATGCAAATTGGTGCAGCCTCTATGGAAAACAGTATGGAGATTCCTCAAAAAATTATAAACAGGGCTGGCCCCATGGTGTAGCAGTTAAGTGCACTTACTCTGTCGCTGGTGGCCCAGGTCTGGGTCCCGGGCGTGCAGTGACACACTGTTTGTCAGGCCGTGCTGTAGCGGCGTCCCACATAAAGTGGAGGAAGATAGTCATGGATGTTAGCTCAGGGCTGATCTTCCTCAAACACACAAAAAATTAAAAACAGGAATACCTTATGATCCAGCTATCCCACTACTGAGTATCTACCCAACAAACCTCAAATCAACAATCCAAAGAGGCTTATGCACCCCTATGTTCATCGCAGCATTATTCACTATAGCTAAGATGTGGAAGCAACCCAAGTGTCCGTCGACAGATGACTGGATAAAGAAGATGTGGTATATATATAAAATGGAATACTACTCAGCCATAAAAAAAGACAAAATCGTCCCATTTGCAACAACATGGATGGGCCTGGAGGGTATTATGTTACGTGAACTAAGCCAGATAGAGAAAGACAAACACTGTATGACTTCACTCATATGTGGAATATCAACTAATACATGGACAGAGAGAACAGTTTGGGGGTTACCAGGGGGAAGGGAGTTGGGGGGTGGGCACAAGGGGTGAAGGGGCACATTTATATGGTGACCGACAAATAATAATGTACAACTGGAATCTCACAATGTTATAAACCATTATGACCTCAATAAAATTTTTTTTTAAATGATAGAGTAACTAATCAATATATTATTGCAAAAGACTGTCATAAAAAAGACCTTTTTCTGGAGATTCAAAGCATTATAAAAAGAAACAAATTACAATGGAACAACTTTTAGAGTTTATATATATATAGAAAACAATTTTAGGACAAAAGTTAAAAAAATCAGCAAACTAATAGTAAATTATATAACAGTAAATTATATGCTACCATATTATAGGAATTACGTAAATTGCATAGCAGTAATTCTTAAATTTCGATGTTATCGGATGCCTTACCAAAAGTATTATGTTATTGGAAGTGATATTTAGATTAATACTTTACATACATTACTTTCCTCTAAAAGATATTAAAAGTTGGAGGTACTTCATAGGGTAACATTTTAAAGAACTGCTTATCTTTCCAGATACACCTCACTACTTACGAGATCCGGGTACCATATTGCTGTTATTTACTTGGTTGGAATTCCAAAGTGTCTGGACATGAGTGTGCACTAGTGTTGGTAAGATGGCACCCCTACAACATCTCCTGGCTCTGGAGTGTTCTGGTTAAGGGACAGGTGCCTTAAGGCCCCATGCTGACCAGAGGCAGCTATGGCAGCGTGGCGATGGCAGGGGTGGTGGCAGTCATGGTGGGGGTGTGTTACATGAATGAGAGAGGGAGATGCAGAAACCTCCAGGGGTCTGAAGTCTGTCAGGGGAATTGGTTGTTCAAATATGAAGAGGTCCAAAGAAATCAGTTAGATAAACCAGAAAGAAAAGACAGTCTAGAAGTAGAAAGTGGGAAGAATGAGAATTGGCCCGTTAGTATCTTCCTTGTTCTGTTGCTTAGAAGCTGAGCACTGAACCTGGGGTCTTTTGCCGACCCAAGTGGCTGCAGGCAAGGAAGGCTGGGAGGCCTTGCCACAGATTGTCCCTGATTCTCCCGGGGCAGAGTGGAGCCAGGAGCCAGTTTGCAGGTTCCCTTCACAGGTAAACACCTGTGGGGACCAGTCAGCCCGCTGAGGCTGTTCTGAGAAGTGTTCATGCTGTCACACAGGCTGCCCTTGCACTATGGGGCTGGGGCAAAGTGCAAATAGAGACCACGTACCATATAGCTAAATGTTCAAATATATATACATATAAATCAAGCAACAAATGGTTGAATAACATATGTCACTCCTTTTTCTCTGGATAAACTAACCCTTCACACTGACCAGGAAGGCCAGATGCGAATGTAATTCTTAGGCTCCTTGGAGTCTTGCACCAGACATGGTGAGAGGAGGGGAGCCGACCCGGCTAGCTCTTTGCCCCTTCTCTTCTCACTCTCAGCTCTTTCTGATACTGTGAAGGCCCCACCTCTGCGTTCAAATCTGTCCACATTCCTCAAAACTGTCATCTCCTGGGCACACGCAAGCCTAGAGAAACGCACTCCTTAGTGGCAAGATGCCACGTCTCACTATGGCAGACCCGGGGAAGAGAGGCCCTCACAGGCCTACTCTGGGAACGGGGCTGAGGCTGTTTGGGCGTGGAATTCTGGACTTCTTGGTAGCTGGGGCATGGATTAGAAGAGGGGTCAAGCAAACTGACTCATGGGCCAAATATGCGCCGTCCACCTGTTTTTATAAATAAAATTTTATTTGAATATAGCCATGCTCATTCATTTACACATTATCTACGGCAGCTTTCTTGCTACAGTAGCAGAGCTGAGTAGTTGTGACAGAGATCATATAGCCTGCAAAGCCTAAAATATTTACTCTCTGGACCAAGTGGGAGTGGGCAGGCTCCAATGGGCTTGCCTCCTTGGCTCCAGGCTTGAGAGATGTGGCTAGAGGGAGGCCAGAGTGGAGTTCCCTAAAGGGTGGAGACCCCAACCTGAATCTGACCGTGAGGAAACTTCAGACAAACCCAAACTGAAGGAAATTCTGCTAAAACAATAGGCCTGTGCTCTTCAAAATGCCCATGTCATGAAAGACAAAAAAGGATTAAGGAACTATTCTCGATTAAGGAAGAGTAAAGGGACATGACAACTAAAAGCAGTGAGATGACTACAAGACTGGATCTGGGAGCAGGGAAAAAATATGCTATAAAAAAAACAATATTGGGACAACTGGAAAAATTTTCACAGGTCTGTTAATTAGGTAATAGCACTGTATTCATTTTAATTCCCAATTTGAGAATTATGCTGTGATAATGTAAGTAGATGTCTTGTTTTTTAGGAAATACACAATAAAATAATAAGGATAAAGGGATATGATGGCTGCAACTTACTCTCAAATAATGATAATAAAAATGCATACATGTAGAGAGAGAAAATAAAAACAAAACAAATGTGGAAAAATGTTAACAGTGAGTCTCTGTGAAGTCTTTCTAGGATGTCTTTGTATTCTTGCAACTTTTCTATAAGTTCGAAATTACTTCCAAATAAAAAGTGGAAAAATAAAATATAGGGACAAGGCATTCTGTCTCCCCTCCTCACCCACTGCACCCCTCCTCCCACCATTGTGCTCACTATTATTCAACAAACTATAACAAATAACAAATGAAAAGGACATGAGTATAGTTATGGAAAGGAAAAAGAAAAAAAAAGTCATTTTTGGCAGTGGATGTAATGACCTCTGCAAGGCCCGCAGCGGTCTTCTTAGGCTTTGCTGACTCCCAAGACGACCCAGGCCTCCTCGGCGCAGCTAGAAGGCTACAGGGCAGGACCTGCAGCAATCACAGAGCAGCCTCAGGTGTTCTTTGCAGCGAGGTCCTTGCTGCACTTCATTCAGTAGGTGCAAGGAGTCGAGATCCACACTGGGGCCTTTACGAGAACTGCTTTGATGTAAAGCCCCATGCCTCACAGAGACGATCTCACAGTTCCACAGGCGTAGCTTCCAGGGTCTCTGCACGAGTCGTGCCCAGTTACAAGAGTTTCACACGCAGGAAGCTCAAAACAATCGTTTCCCCATCGGGTAGTTAGAGGTTCGCCAGTCCAGGTGCAATTTACTAATGATCATTTTTACTGTAAGCAATGTTGCCTAGTTAAATAGTTGACACATACTTTCAGGGAGATAACCTAAGGTTAGATTCTCATGCGGAAGTGTTCGTTAACCCTTTGCCCATAGTCCACCTCCACGACTTTGGCTGACATTTTCAACATAGAAAAGGACAAGTTAGTACATTTTGTGATCACGAGGATTTGTATTAACCAGTGGGGTAAGGATGTCCCCTCCATGTCCTGTGCAACTGGAATAGTCTTTGGCCATCTGTCTTTATAATGCCTAAAATACCCCCTTTAGTCTGGGAATTCTAGGCATTTTATATCAAATGATATTACACCATAGTTTTCAGCAAATCAAATATACTACAATGAAATTTATTTAACCTTTTTAGAAAAAGTGTAGTTTTTCCCTATACACTAAGCGCAAATCAAGAGTTTTATCCAGTCTAATAGTAGAGCTTAGGCCTTTACAATAACCAATGATTGCTTTAAAAATCTGTGTCGCTTTTGAAAATGTTTGCATTCCCATAAATTTTCACTCGATGGCAGCAGAGGACACTGCTCAGGCTCCAGTGCAGCCTTAAATTGACTCAAGCATTCTGGGTCCAAAGCTGTTGTCAGACTCCAGGATGCTGTTTAGGTGGCCTGGGGTTACCCTTTGCCACACATGGAGAGCTTTCTTTAACCTTGTATTGGTGACCCCAAACCATATTAAACTGCTGTCATTGTAGCTCTGCCTGGAGCTGCTGGCCACCGCACAGCCCTTTGTCTGCTTGGGTGCTCTCAAACCTCTCTTCATGTAGATTCAAGTTTGAGTGGAATTGCAGTCAACTTGGCAGTTCCGCCTGCTTTATCAGGTGGCGGCCCATCACAAGCATGGGGTCTTCAGGTTCATTCTTTTGTCTTCTCAGTCCCCCTCCAACCCTCCCAGCGAGACATTAACCTATCCCGGTAGCTCAGCTGCAGTGGGTTTTGGCCCAGGTCCCCTTCATAAACAGTGAGCAGTGTCTCCTCTTGGTATGAATCTGGTTTTACTCCAGCCCGCTTCTGCCCTAATCTCTTGTCATATGCTGCAGAGTTTTCAACTTCAGAGAACAGGCAGATGGACTCTCCCTCTCAGACATCTAATGCCTTGTCAGCTTTCCTTCCCCACCCCTCTGTCTCACAGTCCATTGGTCAAACTGCATCGAGGGTCTGAAAGTCTAGCCCACTGCTCCACCACTCTGCAATGCCCAGGGGGTGGGTCTTCTTAGATTCAACTAATTCAGATTCACAAGACCACTGCGGGCCACATACCATCCTGGCCTATTCAAGGCCATAGGGCAGGAACCACACATGCTAGCAAGGCAGTGTAGATATTCCTAGCAGTGGGAATCTTTACTGCAGTCCACTCAGCAGACGGCTCAGGTGCAGGAAGACAAGAGCTACACCAGGCAGTCACTCTGATTTAAAAACCTCATGCCCCCGACCCCCGCGAAAATATCTTTGGTGACAACTCCATAGGCATGGTTTCCAGGGTCCCCACAAGGGACTTGTGGGTTAGAAAAGGAACCTAAGGCCATGGTGACTCCCAGTCCAGACAAAAGTTACAAACCAGGAGTCATTTTTATTATAAGCAAAGTTACCTAGTCACATAGTCTACAGATACCATCTTTCTGTTTTCAGGAAAACATAGTTAGGAAACTAATCAGAAGTCAGATTCTCATATAAAGGAGAAAAGATTTTAATACATTACTTACAACCTAGAAATTAAAAGAATCGAATGGAAAACTCCTAAAATGAATGAAGGAGTTCAGCAAGGTGGCCAGATAGGGGGAAAAAGAGCCTTTTTATATACCAGCAATGATTAGAGAAGTAATGGGACAAATATTTCTCCTATAATAGGAACAGAAACCATAATGACTTAATATACATCATATACATAATATACCAAAACATGTTCTAGCCCTACATAAAGAATAATTTAAATCTTGATTGAAAATTCCTGAATAAACGAACCATGTTGATTGGATGGAAAGAGTCAATACTGGAGAGATGTAAGTGCTCTTCAAATAAACTACAAATATCGCATAATACCAATAAAAATCCCAGTAGAATTTTTCTAAGGAATTTGAAAAACTGATCCTAAAGTTTAGCTTGGAAGCATACAGGTGCAAGAAAATTTTGGAAGAAAAGACTTGAACTTATTTTGTAGATATCAAACCTACTAGAAAGTTATAGTGATCAAAAGTGCAGCTTTGGCTCAGAAATATGTGTACGTATCAGCAGAGCTGAATAATTATGTTCAGAAAAAACACTTCAGTTTTCTTTTATGTTGATATAACATCTATACATAAAACACATAAATCTTAGGTGCAGAGCAGTGAATTTTTACATGTGTATACATCTGCTTAGCCACCACACAGATCAAGGTATAGATCATTTCTGGTACCCCAATAGGTTTGCTTGTGCTCTCTCTCAGTCATTATCACTCCCCCATCAAAAGTAACCATGGGTTGGTTTTGCCTGTTTATGAACTTTATACAAATAGAATCATACAGATGTAACCTTTTGTGGTTGGCTTATTTTGATCAACACTGTATTTGTGATATTCATCCAAGTGCGAGCAAGTAGCAGTAGTTTTTCTTTTTCCTTG
The DNA here is from genome assembly GCF_020826845.1 of Diceros bicornis minor. Taxonomy (NCBI): domain Eukaryota; kingdom Metazoa; phylum Chordata; class Mammalia; order Perissodactyla; family Rhinocerotidae; genus Diceros; species Diceros bicornis. The sequence continues at coordinate 40,557,435 of NC_080770.1, read as the reverse complement.
TTGTAGTATTCCATTCCATACAATAGTATTCTATTATATGAATATAACATAATATAGTTATCCATTCTAATGCTGGTGGACATTGGAGTTGTTTCCAGTTTTTGATCATTATGAATAAAACTGCTATGAACATTCTCATTCGTGTCTTTTGGTGGACATAAGCACTCATTTACATTGGGTATATACCCAGAAATGGCACTGCTAGGTCGTAGGATGAACATGTAAGTATAGCTGTAGCAAATACTGCCAGTTTTCCAAAGTGATTGCACCACAGTGGGGGTTGAGAGTCTTGGTTTGTAGTGGTATCTCAATTGTGGTTTTACTTTGCATGTCCTTGATGACTAATGATACTGAATGACTTCTCATCATGCCTTGCCCTTTGGCTATCCTCTTTTGTAAAGGTCAATGCAAGCCTTCTGCCCCTCCTCTCCTCTAAAAAATTGATTCAGATGTTTTCTTATCAATTTATAGGAGTCCTTCGTCAGATACATTTCACAAATATCTTCTCCTGGCCTGTCATTTACCTTTTACTTTCTTAACGGTGTCTTGATGAATACAAGTTCTACTAATTTAATTAATGTATAAGTTAATCCTATTTAATTTATAAATTAAATTGAATTAATTTGTTAACCTTTTATAGCTACTGTTATTTGTGTCTCATTTAAGAAATCTTTGCCTGCCCTTACAATTAACATTGTCTTATGTTTTCTTTGATAGTATTATTGTCTCATTTTCCACATTCAGGTCCATGAAGGTTCTGAAATTAATTTTTGTGTATTGTGTGAGATGGGGGTCAAGGTTCATGCTTTCTCGTATGACTATCCAATTGACCCAGCCTCATTTATTGGAAAGACCATCCATTCCCCCACTGAATTGTACTGGAGGTTCTAGCTAGTACAATTAAGGTAAGAAAAAGAAATAAAAGGTCCAGATCGAAAAGGAAGAAGATAATGGTCTTTATTCACTGATGACATGATTGTCTACAAATAAAATCCTATAGATTGTATAAAAAGCTACTCAAACTAATGAGCGGGTTTAGCAAGTTTTCAGGATATAAGATCAATATAAAAATCAATTTTATTTCTATATATTAGCAATAAACCATTAAAAATTTATAAGTAATACTATTTGCAATAGCATAAAAAGTATGAAATAATTAGAGTTAAATCTGACAAAAGATGTGCAAGGCCTGTACACTGAAAACTACAAAACACTTCTGAGAGAAATTACATAATACGTAAGTAAATGCAGATACATACCATTTTCACAGATCACAAGACTCAATATTTTTAAGGTGTCAATTTTCCCTAGGTTTATCTATAGATTCATTGCAATCTCAATCAAAATCTGTGCAATTTTTTTTGTTAAAACTGGCAAACTGATTCTAAAATTCATTTTGAAATGCAAAGGGTATAGGATAGCCAAGCCAACTTCGAGAAAAAAGAACAAAATTGAAAGATTTAAATGACCTGATTTCAAGACTTATTATAAAGCTATGGTAATCAAGACCATGTGATATCAATGCTAATACAGATAAATAAATCAATGAACAGAATAGAGATTCCATAAATAAACTCACATTTATATGATCAATTGATTTTCAAAAACGTGGCAAAGGCAATTTGGTAGAGAATAACTAGTCTTTTCAACAAATGGTTGAAACAACTGGGTATCTACATGCAAAGAAATTAACTTCTACCCATATCTCACACTACATATGAAAATTAATACAGCATAGATCGCAGACATAAATTTAAAATTTAGAACTATAAAATTTCTTGAGAAAAAGTGGACAGAATCTTTGGGGCCTTGGGTTAGGAAAAAATTTCTTAGATATGGAACCAACAGCACAATCTATAAATAAAAATTGATAAATTAAACTTTATCAAAATTTAAAAAGTTTGCTTTTGAAGTATTTAAAAAGTCTGCTTCTGAAACATGCTTTTAAGCCACAGACTGGAAGAAAATATTGAGTCATATAACTGGAAAGACATATCCCGATAATGTAAAGAACTTTCAAAACTGAATAGTAAGAAAATGAAGAACCATGTTGATAGCTTTGTTTGTAAAAAAAAAAAACAGAAACTGGAAACAACCTAAAAGTCCAACAATGTGTGAATGGATAAACAAACTGTGGTATATCCATGTAACGGACTACTACTCAGTGATAAAAAGGAAATGAACTATTGATACACTCAGCAACACTACTGAATCTCAAAATAATTAAGCCCGACTCTCCTCCTCCCAAAAAAGCACACAGTAAACATTCATAATACAATTCTATAAAATGCAAACTAATCTATAGTGACAGAAAGAAGATCTATGGTTATCTGAGGAGTGGTCATGGCAGTCTGTGACTGGGAGGAGGAATTGCAAATGGGCAGAAGGAAACTTTTGGGGGTGGTGGCTACGTTCACTCTTGATTGTGGTGACGGTTTCAGGGGCATATACATACATACATAAAAATCAAATTGTACACTTTAAATATGTACAGGCTTTTTGTAAGTCACCTCAATAAAGCCATTTAAGACAAAAGGTGTGGAGGAACACAGAGGCCACATACGGTGTTTTAAATGGCCCAGGTTTTGCCATGAGACAAAGCTGGACTGACAAGTCACTTAGACTCCTCTGTAGAGATAATACCGCCGTCGCAGGGCTTAAGAAACAGCGAAAACTCAGGTAAAGCCCATGGCACTTGGCTAGGCACTCAACTTGGGCGCGCCACGCGAGGTGGAAGGGCGGCGGCAGGCAGCCTGCAATCAACTTCAAGCTGGAGCGCATTTTGGGTCTGTGACTTGAAGCAAGTTCCTTCACTTCTTGGTTTCACTGTCTCAGCTGCAGAGGTGATTAAACGACACGATACACCTAACCAGCCAGGCGCCAGGGACACAGGCGAGGAGGCGTCACGACGTTCTCCAAAGGAGCAGGGGGAGGTAGTCTGACCTCGCGGGGGAGACTCCGGCTGGTTGCTGGCACCTGACGCAGGCGGGCGGAGGGGCGGCAGGAGTGACCAGAGTTGGGCGCCGTGACGGCTGGAAAGCTCAGAGGATCGGAACAGGAGGGGCAGCAAACACCCGGTGGACCCACATCAGCACCGACCACCACGGGGGCACCACCTCCCACCCTGCCCCGCACGCACCCTTGGGCGCAGGCGCAGTGAGGTGGGCGGGGGAAGAGCCCCGGCCCCTAGCCCCGCCCCTCCCTAAGCCACGCCCCTATCCCCGCCTCCTGGTCGGGGCCGCCCGGGGGAGGCGAAGCGGCCGGGCTGCGAGCTGCTGTGCAGCGGCAGGTGAGTGCAGCGAGGCGGTCGCAGGGGCCCCAGGTTATTTGCACCGGCTTGTTTGCAGGAAGGGAAAGCGAGGCGTTGCTGGTGCAGAGTGGGACGGGGTCCCTCCGCTCACTTAGGACCGAGCCCCCAAGTCCTGTCGGGAGTGGGACAACGACGCAGGAGGTGCTTCCTGCATCCTTGCGCCGGCGTCAGGGGGCACTTGCAAAACCAATGCAGCCCCTGGGTGGTTTGCTTCTTCCCGGGTGGAGAGTTTTCCGTTTAAATACAGTTGTTGCTTCCCGAGCTTGTGAAAGATTACCTATTTTAAAGTTAAAACAAAGTCCCCAGTCCCATCTAGAAATGACTTCTTAGGGGCACCTCCATTAGATTGCCACAGTAAAGGTATGTTCTTGTATTTTTTCTTGAAGCAAAACAAAATAAAATACATTCTTATCAAAGTATTGCTCTACTACTCAGTTTCATTTCTGAAGACCCCTGTAAAATATACTATATGAATGCCAATATAGTGTGTGAGCACATGAGGGAACAGGCACAGAGAAGCAAAGTCGCCTCCCAAAGATTTCACACCTATTACGGGCAGAGTCAAGGTCGGAAACTCAACATTCCGGCTTCAGAACTCTGCGCTTCTTGCCTGTTCAATATTGCCTCCAGGCTACGTTCTTGTCAAACTGTGGTTAGACATTTATTTACTTCAATTGCTTTATTTTTCATAAAGAATAAAATGGCTGGATCCTGGATACTAATTTGCGTCACTAATAGATGAGGCAAAAGTCACCCAGGGTCACCTGATGTGTTCCATTCATACCTGAATTTAAAAGACGTATGTTAGGAAATTATTTTACTTGCGATCACGTTATGAAAAACTTACTTACTATTGAAAACACTCATCTATTTCATTTTTGTCTTAAGGTAGTCAAATCTGTGTGTGAGAATACTTGCAGTTTTATAGTAGCTTTTGTCCATTCCTTAGAGTTACAGTGGCTCCCTTAAAGAGGAGACCCGTCTTCACTGCGAGCTGGCCCACGGTCCTCTCCAGGGCTGCACGGTGGCTGCCAGCCAGCTAAGTAGACTCACAAGTGGCCGTGACTGTCAGACTCTCTTGATGCTCGGCAGGCTGCTGAGTTTTATTTCCCCACCATAGCAATATCAAACACTATAGGAACAAGAATAAAAACTCTCTATAGATGACACACCAAAACACAAACTTTGCTTACAAAATAGTACTACAGCTTTTCTTCTGTGTAGGCAAAGCCTTTTAGGTGGACTTGAGAGGTTCTGTCTGTGTTTCATTTCAGTGGGGTGTGTTTCACATGTCAGGAACAGGTGCACAGTTTTATGGATGAGTTGTCTCTTTCCCTCCTGTCTAGCAGTTTTATGGTTTGATAGTTGCCATCACGTGTTGTCCTCCGCCTCCAGCCCAGAACCAGATCTTATGATATTTTGATGCTCTGTTCTGTGATCATATTTGGGAATCTCAGACCCAGTTTAGTTCGGATTCTGTGTTCTTCGCCTCCCCAAGCCCACGGCTTCCTGTGAGGTCAGGGCACCTAGCCCCAGTTGGCAGCTGTCTTTTTCAGCTTCTTTTTAAGAAGAAGGGCCTCGAGCCTCAAGTTTGGCTTGAGACTATTGTCTTGCAGAGAGCAAGACTCCTTTACCCCATAGGAATTGAGTTATGGCTGCCAGTGCTGGGCTCCATGCCTAGGTCCCAGTAGGCGTGGGGCTGCCCTCCTGCCACCACTGCGTACATGTGTACCTTGTGCACTGAGACCATTTGTTAATTCTTGAGCCCAACTGGGGCTTATTGGCTTTTCTCTTTTTATATTTATCATTCATTGTCAGCTCCCAGAGGACAGGAGCTGTTAGTTTTGTTCACCAGTGTAACTCTAGCATGCAGAGTGGAACCTGACACATAGTAGATATCCAGTAAATATTCATTGGATAAATAAATATTCCTTGCAGTTTTGTAGGACAGGAATTCAGACAGAAGACAGTGAGGAAGATTCATTTATGCTCCGTGATGTCTGAGACCTCAGCTGGGGCAGGCTGGGCATCTCTCTCTATCGTGTGGTCTCAGGACCTCCCTATGTGTGTCTCCAGCACGGCGGCCTTAGGACAGTTGGAATTTTTACATGGCGGCTGAGGGCTCCAAGAGCAACTGTTTCAAGACACAAGAAATGGAAGCTGCTTGTCTCGTAAGTGCTGGGCCTAGAAGCTGGCACAGCATCACGCTTGAAGTATTCTGTTGGTCAAAGCAGTTATAGAACCTGCCCAAATTTAAAAGGAGGTGACATAGACCCCACCTCTAATAGGAGGAGTGTCAATTTATGGCCATCTTTAATCTACCACCTTGAATATTAGAAAAACATCTGTGTTAGAAGGCATCTCAGAGGTAATATCTTCTCACCTGCCATGCTGTGGACATTTCTTTTATAAACAGCAGCCCCAACAAAGGCAGTTCAATTTTTGCTGAGACATTTTCAATGACATGAAAGTAAGCCTTTGCTGGGATGTTAGACCAGCCTCTGACGTTAACTTTGAGATAAAGTGAGTCATAAAAATGGAGAGTTGATTTGATCACTGGGAGTCCTCATTTTTAAGCTAATCTTTTTGAAATTTGTAATACAAAACTCCAAGGAAAGCAACGGTTATAGTGCTACCCAGGGAAAGTGGGAATCTCTGGGATGTTGAAATCTGAACCATGCAAGATGTTAATGTGTCGGGCGTAAGTCCTCTAAGTTGCATTTAAAGTGGAGAAAACCGGTTGAGAGGCAACGGCCGTAATTACAGAGGGGTGCTGCAGTCCTGACGTTAGAACAAGGCAGGCAGTCAGCTCGATGGATGCTGTTGAGGCTAAATTGGAAGGACTTTTTTGTCTCATCTGGTGTGGCTGATGAGAGGTGGGGAGAACTGGTGCCTCCAGGGTTTGAGTCTTGGTGGCTGGAGTTGGACTCCTTTCACTGAGGCATTAAAGGAGGAGGATGAGAATTTGTCACTCAACTGAGATGATTATGAAATCTAGGCTATATGCTTGAACGTGACACATAAATGCATAGTTCATCAGACAGAAGATGAGACTGCCAGGCCTCTACTTGGGGACCAGACTACTTCGGACATGAAATCTGTTGGGCATGCTCACAGACTAGACTAGGTAACTGTTGCCATGTTGTTCTGCCAGGAATTTAGATAGTCTTTCACAGGTAGTGTAAATCTATTGAAGAAGATTTTAGTGAGGGAATGACATAATAAATTAGGAATTTTAGGAAGATCACTTTATTGGCATTGTAAGGAGTCAATTAGGAAAGGGTAAGTCCAGCTATAAGTCTATTTCATTAGTCCAGGGGTGTGAACTAAGCCCGGGTCATTAGTAATGGAAATGAGGTGACAGATTTGAGAGTTCTCTAGGAGAAGGATTCCAAAGTGTTTGGTGATAGAGGGAGAGACAGTGGCAGGAAGAGGGAGAGAGAAGTCTAGGATGAATTGGGCTTGAAGAATACTAAATAGGTGGTGATGTGTTAACTAAGATAAATGGTAAGAGGAAGAGGTTTGGAAGGAAAAATGATGAGTTTTATTCCTTATCCTAATCAGAGTATAATTTGCATATAGTGAAATGCATGGATCTTAAGTGTACAATTCAATCAATTTTGGCAAATGCATATACCCTTGTAACTCACAGTCCTATCAAAATATAGAGCATGTCCATCAGCCCCAGAGAGTTCCCCTGTGCCCCTTCCCAGTCAGTTCCTCCTCCAAAAGCAACCATTACTCTGATTTCTATCCCTATAGATTACTTTTGTCTGCTAGAATTTCTGAATGGAAGTATGTACTAATGGCAGCATGTACTAGTCTGTGTCGGGCTTTCCTCATTCAGCGTAATACTGCTGAGATTAATCTATATTGTTGTGTGTATTAATAATTCAATCCATTTCATTGCAAAGTAGTTTTCTGTTATATGACCATACCACAGTTTATCTCTTCTATTGATGGACGCCTGAGCTGTTTTCAATTTTGGTACTATTGTGAATGAAACTCCTGCAAGCATTCTTGTACAAGGCTTTGTGGACGTAAATTTTTGTTGCTCTTGGATGTATACCTAGGAGTGGAATTGCTGGGTTTCAGTTAAGAAACTGACTAACACTTTTTTAAAGTGATTGTACCATTTTACTCACCAAAATATGAGAGTTCCAGTTGTTTCTCATCTTCACCAACACTTGGTATTGTCAGTCTTTTTCATTTTAACCATCCTAATGGGTGTGTGGAAGTATCTCATGGGGTTAATTTGCATTTTACTGATGACTTATGATGTTGAGAACTTTTTCATGTGTTCACTGGCCATTTCTTCTTTGTTCACTGTCTACTCAAGTTTTTTGTCCTTTTAAAAAAGTTGGATTGTCTGTTTATTATTGAGTTGTAGAAGTTCTTTATATATTCTTGACACAATTCTTTTGTCAGATACATGTGTTGAGAATATTTTCCCCAATCTGTAGCTTGCCTATTCATTTTCTTGATGAGTAATGTTGAATCCTGGATCCTAGGAAAGAGCTTGCAAATGGATCAACTCTCCCTTATTCAACTTATCTTCCAGTCCTCTTGATCAAGCACCCTAGACTCCAGTCTCACACACGCTCTCCTGACTTATGCTGGTCCATGCTGGGTAGGTTTTGTAGCTCCTTGGGGCACAGTCCCTTTGCTCCCTTGTGAGCCTCAATGTGTCAGCAGCTGGCTTATGTTGTGACTCAATCCTAATTTTGAGATTAAATCACAGTTGTAGGGATTAAAGTCCTGGTGGCCAGGAAGGGCAGATCCTGAATATCCACACCCCACTGAGATGGAGGTGGGTGGGTGAACATTGTCTTGTGGGGAAGCAGCCTCTGCATCATCTCCAAGCAAGTGGGAGACAGGAGGTTAGTGCATAATGGAAAGGAGTGGGCTGCCTCTGGAGGCTCAGAGGGTTCAGGGGAATCTGGGGATTCAGGATCTTCAGGGACATCAATCTAGATAACTCCATCCATATTTTCCCAACCGGGCCCTGACCTTGGTACAGCAGACCTACCTTTGTTGGGAATTTATCCATCTTTGGAGTTTGGCTGTTCTGACCATTAAGTCTTGGGCCTGGTCCCCAGTTTCTCTGCCTTCCCACAGAGGAGATGAGAGCCTGTTTGTATACTGCCAAGGTGGCTATGGTGGTTTTAAGATATGTCCACAAATTCTTTGATATTATTCCCTTCAAAGGGTGGAGCCTAATTCCCCTCTCCTTGAGTGTGGGCAAAACTTGACTACTCACTCCTAACAAATAGAAGAAAGTGAAAGTGATGTTGTACACTTCAGAAACTGGGTCAGAAAAGGCACTGAGGTGTCTTCCTTGCTCTCTCTTGGATTTCTTGCTCAGGAGGAAGTCAGCTGACATGTCATGAGGAAACTCAGGCAACAGATGGAGAAATCCTTGAGGTGAAGAACCGAGGCCTCGTGCCAGCAGCCACATGAGTGATTTTAGAAGCAGATCCTTCAGCCTCAATCAAGTCTTCAGATGATTGTAGCCTCAGCTGATATCTTTTATTGTTGTTGTTGTGTGTGTTGATTGTGGAGTGTTGGTTAGAAGTAAGCTCGTTTTACTAATAGAGGCAATTCTCACTTTAAAGAACATTTTTTTGATGCACAGATAAAAGGAGGGCATGTTGGGAGAATAAAAAAATAGTAGATTAAAGATGGACTTTGAAATACTGGACACCAGAGATGTTCTAGAATGATAAACTCAAAGATGATGGTACATTGTACAATAAAACAGGGGTCAGCAAACCGTGGCCTTTGTGTTGACAACCTGTTTTTTTTTTTTAAATAAACTCCAGATGTTACAATATTATTACGGTGGTAGAGTTTTTATTTTATAACTTTTTTGAGATATATGTCACATACCATACGATTCACCCACTTAGAGTACACAGTGCAGTAGTTTTTAGTATATTTACAGTTTTACAACCATCACTACAGTCTAATTTTAGAACATTTTCAACACCGCAAAATGAAACCCCGAGCACATTAGCATCTCTCCCCATTCCTGCTCCATCACTTGACCTGGCCCCAAGCAACCACTGTTCCGTCTCTAAGGATTTACTATTCTAGACCTCTGCTCATTGAGTTCTGCAGATCTTCCAAGTGTTGACACGTTTCATTATACGAAAACAAAACAAAACAAAACAAAATACCATACAGTGCTTAACACTACCCCCGACCTATCAGAAAAGTCTTACATAGTGGAAAGCTGTCAAGCTCTTTGTATCAAGTGTAAGTTTTCCATAATTTTGGCTGAGAGCTTGAATTTTGTCATTGTCAACAAATACCGTCAGTTGTTTTCCTTGAAGTGATAGGCTCTTGGAGGTAATTTTTGAGAAAATGTGTGCCAAATACCCAAAACTGAATAACCTCAGTTTGTCAGTCATTCTTTTAAGTAAAAATGACGTTCTATCAAGAGTGGCTAGGTCAGCTCAGATTGTCACACAAGTGCTTCTCCTCAAGACAGCCATTGTCCTTCAGTGCGTAACAGAAGTGCTTCCCGCCTACTTCCCATTTCATCACATACTACGTACTATATCAAAATACTAAAAAGAGGTATATTCAAGGTCAAGATTTAATAAAGTTAATAACATACGGGCCGGCCCCGTGGCATAGCGGTTAAGTGCGCGTGCTCCGCTGCTGGCAGCCCGGGTTCGGATCCCGGGCGCGCACTGAGGCACCGCTTCTCCGGCCATGCTGAGGCCGTGTCCCACATACAGCAACTAGAAGGATGTGCAACTATGACATACAACTATCTACTGGGGCTTTGGGGGAAAAATAAATAAATAAATAAAATTAAAAAATAAATAATAGTTACTGTTCCATCAAGAACGTTCTTTAGGGGCCGGCCCCGGGCGCAAGCGGTTAAGTGCGTGCGCTCCGTTGCGGCGGCCCGGGGTTCACCAGTTTGGATCCTGACACGCACCGATGCACTGCTTGTCGAGCCATGCTGTGGCAGCATCCCATATAAAGTAGAGGAAGATGGGCACGGATGTTAGCCCAGGGCTGATCTTCCTCACAAAAAAAAAGAATGTTCTTTAGTAAAACTGTTTTTTTTTTTTTTTCCCAGCGTGAGGTCATGCCTGTGAAGATTACGATGATTCTAATATAGTTTGGTGCCACCACCTTGATTTGTGCTGAGGCGTCATCTCTCTTCAGTCATATCTGCTCCCCTCCACCTGGGGACAGATGACCTCTGTCCCAGCTTCCAGTGGGTCAGCTAAGTTTTGCCTGTTTCTGAACTTCATATAAATGGAATCATAGAGCATATACTTTTTCGTGCCCGGCTTCTTTCACACAGCATTATGTTTGTGAGATTCATACGTGTGTATGGCTATAGTTTGTTCTCATTGTAATTTATATTTTCCTTGTAGAAATATTTGTCCCTTCTGTTGTAGATAGATATTTGGGTTATGCCCATGTTTTTGTTTTTGACTCGTGTGAGTAGTGCTGCTCTGAGTACTGTACCTGTCTTTGATGAACATACGTGCATGTTTCTCTTGGTATTTACCTAGGAGTAGAATTGCTAGGTTGTAAAGTATGTGTATTTCAGCTTAGCAACTGCTGCTGGTTGGTTTTCTATGATGTTATGTTTTTGAAATCATGAAATTAGATTGGACAAACAACTGTGATTTATATATAACAAAATAAAAGATGGGAAAATGTGTACTAGATTGGAGAGGCAGTTTGGGGCCACACTTTTCGGACCCTGAATGCCATGTGAAGGCAGAGTGGACCAGGTGGTACAGTGAAGATGGGGCTAAGTTGAATCCACTCCTTACATTCTGTGTTACCTTGGCCAAGTTACTTAACCTTCTTCAACATTAGTTTCCTCATCAGTAAAATGGGGATAGTACCCACCTAAAAGTGTTGTTTAGAAGATGAAATAAATAATGTATGAAAACTGCTTAGGAGAGGGCCTGGTACCTAAGACATCCCCCAAAGTATTAGTTTCTTTCCTCTCAAAGGATTTTATTTGGAAATATTAGGAGATATTGATAATATTTGAGCAGGAAGATACATCATTAACTGTTATATCCTTTAAAGTGTTTAATAAACTAAAGGTAAGTCTGAGACTGAAGTGTTGGAGTTGCAATCCCCTAGTTTTCTGCTGGCGGGTATATTTTATGCCTGGCACAGAATGGCACTGAGTGCAATTTGAGCTTCATTCTCAAGATATTGTTCTACGGAATGCACAGACCTGCCCATAGATCTACAGGGCTTTGAAGAGTAGAAATAACTTATTGTCATCACATAGCAAAAGCATTTCAGCATTCTTCTTTCTGTAGCATCTGCCCCAGAGGATGAAGCCCTAAAAGGTAAAGAGGAGAGACCAAGATGCAAATAATTGATCTTTGTCTCAGCTGTAAAGTGATGACCATTGTTGTCATAGCCAAAGAAAGGCAAGGCCAAAGGAGCTGAAGTCCCAAAGTCTTAGGACCTAATAACATGACCAGTGATGTCAGATATAAGGAGAACGTAAGGAACAGCATCAGATGAACCTGACAGGAACAAAGGGAGGTGGCCTGGAGATGCTGGTGTTTTGTCTGGATGTAAGGGAGGAGGGAGCAGAGTGGAGGGCACCTCCTGCTTTCCCAGTGGACACAGGCTGAGTAAAGACTTGTCTTCTTCAGTCTCATCATAAAAGTGTCAGCCTGTGATTTAGTTATCTGTGGTCTCTTCCAATTAAACAAGATACGTGCAGCCATGACCATCCTGGAGATGCTCATCCAGAAACTGTTGTTGGAGGATAACTGTTCACAAAGCTTATGTAAAAAAAAATGAGAGCTCCCTATAGGGAGGCTAAGTGGATTAGTGACAGCTTCCTCTCATCCTTCAGTCTCACACCATGCCAGAATAATCTTCCTAAAGTACCACATTGATCATGGGAAGCTCTACATCGAATGCTTATGTGGCTCTCATTGCCTATAAAATCAGTCAGACTTCTCACCCTGGCATTCATGGTCCTCGCTGAGCTGACCTCATTCTGTTGTGAGGCTTCTTTCTGATGACTCAGTAAACCATACTTTCTTCTTTAGCAAAACTAGTTTACTTGAGCTTTTATGACTTTTTAATTCTTTGTGCTTTTATAAATCCTACTCATTCTTCAGGGGCCAATTAAAATTTATTTTCTGTCTTCCCTGAAGTTTTTTCTTTCCAGTCCAGCTTCCAGTATTTTCCTTCCTGTGAATTTCTGTAGCAAATAATTTGTTCATATTTAATTTGGCAACTAATCTTGTGCCATCTTGTGATGATATTTTATGGTGGACTGTTGTTTACACCTTTTTCTCTTTGCTTACATTTTCATTGTTTTATATTTTCTCCAAACAATTCATGAGCTCCTTAAGCCAGAGTCCCTGTTATCAAGTTACTTTTTAAAAGAATGAGGTTACTTTTTATGTCTCACTATATCAAGCTAATGATTTACAAGTAATAGGCCCTTAATGAGAGTTTCTGTGTGTGTGTGATTATATGTGTCTTTTGACAGTAAAAATGAAGATAAATAAAACTATATGCCAGAAAACATCAAGGATATTTTACAAAACCAAAGATTTTCATAAGAAAAACAGAACTGAATTTTCCTGGGGCCAGACATGATGAGATGTTGCACAGAACTGAGGATGCCACGTCTACTGTGCAGAGACTGGATTGTTGGAGGCAAGTGTGGAAGCAGAGAGATGAGTGAAGAGACTGTTTCACTCATCCAGGGGAGAGAGAATTGGAGCATATGCCACTGTGTTAGCAGCGGAACTGCAGAGAAGTTGATAGACTTGATGTGTAATTTTTGACAATACAATTGATAGAACTTGATAGATTAAATGTTTGGGGAGAGGTAAAATCAAGGAGATGAGAGAAAAATCAGGGATGACTTTTGGAGGTGGTCAACGTTGTAGAAAGAAAAGTAAGAAAGTGTTGGGTCATGAAAGTTGAATATAGCCGGGAAATCAGCTAAGATGAAGAGAAGAGCATCTATTGGATTTAGCAACGTGGAGCCCAGTGGCGATCTTAGCAGAACATTTTGGGTGTGTTGTAGGAACAGAATACACATCACTGTGTGTTGAATAGTGAATGAAGACTGGGAGGGGAAGAAGTGGAGACATGGTGATGAGAGTCTTTGGAGAAGCTTGTCAGTGAAGGAGAGCAGAGAGCCATCACTGAAGGAGGCCAGAAGGTCAAGGAAGCAGGAGATAAGACAGGCTTACTAAGCAAGTCGGTATTCTGTGTCAAGGACCTCTTGTGGGCAGTGTCAGCAGAAACATGTGGACTGATGATGAGTAACGATGGTTTCTCCACCTTTGTCTTCCATGCAGATACATACCATGGCCCCACAGAAGCCCCCAGTTGAGGACACAGTCCCAGGGCCAGGGTGGACTCAGCCTCTGAATTGAAGGAGATTATTTCTGACACCTAGAGAATGGGGGATCCTAATAGACTTTAAGGTCCCAAAGAAAAAAGGCAATGGCATGGTTTGCCATCTGAGCGTGTGCACTGAAATTTGAAACCATTGCACTTCTGTGGTGTTCCCAGTGGTATTCTTCTGTTATTTCTGCTGCCTGGACTCCTCCCCAACTTACATCGCCCCTTCTCCACTTTCTGTCCTTCAAGAGTCAGCTCAGTGGCCCCAACTTCTGGGGTGAGAGTACCCCTCCATGCTCCGATGGCACCTGGGTGCCCACTTCCATCCGACTTACTGTGTTGGGTTGGGATGGCACCCACCTTTCTCTCTTTCTCTCTATGCCCCATCATGAGCCTGAAACCTGGAGGCAGAGCAGCTGAAACACAGTTGACATCTGGCAGTTAGGAAGGAGCCCAAACTCCCGAGTCATATTTGAGCATCACCATTTCTTGACTGTGTGGCCTCAAGCACATTATTTAACTTCTCTGTGTTTTGTTCTTTATCTGTAAAATGGGGGATACTAAAAGCACTTACCTCATAACACTGTTGTGAGGATTAAATGAAATAATACCTATAAAGCAGTAACAGTACCAGGCATATAGTAAGCGCTCAATAAATGTTGCTATCATTATTAAGACATGGTAGATATTGATACATTTTTTATTGAAAGAATAAGTGAGTAAAGGGAAGAATAAAATCTGATGTAAAAGGAACCAGAACATGTGTCAGCCTGTTTTTCAATGCCTCTTCTGCCAGGCCGACTTGAGTACATCTCTGGTGAATTGCATAAGTTCTCTGAGCCAATTTTCAGGCCATGTACAAGAAGGAGTGAGGACAGACAAGCACTGGTTTCCTGGGGGTGCCTGGAACCCGACAGAGCCGTCTGGCCAGTCTGATCAATGAGGATCAAAGGAAGGCTGCCTCTCCATGAGAAGGACAGTATTACTCATGACCTCTCCCTGCTCTCTCACTCCTGGTACCTCCCAAATTAAGTATCTATGTACAAGACCTTGTCTCCAGCTCTGCCTTTATTGATAAAGCTGAGACACACATTGATAAAGGAGAAGTATGTAAATATGGTTGTGTTAATCAGCGTTCTCCAGAGAAACAGAACAACTAGGAGACATAAGAGTGCCATGACCTTCCGTCTGCAAGCTGGAGACTCAGGAAGGCTGGAGGTGTACTTCCAGTCTGAGTCCACAGGCCTGAGAATCAGGAACAACAATGGTATAAGTTCCAGTTCAAGGGCGGGAGAAGACTGATGTCCCAGCTCAAACCTTCAGGCAGAGAGAGAGAGAGAGAGAGAGAGAGAGAGACAAATAATTCAACGTTCCTCGGCATTTTTGTTCTGTTCAGGCCCTCAGTAGGTTGGATGAGGCCCACACACAACAGGGAGGGCAATCTGCTTTACTCAGCCCACCAATTCAACTGCTAATCTCTTCCAGAAACACTTTTACAGACACCCTCAGAAATAACGTTTAGCCAGAGATCTGGGCACCTCATGGCCTGGTGAAGTTGACCTATTTAACAGCCTAACTAATGATCACAATTATTAATATAGTTATGGGATATTTACGTATTTATGAAATGTGTATACCACTTTCAACTGTTCTTTGATAAGCAGGACTGTCTTCTGATACGAGTTTATGGCCTTTCTGATTTCTTGGTTTTAAATAGCTGTTCTTTTACAAACTGGCAATGATGATAGATAGTAGTCTCTTAAAAAATCTTGCCTTGTCAGAATTAAAAAATCCATAACCCTACTTGAGTCTCTTGTATTTCTAAAACATTTAACTTTGAAGGGATATCCAAAAGACAGAACTCTTGGTTTGAGATTTGGGGGCCAAAGGGTATGGTGATGAACCCTGCAATGGGAAGCAGAGCCACGAGGTGGTGATGCTGGCCCGTCAATTTTGTGGCTCTTGTTCGTGGAGAAACAGGCTAAAACAGCTTCAAAGCTGGTTTTGGCTAATGAAGAGGTAGATTTAGAGTGACAACTGGGCTTTTCCATTTTATTTTCAAGATCTTGTTGGTTTTATATCTTGGCTGTATCCTGGCAAATACTTGCACTTTTGTCCCAAGGTTTGCATGGCAAAGATGGTCCTACAGCAAAATATCTGCTCCCCTAATGTGTGAAAAATGTCTGCTCATGTTAGCCAAGCTCAGTTGTCCCCCACCTATGCTGACATTTTCCTGTGGTTGTTCTGATTTCTTAGTTACTTTGGGGTAGCTGAAATTCTCTAGTAGGAAAGAATGAACTTAATTAGTCTTATGTATTTTAATTTTTCATTATACAAATAATATATGAAGCAGTACCTTTGTAAAACACTATAGTTATATATGGATCAAGCTAAAGGCTCCTTTAACCACAGCCCCACATATATCTGTTGCTGTAGAAAAAATATTCTTTTCTTTTTGTTTTGTGTGTTTAAAGAAAATGGTATAATATGCACCTCATTCTGCAGCCTCCTCTTTTCACCCAAAACTATATGGGAGATAATTCTGTAACAATTTGCTTGGATCTACTCCATTCTTTGTCACTCTGACACGTTACTATGAACAAACTACGTCTTGTTGAACCATTCTTCTTTTGGTGCACATTTGGGTTGTCCCCATTTTTTGCTATTACAATATTATGAATAATATTCTTATACATGTTTCTTTTTGCATCTGTGTGAAGGTATCTCCTGGGCAGATACTAATAAACGAACTGCTGAGTCATAGAAAATGCTCATTTGAAAAACTCAACAGGTATTTTCAATTTGTTCTCCAAAAGTTGTGCTTCAGTACTGTATGAGTGGATTCATTTTTCCATGTAACCAACACCTGAAACAAACTTTGTAAATGTTTGTCAATCTGATATCTAAGGCATGTCTCTTTGTTGATTTATTTTGTATTTCTGTCATCTCTGGGAAGGTTGAACACTTCTTGGTTACTGGAATTTCATATTTCCTCCACTGAGAATTGTTTGGCTATTCGTATCCTTTGCCACACTTCCACTGGATGGTTTATCTCTCATTAGTTTACAGGAGTTCTTCATATAGTCTGCAGAGAAACCCTTGATTACATGTTGGAGTGTTTTCTTCTGTTTTTTTACTTAATTTACGGTGCCTTTGGTCTTACAAAGTTGTATTTTGCTGTAGTTAGTTTTATGAATCTTATCGACTAGAGTTCTGCTTTCTGAGTCTCGTTTAGCAAGACTGTCTATTATCCAAGATATAAAGATGTTCTATAATCTTTTTAAAACAATCTAATACTTTTAATATTCATTACATTTTTATTGTTTATTATATTCAAATTTGGAGTTGATTTTTAAGGAGTGGTATGAGACCAAATAGAATATTTATTAATGTTTTGTCAAATGAATATCTGATTGTCTCAAAATCGTTTATTGGCTATTACCAGACTTTATTAACATACATAGTGAATAGTTATGTCAAGTGCTGGTAGATCAAGTAAATCACAGACTGACAAATGACTGTAGGATTTAGCAATGTGGTGGTCACTTGTGACCTTGGCAAAAAGAGTTGTAGTGGAGTGATGGGGGTTCATTGGAATGGGTTCAAGAGAGAATGAGAGAAATCAGAGATGGTGAGTACACACAGCCATTCCTGAGGTCAATCAGTTGTTCTTTTAAACCAATCAGAAGATGTTTTTGACATTTTTAACAAATGGCTCAAAACAATGAAACTCTTCATGTAGATTTTAAAGCAGATTAGAAAGCTTTCCATGTTTAAGTTCTGAAGTATGAGTTTCATACACTCATTGTTTTTGGCAACAGAACAGAGTCAATCCTCCTTATTCAGTAATTTGATATTCGTGAATTCACCTAGTCACTAAAATTTACAGGTGAATCCAAACCCAACACACACTGTGTTTTTCCTAGTAATTCCTGGATGGGTGCAGAGTGGCAGAAAGTTGGAGTTGCCTGAGGCGCACATTCCCGGCTGAGGTAGAACAAGGTGACACTCTTGTTTCAGCTCTCAGGTCAACAAGTGTCCTTTTCCTGGTCTATTAAATGGTACGGGGGCTGGGCCCGTGGCTTAGCGGTTAAGTGCGCGCGTTCCGCTGCTGGCGGCCCGGGTTCGGATCCCGCCGCGCACCAATGCACCACTTCTCTGGCCATGCTGAGGCCGCGTCCCACATACAGCAACTAGAAGGATGTGCAGCTATGACATACAACTATCTACTGGGGCTTTGGGGGAAAAAATAAATAAATAAAATTATAAATGGTACATTTTTCACCTTTTTTGCTTCTTGCTGCTGTTTTTCCTCTTTGTAATGATCCGCATAGTGCTGAAGTGTTGTGTAGTGTTCCTAAGCACAAGAAGCCTGTGATGGGCCATATGTAGAAAACACTTGTGTTAGATAAGATTCCTTCAGGCATGGGTTATGGATAGTGATATTGGCTGGGAGTTCAAATAATGTGTCTACAGTCTATACTAAATAAGATCTTTTCAAAAGAGACAAACATAAAACAAGGCTATGTGTTGATAGGTTCCCAAATATGTCACGACCAAAGGCTGCAGGAATCTAACCTTGTCCTTCCTCTAGGAGCACTGGTTCAGTCTGGCTCATGCAGTGTTTGCTAAAAATTGATAGACTGTAACTCTTCCAAATAGGGAGGATCAATGGTAACATGATGGAGATATTTTCAAACCTCTCTTTAAAAAATGATGTCTAAAAAGCAGGTACTTTCTCAACTAATGGTTGACTTGTCATCTTTATTTTGAAAGGACAAAGTTTTTAACAGCATCTGCTCAGAAACATATCTTTGATAGACACATAAAAAAATCTCAGCAAATTGGGGACAACTGTCTTTTTTCAAAAGAAAATGTGTATAGAATACATATATTAACTTCAAGACAGTAGTTACCTTTGGGGAGGAAAGAGAGAGGAAGAAGAATGGTGCCTTCCACTGTGTATGTAATATTTCTTAAAAAACGACATTAATAAGGTGTGCTCTGTTAAATCTGAGCAAAGAATAAATGGTTTCTATTATCCTATTCTCCTTCTAAGTATATTTAAAATAAATATGTAACTAGAACGGAGATGAAATAACACTAATGTAATATATGTTATTTGCTGGAGTGCTCCCACCATCTGATGGACAGCTCGTGATTGGTTGGTGATGTCACTGACCCCATCCAAAGGTCACGACATGCTGTTTACCAGCTGTGGAGCTAGAGAAGGCTCGGTCACCAGCAGCAGAGCCAGAGTTACCTCGACCTACAAAGTTAGAGCCACATAGCACCAGATCCTGCTCCAGCTGTGGACTAGTGACAGCTCTGGCACCAGCTCTAGAGCTCAGTTGCGGCCAGCTCCAGAAGGAGAGCTCCCTCCAGCTCCCACACTTGACCAGCTCCAGAGCAGCAGCCATTTCCATCACTGGCTCCTGCACCAAATCTGTCAACAATGCAGAGCTAGAGTCGGTCTCAGCACTGGAGCCAATTCTAGAGGCAGGTCTAGCACCATCACCTGAGACAGACCCAGCTCCAGCCCCAGATCAGGTCCAGCTCCTGGGCCAGTTGCATAGCCAGAGCTGGTGGGATCTCCAGCATCAGCCACAACAGTGGCTCCAGCACTACGGCAGCTGCAGCACCACCCTCTTCGTCAGCAACTAAGGCCCGGCCGGCTCCAGCTCCACCCCAGAGCTGTCCTTCACCTTGCCTGTGAGGGCAGGATGTCTTTTCCCTTTTCTATGTTTTATGATTTCTTATGTTTTGTGTGTTCCAATTTAGATTCAATAAAGTTTAGTGTTTTCATCACTTAAAGTTGTACAATTCAGGGCCGGCCATTAACTACATCCTCTATGCTGTGTACAGTCACCATTATCTAGTTCCAGATCATTGCATCACCCCACCAGAACCCCTGTACCCATGAAGCAGCCATGCCCCCATATCCACTCTCCCAGCCCCTGACAAGCACTGATCTGCTTCCTGTCTCTGTGCATTTCCCTGTCCCTGGTATGGCTGTCCTGAGCACAGCCAACACTCCTTTGGCCCCTCCCCTCCATGTTGAAGACCCCTGAGGATGCCAATGTGTTCAGTGCCATGAACCTGATGCCTAGTATGACTTTGACCTGAAGAAGCCCACTGTCACCAAGGGGGTGAGGTCAGGCATGGAGCCAGCTCAACCCTGCTTCACATGAAGAAGAGGGACTCGATATTGCCAAGGGCACTTTCTCCTCAGTCCCTAGTGCTGTTCAGCCACAGGCCACCCTCCCCAGGGTCTGGCTAGCTGGAGAGACGATCACGTACAGACTAGAGTGACAAAAACCAAGTGGCCATCTTTTCTGTCCAACCTGCTGGCCCAGGCTACCCAGGAGCAGTT
The DNA here is from genome assembly GCF_020826845.1 of Diceros bicornis minor. NCBI lineage: Eukaryota > Metazoa > Chordata > Mammalia > Perissodactyla > Rhinocerotidae > Diceros > Diceros bicornis. The sequence continues at coordinate 40,537,369 of NC_080770.1, read as the reverse complement.
TCACCCTGAACCTCTCCTGCTGCAGGCCTGATGCCTGCCAGTCAGCAGGCTGTCCTGGCCTCCCGTGGACCACTGGCAGCCTTAGGTGCCTTCTGCCCTCTAGGGTCCAAAGGACTAGCTGACCTTTGTCAAGGAGTGCTGCCCATGGGCATGAAGCCCTGCCTGCCACTGAGGCACTGCCCTCTGTGCACCTCCCTCACACCTTCCCAGGTGTGGGTCACTTGCATCTGTGACTTCAGGTGTCCCAGAGTCCCCACTCACCCAGGGGGCGTGACCTCTGCAAATGCAGCCCTTCCATCCAGCCTCCAAGCCTCCAGGCCCCAACACAGGCTTCAGGACCAGGGATAGCTCCCACTCCAAGTGCTGGGACACCTCAGGTGGGGCCAGGACATCAGTGGCAGGGACATTGTCCAATGCTCAGCGAGCACTTGGCTGGTTCCTCCAGCTCCAAGGTGGAGGAGAGCAACATGAGTATTGACCCAGAGTCCCCTGATTTCAAGGAAAAGAAGGTGGCTGCCCTACCCATTCTCCCTGACAGCCCATTCCCAGTCCCTTCTTGCCCGGGACCACTGTTCCCCATCGACACCTACAAAGGGGCCAAGAAGCCCAGGAGCTGGATGCCGGCCTAGGGTGTCCTGCCGGGTCAAGAGACTCTGCTGATCATGCCATCCCCCCCAGTTATGGAAATCAACCGCCACCTGGTCCCCGATGGTCTCTGGTTTCATCTTGGCCTCCAGCAGCACCTCTTCCTCCTCAGCCTCCACCACACCCATGGCAGCTTTGGTCACACACAAGCGTTGTGTCTCAGGCTCTTCAACCATAGCTCCTCGCTGGCCCTCTGCATCCAGCCAGTGGGTGATGCTGCATCATCCCTGTCCACCTGCAATAAACAACAGCGACATGGACAGGAGCGTCTTTTTAGCCCACTGGTGGGACATGCCCTTGGTCCCATCACTCAGAGCTCTCTGAGCACAGACCTGTCCTGAATGGCTACTTTGACAAGAAGCCCTCTCTGGGCCCTCCAGGCAGCATCCCCAGCCCAGGCAGAAGGTAGGCGACCGCCACAGTGCCCACTGTACATGGGAGGAAATGGAAGCAGCCTTCTCATCCTGTTGGTTCTTGGGGATCTGGGCTTGAGTGGAGGTGGATAAGGTGCCCACCAAGCTCCCTCCAAATCTAGGTCCTAACAGCCTGAGGCTCTGATGAGACTGCTCGTTCAAGTCCACGCAACCTGTAGTGAGGCCCGACTCCTTGCCTGCGTCACGGCCCTGTGTGATCTGGTCCAGACACCATCCCCAGAGTGCACCCCTCACCGCACCCCACCCTCCCTAGAGCCTTCCTCCCCAAGGACCCTGCCAAGCCCCTGCCACCTTCAGAGCTCCTAGCCTGCAGTGCCCCTCCCCCGAGCCCCCATCCAGGATGGACTCACCTCTGTGCTGGGCTCACAGGCCACCTCCTCAGGCTCCTGTGCTAGCAGAGCCTTTAGAGGCAGATTGACCTGGTGTCAAACCCACACCTGGGTCACCTCACAGCCCTGTGACAGGCAAGTTCATGTGGTGTCTTCTCGGAGACTCAGTTTCCTCCATGAAAAATGGGGTCAGTGACTCTAACCTCAGGAGGGTGTGTTGGGATTCAAGCAGGGAGAAGAAGGTGCCCAAAGTGCTTGGACTCAGGAGGTCGCCTGGCTGGAGGAGACCCAACGCAGGACAAGGCCTCGATGGTCAATGCTGGGCTCAATGGTAGTGAAAAGTAAGGATTTCTAGTCCCCTGTTCACGTCTGGACTTGGTCACTTAGAGCAGAGTGACCTTGAACGCTGGGACCACTGGTCATCTGTAAAATGGGGTTTAATAACTCAGCACCCAGGGGGCTTCCTAATAACAGTAACTCCCTCCAATAGTTGCCCAGCTGGGCTCCCTTCAGCTCCTCCTACACCCGCCAGGGCTGCAGGCAGGGATTGGCTGGACCTCATGTGGCCAGGATGGGGTGTAGAGGAGGAGGGAAAAGGGTGGCCTGGCCTTCTCCCTGCCCAGGGTCTGTGTCCACCACTGTCTTCGTGTCCACAGGACCAGCCATGCATGGAGCTGGACCCTGGGATGCAGTCTGTGGACCAGTACAGTGAGGTCGGTGTATATTCAGTGACTCTCACATCCCCAGATGTCCAACCTACTCAACTGTGCACCGTGTGGCCCACCTGGCTTGTGTGGCGTGTTCCCGGTACGTAGGGGATGTGAGGGTCACCGAGTAGTTGGCTGGGGAGGGGACAGACGAAAGCAGCCATGTCAGGGGACCGTTGTGTTACACGTGTGTGCTGCGGGCTGTGTCACCCAGAAGTGCTGTCTGCAGGGCCCCTCTGTGTGCCTGACCGTGGACAGGAGGCCTGGTTGCCCCACAGGAGAGAGGCCTATGAGACCATGAGGGTATCCCTGCCACACTCACGCGGGCAGAGATCCTGGGTCATGTCCATGTTCATCGGGGCTGATGTTGCTCCATGTCCAACCCTCACAGTATAGTTGGGAAACTGAGGCCAGGAGGAGCAGGGACAGGCCCTGGGCCCACGAGGTGGGCAAAGTCCAGAGGAGAAGAGAGCATTCCAAGCTCTTAGGCCAGCCTCAACACTTCCAAGGGGTTTGCTTTGGGAATGAGAGCTCCTAAGATCCTGGGGGACCCCTGCCAACGTCCCCCATGTAGGGCCCTTTCCTCTATGCATCCCCACGTGGACGCACTCACACACACAAGCATACACACACACTCTGACTGCCCAGCCCTGTGTCAGAAGGGAAGTGCACACTGGGGAGGTGACAGGAGGAAGGAAGAAAGAGGTTGGAGGCAGCTCTGCCATAGGGCAGGGGCATCCGGTCCCCTAGCCACATGCCCAGGCCCATAGCATGAAGGGGAGAGATGCCAGACTGGTGGGCAGGGGGTCCCCAAGGTGCACAGGGGGATGCAGGGGTTCGGGCCATCCCTAGAGCAGCCTGCAGAGAACCAGGTCTGGCGTCCTGTGTCCACCACTCTGTGCACCGGGAACTAGGATATGACCCCCCCTAGGGGGGAGGGGCTACATGAGAGAAGGCCTGATCTTCGGCCTCTGTAAATTGGGATGCATAGATGGGGTGACTCTAAGGGTCTCACAGGCTTGTAGAAGAGTCTCTTGACCTTCATTCTCCATCCATGACCCACTGTTCTCTGAGTCGTTGTAAAATGCATTCCATTCCCTCGAGGTCTTGCTTTGCAGAGGGCAGCCTGAGAGCTTGGGGACTGGGGACCCAGGCAGTGCAGAACATGGCAGAGCACTGGTCGACTTGTCCGGGGACCAGGGACAAGGTCATCCTTGTTGGAGCCTCGGGGTCCTCCTTTGGAAGTGAGGTGGAGTCATTTTCCTGGCTGGGATGAGGATGCCTTGTGAGTCAACGGGACACGCCAGGGCCAGTGTAAGGAAAGTGGGGAGCAAGAGAGGATTCTGAGGTCCCTCACATCTCTCCTGGAGCCCACGGGTCCTGATCCTTTGCACCCTCGGCCCTGGGGGAACCACTACCTTGAGGACCCCAAACAAAGAAATGTGTGTGTTTTGCTTTCTGCTTTCCTGCCTGGGGCTGCAAGGCTAGGGCTGACCACCAGAGGTGTTCTGTGTCCACTCGTGCTCAATGGAGCAAGTGGAGCAGGGAAGGGACGCCCAGGCCTCGTTCTGGGTGTTCCCCTGTCCAAAGCAACCTTTGATTACTGGCATCCACGTTCACAATGGGAGCTGCTCAGAGGTGGGAGGGTTCTGAGATCCTCTCATGATTCTTTCAGCTACTGTGGCCCCAGCACTCACTCTGAGCAGGGCCCATGTTAGTCCTGAGGGTAGTGCTGAAAGCACCTACATGGTCCCTGCCCTCCAGGAGCTCACACCCTGGAGGTGGAAGGGACAAAATCATGAACAAATCCATGCGAAAAAGAAGAGCAGGTGCTACAGGGCAATGAAGCAGGGTGCTGGAGGAGGGAGGGCCTGGAGCCCCTAGGTGGGTGTAAAGGGCCTCCCTGGGGACATTTGTGCCCTGAGCAGAAGGACAAGAGGAACCAGCCCTGCATCTGTCTGCCAACAGCGTGCTGGGGGGAAGCTCAAAGGCACAGAGACTTGGAGGGAGAAGAGAATTTGACGAGAGAGGAGGTGAGAAAAGAGCCAGTGTGGCTAGAGTGAGCTGGGGAGGAGAGAAGAGAGAGAGAGGATGGCAGGGCCAGACCCAGGCCTGGAAGGAGGTACTAGCTGTCTATGCTGGGTGACAGCATTAGCCTCACTTAGCATTTACAAGACCTGTCATTGAGCATCTGACAATGTCTCTACCAGGGTCCAGGCTCAGGTCAGCTGGGAGGCTCCCTGTCAAGGTCTAGCAGGAGGCTGGGGCTGTGTTCTCAACTGAAGGTCGATAGAGGCAGGAGCCATCTCGGAGATCATTCGGAAGTATCGGAGCAGTGGTAGGATTCAGTTTGGATGGGGGGTTTCAGGCCTTTTCTGTCTGTGGGCCGGGGCCCTCTGCCAGTTCTTTGCACTTGGGGGTGTCATAGGGACGGAAGCTCATAATATCTGATCTGGCTTCTCCTGAATAGTGGATCCGAGAGACAGAAAGAGAGCGAGAAAGAGAGACAGAGACACACAGAGATAGAAAGATGGGTAGGAGAGACAAAAAGAGGAGACACAGACAGACACAGTGAGACAGAGAGGAGAGACAAAGAGAGAGACAGAGAGACAGGGAGAGACCAAGAGAGATACAGAAAGCCAGAGACACAGAGACAGAGAGAGACAAAGACAGGGAGAGAGATAGAGACAGAGAGATAGAATGAACACAGGAAAGACAGAAGCAGGCAGAAGTCACAGACTTTTCATTAAACCGACCATGGAAGTGACATCCCATCACTCGGTCCTATTCTGTTGGTTAGAAGCCAGCCGCAAAGTCCATTCTCCTCGAGGAGCGGGGATTACCAAGGATGTGTGCCTAGGAAGTGGGAACGCTGGGAGCCATTGTGGGGGCTGCCCACCACATAGGCTGAGATGACAGCCACTCAGGCACTTGGACCTGAGTCTAAACAGAACAGGAGGCCCTGGAGGGTTGCAAGCCAGAAGGAGATGATGTCTGAACGTCATTTCATTTCAACCCTCCCTAGGGACACTGGGAAACAGGCAAGAGGGGAAGTGCCTCTCCCAGACGCCCAGCAGACCCAAGCCTCTTTGCATTGTATTCTCTGCCACAGCCAGCCCTTTCTGTCATCCTTGCACTGCAAAGTCTGTGCAGGAGCTACGTGTGGGAGCAGCCCATGGTTTCACAGGCTCTGAAGGGATCTCTAGGTCTATGCACCTGATGACATCCCTAGGAAATAGATGTTAGAATGACCCCCACTACACAGACAGGGACACGGGGGAGGCCCTGAGAGGCACAGGGTTGTCCAGGGTGACATCACTGGCAAGAAGCAGGAGCGGGACTGAATTCAACTCTGTGTCCTCAAAGCTGGGGCCCTGGTTGTGTCCAGACCTCCCCAGAGGCTGTGGGGTGGACTGTGTTGGTGTGACTGTGTCTGGACAGGGTGTGGAGATGGAGAGTGAGCAGTCAGCAGCCCGGGGGACCCTTAGGAAGGTCTTGTGTGAGGAGGAAGCTTAGGTAAGGGGATCGCAGGAAGTGACCTCACAGAGCCCAACAGAACTTGGAACCCTGGTAACTAGGCGCCCACATCCTAAACACAGCCCCCAAGTGAGCTCACTTGTCTAGCACTTGTCTAGAAGGAGCAACATGTTTAGTTGCTGCTTCCCGATGCCCAGGGGCCGGAGCCCCAGGAAAGCCCCCAAACACCGATGCAGATGCTGGTGCCCCTCTCACGGTCGACGGCTGTGGCCATTTCCCCGGAAGGATGGAAAGGTAACATCGGGAGGCTCAGGGAAGGCCATTCCAAACCAGGCTACCACTGTGGTCCCATCACGGCAGCCCTACATCCCCTCCTCATGTGTGCCTGGAAGGGCGGGTTCATGTGGGTGGACCACCGTGAGCAGGAGCAGTCGGTGAGGTGTTAGAAGCCTGGGGGGGGGTCGGTCAGGTTCAAAGCCCAGGTCAAGGCCGGCTGGGTGGGACGTGGAGTGCTGGGGTGGCGCCCTTCTGCCTGAGGTTTATCACAAGCCCCTGATGTGTATGTTTTTCCTCAGGGGTGGAATACTGTGCAGACACAGGTATGTGCCTGATCTGGGAGAATTAGGTCCAGAGGGCAGAAGCAGCAGCAAAGACAGCTGGGCAGGGCTCTGATGCCTCTGGGACAGAGCCAGTCACTGTCTTTGCAGAGCTCCAGACAGGAGATCAGCGTGGAGCTGGTGGAAGGGGATATTCCATCCATCTCCCCGATGGAGGCGCCGGTGTCCCACAGGACTGGATCAGCAGCTACAGGGAGAGGGTCTGCAGTGGCAGTGATAAAACCCTCAGAGCCACCAGAGGACCCAGCTTCAATCCCGGGAGAACAATCATATCCACCATGTGCTGCAGCAGACCAGGAGGCAGCTGAGAGCCCAGGCTCCAAGCAGGGTGCGCCATCTCCTGCACTGGCTCCTGTAGGATACAAGGAGGCAGAAGAGGCCCAAACCTCTGTGCAGGGAGAGCCATCCCCTGCACAGCCTTCTGCAGGAGATGAGGAGGCAGCTGAGATCTCTGCCTTCATGCTGGGACAGAGATCTCCTGCACAGCCGCCTGCAGGACTCCAAGAGGCAGCTGAGGCCCCAACCTCCGTGCAGGGAGAGTCATCCCCTGCACAGTCTCCTGCAGGAGACCAGGAGGCAACTGAGGCCCCAGCCTCTGTGCAGGGAGAGCCATCCCCTGCACAGGCTCCTGCAGGAGAAGAGGAGGTAGTTGAGGGCCCAGCCTCCAAGCAGGGTGCGCCAACCCCTGTACAGGGGGATGGCGCACCCTGGATCCTGTAGGATACCAGGAGGCAGAAGAGGCCCAAGCCTCTGTGCAGGGAGAGCCATCTCCTGCACAGCCTCCTGCAGGAGACGAGGAGGCATCTGAGGTCCCTGCCTCCGTGCAGGTAGCGCCATCCCCTGCACAGGCTCCTGCAGGAGACAGGGAGGCAGCTGTGGCCCGAACCTCCGTGCAGGGACAGACATCTCCTGCACAGCCTCCTGCAGGAGAATGAGAGGCAGCTGAGGCCCCAGCCTCCACTCAGGCAGAGCCATTCCCTGCACAGGCTCATGCAGGAGAACAGGAGGCAGCTGAGGCCCCAGCCTCTGTGCAGGGAGTGCCATCCACTGCACAGACTCCTGCAGGAGAACAGGAGGCAGCTGAGGCCCCAGCCTCCGTGCAGGGAGAGCCATCCCCTGCACAGGCGCCTGCAGGAGACAGGGAGGCAGCTGAGGCCAAATTCTGCGGCCTGGGAGATCTGGCTCGCGAACCTCCCTTATTAGCACCTCCAATCACACCTGTTCCACCTGCTCCATTACCACACATTTCCTTCCCCACCCTGCTTATTGTATTTGTTTCTTTCTTGGTTCCTTTCATTGCTTTGTTTTTATTGTTTATATCTTGAATATTTAAAATAAATTTAACTTTCATCTTTTAACAATTTACTGTTTTTCATTTTAAATTGTACACTTCATGAGCATCAAGTACATTCACAATGCTGTGCATCCATCACCGTTGTCTGGGTTCAGAATATTTCATTCTCCAAAAGGAAACCCTATTCTAAAAGCAGTCACTCCCCATTTCTCGCTCGGGCCCTGGCAACCCCTGATCTGTTTTCTGTCACTTTTTTTTTTTTAATCTGTTCTGGATGTTTCCTATAAGTGAAATCATGCCGTAGGTGGCCATTGTGTCTGCCCACTCATTTTCACACGGCCTGATAGCTTTTCCTTTTCTGTTTTTATTTGAAATAGAATTTCTCTAAATTGATAGGAAAATCCCAGATGGAGTCTAGACTTGATGTATCAAAGAAAGCCCTTTTGGTAAATATGTGCATAATCTTGGGGTACAGACTGTTGTTTTAAGTGGGACACCAGAGCCAGAAGCCACACACGAAACGCGTTGCTCTTCGTGCGGCCAAAACAAAAACAAGAAAAGGATTGAAAGCTGGAAAGTCAAACCATAAACTGGAACGTATCCTCATAACACAAGGCCAGGGAAAGGTTACGCCTCCTTGTGGTCCAAAAAAATGCTCAAAAGTCAGAGTTTTAAAAAGAGATAAAGAGCAAACACATTCAACGCCAACAAGAGGCGCTACACAGGGACAGCATGTGTCAGAGATGCTTGAGCTCCCCGAGGAGGAGACGCGCACATGGAGACACTGTGGAGAGGGCACTGGGCCCCATCAGATGAGCAGGGGTCCAATGTGGTGACGACAAGCCCTGGTGACAATGTGAGGAAGCAGAGGCCCCAGTAGACCCCTAGAGACAAGTGTGAAAGGACACTCCTCTCTGGGGACCAGCCTGCAGGACCCATCGCTGTCCCCAGGGGCACGCCTGTACTGGCGGTGCTGATCCCAGGACTTCATCCCACAGAAATTCCTTCCCAACTTTTCAAAGATGTATTTTCCAGACTATTCATCACAGCACTGGTTGCAATAGCAAGCAATTGGAAGGAATGCTACTGTCCATGGCGAGGAGATGGGATCCATCTGTCCCATCTGTAAGACCACGTATATGTGATATCAGCCGGGAGACACGCATCTATGAAAATGAATCTGTGTGTGAGCAAGAGACAGAGAGAGACAGACAGAAAGAGAGAGACAAAGCCAGAGAGATACGCACCAAATCATCCACGGGGTTCACCTCTGGGGATGGGAATTCCCACTCGCTTCTCTTCTCCTTTAGGGGCCTGCGTGATGTTTCAACTTGATAGAATGTGCCTCTATTCCTCTTATAATTCTAACAAGAATAAAATCACATGGTTAATGTTATCCATTTATCACTCATCTTTGGACTGAAGTACATTATTTAGTTTTTCTTTGTAAAAGTTTTTATTACAAAGACAATGAACTTTTATTATAGTAAAAGAATGAATTCTAAGGGAATTAAGAATTAAGTGGAAACTGAGGAGTGCCCTTAATAGGCAGTGTTCACCGTTTCAGTCCTTTGCATTTGTATGCACGTGTGTGTGCACGTGTGTGCATGTGCACATTCAGCTGTGTGCATCTGTATGCACATGGGTATGTCTATGTGCAAGTGTGTGTGGGTGTGCACTTGCGGCTATCGTGTGGGAAGGACTGCAGGGAGTGTGCTCTTCTGGAACCTGATTTCCCCAGGGCTGGACCCTGGCCAGTCAATCCTCTTCCTCCCCTGCGTCGGCCTCAGAATTTCCTAAGAGCCTCTGCTGGGCAACACGGATCATTTCTGATTTTTCACTCCCGTCAGCATGCTGACAGGAACACCTGCATCCATAAATCTCTACTTCTTTAGGACCGATCCCTAGAGGTGGAGATTCTGGCTCATAATGTAAACGTGATGTTAAGGTGTTGGTCACAGTCTGACACCCAAGGTCTCCTTCTACGCTGTGATCTTGTTTGGGAACGGGGATTCCAGAAACCCTGAAGCAGAGACCTGAGGGGGGGAGGGAGAAGGAGGAGCAGCTAGGATGCAGGGGATGAAGGTACCTGGGGTGACCTGCCCAGCTGGAAGGCCCCGCTCCTGTTCCTTCTGGCCCTACCACTCCCCTCACCCCTGGCCCCGCCCCTACCACACCTGACTCCGCTTTGGCCTTGCCCATGCCCCTCCTGCTCCCTAACTCACCTGAGCTGAGCAGCCTGGCCTGCCATCCAGGACAGATGATGATGAGGGTCTGGACACTCCTGCCTGCTCCCTCTCCCTCCAAGCAGAGAGCTCCATCCTCAGTAGGGAAAGCACATCTAGGACAGAGCAGTGAGTCACAGGGACCTCCTTGAACATGCCCCCTCCAGGGGGAGTTCTCAGTTGCAACAGCAGGACCCACTTGAGCTTGTGTGAGCAGAAGTGACTTTGACAAGACACAGTGGAGGTGTCATAGAAGGTGCCAGAAGGTCAGAGCATGGGGCTGGAGGCTTTGGAGAAGGTCATTGTGCCAAAGCACACCTCAGGGTCTTCCAGGAGTGATGGCTGCCTCAGGCACTGTGCCAGCCCCAGCCCACATATCCAGCACATTCAGCCTCTGCGATGGAGGGCCCCTGCTCAGTGGGGATGAGCGAGAGAGCCCTGGTGACCTCGGAGAGGAACTGCCATTGGAGCCTTGGTTTCCTCAACTGTGAAGTGGGGTGGCAGCCGACCTTTCATGGTGGTGTCAGACAAGTTTGCTCAGGCTGCACCTGGAGTGTCCTGCACCTTTTCAGAGCTCAACAGCTACTAGCTGTAATGAAGAGGAATCACGGGAGGAGAGATGGGGCTGGGTCCTGGATCCCCAGCTGGCTGGCTGACTCCCGTGGGACAAGATGGGGTGGAGAAAGGCATTCCAGAGGAACAGCGGAGTCAGAGCGAGTAGGGCATGCCTGGTGGGAGATTAGAGTGGGCAGAGGCGAAGGGCCCCAGGGGCCTCTCAGTGGGGTGACATCAGCAGGAACAGCTCACGGTGATGAGAACTTACCGGGGACTCTGTTCTCCTCTTGAGCTATCTCCTTGAATCCTCCCCACAACTCCTTGGGGGAGGAGCAATTATTGTCTTCATTTCACAGATGAGGAAACTGAGGCTCAAAGAGACTTGCCCCCTCTGTGCCCTGCAGAGTGGCAGAGCCGGGATTTGAACCCAGTGCCTCTTAGACCCCATGGGGCCTGCCTGAGAAGGGCTCCCCCATGCTGAGGGAGGGACCTCTTTTCCCTAAAGTTCTGACAACTTTTGGTCCTGATGCCCAGAAAGACCTCACTCTGCGGGGGGATAGGCTGGTCCTTGGTACTGGGAGATCCCACAGCGCCCACGGCTGGCCATTCCCCGGCCACCATACCCAGCCCCAGGCAGACGGAGTGGCCCTGTCCCTTTAGTTCAGTGATGGCTGGAGGCCAGAAGGGTGCAGGTCCCAGGGAGGCCAGGACCCTTGAGCCCGAGGAGGCCGCAGTGCAGGACAGTGGTTTGGAATGATCCAAAGTCAGAGAAACAGGGGTCCTAGTGCCTGCTCAGCCTCTTTCTAGCTGGTGATGCAGGTGATGCTCTCAGCCTCAGCTTCCCCATCTGTACAATGAGGAAATGACTTGGCCTCCTGATGGGCTGTTGGGAGACTTCCCTGAGGAATGGCTTGAGTATTTCTAGCCTGGTGCCTGGAGCGTGTTAAGAGCCCCCTGCCAGGCTGTCACAGTGGTCTTCCAGGGCGCAGGGTCTGGGAAGTCCCTCCTCAGGTTCCCTTCCTGCTGCTCTGCTCCCGGGAACATTCAACATTGTTTGAGGTGGAGCTGAAGAAGAACCAGGACCACACTGTGTTGCAGGTGACGGAGGCTCAGTGCTGGAAGGAGAGCTGGACATGCTCCATGCCACCGTCTAGGCCTTGTGCTGTGACACCCTGTGAGCCCGACACAGATAAAGCCTCCTCCTGTGTGGATCCAGCTGCTGTGGTTTATTCACTTATTGCTTCATTCACCCAGTCATTCCTTCACTCATTCCCTCACTCACTCACTCCTGCACTCATGTACTCATTCATGCATTCGTTCATTGTTTACTCACTCATTCACCCAATACGCTCTGGTCCCTGCCATGGGCCGAGCACTGTAACTTCACCAGTATGACCCGATGTGGTCCCTGTCCACCTGGAGCTCACATCCACGGTGTGACCTGAAAGAGGGCTGTCCTTTGGGATAGTAGTGGTGATGAGCACCAGGAATCCACTTCTGAAAGTAGAGGTCACCCATGCAAAGAAAAGAACGGAGAAAACCCATGCTTGGCACTTCATCGACAAAAAAAAAATTAAAAGTTAAGTAAAATAAAGATATCCTATATTTAACAAAATGTGGGTTCTAATCACAAGTGTGCACTCATTCCTACAACCAATGAGAAGTAATCCAGAGTGGACTGGGTATTTGTAACACATTTTTACGGCCAATAATAGCATTTCAGTAACATGTTCCAGGGCCTCACGATTTTCCTAAGGCCTCTGTGATCCTCTAACACTTAAATCTTTCTCCTTGGAAGCCTCTGTCCTGTCACCCTCCTTGTTAATGGCTCTTCCACTGTTCAGGGGCCTACCCTGCACGGCCACACTCGTCAGTGAATCTCCACGTTGTTGGGACAGGCTGCCCGCGTTCCTCCCTCAGCCTCACGAGCTCCTGTTGCTTTGGCAAGGTTGATGTTTTACTGGGTGATCACCTGGCATCTTTCTTTGCAGCGGTTTGCATCTTCCCATGCTGTATCTCCTCTGAAGACTCCGGGAGGCAGGCCTTTTGTCCCCATCTTACAGGTGAGGAAGCTCAAGTCCAGAAGGCTGGACGACCTGCTCCAAGTCACAGCCAGCGTGGAGCCTCGGCAGGGTTTGGGCCCCCAAAGCAGACAAGGTTGTAGGGCAAGTGGTTTGTTTGCAGGTGATGGAGGAGGCCCGAGGGAGACCATGGGGGAAGGGAGCCTGGCGGAGGAGAGCCAGTGCGGGCCTGACGAGGGAGCACTGAGGTGAGCATCCATCCTAGTCCTGTTGGGAGACGAGATCCCACCCGGACTGGCTCTGTCCCTGTGGGTGGAGGGTTTACCCCGGGTCATGAAGGTTTCTGTGCTACAGGCTGGCACAGGCTTGCAGGAGAGAAAGCTCCCGGTGCAGGAGAGAGCCCTCAGACAGAGAGTGGATGCAGGTGCTCCAGGGGAACACTGTGGGCCTGCTGGGGACTGGCTCCCAGGGACTGCAGGGACTCAAGTGGGCTGAGGGAACTGAAGGGCAGCAGCAGCAATGTCTGCAGCGGGGGTCTGCACATATGTCCCACACTTATGCCCCCAGAAAGGCTGCTCTGCATGGCATTTCTCCTCCCAGATGCGTAGTTGGCCCAAACCGCCCCTCCACTCCATACTCCCAATTCCTTTCCACTCGTCTCAGGTTACTAGAAATTCAGAATATTTTAGTTGGTGTTGGAGTCCAGAGACTTTTGTTTGTCCTGCCCATGTTCTAACATTGCTGGCTTTTTAAAGACCTCAGGGCTTTGACTCCAAAACAGCAAGATGATGAGGATCCCAGAGAGCTTTCTGGAAGCAAGACTTTATGCTTTGCAATACTGCCATCCCACCAGCTCTTCTCAAAATCTCTCCGGGACAAAGACTCACAATCTTGGGTCCTCAGATTGCTGAAAGGATGAGCCTTTAGAAAGTGATCGGGGTGGGGCGGCAGGACACACCAAATGGTTGAGTGAGGAATTCAGCCAATCCTCTTCCCGGAAAGCCATGATCACACTGGACGTGCTGTCAGAAAACAACTTCTGGGAAGAGACCAAAGACATACAACCAACTGAGGAGCATTTGAAGCTGAGGGAAGAACAGTGAGAGTCGTGGTGTTTTGGCCCAGGGCAGGTCCCGTCCCCACCCCCTCAGTGTGACGGCCCTGTGAGTGGCGCAAGACTGAAGGGGGTGGCTTCACTGTCAGAGGTTGCCCACTTGATGTCGCCATGGTTGGGCAAAGCCCGGCCCCTAAGCATTTCTGGAAACAGTAACCATCTCAGTGGCAAGCTGACGTGGAAGGTCAACTTTGCAGCCGCCTGAGGTTGGATCTAGAACAGAGCAGCGAATCAGCCAGGAAAGTGAGACGGACAACCACACAATGAGACAGACACAGCGGCCTTGATGGGCTGCACATGACCCCAGGGGGTCTGAAATGTTGTGTGCTTGTGCAGGCCTGTGCCCAATCAGGTGAGACCAGGAAGATGGGCATTGTGGGGATGCTTAGAGACCTTCCACCAGCCTAGGCCCTGCCCCCAGGTGTTGCTGCCTCCCAGGAAGTCCAAGTTGACTGAGGGGACAATGCCCAGCCCTGTCGAAGGTCCCTGTCCACTCTGGGGCTCCCATGGAGAGAGGCCTTCCCACCTGCAAACTTCTCCCCAGGTCTTCTTCAGAGGCTGAAACGAGGTGCTCTCAGAGCAGAGAAGATGGTGAGCAGTGAGGAGAGGCTCCTGAGGAGTTGGCCCACCTGGAGAAGGAAGCAAATGAGCTGGGAGGGTGGAGTGGTCCCTGCTTGCTCTGGCCTCAGCCTCTTCAGTGTACATCTCCCTCCTGGAGGAGACAGGAGCCCAGGGAACCCGGGAGAGCACACCCGGGTCACGATGAGCAACACTCCCAAGGAGGAGGATCTAAGCTCAACGCAGGATCAGCCCAGGTAGGAAGGAAGCCTTTCGCAACCAGGACATTCGAGTCAAGGTCAGCGTGCCCCTGCAGGGATGATCTCCCTGCCTGTTCTACACGTCCCTGTGGACCACTGACTGCTTAGGCACTGGCTTCTGACCAACAGACCCAGCACAAGTGACAGGATGACCCTTCTCAGATTCCATCACCGAGGCTGTCATTCTCTCTCACTCGCTCTCTTGTGTTCCCTCTTCCCTCTTCCCTTGTTCCCCTCTCTCAGTCTGTCTAACCCCTGGACCTGGGGACATACATGGACGTCCTGAGCTCCCCTATGCAGAGGCCCACATAGAAGAAAACCAAGGGAGTGCCCTGGCCAACAGACAGAAAGGAGCCGGGCTCTCAGTGAAGCTGCTCCTGACCGAGCCCACAAGAGTAAGCTTGACAGCACATCTCACCCTGTTCCAGCCTCAGTGGAGGCCACAGCCCCAACCTGGAAGTCGTCATGAGCAGAGGCTCCAGCTCAGTTGTGCAGGATTCCTGGTCCACAGAGATGGAGAGAGAGAGAATATTTGCGGTTTAAAGATGCAGGGTGGGGAGCAGTGTTCTCAGAGAGGAGGAGACACCTCACACCATCTCCCAGTTCCTGGGTCTGGCCTGCCCTTCTCCCTCCTCTCCCCTCCAGGCTATCTGCAGCCACAGTGCCCACCTCTCTAACCTCCTCTGGCCAAACTCACTTCTGCCTGGGTGTCTCCACACCAGCAGTGCCTTCTCCCTGGCACGCTGATCACAGGTGAGTGCAGCGCTGGGTCCTCCTGTCATTCTGGTCACAGCAAATGTCACCTCAGTCAGGCCTTTCAGACCCTCCTACCCAGTGAGACCCCAACCCTCCCTGCAGGACACTCTTTATTTTCATTCCAGTTCATGCTCTTCTCTTTCACGTGTCTCTGATTTTGTGCTTTTGTCCATCTGCCTCCAGACTGAGCTCCTGGTGGGCAGGTACCACTGGGTAGATTTCAGTACCACCCTTGGGACCACCAGGGCTCCCGGCCCAGGGTGAGGGCTTGGCACATAGCTGCCGAATGAACAAATAGGGGCATCTTGGATCCCTCCTTCCTGCTTTTGCTCCACTCAGTCGATGAAGAGGAACACTAGTAATAGGAAGTGCAAGTGGGTCCTGAGGCAGGCGGAGGGTCAGCATGACTTCTGCATGACTCCTCCTTTCTCCAATTGCTCCAACAAAGCTCAGTGGGCACCACTGACACAGAAGGCTGCCACCTGATGGCCAGCACAGGAACTGCAGCCTCGGGCAGTGACAGCACAGCACCAGGCAGGCATGTATTTCTTATGGAGAAATGCCTATCCAAATGCATTGCCCATTTTTCATTGTGCTATTTGTATTTTATTGTTGAGAGGGGAGAATGTATTATATATTCTCAATAGTAGACCCTTATCAGATATGTAAAGATCTGTAAACATGTTCTCCCCTTCTGTGAGTCGTCTTTTCACTTTCTTGATCATGTCTTTCAAAGCACTCAAGTTTTAATTTGATGAAGTTGAATTGATCTGTTTTCCCTTTGGTTGCTTATGTGTTGGGTGCCATAATTATAAAAACACTGCCTAATCCAGGGCCATGTTTTCTTCCAAGAGTTTTATAGTTTTAGGTCTTACATTTACATCTTTGATGGTAAGAAGATGTAACATTTTTGTATATGGTGTAGGTAGGGGTTCACCTTTATTCTTTCACATGTGGATATCCACCTGTCCCAGCACTACTTGTTGAAAAGATTATTCCCTCCTCATTGTCCTGGCATCTCAAATAATTCTAGAATCTGTGGTTGTTGCAGGTGGTGTGACTCACAGTTCCTCAGAATTTTTCTTTACACGAAGGTTGCTTTTCTCTGGCCTTGTGGACTTTCACCCACTGCATTTGTAGACTGATCATTAGCAAAATAATCATATCACGTATTTTGACTAGTTTTTTCTTTGCTTGCGGTGAGTATGTAAGTCAACACCCTGTTACTCCCTGATGGCTGGGTGGACCACATTGCACCATTGTTCTGGCCTGGATTATCACTGTATCCTTCTAACTGGGTTCTCTGCCTCTATATTTGACCCACAATCTATCTCCAATGCACCAATTGGAGTGACCCTTTAAAACCAGATGTCACACCCTGACATTGTGAAATCTCTCCAGGGGCTCTCCATTTCTCTCAGGGGGAAAGTTCAAGTCCTTATGCTGGACCTCAAGCACCATACAGTTGGTTCCACACTCTCTCTGACATCATCTTTGGCCAGTCATCCCCTGTACCTCTGCACTCCATTATGCTCCTGGTACATGCCAGGCACTCTCCCACCTGTAGACTTGCACTCTATGTTCCATCCACTTGGAATCCTCTTCCACATGATGATTTCATGCCTCATCTTCTTCACTATCTTTAATTCTGTGTTCAAATGTCATCTTGCTGAGGCTGTATTGACCATGTCATTTAAAATATAAACTATCCTCTTGTCCTGACACTCCCTATCCAACGTGTTCTCCTTTCATTTTTCCCCTTAGCACTAACACCCTATAAAATAATATATAATGATAAGAATCAGGGTTCAATCAGGACACGGAAACCAACCAATAGATTGAGCAGGGACAGTTTATATAATGAACAATTAACCATAAACCTTTAAAGGGAACTATAGAGAATAGCCCAGAATTACAGTAGAGTAGTTAAGAAAGAAACAATTTTGGGAGAGGACCCCCCTCGCCAAGGCTGCCTTCAGGGCTTGTTGGAGAAGGAATGATTGCAGCACAGGGATGGTAGAGAAGATTGTCATGTTTCCCAAGGCCAGTACCGGTCCCTGGTCAGGGCAGAGCTCAGCAGGTAGGGAACAGCAGGCTGAGACTGGCAAACAGGAAAGCCCTGTCCCCTCCCAGGTGCAGGTAGGCTGAGGCTGGGATGCCTACTGGATTCACTGGGATTCCACTTGCAGGGGTGCCACTCATTCTCCTTATTAAGCCATCCAAGGGGATCCACTGAATCCACTGTGGATCACCCACTGTGGGTGAGTCCCTGTAGACACCCCTGAATTGTGCCACTGTTGGTTGTACTGCAGGAGAAAGAAAAAGAAAAGAATGGAAGCACCCTGGAATTAGGAAGGAAGGCCCTTTGTCCTAAACCTTCTCTGACAAAGCTTAACCCCTGCCAGGTGCAAAAGAGAAATGTCTACTGGGTGCAGCTCCATTATTGCAGAACAGACAATAGAGGTCAACACTCTGATGTTGTTACACAGGGCAACCCATTGATAACTGGCACCATAATTCCCTTATTATTTTGTTTATGTATTCCATGCTTTTACTTCCAACTTGCCTCTATTGCTTTATTTGAAGTAAGATTTTGAAGACAACATATGGTTGTATCAAGGTTTCTAAAAAAAGGTATTTTGACCCCCCAAAATGCCATTATTAGATCAAAACAACAGAAGAATTAAAAGTAGAAAGTAGCTATACTATCAGTATATGCCTTAAGTAAATAGTTTATTGTCAAATTCCTCTTATATAAGAAAGCACCATGCAGTTACATTTTAATGATGTTAGCCTCAATAATCTAGTATAATAATAAACTCCTTTGTAATGAGTAACTATATAAAATGAAGTTACAATAATTTACAATTTATGTCTGTGACATGAACCAACTACTCTCTACAAGCACCACTGAAATCTTGATTGATGCTTGGCTACCTTGTTCTACTAGAACTAACGGGAATATTTCACTGCCAACAAATTCTGTTTACCTGCTGTGTAGTTTATAAGGGTTGAATTCTTCTCTACTTGAAAATCACCATTTTTATCTCTCCATATGGATACCTGTTTAATGGCAGATAGCTTTGCAGCCAGTATAGTTTTTTTCGGGAGAGTCTTATATAAGAAGTCATAAAAAATGGGTATAAATAACTTACACTTAGGAAATTTTTCTTTTTCTTTTTCGTTTCCCTGCTTGGAAAGATTTGCCTTGAGCTAACATCTGTTGCCAATCTGCCTCTCTTCTTTCTCCCTTCCCAAAGCCCCAGTACATAGTTCTATATTCTACGTGTAAGTCCTTCTAGTTCTTCTATATGAGCCACCACCACAGCATAGTCAATGAGAGACGAGTGGTGTGGTTCACGCCTGGGAACTGAACCTGGGACGCCGAAGCGGAGCGTGCCAAACTTTAACCACTAGGCCATCAGGGGTTGCTCCAGGAAATTTTTCTAGAAAAAAATTGGAATCAAGATGTATGATTTATTTCTAAAAATTTCATAACATACTTTAAAACATGAAATGCTCAACATGTTTAAAAGCACTTTACCACTCAATTTACCTTAACAAAGATATAGCAAACATTTTGAGAAATATACTTTCAACAGGAAAGTCCAATTGTAGCTTTATGCTTTTGTAGACCACTCCCAATAACGTGGCTTAAAAAATATAACTGTAAGATTCTCTCAAGAAAATGTATTTCATTTCTATAAAAATCGTTCTTTACAGTGTCTCAATGTTTGTTTCCTACTGAGCTTCTCAATGTTCTTTAGGCTTAACAATATAGTAGAATCAAGCTCCTATAATCTAGCTTTTAATCCCACAATCCGGAAAGCTCTATCTCAAGGTCATCAATGACCTCTTAAATCACCGAATAATATTATTCCCATTTTATAAGTGCGAATACTAGGTTTGAAAGAAGTCAAGTTCATGCCCAATATTGTTTAGCTAGTAAGAGGCAGAGCCTAGATATGACTGACTCCTGCTGTCTGATTCTAAAATCCATAAGCATAACCTCTAGGTATACAGCCAAACGTAACACTCTGTATTCTTGCAACAGAATAAATGCATTTGCTTTTTCCTTAATGTCTGTAACACGGTTCTTAACTATTGCAATGCAGTGGTTTCTCGCTTCCTGTAAATGAGAGTGTTCTTCAAAGTACCTTCCTTCCTCTCTGCTCTTCTCTATACATTCCCTCCACTCCCAGTGCTTGAATTCATTTAACAAGCATTTATTTTATTGAGTCCATACAATTCCAGACCCCATGGAAAAACAATGAAAAAAAACCAGTCCCTGGCCTTGAAGGATTTACAGACTACTAGGGGAGAAAGCACTATAAGCAAGTCCAATACTATTTTCAAAAAAAAAATAAGGTTTGAGTCCTCAAAAACACAGAAGGCATTCTATGCCACACAGCACAGGTTTTCAAGCCTTTTCTGAGGAGGACTACAGTTTTTTAAGAAATAGCGTTTAAAATTTCCAAAAGAGCACTCAAGACCTAGAACTTCCCTGATCCACTGTCCCCTTCCCACTACAAGCCATGTTTTTTCTAAGACTCTTAAGAACATCGTTTGAAAACCACTATATTCTAACATCTTAGTAGTTTTGCCTTTCATGCTTAGGTCTTTAATCTACCTGGAATGGATTTTTGTGTACGGAGTAAAGTAGGATACCAATTTGAATTTTTTCCATACTGATATCTAATAGTCCCAGGACCACTTATAGAAACGCCCCTTCTTTGCCCTCTGCTCTGTAAGAGCACTACTATTAAAAGAAATCAAGTTTCTGGATACACACGGAACTGGATTTGGGTTCTCTACTGTTTTCCACTGGTCTAATACTGTGCTAATACCAAAGTGCTTTAGTTATTATAGCTTTATATATAATAAATCAGGATATCTCATAGAACAAGTCTTCTCACCTTGACCTGCTGCTTAAAAAATATCTTGACTATTCTTAGTCCTTTGTATTTCCATATGTATTTTAGAAAACACACGTAATTTTGAGCTCCCTAATTTCCTGGCAAACTGGTAAAATACCCACAAAACAAATCTAGATCAGTGGTTCTCGACCAGGGCAATTTTAACACCCCCACCTCCCACCCCAGGGACATTCAGCAACGTCTGGAAACATTTTTGGTTGTCACAAAGTGGGGGGTAGGTACTACTGGCCTCTAGTGGGTTGAGGCCTGGGAGATGCTGCTAAGCACCCCACAGTGCACAGGACAGCTGCCACAACAAAGAATTATCCCATTCAAATTTTAATAGTGCCACTTTTGAGAAACCCTGTCCCAAATAAATCAAGGGGCAAATTTGCATGTGCCCATTAAAGGCCAGGGAATGTCTACCAAAAACAATAATTTAATTTTAGAAAAACTGAACTGCCATATGCCAATGAGATTTACCCCAATTCATTAAAAAAAAAATCATATTATTTGCATTGACCAAAAGGCTTATCTTCCTGTTCTCTATAGCAGTGACGTTGGCAGGAAGCTTATTGGAGGGGTTAAGTCTTTAAAATACAAAGTTATAAAGAAACAAGACATAGCCAGAAGTTATTAAAAAAAAAAACTCATAGAAATCAGTAATAAACAACTCAATAGAAATATGAACAATCTGAATAGACAATTCACTACAAGGAATATTCAAATGACCAATAAACATATATAAAGATTCTCAACCTCATTAGTCACCAGAGAAATATCAATTCAAACTCACGAGAACACCATCCATGCACCAGAATGGCTAAAATTTTAGAAGACTGGACATATCAAGTGTTAACAAGAATGCTGAACAACATAATACCCATATACAACTGGATGTAGTGAAGGGGTTGCATAAACTGGTTCAACCACTTTGGAAAATGTTGGCAGTCTCTACTATAGCTGAACATATCCATACACTATGACCAGCAATGCCATTCCTAGGGATATATCCAACAGAAAATACTTACCTATTTGCAAAAGAATGAACAAGAATGTTCATAAAAGCATTAAAAGCCCAAAGGAGAAACCACCCAAATGTCTAATAACTGCAGAATGGATTAATAAACTGTGATATGTTCATAGAAGGAAATAATATACCACAACAAGAACTACTACTATATGCAACAACACAAATGAATCCCCAAAATACAATGTTAAGCAAAAGTACGCAGACTCAAGAGTACAGATATCACTCCATTTCTATAAATAGGCAAAACTCATCAATGGTGACAGAAAGGAGGAGAGCAAATACCTGCGCAGAGAAAGGACAGTGACTAGAAAAGAGCATCAGAAGGGGCTGTAGGGTGTTGGGAATGTCCTATTTTTATCTAGGTGGTAGATACACGAGTGTGTTTATTTTGTGAAAATTCATCAAGCTATACACTTAGGATTTGTATGCTTTTCTGTATTTAGCTTATATCTTATTAAAGAATTTGCTTAAAAATATAAAGAATACAACCCTGATTTACCGCATCTGATGCTTCAAGAGACTATTCTAAACCCTATTCTAGCCCTAACTCACAATGATGTTAAAATGCAAGTTTTGTATATATTGACAACTGATTTTTTACCAAGGCACAAAGGCAATGCAGTGGATAAAGGGTAGCCGTTTCAATAAATGGTGCTGAACAATGAGCTATCCATAGGCAAAATAAATGAACTTGGATCCATACCTCACACCATATACCAAAAATAACTCGAAATGGATTTTAGACTTAATGGTAAAACCTAAAACTATATTTGATAGAAAAACACTTGTATTCAAAATATATAAAGAACTCTCAAAACTTAACAATAAGAAAAAAAAAACAGGCAAAAGATTCGAACAGACATTTTATCAGAGAAGATACACAGATGGCTAATAAGCACACAAAAAGACGCTCAACATCATAAGTTATCAGAGAAATGCTGATTAAAACCACAATGAGATACAACACTACATGCCTATTAGAATGGCTGACAAGACTGACCATACCAAGTGTAAGCAAAGATGTAGAGAAATGGGAACTCTTGGACACTGCTGGTGGGAATGTAAAATGGTATAATGTATAAACACTTTGGGAAACAGTTTGGAAGTTTCTTAAAGAGTTCAACATAAGTGATCCACTCACTCCACTCTTAGGTATTTGCCCATAAAAAGGAAAGCACATGTCCATAACAAAGACTTACATACAAATGTTCATAGCAGCTTTATTTGCAATAACCCAAAACTAGAAACAACTCACATATACATCAACACGTGACTGGATAAACAATTTGTAGTATATCCACAGAACAGAACATTACTCAGCAACACAATGGAACAAATTGTTGATACACACAACATGGGTGAATTTCAAAAGAATTATGTTAAGTGACAGAAGCTAGACAAAATCAGTGTACAAATTGTCTGATTCCATTTATATAAACTCTCGAAAATGCAAACTAATCTCCAGTGATAGAAAGCAAATCAGTGGTTCTTGGGGGAGAGGAAGTCACAGAGGGGTGGGAAGGAGGGATAACAAAGGTGCATGAGAAAACTTTTGAAGGTAATGGATATGTTCACTATCTTGACACTGACTGAAATTTTCATAGAGGTACACCTTATGGTGGAGGTCATAACTTATCAAAGCATACCATTTAAATAAATGCAGTTTGTTTTCTCAAGTATATTACAATAAAGCTTTTCTAAAAATAATACAGGTTGTATATAAATATTGTAAACCAGAGTTCTTATAATTAGCTCAAAATCAACTCCATTCATTCACACAACAAATATTTATCTAGCACCTACTATATGCCAAGCACTCTGCTAGGTTCCAGGGTTACAATGGTGAGCAAACTGACATGGTTCCTGACCTCATGGAGAACACAGTCTGCTAGGGGAAGCAGAGATTAATAAAAGATGCACACAGACACATGGATAATAAAAACTTCACAGACAAGTGCTGTCAAGGAGACAAGCACAGTGAGATGACACAAAATAACAGGGAAACCAAATCTGATCTAACGGAAAGGTCAGTATGGCTCCCTCAAGGAAGCGACATTTAAGCAACACCTAATGGAAGAGGAGGATAACAAGTTGAAGACGTAACTTTCCTCTGAAGAGACACTAACACAAGCAAAGGCTCTGAGGCAGAAGAAAGCATGACCCTTTGAAGGAATGGAAAGAAAGTCAAAAGGGCTAAGGGTCAAAACAGTGTAGACAACACTATTGGTCACCTCTCCAGTACTATCCCATCTCCTCTTTCTCACTCCTAACAGAATCACACTTAGGTTCCAGCAGCCACCCTCCTCCACACATAGTCACGTGCTTTAGAGGAAGATGACTCCATTCTTGATTTTAGGAAGTGGATACTGTTGCGACTTAAGTCAGTCATGGCCACCTCTTTTCTCCCTGCCAGTGATTAGTTAAAGAATGGCATGAGTGAAAGCAGGAAAAGAAGTTATTGCATGCTCTAAACAAGAGATGGTAGTTTGGACCAGGGAGTTGTCAATGGAGATAGAGATTTGCCCGGAGAAATAAGGTAGAGTAACATGTACACGATGTCTCCTAGGTTTCTGGCTTAGGCAAATAAAGATCAATCTTTTCCATATAGTCAAAGCCAGAGAAATATTTTTTAAAAATGAATAGTCTTATGTTATTCTTACTATATTTCTCTTAAATAAACCTAATTAGAACTAGTCAAGGATCATGCCTAAAACATATCTCATCCTCATGCAGGATACTGGCTTCAGAAGTTCATGCAGACTTATCAAGAATGAATGAGGCTAACTAGATTTTGTCTTACAATACAAATCAATGTTTTCTAAAATTCTAACCTATAATTAACAATCCTGCCTACAAATAACATCAATTTCTGAATATCATTTGTTTTGTCTTGCCTGCTTCAAAAAATGATTTAAGCTAGCAAAATGTCCAAATCAATTAAAAGCCAAACCAAGAATAAAGTAGTCCAAGGATTTCTGACCACTCTTGTGTTATCTAAAAATAATTCCAGAGAAATTAGATGGAGGTACCTAATCAATTATGCTCATCAAATTTATCAAATTAGGTCTCATAACAACAGTAATGATGTTTCCTGTTACAGATACCAACAGACCCAGGCAAAACTATAACCTACCTTGACAAGTTGATGAAGTGCCATTTCTTTCAGAAGGTGGCGTACTTGGACTGTTGAAATGACGTGAAGTTCCTCGGTCCTCGCCATCATTTGTAAAATTCTTTGAATGGCACATACAACGACTCGACAACGGTACTTCAGCTATTTTGCTTAAGCTTTCATCCACTGGCTTCCCTAAAAGTGAAAGAACCTCTATTTATAATATTTCTAATTCAAAAAACATTAATCATCCTCTGCAGATACAGTGAGCAACTACTCGAATTTGCCCAGGATTGGTAGGTTTCCCAGGCTGTAAGATTTTCAGTGCTAACCATGGGAAAGTACTTGGCAAATCTGGACAAGTTGGTCACCCCATCTGTAACATCAAATTAGGACAGGAGAGAAACACTTATGGTGTCAGAGACATTTATAGAGAAATTATCATCAATTTGCCTAATTTACAAAAAGATAATAGTCAAAGATTAATAATGTAATAAAGGCACAACCACTTGAGTATTCGTTTATATTGAGACTTATTAAAATATCAAGCAGGGAGGATTAAAAGAAAGACCAAAAGTATATTCTTAGTTACTGCTATTTCTTTAAATGAATCATTCTGGATAAAAAGTACTTTATTATATTTTTTTTAAGTCCCAATAATCAAGCTGAATATATCAACCAAATACTTACCACGAAGAAGAGACTGTTGCCACGCTAAAGCAGCACAAAGTAAGACTAAGCTTTTCCCACTTTCTGTAGGGCTCTCCAACAAACAATGCTGCTTACTTTTTAATCCTTGGACAATCTATTGACACAAAAACAATAAAAAAAACTCAGTAAACAATTTACTTCATTAGGGTCTGTCTCCATCACAAGTACAAACACAACAAGAAGTAAGGTTGTACAACAGCAGAAGGGAGAATTAGTATTTAGTTCAATCTAGACCTTATTCCTTTATCTTTCTCCCTAAAATTATGTTGGACTTAAAAGCATATAGGCATAAAAGAAAAGAACAAAGCAATTTGTGCCTTAATGATGCAAGCACCGTCATTTCTTTAAAACTAGAGTACACTAATATCTTGGATGAAAACTTAATGGAGGATACTGCTAAGGGGAGTGTAAATCGCTACAACCACTTTGGACAGAAATTAACAATTTCTAGCAAAGTTGAAGATACCCAACACCAGGAAGTCCAGTCCTATGTATATATCCAAAAGCTTTCCCACAGGAACATAAGGAAACATGCATAAGAAAGTTCATAGCAGCATTGTTTAGAATTGCAAAAGAATGTAAACAACTTAAATGTCTGTCAAAAGGAAAATGGATAAAAAAATTCTGGTATATTCATACAATGGAATACTACACAGCAATTAAAATAGATGAACAATCAATAAGGCTACTTCTTAAAAATAATGTTAAGCAACTAAAAACACTTCCGAACAAATATGGGTACAGTATCATATCATTGTACAAAGTTTAAAAACAGGTAAAGTAATGCTCTATATTGTTTACGGATACATACATATGTAACAAAAGTATAACAACACGTCTAGGAAAGAAAAAGAATAAATTCAGCATACTAGTAATGTTACTTGCAAAGAAGGTATAAAGTAAATATGGCAAAATATTAAGATTGAACAACTCTGGAAAGTTGGCTTACTCATTGGTCTATTAATTTTCTAAATGATTGAAACATCTCAAAAAATATGGTGAGAAATATAGTATTCTGTGTAAAAGACAGTAAATACTTTGTAGAAGGTAGTAATTCCGTAAAGTAAATAGAAGTGCCAAATGAGCTGAGAATAGTTTTCAGAATATTCTCCTTTGCCTCCTAGCCACATACAGTTCATAGCGATCAGGATTATTTTTTGAAAGGTTACATGTTCTTCCATGAACCCAGCAAATATTTTCAATCCATTTACTATCTGAGAAAATGAATGTAGTCACAGATTCAGTATACGTTATGAATTATCAGCATCTTTATCTTAATGAAGACTTAACTGCTGAAAAATACTTGCAGAATTCATTATAGCAAGCTATGATGGACAAGCTTTACAAGGAAAGTTCATCTTCACCCCACCAACTGTACATTCAGACCATATTGAAGAGTCATGCTTTCCTGTTTACTTAGATTCCTAACTGCAGCAGAAATGAAAATCAAGACTGAAACAATGCCATTCAAAGAAAACCAGATACCCAACTAGACTAGGACAGAAGTCTAGAAATAAAAAGGGGATTTCTAAATGTATCAACAAAACAAATGCAAGTAAAAGAATTTCCTAGTCTTAACCATCACAGTGGTTTAGAACATGTCTCGGAATCTGACAAATCCGGATTTGTATCCCTACTCTGCCAAAGCTGTGGACCAGGAGGTAGAAGTATGAGGTCTAGATCAGGTTCCCACAACTCAGATGTGTTTCCTTGATCATGTCTTCACTTCTCTAGACTAGGATCCTCATCTGTAATAATCCCTAATTGAAAAACTGTTGTAAGGGAGAAAATGCCTTGGCACACAGTAGGTGCTTGATAATTCTGATTTAAAGGTCAGAAGGGTATAATGAAAAGAAGATGGGCTTTGGAGTAAAGCAAGCCTAAGTGTGAGTCCCACTGTGTGAATCACTGAACCTCAGTCTGTTTCTTCATCTGTGCAATGGAGATAAGATTATCTACCCGATAGAGTTTTGACGAAAATTAGCCAGGCATTGAGTTAAGAATTAAGTAAGTTAATGGATAGAACGTGCCTAAACTCCAGTATTTGACACAGAGGAGGTGATCTACATTAATCCCCACCTCTTCTAAACCACCTATGCTTAATCTAGGATCCAGAGACGGAAGTCAGAGACTGTGCTCTCTTGCTATTGCATGCAGAAGTCTTGGTACATGACTGCGTTTCTCTGAAGAGAAAGTCCGTGGATTTCTCATTCCCAAAACTATATCCTAATAAAATAACTGAAAACAGAGGGG
Source organism: Diceros bicornis minor (assembly GCF_020826845.1). NCBI lineage: Eukaryota > Metazoa > Chordata > Mammalia > Perissodactyla > Rhinocerotidae > Diceros > Diceros bicornis. Next base: position 40,510,352 of record NC_080770.1, on the reverse strand, counting down.
AGACTGATATGCACTGTTATCAACTGAGGACTTCCTTGCAATAGTGAAAAAAAACGGCAAATTCGACCTGGGGATGGAGGGATGGTTAAAAGAGTAATTCAACAGCTTATGAAGCCAATTATACCCTGACCCCTAGCCTACGTGTTCCAAAACAAGCTAAGAACCACTATTCTGAGGTATTTCCCAGTTCTACTATTCTGTGATTCTATCTGTGCAACTCTTGTGTAGAGATTTGGTGGTCTCTAACCCCTTCACCCCAGCCAATAACGCAATGCCAGCTAGTTCCTCAGATACAGCATAGAAATCCATCCCGCCTGCAGTCACCACAACCCCCCAGGGGATAAAGGACGAGCCACGATCTGCCTCCTGCCATCGTCCCCGCTGCCACGAGTCAGCGGAGGGTCAAGGGGGTCCGGAGCCTCTCCTCGGGGTTCAGGACAGGATCCCTCTGGCCTCCGCGTGTTCAGAACCCCGAGGCCCGGGGACGCGGTCACCCCGACAGCCCGCACGGCGGCCAGGCGAGAGCAGAAGGCTCTCTTCGGGCAGGCTGCGCGCCACCCCAGGAGAGACAGGCTGGCCTGTTCTGAGGAAAACCGAGGCAGCGCTGCCTGGGCTCCGAGTCCCGGGAGAAAAGGAAATGGTATCTGCGAGCACACACTGCGGAGCCTGGCAGAGAGGAGAAGCCCCAAACCTCTCGCCTCCTCACCCTGGCCGAGTGCGGACTCCCGGCGCCTCACCCACTCCCTCCTCCGCTCTCTCCAGGCCGCGCGCAAGCGCTCTTGCGGACGAATTCCTGCCTCCCGCCCCCTCGACTCCCAGCACCCAATCACCCGCCAGAGCAGAAACCAAGAAACCAGTCCCGGCATGAGGTTAGGGGGCGAGAACGCTGGCCCCCGAGAGAAGCCTCCGCAATGAAAACCAACGCAAAGTATTTCGTGGCCCGGAGGCGAACGCTTGAACAGCGAAGGATGGGAGCAGAGCGCAGCGTTTAAAGGAAAAGTCTTCTCCATTTTGAGATTTTGAAACCGGCGACTTAACCCATGTATCCGTTTCCTTGGAAACTCGCATTCTCATTCTTCAGGTCTGTAGACCAAGCAAAAGGAAAGCCTTGCCGAGTTCTTCCCAGAGCGCCCGTCAGTGCCGCTCAGCTCACGTTTCCGAACTTCACGTCGGCCCGGGTGTCGCACAGACGGAGGCGGGAACTGCCAAACGCCTGAGCCCGGCCAGGCGACAAGGCTGGTTGACGAGTGGCCGCAGACCCTCAGGATGTTCCAGGCTTCCCCGGATAGCGACTTCAACCAGAGCAACGCTCTAGAGTGCTCCCGCCCCGGTCACTTCTGCTCCATCAAGGCTCACCCGCCTTCTGTCCCTCCTAAAACCGGGTTGTTATTCTTTGCCACGAAGTACACTTCAGTTTCCTCAAAGGTAGGGAGTTAATCGTGATCTCTCCAAAGTGTGATTTTGTCAATTTCTGAATAGCCTAAGCTTGGCTCCGATACTAGTGTCTCAAAAAAGTAAAACGTGAGACAGTTTCTCAAGTTTGAGCAACTAGTTTGGGGAGATGTTTTATGCAGGCGGAGCAGCGGGAGGAGAGTGGATTTGTTTGCTTCCCTTTCAGTTTTACTGCATCTTCCCCAATTGCAAAATGTACAGTGCTAAAAATAAATTCTACCTTTTAATTTAGTAATCTCAGGCTCAAAAATTCATCCTAAAAGAGTAATCCAAAAGAAAGAAAAAGTAAAAATACCTAAATTGATAACATTGCCTATTGTAATCCTGAAAAAAGTCATCAACCTCCCGGTCTAGTAATAGCACCCTATACGGTTATGATACATCAGTTTGATCATTAGGAAGCCAATAAAATAATTATCAAAAGTAAACAACTTGCAAAAAAGATTTCATATAAATTTAAATGAAAGAAAGCAGACTCCCTACTGGGTATTATGAATTCCATTATGTGAAAATATATATGCATAAGCAAAGATGGAGGGAAAGTATAAAAAATGTAACTTACTGTTAAAACAGTGGAATGAAGGATAATTTATCAATACTTAAAAATATCTTCAAATTTTTATTCTGCTTTTACAATTTTTTTAAATATCAAATCCTTTAAGTAACTGCTCCAGGGAAACTACTACGATTTTCGATTTTCCTCCACTCAATTCCTAAGGCTCCCAACCGACTCTAGCCTTGTATGGCCATTTGACGTGTGTGGCGTTAACAGAAGTGGATACACGTAGGCTCTGGAGCCAGACAGTCCTGGATTCCAGTCCCTTGAACTGTTCCTTTCAGGTGAACAGTAGTGAAAGAAAACATAAATAAACTACAAGTTCATTTGATAAAGAATATGCATGTTTATAAACCAATATTCAAAATAGCTGCACACATCTGTTTTCACTGGAATAAAAAAATCACATTGTGACAAATTTTGTAACCTTAACTTAAAATACATGAATATTAACATTTACTAATATAGTTACACATTTTGTTTACATCATCAAAGGATGTGATGAAAAACAGCATGTTGTTATTTAAACACAGCAGGTTTTGATCAGCCTTTGAAAACTGATCCAAGAATGTGCGCTGCATTTAGTTAGAAACCATTTATTTCAACCTTTTTTGAACTCCTAGAGGTTTCCTACTCACATAAAATATTCCAAAGCCTCAGTTTAAAATAAAACAAAACAAAAGAACACAGGACCGCTGTATTTAATCTTAGAAGACTACAAAACAGCCTTGTTTAAAAATATGAAAATTCTTACAGTATTTTTTAAGTGTATGCTTTTATTTTTCACATCGAACTTACTTGATTGAACATTAAGCATCTGATATCTCAGGGAAGGCCAGCCCAGTATCCTGGTTTTCAGAGCTGACCAGGTGTTTCTGATGCAATCTATGGACCAGCAGAGACCCATTTGACTAAAGAAATAATTAATCAAGTGTTCTCTAAACATTGCTGCATAATGGAATCAACTGGGGAATCTTAAAAAAAGAAAATACTAATGCTTGACTCCCAACCGCAGACATTCTGATTTAATTGGCATGGGTTACAATTGGGGAACAAGAGTTTTAACAGCTGTCCAGGTGATTTTAATGTGCAGCAAAATTTGGAGCCACCACAATGATGCAAGACACAGTGATTTAAATCACAATTAGCCACAAATGACAGATGCCTATAGAGGAGAACTCACTTTTAAGGAAGTTTCTCAAGTTGGAAATACTTTATAGTTTCTCTCTGTTTCTTAAGATCAAATTTATGCTTTTTCTGAAAGTTATAATGACTCTTTAATTAGTAGTCTTCAGAGGGGATTTATATTGTTAAACACTCAACAATTTTTTTCAACCATTAAGTTTAGGTTACTGTATATAATCACTGCTATACACTTATCTATTACGTGTAACAATACACTGAAATTACCTTCTAGGCATCACAGTATTAAGAACCATCCATAGTTTATTGACTGTTTGAAGCATTCTCCACAGAACCCCTGAATTCAATAGCTGGCTCATATTGGATGTTAATACTTCTGCCTATGGTATAAGTTCACTGGCAGAGAGTAGAGTCAAGCGTTCTAGAATCTGTATCGTTTCCATATGTCTTACTGGGACAGCTGAAAATGCTAAAGGGGAAACTTAGCAGTCATAATCTAAATTCTATACAGCTTAGCAAATAAGAAGTAACATTGCTCTATCAGACTACAGGCCAAACAAATCAAGAAAACAACGTTGCTCTAAACGTAAAACTTTCAATCCTAGCCATAGTTTTGGTCATACTTAAAATAAGGACCTTAAGAAAAATTCATTTAGGTGTAGTTATTTCACAAAGAACAAAACATATCTCATTTAAGAAATCACATTAGTGACCCAAAGACAAGGTTCATTTCCTTGGTGATTCAGAAAGATTTTAAAAATTGATTGAAATATGAAAATATACACAAGTATTGCCTTTGGTAGTCACATTCATTTGAAAGATGGGAGTTTGTTGATACCTATAAAGGTGGCCCCCTTTATAGGTTATAAGCACTCAGCAGATTGCTGTTATTCAATAATATCAATCCTGTGCTCTTCAATAGAACAGACACTAACCACATCTGGCTGTTGAGCACTTGAAATGTAGCTAGTCCAAAATGAGATGTGCAGTAAGTATAAAATATACACTGGATTCCTAAGACTTAGTATGGAACAACAGTAAAATATCTCATTAATCGTTGTTTATATCGAGCACCTGATGAAATAATATATTAGATATATTGGGTTAAATGAAACAATTATTAAAATTAATTTTGCCTTTCTTTTTACTTTAATGTGGCTATAGAAAGTTTCAAATTATATGTTAAAATTATATGTGTGTCTTGCGTCTTATTTCTATTTGACAGTGGTGATCTAGAACGCTATCCAGTAACCGCAAGTCCGTTGCTCTATTCCATGGCACTTATTTCTGACTTCTTTCTATCGACCTTTCACACAACCTGTTCAGTGATATAACGTAGGACCTATGAGGTAACAGATACAAGCATATCAGAAATAAATGGTTAAAACTCCTTAAACTCAAAGAGAATTATTAAAATTATATTCACGAAAACATTATTATATCCCCAGGGAAATTCTGCATGATTTTAAGATTTCAATGAGCCTAACATCTCTTTGCACTACTAAAGGGGAAAAAGGAGTATCAATCTACTATACCTTCTTGGAGTTGTTTAGGAGAGTGGTTTTTGGCATTATTAGTCAGGAGCATTTCCCTTAACAGGGCGTCAGTCCCTGTGATTTTTTCTTCACAGATCCAATCTTTCACAATGCATAAATGTGAGTAGTTAGTTACAAGGAGACATAGTAAAGCAGAATGCGACCCTTAAAAATTTACAGAAATTCAACTGGATTCTTCATTCTTAAAGACAAAACTCATCTCTCTCCTCTCTCCCCCTCCCTTCTCCCTTTCACTCTCAGCAATCCAAAGGAAGTTGCACTTCTTGTGCATGCATACTACAGTTTGAGAATTTCTGTTAGGTAGTTCAGCCAGGGAATCTGCTTAGATAAAAATCCCCAAGTGATCTGATACAGGGAAGTTGGAAACTACTACTTTTATCAAAAGTTCTCAAGCTTTCTTCCACTCTATCCCAACATAAAAGTCTTTCATCAGGAAAAGTTGTTTGACATAGCCATAGTTCAAGAGTTGAGAGGGGGAGGAAAGAAAAAGAGGAGAAAAGAATGTCCATTTGGGGGAGATCATATATGATTTTAAAAAGGCCTCACTCAGAAATTCTGATGACTAGTGGTGTAGTGATTTGCATGCTCTGCTGCAGTGGCCCCAGGTTTGCAGGTTCGGATCCCGGGCACAGATCCACACACCATTCATCAAGCCATGCTGTGGCAGCATTCCACATACAAAATAGAGGAAGATGGGCACAGATGTTAGCTCAGGGCCAATTTTCCTCAAGCAAAAAAAAGAGAGGAAGGTTGGCAAAGGATGTTAGCTCATGGCCGATCTTCCTCACCAAAAAAATTTAAAAAAAAGAAATTCTGATAGGTTTCTATAGGAGAACATGTCCTCTCCTCCAACCCAGTTGACAATCATTGCTATACATGGGTAAAATTCAAGTTGCTCACTTTAAATACCTAAAAGTTCTCAGGCACTTTATGTATATTTTCTCATTTCACCCTAACATTCCTACAAGGTAAGCAATATTGTCTCCATTCTACTGTAAGGAAACAGGCTGAAAGACATTTATTAATATCCCAAAGCCACACAGCTAATTATGTCAGCCAGTCGAAGCAGTACTGGTGATACCCACAAGAGGATGCATTTGTCTTCCTTCAAGAAGGGTTAAGGAAGCCCCAAAGGAATGGGAAAGCTTCCTTTTTGTAAATCTAATGCTTGTTTTTAACCTTTTGCTTATACCATGGTTTGACTATTCATGACTATTATTGTGTAATATCAATAATGAGAAAGTAAATGATGATATTGTAAAAATGCCTATTTAGATATATGAGATACCACTATGCTAAGTGCTTGGCACATAAATACTTAACAAATATTTTTGTTACTATACTACTAGTATCGTTATCAGAGTTGTAAGTATACTAGTAATAATATTAGTAGCAACAATGGTACTTTAGATACAATCATCAACTTCTCATGCAACTTAAATCAAATGTTACCAGTGCTTAGTCCCAGTAGAGATGGTATCTGCTTCCTTTCTCATAGAAACTGCTTAAAATTGATGTTTCTGTTTGAAAAGACACAGTAACAATCAAAAGTGGTATAATTTTAAAGTTCGAAAGTCTCAATGCACAAGTACGTGTACAGTGAAGACTATCCCAGGGCCGGCACCGCAGCATAGTGGTTAAGTGCGTGCGCTGCGCTGCTGGCGGCCTGGGTTCGGATCCCGGATGTACACTGAGGCACCACTTCTGAGGCCGTGCTGTGGCAGCGTCCCACATAAAGTGGAGGAAGATGGGCATGGATGTTAGCTCAGGGCCAGTCTTCCTCAGCAAAAAGAGGAGGATTAGCATGGATGTTAGCTCACAGCTGATCATCCTCATAAAAAAACAAAACAAAACAAAAAAAATTTCCAAAAACAGTCATACAAGTGACTGCTTACAATAGTACAAATCAATCTACATTTCATAATCTCTTCACTAAAACAGTTCCCAAATGCTGCCAAATACAACATAATTTCTTTGCAATTAGATTATGCAAAGATACGAGTAAATAAATGAAGACACCTGGCTGAAGATGACCAAAGAAGCTTCATGTTCCTCCTTGAAACCAACCATAACACAGAAAGAAAAAGAAAATTCCAACTTCCAGGAAACAAACCAAAAAAACCACACTCAAACGTTATTAAAAAAAAGAAAATATTATTAAAAAAATTAAATTTCAAAAATATCACTATTTCTATGACAGTTTTACACAAACTATTATAGTAATTCTATGCTGTGGAATATTATAGAGCAATTAGAAACAATAAGGTAGATCCACATGTACTGACATGAAAAGATTTCCAAGAAATATATTAAATCTCCAGACCAAAAGGAAAACGACAAGCACCCAGAAATCAACCCTGAAAGCACAGAAATGTATAACCTTAATGACAGAGAATTCAAAATAGCTATCATAAAAAAGCTCAATGAAATATAAGAAAACAGACAATTCAATGAAATCAGGAATTTTTTCACAAAAGAGATTGAAACTATAAAGAAAAATCCATCAGAAATCTTAGAGCAGTTAGTTAGTCTTCACTAAGTGATTTCAGAGATTTGATCAGTTTTAGAACAAGTAGCAAGGATCTTCCTAATGCACACCCCCTCTTTTCCCAGAGTGTGTGTGGCCTGAGGGTGGAGGCTGCACGTGCAAGCCGGTCATGGCAAATATCACTTCAGCACTGGTTTCTGGGCAGAACTGCAAGATTTAGGGTGGTGTTATTTCCTTCTTTCCTCCTTCTGGGGTGCCTCCCTCTCCCCACAGTCCCCCAGCTGGGCTCAAGCACCCAGGATGGCAGCTATGGTGATGGGTGTCCCGAGTCCACTTTTGGTTGGAGAGGCCTACAAAAGGCCAGCAGCAGCCTTTTGTAGGCCACATTTCACATGTGGTGCCTCAGAGAGTCTTTGGAGCCGCAGCAGCACAGGACATCTGATTTCGCTTGTTTTAATCTCAGAGAAACTGATACATGATGTTTTGCATATAGTAGAATCAAAGGGAATTTGTCCTGCAGTTCTGAGTGTGCCCTGCCCTGCCTGGCTCTCGACTCTTCATTTTTCTTGCCACATCTGCGTCTGTGGGTGCCATCCACCTGTCTTTCTCAGCACCTGAAGCTCAATGAGAAGCGCACACTGGCCTTGCCTCCCTGGAGTCTTCAAGGGCGCCCTGCTCTATGATCACGTACTTTGGGACATTAGCTCTAAGCAGCCTGTCCATGGTGGCTATCTGGCTGGTGGCTCACCCTGCCTGGATGCCAACCTGGTTTCCACCCTTCTCCTTGAGCGAGTAGTGGACACCCACCCCAGCCTGCAGAGACTCCTGCCTGGGCTCTGCCAGTGAGCCTGGGGACCACCACTGTGAGTTTTGCAGGAGGAAGAGAGGAAGAAGTCCAATCTCATACCCAACTATGTCTGGCCGTTAGTCCCTTCCAACCTCTTCAGATACTTAACCTGGTCATTTACTGGGAAAGTAACAGGTTTAAAACATGATTCCAGGCCGATGCCCACACCAGGGAGCAGAAGAACAGAGTCTGATCCCATTAGTCCTGTTACCAGAGGGGCAGGAGCTGGGCAGGGAGCAGGACAGAAGGAAAGACCAGTGCTGCTGCAGCTGCTGTACTTGTCCCTCACCCACGCGTACCAGGTTTCCAAATGAGCCTGTGGGGCCAGCACAGGCCACAGAGTAAAGGCTAGAGAGAAGCAAAATCCTTCTTGACTCTTCTTTTGGGTGCCCACTGGGCTCAGTGGAGGTCCAATGCTTACCCCATTTCTAAGGAAGTGCTTTTGTGGGTCTTCAGACCTCCCCCCAGCTGATGGTCTCTGTCCTCAAGCCCCGGACAGAGGTGATGGTGCTCTGAGCTGACAGCTTGTGACAGCCCTTCAGGCCTGGCCTCTGAGGTTCACTCTCATCATAGGCAGAGTCCCCCTGAAGACAGCTCAGCCTGGGCCTCCTCCCAGCATTCACGCCTGGTGCTTGGGAAGCATGCACAGCCTCACACAGCTCCCTGTGGCCCTGAGGACCTGGGAGTTGGCCAGTCTCTGCCTTTAGAGCCTTGGGACAGGTGTCGGGTACCAGTCTCTGTGAACTTTGAGCCCCAGGGATGCTCCACATGCCTCAGCTCAACCTCACCCAGGGAAGACAGAGGCAGAATGCAGAGACACTGACAACTCACTCAAAAAACAATCTCTCTTTTGGACTTCTGAACCCATAGGCAAGGTGGGATCCCACAGCAGAGGAACCTCTCCTGGAAGGAGGAAACACACTACTATGGTCTGGTAGCTTGACAACACAAGAGTTATCTGGAGGGGAGAAAAACGTGGAAAGATCAGATGAGAGTGACTAAAAGCTGGTGTCTAATGCACAGCTCATACACGTTTACAAAATTAACATGTCAGAACAAAAATAAGCCTTTGTTCTTACAGCTCCTCACCTCCTTCTGAGATTTACTTGCTGCTGTGGGATCCAGGTGACCATCCAGAGCCCAAACGCAGCCCTGCAGGCTGTAGACATCAGACTGGAAAACCCTGCACCCTGGCATGGGAGGGCCACCGGGGGAAGATTTGAGCCCCTGGAGCCATTTAAAATTTAGGAGAAACCAGCCATGAAGACTTGGACACCATCCTCAAGGGCAGTTCCTTGCCTTGGTCTGTGTGGATGCACGGTGAAGGAGGGTGCTCCTAGGCCCCAGTGGGTGTCAGAGTCCCTGGCCCACACCAGGTGTTGTCCAGTCTGTCCCCAACACCTCCACTCGGCCTGATGGAAGAGGAGACCAGCAACCAGTAGGGTGCTTACCTGCTCCCCAAACCTGCTGGTCCAAGTTGCACTGCAGGGATTCCAAAAGAACAGAGGATGTTTTGGGGGGGAAAAATAACATGTTCCATCTGTCATTCATTGCTCCTGACTAGACACATTTCATCTTTACAACTGAGACCAAATGGATGGTGAAGGAGTCCTGAGAGGAGAGGGGAAGTTGGAGATGCATGACAGCTATTGCTGGGTTAGCCGGTGTGAGCAACACCAGAGCACACTTCCTGTGACCCCATTCACTCCCATTCAGCTCTGGGCTCTCTGAAGTCCCAGGGAGCAGAGGCCAAGGCTGGGACCTTAGGAGTCAGACGGGCCCGACCAGCTATGTGACCATGGGCCAAGTGCCTCCTGGATAGGGGGACTCAGGGAGACATAGTATGTGCCGATGCTCACTTATTATTATTCTTCTGATTGCTGTTGTCTTTCCCCACCCCAGACGAGATGCTGGGCTGGATTCAGTGCAACTGCGTCTCTGGAGTGTCTGCCTGTGGCAGGTGCCAGAGGGGCAATGATGAAAAGGATGCTAAGGAATACTTTAGACCCATCGCAGGCACTACTCAGGAGGCGTGGAAAAGTAGAGGGTGGAGTTCTCAGGAATGGATTGAGTCTTTAGAATATTTGTCCCCAAATGTCCTTAAATAAGACAGACTTTTGGTGCTAATGTGCCGCATTATTAAAACAATATGACAAAATAACCCTGTAGGAATTGTGTTCACGGGTTTCCATATCTGAGGGTCTCATCTTTGCAGGGCCTTGATCGAGTGCCAGGCCTGAGAAATACCAGACTTGCTGCCAGTGGCTGAGGACCCAGATGCCAAGATGTGGGGTTCTGAGCCTGCTGGTTGGGCAGGACACACTGCTAGCACGTGCTGTCTATGGGCATCCGATCCTTTCTTGACCTACTTGGTGTCAACGCCCATACTCTCAAGTTTTGGGGTGGGGCTTTTTCTAGCAGTGACAACTTGGCCCTCAGCTTCAAAAAGTACGAACCAAAGCATATGCTTGCCTTTTGAAATCCTGGGGCCGAAGGCTCTGTGGCTGCCCCATTTGGCCGCACTCTTCATTCTCACACTGGAACATTCACGCTATGTCTGCAAGAACAAGTTACTCCCTACACATGCAATACAGCAAAGCCTTTTTTCCAGGAACACACATGACATCCAGAGAGCTCATCATGGAGACACTGGGACCCCAAGGGGTTTGACTATGTAGAGTTCATCTTTCCTGCAGACACAACATTTCTATTTCTCCCTTTCTACCCCTGGCGCCTTTTTTTGGTTTCTTACTCAGTTGGGTCATTTGGAAAGTGGCTGCTGAGCTGTGTAGGAGAGCGAGAGGGGTGTGGGGGCTGAGGCCTGATATGAAGGAGAAGGAAGCCCAAAGAGGCAGGAGACCCTCCCAGGAGCCTCACTGGCCCAGCAGGGAGGTGGGGGCCATGGCTGCCCCTGGAGGAGCCTGCAGAGTGGAAAGGCCAGCCCAGCGCCCTCCTCCCCAAATCTCCCCATGTGCTCCATCCTGGGGCACTGCCACTGGTGGCCTTCAGCCTGCTGCTGGTCTTGCAGCTCAGTGGCGAGCTCTCTTGTGAAGAGGCTCTGAGCGGTGCTCTGTGAGGACAACACAGCCCATCTGCCGTGTCATGTGTGCAGGTAAATGCCCCTGCTCACCTTTGGGGAGCAGATTCTCCGGGTCCAGGAAATGTCCCTCCTGAGGGGACACTCAGAAGAGGGAGGTCAGTGGTCAAACCACAGCCCCGACCTGCTGCAGCTGGTCCTGGGGCCAATCTGACTGTCACTGCCTCCCCTCAGCTGTCCCTTCTCAATGCTACTCACCCTGAGACCCCCTCATCTCAGTCGTTCCCCGGGTAGGTGATGCCAGACTTCCTCCTGCTCACACGCTGGTCAAGAGGGCGGTGCATGTCCACTCATGGTCACTATGCCTAGGAGCAACTGGTCTGCACATACGAGCTGCCTGCCCACTGAAGTCTAGTTACGAAAGTGTTGGGAAGAACCATCTGGAGCAGGAGTCACGCTGGTCTCCTCCCAGAGGAACTCAGTTTGAGTCTGCCCAGCACTTCAAAGGCCCTGCCATCCAACTCAACAGAAGGAAATGACCCACAGCCAAGAAGCTGGCCCTGTGGGGGCTCACTGACCTCAACCCTAACCTTGCTGGGGTCAACCTTGAGAGGTCCCAGCCATAGATGGGGGTTGCAAAGGCCACTAGGCCAGCTAAGGTCGCTGATCACTGCACTTTTGCTCCACATCAAGTTCAGAAAGTCCACTCAACTCCTCCACTGCCCCTTCTGAGATGCACAGCCCCCGGCCACACCTCCTCCACCCACTGTCTTAATCCAGAATACTTTCATCATCCTATAAAGCTTCCTCATGCCTATTAGCGGTCACTTCTCACTCCTCCCTCCCTTCCCCACCCCCTGACAAACACTAATCTACTCCCTATCTCTATGGATTTGCTGACTCTGGACATTTCTTATAAATGGAATCCTACAATATGAAAATACCTAGCATGATGTTGTCAAGGTTCATCCATGTTATAAGTGTGTGTCAGAACTTCATTCCTCTTTATGGCTGAATGATATTCCATTGCTTGGAGAGACCACCTTTGGTTATCCATTCTTCCGTTGGTGGACAGTTGGGTTGTTCCCACCCTTTGGCTATTGTGAATAATGCTGCAATGAACATGCTCATTCATGGACTTGTCTGAGTCCCTGTCGCAATTCTTTGGATCACACAAGTTTTGTAGGCTCTCAATGCACCTTCTAGGAGTTTTCTATTTCCCTTCACAAGCTGTACGTTTCATTGTCCTACTGTCTGGCAGACCCAGTCCAAGGACACTGGAAAGCTAGTTTTGCCATCGATCTCAAAGTGCAAGGGTCACAGGGGTGAATTTTTTCTTTATGAGCATCTGGACCAATGAGGGTAATTGACTACAAATACCAGAGGAAACTCTAGCTAATTTAAGCAGAAATAAACTACAAGGAGATGATCCTGTAGTTCACAGAATTCACAAATATCTGGACAATCGGCCTGGAGAATGTGCAGGAAGCAGGGGGCCGTGGGACACCCCAGCCCCACCCTAGGAAGAGCTCAGTCAGTAGGCCACCCTGGGCCTTCAGACATGGGGCTGAGGCCACAGGTATCACTCATTGGGATGTGTGCTGTGTTAACACAGCTCCCTGACAACACCTTGATTTCAGACACCTGGTCTCAGAACCGTGAGAGAATGTTTCTGTTATTTTAAACCACCAACATTGTGGTGATTTGTTACAACAGTCCTAAGAAACTTACACACACACACACACACACACTCACACAAGCCAATCTCATGCCCAGGGGTAGTGCTCTCCACCTCAGGCTGAATCACAACCCATTGAAACGCCCACTTGAAGACTGGAGAACAACTACTGCCTGTGGTCCTGCAGGGGCTGGGCCAGGTATCTTCACATAGACACACCTCCTGTACCTTTTCTGTGCAGACCACCCCTGCCTCGTTGTCTGCTGGACAACGGGACGCCTTCTTGACTCAGCTGAAGTGGTGCTGCTCAAATCACCAATTTCAACAGACCAGTGTTGTTTTTCTAATTCATGCAGGTTCCCTCTGGAGGCTCTGGGGAGGATCCATTTTCTCACCTTTTCCAGCCTCTAGAGGTCACTGCATCCCTTAGCTCCTGGGCTCTTCCTTCAACTTCAAGGCCGGCAGTGTCCAGCAGAGTTCTCCTCACATCACATCACTCTGACTCTGCCTCCGTCCTCACGTCTTCTCTCCTCTGACCCTCCTGACTCCCTCTTCCACTTGTAAGAAATATGATTACTCCGGGCCCACCTGGACAATCGAGGATGTCTCCCATCTCAAGGTGAGCTGACCAGCCCCTTAATCCATGAGAACTTTCATGTCTCTTTGCCTTGAAACCTAACATATTCAGAGGTTCTGGCCCTTGACTGGATGGGAAGGGCATTGCATGTAGTGTTGTTAGAGAATCAGTGAGGATCCGTCTCTCTGACATGAACAATTCCAAGGGCCTCTGGATAGGACAGTGCACACAGAATGCAAATATACCTTCCTGCCTACAGCACCCATGGATGGAGTCATTGGTGTGTGAGGAGCCATGAAAGGGGAACACAACAGGGTGGCTGACCCTCCTCAGGAGCAGCTGGAAGAAGTCTCATAAAAGAGAGCCCTGAGCTTTGTGATTACCATATGCGTGATGCACCCCAGTAGGGGTGCAGCATGGTTGGGGTTAGAGGGTTCACAGAAGGTTATGGGGCCTGGTAAAGTTGGATTCACCCACCCCTTGGAGCAAGAACTTGATAGCAGTGGGAATGTTCTGGAACCTTCCCCCTGCCATGCACTAGCACACACACATACACATGCACTCACACACAGACACATATGCAGCACAATATGCACACACAGAGACACATACACAACTCTGCATATGCACACACTCAGAAAACACACATGCACACATGCGTCTATGCACATACACGTGGATATGTGTAGGCACAAAAGACATATGCACGTGTACACATGCTGCATACAAATAGAAAGAAACATATGCACAGAAAGACATGTGTACACAGGCATACCCACATGCACACAAACACACAAATGCACCCACACATGCACAGGAGCAAGATGATGCCATTTGCATTTGGTAGAAAGTTCTGGGAGCAGAATGGAGTAGGAACGAGGGGCAGGGAAAGCAGAGACCACTCAGGGTGTGTCAGTCAGTGCAGTCACCCCAGTACTCACAAGTCTGGAACGGGGGAAGAGCAGCAGTAATAGAGGGAGGAGGTGGATTAGGGGCGTGTGTGGGGCCAGCAGACCTGGTGGTATGGGTAGCAGACATGAAGGTCAATGTGGTCCCCCCCCCAGGGTCACTGAGGGCACTGATGGGAGTACAGAACACAGGAGCCAGGGTACATTTGAGGGAAAGGAGATCAATTCAGCCTGCAAGGGGTGAGGGGGCTGCAATGGGAGCCATGGACATCCTGGTGGGGGCATTTAGAGCAGGCTGGACACTTTGCTTGTAGTTCAAGAGGTCTGGTAGGAAAGGGCGGGGTGGTGACATCAGCTCCAAGGCTGGAGCTGGAGCCTGGACTAGGACCAGCTCTCTCAGGGGAGCTTGGAGTGACCAGGGCTGGTCCAGGATCCCTGGGGCTGGGGCAGCAAAGACCATGGGAGTAGGGGGTACATACGAGGAAGCCATTGCTTTATCTTGCTAGCTCTTAATGCAGAGATGTACTGCTTCCCATTCTGATAACATTCTCCCTTCCAGATAAGCTTTCTCAGAAGAAATCAAACCCAAGAGTAATGATGGCTAATTATGCAAAATTAAGAACATAAATTCACAGGATCCCCCCCAAAAATGATTTAATCACCACCTACAAGTCAAAATGAGGGGCCTTTATGAAGATGAGGGAGGGGCAGGATCCTGTCTCCAGGACAGCCCAGGGCCAGACAGGTGAGCAGGGAGGAGGTGTAGGGTCCCCCACCCAGCCCTGCAGCTGTCCCTTGTGACTGCTGGACTGAGTCTGCTCTTCGTGCTGTGAGCTGAGGGACCCAGTTTATTCCTAACCACACTGTGAAGGTCATTTGAGAGTCTCTGGGTGGGCTGGGCAGTGGGCACGTGTGTGTCCCAGGTCAGCCACCTGCACTGGGTTAGGGTCTCAGTCCTGTTGTTCAGAACCCCAGGTGGACTTGGGCCAGAATTTGCTCTCTTGTGTCTTTGATGGTGTCTCCCAGGCAGAGCGGGACATCTTCCTGCCCAGCATGGGAGAGGGGAACTCAGTGAGGCCTTGGACAGATTTCCATCCACAATGGGTCACTGCTAACCCCTTACTCCTGGTGAAGTTATAGGCAAGTCAGGTAGCTTTTCTAAGACATAGTTCCCTCAGAGGCTAAAGTCATGTTTTGGAAGAAACTTTACATATTATAAGCCCATCTATAAATGTGAGGACTGTTGTCCCTATTATGTGTTTATATTTTGCAAGACTACTGCGCTGGGGTTGCCATTAAAAATCAAACACATTGTTACAAAACGTGTTATCAACTTCAAAAATCCATGGTGCTGTTGGAACAATATTTGAGGTCTGCAAATGTCTAGGTGCCACCCAGTCCCTAGTCACTACCCTCCCACAGGGACCATCACAGCCTCACCTCTTTGTGAGCCCTCTGTGCCTCTTGTTGGTACTCATGTGACCTGGACATCCCTGACACTCAGTACTGGGCTCCAGGCATCCCCAACTGTACAGTGCAAGGTTCCTGCCCCCTGTCTGCCCATTTGCCTCCCTATGCCCACTGTCCCTCTCTCGGAGCTGGTCAACATGCCGGCCTCAGTCTTGTCCACCCGGGCCTGAGGACCCAAGTTCCCGTCTCTTTGCCTTTTCCTTCTTAAATGCCCATGTCTAGGTCCTCCATCTCCCCTACCCCTGAAAAAACTGGTCTCATTCAGTTCTGAGAGTTGTCCTCAGCCTCTCAAAGAAAGTGATTCCCAGCAGACCCAGGAGTGAGGTGGGAGCTGGTGCTGGGAAACCAGATCCTGGTGGTTGGTCACACCCAAAACCTGGGGAATATCATGCAATGTGTGCTCATCATCAGAATGAAACTGTACTTGATTTCAGGGGAAACGGTTTGGCAATAGTAATGGTTAGAGGACCTGAGGCCTTCAACCCTGTCAGGACAAAGGAAGGTCTGGACACATTATCATAATAATTTTCATCCCATGTTCCTCAATTAAATGAATGGTCGGATGGATGCTGGATGGATGGATGATGAATGGTTGGATGAAAGGGTAGTTGATGCAAGGATAGTGAGTGGATGGGTGAATGGATGGATGGATGGGTGGGTGGATGTGTGGTTTACCGTTGGATGGATGAATGAGGGATAGATGAATGGATGAATGAATGGTGGATGAATGGATCATGGATGGATGCATGATGGATGGATGGATAGATGGATCGATGGATACCTATGAGGCCAGGATAAATAAAGCACACATGGACACCTCTAAAGTAATGGGGTCTAGATCCACTTGACCATCACTGTGAGCTCCATGCACATTTGCTCCATCCTCTCCTCTTGCTTGCTCACACCTTCCTTGATCTGGATTGGGGGCATGTCCAGTTCTGAGAGGTATCCAATTTCTTTTGGAGTTCTCCTCTCAAAGGGCCCATTAACTGCCCCTCCTCTTCAGGATCTTAGGGCCACGGCAGCTCCTATGGAAATCTTACAGGACGTTTCCTATTAGTGTCAGCTTCCTATGCTGATCAGATGGGAGGGTGAACCCAAGTGTGGGGACACATGGCTGTTTGCCTCCCACAGCTCCCTCAACCATTTGATCTCTCTTTCCCTATTTCATCCAACTTCACAGTCCATATTCCTTGAGCTATGCACATCTGCTCCGATGTTAGTCATTTGAGAGACATCTGGGCTCAGTTCTATCAGCTTTTTGCATTTTTCTCCCTAAAGCCCTTATTACAGACATCCCTTTATTCCAGCTTTGAGGAAAATGGTATAGAAAGCCCTGGGCTAGACCAGTAACCTCGAGGAAAAGTGGCATCAGCCCTGCTGCCCTTCAGCTTCACAATGAACTTCAAGGTCATTTGGTTTTCAAGATGCTCATCATGTGGGTGTTCTTCCCTCCCCTCCTACTTCCAAGCTCCCCAATCCTGAGCCTGGGGTCCTGGAAACAGGCCTCACCCCCTACCTGTGCTCTGGAGCCAGGCCGCAGCCTGCCAAGTTGATCCAACATCCTCTACATTATTAATGTGCTGGTTTTTCTAGCAGACTCAACACAATAAAGATGGTGGTGATGGTAACGAACGTAACCGTGAGTCACCATCGTGTACTGAGAACTAATGTACTGGAGCATAGCATACATACCAGCAAGTACAGAATTCATACTTGCATTGATCCGTGAGTTATCCAAAGGGAACAAAACCGCTAACCAGTACCCACAAAAAAATAGAATATGACTAGCCCTCCAACGGCCCTCTTATGTGCCCCTCCCAGGTCACTTCCCTCTCTCTCCCAAGAGAGAGAGGGCCAATATTCTAACTTCTGAATTTGTTTTTCTTGTCTTTGAACTTGATTTAAATGGAATCATACAGAGTGTCTTCTTTGGTGTCTGGCTTCTTTCATTTTGCTTGTAAGATTCATCAATATTCTTGAATGTGGCTGTAGTTAATTTTTATTTCTGTATAGTATTCCACTATAAAACATATAACCCATTTTATTTATCCATTCCACTACTGATGCGGAATGGGTTGTCTACAATTTGATGATATGCCAAAAAATGCTGCTCTGGACATCTTGTACATCTTTTGGTGAACATATGAACATATCTGTGTTGGGTATATACCTAAGCGTGGAATTGTTGGGTCATGGAGTATGTGTACATCCACCTTTAGGAGATACTATCAAAGAGTATCAAAGCAGATTAAATAGTTTGCACTCCCAGCTGTGTATAAAAGTTCCAGTTGCTCCGCATCTCCACCAACCCTTGGTGCCGTCAGAGGTTTGATTTTAACCGTGGTGGTGTATGTGTAGTGGTAGCTCATTGTGGTTTTAATTTGCATTTTCCTCCTGAGTAATTACGTGGAGCCCTTTTCCATTTCATTGTTCCCATTTGGTTATCTTTTTTTTGAAGTGCCTAGTGAAATCTCCCCTTTTATTCTCGTGGATTGTCTGTAATATTTTTATAAATTTATGCCAGTTAGTCAAATATCCTATATGAGAGTCTTGTGTCAGATAAATACATGGCAAGTGTTTATCCCCTTTGTGCCTGCCCTTTTTCCTCTCTTAAAAGTTTCTTTTCACTGACAGTTCTCATTTTTAATAATTTCCTGTTTATCTTTTGGTTCCTTATGTTTACTGTTCTTTGTGTTCTGCGAAATCTTTGGCTGCCCCAAGATCTTGAAACTGTTTTTCTAAGGTACTTACTAGAGAAGTTGTTGTAAAAACCCCCGTTTAGATTTAAAATCCACCTGGAATTGATTTTTGTTGGTACAGCCGGTATGGAAAACAGTGTTTTCTCAAAGATTAAAGATCAGAGTTTTCTCAAAAGATTACAAATGGAACTCTCATATGATGCAGCAATCCCACTACGGGGTATAGTTCCAAAGGAAATGAAATCAGTATCTTCAAGTGATATCTGCCCTCCCATATTCACTGCAGCACTTGTCACAATGTTACCGAACCAAAATGAGTTCCCTATTTGGTGAGTTGAAATCAAAGCCTTTACTAGAAGTTGTTCTCACACAAAGTACAATTCATTTGCCGCAAATAAGGGGACCATAGGGAATCACTTCCAAAGCTGTGGCCCTCTCAGCAAGGGAAAACAAGTGCCTTTTATTTTTGGTAGGGAATAAATATTCAAAAGGAAAGTTTCGTCATCACGTATAGAGGTTGGTATAAGCCAGCCCAGGCGTAGTTTGAAAACGTGCTTTCCCCTACCTTTCATGTTATGCTAATAAGGCTTAAGCTCCTCCTGGGGTGGAGATCTTAACATTAAAATGAAGCAAAAGTAACTTTGGAGACTTCTTGGCCCATCTGTGCAGGCGTTGCTTTTGCAGTGCGGTTTGGACTGGTTCAGGGTGGTTGGTGATTGCGTCTCTTAAAGTAACAGAGAAACAACTTTGAGAAAGAGTTAAGGGGCCGGCCTGGTGGCGTAGTGGTTGGGTTTGGGCGCACCGCTTCAACAGCCTGTGGTTCGCAGGTTCGGATCCATGGTGCCAAACTATGCACCGCTCATCAAGCCATGCCATGACAGGCGTCCCGCATATCAAACGGAGGAAGATGGGCACAGATGTTAGCTCAAGGCAAATCTTCCTCAGCATAAAGAGGAAGATTGGCAACAGATGCTAAGTAAGGGCTAATCTTCCTCACCAAAACAACAAAAAAGAAACAGTTAAGTGCTTTCGAAATTGCCTTTGAATTACTCGGGGCAGTTAGTTGGTGACAACAATAGCCAAGATATGGACACAACTTAAGTGTCTGTTGATGGATGATTAGATTAAGAAACATTGCATGTATCTACAATTAAATATTATCCAGCTTTAAATATGAGAGAAATCCTGCCTTTTCTGACAACACAGTTGAACTTGGAGGACATTATGCTAAGCATAATAAGCCAGACACTGAAAGACAATCACTACATGATCTCATTTACACGTGGAATCTAAAAACGTCAAACTCGTGGAAACAGAGAGTGGAATGTGCCTACAAGGGATGGAGGTTGGTGGGTGCGAGGGGAATGAGAGATGTTGGTCAAAGGGTACAAACTTTCAGTTATAACATGAGGATGTTTTCAAGATCTAATATAGAACGAGGTGACCAGAGTTAATAATAATGCATTGTATACACAAGAGAATTGATCTTAAGAGTTCTCAGCATTAAAAAAAGGGGGAGTTATTACAGGAGGTGACGGAACTCTTCATTAGCTTGATTGTGGTATTCATTTCACAATGTGCACATACATGAAATCATCACATTGTACACCTTCAATATATACAACTTTTCTTTGTTAATCGTACCTCAATACAGCTGGAAAAATATTTGTGCTGACTTCAGAAAATGCTTACGAATTAATGTGAATGAGGAAAACAAGAAGTGAAAGCACAAATGCAGCAGGGCCTGGGAGAAAATTTGCCAAATGTTACCCGTGGGTGATACTGGCCTAGAGCAAGTTGACTCGAGGGAAGCCGTGTTGTAACTTAGAGTAACCTCTGACTAGCTCACTCAAGCTCTGTGTGTTTTACCTTGCACTTAGCCTAGGAGATAAACAGGTCTGGGAAATAATCCTGGCTGACACACGTACATC
This sequence comes from Diceros bicornis minor, assembly GCF_020826845.1. Classification (NCBI taxonomy): domain Eukaryota; kingdom Metazoa; phylum Chordata; class Mammalia; order Perissodactyla; family Rhinocerotidae; genus Diceros; species Diceros bicornis. The sequence continues at coordinate 40,490,007 of NC_080770.1, read as the reverse complement.
CCAAGAGTGATAGATGATAACTTTATTCTTTTGAATTTCTTAGGAACATGACGACCTCCTCAGGAAGATCATCTATACCGGCATCCATCATCGATGACAACTGAAAGACCTGGTGTGATGTCTCCAGTCTCCGATGCCAGATGGTCAATGTTCCTGAGCCCCCTTCACAGCCCACTAGTCCCTACAGAACTGCCTCAGATTATGTGCTTGTTTAAGATGGTCTCTGGGACATGAGTCCATCATCTTCCAACTTTGCTAGCTAATCGAGTAATTCCCTTTCCTCACCACCGACTCATCTTGTGATTGATTGGCTTCAAGGTTGCAGCAAGCAGAAGGAGCCTTTGCCCAGTTACACGGGCAGGGATTAGCAGCGATTATTAATTTCTTCTTTATACCTTTCTCAATTTCTCACATTTTTTAAAAGCACATTCACTTCACCAGGAGAAAACCAGCAGCAATTGTGAGTCACAACAAAAGGTGGAGAGATGAGATTGTGCACCCCTATCCCTCCTGGCCCCAGGAGGGCTGGAGGGAGAACAGTGGGCAGTGCAGGCAGCCCTGACCCTGCTTGGCCCAGGGTCTCCTTCCCCAGAGCCTTTCTGGTGTCCATCAGGCCCCACCAGTGTGGGGCTCCTGCTGCAGGTGGCCCCCATCAGGGTGAAACCCAGCTGAGTGGTGGCCTCTGACTGACCAGCAGGACCTAGTTTGTGATCTTGGTCACAGGTGGGCAGGACCGAGGAGGGTTGGTAGCTCAGTTGGAGAGTGGTGGTGGGAGGCTGGACAGGGGCTGGGGCAAAGTAGAGCAGGGGCCTGGGAGGGAGTCCCAGCAAAGGAACCAAGGGTTGGCCAAGGGGCAGGGCTATGTCTGAGAGATGCTGAGGAGCACAGTGGGGTCAGTGGGGCTCAAGGAAACTTCCCAGGGCTGCCCTTGACAAGAGTCTCCCTCAAGGTCACACAAGGCCCCTGGCCCTGTGGCCTTCAACCCAGCTCCAAGGCCAAGGGGATCCTTCCTTACAGAAGGTGAAAGGATCAGAACACCCTGGGGTTCTAAGTGTTTCAAAGTCTTTATTAATATGCTCCAAGTGCAGAGTGCCCATGCCCTCAGGGACCAGCCCCCTGTGCTGATTAGGAGCACCTTCTTTATCCCCAGTGACCAAGCGAGGCCAGAGCTAGAATGTCCTTCCCCAGTTTTCCCAGGGGTTCTTACCTGGGCACCCTGGGTGTGGGTTGGGGGTGGCGACAATTCTTCAGTCTGTGGCATGTTCTGCCTCCTTAAATGACAGTGGTCTCCCCCGTTCACTGGCACAGCCCAAAGAGCCTCCACACATTTCCCAAAACTCGGGAGACACGGTGCCGCCCAGGGCAGTGTGAGAACCCGGCCAAACTCAGCAGGTAGAAACTCCAGGAACACTTTTCCTTACCGTCAGTTCCACACCAGGTGTACTTGCTAGCTGAAGGAGGGCATTGGTGACACTTTTTGCACCTCCAATTCCCCATATGACATGGGGACAATGCTGCTCCCAGGGTGGGGATTCTGTGCCGTTGAATGAGATCAGTGCACGTGGAGCAGGCAGTGCAGCGGTAGTTGTCAAGATGAGTAGAATCAACGCAGGGAGGGCAGATATGTAGACACGACTGCACCTGCTCCTCCAACTCTCCTAAGGATAAAATGTGGTAAAATTCATGCCTTCCCACTCATCTAAAATACCAGCGCCCACCTTGAGCCCCTATCCTGTCCTCCCCACAGCCCTGTGAACTCTACTCTGGGCCATTCATGGGACCAGGGAGTTCTGAGACTCAGGGCCAAGGTTTTCCCGGAGATTTCTCATCTGGGTGGTGGTTAGGGAGGTCCCCAGTCCCTTCTGCTCTGTGCTTGGTGCAGGACACCTGGGGCAGCCCTGAGCTGGACCATCAGTGATCTGAGGCTGTTCTCCTTCACTCTGCTGGGCTGACAAGGGGACCTGCATCTGGCAAGCTCAGCCATCTGCGCAGGGGTGGAAATCCCACATCAGCAAAATGCCAGGACTGCCAGTGCCATTCTCTACTTCATGCCTCAGTTCTCCTGGGCACCGCCATCTTGCATGACCTTTGCCCTCACTCCCCAGTGGAAGGGCCCATGGCCACATTTCCTACTGGCTGAAGGCAAAGGCAGTGAGGGCAGCCAATGGCTCAGGGAGGCCTGAGGAGTGTGTCCTGTTGGTGTTGAGCATCTCTGGGCCATGGCTGGACAGACACGTGCATGGGAGGGCAATGGTGTTCCTGTGTCCGGCTGCCGAGAGGCGGGGTGGGCCAGTGACTGGAGCCCCCACCTGGGCTCCCGGGTGTGTCTTTGCCTCTGTGCTTCTCCCTGGTGAAGAAAGCTCAGACCCTCTGCACAACCCTCACGCCTCGCTCGTCCCTGCACCATCCCTGTACATTCCAGAGTGATAAGAGCTCAAGGAGGGGAGAGTGAGGGACGAGGGAGCCCTGACCACCCCTTGTCCCTCACCCCCAATTAGAAAAATGTGCTCTGGCTCAACCGTCAGCATGGCCTCCCCTGGTTCCCAAGAAACCCCTTTCTCCCTCAGCCCCCAACGCTAATCCATTAGAGACGGGCAGTGCCACCTCTGCACCTCCTTACTCCACGGGGCTCTCCAAAGCCGCCAAGCAGGTGTTGCCCATGCCACTGTCCTCAGCCCAGGGCACACATCTGAGCTGGAGAGGCATGTAGAACTCTCCTCCACAAGATTCAGGGGGTCCAGAGCCCCTCAAGAACCAGCATTCTCCCCCTCCCACCAACTCTAGGCCACAGGCCCCTTGAGGAGAAGGAGGGAGCCTGGTGACCCAGAGCTGCCCACTGTGGCCTCCCACACCAGGCAACACGGCCTCGGGGACCAGTGTAGTGTCCAGAAGAAGATGACTGGTCTTGTGGGGCTTGTCCCCTCTGAGAGGACAGAGGAGGCCATGGAGGTCAGGAGAGAAGGCTCTGGGGAGATAGGAAGGGCCAGGCTCCCACCCCAAGCCAAGGCACCATTTGCCTGATAATCAAAGATGAACTGGCCCACCCAACTGGCAGCATTTCCCTGGAAGAAGTATAGGAGTCCCACGGCCACCCTGGGCCGCCTATCTGAGCCTCTGGATCTGGAGGTGGGGACAACTAGGGCCCTTGCCGGCCCCAGCGAAGAGAGGAGACTTGGGGAGCACCCACATGAGAGCGGAGCACTCCAGCCCCGTGACTGAGGAATTTTTGATGCCACTCTCTGAGTGGACACTGGGCAGGGGTAGGAAGAAAATACCCCCAATATATCTGTGCCTACTGTATGCCAGGGCGGGGAGCAGCCAGCCACTGCTGTCACATCCATGGAGAAATGAAGTAGGTGTGGCTTCGTGAGTGTAACCTGGGGGAGGATGATGGAGTCTCCCAGCAGTGGAAAGACATGAGCTTTGGCCTTTCAGGTTCCTGGATACTGTGCTGAGGGAGGGACAGCAGCCCTCCATTCACAGAGGCCTCCTGGGAGGGGAGAAACCAGGGTGGTGGATGGTGATCGGCCCAGCAGAGGGCAGGCTTGGGAAGAGTGGCGGGGCTGTCCTGAGGGGAGTGGAGCCCTGCTGAAAGAGAGACCTCTTCCTACCTCTCAGAGCTCATCTGGTTCTTTTCTTTCTTTCATTTTCAAATTAGAGGCAGCAAAAGGACAAGCTTACCTGTCTCTCATCCCCTTTCCATATTTTCAGCTTTGATGTCCACCCCTCCTATGAAGCCTGCTCTCTTGGGAAGGTAAAGGCAGGGGCTGGTGGCTGAGGCAGCCTCTGGCCTTGAGGCAGGCGGCACCAGGAGTGGCTGGAGTGGAGGTAGGAGCCTGCGGCCCGGCCCCTGGCGTCTGTGGGCAGCCTGGTGATGAGGGAGTTTGTGGCTCTTGCTTCAAGAGGGTGGGAGGCTGAGAGAGTCAGGAGTGCAGGTGGCCCCTGCCCTCGGGTCAGGACAGTGTTCTGTGGACAGCCACATGTGTTTTAACACACACATGTTAGGTGTGAGCATGTGCCATGTCATCCACATTAGTGTGTGTGTGAGCACACGTGTGCAGAGCCCAAATCCTAGCTGAGGGACTGACTCATCCAGTATTTTGAGGCCTCGGTAGCACTCTTACCAGGGGGCCACATATGGAGTTGATGGTGGTGTGGCAGGCCTTGCATGCAGGACTGCCCCAGCCTACTTGACTGTGTAAATCTGCTCTGTGGAGGGGGCAGAGGTGTCCCCAGCAGGGGCTCTGCTGTGCAGCACGAGGCCTGGCAGTCCATGCAGCCCAAAGGGGCAAGACCTGCTGAGCCGGCTCTTCAGAAGCGTCCAGTCCTGAGGATACTGTTCACAGGGAGAGGTTTTGGGTGCTGGTGCCCCCTCGCCTACTGGGGATCGTCCCTGGAGAGGGTCCAGCAAGTTGGAGAAGGGGTGGGAAGGGGGTTTGAAAAATAGGCCAAATTCATGTCCCAAGTCACAGGCCAAGCCCAGTGAGTGTCCCTGTCCCCTGCCTCAGTTTAGCTATTCAGGAAATGGTCCAGGGAAGAACTGAGCAGGGTTGGCACCAAAACTGGGGTCAGGGGGTAACAAACAAAAGATCCTGCTCTATGCCAAGATCATTTCTGTTACCCTGAGATGGGGTGAGGGGAAGTTGGGGGTATAGTGGGATTCTGCGGAGCCTTACGCTGCCCAGGACCTCATCTTCGGGGGTCTGGCCCTCACCTGGCCTGCCCTAGGTCACCAGCAGTAGCAGTGGCACTTACATCTGTCCCAAGGTCTGGAGAGGGGAGAAGTGGGCAGCCTTACACCCTGGTGGGGACACTCACGATTTCTTTCTTTCTTGAAGAAACATGAAACCCTCAAGATTCATGTACTGTGTGATGGAGAGAAACAAATACCAACTGTTTCTCCAAAAAGACAATGTATTTTGTACTTTGTAAAGTATTAATTAAAACGGAGAAAAATATCATGTTGGCTGAGGGCATCTGATTTTGTGCTGCTCCAGGACCACATCTCATCTCTTTCCTTCTCCATTCCATGGTCGAGGAACATGGCCAGGGGCTGGGAGGAAGGCAGAACAACCTTCCCGTCCACACCCAGCATCTGAGAGAGGACACATCCCCAGAGCGAGAGGGGCTGTATTAGTTACCTGATGCAGGGTAACAAGTTGTCCCAAATGCAATGGATTAAATTGATTGTATACCTGTCACGGTTTCTGTGGGTCAGGAATTCAGGAGCAGTTTGAGCAGCTGGCTCAGGGTCCCTCAGGATGCTGCGATCATGTGAAGTCCTGGCTGGGACTGCAGGATCTACTTCCCAGGTGGTTTATTCACAGGGCTGGCAAGTTGGGCTCAGCTGTTGGCAGGGAGTCTGTTCCTCTCCACATGGGTCTCCCCATGGGGCTGCTTGAGTGTCCTCACAATACGGTGCCCGGATTCCCCCAGGGCAAGTGATTCAAGGGCCAGTATAGGAGCCAAAATGGTTTTTTGGCCCCGAACCTCAGAATTCACACCCCTCTGCCTCCACCATACTCTGTCACCATACAGCCCTGCTCTGATTTGACACAGAAGCAGAACACACAAGGGTGTGAAACCAAGAGGCCAAGGTCACTGCTGCCATCTTGGAGACTGTCTACTGTGCCCACCATTCCTCCTAAACCTCTGGCAGAGGTGGGCCTGGGGGTTAGGGGGCCTGCGGAGCAGGACAGGGCCTTGCTGGTGGCAGGGGGAGGATCAGGGGCTGGATCCCGGGCCACAGGGCTTCTGGCACAAGCCTGGAGCCCTGCTGTGGATGTCACACCCCCAGGAAGGTCCTTGGTGCTAGAAGCCCAGGAGCTGATGCCTCCCAACAAGATACTCTAGGGGCACGAGGGAGGGCTCCATGCCCAGCGTCCCTCCCACAAGGGCTCTGGCATTTGGTTCCTGCCCTTTTGGCAGGCAGGCACTTGGGATGCCCAGGCAGGACAGAGGTCTTGGACCTTGGACACCCTTCACTGCCCCTCTCTGACATTTCCCACGGATGGCTGGTGTGAGCAGGGCAGCGCTGAAGGCCTGAGCCTGCACTGAACCCCCCAACCTCCATCCTCACCCGCCTCACCCTTGTCCGCAGGAAAAGCAGACCTGGTGATTGAAGGGAGTGACAATGGCGCTGAAGCTTTCTCACCACCCTGAGCCCAAGAAAGTTCTGGACTCTATGAATGCTTTCCCATCTGGGGTCTTCAGACTACGCCCCCCCTCATTCCTTCAGAGACCCCCTTGGAGCTAGGACATCTACGGGGACTCTTGATTTCCCCCAAAATCTCAAAAGTTACAAAGGCCTCCAGAGCCCGACCTCCCTTTCCCGCCACTCATTCACAGTCACTGTCACTCGGGCGGTGCTGGACCTTGTGCCAGGTGCTGGGGACCCCGAGGAACCTGCTGTGGCCCCTACACCTGAGTCTCTCTAGGAGGTGAGAAGACAGGGAAAGGATCTATTCCAGGGAGTGCAGGGCCAGGCTAGACCACAAAGGTGTGCTGTGCCCAGGGGGAGGGAATGACCACTGTCCAGTAGTAGGGGGCAGACCAAGAAGCCAGGACATTAGGGTTGAGCTTGGTAAGATGGGGACCCAGCAGAGGGAGGAGCAAAGTCATAGAGGGCCAGAGGGAACCTTGGCTGGAATGGACGAGTGCGGCGGGTGAGGGAGGAGTGGATGGGGCAGGTAGGGGTTGAGGCTGAAATGCAAGGTGGGTGCTCAGGTCTGCCAGGTGCCTCACCCTCCTACAGGCCATGGGGAGCCACTGAGGACTTCCACGCAGGGGACCAAACTTAGCATCTGAGTGGTGATCTGGGTTATGAAGAGGGCCGATAGGTGGAGGAAAGGGGCACTGCCAGGGTCCTGGCCTCAGTTCTCAGGAGGGGTCCCTGGTGGTTCAAGTGTCTTCTGTGTGCAGAGTTGGGGTGGTGGGGGCAGTGGCGCATGCAGGGGACCAGCAGATATCCAGCCAACCCTCAGAATCATGAATTTGCCCCACGCCCAACCAGGGTATAATTCTTCCTGGAGCAGCTCTGGCTGGTTCTTGGCAGGTTCTCACTGCAGCTCACATTCAGATCCGTGGGGGGGTTACCCATGCCAGGACTCCACCCCCAAGAATCTGATTCAGTTTCTCGTCGATGAACTATCTGTTTAAAACCTCCCCCACCCTCTTTCAAAAGGTAACATAAAGAACTCGGCTACAGGAGGAAAGAGCAGCTTCTGTGGTCACATGGCCCCCCTGGTTTTATCATGTGACATTCCACTGCGGGGACGGGGGCTCATGATGGTGAAAACGAGCTCTCCAAAGGGAATGTGTGGGATGAGATCATGGGGGTGGTTGCACCACATAGACAATACGCTAAAACCACTGAATTGTACACTTTAAAATGGTCTTACATCATGTGACTCACATGTCAATGTTTTAAAAATATCAATGTGGTAGAAAAACCAACAGGAATGGATGCTGGGTGTGAAGGATGGCCAAGAAAAAATGTAAGTTATTCTGACACTCTTGAGGCTTAAAGGAAGTCCCTATCAACATGGTGGAGGCAGCACAGAGAAGGAGGAAGAGGACGGAGGCAAGAAACCGGAGCTCCCACCTCGCAAAGGTTGATGGGGGAGCATCTCATTTGAGCTGTTTTTCCAGGAGCTCTGGACCTGAGCTGACCCAGCGGGAAGCTGTGCAGCATCAGCGAGACCCAAGCCCATCTGCCACCCTGATGAGCATGGGGCACCGGGAGGGTCCTGATGTCCAGGGAGAACCTCAGAGAAGCAGGCAGAGCCTCTGAGGAGCCTGTAGGTAATAGCCCGAGGTGTCTTCAGGGAAATCAATACTCGGTGTCTTGGACTCAGGGTCACCGAGCGTGTCATGAATTACGTGGTAAAAGTGTCCAAACTTAAAAAATTAAATGAAGGCACCAGTGATCTCACTCCTTAGGTATACACTCGAGAACACTGAGAACACGTTCACACAGACACTTGTATGCGAATGATCCAAAAAATAAAATGCTGGACCAAGTAAAACTCATACATGAAGTTCTTGCATTATTCATAATAGCCAAAATGTGGAACCAGCCAAATGTCCACCAAATGTTGAATACGGTACATCAAAACAATCAATCAGTAACCTCCCAGATGATTCTATCATACAGGCAAGGTTGAGAAGCTCGGGGGGGGGGTTGAATCTGCCCAAAGGAATCCCCTCATGAACACGGCCTCCTTCGGCTGCTCTGGGGGCAGGTGACCTCATCTTGATTTCCTAGTTTGAGGCCAGACTCATGAGAGGCAGCCAGCCCCGAAATGCGCCAGCTGGAATGAATGCATGCTTCTCACCACCACATCCCCAGCACCTGGCAGCTCCTGGCGTACAGTCGGTCAGGAACAGGGACTCAATCAGGCCTTTGCTTCATCTTCAGTGTTCTCTCGCTGTAATGAAGGTGGATGACTGCAGCTGAGGAACAGCTTCGGGTCACAAGCCTGAGCCTGTTCACTTTCCATCTCTGAGGGTGGATGCACACATGGCATTTTTCTGATGGGCACAGATTCCGGTGCTCTTCTCTGGCAATTCAGTTGGCACCACCCTACCAGAGCGACAGCAAGAGCAAGTCTCTCCGCTCCTCATGGGCAGCTCCCCCACCAGCTACATCCCACCTGTTTGCCTCCCTAGCAAGACAATGGACTCCTGGTTTGAGAAGGTGACCACAATCTCTGGATTACTCTTTTTAAACTTGACTGCTCAGCATGCCCTCAGTGTGGCCCCTGAGAAAAGCACAGCGAGAGGGACTCCAAGCACTGTCTCCAGCTCAAGCTGAATCTGGGCTGCTCCGTGTGAAATATCAAGGTTTGTGTGGAAGAAAGGCTGGGTTTCTTGGTCGCCACAGCATGAGCGTCTGAGGGTAGCTGGGTGATGCACCCTGGGAGAGAGAAAGGCAAGTGTGGGATCCTTTGGGGAGGGGATACATTCCTGGGGCTCAACCACGGGGCAGGACAGGCCCCAGGACAATGGCTGCCTCACAGATCCACCCCAGTGCTGAGGCCGCCAAGGCCATCTGAAGTGGTCTGTGGGAATGTCAGGCTGCACGGTAGGCCGAGGCACCTGAGCAGCTCCCATGCAGCCCCTGCGGGGAGAATGACCCTCAGAAGGTGTGAGTAACTCTGCTGCTGGTCAGGAGTTGCTGGGACCTGAGCGTAATCTGTGAGAGAACAGTGTGGATCTTCAGAAATGCAGCCTGAGTGTCTACCCTGTGCCAGGTGCTCAACGAGACTGTCACCTGCTGTGCCAAGTCAGAGCACTCTTCCTGCAGCGTGGTTCTCAGTGTCTGACTGTCACATGAACACAGTGAGTGCACAGTAGGTGTTTCCTGACCTCCTGAAAATGTGAGCCAACCACATATTCAAGAAACAAGCGTGGTCAGGACAGGACTCTCCTGAGTGTGTCAGGGGCGGACCTGACGAGAACGGCAGGCCAAGTGTCTTTTATTCACTGATGTCAGGGTCTGTGTACTAGCAAGAGCCCCTTCTCCAGAAGTCATCATGGAGTGGCAGCCTGCACGTCCGGCGGGGGCTCAGGGGATGGAAGACGGAGACACAGGCCCCTGGCAACGACTGTCCACTGAGGGAGACGGTGGTGGCCACCGTGTGACAAGAGTCCCTCCACCTTCTCAGGCTGTGCCTGCCACTCGGGCTCTGCACTGGCCTCGCTTCTTCCCCAATATAGGTGGAATGACAGAGTCTGAGTGTAAGAAGACATGACGGCCAGGTGACACGTCACAGTGGCCCGTGGTCACTGCATTCAGGGTGTCCTCACACACTTGCTGAAGTGACAGGAGCCCGGAGCCTGCCAACACTGACTTTTCACAGGAAAAAAGGATAAATCACACAACCAACGTACTGTAGAAGCTTTCTCTCCATGTGTGTCAAATGTTGGGAGTGTCAGAGGCCTTGTTGCGAATTTCTCTGAAGATGAAATGTATTTGTAAAACCACTGGAGTAAAATAATGACGATCTGGCAATGGCAAAAGACTTAACATGATAATGTAATTACAAGGAAATTTGGTTATTTTATAAGCCACATTTTAAGATAACGACTAGAATTATACCAGGACATATCAGATTTTTAGGAATTTTATATAATTTTTAGAATACTGAAAACATGCTTATTTTCATCAAACCAACAAACTTAAATAAGCTTTCATTTACTAAAGATGATATCATGTTAACTTGAAAAACATTTGGGTTAGTTTCCATTACATTTAGAAACAATTTATATAAATGCTTACTTTAAGCCTACTAGTGGAGCTCTTTTAGAAATTACATCATCCAGAGGTAGAAAAATATCACATATATATAACGCGTACACATAGACATACATAGATACACAGACAGACACAAGCAGAGACCTTAAATAGTTTTCATTAAATGTTTCCTATGAATCAGGTACAATACAAAACTCACTAATTTAAAAAAGAATAGTTGGATCCAAACTGTGTTTTTGGCAGTATTAAACAACTCTATTAATTTTTAATTTAAGTTTCCCATTGACTGATTAAGGGAATAACGTTAAGTTTCCCAGAAAATCTCTCATGATCTCATTAACTCTGAGAGGGGCTCATACTGGGCCCTTCTTTGAAGGTCGATTATGGGGGTGTCTGTAAAGCCATAATTTAATAGACTTTTAGGTAACTTTTACAGCTTAATTTTTATTAGCTTTTTGCAACCAAACTTTCAGTAGGGCTCTTTTGGAATTTTGAAGGCTTTGCTTTTAAGTGTACATCTTAAGCAATCTTATCTAATTAGATCATTCCTTCTAATGGCCAATGTAACACCCTTGAAGCTGGTGGCATTTTGTAGGACCCTAGCCACAAATGGAGTTCAACCCATATTTCTGTCCAACCATACCTGACTGCAAATTGGGTGCAACCCGCAATTCTGTCTGACCATATTTTGGGGCGCCCAACCTGATGGTTACTAAGCCAAGCTCTCAGGACACAATACAAGCGTAGCAAGATTTTGCTGTTGTTTTAAATATTTACAACTTCTGCAACCTTTAGTTTTCGAGCAGGTGTGCTGGAAGGTGGCATGCTTAACTCTTTAGAGATTAAAGATTGCATTTAATCTGTCTGTTCCACGGTTCTCAAATCTAGTGCACAAAAAGACAAGTTTCGGAAGCTCAAAGGAGCCCCAAAGTGGCCAGTATAATTTTAAATTATCCCAGGTTATCCTGATCCAAAGATTCAGCCAATTACAGCTATCCCCATTTGGTTAAGTACTTGCAAGTAAAGGCTCCATACATATTGTACACAGAGCCAGCCAGAGTTCCAGTGGGTGGGTGCCCATCTGGCATTGTTGGCTTTGAAAGTGTGGTTTCTCATTTTCTTTTAGTTTCATTTTAATATCAAGTCTGAACAATTTCTAAGGACAGTGTAGCTGGTCAAAACTGTGCTGCTTGTGAGTGTCACTTCCTAAAAGGTGATGAACACTCTCTCACGTGTCTTAGCTTCTCCTGCGGGCAGTCTACAACTACCGTAGGGGTGCAGAGCACTGGATGAACAATCCTTGTGTGCGGGCCCCTCGACAAGACATTAATTATTTAAAGTGAATGATGGTGACTGAGTTCCCTATGGGACTGCCACATGTCATGGAGATTGTCCTCAGACACTTACACCAGGTTCTCAGTCACCTGAGAACAACTTGTGGCTGGAAAGAGCAAGTGCCCCTTTTCTTCAGAACAAAACAAATTCAGTCTCTCATTTTGCTGTCAGTTTGTTCAGACTTTATCAACATGTCTCTTTTTCAATTGAAAGCCAAATTAAAGAGGTCAGCTAACCCAGTTCACTCCAAACTTCCCCCTTGGTTCCTCTTACCCAGGAAATGTCTCCCTGTTGGCTCCCCTCACCTAGGAAATGTCCCCCCCAGGTTCCTCTTACCTAGGAAGAGTACCAACACACCCTTAAGATGTTGAAGTCTTCAGACTGTTTTAACAGCTGGAATAACAAGTCAGGACTGTCAACTTAAATAAGGAGGTCCAGATTTCGGGAGAACTCACCAAAGCACCTGAAAAGTGCAGTGAAGCCGAGGGGAGGAGGGGTAGTGGAACGCAACGGTCCCCTGTGGTACCAGTGTTGGTTGAAAGTAGGCTCCACCTGGTCTCATGTGGGTGTCTCAGAAGTCCCTTCGTGGTTGCCAGGAAAAGGTACCGCAAATAATCAATAATCGTTCTGTAGCACAAAGTTTTATTTGAGCCCAATTTCATTTGAGGACTCTAGCCCGGAGCACATCTTTGCAAGGGAAGAAAGCGCTGTGAAGAAGAGTGCTTTTCAGCAGAGTTACATCCTGTTTCCAAAGACAGAGACACACATCAAGCATGACAGGTGCACATTCTCTCGAGGATTCAAGGAGATATTTTGCTATTGATGAGCACATAGACAGCAAGTCACCATGGCCTCGGCGCTGGGGTAAATGAGGCATTCAGTCTTATCTTGAAAGGGTGCTGACATCAAAGGAAGGGAGGGATGCTTTTTTATCTTCAAAGAGTACATTCTTTACTTTAGGGTAATGATTAAAGCACACAGACAATGCATGTCTGACAAGCCACGAGTCAGGTTTCTTTGGTTCAAATACATTTCGGGCCAAATCAGGTTCCAACCAGAATGGTTTCCACATATACTTGAAAACATAAAATATCTTATATCGCACCTGATGACATCCCGAGGGAATAGACGCTAGAATGACCCCCACTGCACAGATGGGGACACTGAGGAGGCCCTGAGAGGCACGTGGTTGTCCAGGGTGACATCACTGGCAAGAAGCAGGAGCGGGACTGCATTCAACTCTGTGTCCTCAAAGCTGGGGCCCTGCTTGCGTTCAGACCTCCCCAGAGGCTGTGGGGTGGACTGTGTTGGTGTGACTGTGTCTGGACGTGGTGTGGAGATGGAGAGTGAGCAGTCAGCAGCCCCGGGGGCCCTTAGGGAGGTCTTGTGTGAGGAGGGAGCTTAGGTAAGTTGACCCCAGGAAGTACCCTCATGGAGCCCAAGAGTACTTGGAACCCTGGTAACTAGGCACCCACATCCTAGAGACAGCCCCCAAGCCAGCTCACTTGTCTAGCACTTGTCTAGTGGGAGCAAAGTGTTTAGTTGCTTCTTCTCGATGGTCAGGGACCAGAGCCCCAGGAAAGCTCCCAAAGACCACCCGCAATGCAGATGCTGGTTCCTTTCTCATGGCCGACAATTGTGGCCATTTAACCGGAGGGACAGAAAGGTAACACAGGGAGTCCTAGGGCAGGCCAATCCAGACCAGACCAGCACTGTGGTCCCATCTGGGCAGCCCTACATCCCCTCCCCATGTGTGTGTGTGGAAGGGCGGTTTCATGAGGGTGGACCACCGTGAGCAGGAGCAGGTTGCTGAGGTGTTAGAAGCCTGGTGGGCTTCTAACATGACCCTGGTGGGTCATGTTCACAGCCCAGGTCAAGGTCGGCTGGGTGGGATGTGGAGTGCTAGAGTGGCACCCTTCTGCCTGAGGTGTATGTCTTTCATCCGGGGTGGAATTCTGTGGAGACACAGGTATGTGCCTGATCTGGGAGAATTAGATCCCGAGGACAGAAGCAGCACAAGGACAGCTGGGCAGCTGGCAGGGCTCGGATGCCTCTGGGTCGGCTACCGGTCACTGCCGTTGCAGAGCTCCATGCAGGAGATCAGCGAGGAGCTGGTAGAAGGGGACATCCAATCCCTCACCGCCAGGGATGAGCAGCTGTGACACAAGACTGCATCAGCAGCTGTGGGGAGAACGTCTGCACTGACTGTTGGACAAGCCTCAGAGCTACCTCAGTACCCATCATCCATCCCGGACAAATATCATTACCACCAACTCCTGCAGGAAACCAGGAGGCAGCTGGGGCCCCAGCCTCCGTGCAGGGAGACCCATCCCCTGCACAGGCTCCAGCAGGAGACCAGGAGACAACTGAGGCCCCACCATGCAAGCAGGGAGACACATTCCCTGAAGAGGGTCCTGCAGGAGACCAAGAGGCACCTGAAGCCAAACCATCTGGCCTGGGAGAGCTGGCTCTGCAATGTCTCTCATCAGCAGCTCCTGTACCACCCATTCAAACTGCTCCCTCACCAGAAATTTCCTTCCCTACTCTCATTAATGTGTTTGTTTCCTTCTTAGTTGCTCTATTTGATTTTTCTTTATTGTTTAGTTCTTAATAATTATTTAAATTAAATGTTTCGATTTTTTAAAATTTATGTTTTCTCATTTTAAATTGTACACTTTATGAGCATTAAGTACATTCACAATGCTGTGCATCCATCACCGCTATCTGGGCTCAGACAGTTTCACACCCCAAAAGGAAACCCTGTTCTAAAAGCACTCACTCCCCATTTATCCCTCAGGCCCTGGCCAGCCCTAATCTGTTTTCTGTCACTGTTTTTTGTTAAATCTATTCTGGATGTTTCCTATAAGTGAAATCATGCCATAACTGGCCATTTGTGTCTGCCTTCTTATTTTCACAGAGCCTTATAGGTTTTCCTTTTCTGTTTTTATTTGAAATAGAATTTCTCTAATTTGATAGGAAAATCCCAGGTGGATTCTAGATTTGATGTATCAAATAAAGCCCTTTCGGTAAATATGTGCATAATCTTGGGGTACAGACTGCTGTTCTAAGTGGGACACCAGAGCCAGAAGCCAGGCATGAAACGCCTGTGGCCAAAACAAAAACAAGACAAGGGTAGAATGCTGGAAAGACAAACCACAAACCGGAAAGCATTCCTCATAACCCAAGGCCAGGGAAAGGCTACACATCCCTCGCTTCCAAAAAATGCTTGAAATTCAGTATTTTAAAAAGAGATAAAGAGCAAACACACTCAACGCCAATGAGAGGTGATACACAGGGGCAGCATGTGTCAGAGACGCTCGAGCTCCACGAGGGGGACACGCGTACATGGAGACACTGTGGAGAGGGCACTGGGCCCCATCAGATGGGCAGGGTTCCAGTGTGGTGACAACCAGCCCTGGTGACAATGTGAGGAAGCAGAGGCCCCAGCAGACTCCTAGAGACAAGTGTGAAAGGACACTCCTCTCTGGAGACCAGCCTGCAGGACCCATCACAGCCCCCAGGGGCACGCCTGTGTTGGCGGTGCTGATCCCAGGACTTCATCCCACAGAAAGTCTGTACAGTGTGTGCACGTGTGTGCACATGCGTGCGTATGTGTGTGTGCGCTTGTGGGTGTCAGGAACGGAGCATTCCAGGGTGTGTGCTCTTCTAGAGCCTGATTTGTCCAGGCATGGCCACCGCCAGGCAATCCTCTTCCACTTGGTATTTTCTCTGTCCTGGCATCAGAATTTATGAAGACCCCCTGCTTGGACCAGGGGCCATTTCCAGTTTTTCACTCTCTGAATCGTGCTGAAGGGAACACCTGCAACCACAAATCTCTGTTTAGGACAGAATCCATGACGTGGAGTTTCTGGGTCAAAATGTATACTGTTTTTAATGATCTGGCCCCAGTTTCCAACACCAGAGGGCTCTTTGTCAGCTTTGAGCCTTCTTTGGGAAAGCAGGGCCACAGAGACCCCGGGGCTGGGACCTCATGGAGTGAGGGAGGACGAGGAGCTGGCAGTGGATGTGATCAAGGTACTTGGGAGTGAGCTGTCTGGCAGAAAATGTCCCACCCCTCAGCCCAACACCTGGCCCCACCCATCATGGTGATGTCATGGGCTAGTTCTCTCGCTGGTGCTAGAGCTGGTGCTGGAGCTTGCTTTAGCTCAAAACATGGCTCTGATTCTAGAACTGGAGCTGAAGCTGGAGCTGGTTCAATCTCAGCAGCTCATGCGAGAGCCTGTGTTAGAGTTGCGCTATCTCTATAGCTGCCAGTATCTCTAGCTCTGGGGAAGGCACTGGAGCTGGAACTACCTCCAGAGATAATCTAGACCTGCTTCTGCAGTTTGATAAAGCTCTTGAGCTGGCTCCAACTCTTGCACTGGAGCTGGTGTAGAGTTATTGCTGTAAGTGGCTCTAACTGTGGTTCTCATTCTAGACCTGGTTCTTGTGGCTCTAGTTGTATAACCAGTCTTAGCTCTAGCTCTGTAGCTGGTGCTAAAACTGGTGGTGGATTGGTTTGTAGCTCTGGCACCGGCTCCACCTCTGGAATTGGTGTTGGGGCAGATTCTGGTAATAGAGCAGCACAGGCTCTGCCTGGGGGGTTGGTGATAGAGCTGCCTCCATCTCTGAAATCGGTGGTAGAGCTGGTAGCACAGCATGATCTAGCTCTGATGTTGGTGCTAGAGCTGTTGCCAGAGCTGGTTCTTTCTCTTGAGCTGGCATTGGCTCTAAGTCTGCTACTGGTACCCAAGCCAGCTCTTGCTCCAGCACTTGTGGGGGATCTAGCTCTGCAGCTGGTACTAGATCTGTTGCTGGAGCAGGCTCTGCCTCTGAACTTGGTGCTGACTCTAGCTCTCGAGCTGGTGCCAGAAATGGCTCTAACTCTGGAGCCAGTGTTAGAGCTGATGCTGGAGCTCGCTCTTCCTTGGAACCTGGCACTGGCTGTAAACTAGCTTCAACCTGGTTCTCACTCTAAAGTGAGCACTAGAACCATCACTGGGACTGGCACAGGAGTTGGTGATAGAGCTGCCTCTATCTCCAGCGTTGATGCTACAGCTAGTGTTCAAGCCAGCTCTAGCTCATGAGAGAACCCCGGCCCTGACCCTGCAACTAGCACTGGAGCTGAAGGTGGAGCTTGCTCTATCTCAGGAGTTTGTGCAACTGTGGGAGCTGGGGTTAGCTCTAGCTATGGAGCTGGCCCCAACTCTGGTGCTAGAGCTGTTGGTAGAGCTGGTGTTGGGGCTAGCTCTGGCTATAGACCTATCACTGGCTCTAGTTCTGGAGCTGGTAATAGAACTGGTTCGTGCAGTGGCTTGGGTGCTGAAGCTGGTCCTGAAAATGGCTCTGAGTCAGGAGCCTGGATAGAGCTGGCTCCAGAGAACACTCAAGCTCTTGAGCTGCTGCTGGAGCTGGTCTTGGACCAGGCCCCAGCTTTTGACCATTTTCTGGAGTTGGCACTAGCTCTGTGGCTGGTACTACATCTAGCTCTTGGGCATGGGCAAGAAATGGCTCGAACTTAAGATTTGGTACTAGAGCTGGTGTGATGTCTGACACTGAAGGCGGTGCTAGCTGTGGAGCTGGTGGTGGAGCTGGCACTAGCTCTGAAGCTTGTTTTAGAGCGGGCACTGGTGCTTCAAGAGGACAAATGTTCAGCAACATGACTGCCTTTTCACGTGCCTTTCCAAAAACAGAAAACACCCCGCTGCCCTCCAGAGAAGCCCCAGCCCAAGGATCCAAGAAGCCTTCTAGGAAGCCTTCCCAGACTGTAGACAGTGTGCATGTATCAAATAAATTTTTTTCTTCTGTTCCTTATCTTCTTATCACAGAACATCATATGTAACTAGATGTATCAATAACAGTTAACTTCACATGATAGTATTTAAGTCATAGGATATCAAGGAAAGGAGTGCACATCACCCAAGAACTTTGCATCCTCCTTGGGGAGAGTATTTGTGTTTTGAGTTGTCCACAGGAGAGGGGTACCATGTTAGAGGGAAGAATGACTTTCTTCCTGTCCTTATTTGGAGATTAAATGCGGCTAAAGGAGATGTGAGTGGGCGCCAAGTTGAGGGAGCGTGGGCTCTGATGGTTAGTCTTGTGTGTCAACCCGACCAGGCCATAGTATGCAGCTGTTTAATCAAACTGGATATTTAATCGTGTCTTGCTGTGAAGGTATTCTGTAGATGTGGTTAACACGTACAATTAGTTGACCTCAAGAAAAAGAGATTACTGTCAATAATTTGGGTGGGCCTCATCAGCTGAGGGCCTTCAGAGCAAACACTGAGGTTTCCCAAAGAAGAAAATCTGCCTCGAGACTCCAGCATCTAGACATCTGCCTGAGTTTCTAGTCTGCAAGCCTGGTCTACAGATTTTGGACTTGCCAGCCCTCATGAGCACATGAGACAATATATTAAAATCAGTCTCTCTCTCTCTCTACACATACATATACACACATCTGTGTGTGTGTGTGTGTGTATGTGTGCACATGCATATGTATCCTGTTGGTTATTTTCTGGAGAACTCTGACAAACACAATGCTGAAATGCCTTTGTCCTTCCTTTTTCCACTTTAGAATCACTGTTCTTTAAGGGCTTCAGAAACTCAGTGCCATAGGAAGTTTGCAGACGAAGTGTCTGTCCAATCCAGACCTCGTACTGCATGTCGGGCTCTGCCGGCACTTCCTGATAATTCTGAGAAAGCGTGGTTGACGCTTTCCTGCTGAAGACATGCAAATGACCCCAAAGGCCTCTTACCTGAAACCGGGCAAAATATGGAACAGAAAGCTCACCCTCGTGAGGCCGGCCGACAACAGGGTCAGCACCCAGACTCCTGCAAGAGAAAAGTGATACACGAGGCCTCAGAAAATTAACCAGACACCGTATTTTCAGAATGTGGGCTTCCACGCCAGGAAGGTCTGTAGAGAATATGTCATATTTCCTTTAACACATTTCTTGAAGAAGTCAAGTTTTTTGCCTATTTATTGTTACCTTTCAGCACACACAATTGATATATGCTCTTTCCTGCACAATCCTCTCCCTTCATGCTAAATATTTTCACTCTACAGTCAGTAAAGAGAAGAGAAGACGACGGAGAATGCAACCCAGAGGGAGCCACCACCCTCGGAATTATCATGAGTATGTGAATTTCTGTCGTCACCTGTTTGGAGTGGGCCCACCCCCCAGTTACACAGCAGCCAAGGCAGGGATGATGGGATCAAGAGGTCTAGACTAGTCATTCGACTGGCTTTCAGCAAGTATTTAATATGTGGGTTCTGGTTTGCCTCCAGAGAGGTTCTGTGTGTTTTTGTGAAGGAGAAAGATGGAGGAAGAGGGGAGGGAAGACGATTTCATGGTTTAAAAGCTGCTGCAAATGCTAATATCCACTAGGTGCAGAAAAATCATATGACAAAATCCAACACCCTTTCGTGATAGAAACACTCAAGAAACTAGAAACAGATGGGAATATCTTGAGCCTCGTCCAGGGCATCTGTGAACAGTCCACAGCTCACCGACGTCATAGTCAGTGGGGAAAGACTGGAAATGCCACCCCTGAGGTCAAGAACAAGATGAGCATTGGCCACTCTTGCCAATTCTATGCTACATTTTACTGGAGGTTTTAGCCAGGTCAATTAGGCAAGAAAATGATGTAAAAGGTATCTAGATTGGAGGGGATGAAGTAAAACTATCTCAATTCTCAAATGATGTGACCACATATAGAGGAAATCACAGAGAATACATGGAAAAACTATTGGAACTAAGAAATGAGATTAACAAAGCTGCCGGATACAAGATTAATTTAAAAAATCCATTGTATAGGAATATAAATTGGTGCAGCCACTATGAGAAAGAATATGCAGATTCCTCAAAAAATTAAAAATAGAACTACCATATGATCCAGCAATTCCACTTATGAATATTTATCCAAAGGAAATAAAAACACTAACACAAAAAGATATCTGCACCCCACTGTTCATTGCAACATTTATTTACAATAGTGAAGACACGGTAAGCAACCTAGTGTCCTTTGATGGATGAACGGGTAAAGAAGATGTGGTGTAAGTATATATATATAACAGAATCTTATTCAGCCATAAAAAGGAAAGAAATCCTGCCACTTGCAACAACATAGACGGGCATTATGCTAAGTGAAATAAGTCAGAGAGAGAAAGACAAATACCATATGATCTCACTTAAATGGCGAATTTAAAATTAAAAAAAAAAACAAAAACTGAGCTAACAGATACAGGGAACAGCTTGGTGGTCGCCAGAGGCAGGGGGTGGGGGTTGGGCAAATGAATGAAGGGGTCAAAAGGTATACACTTCCACTTAGAAAATAAATGAGTCCTGGAAATATAACAAAAAACATGGTGACTATAGTTAGCAATATTGTATTGTACATCTGAGAGATGCTAAGAGAGCAGATTTTAAAAGTTCTGATAACAAGAAAAAAATCTGTAGCTATGTGAGGTGATGGATGTTAACCAGACTTATTGTGTTGATCTTTGGTAATATATACATATATAGAATCATTATGTTATATGCCTGAAACTAATATAATATCATATGTCAAGTTTTAAAATATCAATTTTATTTCTATATACTAGCAAAGGAAAATCTGACAATATAAGTAAGAAAATATGTTAATTTACAATAGCATCCAAAACAATGAAATAATTAGAAATAAATTTATCATAAGAAGTACAGGAGCTGTACAATGAAAGATACAAAACATTATTGGAAGCAATTAATGAAGACCAAAATAAATGGAAAGTCATTTCATCTTCATGTATGCGAAGACTTGATACTATTAAGGTGGCAATACTCCACAAATAGAACTAGAGATTCAGTGGAATTCCAAGCAAACTCCCAGCTGCCTGTTTTTGCAGAAACTGACAAGCCAAGGCTAAAATTCATATGGAAATGCAAGGGAGCCACAAGAGCCAAAACAATCTTGAGAAAGAAGTTCAAAGATGGAGTATTCACACTTCCCAATTTCAAAAATTATTACAAAGCTACCATAATGAATACAGCGTGGTGCTGTCATAAAAAATAGACATACAGACCAACGGAATAGAATTGAGAGTCCAGAAATCAACCTACATATTTACAGTCAATTGATTTTTGATGAGTGAAAAGACAATTCAATGGGGAAAGAACAATGTTGTCCACAAATGGTATTGAAACAACTGGATTTTCACACGCAAAGAAGTTGGACTCCTTGCTTACAGTACTTACAAAAATGAACTCAAAATAGATCCAACAGCTAAATATGAGGCAAAACTATACAACTCTTACAAGAAAACACATGGGAATTGTCTTGACATGAGTACAGCCATGTTTGGCCGCTCCATTGACCTATAGCCACCAGCACACAAAGAAATACAAAGCTGCTTTCTGTGTGGTGGGAACTGGCCTTTTCCCGGGAACTGGCCTTTCTCCCATGGAGGGAGTTGCAAGTTGTAACAGTTCAAGGCTCTTAGAGCATGGTAGCACGGGATGGACTGGCCATCTGTGCCGGGCTAAGATGATAACCAAAGAAAACAATGCACGTACACAACCACTGGGCTGGGACGTTAGCCAAGGGGCTCAGTGCACGTATGCCACTGATAACTGTTTTGGGCATGGGAACACTAGATGCTTGCTCTGTAAACTCTGTAACTGCTTATATAAACTGCTGGAAGCTGAGACCTGGT
The DNA here is from genome assembly GCF_020826845.1 of Diceros bicornis minor. NCBI lineage: Eukaryota > Metazoa > Chordata > Mammalia > Perissodactyla > Rhinocerotidae > Diceros > Diceros bicornis. The sequence goes on along the minus strand of NC_080770.1, from coordinate 40,468,720 downwards.
GAGAGTTCCACCTGTGGAAGGGACACCTTGCCCAGGACGTGTGATCCTTGCCCAGCCGCGTCGATTGACAGGGCTCTCCCGGCAGTGGGGCGTGGATGTTGTGAGTAACTGATTTGATATGAAGTAATTGATTTGATATGAAGTAATTGATTTGATATGAAGTAATTGATTTGATGTGTTCTCTTTTCAGTCAACCTGGTGTTTCTCTTTCCGGTTGATTTGTGTCATTTCTCTTCAGCCGATGTGGGTGTTTTCCCTTTCCAATCGAGCTGATGTTTTTTCCCTCTTAATATTTGACCTATTTGATCTGTTTGCAGACTGTCACCTTTACTATCCTCTATATAATAAAATATACCTTCAGTCCATTTGTTTGGAGTGGAAAGTGTCTTTTACATCTCCGATCGAATCCCCGAACCTCTCATAACAGGAATAAAACTTTTATTTTATTTATTTTTTTTTGTGAGGAGGACCAGCCCTGAGCTAACACCCAATGCCAATCCTCCTCTTTTTTGCTAAGGAAGACTGGCCCTGGGCTAACATCCATTATCTTCCTCTACTTTATGTGGGACGCCGCCACAGCATGGCTTAACAAGCGGTGCGTCGGTGCCCGCCCGGGATCCGAACCAGCGAACCCTGGGCTGCCGCAGCAGAGCACGGGCACTTAACCGCTTGCGCCACTGGGCCGGCCCTAGGAATATAACTTTTGACCTTGAGTTAGGTGATGATTTCTTAGATAGGACATCAAAAACACATGAATAAAAAATAAACAAATTGGACTTCGTCAAAATTAAAAATTTGTGTGTATCAAAAGGCAGTATCAAGAAAGTGAGAAAACAGCCTGCTGAATGGGACACAATACCAGCTCACCATATATATAACAAGCTACTTGCAAATAGAAGATAGAGTGAATGCTTACAACTCAATAATAAAGAAACTAATAACCCAATTTAAAAATGGGGAAAGGAGCTGAGCAGATATTTCTCCAAAGAAGATATACAAATGGCCAATAAAGACATGAAAAACGTTCAACACCATTATCCAGGAAGAAAATGCAATCAAAACCACAATCAATAAGTATCATTTCCCATCCACTAGGATGGTTGTAAATTAAAAATATAGATATTAAGACGTCTTGTCAAGGATAGGTAGAAACTGGGAGCCTCATACATTGTTGGCAGGAATAAAGATGGAAAATAGTCTAGCAATTCTTCAAAATTTAGAGAGTTTTCATATGACCCAGCAGTTCCACTCTAGGTGTGTACCCAACAGACATGAAAACATGAAAGCTTGTACGTGAATGTTCATAGCATCATTATTATAATAGCCAAAAGGTGGAGACAAGTCCAATGCCCCTCAACCGATGAATGGATCAATAAAATACAGTATATCTATGCAACGGAAAATCATTTGGCACAAAACAGAAAGAATTACCGATACACTAAAAACAAGGATGAACCTTGAAAACATGACATATTAAAGGAGCTATCACAAAAGAACACACATTGTACTATTCTGTGTATATAAGAGGTCCAAAGTAGACAGATCGAGGGAGAGAAAAAGTAGAGGAGTGGTTGTCTAGGGCTGTGGCGATGGGGGAAGGGGGAGTGACTGCTAATGGGTCCAGGGTTTCATTCTGAGGTGATGAAAATGTTCCACTGTTGTGGTGATGGTTGCCCAACTCTGTGACTCTACTACAAGCCATTGATTTGTACACTTTAAATGGGTGGCTTACACGGCATGTGAGCGATATCTCAATACAGCTGTTTTAAGAAAATACAGAGAAAGATAATTTGTTTCAACTTGGAGATGTGTCTTGGTCCCAGGAGCAGCCGGACTAGGCACTTGCTATAGCACAAAGACCCAACCCATGCAAACGATATGGGTCACAACCCCACAAAACCCACCTTCACAAAGCCCACCCCCAGGGAAATGGGGAAAGACGTCCTCAGAAGGAATGGATGGAGGAGTTGGCCACTGGAGGAGGGGGTGCAGACTTGGTCCAGCCAGCAGCATGGGCACGAGCAGCCCTAACCCTAACCTTCACACTGATGAAATTTTACCTTGAATTTACGCCTTGATCTTCCCAAGGTGAAGCACGTGCAGCTTAGAGTGTCTCTCTTGGCAGGAGGGTAGCTGGCAGAGGACAGAGAGGAAATATTATCTTTTGATTTTCAAAGCAGCTATTCCATGTGGGAAATACATCAAAGGGGAGAAAACATGAGTGTACACGGGGATATCTTCACTACAATTCAATTGGACCAAGACACTGAGGTTTGCTTAGACAACTTGCCCAGAACAGGGCTGGAGATGGGATTTTAAAAAATAGGACTTGGAATTAATGAGTAATATTGGGAGTGATTCACTGGGTACGATATTCAGGAACTCATCAAGTTGAACAGAAATCCTCCCAAAAGACCAATGAAAGTGCCCAAGGTCAACGATGAACTCTGGCGATAGGTAAGGAGCAGGACCTGCGCAGGGAGCATGTAAAGGAGAACTTTCCATGACACACAAGGTGTGAAGGAGTTTCACTGGAATCATCCATCTGCGAGCTGGGCCCCTCTCATTTTCATATTTACTAGCTTATGACTGTTAAGCGGTAACAACACCATTTGTGACCCCTCCTTCATGGCTTCAGGAACATTTGGTAGCTTAAGGCATCACTCTCAGAGCTGTAAGAACTTCTGGAAACCACTTACGACCTCCACAATAGCCCTATTTTACAGATGAGGAAACTGACGCCCAGGGAGGGTTCAAGGACACACTGGGAGTGTCTCTGACTTCTGGTCCAGGGCACTGTCTCATTGGGGAGCCACGAAGAACTCTCCTCTCTATGCCAGAAATGGGCTGATCCTTAGGACATTTTCAAAGAAAGCTGCCTTTTTTTAAATTTTTAAAAATTTTTCCCCCAAAGCCCCAGCAGATAGTTGTATGTCATAGCTGCACATCCCTCTAGTTGCTGTATGTGGGACGCGGCCTCAGCATGGTCCGAGAAGCGGTGCGTCGGGCCGCGCCCGGGATCCGAACCCGAGCCGCCAGTAGTGGAGGGCGCGCACTCAAGCGCTGAGCCACGGGGCCGGCCCTATAGGATCATTTTAGTTCTTTCCCTGATACAGAAACAAAACAGGCTACTGGACAAGAGAAAACTCTAGGGCAAGTTGCCATTTTTAGTTCATCCCCACAGAGATTGGAACAAATTGACTGGAGTCCTGACCCCTCAGTCCACATAGTCGACCCACAATAAATGTATCAGCTCGTCATGAATGAGCATCAATGAGCCGAAACACGTTTGTCTCCTCGGCCAAGTAGCATCAACCTTCATGACAGGTATGCTCCTGCCACCAGGTCCCGTCTCTCCCACAGGTGCCCAGACAGTGGGCGGGCACAGTGGGCGGGACGGTGCTGCCTCTGGGGACTGGGACCAGCTCTCTCACCTGCAGGCTGGCGGGGTCAGGGCCCGTCTCCCTCACCGAGGCGATGGAGGTCTCCAGCTGTCCCTGCACACACGAACAAGCAGGCCTCCGTGACAAAGGCCCGGGACACAGAGCAAAGGGTATACCGTCCCCCCGCGTGCAGCCCGGAGGCAGAACCAAAGGTGGGTCTCTCTCGGGCTCGGAGGCCAGTCTCTCCGGGAGCCGCAGCCTCTTCTGATACCTCTCCCTGGGCGCCGGCTGTACCGAGACAAGGGGCTGGGAGTTCTGGGGAGACAGGAGTCCCCACACGCTGTCCTCCACCCCACAGCACCCACGACCCGGCCCCACACTGGATCCAGGGCCTCTTCCAATGCCCCAACCGATGTGGGGGTCACAGAGCAGTCGGCGGAGTGGGGACCCTCGGGACCAGCCCTGTGGCAGCTGTTGGTGTTGCGCATGTGCGCGGAGGAGCGGGGTCACGTGCATGCGCTGTGCGTGGGCCCCGAGAGCGTGCCCGGCTGGGGACGTGAGGCCCGGCTGCCCCGCGCGTGTCCACCCGCGACCGCCCATTGGAGGGAGGCCCGTGCGCCCCGAGCGCGTCCCTACCGCCCCCACGCCGGGGAGAGCACAAGCCGTGTCCACACTGAGCTGGCTGATGCAGTTCCAAGAGCAGGCTCTCAGGAGACAGTTGGGAAACTGAGGCCAGGAGAGACAGGGACTGGCCCGGGCCCATGAGATGGGCAGAGTCCAGAGGAGAAGAAACAAAGGCTCCTCCTGTTTGGATCACACCTGCTTCGGTGTTTTCATTCACTCACCCATTCACTCATTGTTTCGTTTACTCTCTCATTCCTTCAATCACTCACTCAGTCATTCTCTCATTCATTCCTACACTCATTCATTCAGTCATCACTCATTCATTCACTCATTTGTTCATTCACTGGTTCATTTATTCAATCATTCAGCCAACATCCTCCAGTCCTTGCTGTGTGCCAAGCACTGTGACTTCACCAGGGAGCACAACCTGATGTGGTCCCTGCTCACGTGGAGCTCACGTCCACTGTGTGACATAAAAGAGGGCAGTCCCTGGGGGTACCAGGGGTGATGAGCACCAGAAATCCACACCTGAAAATAGAGGCCAGTCATGCAGAGAAAAGTTCAGAGAAAACCCATGCTGGGCACTGCAGTCTTGCATGATCCTTGACCCCATGCCCCAGCAGAAGAGCTGGGGGCCACATTTCCCAACGGCTGAAGGCGAAGGTGGGTGCTAAGGGCAGCCAATGGCTCAGGGAGACCTGAGGATGATGCCCCGTGGGGGCTGAGGATCTCTGGGCACTGACTGGGGAGGCAGGTGGCACAGGAGGGAAATGGGGCTCCTGGGCCAGGCTGCCAAAAGGCAGGGTGAGCGGGCACTCAGATCCACCACCTGGACTCCCGTGTGTGTCTTTGCCTCCGTGCCTCCCCCTGGTGAGAAAAGCTCAAACCCTCTACACCACCCTCGCTCCTCCCTGCCCCATCCAGAGTGGTGAGAGCTCCAGGAGAGGAGAGTGAGGGGCAGGGGGAGCCCTGACCACCCCTTTCCCTCCTCCACCAAGTAGAAAAATCTGACCTCGCTCAACCTTTGGCATTGGTTCCCCTGGTTCCCAAGAAACATCTTTCTCCCTCAGACCTCAGTCCTGACCCAGGAGAGAGATGGACAGTGCCAACTCTGCACCTCCTTCCTCCATGGGGGTCTCCAAAGCCCCCAAGAGGTGTTACCCATGCCACTGCCCTCAGCCCAGAGTACTCATCCAAGATGGAGAGATGTGCAGAACTCTACTCCCAAAGATTCAGAGGGTCCAGAGCCCCCCAAGAACCAGCATTCTCCCCCTCCCACCAACCCCAAGCCATAGACCCCTGGAGGGAAGGGAGGGAGCCAGGTGACTCAGAGCCGCCCACTGTGACCTCCCCCCACCAGTCAGCATGGCCTCAGAGACCAGTGTGGTGTCCAGAAGATGATGCACGCTCTGGTGGAGCCTGGCCCTTTGTGGTGACAGAGGAGGCTATGGAGGTCAGGAGAGAAGGCTCTGGGGAGATAGGAAGGGACAGGACCCCACCCCATGCCAAGGCACCAGTTGCCTGATCATCGAATATGAACCTGTTCACCCACCACCAGCCCCTCCTGGCAGTATTTCCCAGGAAGAGTTTTAGGAGTCTCACAGCTACCCTGGGCCACCTCTCTGAGCCTCTGGATCTGGAGGTGGGGACAACTAGGGCCCTTGCCGGCCCCGGCTAAGAGAGGGAACCTTGAGGAGCTCCCATATGAGAACAGAGCACTCCAGTCCTGGGACTGAGAAATTTTTGATGCCACTCTCTGAGTGAACACTGGGCAGGGTTAGGAAGAAAATACCCCCAATATATGTGTGCCCACTGTAAGCCAGGGCAGGGAGCAGCCAGTCACTGCTGTCACATCCACTGAGAAATGGAGTTGGTGATTGGCTTAGTGAGAGGAGCCTGGGGGAGGATGATGGAGTCTCCCAGCAGTGGAAAGACATGAGCTTTGGCCTTTCAGGTTCCTGGATACTGTGCTGAGGGAGGGGCAGCAGCCCTCCATTCACAGAGGCCTCCTGGGAGGGGAGAAACTAGAGTGGTGGACGGTGGTCGGCCCAGCAGAGGGCAGGCTTGGGAAGAGTGGCGGGGCTGTCCTGAGGGGAGTGGAGCCCTGCTGTAGGAGAGACCTTTCCCTACCTCTCAGAGCTCATCTGGCTCTTTTCTTTCTTTCATTTTCAAATTAGAGGCAGCAAAAGTACAAGCTTAACTGTCTCTCGTCCCCTTTCCATACCTTCAGCTTTGATGTCCACCCCTCTTATGACGCCTGCTCTCTTGGGAAGGTAAAGGCAGGAGCTGGTGGCTGAGGCAGCCTCTGGCCTTGAGGCAGGCGGCACCAGGAGCGGCTGGATGGGAGGTAGGAGCCTGCGGCCCGGCCCCTGGCGTCTGTGGGCAGCCTGGTGGTGAGGGAGTTTGTGGCTCTTGCTTCAAGGAGGTGGGAGGCTGTGAGAGTCAGGAGTGCAAGGTGGACCTTGCCCTGGGGGCAGGACAGTGTTCTGTACACGGCAAACGTGTGTTCATACACACACATGTAAGTGTGAGCATGTGCTGTGTCATCCACAATAGGGTGTGTGCCAGCACACGTGTGCAGAGCCCAAATCCTAGCTGAGGGATTGGCTCATCCCGTATTTTGAGGCCTCAGTAGCATTCTTATCCGGGGGCCACATGTGGAGCTGATGGTGGTGTGGCAGGCCTTGCATGCAGGACTGCCCCAGCCCACTTGACTGTGTAAATCTGCTCTGTGGAGGGGGCAGAGGTGTCTCCAGCAGGGGCTCTGCTGTGCAGCGCGAGGCCTGGCAGTCCATGCAGCCCAAAGGGGCTAGACCTGCTGAGCTGGCTCTTCAGAAGCATCCAGTCCTTAGGATACTGTTCACAGGGAGAGGTTTTGGGTGCTGGTGCCCCCTCGCCTACTGGGGCTCGTCCCTGAAGAGGGTCCAGCAAGTTGGAGATGGGGCGGGAAGGGGGGATGAAAAATAGGCCAAACTCATGTCCCAAATCACAGGCTAAGCCCAATGAATTTCCCTGTTCCCTACCTCAGTTTACCTATTCAGGAAATGTTCCAGAGTGCTGGGCAGGGTAAGCTCCAAAGCTGGGGTCAGGCGGTAACAAACAAAATCTCAAGCCAACCTCCTCCTCTATGCAAAGATCATTTCCGTCACCCTGAGATGGGGTGAGTGGATGTTGGGGGTACAACGGTATTCTGGGGGGCCTTGCCCTGCTCAGGACCTCGTCTTCGGGGGTCTGGCCCTCACCCGGCCTGCCCAAGGTCACCAGCAGTAGCAGTGGCACTTACATCTGTCCCAAAGTCTGGAGAGGGGAGAACTGGGCAGCCTTACACCCTGGTGGGGACACTCACGATTTCTTTCTTTCTTGAAGAAACACAAGACCCTCAAGATTCACGTACTGTGTGATGGAGAGAAACAAATACCAACTGTTCCCCCCAAAATACAATGTATTTTGTACTTTGTAAAGTGTTAATTAAAATGGAGAAAAATATGTTGGCTGAGGGCATCTGATTTTGTGCTGCTCCAGGGCCACACCTCATCTCTTTCCTTCTCCATTCCATGGTCGGGGAACATGGCCAGGGGTTGGGAGGAAGGCAGAACAGCCTCCCCGTCCACACTCAGCGGCTGAGAGAGGACACATCCCCAGAGCAAGAGGGGCTTTATTAGTTACCTGATGCAGGGTAACGAGTTGCCCCAAACGCAATGGATTAAAATGATTGTTTACGTGTCACCGTTTCTGTGGGTTAGGAATTCGGGAGCAGTTTGAGCAGTCCACTCAGGGTCCCTCGGGAGGCTGCAATCATCTGAAGTCCTGGCTGGGACTGGAGGATCTACTTCCCAGGTGGTTTATTCACAGGGCTGGCAAGTTGGGCTCAGCTGTTGGCAGGGAGCCTGTTCCTCTCCACATGGGTCTCCCCATGGGGCTGCTTGAGTGTCCTCACAATACGGTGCCCAGATTCCCCCAGGACAAGGGATTCAAGGGCCAGTGTAGGAACCAAAATGGTTTTTTGGCCCTGAGCCTCAGAATTCCCACGCCTCTGCCTCCACCATACTCTGTCACCATACAGCCCTGCTCTGATTTGACACAGGAGGAGAACACACAAGGGTGTGAAACCAAGAGGCCAAGGTCACTGGGGTCATCTTGGAGACCGGCTACTGTGCCCATCATTCCTCCCAAAACTCTGGCAGAGGCAGGCCTGGGGGTGAGGGGGCCTGCGGAGCAGGACAGGGCCTTGCTGGTGCATGGGGAGGATACGGGGCTGGATTCCGGGCCACAGGGCCTCTGGCCCAAGCCTGGAGCCGTGCTGTGGATGTCACACCACCAGGAAGGTCCTCGGTGCTAGAAGCCCAGGAGCTGACGCCTCCCTACAAGATACCCTGGGGGCACGAGGGAGGGCTCCGTGCCCAGCGTCCCTAACACAGGGCTCTGGCATTTGGTTCCTGCCCTTTTGACAGGTAGGCACGCAGGATGCCCAAGCAGGACAGAGGTCTTGGACCTTGGACACCCTTCACTGCCCCTCTCTGACGTTTTCCATAGAGGGCCAGTGTGACCAAGGCAGTGCTGAAGACCTGAGCCTGCACTGAACCCCACCAACCTCCATTCCCACCTGTCTCACCCCTGCTCGCAGGAAAAGTGGACCTGGGGATTGAAGGGAGTGACAATGAAGATGAAGCTCACTCACCACCCTGAGCCCAAGAAAGTTCTGGATGCTGTGAATGCTTTCCCTTCTGGGGTCTTCAGACTACGCCCCCCTCATTCCTTCAGAGACCCCATTGGAGCTGGGACATCCACGGGGACTCTTGATTTCCCCCAAAATCTCAAAAGTTACAAAGAACTCCAGGGCCCGATCTCCCATTCCCACCACTCACTCACAGTCACTGTCACTTGGGCGGTGCTGGACCTTGTGCCAGGTGCTGGGGACCCCGAGGAACAGCCTGTGGCCCCTGGACCTGCGTCTCTCTAGGAGGTGAGAAGACAGGGAAAGGAGCTAGTCCAAAGAGTGCAAGGCCAGGCTAGACCACAAGGGTGTGCTGTGCCCAGGGGGAGGGAATGACCACTGTCCAGTAGTAGGGGGCAGAACAAGAAGCCAGGACATTAGGGTTGAGCTTGGTAAGATGGGGACCCATCAGAGGGAGGAGCAAAGGCGCAGAGGGCCAGAGGGAACCTTGGCTGGAATGGAGGAGTGCGGCGGGGGAGGGAGGAGTTGATGCGGCAGGTAGGGGATGAGGCTGAAATGCAAAGTGGGTGCTCAGGTCCGCCAGGGGCCTCACCCTCCTATAGGCCATGGGGAGCCACTGAGGACTTCCACGCAGGGGACCCAACTTAGCATCTGAGTGGGAGTCTTGGTTATGAAGAGGGCTGATAGGAGCAGGAAAGGGGGACTGCCAGGGTCCTGGTCTCAGTTCTCAGGAGGAGGCCCCTGGCTGGTTCTAGAGTCGTCCCTGTGCAGAGTTGGGGTGGTGGGCGCATTGGAGTATCAGGGGACCAGCAGATGTCCAGCCAGCCCTCAGAACCATGACTGTGCCTCTCGCCTAACCAGGGCATAATTCCTCCTGGAGCAGCTCTGGCTGCTTGTGGCAGGTTCTCACCACTGCTCACATTCAGACCCCCACGGGGGTTACCCATGCCAGGACTCCACCCCCAAGAGTCTGATTCAGTTTCTCTTGGATAAAATATCGGTGTAAAACGTCCCCCACCCTCTCTTAAAAGGTAATGTAAAGAACTGGGCCACAGAACAGCAGCAACTGTGGTCACATGGCCCCCCGGGTTTATCATGTGACATTCCTCTGGGGGGGCAGGGGGCTCATGATGGTCAAAACGAGCTCTCCAAAGGGAATGTGCGGGATGAGATCGTGGGGGTGGTTGCACCACATAGACAATACGCTAAAACCACTTAATTGTACACTTTAAAATGGTCCTACGTCATGTGACTCACATGTCAATGTTTTAAAAATATCGATGTGGTAGAAAAAGCAACAGGAATGGATGCTGGGCGTGAAGGATGGCCAAGAAAGAATATGAGTTATTCTGACACTCTTGAGGGTTAGAGGAAGTCCCTATCAACATGGTGGAGGCAGCACAGAGAAGAAGGAGGAGGACGGAGGCAAGAACCGGGAGCTCCCACCTCGCAAATGTTGGTGGGGGAGCATCTCATTTGAGCTGTTTTTCCAGGAGCTCTGGACCTGATCTGATCCAGCGGGAAGCTCTGCAGCATCAGCGAGACCCAGGCCCATCTCCCACCCTGATGAGCTTGGGACACCGGGAGGGTCCTGTTGTCCCGGGAGAACCTCGGAGAGCAGGCAGAGCCTCTGAGGAGCCTATAGGGAACAGCCCGCGTTGTTTTCAGGGCAATTAATACTCCGTGTCTTGGACTCAAGATCACCGAGCGTGTCATGAAATATGTGGTAAGTGTCCAAACTTAAAAAATTAAATGAAGGCACCAGTGATCCCACTTCTTAGGTATACACTTGAGAAAACTGAGAACACGTTCACACAGACACTTGTACCGAATTCAACAGTTGGTGGACATTTGGGTGGTTCCACTTTTTGGCTATTATGAATAATGCCAGAACTTCATGTACGAGTTTTACATTGGCCCAGCGTTTTATTTTTTTTGGATCATTCGCATACATCAAAACAATCAATCAGTAACCTCCCAGATGATTCTATCATACAGGCAAGGTTGTGAGGCCCAGGGTAAAGGGTTGAATCTGCCCAAAGGAATCCCCTCATGAACATGGCCCCCAGAGCAGGCGGCCTCATCTTGATTCCCTAGTTTGAGGCCAGACTCATTAGAGGCAGCCTGCACCCAGATGCGCCAGCTGGAATGAACGCGTCCTTCTCACCACTGCATCCCCTGCACCTGGCAGCTCCTGGCGTACAGTCAGACAGGAACAGGGACCCAATCAGGCCTTTGCTTCATCTTCAGTGTTCTCCCGCTGTAATGAGGGTGGATGACTTAGCTGTGGAACAGCTTTCGGTCATGAGCCTGAGCCTGTTCAGTTTCCGTCTCTGAGGGTGGACTCACAAGGGCCATTTTTCTGATGGGCACAGATTCCTGTGCTCTTCTCTGGCAATTCAGCTGGCACCACCCTACCAGAGCGACAGCAAGACCAAGTCTCTCTGCTCCTCATGGGCAGCCCCCACACCAGCTACATCCCACATGTTTGCCTCCCTAGCAAGACAATGGACTCCTGGTTCAAGAAGGTGACCGCACTCTCGGGATTTTTCCTTTTAAACTTGACTGCTCAGCATGCCCTCAGTGTGGCCCTGAGAAAATCACAGCAAGAGGGACTCCAAGCACTGTCTCCAGCTCAAGCTTAATCTGGGCTGTTCCGTGTGAAATATCAAGGTTGGTGTGGAAGAAAGGCTGGGTTTCTTGGTCACCACAACATGAGCGTCTGAGGGTAGCTGGGTGATGCACCCTGGGAGAGAGAAAGGCAAGTGTGGGCTCCTTTGTGGAGGGGATACATTCCTGGGGCTCAATCCTGGGGCAGGGCAGGCCCCAGGAGAATGGAGACCTCACAGAGCCACCCCAGTGCTGGGGGCCACCCCCAAGGCCATCTGAAGTGGTCTCTGGGAAGGTCAGGCTGCATGGTTAGGCCGAGGCAATGAGCAGCTCCCATGCTGCCCCTGCGGGGAGAACGGCCCTCAGAGTTGTGAGTAACTCTGCTGCTGGTCAGGAGGTGCTGGGACCTGACCAGGGCTGCCCATGAGGAGAGAGAACAGTGTGGATCTTCAGAAACGCAGCCCGAGTGTCTACCCTGTGCCAGGTGCTCAGCGAGATTGTCACCCGCTGTGCCAAGTCAGAGCACTCTTCCTGCCGCGTGGTTCTCAGCGTCTGACTGTGTCACATGAACACAGTGAGTGCACAGTAGGTGTTTCCTGACCTCGTGAAAATGCGAGCCAACCACATATTCAAGAAACAAGCATGATCAGGACAAGACTCTCCTGAGTGAGTCAGGGGTGGACCTGACGAGAATGGCAGGCCAAGTGTTTTGGATTCACTGATGTCAGGGTCTGTGTGCCAGCAAGAGACCCCCGTCCCCGCCAGAAATCATCATGGACTGGCAGCATGTACACCTGGCGGGTGCTCAGGGAACAGAAGACTGAGACCTATGCCCCTGGGAACGGCTATCCACTGAGGGAGATAATGGTGGCCACCGTGTGATGAGAGTCCCTCCACCTTCTCAGGCCACACCTGCCACTCGGGCTGTGCACTGGCCTCCTCTACAGACCCCAATACATGCAGAAGGACAGAGCCTGAGTGTAAGAAGTCAGGACAGCCAGAAGACACGTCGGAGTGGCCCATGGTCACTGCATTGAGGGTGTCCTCACACACTCGCTGAACTGACAGGAGCCCGGAGCCTGCAGACAGACTTTTCGCAGGGAAAAAAAGGATAAATTATAGCAACGAAGCTAATGGTGGAAACAGTTTCTGTGTCTGTGGGCCTGCCGAGGTCACAGGGAACCAACAGAGCCAGCGGCAGAGGGAAGGCCCGATGGAAACAGCCCCTGAAACACCAAAGTGCCTCGAAACACTCTGCAGTGGGTTTTTGAAAGATAAATCCTTATTGTATTTAAATTATACATTTTTTTTTGCATTTTTACAAGTGTTTTTTAAAAATGCTTTTCACAATTTCAAAAGACATTATTAGAATCCAGCCTTCAAAGGAAATACTTAGGCCTGTGCGTGCATACGGTCGCGCGCAGGCACACACACGCTCTCTCCGCAGTCTGTCTCTGGAGGCAACATGAGAACCAGAACCGGTGGTGCCTCTGGGACAAGAGACGGGAGACTTAGTTTTCATAAGACACTTTGTACCAAGTACGTATGTTCCGTGTTCAAAAACATCAATAGCTTTGTTTAGAACAACTGATTTAGTAAACAGTAATATAAACTACAATTTAAGAAAGAACACTTTAACACTGAAATGAGCCTTTTGGTCTAATTGCATTCTCCCCGGTATGAAAAACATTATTTTTCACTTTGGTGGCTGTGGTAAGGCACTCTAAATATTAAATATCCTGCTTTCTTTTAAATGCATGTAAAACATTCCTCCAAACGGGCCTCTGCAAACAGCTCCTGGCACGCCAGCTTTGTCATTTCAAATCTTTCCCCCTTGGGAGCCCCTCTGGGCCTTGTGGAGCCTGGCCTGTAGCTTCTGCCTCTCTGAGGCCCCGGGGGGCCTCTGTTTCTCTGCTCCACGTGCCCGTGGACAGCCTCTGACAGGGCCTCTTCCAGGGCACAGGGGGACTGGAACCCTTGGTCAGGCTGCCCCCTGCTTGCACAGGCTGCTCACTCACAGCCCCAGGAAGGAGCGCAGCGCCAGGGAGCCTGCAGCCTGAGAAGCTGCTGCTGGGCGCTCGCTCTGGCTCCTCACCACTACGCGGTCTCTCCTGATGCCCTGGCAGAGGGTGCGCTGGGGCAGGAGGAGGCCAGCTGGGACCTGGGAGGGGAAGCAGTGCCCAGGGAACTGGTCCTGGCCCAGCCGCACACTGGACGCTGCTGCCACATCAGGTAGTCTGCTCTGTGGGCACGCACTCACGCCCGTCCAGTCCAGCCTTACGCTCCATGGCAAATACCGGTCTTCCAGGCAACCGATTCCCAGGCACCCTCGGATGTTCTTGCCTCACACAAACAGCTCTCCTTTGTCTGCACAGAAAGGAAAAGGGTGGCTTGGCTGGGCTAGGCCAGAGGCAAGTCACCAAGAAGAGGAAGGGTCATGAGAATACGCTTTCTAGAACCAGGTACAAACAGAGCCCAATGTTAAACTTCAATTTCTACCAGGCATTAATGCCTCCTTTTGAAGGGAAAGGTATACTATCCCCAAACCAAAGACATGTGCAAGCCCAGAATGACGGTGTGTCCGTCGCATGGAGAAGAGTACATGCACAGAGCTGTAGGCCCAGGAGGCTCCTGGACACGGCCCACTCTGCTCGCCCCATATGCACGCCCCTCACCCACAGTCATGGCCCACTCTGCTCGTCCCTTATGCACACCCCTCACCCACAGTCACATCCGACCACACCCTGCCCTCCACACGTCCTGAAGTCTGAGCACCCTCCAGTCCTGGTCATGCCCTAATAGAGGGAGACCTCCATCTGTCATCCCTTGTCTGGGTTTCCACATCTCGGGAGCATTTGGTCAAGGGACACAGGGTGACTGGGCACCTCTTTGGGCCGGGTCGATGTCTGTGTGCTGGGAGCTGGGACACGACAGTGAGTGAACACGTACGGTTCCTGTCCTCATGGGACAAGAGCTAGTCAAACAGTTAGAAAGAAACAAACGATCAAACCAATATATACGTGTTTACAAACTGTAAAAAGTGCCACGAGGGACAAGAACGGACTAAGTGCTCTAGAGGACAGTCCAGGAGAACAAATCTAGACTGGGCTCGGGAATGCCCACCTCTGGACGGGACCCCAGACCTGGTGGGACAGCCTCCTGCTACCCAGCCTTCAGACCCCACTTCTGTCCACATCAGCTCTGGGCACTCCTTGGCACAGAGGCCCCATTTTACCACCTCCACCTGAGAAGCAGAAGAAGTAGACAAGACATGGAGAAGCCAGGACTAAAATAATCTGGCTGATTAATAAGGAATCCTTTTGTTCCCATCCATCAGAGCCCCTCTGGTCTGACCACCACCCTGGGGACTCCACCCTCAGATTTTACGTGTTTAATAGAACAATTCAGTCTGGCCCCCAAAAGGTTAGCAGATCTCAGGGGAAACCAACCAAGTCCAACTCCCAGCTGACCACATGCAAACGCTGGGCACAGAAGGAGAAATACCCAAGCTCTGATGCTCCCTCTACTTAGGACAGTCACGGCACCTGGAGGGTGGCTGTGGGGTCTCGGGGGAAATCTAGAAGTGGATTTCATTTCGGTGTGACCCAAAACGTCCACATGGCATGACAGCAAACAGAAAACAGTGTACTCTAGTTGAATATTTTGCACATTTCATATGGATTTCCAAGGATGTGACTCTGCACAGTTTAAGCCATAGATCATTGATACCTCCAGATTGAGTCCATAATGACTCTTAGTTTTTAAATCAAAATAGCTTTAGAAGAGTCTGGCATCCTCAAGACATTAGCATATGGAAGTGCTGACTCCGAGTGACGGTGCTGAGGGACTACCCCGGTCATCACTGCGACCGAGGGTGCTGTGCACACAGTCACCCCCCCACAGTCCACGCCACAGCCCGTGTGTGTTACAGGCCTGAGATCTGAACCTCAGACGACAACTGAAGGGCAGTCAGGACTCTGGGTCGGGGGGGCCTCTAGATAGTCCTCACAGTAGCGTAGGGCCAGAGAACACTAACGAGGATGACCCCACTCTGTCCCGGCCCAGACGCCTAAATAGAAAACAATGACTCACCAGAGATGAGTAATTGAGATTTACAAATTAACATTCTTAGGTGCAAGGAAATAGCGAATTTACGTGAGGATCCCCACAAAATGAAATTAATTTTCTTCAGTCTTACCAGTCAGGTCAACTAAAGAGCAGCAGACTGACCTGACAGTTACTGTGGTGGAACGGGAGAGGCAATCAAGGAAAGCGCACATCCGAGGGCGGGAGGCACTTGGGTGTCTGACGGCTTTGTAACTGGGCAAACCTTCAAGAACAGCTCCATTCCAGCCTTGGCTTTGATCATTCTGTCCTGGCACTTTGGAGAAATGGGGCATATTTCCCTCCACAAAACCCCAGGGTATCTGACAAATCAGCGTCCTGCCGTCCCTCATTCCTGGGTTGGGTCAGGGTTTGGGCTTGGCCAGGAGCGGGATGAGCCCCACACTTTCATTTCCCGATGGCTCTCCCGGGGATTCATCAAACCTCTGCTGGGTTCCCCAGCACCCTGACATTCTCGAGGGTCCACCTCCTACCACCGACTGGCATCCTCTTGAGAAA
This sequence comes from Diceros bicornis minor, assembly GCF_020826845.1. NCBI lineage: Eukaryota > Metazoa > Chordata > Mammalia > Perissodactyla > Rhinocerotidae > Diceros > Diceros bicornis. The sequence goes on along the minus strand of NC_080770.1, from coordinate 40,452,805 downwards.
ATTCACTTTCACATGAGCCCAACCACAAACCAAAGGAACCAAAAACAAAACTCCAGGATGAAAAAAGACACACATTATACAACTTCAAGCCAAACAACATCTGGATGAGCTGCTCACTGTAATTATCCACGCGGGGCGCCCCTCCACTGGATGGATGGACACTGAAAGCTGCCCACGGCTTAGGGTGAACCCAAGAGAGTGCAGCTCGGCCCGTCACTGGGGCCACACAGGCTTCGCCACTTACTGGTAAGGGGAGCAAAGTGGCTGAGTCCACAGCAAATGCAGGAAACCTGGACTTCTGGGTTGAACTCCATCAAGCTGAAGAGAGTGGGTGGAATCATTTCCGGAAGAGCGGTTTCCACTAGGTTTGTTCCGTTGCCAAGAATTCCGTAGCCTCAGACAAAAACATGTCCTTCTACATGACAGTAAAAACAGCGGTCAGTAAGTCAAACCAAGTGCAGCTCTCCTCACCAGGAATTCAAACTGCACCGCTCGGATGCTTTCGATACACAGGGATTGTTTTCTCCTCCTTGGTTGGCAAAATCACGTTAATTACACTTGGAAAAGAATCAGTTTCTTTTCTCCTCTTTTAAATTCTTACTCTTGGCGTATGTCAAGCAAACAAACCAAGCTCAGAATACAAACTTCCCACACCTGGAGGGCAACCTGGAGGGGCCTAGTCAACAAATCACCCAGAAACCCCATGTGAACACAGGAGAGCCTCAGAAGGGCAGTTATCCCCCTACTAACAGCTCTAAGTTTCACACTGACCAGGAGAGCAAGCCAAATATAAAACAACTTCTGGCCAGATGCTGAAAACTCTCAGAAATGATGTTTTGCTTATAAAAAGTGGAATACTCATCAGTGGTGCCAGATGTTTCATCCCAGGGGCATGGACCTCAGCGTCGAAACCCTAAGGCTCTTCTCCCTCTGTCTCTGTTTCTTGGTGCAGCCTCTCTGGAGAAGGCAGGGCCAGAGTCTCTGGCCCAGGCGACAGGAGGGGAGAAAGCAGTTCCTTCTCCACTCCAGAGGTTTACTACAGAATTACTAAGCTCTGGGCTAGTTATTTGTCTACAGAGAAACCAGGGCTACTATCGTTCTGTCAGGAACGTCACCCTCACCCTCTATTAACTGAACTCACTCTAACTAGGTCTTCCCACAGCCACGTTCCCTCCCTCAGGCTGAGGTCTGTGCCTGTGAATCCAACAGACACCGACCCTTCGCCATCGACCCCTCTACACCTTGCCAATGACCTGCCTGCAAGAGGCTCTCACCATTTCATACAGCACAGCCTGTGCCCCTACACGCCACATGCTTAACCGTCCCCACTCCTGAGAAGGGCAAGTATCGGGGGACATTCACCCGAGTCACAGGAAGGGTCCATACTGTTAGGAAGACAAACTTGTGAGAACTTGGAAGGATTCTGGTGAACGGAAAGAGCAGATAAGTGCCAGGTCATTCATTCACCCCACAAATATGTCCCAAACAGTAAACATAAGCTAAACATCTAACTGGTGATGGGAACATGAGGGGAAGGAAGAGACCCGGTCCCTCTCTCTGAGTTCAGTCTAGTGGAGGAGGCAGAGGTCAGCCAAAATTAACACCCAGTTAATCTGTGCTGACTGCAAGGATGGCAGGACAGGGGCCTCCGTGAGGGAACGTCAGGGAGCCTGATGTAGTTCATGGGCAGGAGCGGTCGGGAGGCTTCACTCTATCCACGTAGTCTGAGGGATGAGTAGGAGTGTGGAGGGGAGGGGAGAGCACGGTATTCCACGTAGGGGAGACAGCACCTGCACAGGGAGGGAAGGGCCATGGCCCACTGAGGGAGTTTAAACAAGGGCCGAGTGGATGAAGCCAGGGGACGAGGGGGAATATTTGCAAGACGCCAGTGGGGAGCAGGGAGGGCAGGTCATGCAGGATGCTGTAGACCACGGAAGGGTCTGGTCTTTATTCTAAGCACAATGGGGAGACGGTAAGGGTTCTAAGTAGGGAAGGGACATGATTCCTAGAGGGGAACGTGAGTGGACGTGGCAAACAGTGGAGAAGGAGCGGGGGGGGGGGTGACGAGCAGGGGTTCACTTTTGGACCCACTGAACTCACAGTGCTTAGAGACGGCCAGGGGAAAACGTCAAGTGGCACTGAGAGATGTTCGCACCTCCGAACAGCAGGCTTGGCCTCACCAGCCAGCTGGAGAGTCCTGAGCACACAGACGGTGACTGCAACCACGGTGAGGGTGAGACCTTCTGAAGGAGAAGGCAGAGGAAAGGAGGAGAGCACAGTCCCGCCTCGGGGACCTCCGACATGGGAGGGCCTGGCCCAGGAGGAGAGCCAGGAAATGAGTCCAGAAGGAACGAGAAACGAAGAGAGCCCTCGGAGAGCCCAGTCACAGGGGCGAAAGGAAGACCGCTCTTCACCAAGATGCTCAGCACGTCACGGCCAATGTCAAACGCTGCTGAGAGATCAAGAAAGGGAAAGATTGGACAATGGTCTCCAGGTTCTTTATTATTGTTTTCAGCAACATGGAGGTCACCGTAACCCTAGCAAGAGCCATTCAGCAAACTGATCAGTGTGGAAGCTGAGTGGAACGGACAGAGGAATGAGAAGGAGACGAAGAAATGGGGACAGTAAGTCAATGCAGCTCCTGAGAACTCTCGCCTAGAAGGGGAGGCAGGAGGTGAAGCGAAGAGGTGGGACTTGGGGGAATGGGAGGATGTGGAGGGCTCCACACAGGGCCTCTTAAGATGGAAGACACCTGAGTCAGGTGTCAAGACTGATGGCGAGGGACGAGTAGAGAGGGAGAGGCTGAAGTTGTGGGGAAGAAGGCCCAGCAGATGGAGTGAGGCTTCTGAGGAACGGGGGGAGAAGGGATCCAGGGCACAGAGAGAATCATCAGCTTCAGCAGGAAGAGACACGCTTCCCCCACCACTATAAAGGGAAGGGACCCAGGGCGGGGACAGGTAGAGGCAAGTGTGCAGGAGTCCGAGTGGGAAACTGAGGGCTTTCTCAGCTGACGGCATCTGTTTCCCCTATGAAACAGGAGGCAGGTTCTTCTGCTGAGAGTGAAAGATGGGAGGGTCAGCGGTCGGGAGGACGAAGTGTGGCCAACTTAGCTTTCCAGCAGGATTTGATCTTGGTGCCTCTGCTGAGGGATAACTTTGGAAAGACAGATTCTAAGTGCTTTGGTGAAGACCGCGGCACACCAACGGTCCCTAAGTTGACTCAAAAGGAAAAGAGGGGTTTACTGACCCAGAAAGTGTACACCTAGGTGAGCGAGGCTGGCAGAGCTGGGGCCTGGCCTCTGCTGCCTGGCTCGCAGAGAGCTTCTTTACCTAACTGTGCTCTGGCAAGGGCCACTGGAAAGAAATCACTGTTGTCACTGACAGAGGGAGGCTCAGGCCACAGTCAAGATCATGGTTGTGGCAGGCTACTTCTATAATGGCCCCTAGTGAGCCCTGTCTCCTGCTGTTCACACCCACGTGTACTCCCCACCCTTGTGTGGGGGCTGGACCTAGTGACTTGCTTCTCACAAGCAGAAGGCCAGCAAAAGTGAAGGTGAGGTCACTGCCCAGATTAAATGAGAGGACACTGGCTTCTGTCTCACTGGCACTCCGTCTTACCCTCTGATTTGGTCACTCTGACGAAGCCAGCTGCCATGTTGGGAGCTGCCACATGGAGAAGCCTACATGGCAAGGAACCGAGGAAGGCTTGGCCAGCAACCATTTGCTGGACAACTACCAGCAAGGAATTGGGGCCCCTGCATCCTGCCAACAACCATCGGTGTGCTCCTGGAAGCAGAGCCTTCCCAGTGGAACCCTACGATGACTGCAGCCTTTGAGAGACTCAGAGCCAAAGACCCAGCTAAGCCCCCCCACGATGCCTCACCCACAAAATTCAAGTGGTACTTCTACCCACTGCTGCTGGCAGTATCAACTGATAAAACTTCTGGAAAGCAATTTAACAATACATACTGACAAGAATAAAAATATCCTACTCCTTTGACACTCCTGGGATTTATTCTAGAGCAATAATCCAAACGAAAGAAAAAGTCACGTATGCACACAAGATAAATGTCATAATATCTCCAACGGCCACCGCACTCCGTCTCCAAAGAAGTATGCCACCTGACAACAGGGAAATGCTCATGTAATTTTATAATAAAATGGTTAAATTAATTATTAATTATGATAAATTAAATTGATGCTATATCATACAAATATTAAAAACTGTAACTGTGAAAATATTACCACCATGGAAAAATGCTTTATGTAAGTATAAATGATAAAACAAGCATATAAAACCACACCTATGCTGTGATTACTGTATACTAATGTGCACAAATGGGGGCCGGCCCTGTGGCGGAGCGGTCAAGTGTGCACGCTCCGTTGCGGTGACCTGGGACTCCCAGGTACTGATCCCGGGCGTGCACCGATGCACCACTTGTCAAGCCATGCTGTGGCGGCATCCCATGTGGAGTAGAGGAAGATGGGCACAGATGTTAGCCCAGGGGCAATCTTCGTTAGACAAAAGAGAGGGATTGGCATCGGATGGTAACTCAGGGCGAATCTTTCTCATCAAAAAAAAGGGCCGGCCCCGTGGCTTAGCCCTTAAATGTGCGCGCTCTGCTGCTGGCGGCCCGGGTTCGGATCCTGGGCACGCACCGACGCACCGTTTCTACGGCCATGCTGAAGCCGTGTCCCACATACAGCAACTAGAAGGATGTGCAGCTATGACATACAACTATCTACTGTGGCTTTGGGGGAAAAAATGTGCACATATGAACGAGGATTGGAAGAAAACAGTAGACAATGAACAAAGATGATTTCATCTGCTGGTAGGATTACTGAGGATTTCTACAAGATTTAGTCTTATATTAATGGCCCTCTCTTCAGACCAATATCAGAAACAAAAAGGTTAAATATACAAGCTTGAGAAAATGTGTCAATCATTCCTCCCTGCATTAATCACATTCTTCTCAAATCAGTGAACATCAAGCTCCTTTTAGGGGACACTTGTTTTCTCTTTGAAAGCCTCACACAGTTTCCTGTCTCTGCTGAGAGAAAGGCTCACAGCTCCTCTGCTGAGGGGTGGCTCTAATCCTCCACCCAATCCTTTATTGATTCCTTTCCATGGGAGCTGGGGATGAGGGAACTGGGAAGGGACAAACAGAACAGTGTCCCCAGGAAGTGATAAGAGAGGTAAGAGTCAAATGAAGGCAGGTGGTTCTAGCCCATGAGAGCCCCACTGCTCACAGCTCCAGACTGCACCATCCCAAGGAGGTGTAAGGTCCACTACCTGTTTGCCCAGCTGGGCCCCATCCATCAGAATAGACTTCTCCTTTATCCGTTAGGAACAGACTATGGTCCTGACCACAAGCGATCTATCAGACAAACAGAGGGAAGGTTGATGAGAAGAAATCTTTGGCAGCCCAGTGTCCTGCTCAAAGGACCCAAAGCACGGGAGCATTCCCTACTGCTCCTGAACCTGAGGGGGCCAAGTCCAGGCAGGCTGCCCCACACAACCTCTACTTCTTATTCTTTCTCACTCCACTGCAGCCTGGTTTCTGCCTGCCCCTCCACTGATGCGGATCTTGCTAAAGGAAAGGGCCAGATGTCCTAAGGAGAAGACCCAAGAGCTCCTCCATCCCAGTCCATCCCTGAAGAACCACTCCCTTCTCCACAAGCCTTTCTCTTCCCCATCTCTCTCTTCTGCCTCTCCCATAGCTTCCAGTCTTGCTCCCTAGCTCAGCCTTACTCCTTACCCTTCAGTGTTGGAATCCTTCTCCAAGGTCTGTCTTCTGCCCTCTTCTCTCCTCCTCTTCACACTCCCCTGGGAGGCTGCATCCGTTTCCAAGGCTTTCTCTGTCACCTGTACACTGCTATCTCCATTCCCAACAACTTTACTGAGTTCCAGACCTGCTTTTCTAACTGCCTAATGAAAAGCACCGTTTACTAAATGCTTATTATGCCAGGCACTGTGCTAAGTCAATAACCAAGAACACCTACGAAGAAACTGAATCTCAGAGAAGGTTGGTAACTTGACCAAAGTCATCCAGTTAATATGTGGGGAAGCAGGGACTTGAATTCGCATCCATGGGACTTTCAAGTCTGTGCAAGACGCACTATACTCTACTGCATACTAAAAACAATTTCACTCTCTACCTCCTCCTTGCTTCTCTCTCCCACTCAACACGAGCCTCCTCCTCTAGGACTTCCCCATCCGGGTTGAGAACATCAGCAGCCACTCATTTGCCAGTGGAGTCAGGCTCCATTCCCTCTAGCTCACTCCCTGGACCTCTTATCAAGCCCCAAATCTGGTCAATCCTCCTTACATGTCTCTCCACATGTCCCTTCTCCCCACGCCTTCCCAAGTGGCCTTCATCACCTCCTCCCCCAACCCTAGAAAACCCTGCATCGCTCACTCTCCACCTGTCTTCCAGCCTATGCCACAGCACTCCCCTGTAAGCATACCAAACTCCAGCCACCCCACATGCTCTCAGCAGTTAAAGGCTCCACCTGCCACCTCCCCTCTGCCATGAAACCTTTCCCACCACCCATTCCTGGTCTATCTGGTAAATTCCTCTGTCACCTCCTCCACGATGCCTTCTGTGCCTTCCATTCCATCCCCGGAAGACTTAATGACTCCCCTTTGCTACTCTTATAGCACTTTCGGTATGCATTCATTTATGTATTTAAGTATTGATTATAGATATCTACCATGTGCCAGGAACTGCCCCAAACATGGGAATAAATGGTGAACAAGATAAAGCCAGCCTGAAACACACACAGAGCCTGGGCACACTCAGGTACAGCTAGTTTTTTCAACTTGTCTCTCCCACTAGAGTGTTTTCCCCCCAAACCTTATTCAAGTTGGTACCCCATGTTCCAGTACTGAACATCCTGGCCTACAGTAGCCAGGCGACCATTTGTATAAAATAATTTATTAATTCAGAAAATCCGCCTAAAAATTTCCCATCACCCCCCCCTAGTTTCCCCCTTTCAAAAGTGCCCCAAGGGGCAGAATGAGTAGCTCTCAGCCCACGCCTCTTACCTGGACCACCTGTCCATCGAAGGCCTGCGTTCTATGGACTTTGTGACTTCCGCTAATGGCTGAGGGCCATCTGGGGAGAAGCAAGACATATGGTCACGGTAAGCATTGTGGGGTTCTGGCCTCTCCTCTGTCATTCCTCACTGGCGGCCCCATACACACACATAGTAACTGTTAGGGAAACTCTCTAGGTCAAAAAGAAGGCAGAGTTAGACACAGGTGCAAAGGTAAAATAATACAAACTAAATCGCTTGGTGATTTTAATATGCTGCCAGAGCTGAGACTGGTGTTTAAACCCACCAGCATAACGCGAGGAACTAGAGGGAAATTTTTTTAAAGACCAACAGAAATAGAACTGAAACAGAGGAATTTTTGAAGTTAATCAATTTGGCTAAAAATAAAGAAGGAATCCAAAGAAGGTCTAGCCATCCCAATCAATGCTCATGCACCTGCCCTCCCACCAGGCTGATGCACGGAGCTCCCCCTGAGATGGAACAACACTCTCCACAGCTCTCCGTGGAGCGCTCACTGCTCCTCTCAGGCCTGAGGAACCTTGCTTGGTACTGCTCTGTGACTCTATCACACAGTAATCACTCCAGAGATGTTTAATGCTCAACACAACTTGGGGAGGGGTAGTCCTTGTGGGAACTCACCTGTAAGGTTCATTTTCCACCACCTTCCTTCCACATTGTCCGTAATAGCTGTTTGCCAGGCTGAAGACTAAAGAATACCACCACCAATGAAATCAGTTCTACAGGTGTGTGGAACCCAAGAATGTCAGGACTGGAAGGGGGTCTGGAAAGTGGTCCTAGTCCAACTGCTCACCCAACTGCCACTGGGTTTCCTTCTCCAATATTCCCAGCCAGTGCAGGCACACCTCCAGGCATGCTGGGGTCCAGACATGCTGCAACAGGCTGGGCCACCTGTACTTTCCCTCTGCTTCTCCTCTGGGCCCTCGTTCTGCCTCTCAGGAATTCCATGAGAGGCGAGCACCTCCTGTGAAAGGACTCAGCACCCCCTTGTCTTGACATGAGTACAGCCATGTTTGGCCACTCCATTGACCTACAGCCACCAGCACAAAAAGAAATATAAAAGCTGCTTTCTGAGTGGTGGGAACTGGCCCTTCTCCCATGAACATAGTTGCAATGTGTAAAAATTTCAAGGCCCTCGGGCGCCGCAGCCTGGGCCTGACTGACCATCTGTGCTGGGCTGGGACGATAACCACAAACCAATGCACGTACACAACTACTGGGCTGCGACAACAGCCAGGGTGCTCAGTGCATGTACGCCACTGATAACCTTTTGTGCATGGAAACACTGAATGCTTGCTCTGTAAACTCTGTAACTGCTTATATAAACTGCTGGAAAGCGAGGCCTGGTGAGAGTTCCACTTGTGGAAGGGACGCCTTGCCCAGGACGTGTGATTCCCACACACCCATGTCGATTGACAGGACTCTCTCGGTACTGGGGCGTGGATGTTGTGAGTAATGGATTTATTGTGAAGTAATTGATCTGATGTGTTCTCTTTTCGGTCAACCTGGTGTTTCTCTTTCCGGTTGCCTTGTGTCATTTCCCTTCAGTCGATCTGGTCGAGCCAATGTTTTTCCATTTCTGATCGAGCCAATGTTTTTCCCTCTTATTATATGACCTATTCGAATCTGCCGCTATCTCAGCTGATCAGGGGTTTCCCATTCTGATGGAGCTGGTGTTTTTCCCTCTTATTATTTGACCTATTCTGATCTGTTGGAGGACTACCGCCTTTACTATCCTCTGTATAATAAAATATACCTTCAGTCCATTTGTTTGGAGTGGAGTTTCTTTTACGTCTCCAATCGAATCCCCCGAACCGCTCATAACACCCCATTCCTTGCACCTGTCACCAGGTTGCCCTCAAGGCCAAGTCCCCTCTGGAAAGAGTTCCTAAACACCACCTTCGGCTTTTCCTACAAAGAACCCTAGCCAGAAAATGAAATGTGATGAATTTCATCAAGTTGGCCTTCCCTGGAATAACCACTTTTTTGGAGACGGTCGGGGTTACCCAGGAGCCTGGACTCTGAAAGCCCCGCGTCTTGGAGGAAGTGTTAGCAAACAGGCTTCTCTCAGTACAAGGGAAAAGCCGTTTACACACGTAGCCCAGCTCAGTGACTTCACAACAAAGGCAGGCGTTGATGAGGCTGCCTGGTGTGCACTGTCATGTTTACATATACCTCAGATTTCCCAAGAACCACAGAGAGCAGAGAACAGAAAAGAGTCAGCCAAGTCTGCCCAACATAGTCTCTTGAGCCATGCTCCTGATTTGCTCGGGAAATTCCAACAGCCTCACAATCAGATGTGGGTCAATCAAATGGGCCACTTCAGGCCCTAGGGCAAGAAAGTGGTCCCCCCACCATCCATCAATCTTGAACAGGTCAATTCACGTCCTTCACCGTCTTGTCAGGACGACAGTGGGCGCTGCCAAAGGAGACCTGTAGCACCTGTGTCTCCTGAGGTCTGTCCAGAGGCAGTGGGACGGGTGAGAGCTCCAAAACACACGCGTCTCCCCTCGCTGAAACAAACACAACCAGGGCGAGTGCACTGACGCAGAGTCAGAGCACTTCTAACATGAGAGATGACACTGCCCCACCCCTACATTGTTACACAGTGAGATCGGAATGACTTACTCAAGCCACATAAGTTAGTGGCACAGCAAGGACCAGAACCCTGGCCCCCAAGTCCAACCCACTGCACCACACTGCCTCCATGACACATGGGGTTACTGAAAAGCATCCTTAGTCTTATTAAAGAAAGCTCTTCACATGTCATTTCACACCATTTGAATTTTTCAGGAAAGTAAAAGCAATAGCCACTTTCTGCAATAGCCACTAGGATTTCTCAGTATGGTGAAAAACAGCACATGTTATATGACACCACTTCTAATAAAGGAAGCAAAAAGAATACATTTGTAGATGCATTTGCTCGCACATGCATTACATCTCTCCAGAAGGATAAACAGGAAACTGTTAACACAGGTTGTCGACAGGGAGAAAAATCATGATCCTGGGAGGACAGAGGTGGAAAGCAGACTCTTCATCATATGTTCTATGGCGCCATTACGATTCTAAATTATGCAAATATGTTACCTATTCAAAATAGAAAATTTTAATTTTTAAATAAGCATGTAAGATGAAATGTTGTCTAGAAGTCACTCTAAAGAGAAACTTGGGGCCGGCCAGGTGGCGCAAGCGGTTAAGTGTGCGCGCTGTGCTTCGGCGGCCCGGGATTCGCTGGCTTGGATCCTGGGCGTGCGCCGACGCCCCACTTGTCACGCCATGCTGTGGTGGCGTCCCATATAAAGTAGAGGAAGATGGGCACAGATGTTAGCTCAGGGCCGATCTTTCTCGGCAAAAAGGAGGAGGATCGGCATCGGATGTTAGCTCAGGGCTGATCTTCCTCACAAAAAATAAATAATAAAAAATAAAGGAATTAAAGCAGAAACTTATTGTTCTTTATAATCCTACTGGAGAGGCCAGATTGGTCTATGTATGGAATTCCTCTGACAGGTTTTAAACAATGAACTTTTGACTATTTACAGTGGAGTCTGGAGTTGAGGAGAAGATCTGCAAACGCACTGGTTCTCAACATACTCCTCACTAATGACCCCCTATCTTCTCCTATAATCCTCATCTTTAAAAACATCTCATCCACCAAATAAATGGCATTATGAATGTTATAATAATATACTTGCCCATCCATATTCATCAGTGACTGATATAATTTGCAGACAGAGCTTTTGATCTGCATGAAATAACTGGTTTATCACAATGAGATGATGTGATTCTAGGCAAAATCAAAGAAAATGGACAATGTTGTTAGCTCATATTAGTAGCTGAAAATATGAAGTACTTTAAAATACTGACAAGTGATTCACATCCCCCATTACTATCTGCATGGACCCCTAAGGGCCTGGGAAAAGTTAATATATAACATTGAAAGGGAAACTGGCTCTAGGTCCAACTACCTATTGACAGGAAATACAGAGGACAGAGGATCATGTCAACCAGCACCACAGGGATGCATTCAACAAACTGAAGACTGGAAAATTCTATAGAATAAACAATGAGATTTCTTCGTTAAATGCATTTCAAGGATAAAAGATTCAAACAGACTTAAAAGACTATAAAAGTCTTCTCAACCACTTGCAATGTCTAGACCTTATCCAGCTTTTGATTCAAATAAATTTTTAAAAATAAAATAAAAATCTATTGACACTTATAAGACAACTGTCAGTTTGAACACTGACAAACTATTTGATATTAAGGGATTACATTGTTAATTATTTTTAGGTGTGATGCTATACTTACCACTCTTTTCAGTCCTTATGTTTTTAGATATGTACTGAAATATTTATGAATGAAATCAATTTTCTTATGATTTGCTCTAAATTTGCTGAGGGAGAACATGGGGGAAATGTGTAAAACAAGATCGTCATGAGCTGATGATGGTGGAAGCTGGTGATGGCCCATGCGGTGCATTATCTTATTCCATCCACTTTTGCATATGTCTACAATCATTCTTAACAAAAGGTAAAAAGAAATGTCATTTGGCATCGTACAGCCAATAAAGACTTCAATACTAAGGGTAAAAGGATTCTGATATGAAATTCAGTGAAAAAAGGCAGAAAACAAAATATACGCTGTGATCAAAATTCTATAAACAGACATTTGCATACAAATGAGGGAAGAGGGAAAAAAATGAAAAGAAAGATTTGTCCAGTATGTATTTCTGGGTAATTCCCCTTTATTTTAAAAAATGTTTCATATTGTCCTCATCATATTGATTGACTCGTGTCTACTTTTGCAAATATCATAAATCATTTCTAACATTTTATAATCCAATTTCAAATATCTGGAATAAAGCCTCCATCTTAAGGCTTTCATTGAATTTTTTGCCCAGACCACATTCTAGGCACTGTAGAGTGCCTCAGGATATCTCAAGCTAGGAAACAAAGGTCATCACTCTGGGGCCAAAAAATAACATCCCTACTTATCAGCAAAGGACCTTTACCAAACAGGCTGAAAATAATCTAGTCCAGATAGTTCCAAACAATGTGCCTTTCAAGACTCCATCTATGTTGTTGTTACGGTTTGCTTTATGTCATCAGATTCTTGAAAATCAGAGGGAGCTTCCTCAGCAAATCACAGCAGAAAAAGCCAAGGCGAGAGCCTCAATTTTCTCTTTTCGGCTCCTGTGAAATCCAAACTGAGAATCTCTGTTGAGTTACATCTACCAAACTTTCGTCCCATCCTTAGCTTTAGAGGACAGCAGTGTGAATCCATGGCCACAGGCGGCAGGTGAAATCTGAAAAAAAGTTCCCATAAAGCATTCACTGATCTGGGACGTCCAGTTTTTCCAGCAATAAATGGCAGCTTGTTTACCCATTCCAAGAACACACACTATTAACACAGCAACCAACACTTATGGAATGTTTGCTACATGCTAAGTGCTTGAGATGCACTATCTCATTTCATCTTCACACTCACCCAAGGATCTAGTTATCAGATCCTCCCCATTCACCAAGACACAGTCTCGCAAAGCAGTAAAGTTGAACATTACCTTAGTTTGAATCTTGGCAACACCAGAGGGTCTACAGCTGGTAGACCCTGACCAGTTGTGTGATCTGAAACAGACTGCTTGACCTCTCTGTGTCTGTTTCCCTCTATGTGAACTGGAGTTGAGAACAATATCTCTCTTATTGGGTTGTTGTCAGGACTAAATGAGTTAATAGAGCTAAAGCCCCTACAGTGAATAGTACTTGACTTAATGTGTAAGAGCGACGGCACGTACTCACTATCATTACTGGTGGTAGTAAGAGGAGTAGTCGATAGAGGAGAAAATCGAGGCTCCTAGAGATTAAGTAACTTGTCTAATACAGTCACGCGGCTAAGATGTGGAGGCTGTCTGATTCCAGAATGCACCCTCTTGACCCTGATACTGCACTGTGACATTCTCAAAGCCCTGCCATGAAGAAGCATTCATACCACAGCCACAGCGAAAGTGACACATTCACAGCCCAGTGACTCTGTTGGGTGTTTCACCCAAACGCGATGTGATGTTATCAATCCTCACTTTCACTGGCCACATGAGGAAACGGAGGATTTGGTAGGGCTGAAGCCAAGGGCAGTCTGGCTTTAGAATCAGCTCCTTTCCCATAAAACCCAGAGTGAGCACCTTCCCGGGTGGCCTGGGATAGTCCTAGCTTACACCTGATGTCCCAACGTTCACTCTCGAACAAACTGGACAACAAATTCTACAGTGACCCAAATGACGCCCCACTGTCCCTTGGCTGTTTACAGTTTATCACAGGCCTCTGTAGTCAATCTCAGAGACTATATATAAACCTAATCCTTAGGAAAAGCCAGCTGACCAATAACGAGCAAATGTGAAGAATTTTCTTGGCGGGGGTGCCGGCCATGTGGACTAGTTCTCAGTGAGTGAGTTCGGCGCGCTCTGCTAGGGTGGCCTGGGTTTGGTTCCAGGATGCAAACCTACACCACTTTTGGTGGCCAGGCTGGGGCTGCGACCCACATACAAAATAGAGGATGACTGGCACATGTGTTAGCTCAGGGTGACTCTTCCTCAGCAAAAGAAAGATTTTCTTTTTACTTGCAGCATGGCCTGAGGAAAGCTAGCTAAATATTTCCTTTAAATTTGACGTGTTGGTGACTTGTTTAATCAAGTCATCCCAAAGTGACATATCCCTCCTTTTTCCCTGTGATATTTTCTCTCCTCACATTCACAGGGAACATATACACATGCACCCCTGTGTGAGTCAAAAAGCTCAGTTCCCTGGCCTTTGGGAATGGCTTGGGTCCACAGAAACGACCCACTGGGGAGGCAGGAGCCAGCCCCTGACCACACGGCAGGAAACATAGAAAAGAAGCGAGTCCACAGAGGATGCCCAGCACTCTATGCTTTCTCTCATTGCTTGTGGTAGCTGTTGATTCAACACTCAATAAATACTTGGTGAGCACCTACTGTGTTATTAAATCTGCTAGTATGGGAAAAGGCTTCGAACAACACCTGACACAGAGTCAGCATTCGGTAATGTGTGTTATAATAATGTGCCAGCAGAGCACTTCCAACTATGGTGGAGTGAAGAAGTTAGTGAAGCTCTCACCAAAAAAGAACTGCAAAACTGGACAAAATTATTTAAAAAACACCACTTCACGGCCTGGGAAATCAATAAAACACAAAGAAACTGAGGAATTATTCACAGAAGACTGTGAGAACTACAGGTAAGAACAGCTGGAGACTTCAGACTTCCTGTCTTGTGTTGTTCCTTCCGCCCCAGCTCAGTTAGCACAGAAGTTTGAACAGGACAGGGCTGGCCATGAAAACCTTCAGCTTTGTTGCCAGAATGCACAGACCTTCATTGGATGCTGAAACTGGAGGGTGCAAATTCATGCCCATCAGCAAACTAGTAGGAAACAAACAAGTAAAATGCACAACTCGACGAGCCTGATTGCAATGGTGATTGGGGCAAGAGGAGAGGCAGACCAGCCAGAAATTTCATGGGAAAATGCTAGAAAGGAGAGAGCGACAGAAGCCTCTGCCCACATCCACGGCTTTCTGAGAAACTGCACAAATGGACAGATGAGACCTGAGCACCGGTGGAAAGTAAAGATGAGGAGACTGGAGAACAGGCTGAACTTTGATGTGGTTCCAACCTACAGACAATCAAAGGTAGAGGGTAGAAACCTTAGAAGCTCAAGTTGTTTGAGCACAACCTCTGCCCAAATCATTGGCTGACCACAAAGGGATGCAGACTGGGGGCAACCCTCAGGAAGTCAGGCTAAAAAAATAAGAGGAACCGAGCAAAGACATCAGTGGCCACGCACAGCCCAGGAGGCTGAGGCTATAGATCAAGTCCATAAAAATTAAAAAACAAAACAAAAGAAAAAATCCTCAGCATGAAAAATATCAGAATCCAAAATTGTTATAATATATCATGAAAAACTCCAGTTTTTAACAAAAAAAAAAAAATACAAGAATTAAGAAAGAGTGACATATACCAGGGGGAAAAAAGCAGCCAACAGAAACTGACACGCAGTTGACCCAGATGTTAGATTTATCAAAGATATCAATGAACTGTTTTTCAAAGACTATTTTAAGACCATGTTAAAAAACCATATGAATACATGATGACAATGACTTGACAAATACGGACGCTGAATACAGAAAAACAAACACAAAAATCCTAAATAGAAATTTTAAAGTTGTAAAGCAAAATAACAAAATAAAGAATTCACTATATAGGCTCAACAGCAGATTTGAGATGGCAGAAGAATCAGTGAACTTGAAGAAATAGCAATAGAAAGTATTCATTCTGAAAAATAGAGAAAAAAAAGACTGAAAAAGAAAACGAATGGTGCTGCAGAGACCTGTGGCACAACATCAATTGTATTAACAGTCAGGAAATGGGAGTCTCAGAAGGGCAAGAGAGAAAGAAAGTAGAACAAAACACTTATAGAAAGAATGGCAGAAAACCCACCAAATTTTATGAAAAAACATAAATCTAAGATCAAAGATGCTCAACAAAACACAGTTAACCTGTTAAAAAACAAACTCTGGAAAGCACCCAAAGAAAATGGACTCATCAGGTACAAGGCAACAACAATCAGATTCACGGCTCACTTCTCATCAGAAACTACGGAGACCAGAAACGAATAGAATGACATATTCAAAGTCTGAAAGACAAAAACTGTCAACCAAGCATTAATTCTATATCCAGCAAAATTACACTTTAAAAAAAATTGAAGCTGGAATAAAGACATGACCAAACAAAGACTGACAGAATTCACTGAGAGGAGACGCGTCTGAACAAGAACTAAAGAAGTCCTTCAGGCTGACAGGAAATGACAGCAGATGGTCAGTAACAATCACAAGAAGAAATGAAGAACATCAGTCAAAGTAATTATAAAGGTAAATATAAAACACTGCACAAATATATTTTGTCTATCTTCATCACTTAAGAGATTTAAAGGACAATCGCACAAAATCATAATTATAAATTGCTTTGCTGGGCTTCAAATGTAGAAAGATGTGGTATATATCACAACAACCACACAAACGAGAGAGGAGGAAATGGAGCAATGTTGAAACAAAGTTAGTTTCCTCAGGATTAGGTCACTATTAACCTGAAGTAGATTGTGATAAATTAGGACACATATTTTAATCCCAAGAGCAACTACTAAAAAAACAAACAAAATATAGTAAAACACCAAACAAAGGAATTTAAAAAGTCCGCTAGAAAAATAACTATTAACCACAAAAGAGGGCCTCAAAGGAAGAGCAGAGAGAAAAAAATGACATAAAGAAACAGAGCAAAATGGCAGATGTGATCCGACCACATCCGTAACTACATTCAAAGGACATGGATTGAGCAATGTCGGTGAAAATAGTGGAGCAACAAAAACACTGGGAAACTGTCAGAATCCACTTTTCAAAACTCTGACAAAGAACCAAAGACTTCAAGCAATCTGGGGGATGTTTACTCCAGGAAAGCAGCTGACTCTCAGTCAGAACAGCAAGCTTGGTCGCATTTTAATCTGACCTATTCCCATCCACCTCTCCTCAGCTCTGCAGGAGCCCTCAACACAAACAGCTCACAATTTCAGTGGAAATCAGCAATCTGGCAGCCATGGGGGGAGGCAGAAAAGGATTGGAACAACTGCAAAGCCCCACTCCCAGAGAACTCGCGTTTCATCTGTCTGGTAGTGCCCTGCAAGACCCCATTAACAAGGCTCTATTTTTCTGACCTGATGCAGATATCACCCAAAACAAACAGCCTTTCCTCCTGGAGTGTCTGTTGAAAACAATGAGAGGCTAATAACGAACATTAAAGCTGCCTGGGTGGTGCATAATAGTAGGAGCAAACAACATAGATTAACCCAGAAACTATCAACCAACTTGACCTGACATCTCTAGAACACTGCACCCAAACAACAGCAGAATACACATCCTTTTAGAACACACAGGGAACATTCTCCAGGATAGACCATATTCTAGGCGAAAAAAGAAAGTCTCAATACATGTAAAAGGACTGAAATTAAAGTATGTTCTCTAACCACAACAGAATGAAATTGGAAATCCACAAATAAAGAAATTAGGAAAACCATCAATATTTGGAAAGTAAACACTTCTAAATGACTCCAGGGTCAAAGAAGAAATTCCAAAGAAAACTGAAAACTACTTGAAGGTAAATGAAGACAGAAGAAATACAACATATCCGAATTTATGGGCTGTAGCTAAATAGTGCCTAGAGACAAAATTATAATTTTAGCTTTAAACTTTAGTTTAAAGCTTGTAATGTAGCTTTCAATACCTACATGACAAAAGAAAAAAGATCTCGACAATAGCCAAACCTTCCACCTTAAGAAACTAGAAAGAGCAAACTAAACCGAAAGCAAGCAAAGAAGGGAAATACTAAAAATACAACTAGAAATCAATCAAACAGAAATCAGAAAATCAATAGTGAAAATCAATTCAACAAAAATTTGGTTCTCTCAAAACATTAATAAAGTTGACAATTCTTTAGCTAGACTGACAAAGGAAAAAAGAGAAAATACAAATTACCAAAATCGGGAACTAAAGAAAGAAGATTACTACCAACGTACAGAACTGTGGGAGATCAGAAGTGAATACTAGAAACAACTTTATGCCAACAAATTAGATAACTAACAAGAAAAAACACATTCCTAGGAAGACACAAATTACCCAAGCTGACTCAAGAAGAAATCGAAAATTTTAATGTGCCTATAACAAGCTTAAAAAAATTAAATTAGTAATAAAACAAGCTCTTCTTACCAAGGAAAGTCCAGACCCAGATAACTTACTTCACTGGTAAATTAACCCAACATTTACCTAAGGAATAAAACCAATTCTTCACAAACTTTTCCAGAAACTCATTCTATGAGGCCAGGAATATCCTGATACCAAAACCAGTCAAAGACATCACAAGAAAAAAATCCTCAATAAGATGTTAGCATAACCAACCCAGTGGAAAAAGGATTATTGTCCAAGAACAAGAGGAATTTCTCCCAGGAATGCAAGCTGGTTTAACATCCAACAATCAACTAACGTAATATATCCTACTCACAGAATAAAGGACAAACATCACATGATCACCTCAACAGATATACAAAAAGCATTTGACAGAATCTAGTCCCTATTCAGGATTTTAAAAAAGAAAAGAAACTCCGCATAAGGTAGGACAAGAAGGGAACTTCCTCAACTTGAGGAAAGACATCTGTGAAAACCTTACAGCTCGCATCACCCGCAATGGTCAAAGACTGAATGCTGTCTCCCTAAGATCAGGAACAGAACACGGACAGCACTTCAATTCAACACTGTACTGAAGGCTCTACCCAGTGCAATTAGGCAAGAGAAAGAAACAAAGGCATGCAAATTGGAAATGAAGACGTGAAACTGTCTTGATTCACAGACAACCAGACAACACCATCCTGTATGTAGAAAATCCTAAGGAATACACAACAACATATAAAACTAATATACAAGTTCAGCAAACTCAAAAGATAGAAGGTCAATGTACAAAAACCAAAGGTATTTCTATATACTAACAAGGAAAGCTCCAAGAATTAAGTTGAGAATACAATTCTATTCAAAATACCATCAAAAAGGATAAAATGCTTAGGAATAACTGTAACAAAAGAAATGCAAGAGTTGTATACTGAAAACTACAAAACATACTTGAGAGAAATTAAAGACCTACTTAAATGAGAGATTCTACGTTCATGGATTGGAAGACAAAAGAATGTTAGAGGGCATTTGTGCCCAAATCAATCTACAAATTCAACATAATCCCTACCAAAATCCCAGCAAGTACTTCTGCAAAAACTGACAAGCTAATCCTAACATTTATGTGGAAAATCAAAAGACTCAGAATAGACAAAACAATTTTTAAAAACAAGAACAAGCTGGAGGACTTACATTTCCCAATTTCAAAATTTATTATAAAGCTACAGTAATCAAAAGAGCATAATTTTAGCATACGGTTAGACATATAGATCAACGGAACAGAACTGACAGTTCAGAAATAAACCCTGACTGTTTACAGGCAACTGACTTGGACAAAGGTGCCAAACAATTCAATAAGGAAAGGATAGTCTTTCAACTAATGATCCTAGGACAATGGGATATCCACATGGAAAAAGGCCCCTACCCCACACCATACACAAATACCAGGTCAAATGGCTGGCTCATAGACCTAAACAGAAGAACTAAAACTATGACGCTCCTACAAGAAAATATAGGAAAACTATCTTTGTGATCTTGGGTTAGGCAAAGACTTCTTACACATACCAAAAACACAATCCACAGCAGAAAAACTGATCAACTGAATTTCATTAAAATTTAAATATTTGTCTCTTCAAAGGACACTTAAGAAAATCAAAAGAAAAGCCGTGGGCTGGCAGAAAATATCCGCACATATCATGTACATGATAAAGGACCTCTATCCAGCACACATAAATAACTCTTACAACTCAATATTAAGGAAAAAACAACGCAACTTGTCATTCCTCTGGAGCTTCAATGCCCCGTTTCTCTTGATCTCCCCTTTTCAGTTCAAGATCACTTGTTACCCTTGACAGACAAGTCAGAAGCCAAACTGGTCCAATCTGCTGCTTTTTCATCCCGCATCGAGATTCCCACAAGCATCCCCAACAAGAACCTATCCCAAGCACCTCGTTTTGCTCTTCTGACTGTTGGCTCCAAGAGAAGCTGCCGCAGGTCGCCCTCTGCTGCCATCTTTTCAAACCTGAGTCAAGGCAGACGCCTCCTGTGCAAACACCCTAGTGTGTGCGGACCTCCGCTCCTCCTCGCTCATCCCTGTACCTGCTCCAGTTAACGCTTCCTTTCCCTCTGGCCCACCGACTCCAGCCGGCCCGCAAGGTCCCAGAGCTTTTGCAGCCGTCTGTCCTAACATCAGAACTTCCGGGGCCAACCGCCCGAGTGCTGATCCCACTGTACCTCCCCCTACCAGCTGTGGGGTCTGGGGCCTGTCCTTTGACCTGTCTGAGCCTCCCTCTGCTCCCTGATATGTGGGGACAACCCCGACCCGCCGGGGAGGTGTGGCTCCCACGGGCCGCCACAACCCCGCCGTTTCCGCGCCTCCATCAAGGCAGGCAGCGCCCCTGTCGCCTCCCCCTCCTGTGCCTGTGGCCGCTCGAGGGGCGCCCTCCCGGAGTCTCACCCTCCAGCGTGGCAGCTTCTCAAGAGGCCGAGGGCACGGGGAGGAGCAGCGGCGGCAGTGGCCGGAACGCGCCGAGGGAGGGGCCGCCCGCTCCTTCCGCTCCAGCTCCAGGAGGGATGGCAGCGGCTCGACCCGGCGGCGCGGACGCGAGCTGGCGCGGGGCTCCGCCCGGAGCTGGGCAGCACGAAGGGGGGGCGCCCTGCGCCCCGAAAAGCTGCAGCCTCCCACGAGGATGCGGTCGGCGCCGGCCGCGCGCTCGCCAACCTACAGGCCCACAGGCGCGCCCCCGGCCTCCGCCGCCTCCTGCCGACTCGGTGAGCACACGGCCGCCGTTCAGAGCCCTCGCCCCGCCCCCGGGGCAGCCCAGCCGGCGCCCCAGCCGGGCCCTCGCCGCCGGCGCCATCGCCGCTTCACCCCTCCAGGCCACCCAGCGAGGCCAATTTGTGTGACCCTTGACCCCACGCCCTGGCGAATGCGCCCGCCTCCAGGTTTCCTATTGGCTGAAGGCAGAGGTGCTGAAGGACCCCAGTGGCGCATCCAGGGGGGGTGGCTGGGCTGGGCGGAGCCGGGGACCTGCGATCCTCAGGGTGGTGGATGGGGCCCAGGTCCTGGCCCTGCCACCTGGTGCGCGACCTTCCTCTGAGCTCCAGCTCCGCCTGAGCGCCGTCCCCTTCCCGCGGAGCACACGTTTCCCGAGCATCTGCCCGGCTCCTCAGGGCGCAGGGCGCTTTCCTGTCGCCAGGTCCTTTGCTTCTTGGCATCAGCCTGGGAAACGCTGGAGGGGTGGCGCCCTCCGCGCATCTCCAGGTAAGTCCTTCCCCTGCCCTGTGTAGTCCCTTTGCCACTGTCCGTTGTCATCTCTTCCCTGGCCTTGTCGTGGGCGTTCCCCACCCTCATCAGCTACTAGGCAACTCAGTCCCTGCTCCAGCCACAGTGAGCTAGAGGGTAGCTCTTCCTATTGGCATTCGCTGCCAAAACCCCTGCAGGCATTCCCCACTGTCTTCCACAGTGCATCCTCCTCCCCGGCTCACCTCACTCCTCAGCGCTTCATCCACTTGAGCAGAGGGCTCCACTTGTGCCTTCTGATCCCACCGCTGTTTCAGGCCTCCCTACTTTGCACGCACTGCCTCCAATGCCCTTCAGATGTCTGGCAAACTCCTAGTCATCTTCTAAGATCCAGCTCAAGCACCTCCTTTGAACTTCTGTGAAAGCAAGTACTTCAGTTCCTTCAGGTTGTCCTCACCAATGTTGTCCTCCTACAGGTTGGGAGGCGGCCAGGAACAAGGGGTGTCCTCCTGAATGAATGACCAGGAGTCTGGGGCCCTTGTTTCTAGTCCTGCTTCGGCTACTGACTAGTTGTCTCCCTTTTCTGGATCTCCTGTCTGAAATGAGGGGACGGGTTAAAACAAAAGTCAATACATGAAATGATATTTTTAAAATGAATGAGGTGTTTTGACTTTATGGCTTGTAGGATGTCTTGCAGCCGGTTATGATCCCTGGTGGGCATGCCCAAATACTAGCCCCAAATGCTGAGGGCCAACGCCCTCTGTCTTCCCTCCCTTGCTTCCTTCTCTCTCTTTCTCTTGATATTGCTTGATCCCTAGAAGTAATCCAGTTTTAATCTACTCCCAACACCAGTTCAGATTACCTTGTTGTCCTGGAATGTGCCTTGTATCCAGTCTGAAATGTGTTTTTACTGTTTCCTGGTGAAATGTGGTGGATGTTTTACTGTTCTGTGGGGCTGTTTTGCAGAGAGTGATCAGGGAAAACTGACTGATAAGATATGGTATCCAGGAGACTGCTCCTCGAAGGCCTCCACCTGCAGCAAACGTAATTAACCAAAGCTATGAAGTCAGTAGTCTGCTGGGCTATGAGATCTATCCTCTGTTTGCACTGAGGTCGTGCTTCCCTTGGACTGCTCTGAATCAGTGAGTGAGGCAGGGATAGACACTCAGGCAGACCTGTTCCTGGGAGGCATGGACTCCTCTGCTGATCTGCTTGTGCTCAAGGACTCCCCAGTGGCATTCCTAAGCCTTCCTTAGACTATACAGCAGTGTAGGACACTTGGACCCATCCTTCCCTCTATCTCCCCCTCATTTAGAGTCAGACTTGCATCATGGCCTGATGGCTCTCCCACTTTGCCAGGCTCCCCCACCCCATTTTCTGTTACAGAAGCATTTCCCCTCATAAAATCCTTGCCCGTTTAATCCTGTCTTGGTGTCCACCTCTCAGAGGACATTTGAGCCAAGCCATGATAAATGAAGAGTGAGCCATTTACACATCCTGGGTAGAGGTTCTAGGCAGAGGCTACCTCAAGTACAGAGGCCCAGAGGTGAGAGACTTCTTGGGGGTGTGTGCTGCAAACCAGCCCAAATAACACCAGATACACCAAAATAGTCCTGCCCAACTTTAGGTTGCTTTTGGTAGAGAGGAGAGCCAGCAAAACTTTGCCTTGGTAATGGTTAGCTAAGGCCCACAACCTCATTACCAGGTTATAATGCAAGCGAGTCTCACGTGAAATGTTGTCACACAAGCAGACATTTACTTAAAAATATTCCTTAGGAATCAGGGAATGAAAGAACTCGTAAATCCCATTCTGTAAGCTCAGCAAAGTCTCAGCTCTCTGTCCTTTTAGATGAACCTACCAGCCACATGCTTGCAAGATTTTCTTTAGGCAAATAGCACATTCCAGAAACAGAATTTTTGTTTCCTTTTTCACAGCAGTTGGCATTAGGCTGGATAGAGCTGCTTGGAGATCAAACCTCAGGCAGACCTGTTCCTGTGAGGCATGGACCTGGTTCTGCAACCTCCTCTTTTCACTCAAAACTACATTGGAGATATTTTTGTAACAATTTGCTTGGACCTATGCCATTCTTTTTCACTGTTACATGTTAGTATGAGTAAACGACATCTCCTTTGACTGTTCTTCTTTTGGTGCACATTTGGGTTGTTTCCAGTTTTTGCTATTACAGTATTAAAACTCTTGTTTTAATTCTCACGTCAACAAATGTCCTTTTTCTAATCTATGGAATGCTACGTTTGTCACCTTTTGTGCTTCTCCTTGGTGCTTTAGCTCTTTAGAATGGCCCTCAAACGTAGTACTGAAGTGTTGTGTAGTGTTCGTAAGCACAAGGAGCCTGTGATGGGCCTTTCGTAGAAAATGGTTGTGTTAGATGAGCTTCCTTCAGGCATGAGTTACAGATAGTGCTGTTGGCCGAGAGTTCAACTAATGAATCAACAATCTATATGAAATAAGGTGTCTTTCAAGAGACACACATAAGACAAGGTTGTGCATTGAGAGGTTCCCAAACATGTCACGACCAGAGGCTACAGAAACCTCACCTTGTCCTTCCCCTGGGAGCACTGGTTCATTCTTGCTCATGCAGTGTCAGCAAAGAATTGACAGAACATAACTCTTCCAAATAAGGAGGGTCAATGGTAACATAATGGAGATATTTTCAAACCTCTCTTTTAAAAACCATATCTACAAAGCAGGTAGCTTCTCAACTAACTGTTGAACTGTTGTCTTTACTTTGAAAGGACAGAGTTTTTAACAGTATCCACTAGGACGCATATCTTTGATGGCCACTTATAACAAAAACCTCAGCAAATTTGGGACGATTGTCTTTTTGCAAAAGACAATGTGTACAAAATACATATATTAACGTCAAGACGGTACTTACCTCTGGGGAGGAAAGAGAGAGGAAGGAGAATGATGTCTTCCACTGTGTAATATTTCTTAAAAAACGACATCAATAAGGTGTGCTCTGTTAAATCTCAGCAAAGAGTAATGGTTTCTGTTATCCTATTCTCCTTCTAAGTATATTTAAAATAAATATGTAACTGAAACTGAGATGAAATAACACTAATGTAATAGATCCTATTTGCTGGAGTGCTCCCACCATCTGATGGACAGCTCATGATGGGTTGGTGATGTCACTGACCCGATCTAAAGGTCAGGACACGTTGTTTACCAGCTGAGGCGCTAGAGAAGGCTCGGTCACCAGCAGCAGAGCCAGAGTTACCTCAACCTACAAAGTTAGAGCCACATAGCACCAGATCCTGCTCCAGCTGTGGACTAGTGAGAGCTCTGGTGCCAGCTCTAGAGCTCAGTTGCGGCCAGCTCCAGAACTAGAGCTCCTCCAGCTCCCACACTTGACCAGCTCCAGAGCAGCAGCCATTTCCATCACTGGCTCCCGCACCAAATCTGTCAACAATGCAGAGCTAGAGTCAGTCTCAGGACCGGAGCCAATTCTAGAAGCAGGTCAGGCACCATCGCCTGAGACAGTCCGAGCTCCAGCCCCAGATCAAGTCCAACTCCTGGGCCAGTGGCACAGCCAGAGCTGGTGGTATCTCTAGCATCAGCCACAGCAGTGGCTCCAGCGCTAGAGCAGCTGCAGCACCACCCTCATCGTCAGCAACTAAGGCCCAGCCGGCTCCAGCTCCACCCTAGAGCTGTCCTTCACCTTGCCTGTGAGGGCAGGATGTCTTTTCCCTTTTCTATGTTTTATGATTTTTTATGTTTTATGTGTTCAAATTTAGATTCAATAAAGTGTAATGTTTTCATCACTTAAAGTTGTACAATTCAGGGCCGGCCATTAACTACATCTTCTATGCTGTGTACCGTCACCATTATCTAGTTCCAGATCATTGCTTCACCCCACCAGAACCCCTGTACTCATGAAGCAGCCATGCCCCCATATCCACTTCCCCACACCCTGACAAGCACTGATCTGCTTCCTGTCTCTGTGCATTTCCTTGTCCCTGGTATGGCTGTCCTGAGCACAGCCAACCCTCCTTTGGCCCCACCCCCCCATGCTGAATACCCCTGAGGATGCCAATGTGTTCAATGCAATGAACCCGAAGCCTAGTATGACTTTGACCTGAAGAAGCCCACCGTCACCAAGGGGGTGAGGTCAGGCATGGAGCCAGCTCAACCCAGCCTCACATGAAGAGGAGGGACTCGATATTGCCAAGGGCACCTTCTCCTCAGTCCCTAGTGCTGTTGAGCCACAGGGCTTGGTTGGACGTGGATAAGGTGCCCACACCAAGCTCCCTCCAAATCTAGGATCTAACTGCCAGAGGCTCTGATGAGACTGCTCGTTCACGTCCAACCAACCTGTAGTGAGGCCCGACTCCTTGCCTGAGTCACAGCCCTGTGTGATCTGGTCCAGACACCGTGCCCAGAGTGTACCCCTCACCGCACCCCACCCTCCCTAGAGCCTTCCTCCCCAAGGACCCTGCCAAGCCCCTGCCCCCTTCAGAGCTCCTAGCCTGCAGTGCCCCTCTCCCGAGCCCCCATCCAGGATGGACTCACCTCTGTGCTGGGCTCACAGGCCACCTCCTCAGGCTCCTGTGCTAGCAGAGCCTGTAGGGTCAGATTGACCTGGGGTCAAACCCATAGCTGGGTCACCTCACAGCCCTGTGACAGACAAGGTAATGCGGTGTCTTCTCGGAGACTCAGTTTCCTCCATGAAAATTGGGGTCAGTGACTCTGACCTCAAGAAGGTGTGTTGGGATTCAAGCAGGGAGAAGAAAGTGCCCAAAGTGCTTGGACTCAGGAGGTCGCCTGGCTGGGGGAGCCCCAACACACGACAAGGCCTCGATGGTCAATGCTGGGCTCAAAGCTGGTGAAAAGCAAGGATATCTAGTCCCCTGTTCACGTCTGAACTTGGTCACTTAGAGCAGAGTGACCTTGAATGCTGGGACCACTGGTCATCTGTAAAATGGGGTGCAATCACTCAGCACCCAGGGGGCTCCCTAATAACAGTAAGGCAGTGCAGAACTGCCATGTTCTACAAGTTCTGTCGACTTGTCTGGGGACCAGGGACAAGGCCATCCGTGTCGGAGCCTCGGGGTCCTCCTTTGGAAGTGAGGTGGAGTCATTGGCCTGGCTGGGGTGAGGAGGCCTTGTGAGTCAACGGGACACGCCAGGGCCAGTGTAAGGAAAGCAGGGAGCAAGAGAGGCTTCTGAGGTCCCTCACGTCCCTCCTGGAGCCCACAGGTCCTGCTCCTTTGCACCCTCGGCCCTGGTGGAACAACTACCTTGAGGACCCCAAACAAAGAAAGGTGTGTGTTTTGCTTTCTGCTTTCCTGCTTAGGGCTGCAAGGCTAGGGCTGACCACCAGTGGTGTCCTGTGTCCATTCGTGCTCAATGGAGCAAGTGGAGCAGGGAAGGGACGCCCAGGGCTCGTTCTGGGTGTTCCCCTGTCTAAAGCAACAGGCACCTTTCATTACTGGCATCCACGTCCACAATGGGAGCTGATCAGAGGCGGGAGGGGACTCTGAGATCCTCTCATGATTCTGTCAGCTACTGTGGCCCCAGCACTCACCCTGAGCACGGCCCGTGTTTGTCCTGAGGGCAGTGCTGAAAGCACCCACATGGTCCCTGTCCTCCAGGAGCTCACAGCCTGGAGGTAGAAGGGACAAAATCATGAACAAATCCATGCGAAAAAGAAGAGCAGGTGATACAGGGCAATGAAGCAGGGTGCTGGAGGAGGGAGGGCCTGGAGCCCCTAGGTGGGTGTAAAGGGCCCCCCTGGGAACAATTGTGCCCTGAGCAGAAGGACAAGAGGAACCAGCCCTGCATCTGTCTGCAAACAGCGTGCTGGGGGGAAGCTCAAAGGCACAGAGACTTGGAGGCAGAAGAGAATTTGACGAGAGAGGAGGTGAGAAAAGAGCCAGTGTGGCTAGAGTGAGCTGAGGAGGAGAGAAGTGAGGGAGAGAGGATGGTAGGGCCAGACCCAGGCTTGGAAGGAGGTACTAGCTGTCTACGCTGGGTGACAGCATTAGCCTCACTTAGCACTTACGAGACCTATCATTGAGCATCTGACAGTGTCTGTACCAGGGTCCAGGCTCAGGTCAGCTGGGAGGCTCCCCATCAAGGTCTAGCAGGAGGCTGGGGCTCTGTTCTCAACTGAAGCTCGATAGAGGCAGGAGCCATCTCGGAGATCATTCACGAGTATCGGGGCAGTGGTAGGATTCAGTTTGGATGGGGGGTTTCAGGCCTTTTCTGTCTGTGGCCCTGGACCCTCTGCCAGTTCTTTGCATTAGGGGGTGCCATAGGGAAGAAAGCTCATAATATCTGATCTGGCTTCTCCTGAATAGTGGATCAGAGAGACAGAAAGAGAGAGAGAAAGAGAGACAGAGACACACAGAGATAGAAAGATGGGTAGGAGAGACAAAGAGAGGAGACTCAGACAGAGACAGGGAGACAGAGAGGAGAGAGAAAGAGAAAGACAGAGAGACAGGGAGAGAGCAAGAGAGATAGAGACAGCCAGAGACACAGAGACAGGGAGACAGAGACAGAGAGAGAGACAGAGACAGAGAGATAGAATGAACACAGGAGAGACAGAACCAGGCAGAAGTCACAGACTTTTCATTAAGCCGACCGTGGAAGTGACCACCCATCACTCGGCCCTATTCTATTGGTTAGAAGCCAGCCGCAAAGTCCATTCTCATTGAGGAGCGGGGATTACATAGGATGTGTGCCTAGAAAGTGGGAACCCTGGGAGCCATTGTGGGGGCTGCCCACCACATAGGCTGAGATGACAGCCACTCAGGCACTTGGACCTGAGTCTAAATATAATAGTAGGCCCTGGAGGGTTGCGAGCCCGAAGGAGATGATGTCTGAACCTCATTTCATTTCAACCCTCCGTAGGGACACTGGGAAACAGGCAAGAGGGGAAGTGCCTCTCCCAGACGCCCAGCAGACCCAAGCCTCTTTGCGTTGTATTCTCTGCTACAGCCAGCCCTTTCTGTAATCCTGGCACTGCCAAGTCTGTGCAGGAGCTACGTGTGGGAGCAGCCCACGGGATTCACAGATTCTGAAGGGATCTGTAGGTCTATACACCTGATGACATCCTTAGGAAGTAGATGCTAGAATGACCCCCACTACACAGAGAGGGACATGAACAGAGGAGAGACCCTGAGAGGGGAGGCAGTGAGAGACGCAGGGTTGTCCAGGGTGACATCACTGGCAAGAAGCAGGAGCGGGACTGAATTCAACTCTGTGTCCTCAAAGCTGGGGCCCCGGTTGCGTCCAGACCTCCCCAGAGGCTGTGGGGTGGACCGTGTTGGTGTGACTGTGTCTGGACAGGGTACGGAGATGGAGAGTGAGCAGTCAGCAACCCGGGGGGCCCTTAGGAAGGTCTTGTGTGAGGAGGAAGCTTAGGTAAGGGGATCCCAGGAAGTGACCTCACAGAGCCAAACAGAACTTGGAAACCCTGGTAACTAGGCACACACATCCTAAACACAGCCCCCAAGCGAGCTCACTTGTCTAGCACTTGTCTAGAAGGAGCAACATGTTTAGTTGCTGCTTCCCAATGACCAGGGGCCGGAGCCCCAGGAAAGCCCCCAAACACCCATGCAGATGCTGGTGCCCCTCTCACGGCCGACAGCTCTTGCCGTTTACCCGGAGGGACGGAAAGGTAACACCGGGAGGCCCAGGGAAGGCCATTCCAAACCAGGCTACCACTATGGTCCCATCTGGGCAGCCCTACATCACCTCCCCATGTGTACCTGGAAGGGCGGGTTCATGTGGGTAGACCACCGTGAGCAGGAGCAGTCGGTGAGGTGTTAGAAGCCTGGGGGGTGTCGGTCAGATTCAAAGCCCAGGTCAAGGCCGGCTGGGTGGGATGTGGAGTGAGGGGATGGCACCCTTCTGCCTGAGGTTTATCCCAAGCCCCTGAGGTGTAGGTCTTTCTTCAGGGGTGGAATACTGTGCAGACACAGGTGTGTGCCTGATCTGGGAGAATTAGGTCCAGAGGGCAGAAGCAGCAGCAAGGACAGCTGGGCAGGGCTCTGATGCCTCTGGGACAGAGCCAGTCACTGTCTTTGCAGAGCTCCAGACAGGAGACAGCGTGGAACTGGTGGAAGGGGATATTCCATCCATCTCCCCGATCGAGCGCCGGTGTCCCACAGGACTGAATCAGCAGCTACTGGGAGAGGGTCTGCAGTGACAGTGATAAAACCTTCAGAGCCTCCAGATGACCCAGCTTCAATCCCGGGAGAAAAATTATATCCACCATGTCCTGCAGCAGACCAGGAGGAAGCTGAGGCCCCAGAGTCCATGCAGGGAGCGCCATCCCCTGCACAGGCTCCTGCAGGACACCAGGAGTCACCTGAGGCCTCAGCCTCTGTGCAGGGAGAGCCATCCCCCGCACAGTCTCCTGTAGGATACAGGGAGGCAGCTGAGGCACCAGGCTCTGTGCAGGGAGAGCCATCCCCTGCACAGGCTCCTGCAGGATAACAGGAGGCAGCTGATGCCCCAATCTCCGTGCAGGGAGAGTCATCCCCTGCATAGTCTCCTGCAGGAGACCAGGAGGCAGCTGAGGCCCCAGCCTCTGTGCAGGGAGAGCCATCCCCTGCACAGGCTCCTGCAGGAGACAGGGAGGCTGCTGAGGCCCCTGCCTCCGTGTAGGGAGAGCCATCCCTTGCACAGGCTCCTGCAGGACACCAGGAGTCACCTGAGGCCTCAGCCTCTGTGCAGGGAGAGCCATCACGTGCACAGTCTCCTGTAGGATACAGGGAGGCAGCTGAGGCACCAGGCTCTGTGCAGGGAGAGCCATCCCCTGCACAGGCTCCTGCAGGACACTGGGAGGCAGCTGAGGCCACAGCCTCCGTGCAGGGAGAGCCATCCCCTGCACAGGCGCCTGCAGGATACAGGGAGGCAGCTGAGGCCAATCTCTGCGCCCTGGGAGAGCTGGCTCGGGAACCTCCCTCATTAGCACCTCCAGTCCCACCTGTTCCACCTGCTCCCTTACCACAAATATCCTTCCCTACTCTGTTTATTGTATTTGTTTCCTTCCTGGTTCCTTTCATTGCTTTGTTTTTATTGTTTATATCTTGAATATTTAAAATAAATTTAACTTTCATCTTTTAACAATTTATTGTTTTTCATTTTAAATTGTACACCTCATGAGCATCAAGTACATTCACAATGCTGTGCATCCATCACCGTTGTCTGGGTTCAGAATATTTCATTCTCCAAAAGGAAACCCTGTTCTAAAAGCACTCACTCCTCATTTCTCCCTCAGGCCCTGGCAACCCCTAATCTGTTATCTGTCACGGTTTTTTTTATTTTTAATCTGTTCTGGATGTTTCCTATAAGTGAAATCATGCCGTAGGTGGACATTTGTATCTGCCCACTCATTTTCACAAGGCCTGATAGGTTTTCCTTTTCTGTTTTTATTTGAAATAGAATTTCT
This sequence comes from Diceros bicornis minor, assembly GCF_020826845.1. Classification (NCBI taxonomy): domain Eukaryota; kingdom Metazoa; phylum Chordata; class Mammalia; order Perissodactyla; family Rhinocerotidae; genus Diceros; species Diceros bicornis. The sequence continues at coordinate 40,422,301 of NC_080770.1, read as the reverse complement.
CTAATTTAATAGGAAAATCCCAGATGAGTCTAGATTTCATGTATCCAAGAAAGCCCTTTTGCTACATATGTGCACAATCTTGGGGTACAGACTGTTGTTCTAAGTGGAACACCAGAGCCAGAAGCCACACACGAAATGCGTTGCTCTTCGTGCAGCAGAAACAAAAACAAGAAAAGAGTTAAAGCTGGAAAGACAAACCATAAACCGGAATGTATTCCTCATAACACAAGGCCAGGGAAAGGTTACGCATCCTTGTGGTCTACAAAAACGGTCGAAAGTCAGAGTTTTAAAAAGAGATAAAGAGCAAACACATTCAACACCAACGAGAGGCGCTACACAGAGGCAGCACGTGTCAGAGATGCGCGAGCTCCCCGAGGAGGAGATGCGCACATGGAGACACTGTGGAGAGGGCACTGGGCCCCATCAGACGGGCAAGGTTCCAGTGTGGTGATGACAAGCCCTGGTGACAATGTGAGGAAGCAGAGGCCCCAGTAGACCCCTAGTGACATGTATGAATGGACACTCCTCTCTGGAGACCAGCCTGCAGGACCCATCGTTGTCCCCAGGGGCACGCTTGTGCTGGCGGTGCTGATCCCAAGACTTCATCCCACAGAAATTCCTGCCCAACTTTTCAAAGATGTATTTTCCAGACTATTCATCACAGCACTGGTTGCAATAGCAAGCAATTGGAAGGAACGCTACTGTCCATGGCGAGGCGATGGGATCCATCCGTCCCATCTGTAAGACCACGTATATGTGATATCAGCCGGGAGACACGCATCTATGAAAATGAATCTGTGTGTGAGAGAGAGACAGAGACAGACAGACAGAAAGAGAGAGACAGAGCCAGAGAGATATGCACCAAATCTTCCATGGGGTTCACCACTGGGGATGGGAATTACCACTCGCTTCTCTTCTCCTTTAGGGGCCTGCGTGATGTTTCAACTTGATAGAATATGCCTCTATTCCTCTTATAATTCTAACAAGATTAAAATCACATGGTTAATGTTATCCATTTATCACTCATCTTTGGACTGAAGTACATTATTTAGTTTTTCTTTGTAAAGGTTTTTATTACAAAGACAATGAACGTTTATTAGAATAAAAGAATGAATTCTAAGGGAATTAAGAATTAAGTGGAAACTGAGGAGTGCCCTTAATAGGCAGTGTTTACCGTTTCAGTCCTTTGTCTTTGTATGCACGTGTGTGTGCACGTGTGTGCATGTGCCCATTCAGCTATGTGCATCTGTATGCACATGGGTATGTCTATGTGCAAATGTGTGTGAGTGTGCACTTGCGGCTATCGTGTGGGAAGGACTGCAGGGAGTGTGCTCTTCTGGAACCTGATTTCCCCAGGGCTGGACCCTGGCCAGTGAATCCTCTTCCTCCTCTGCGTCGGCCTCAGAATTTCCTAAGAGCCTCTGCTGGGCAACACGGATCATTTCTGATTTTTCACTCCCGTCAGCGTGCTGAAAGGGACACCTGCATCCATAAATCTCTACTTCTTTAGGACCGATCCCTAGAGGTGGAGATTCTGGCTCATAATGTAAACATGATGTTAAGGTTTGGTCACAGTCTCTGACACCCAAGGTCTCCTTCTACCCTGTGATCTTATTTGGGAACAGGGAGTCCAGAGACCCTGAAGCAGAGACCTGAGGGAGGGAGGGAGAAGGAGGAGCAGCTAGGATGCAGGGGATGAAGGTTCCTGGGGTGACCTGCCCAGCTGGAAGGCCCCGCTCCTGTTGCTTCTGTCCCTACCACTCCCCTCACCCCTGGCCCCGCCCCTACCACACCTGACTTCGCTTTGGCCTTGCCCATGCCCCTCCTGCTCCCTAACACACCTGAGCTGAGCAGCCTGGCCTGCCATCCAGGACTGATGATGATGAGGGTCTGGACACTCCTGCCTGCTCCCTCTCCCTCCAAGCAGAGAGCCCTATCCTCAGTAGGGAAAGCACATCTAGGGCAGTGCAGTGAGTCACAGGGACCTCCTTGAACATGCCCCCTCCAGGGGGAGTTCTCAGTTGCAACAGCAGGACCCACTTAAGCTTGTGTGAGCAGAAGTGACTTTGACAAGACACAGTGGAGGTGTCATAGAAGGTGCCAGAAGGTCAGAGCACGGAGCTGGAGGCTTTGGAGAAGGTCATTGTGCCCAAAGCACACCTCAGGGTCTTCCAGGAGTGATGGCTGCCTCAGGCACTGTGCCAGCCCCAGCCCACATATCCAGCACATTCAGCCTCCGCGATGGAGGGGCCCTGCTCAGTGGGGATGAGCGAGAGAGCCCTGGTGACCTCAGAGAGGCACTGCCATTGGAGCCTCGGTTTCCTCACCTGTGAAGTGGGGTGGCAGCCGACATTTCATAGTGGTGTCAGACAAGTTCGCTGAGGCTGCACCTGGAGTGCCCTGCACCTTCTCAGATCACAACAGCTACTAGCTCTACTGAAGAGGAATCACGGGAGGAGAGATGGGGCTGGGTCCTGGATCCCCACCTGGCTGGCTGACTGCCGTGGGACGAGATGGGGTGGAGAAAGGCATTCCAGAGGAACAGCGGAGTCAGAGCGAGTAGGGCATGCCTGGTGGGAGATCAGAGTGGGCAGAGGCGAAGGACCCCAAGGGGCTCTCAGTGGGGTGACATCAGCAGGAACAGCTCACGGTGATGAGCACTTACTGGGGCCTCTGTTCTCCTCTTGAGCTATCTCCTTGAATCCTCCCCACAACTCCTTGGGGGAGGAGCAATTATTGTCTTCATTTCACTGATGAGGAAACTGAGCCTCAAAGAGACTTGCCCCCTCTGTGCCCTGCAGAGTGGCAGAGCCGGGATTTGAACCCAGTGCCTCTTAGACCCCATGGGGCCTGCCTGAGAAGGGCTCCCCCATGCTGAGGGAGGGACCTCTTTTCCCTAAAGTTCTGACAACTTTTGGTCCTGATGCCCAGAGAGACCTCACTCTGTGGGGGGATAGGCTGGTCCTTGGTACTGGGAGAGCCCACAGCGCCCATGGCTGGCCATTCCCCGGCCACCATACCCAGCCCCAGGCAGACAGAGTGACCCTGTCCCTTTAGTTCAGTGATGGCTGGAGGCCAGAAGGGTGCAGGCCCCAGGGAGGCCAGGACCCCTGGGCCCGAGGAGGCCGCAGTGCAGGACAGTGGTTTGGAATGATCCAAAGTCAGAGAAACAGGGGTCCTAGTGCCTGCTCAGCCTCTTTCTAGCTGGTGATGCAGGTGAGGCTCTCAGCCTCAGTTTCCCCATCTGTACAATGAGGAAATGACTTGGCCTCCTGATGGGCTGTTGGGAGACTTCCCTGAGGAATGGCTTGAGTATCTCTAGCCTGGTGCCTGGAGCGTGTTAAGAGCCCCCTGCCAGGCTGTCACAGTGGTCTTCCAGGGCGCAGGGTCTGGGAAGTCCCTCCTCAGGTTTCCTTCCTGCTGCCCTGCTCCCGGGAACATTCAGCATTGTTTGAGGTGGAGCTGAAGAAGAACCAGGACCACACTGTGTTGCAGGTGACGGAGGCTCAGTGCTGGAAGGAGAGCTGGACATGCTCCATGCCACCGTCTAGGCCTTGTGCTGTGACACCCTGTGAGCCCGCCACAGATAAAGCCTCCTCCTGTATGGATCCAGCTGCTGTGGTTTATTCACTTATTGCTTCATTCACCCAGTCATTCCTTCACTCATTCCCTCACTCACTCACTCCTGCACTCATGTACTCATTCATGCATTCGTTCATTGTTTCACTCACTCATTCACCCAATAAGCTCTGGTCCCTGCCGTGGGCCGAGCACTGTATCTTCACCAGTATGACCCGACGTGGTCCCTGCCCACCTGGAGCTCACATCCACTGTATGACCTGAAAGAGGGCTGTCCCTCGGGATAGTAGTGGTGATGAGCACCATGAATCCACTTCTGAAAGTAGAGGCCACCCATGCAAAGAGAAGAACGGAGAAAACCCATGCTTGGCACTTCATCGACAAAAAAAATAATTAAAAGTTAAGAAAAATAAAGATATCCTATATTTAACAAAATGTGGGTTCTAATCACAAGTGTGCACTCATTCCTACAACCAAAGAGAAGTAATCCAGAGTGGACTGGGTATTTGTAACACATTTTTACGGCCAATAATAGCATTTCAGTAACATGTTCCAGGACCTCACGATTTTCCTAAGGCCTCTGTGATCCTCTAACACTTAAATCTTTCTCCTTGGAGGCCTCTGTCCTTTCACCCTCCTTGTTAATGGCTCTTCCACTGCTCGGAGGCTTACCCTGCGCGGCCACACTCGTCAGTGAATCTCCACGTTGTTGGGACAGGCTGCCCGCGTTCCTCCCTCAGCCTCACGAGCTCCTGTTGCTTTGGCAAGGTTGGTGTTTTACTGGGTGGTCACCTGGCATCCTTCTTTGCAGCGGTTTGCATCTTCCCATGCTGTGTCTCCTCCGAAGACTCCGGGAGGCAGGCCTTTTGTCCCCATCTTACAGGTGAGGAAGCTCAAGTCCAGAAGGCTGGACGACCTGCTCCAAGTCACAGCCAGCGTGGAGCCTCGGCAGGGTTTGGGGCCCCAAAGCAGACAAGGTTGTATCGCAAGTGGTTTGTTTTCAGGTGATGGAGGAGGCCCGAGGGAGACCATGGGGGAAGGGAGCCTGGCGGAGGAGAGCCAGTGCGGGGCCTGACGAGGGAGCACTGAGGTGAGCATCCATCCTAGTCCTGTTGGGAGACGAGATCCCACCCGGACTGGCTCTGTCCCCGTCAGTGGAGGGTTTACCCCGGGTCATGAAGGCTTCTGTGCTACAGGCTGGCACAGACTTGCAGGAGAGGAAGCTCCCGGTGCAGGAGAGAGCCCTCAGACAGAGAGTGGATGCAGGTGCTCCAGGGGGACACTGTGGGCCTGCTGGGGACTGGTTCTCAGGGACTGCAGGGACTCAAGTGGGCTGAGGGAACTGAAGGGCAGCAGCAGCAATGTCTGCAGCGGGGGTCTGCACACATGTCCCACACTTATGCCCCCAGAAAGGCTGCTCTGCATGGCATTTCTCCTCCCAGATGCGTAGTTGGCCCAAACCGCCCCTCCACTCCACACTCTCAATTCCTTTCCACTCGTCTCAGTTTACTAGAAATTCAGAATATTTTAGTTGGTGTTGGAGCCCAGAGACTTTTGTTTGTCCTGCCCATGTTCTAACATTGCTGGCTTTTTAAAGACCTCAGGGCTTTGACTCCAAAACAGCAAGATGATGAGGATCCCAGAGAGCTTTCTGGAAACAAGACTTTATGCTTTGCAATACTGCCATCCCACCAGCTCTTCTCAAAATCCCTCCGGGACACAGACTCACAATCTTGGGTCCTCAGATTGCTGAAAGGATGAGCCTTTAGAAAGTGATCGGGGTGGGGCGGCAGGACACACCAAATGGTTGAGTGAGGAATTCAGCCAATCCTCTTCCCGGAAAGCCATGATCACACTGGACGCGCTGTCAGAAAACAACTTCTGGGAAGAGACCAAAGACATACAACCAACTGAGGAGCATTTGAAGCTGAGGGAAGAACAGTGAGAGTCGTGGTGTTTTGGCCCAGGGCAGGTCCCGTCCCCACCCCCTCAGTGTGACGGCCCTGTGAGCGGCGCAAGCCTGAAAGGGGGTGTCTTCATTGTCAGAGGTTGCCCACTTGATGTCGCCATGGTTGGGCAAAGCCCGGCCCCTAAGCATTTCTGGAAACAGTAACCATCTCAGTGGCAAGCTGACGTGGAAGGTCAACTTTGCAGCCGCCTGAGGTTGGATCTAGAACAGAGCAGCGAATCAGCCAGGAAGGTGAGACGGACAACCACACAATGAGACAGACACAGCAGCCTTGATGGGCTGCACATGACCCCAGGGGGTCTGAAATGTTGTGTGCTTGTGCAGGCCTGTGCCCAATCAGGAGAGACCAGGAAGATGGGCATTGTGGGGAAGCTTAGAGACCTTCCACCAGCCTAGGCCCTGCCCCCAGGTGTTGCTGCCTCCCAGGAAGTCCAAGTTGACTGAGGGGACAATGCCCAGCCCTGTCGAAGGTCCCTGTCCACTCTGAGGCTCCCATGGAGAGAGGCCTTCCCACCTGCAAACTTCTCCCCAGGTCTTCTTCAGAGGCTGAAACGAGGTGCTCTCAGAACAGAGAAGATGGTGAGCAGTGAGGAGAGGCTCCTGAGGAGTCGGCCCTCCTGGGGAAGGAAGCAAATGAGCTGGGAGGGTGGAGTGGTCCCTGCTTGCTCTGGCCTCAGCCTCTTCAGTGTACATCTCCCTCCTGGAGGAGACAGGAGCCCAGGGAACCCGGGAGAGCACACCCGGGTCACGATGAGCAACACTCCCAAGGAGGAGGATCTGAGCTCAACGCAGGATCAGCCCAGGTAGGAAGGGAGCCTTTCGCAACCAGGACACTCGAGTCAAGGTCAGCGTGCCCCTGCAGGGATGATCTCCCTGCCTGTTCTACACGTCCCTGTGGACCACTGACTGCTTAGGCACTGGCTTCGGACCAACAGACCCAGCACAAGTGACAGGACGACCCTTCTCAGATTCCATCACCGAGGCTGTCATTCTCTCTCACTCGCTCTCTTGTGTTCCCTCTTCCCTCTTCCCTTGTTCCCTTCTCTCAGTCTGTCTAACCCCTGGACCTGGGGACATACATGGACGTCCTGAGCTCCCCTATGCAGAGGCCCACACAGAAGAAAACCAAGGGAGTGCCCTGGCCAACAGACAGAAAGGAGCCGGGCTCTCAGTGAAGCTGCTCCTGACCGAGCCCACAAGAGTAAGCTTGACAGCACATCTCACCCTGTTCCAGCCTCAGTGGAGGCCACAGCCCCAACCTGGAAGTCGTCATGAGCAGAGGCTCCAGCTCAGTTGTGCAGGATTCCTGGTCCACAGAGATGGAGAGACAGAGAATATTTGCAGTTTAAAGATGCAGGGTGGGGAGCAGTGTTCTCAGAGAGGAGGAGACACCTCACACCATCTCCCAGTTCCTGGGTCTGGCCTGCCCTTCTCCCTCCTCTCCCCTCCAGGCTATCTGCAGCCACAGTGCCCACCTCTCTAACCTCCTCTGGCCAAACTCACTTCTACCTGGGTGTCTCCACACCAGCAGTGCCTTCTCCCTGGCACGCTGATCACAGATGAGTGCAGCACTGGGTCCTCCTGTCATTCTGGTCACAGCAAATGTCACCTCAGTCAGGCCTTTCAGACCCTCCTACCCAGTGAGACCCCAGCCCTCCCTGCAGGACACTCTTTATTTTCATTCCAGTTCATGCTCTTCTCTTTCACGTGTCTCTGATTTTGTGCTTTTGTCCATCTGCCTCCAGACTGAGCTCCTGGTGGGCAGGGACCACTGGGTAGATTTCAGTACCACCCTTGGGACCACCAGGGCTCCCGGCCCAGGGTGAGGGCTTGGCACATAGCTGCCGAATGAACAAATAGGGGCATCTTGGATCCCTCCTTCCTGCTTTTGCTCCACTCAGTCGGTGAAGAGGAACACTAGTAATAGGAAGTGCAAGTGGGTCCTGAGGCAGGCGGAGGGTCAGCATGACTTCTGCATGACTCCTCCTTTCTCCAATTGCTCCAACAAAGCTCAGTGGGCACCACTGACACAGGAGGCTGCCACCTGATGGCCAGCACAGAAACCGCAGCCTCGGGCAGGGACAGCACAGCACCAGGCAGGCATGTATTTCTTATGGAGAAATGCCTATCCAAATACATTGCCCATTTTTCATTGTGCTATTTGTATTTTATTGTTGAGAGGGGAGAATGTATTATATATTCTCAATAGTAGACCCTTATCAGATATGTAAAGATCTGTAAACATATTCTCCCCTTCTGTGAGTCGTCTTTTCACTTTCTTGATCATGTCTTTCAAAGCACTCAAGTTTTAATTTGATGAAGTTGAATTGATCTGTTTTCCCTTTGGTTGCTTATGTGTTGGGTGCCATAATTACAAACACATTGCCTAATCCAGGGCCATGTTTTCTTCCAATCGAATTGTTGAAGTCTCCTGAAGCCGGCTGAAGGATAAGACTGGCCGGAAAGGACATCAGCAAGCAGTGTGCTCCAAAAGTGGGTGGCAGAAACACTCAGAAGAAGAAAACCTTTCCGTTTCTCTTGTTTTCTCTTTATCTTCTCTCCCTTCCTTTTCCTTTCCTTAGATGGTACAGAGCCTGTCCACCCCCCATGGTGGCTGTTTTTCTCCTCAGAGCCCCAGGACAGAGCTGTATCTCTTAGTTGTAGGTCAACCCATGGGGGTTCTTTGCCTGGAGTCCCACGGCAGTTTATTCACATCTCTTTCATTCAAATGATTTCAGTAGTGTAATTTATCTGTTTAGGCATATCTGTCTTCCTTGCAGACCCCCAACATTTCAAGACCTTTGGGCACATAGTAGATGCTTAAGTACTTGAGTGAATCCGTGAAGATCTTTTGTTGAATACGATCTAAATAAATACAATACCTACTCAGCACACGAATGCAGGCACTTGAGAGAGAGTTTGGTGTCTGCTGAAGCAGGTTGTGGACCAGCTTAGGGGCTCAGTGCCAAAGTGACCCAATAGATTTAGACAAAATGAACGAGATAATTAACTTCAATTTTACAATTCATGGAGAACAGGAGCAGGATATCTAGGTGTGAATCGGGACTTGATCATTCTTGTTGCATCTTTGGAAAATCCAGTCCTTTTTCTTTCTATGGAAATGTGACTGGCCAAGAGAGTGAACGGAGGACTGGCTTTTAGAAAGGCAATTTTGTCACAGGAAGTCCTGGAGGAAAATATATGGAAGGAGAGCTGCTAGAAACATGGCAGAGACGTTTTGTGTAGAAACCCTAAAATGTGGGTTTACATGCTGTCTGAAAGAGTTGTAACCCAACTTTTCTCCACTACAGATTTGAGCAGCTTTTAAATATCTAGGTATACAAAAGGATTAGAAAGGAAAATAGATCCAACTGAAAGGAATTTCGGATGGAACAATGAAATGATGCTGAAGTAAGCCAGCGCACTGAAAAGAGTTTCAGAAAGACCTGCAGTCTCTAAAGGCAGTGGGCAATGTATCCATCAGGTTTCAAGTAGAAAGGGAAATGGGAACAATTGTCTGTCATCTCATGTCCAGGAGATGACAAGCAACAGTCTCTCAGAGAAGAAAAAGATTTCTTTCCAACCGGTCGAACCAGCCACCTGGGCTAGGCCCCTTTCAAGTGGACGAGTTTCAGAGGAGAGAGCCCCAGGGCCTGCCGCCAAGTTTCCTGGGGCGTGTGCTGGGCCCCCTCAGAGGACCAGGCAGCCTGGCAGCCTGTGTGCCAGAGCTGAGATCTGGCGGCCTCCCACACCCGGTTCCCTGTCCTGCCCCGTCCTCCCGAGGGAGGCCGATGGTCCTGGCAGTGGCGAGTGGGGTGGGGTTGGCTGTGAAGCTTTCCTGGGATGCCCCGGGAGAGGGCGCCGGGGGATGGGCTGCCCCTGGCCAGGTCTGAGGCACTGACCCAGCTCAGGGCTGTCGGGGGCGGAGAGAGAAGCCCCTCCGCCTCTTCCCTGAAGCTTCTTATGGCTGGCCAAATCCTTCACAAGACAGGTTCGCTGGAGAAAATAATACCCAGCTTAAGAACACGTGTACAGGGGAGAAACCCGCGAAACTGAGTCTCTCAACACAATGGCAGAGATTCTCCTCCTATCTCCAGCTGCAGACAAAGGAGGATGTTGGGGGTGCGGTTTGGGCATGTGAGACTGGAGAAGACAATTGTCATGGAGAGGGACATGTAGACGATTGGATTGTCTGAACCGGTTCCCCTGCAGTGGGGTCAGGCCCGGAAGGGACAGCACGGAGGTGACCATGAAGGGGCCTCTCTGTGGTGTGGCTGGCCCTGGGGGGCCGCGCCTGGGGATGGGGATGGAGGGGGGGAAGTGGGATGGCCTGTGAGTTGGCAGCAGTGGTGGATGCAGATACTCAGAGGTCAGGGATCTCTCACTCTTTCCCTGCCTGTCTGTCTGTCTGTCTCTCACTCTCTCTCTCTCTCTCTTTCTCTCTCGGGGACCTGAGGAGAAGAGGTGGGCGAGCCCTGCCCGCCTCGCCTACATGCCTTCCTCTCCCCTGGCCCCTTCTTTCTCCGGCTGCTTTGAGTGCCCTGTGGGCTTGGGTTCAACCCTGAGGCCAAGGGCGCATGCGCCACCCGCCACCACCGGGGCCTAGGGCGGGCCTCGGGGGTCCTCAGTGAAGGCCCCGCCTGCCCGCTAGGCCAGGCCAGTCCCAGCTGAAGAAGCAACGCCAACGCCCTGCTGGACTTGGCTTCAGCTGTTGTCTCCCTCCCATCCCCCACTTGCAATCAGCTGGCCGGCCGCTTCCCTTCTTTGGAAGCGGTGGTCTGGACCTGGTGGCCAAAGGCCGACTGGGGTGCCAGGTCAAGGCTCTGCCTCGGCCAGCTGCTTTTGCCCGGGCCTCATTTCTTCCTGGAAAGGCAAAACCACGGCCTCACCCCATGCCCGCACTTGTCGAGTCCAGCCAGGTGGAGGAAAGGCTCTGTGGAATCCGAAGGGCCGAGACAGGCTTATGGCCAAGCAGTGAGTGAGGCCCCAGCAGGCCGCCGGCTTGGGGAGCCGCTGCCACACAGGCAGGCCCTTCCGGCGACGGGTCCCAGCATCATCTCTGGAGTCGGGAGGGCCTGGCCTTCCTAGTGCCCAGGCCACGGCTCTGAGGAGAAATCCGCGTTGGAGGGCACGCGTGAGGCCCTCGGCCTGAGGGCGCTGGTGCCACGCCGGGGGCGACTGGAAGGCTGGCTGGGCTCGCCTGCTTTGTCCAAAGGAGGCTGGCCAACCAGCCCAACCGGCCACCTGGGCCAGGCCCCTTTCAAGTGGACAAGATCCGGGGGAAAGGGCCCTGGGGCCTGCCGCCAAGTCCCCTGGGGCGTGTGCTGGGTCCCCTCAGAGGAGGGAGCCACCTGGCAACCTGTGTGCCAGACCTTAGATCTGGCGGCCTGCCACACCCGGCTCCCTGCTCTGCCCACGCCTGCCTCCATCCACTCCACGGAGGACGATGGTGTTGGCAGTGCGAGCGGAGATAGTCGTTAGAGACTTCACTTGGAGTTGTAGTCCAAGAGCATCACAGAAGAGCACTGAGCTTGGGCTCTGCCATTTCTCCGCTTTGTAACCTGGCTGAGTTTTCTAGCCTCTGTACCCGGTCTCTTCATCTAGCAAATGGTGAAAAGAACAACACTGACTATGGCAGGATGTTTTCAGGGTCATGTGAGTTAAGATATGTTCAAGCACAGAGTTTACATTCAGGGTGCAGTCTTTGGCTCAGTAGAAGTTTTCGTTGCTGTTCTTATAATTATCATTATTTCATGTCCTTATATTCCTCGTGAGTTCCCTGTCAAACCAACCATGATCCACGGTGTCAGCAGATTGATTCCAGGTCCCTGCTTCAAGGCCTGCAGAGGGAACCTCGTGCTCATAACCTCCTGTTTTGATCCCAGTCTCTGGAGGGATGTCTTGACCTCTATCTTGTCTGCACTGAGGCACGGAATGGGGTCCCACACCCAACCCTGCGTCTCCTCCTCTTAAATATCTGATGCTTTGGAAAGACTGTTTACTGTTCACTCGGTGGACTATACTCCTTGACATGAACAACGCACGGGAGGGAGGAGGGAGGAAACACTGATCCATGTAGGGCTCTGAGTTGACCATAACACAGAGTACAGTTGATCAAGGGCCAAGGTAGAGTTCCTTAACGCAGAGATCTGCCGAGATGAGGGTGTTCTGATGTGACACCACCTGACAATAAAGCAAACACGTAAAAGCATATGTAGTGGTCAAAGGGAAAGCACACAACTAAAAGAACTGATCCCATGAAATACACTATTCTATTGGTTTATGTATCAAACGAATGATAGGAAATAGCCAGGTGTAGAGATGGTAGAATGGATCAATGTCATAGAGAATTCTTTTAACAGTAGTTCAAGCCTTTTGTTTTACATCATTGATTGGGGTACTATTTTCATCTTTTCCTTTCCTAGTGTCTCCATCGTTCTCAACTTTTCCAAGAGCTATATTTACATTATCCTCTAAAATTTTAGGGAAATTTTAAAAAAGTTATGACACGTTTTAAGTTGTTGATGTTGTATATGGGAGGAGCACTAGATTGCAAGTGAATAAGCGATCATTAGAGTTGTAGTTTGGTAAAGGATGGTAGTTGGAATTGATACCAGGATGTTCTTAACCCAGTTTTTACTTCATTATTTGATGTAGATATCCAAATGCCAGAGCCGGTCATTTTTAATGTAATAACTTGTCTCATTTTAGAATATGTGTTCTTGGAGAGGGTGATGCAGGTAAGTAGAAAATAATTTAATGTAGTGACTTGTTTTTCTCCAATGGATCTCTTACAAACCCAACAGCCATATAGCATTCTTTTGTCCGAATGACCTGATGTCACTTTCTTAACTTTTCTTGCTGTGACTCTAGCAGTCTAGGGTCACACCACCTTCTCTCTCCTAGTCATGCTTTCAGTTGTAAGAGTGACAGTGTCAATAGTATAGTGAGCAATTGGCACACACTCTACTCTTTTCTAATATATGTATACATATATATATCTCAACTGCAAACTTTGGTAACATAACTGTTAAGGTGTGAACTATCTGCAGTGCCCTTAACGACTGATGGCTACACATGATCGTGTAGTGACATCATGGTTAAAACCCTTCTTTGCAACATGTGGCCCCTTTCAATTTTATTGTAAAGGAGAGGGTTCAATGACTTTTTTCTTTTGGAATAGAAAGACTTGCCTTTCCATCTTAGAAAATTGAGAACTGGTTTTTTGCCTTTTTTCTTTTTTTGTCTTCAGCTCCTCGTCCTACTGGTTACTAACTCACACGTCCAGTTACTTCAGATTTATGGTGCTACCCCCTTTGCCTTTTTCATGGTTCTGACATTAATTTTTCCATAATCCCTTCTGTGAACGAGGTTTCTCTCCACGCTCATCTAGCGAGGAAGGCACCGATCCTCCTTTCTGTGAACTTGGAGACAGAGGCCAAGGTGAAGCCTCGGTGCCCCTCCACACCAGTGAGCTGCAAAAGGGCTGCAGAGTCCTGTGAATCTTTGGCTCCCCTCCTGGCTCCCTCCAGACTTGGCATTGTCTGCACGGAGGAGCCCGGCTCGGTACACTCGAATTGTTGAAGTCTCTAGAAGCCGGCTGAAGGAGAAGACTGGCCAGAAAGGACATCAGCAAGCAATGTGCTCCGAAAGTGGGTGGCAGAAACACTCAGAAGAAGAAAACCTTTCCGTTTCTCTTGTGTTCTCTTTATCTTCTCTCCCTTCCTTTTCCTTTCCTTAGATGGTACAAATCCTGTCCACCCCCCCCCATGGTGGTTGTTTTTCTCCTCAGAGCCCCAGGACAGAGCTGTATCTCTTAGTTGTAGGTCAACCCATGGGGGTTCTTTTCCTGGAGTCCCACGGTAGTTTGTTCATATTGCTTTCGTTCACATTATTTCTGTCGTGTAATTTATCTGTTTAGACATATCTGTCTTCCTTGCAGACCCCCAACATTTCAAGACCATTTGGCACCTAGTAGATACGTAAGGACTTGAGTGAATCAGTGAAGATCTTTTGTTGGAAAAGATCTAAATACAATACCTACTCAGCGCCCGAATGCAAGCACTTGAGAGAGAGTTTGGTGTCTGCTGAAGCAGGCTGTGGACCAGTTTAGGGGCTCAGTGCCAATGTGACCCAATAGATTTAGACAAAATGAACGAGATAATTAACTTCAATTTTACAATTCATGGAGAAGAGGAGCAGGCTATCTAGGTGTGAATCAGGACTTGATCATTCTTGTTGCATCTTTGGAAAACCCAGTCCTTTTTCTTTCTATCGATATTTGACTCATCCCAAGCAGCTGCCTTCTTGGTATTTATGGGAAAATCAAATTGAAAAGAAAACCCAGAAAAGTATAACGGGTAGCCTTAGGGAATGTCTTAATAAAATAAAAGAACAAATTCGGAGTTAGAACAAAGATTGAATGTCAAATTTACTGGAAATTCCCTGTCTCCTTCCTCCTACACTCCCTATATCCCCAACTCTCTGTCCCTGACTCCCCAGAACATCTTTTGGATTTCTGGGCCCCTGGCCCAAATCCTCCCCATCAAGACTTATCTCCTCAGCCACCTCCTCAAACAGTTCCCTTAGGTCCCAGAACTCCAACTTCTCCGACGTTCTTTCAGCTGCCTGTTTTAACTTCTCTCACTGTTGAAGACTTACAGGGGGCACTTAGGCCTGACCTCCAAGCAAGGGGCATCCAGGTTATTTGTGTAAATGTTGAAAACCAGGAAATAAATTTAGTAGAAACACCCAGGAAGGGCAAGAAGGTTCGTTTTGCTGTGTCTTACAACTCCTCCTACTTTCCAGGGCTTTGTAATCAGGCTCTGTCAGCTTCAGACATTCCTATGCAGTATCCACTGAGGATGTATCCTGGACCTCCGCTGCAGAGAATTCATGTCCCCTGGACAGCAGCTGATCTTTTAAATTATAAAACTCTCCTGCTTCCATTGTCAGAAGACCCTACTAAATTTAGAGAAGAATTAGAAAGATTAGTGGCTATTCATAGCCCCACCCACCGAGACCTTGACTGGCTGCTAAGGGGCGTTCTTCCATCCCATGACTACACTGTAGTTATCAGACAGGCCAGACGGCCCCCTAGCAAAAACCCCCCTCATAGAGGAAATAGATGGCCAGACCCTCTCCCAGACCCTCCTGCAGATAACCAGGAAGTGGCACAGCTACGGGCTGATATTCAAGGTTTAATAGGAGCGATTCTAGAGGCGTTTCCTCCTAAAGTTAATCGGTCAAAAATTGAATTATGCACTCAGAACGAGGGGGAACAACATAAAGCTTTTGTTGAACGGTTTATTCAGACTTTCCAAAGACACACTGCATTGAATCTGTAAGCTTTAGAGCATAAGAATCTCCTAATTTCTGCTTTAGTTGGAAATTTTCTTCCTGATATAAAGAAACAAATTCAAAACCGTGTAGTTGTTTGGACAGGACAACCATTAAGTGTAATAATGGTGGCTGCTACACAATTCTTTGAAAATTGTCAGCAAGAAAACAAACAAAAAAAAAGAATTAAAGACAACTCTTCTTGCTTTGCAAATTGAATCTTTTGAAAAGCAAAAATTCAACCCTGAAAGTAAACTAAAGCCCACTCAGAGGGCTCCCTATTTGCCTTCCGACAATTGTAGGTATTGCAAGAAACCAGGGCATTGGAAAAGGGCATGTGCCGCTCTTAAGAGAAGGGAAAGTTTTGTGGGAGATTGGGATTTGGCCACCCTGAAATCTATCTCTTTACCTTGGTTGTTTTTTCTAGGGACATTTGACCTCCCCCACTAACTGCCTAAAGAATTTGACATGGTGGCTCCTTCCTGGAACAGATCTATCATGATGGCTGTAAAGATAATGTAGGGTAAATGTTACAATAGGAAAGGCACCAACAAGCCCCTCTTATCAGAAGTTCTGTCTCTCTGGCCACATTCTCTGGATGACCCTGCGAAGAGTTGCCAGACAATCATTTATATTTATAAGGGAAATCTCCATGTGTAAAGGTATCTCCCTCTCTGTTTGGAGAAGAGAGGGGGATGAGCTCATTTCGAGTGACTTATCAATGTAGAAGATGAGGCCTTGAGCTACATAATAAACCTTACTCTTGTTTACTGTACTTTAGTGGTAATCTCCTGTAACTGACTCCCCCCACCCCCAAAATCCTCCTTTGTCATTGGCTGAAAATGATATTTAAGACGAGAATTTCTGCTATTGTGTTGAGAAACGCAGTGTCCCTGCTTTCTCCCATGTATACATGTGATTAAACTTGGTATTATTTTCTCCTGCTAACCTGTCTTGTTGATTATTTGGCCAGCCAGAAGAACCTTAAGGGAAAGGGCAGAGGGAGATTCTCTCTCTTCCCCCGGCAGTTTAAAAAATGTTCCCGCTTGACCCCAGCACCACCAAAAGGCTCATTTTTCTCCACCTGAGGGACATTTCTCCCTCAAATGATAGGGTCAGCCGATCCTTAGTTGCACTCCTGAGCCTACAGTTAAACTTAAAATAGAGGATCGGAAACTGGATTTCTTAATTGACACTGGTGCGACATTCTCTACTATCCATTCAAAGATTTATCTCTACCTGTTACCTCTGATTCTATCAAGCTGTTAGAGTCTCTGGACAGCCTATTTCACTGCCCATATCTAAGCCCACTCCAATATATTTAGGCCCCCTTAACACTCATCATGCTTTTTTAGTTTCTGACTGTTCACCAGCAAACCTTTTTGGCCGAGATTTGTTATGTAAATTCAATGTCACTATAAATTGTAATGAAAAAGATGTTTTTATCTCCTTGCCTTCTGACCAAGCCCCAAGTCTCCTACTTTCCATGATGGAAACTTGTCCTGATTTAAATCCTTCTGAGGAAGATGAGTCTTTAAAGAATGTCCCAACCAGTCTTTGGGCTACACATGCAAATGAGGTACGATTGTTGCTTAGTGCTGAGCCCGTGCATGTTACTTGGAAAAAAAATAAACCGTTTCCATCAGTAGCCCAATACCCGCTCTCCAGAGATGCCGAGCGAGGAATTCAACCCATAATAGACTCCCTTTTGCAACAGGGTGTACTAGCTTTTACTTCCTTGCCCTGTAACACTCCAATCTTGCCAGTAAAAAAGGAAGGCAAATTTGACTCAGACGGGAACCAAATCTATAGATTTGTACAAGACCTCAGAGCCATAAACTCTTTTGTAATTCCTCGGCATCCTGTGGTCCCTAATCCAGCTGTCTTCCTGACCTCAATACCTGCTGATGCAGCCTGCTTTACAGTAGTTGACCTCTGCTCAGCTTTCTTTTCAATCCCATTACACCCTGACTCACAATTTCTTTTCACATTTACATTTAAAGGGAGACAATTTACATGGACTCGAATACCTCAGGGATATTGTGAGTCCCCCTCAATATTTTCCCAGGTCCTTAAAGCTGACTTGGATTCTGTAGTCTTTACTCAAAGCTCCACTCTTGTTTAATATGTTGATGACCTTTTACTCTGTAATCCAACTAAGCAGGGGGCTCTTACAGATTCGCTCATTCTCCTGAAAGCCCTAGCTGAACGAGGCCATAAAGCCTCCAGGTTTAAACTTCAGTGGGTGCAAATGACTGTTACCTACTTAGGGCATGAGATATCTCAAGGCATTCAAAAGCTAACCCCTAAACGCCTTGAGTCAATTTTATCCATCCATCTCCCCAAAACAAAGAAACAGCTACGTCAATTTCTAGGAGCTGCTGGTTACTGCTGCCAATGGATTCCTAATTTTGCAGCCCTTGCTAAACCTCTGTATTCTCTTCTCCCAGATATCACCCCAGAGCCTATTTCCTGGCCCTCAGAAGCATTAAACTCCTTTGAGGCCTTAAAAATAGCTTTGTCCATGCCTCTGGCTCTTGGCTTACCTAATTTTGACAAGCCTTTTCATCTATACTGTCATGAAAATAATGAAATTGCTATAGGCATTCTAGGGCAATCTTTTGCCTCTCAAATACATCCTATAGCATATTTCTCATGCCAACTAGACCCTGTGGCATCAGGCATGCCCCCATGCTTACGTGCGGTGGCTGCAGCTGCCACCCTGATTGATAAGGCCAGTACTCTTACATTAGGCTCTCCCATTCACCTCTATGTCCCACATTCTGTGTCAGCTATTTTGCAAGTTCATAGGACACAACACGTCTCTACACGGCGACAGACCACCTATGAGCAGGCTCTTTTAACTAACCCTTCCATCATCTTACATCGTTGCAACACTTTAAATCCAGCTACTTTACTGCCCCTTCCTGATGATGGAGAGCCCCACTCCATTCCACATGATTGCCTTGCAACTATAGAAATGGTCTCAAAGCCATGAGAGGATCTCTCAGACATCCCTTTAGACAATCCAGACTTACTTCTGTTTTGTGACGGCTCCTGTAAACGAAATTCCCGGGGAAGCATAATAACTGGTTATGCCATAGTTTCCCCACATGAAACTCTTGAAGCTTATTCTTGGCCCACCATAAGATCAGCCCAAGCTGCTGAAGTCATAGCTCTTACTAGGGCCTGCACATTAACAAAAGAAAAAACTGCCACTATTTACACAGACTCCAAATAGGCTTTTGGAGTCTGCCATGTTGTTGGCACAATTTGGAAATCCCGTAGATTCTTAACCTCTGCAAGAACTCCTATTGCTAATGGACACTTAATTACAGCCTTATTACAAGCTATTCACTTTCCTTCAAAAATTGCCATTGTTCCTTGTTCAGCCCATACTAAGGAGACTGATGTCATATCTTTAGGGAATGACAGGGCTGACAGAGCTGCTAAACATGCAGCTCACTATATACCCCCTTATCCGTTTTCCACCCAATTTTTAAACCTGCCTTTATCCCTGACTGATGTTATTAACTATCAGACAAATGCCCCACAATCTGAAAAAGACAATTGGATACAAAAGGGTGCCAAACAGTTATCAGATGGATTATACATTGGACCAAATGGACTTCCAGTAGCTCCTTTTCTTTTGACTTTTTGGCTTGCACTTATCTCCCACCAAATGGGACATATGTGCAAACGGGGGATAGCTAAAGAACTAAAAAACAATTGGTTTTGCCCTGGCATCCATAAAATTTCTGACCAAATCACCTCCCAGTGCACAACTTGCAAATCTTACCAAGTTTCTGGGAGAAATCGGTGTGATCCAGGAAGTCCTCCCAGGCCTACGCTGCCTTTTGCAGCACTCCAAATGGATTTTATGGACGTGCCCTCAGCTTTAGGTTACTCTCACTGTTTGGTTATTGTCTGTATGTTTAGTAGATGGACTGAATGCTATCCGACCAGACATGCAGATGCCACAACAGTGGTAAAGAAATTAATAACTGAAGTTATTCCTGGCTTTGGCATTCCTTTATAGATTGAACCAGACCAAGGAACTCATTTTACAGCAGAGATAAACCACTTGCTTGCAAAAACTCTGGGGTATTCATTAAAATTTCATACCCCATATCACCCTCAGTCATCAGGGCAAGTGGAACATAAAACTCTAGATATAAAAAGAACTCTAGGAAAAGTCTGTCAAGAAACTGGACTTAAATGGTCAGAAGCTCTGCCCTTGGCCCTTATGAAGATTCAAAATACTCCAAACAAAAGGCATGGACTGACTCCTTTTGAAATAGTTTTTGGATGTCCGATGCCTACTGGCATCTCTAAACCTTCAATTCCTGGATTAAATGAATATTATGGGAACTTAAGTGAACAATTTGATGCTATGACTAGTTATATACAAAAATTAACTAGTATACTTGAAGCATATCGTCAACAGGTAAAAGAGGCGTGGCCCCCACCTTCTGACAAGGCTTGCCATCCCTTTCGACCAGGAGACCGGGTGTACATCAAGGCCTTTAGAAGAAAACACGCACTGTAACCTCGCTGAGAAGGACTTTATGAAGTCTTACTGACGACCTGCACTGCCATCAAAATAAAAAGAAATATTCCTGGATCCATGCAAGCCACACCAAAATAGACCCAGAACGTCGCTCTCAAGACAGCTGAGAGATAATCCCCACAGGTGACCTTAAACTAAGGATTTCGAGGGCCAAAACCCAGACCCCAGAAGCAGCCGACATCACGAAGTAGACAGCTTTTCCCAAGATCACGGATCAAGAAAACCTTCTTTGACCCATTTCCTCCACCTTGCTTTAAAACTCAGGATATATATACACACTCACACACACAAACTATTAGTGGATATATATATATGTATATATATATATATACATATATATATATATTTTTTTTTTTTGTCAGGAGATCAGCCCTGTGCTAACATCCGCCAATCCTCCTCTTTTTTTGCTGAGGAAGACGGCCCTGGGCTAACATCTGTGCTCATCTTCCTCCACTTTATATGGGACGCCGCCACAGCATGGCTTGCCAAGCAGTGCGTCCGTGCGTGCCCGGGATCCGAACCAGCGAACCTCGGGCCGCCGCAGTGGAGCGCACGCACTTAACCGCTTGCGCCACCGGGCCGGCCCCTATATATTTTTTTTAATCATTTATTAGAAAGCTGACTGGAGAGTGCTGGTCTCTATCTGTCCCTCTTCCCCTCTCTAAGTCTCTGCTATGGGCTCTTTTCCGATCTGTGTCTTGCTTTTACTAACCCTCTCCTTTTCAACAGGTCAGGCGGGCACAGACCAAACACCCCCTTATGCCAGTTTACCAAGCCCTAGCCACGCTAACTAATCAATCTGACTGTTGGTTATGTCAACAGCTAGATAGTGCAAAAGAACCTGAACTAGTCTTTGTTCCTGCTGATATGAACACCTGGTGGACTAAGTACGGAAAATGGATGAATAACAGAGTATGATATCCGCAGCAAGGGAAACTTCACTCTGCTTCATCTCCTGGTGAGTCACCTGGGCCCCAGAAAGACTACTTAAAAGGTCAAAGACTGTCCCTTGCCCAAGTACAAGCAATAAGTGAAAGTTTTTCCCTCTGCATTGAAAGTAAACATGGCGCTGGACCTTTCCTGGGTGACATACCGAGACAATATTGCAGTCAAACTCTGTGGTTTGATTCCGCAGGTGGCATCTTCAGAACTCTCAAGGGAATTGTAAGTGACTCTATCACTACTCCCTCTGGCACAAACATTTGCCAAATCACCAAGTGCTCTGGATGGCTTACGAGCCACCCGTGTGCAACTTGGGGTATAGCAGCTATCCACATGGTTAAGCTGCCCAATGCCACAGACTATATATGGGTGGATCAAAGATCTGGACTCACCTGGTCAGGTGAAAAGACCAGGCTTTATAGCTGCCAAAATCAGACTGCAGGCCTCCTGTACCAGCTGTTCTGCAATCTGTTCTGTTCTCGCAGACTGACAGGAGCTCTTGGGAAATGGAGATGTTTAGGTAGTAACAGTGCAAGTGGCACAGATCATGAAATAGTCCAGATCCTGGGAACTACAGACTCAATTCTAACCTTGTCTTTAAACTACACTGGTCTTTAAACTACACTGGTCTTTTCATTTTATGCGGCAACAAAGTGTATAAAGGATTCCCACCTAATTGGTCAGGACGATGCAGACTTGGATACCTGGCTCCATCTGTCACCAAACACTCCACCTTAAATGCCAGCCAAATTACAAACTTGGGTTCGTTTGTTCATAAGATTGTGCCACATAAACGTGTCAGTCGAGAAATCGTGGAAAATCCACTTGTATATCACAACTCCAAGTTCTTTTCAGCCTTGAGAGTCCTATTCCCCAGCTTTGGAGATTATGAGTTGGAAAAGGCAATCTTAAATCTCTTTATGGTAATGGAGCAAGAGTTCAACACCACCATGCAAACCTTGAACATACTCCAGTCAGAAATTAACAGCCTAGCATCTGTGGTGCTCCAAAATTGACGTGCTCTGGATGTACTCACTGCCCAGCAAGGAGGAGCATGTGCAATCATTGGAGAAAAATGTTGCTTTTATGTGAATCAAACAGGTCAAGTAATATCTAACTTAAATCTATTAAAAGAGAAGATTGACATTTTTCATCAGATAAACGAAGCTCACACATTTTATTGGACTGACTTATTTCCAGGACTGGGGGACTGGTTTAATGGAGTGTGGGGAAATGTGCTCCGATTTGTTCTTTTCTGTTTGTTCATCCTCATTCTAATCTGCTTTCTTTTCTCTCTTTGCAGACTTCTTATCACTCGGATACTAACACGATTTCTCTCTCCACAGTTACCAGCTCAGCTTTTAATATGTGAAACTTTTAGGGAAGTTTCAGAGGAGGGAACTGTTGGTGCTCAGGGCAAGCTACCCCAGGACTCACCACTCTGGTATGCGGATTATTTCAAGCTGAAGACAATAAGGACTCAGAGAACTCAGGAAGAATATTTGAGTTTCCCTTCCCAAACTGCCTAATGAATTTAAAACAAAAGATCTGTTTCAGGAAGGAGTTATTATCATGACTGCTATAAAGATAATGTAGGATAGAGGTTACAATAGAAAAAGCACCAACAAGCCCATCTTATTGGAAGTTCTGTCTCTCTGGCCACAGGCTCTGGATGGCCCTGAGAGGAGTTACCAGACAATCATTTACAAGGGAAGTTTCCATTTGTAAAAGTATCTCCCTCTCTGTATTGGGAAGAGGGGGGACGACCTCATTTCTAGAGACTTATCAATGTAGAAGGTGAAGACTTAAAACCGCATAATAAATCTTACTCTTGTTTACAGTGTTTTAGTGATAATCTCCTGTAACTAACACTCCCACCCCCAACATCCTCCTTGTCTTTGGTTGGACATGGTATTTAAGACGAGAATCTGCTATTGTGTTGAGAAACGCAGTGTCCCTGCCTTCTCCCATGTATAAGTGTTATTAAACTTGGTATTATTTTCTCCTGCTACCCTGTCTTGTTAATTATTTGGCCAGTCATAAGAACCTTAAGGAAAAGGGCGGAGGGAGATTCCCCCTCTTCCCCTGACAGTGGTGATGCAGGTGGGCTCTCAAGGTTACGCCTATATTGTGGAAGCAAGCAATCAAGTATTTAATGGAAGCATTTTTATGTAAACGAAATAAAAGCAAGGTTAATGGTTGGAGCAAGTTGTAAAGCAGTTTCTGAGTATAGGGGACAGCTAGTTAAGAAGATTTTTAGATGTCAGCATCAAAGCATCTTTTGCAGTTTAAAATGTCTCTGATGATGTCATCGGGTAATCTCTTAAGTTTATATCAAGTCCATGAGCTTCAGTTTGTAAGGCTTCAGGAAAAAGGGCAGGTTCAGTTTTTAGTGATTCCAAATGAAAATGATGGAAAAAATGAAAAACGTTAGTTTGGACACCTGTAGCCAGATATTTTAGGAGACTAGAAGAAATCAGGATCCAGTCCAGTCAACAGATATAAAACAAAAACCTTAACAGACAATTAACAAAACTAGGATCTAATATCCGCAAATGTACACTACAGTTTTTACTGAAATATAATTTTTCTTTCTAAGATCACCCTCATTTTTATCAAAGATAGACAAATTAAAACTAACTAGTTTGCAAAATAAGTCTAGTTCCAATAGTGTTGGCCCAATTATTTACATAAGTACAGCAAGAATAGCAATTGATCACATAGGCTCTTTTAAGTCTGCTTTGCTGGAACTTTTTATAAGGAATCTCAGATTGAACTTTAAAGGCCTCTCCAGGCCAGAAAAGCCAAGCCAAAGATTTTGTCATCAGACTTTGCCTGTAATACCTACAGATTTGGGTGAATTCCTCTGTTCCTAGGTTCCCCCAAAATATTTCGAGGTTCCTTGTGTTTGCCAGATAAGTGACATTCTTTACTTATCCTGGTAAGTGCTGCTTGGAACATAAGGTACCAGGCCAATATTTCCACGTGGCTTTATTCCATAAAGTCCAATCTTCATTCCTCAAAAGCTGTATGGTTATATCGCAAATATGATCTTCCAGTCACAGCCTTGGTAATATAACCAGTGTTTCCAATTATGTCCTGTTATAAGGAGAACAGATTCTTATTGAACTTATGCAGATAACTATATTGCCATGAAAACAACAATACTCACTTACTAAGAGTTTCCAAATTCGAGAGATCAGATCTAAGAAATAGAGAAATATTTCAATTTTACTTACAAAAATATCATTTACCAGATTGTTATAAGTCATAGCTAGCTCAGGAGAAAAGAGAAAAAGTTTTCCTTAACTCTGAAAAATCAAAACATTAAAAATTCAGCAATACTTCAAATGAAAAATCATAAAAATTATAATCATCCTTATCAGTTCATTCAGTCCTGTGTAATCCATTCTTGATCCCAATCTTTCTGTTAGCAGCTTCATGAAGTTATCAGTCTTTCCATCAGGTTTCTGTAATTTCTTACCAAGGTCAGTTTTATGATCAGAAAGTTTGTCAGAAACCTGTACTCCAGTGTAAATGCCAGAGTCCTTTCCATGAATTTTTCTGAAGTTGAAATATTTTGCAAAAGCATTAGAGCAAAGAAATAAGTCTGTAAACAACAAGACCTCAAAATGGCAATTGACAGAGAAATTTGATTAATTTTGTGACACACAACACTTTAAAATAATAATAACCAGAATTATGACTGATAATCAGGACAGATCAGAATTTCAGTAATGTTATACAATTTTAAAACACCTATGTCGATAACATTTGCCCACATAATAGCACCTAAGCAGACTTATCATCACTTGTCTGACAATGCTTTCCATGTAATTTAACATACGGAATAAGCCTAATAAGTTTAGTATCTTTCCCCTGAGAGGAAGAGAGCAAATTTCTTTAAGAAGTTGCAGGGCCCTTTGAAAATTCTCAAAGAAAAAAAGTAAAAAAAACACTTTATTTAAGATATGAATTTTGGGGAGCTTGTCAAAAATAGAAAACGTTAAAGCAAAGAGAGCATTAACAGTCCAAAAACCTTAATAGAGAAACCTCAGTCTTTTGAACACAGGAAATTATTTTAACAGTTTTTTTTTTCTGTCTTTTAGGTAGACTTACCCAAAGGTAAAGAAAAATCTTTTATAACCTCTTTATCAAGTTCAAGAAAATTATCCTTTTAAGAGAAATAAGACCAAATTACAATTTTGTACCAGCTTCCTTCTGATATTAAAATTCATTTACTTAATTAAATTCATTTCAATCTGAGCAAACTTGACCATACAAAAACTCCTTTTCCAGAATTCCTCTTCCACAAACCTATAACTTTCTTTTTACATTCAGAATTTGTCCCATGTCTTTCTTTTCCCTCCTACTACTTGAAGACAAATTTATCTTTCTTAATCAAACAAAATATTTCCATTCTTTGTTCATTCTTTATACATCTTATTTTCCTTGTACACAGACATATTTTTTCTTAATATTTAGTAGCTTCAATCACATATACTAATTAGAAATTTTAACTCTTAGAAACCCCAATTTGTAAGTAAAAACTAAGTAAACCATTATAAACTTTCTTTTACATTAGTATATTGTGGCTTGGAAAATTTATAAACACTTCATAACTTCTAGAAATATGTTACTTTATAGTACAATCTTTTAATAAAACACATGTTTACCAATAGACCCAAAACACCTTTTAGTTTTCCTGTAATGAAAAGCCAAAAGTAGACAATCGTGAGTTTAGCAATCAATGTCTAATATCTCATCTTATTTGGAAATGATGATACTCAGTGAATTTTTATCACAAAATTTAGCAAAACTCTAAAGTTTTAAGTCACCAAAAAGATTTTGGAAGATGTAACCACCATAACACATAATTATTATTTAAAGTTCACCCAACATTCATCTTTTTCACAACTATTTAGTTACTTGTTCCCAATAATTATTTAGATTGTCTAAAAGACTTCATAAGACATTAGATAAAATTAGCCATCATTTAAACTATTATTTTTGTTAACCAGTTCTGTAATAGAAATAACATCAGTTTTTTGTACAAAAGTTCATGTAAATTTCATCACCTCTTATACCTTTAAACATAGTTATCATTAAGATTTTTATCAATAGGTGTTGGTCTTCTAATTTTGGACAAGGGAAGCATTCCCAGTCAGACATTTTAAAACATACACAGGCAAAGTTGATGTAACCTCTTTATATAAAATTAGCTCAAACATTCCAACCTTTATAATCTTATCAACACTTACACTTTTACATGTTCTCAATTCAATTGTAACCTGAGTCAAGCTCTTAAGGCTATTTAAATTTTTCCCTTCCTTTTTCTGGCCCTTTTTTAGGTACCAATTAAACAATTGTGTGAGAGCTCTCAAAACATATTTTTTTTCCCCAATTTAGAAGTTTTCCCAATTCAAAGGATCTGTCGTCGGGCCATTGACGAGTAGGATCTTCATTTGTCTATTTATTCCAATAGTGACTCGATCCAATAAGCCTTTTTAAGGAAAGACCCGGTGGTAACTTTCCCATGCTTAGAATAAATCTTTACCATGGACGCAAGAGGCGTCCCTGGTGAGGGCGCAGATGATGTAGCCCCCATGATCCAAAGAATTCACTCCCAAAGATATTCAGAGAAAGTAAAGACCTTCGTTACACAGGCGGTAAGGATAGTGTAGTGAAAACGGTGTCTCCGGTCTCCTACAATAGTGTGGGACGCCTCCAGTCACAGACCCGCTAATCTGTGACACCGGGCAGGCAATATTGGAATGGGATTTTTCCAGCACTAACAAGCAACTAAGGTTAAGACGACAAAAGCCCTTATGGACTAGGTCCTTTATGACAAACTCCCCTGAGAGCTTGGCACAGCCAGACAAAGAGACAGTTCAGAACCCCAGTCTATTCGACTGGCCACCAAGGGGCACCCCGGTAAATGCACCTTCCGTATGGTGGAGACCAAGGAGAATATTCTCACTGGTCACAAAGCCAAGTTTTCTCAGGACACAGAACAAGACAGAAGGAAAAACCTCATCCGGTTCTTTTCTTATGTGCACAATGACAGCTTTAGCCACGCCTTAGGTCTCTTTGAGTCAGAATAATACCTGGGGGGGGAGATGCCACGGGGTTGGGGACTGTGTGCTTTACAGAGTACCTCGTCATTGCATGGACATTTTCTTGCAGTTGGCGGGGGACCTCTGTCATCTACCCCGTTCCGTGACCCAACTTATCCTGTCACGGGAGTCTTCTGAAAGTGGCGAGTGCCCTAATGGCTCTTAACTGCTCGACCTGTGCCCACCAAATTTGCGACCTTTTTGGCTTCCAAGATGCCCTTGGCAATGGCCTTCACTTCATGTGCATATTAACCCACAGCAAAGTTTGTCTAAATAGACGCCAGTCTGGTGAGACCCGCAAACTCATCAGTCTGTGGGGCCGGCCCGGACATTAGGCTTATAGGGTCTATGCCTGCGTCCTACCCTATGGTATTTCCTTCTTATGACACACGATACAAAAGACAGAGACAAAAGAGAAAAACAGAGACTATCTCTGGGAGGAAAAGGGATCAAGATCAAAACCAAGAGTACTCTACCAAATTTACCAGTGTCACTAAAAGCACAAGAAACTAGTTTCCCAAATATTTGCTCCTGCCAATCTAAATTTTGAAAGAGAAAAAATTTCTCACCACCTCCTTCCACCGGACTCCACAGGTAGAGATTCCGGGAGGCTGACGTGGTAAGAATCTTACATTTTGCCGGCTATCGTCAGGGGGTCCCGTATTTCATCCCCTGCAGTAATCTAGGGAGAAGGCATTTCTTCCAGCCAGAGAACGTAACTTGCCATGCAGTGTAGCCCCACGTTGGGTGCAAAAACTGTTGAGGGAGTGAGAGAATCTCCCTTTTCCCTTTTCTTAAGGTTCTCATGGCTGGCCAAATAGTTAACAAGACAGGTTAGCAGGAGAAAATAATACCAAGTTTAATAACATGTATAAATGGGAGAAACTCAGAAATGAGCAACTCGTCCCTCTGTCTAAGCTGCCCGATTAAGTGTTGTAGCTAAAGAGGAGGAAGGTCTTGGGGGTGGGTAGTGGTCTAGGACCACAGAGGGCAAGAAGACAACTCACATGGAGATAGAAATGCAAATGTTTGCCTGACAACTCTTCCCAGGGTCATCTATAGATAATGTGGTCAGTGAGAGATACAGTTTTTGATAAAAGGGGCTTGGTGCCTTTCCTATTGTAACCTCTATCCTACGTTATCTTTACAACCATCATGATAATAACTCCTTCCTGAAACAGATTTTTTGTTTTAAATTCTTTAGGCAGTTTGGGAGGGGAAATTCAAATATACTTCCTGAGTTCTCTGAGTCCTTATTGTCTTCAGCTGGAAACAATACACACACCAGGGTGGTGCCTAATGGGGTAGCTTGCCCTGAGCACCATTACCTCCATTTATAAGGATGCCCCCTTTATATAGATTCTGTACAAAATTGCAAAGATCACTTTTTCCTTTTTAAAATTTATTTGTTTTAACTTTTAATAGTGAGAACTTTAGTGTTGGGTAAACTGCTGCACAATTACTGGAAATGCTGAGAGTCTTTTTGAAAAGTGTAGAAGTCTAAAGATAATGAAAAGTACATTTCTCCAATGTCAAGTCCCTTGATGATCTGATAGGCGTCTCTCTAGTTGTACCCGGAAGAGATGGAAGATTGAACACCAGCACAGCACACAAGGAAACAGGCTGCCAACTTGAGGGCTTCCCATGGACCACAGAGTGCCTAGCAGACTCTTGGAGATTAAATCTGGGCTTTGTCCATGGGTTGTCCCTGAGAGGAAGATTTTGCTTAAATGACCAGAGAATAGACAACGTATTTTGTTGATAATAGTTCTTACCATGTAAATTTCTTTATAAATCTCTGAATAAAATAAAAAAATTTAATCCTCATAGAAATCAACTCTTACTGACAAGCCCCACAGCCTTCTCTAGAGAGCTCAACAGAAAATGTCTCCACTGACTGTGACTTGCTCTTCTCTGAAAGCCAGCCAGCACTTCACTGATAGCCCTGGATAAGGAAGGCCAGATACAATTCTTTGAAGATATTTAGCTGAATTCAGAACCAAAAATCCTACCTCCAGTTGGCTCCTCTGTGAGAATGGATGGCTGGCCTTGTTTCACAGCCTGAGCTGTTGAGGTTTCATATGAGATAAATTGCTCTGTTCTCCAGGGATGGAAAAATTGGACTGTGACATAGATTCAGGGCTTAGATTTTGCAGGTAAAGATAGGGTCATAGAGGGGAATAAAGATTTCAGCAAATTGGTTTGTTGTTCTCTACAATGGAAATAATTTAAGAAGCAGATAGTCTCTCACTCAAACTTCTCTTCCCTGTTCTCTATCTGTCATATCACTGTAAAAATTCTCTCTATGAAAATTTCAGTTTTTTTCTTTGTAGTGTCTTTATTATCATCTTTATGAATTCTTTGACTTCACCACCTTCTTGGCACCACAACGTTAGCCATTGAGATATTATTATAGATTCAGTTTTGCAACTTCATCCCTTTATCTCTATTTCCTCTGCCATTTCATAGTTTTAGTTCCTATTGTATCTTATGCTTGAAAACACTTGAAGCTTACAGTGTGTATCAGTTCCTTATTTTCTCAAATTTTTATTATCTAAGTGCCCTCAACTATCACTTTTTTTTAGAAAAGAAGTGAAATACGTAACAGAACAGTACACTGTAATAAATTGACCACTTATAAAATTAAGTTCAACCTGAAATCCCTCCCCACTTAACAGAGACCATATTTTATAATTCACAATACTTTAGTGTGGGCAGGGTCAGTTTATCAAGGATTTTGGATGTTTTAAACCACGTGAGATATATACAGTGTAAGGTAAAATCGTTAATCTTGCAGAAGTTGTAGAATTTCCTGATGCTTAGGGATATTGGTGGTGGAGAACCTGAATCATATGAAAAGTAGTTGATTAATTAGCACCTGAGTTTGTTAATTTGGTAAGGATGATGATGAGACATACATGTTGAAAAGATAACTTTGCATATCAGAGTATTGTCAGAGGCCACTGGGAAAATTCACAATATTCTCAAATACTACAAAAAATGACCATTTTTTCATAAAAGATGTCATACATGACGGCATCATATACTTCTGTCAGAAAACTTGCAATGAAGAAAATTAACACTTGAGTCATTTTAATTCTAACAATTTGTTCATGCTTACTAGTAGGTTAAAAAACTGTTTAGAAATAAAGTGATAAGTGATGTACTTGCTTAATTTTTAAATTTTTTTAGTAAAAAACTTTTTCATATTTTTAAAAAATATTTATTTGTATTTATTTTATGCTGAATTTATTCCTGGGCCAAAGACTTTTTTTTTAATTAACTAACACCAATTCTTTTCAAACTCTTTCAAAAAGTTGAAGAGGAGAAAATACCTCTAAAGTCATCCTATGGGATTAGCACTACCTTGATATCAAAGCCAAAGACACTAAGAGAAAAGAAAACTATAGGTCAATATCTTTGATGAATATTGATATAAAAATCCTCCATAAAATAGTAATAAACTAAATTCATCAGCATATTAAAAGGATTATACAGCATTTTTAAGTGGGATTTATTCCTGGAATACAAGGATGTTTCAATATATGAAAATGATTTAATGTAATAAACTACATTAACAGAATGAAGGAAGAAAACACATGATCATCTCAATGGATGCAGAAAAAGCATTTAACAAAACTCAACATGTTTTCATGCTAAAATCACTAAAAAAACACTCAGAGTAAAAGGAAACTACTTCAACATAATAAAAGCCATATATAGAAATCCACAGAGAACACCATATTCAAGGGTGAAAGACTGAAAGCTTTTTCTCTAAGATCAGGAACAAGACAAGAAGGCCCATTTTCACCACTTCTATTCAACATGGTATTAGAAGTTCTAGCCAAAGCAATTAGGCAAGAAAAAGAAAGAAATAGCATCCAAATTTGAAAAGAAGAAGTAATATTATATTTGTTTACAAAGAGTATCTTATATGTTGAAACCCCTAAAACTTCCACCAAAAATTTGTTAGAACTAGTAAATTCTGCAGAGTAGTGCAACACAAAATCAACATGCAAAAACTAGTTGTTCTTCTATACATTAATAATAAGTAATCTGAAAAAGAAATTTAAAAACTTTACATTTTTATTTACAATAGCAACAAAAGAGTAAAATACTTAAGAATCAACTTACTCAAAGAGGTAAAAATTCCAAATGATGGTTTTGCAAAAATAGAAAAATCTATCCTAAAATTCATATGGACTCTCAAGGGACACTGAATAGCCAAAACAATCTAGAAATAGAAGAACAAAGTTAGAGAACTCACACTTCCTGATTTCAAAACTTACTATAAAGTAATCAAAACAGTGTGGTACTGGCATAAATACACACACTATACTAATGAAATAGCACAGAGAGCCCAGGAATAAAACTTTGCATATATGGTCCAATGATTTTTGACAAAGGTACAAAGATCATTCATTGGAGAAAAGATCAATTTTTCAACAAATGTTGTTGGGAAAACTGGATACCCACATGCAAAAGAATGAGGTTGGACCCTTACTTTACACTATATACAAAAATTAACTCAAAATGGATCAAAGATATAAATGTTAGAGTTGAAGCTATAAAATCCTTAGAAGAAAACACATGGTAAAACCTGTATGTCATTGGGTCCAAATGCCATTGCAAAAATGATTTCTTTAATATGACATCAAAGACATAAGTAACAAAAAAATAACAAATTGGACTTCATCAAAACGAAAAAGTTTTCTGTATCACAAGATACTATCAACAGAGTAAAAAGGCAAACCATGGAATGGTTGAAAATATTTGCAAATCACAAATCTGATAGGGGATTAATATCTAGAATAAATAAAGAACTTCTACAACTCAACAATAAAAAAAACCTCAATTTAAAAATGCACAAAATACTTGAATAGACATTTCTCCAAAGAAAATATAAAATGAACAGGAAACACAAGAAAAGATGCTCAACATCACTAAGTATCAAGAAAATGTGAAATAAAAGCACAATGAGCTACCTTTTCACACCCATTAGGAGAGTTACTATCACAAAATCAGAACATAACAAGTGTTGGCAAGGATGTTGAGAAATTGGAACCCTTGTGCTCTGAGTGTGAGAATATAAAACTGTGGAAAACAGTATGGCAGTTCCTTCAAAAATTGAAAATAACATTACTATATGATCTAGAATTTCCACTTATGGGTTCTGAAATAATAAAAAACATATTTATCGGCCTCTGCATCCAGTTCTTGGCACAGAGCTCCTAAAACCTTTGTAATTTCCCCAGTGATAAGAACACTAAGAGAATCTTTTGTTCTATTGAGGCAATTCTGGGTGGGCTCCTGGATGGCTCCTGGATGGGGGTTGGTCACCAGAAAGACCAAGCCCTGATTAGAAGCTTCGAATTTTTAGCCCTACCTCTTATCCTCCAGAGAAAGGAGAGGGGCTGGAAACTGAGTTAATAATTGATCATGCCTATGTGAGAGAGCCTCCATAAAAATCCCAATAGAAGGCGGTTCAGAGAGCTTCCAGGTTGGCAATGACAAGGACTGCTTGGAGAGTGGTGCACCTGGAGATGGCATGAAAGCTTTGTGTACTATCTCCATAGCTTTCCCTATGCACCACTTCCAACAGGCTCTTCTTGAATTATATCCTTTTATAATAAACTGGTGATCTAGTAAATGTTTCTCTGAGTTTTGTGAGCCACTTTAGCAAATTAATCAAACCCAAGGAGGAGGTTGTGGGAACCTCTGGTTTATAGCCAGTAAGTCAGAAGTACAGGTAACAACCTGGGCTTGTAACTGGCATCTGAAGTAAAGGTGAGGTTGGATGGGTGCGCAGAATTATAGGACGGAGCCATCAACCTGTAGAATCTGATGTATCTCTGGGTTGTCAGCATCAAATTGAGTAGAATTATCTGGCAACCAGCTGGCATTCCAAGAATTGCTTCTTGGAGGTGTAGGGAACCCTGTTATATGTGAAAAAGTGAATCTGAGAACACCATTTATGGGTATACACCCAAAAGAACTGAACGCAGAGGTATAAAGACATATATGTACACCCATGTTCTTAACAGCATTATTTAAAATAGCTGGAAGCTGGAATCAAGCCAGGTGTCCATCAGTGGATGAGCTGCCAAAAAAATGTGGTGTATACACATAGTGGAATACTATTCACCCTTAAAAAGGAAGGAATTCTGACACATGTTATGACATGGATGAACCATGAGGAATTTATGCTAAGTGAAATAAAGCCAGTCACAAAAAGAAAAATACTGTATGATTCCACTCATATAAGGTAATTAGAGTAGTCAAATTTATAGGAATAGAAAGGAGAATGGTGGTTCCTAGGGGCAAGAGGGAGGGATAACAGGGAGTTGTTGCTTAATGGGCACAGAGTTTCAGTGCAAGGTGAAAATAGTTCTGTGGATGGTTGGAGGTTATGGCTACACAATTATGTGAAGGTATTGAATGTCGCTGAACTGTACACTTAAAAACGGTTACAATTTTATGTTCTGCATATTTTATGACCATTAAAAAATTACTTATTTTCAACAAATGAACAAACACTAGCTACATGCAATAGCATGGATGAATATCACAACCATAATGCTGCATAAAAGAAATTATATTCAAAAGGCTATATATTTTATAATTCCATTTATATAAAATCCAAGAAAGAAACAAAACCGAGGTCTGGCTTCTACTAATGGTGGAGTAGCTTGTTGAACTAACACTCTCACAGATAACAATGATAAAATCTGCACAAAATATTATATATATTTATACAGACTCGTGTAGCTATATATAAAACACATTTAATAAATGTGTATATGTGTGTATGTTTAAATCACTTCCAAAAGCAAGCTGAATTGAGAGGGAATCTTCCCTTAAATGATGGGAATTGCACCAGGAGATATTTGCAAGCTTGAATCTTTTGCCTCAAAGCATTCCAAAATCTGTACATGGCCTAGACAGGGGAAAAACTACAGTCTTACTTGTAATGTTACAGGATGTATTTTTGGGCTGGCAGAGTAGCTGGAAAGTTAGGGGAGAAATTCTGGAAGGGAGGGAGACACAAAGAGGAAAATCTCAAAATATATATGTAAGTCTCTCCCCCACACACACCAAATTGGCAGATCTTTGAACAACACACATACAGGGTAGGCCCCAGAAGGCCTAGTGTAAAAACAGCAGTTGGAAGATGAAAGAACTGACTGAGGATTTCAGCTATGCCCACTGTAAAGGAGATAGGATTGGAATTTCAGTCCAGCCAAGTTGATTCCCTGCTAGAAAAGTAACAACACTCTTCAAAGTAATACAACAGAATCCGGAGCCTCTATACCTATCTTTCATGATTTCCAGTACACAATTTAAAAGAATCATGAGATTTGAAGAAACAGGAAAATGTAATCCATATGTGACCAAAAGCAGGCAGTAGAAACTCCCTCCAATGTGTTGCAATTAGCAGTCAAGAATACGAAAGCAGCTATTATAAAGAAGAT
Source organism: Diceros bicornis minor (assembly GCF_020826845.1). NCBI lineage: Eukaryota > Metazoa > Chordata > Mammalia > Perissodactyla > Rhinocerotidae > Diceros > Diceros bicornis. Next base: position 40,388,314 of record NC_080770.1, on the reverse strand, counting down.
CATGGTGGTAAAGAAAAATATTCCCATAATGAATGAACAGATGTGGGAACTCAGCAGAGAAGTGGAAATTACACAAAAGAACCAAATAGGAAGATGAAATAAAATAAATACATTTGAGTTTACAAGTAGATGAGAAACAGTAGAAAAAACATGGAGATACAGCAATAGAAATTTTCCAGTCTGAAGAAAAGAATGTAAAAATTTTGAAGAAAAACGAAGAGAGCCTTATGACCTGTGAGATGATTGAGTCCCCAGCAGAGAGGAGAAAGACAGAAAAATTAAAGGAGGCAGAAAGGCAAATCAATAAGTAATAGCATAAAACTTCCAAAATTTCTTGGAAAATCTAAAATTTTAGATCCAAGAAAGTCAGCAAACTCACAAAATAAAATATAAATTAAAAGCATACTTAGGTACATGATAGTCAAGCTACTAAAATCCAAAGATAAAAAGAAAATCTTGAAAGCAGTCAGGGAAATACATATATACAGGGGAAGACATTACATACAGGGAGAAATAAGGTGAATGATGGATAATATATTATCAAAAACAAAAGAGACAACTCAACAACAAAATGACATCTTTCAAGTGCAGAAAGAAAACCCAAAAGTCAACACAAGATTCTATATTTAGCAGAACTCACTTTCAAAAATGAAGCAGAAGCCACAATAAGATGCTGCACACCTATTAGGTGCCTGAAATAAAAAATAAAATTGCAAATACCACATGAGGAGGTGGGTCAGGAGTAGGAGCAATTAGAACTGGGGATGCAACATGATAGTTGCATTCAGAAAACAGTTGAGCAGGTTCTTATAAAGCTAAACATATACTTATTATATGACTCAGATATCCCACTCCTAGGTATTTACTGAAGAAAATTGAAAACTAATGTTTAAACAAAAATCTTTGTGGGAATCTTTATAGCCATTTTATTCATAATTGCCAAAAGCTGGAAATAAGCTAAATGTCCTTCATCAGGTGAATGGAGAAAGAAACTGTGTTGCATTGGTACATTATAATACTACTTGGCAATAAAAAGGATAAACTCTTTTTTTGTGTGTGTGTGAGAAAGATAAGCCCTGAGCTAACATCCATTGCCAATCCTCCTCCTTTTTTCCCCCCAAAGCCCCAATAGATAGATGTATGTCATAATTGCACACCCTTCTAGTTGCTGTATGTGGGACACTGCCTCAGCATCGCCAGAGAAGCGATGCGTCAGTGCGTGCCCTGGATCCGAACCTGGGCTGCCAGTAGGGGAGCGCATGCACTCAACCGCTAGGCCACGGGGCCAGCCCCAGGATAAACTCTTGATTCACACAACAACATGGATGAACCTTGGATGCATTTCTCTAAGTAAAGGAAGTCAGATTCAAAAGGCTGTATAGTATATGATTCCATTTATATGACTTTCTAGAAAAGGCAGAATTACAGGGATGGAAAATGATCAGTGGTTGCCAAGGGATGGAGTAGGGGAAGGGGTTGAATACAAAGGGATAGCATGAGAGAACTTTGGGGGTGAAAAACACAGCTCTGTATGGTACTGTGGGTATGGATGCATGACCGTAAAGTCAAAACCCATAGAACTGTACACCACAAAGAGTGAATTTTACTCTGCAAATTTTAAAAATCAATCAGGATGCTGGGGAACTCAGATGGAATGCAGTGACAAATGAATCTCACTGTATTACAAGCATGTGACCTAACCATACAGAAGGGGTGGGGATGAAAGGTCCTGACCTAAGTTACTTTGGAAGATAGTGATTTGACGGGATACTGTAGAACTAAAGTACTGGACACAAACACTGTACTCTAGGTGGTCAATTTGTTTTTCATAAGGGTATGGATTAGCAATTCTGAAACTAGTTGACACAGTAAATATATTGTAGCTAACTGGAGTTAAGTTTCTCACTGTTGGTGAAAGAAGTTACAAATAAACAAAAGGAGAATGCTAGAATAAACTCTGTGGTGCTGGATTGGAGTTCGAAGTATCAGTATGAATCCATGTCTCTTTTAATATATCTATCCAAATAGATAGATAGACTGATATATAGATGGATAGATCGATAGACAGATTTGTCTACCTGAGTTTATATTCATACATACATTTCCAAGCTCTGCTGAGAGGGTCCAGAAGCAGTGACACTCTAGTATTAATGAGCACACCTAGCTCCCAGATCTTGTTTTTTAAATATCATTCTCCAATAAAATAAAGCAGATTTTCTTGGAGAAATGGCTAATTCTAGGGCTGGAGATGGAAAATACAAGATGAGCCTGGATCATCTTGTAGTGCCAGAAAGTAGGAAAGTGCTTTCAAAAAAAAAGCACACAGAAAATGATGGGACATGTCAAAAGGAATCAATCTGAAAGACTTTCCAATGACTCAAGCTGGAAAACTCTGAGCAACAAAATAAATAATGGTAGCATTGGATAATTACTCAGAGAATAAAATAAATATCCACGAGGCTATACTGATATAAAAAAGATTAAACAAGAAAGGAAGGGAAGGAAGAAAGAAAAAAGGGGAAAAAAAAGAATGAGAGAATGAGAGAAAGAAAGGAAGAAGGAAGGGGGGGGAGAAATCTTGCTCACAGAATTCCAAATAATAAAAGCGCTAGATAGCATGAAATAGAAAATTGCCACTTTAACACTACAGTAATAATTATTGTTGGAAAGAATGACTGATGAACGCAAAAACTGTGGATGAAACTTAAAGAAGAAACAGTACATTTGCAGAGTCTCAAAGCATTTCCTTTCCAAACACTTATTTCTCTTATTTCTTTTTATGATTTTATTTATTTATTTATTTTTCCCCCAAAGCCCCAGTAGATAGTTGTATGTCATAGCTGCATATCCTTCTAGTTGCTGTATGTGGGACACAGCCTCAGCATGGCTGGAGAAGTGGTGCATCGGTGTGCGCCAGGGATCCGAACCCAGGCCGCGAGCAGCGGAGCGCATGCACTTAACCGCTAAGCCACGGGGCCGGCCCCTCTTATTTCTTTAAAATACCTATGACTGTCTAAAGCAAAAATTATAACACTGTATTGTGGGATTTATAACATAAGTAGATATGAAATTTATGACAGCAATAGCACAAAGGACAGACAGAGGTAAATGGAACTGTTCTGTAGCAAGGATTCCATATTTTACATTGATTAAACTGGTGCACTATTAAGTCTAGGTAGGATGTGATATCTTAAAGGTGCATATTGTAATCTGGACCACCCAGTAAGAATACAAAGGTGGGTCACTTAAATGTTAATAAAAGAATTAAACAGCATGCCAAAAAACGTTTTTACAAGACTGTTCGCAGGAGATGACCTGCACGTCCCCAGGAGGAAGATGAGTGCACTTTGGGACCTCCACAGAGCAGAACGCCCTCAGCTGTGCCGAGGAGCAAATGCTGACACACACATGCTGAGAGAGACTCATCAACCTCGTGCTGAGGGAGGCAAGCTGGACAGAAAACAACACACATGGGATGATTTCAGCCAAGATGAACCTATGCTGAATAAACCAGAACAGGGGTTGCATCGGGGCAAGGAAAAAATAGCCTGGGAAGGAACAGGAAGGAGTTTTCTGGGGGTGATGGAAATATCCTATTCTTAAAGGGATGAAAGTTATATGGGCATGTTTATTTGCCAAAACTGTACGGTTGAGATTTGTGCCTTTCAGTGTGCATACATCTTACTCACCACACATGCACAAAGGCTTAAAAGAATAATAAAGTGAGGTGGGAATGGGATGGAGTGTGGATGAAACAAAAATAGCAGATGATTAGTAGTTGTTGAAACTGGGTGACGGGCCTACTGTGCTATTTTGTTTATTTTGTATATTGTTTAAATTGTTCTGTAATAAAACACTTGTATAAGAAGACAAACTTGACATACAGTGTTCGCTGGTAAGATATCAGTTACCTTTGGGGAGGAAATAGGGAGAAAGGGATTGTCGGGGCCTGAGTAAAGCTGGTGCTAGTTCTTGGTCACACAAGTGTGTTCACTTTTTAATAATTCTTTGTGATTTACGTGGATGACTTCTGCATATATTTCTGTACGCATGTTATATGTCAATAGTCATTTTAAATCCTGCATATTTGCACAAAGATACTAACTCAATATCTCAGAATAACAGCAGTGTTTTGTTTTGAAGTGGAACACATTCACTCATGACACCATTAGATGGATTTTAATACTCCCAAGTATCTATTAATGCCCTCATCCTTGCATGGATGCCTGGGTATTTCCATTTTTGCCTCAGTTTTGTAAGCGGCATGGATTTGAGATTTCATGATGTCATCTTTCTACAGCAAGGTCCACCCCCACCACGATGCTCACCAAGGCCTCGAGACCTAGCACAGTGCCGTGTTCACAGCATGCACTCAAGACCTGTGGGACTGGGTTGGAAGGAACAAAATGAGGAGCACACGATGTTCGTAACTTAAGTCTAGGTGTCATATTGTGACTTAGGAAATTGGTATAGTTTTTCGATAGATTTGCTATGCCTTCTAGATTTTCCTATTTAAAACAATGGGAAATAGGGTCTCAGAGTTCTTTCTCAGAGAAAGTCTGACATTTCAGGCACAGATTACTGACAATTATTAATGGCATATGACTTTCCCACCTCATCTTAGTGTTAAGTTTTTAATTCCTTACCTTGGAAATGACCTAACTTTGCTTCTTCCAAATCTTGTAGTAATACTGGTGCCCCAGAAAGTCAGGCCACGGATATTCTGCTGTTGTGCGTTCTCCCTGGAAAGAAGTGGAGCTGTGCATCCACCAGTCTAAGAAGCGTGTGGTGCTGTAGTATTTGGAGTCAATCAGAAAAGCTAAATGGAAAAACGACTTCAGAGAATTATCACCATAACCCTCCACAGCAACAAATTATTTTGCTTAATTATTTTGTGATTCTGCAGGTATATTTAAACAGGAATATTAAAACTAGTTCCCAAGGAGCCAGCCCTATACTAGAGCAGAAATTGCATATTACCTTCCTGCACAAACTTGCCTAACACTGTGGGAAGGACCAATGGGAAGTTTCGGTGGTTGTTGCCTATGTTAACGAGGCCAGGAGGTCCACACTCGGATAAGAAAGTCCAGTGAACCAGCCTGTGTGCAGCGTGGAAATAGGGGCATGCATGTGTTCCCCTGAAGTGGCTTAGGGGTCACTTACCAGTGCACCTGAGTTTCCTGTCTGTATAATGCAGGTATTGGGGCTGTCCAATGTGATGTTTTCTCCTTTTTATGACATGGCTCAGGGCAGTCCTTCTAAGACTCCTGACCAAGGTATGGGCCCTTCAGGCAGATTGGGTCCAAAGGGAGGATCTCTGCAGCGACCCTGACCACGGGTTCCAGAGGGAGGATCATGGCAGCTTGGAGAGATAGGGGGGATGGTAGGACAGGTGGCATTGAAAAGGCAAATTCCAGGATCCCAGGCACCCGATATTTCCATTTTAGATATTGAATTTACATTTCAAATACTGGCCAGGGGGCTTCCACCAGGGCTGCAGGCAACCTCAGCAATAGCCAGGCTGGTGAGCCCCACCCCTACCTGAGTCCCGGCCTCAAGGGATGCAGCCCAACCACACTGCGCATACTCTGGGGGGGTGGGCAGGTCTTGGAGATTGGGCGTGGTATACAGAACAGGTGGGGAAGAGGGTGGGATGGAGAAGCAGAGGGGTGGGGCCCAGGGGCCGAAGGACAAGGCAAGAGTTGGGGCCAGGAGCTGTGCATGCTGGGAGCTTTTCTCTCTTAACCGCTCCCAGCTGGCAACCTGTAGGGCTGCAGGACTAGAACGCCCAGGATGCTCTGGGCACAGGGCGGTGCCTGGCCCTGGGGGGAGGAGCAGGGCGGTGTGAGCTTGGCCGAGGGCCAAACCATTGACTCAGGACTCAGGTCCTGCACCCGCTCCATGTGGACTGATTCCCAGAGGGATGTGACGAGACGAAAAGTACCAGGGAGTTAGGAGGGTGTGGCGGCTGCATGGGAAGCCGCGGGCCTGCAGCGTGCAACTGCTTTTGTCCAAAATTGAAGCCCAGACTGGCGCCTCTTCCCCACCGCCTCCCTCCTTTGCTTGATTCCTCTTCCCCCCTGTGTACCTGTGGGTCCTTCCACAGCCTCCTACCTAATCCAGGGCCAGGTGTTTCTCTAAACTGCTTATGGGAACTGGTTAGACATTCCAGAAACTTTCCACTTTGCCTGCTGCCCTCTGCCTTCTCCAGCCAAAGTGCCATCATTTCATCAGCTTTTGGGAGAAATTCACCCTTGTGGTCCCTCTTGGATGCACAACTTTGGAGTTTTGCAAAGTGGTAACATTGGCTGTTGCTTGCCTTTTTCACAGATGTGGAAGTTAAAGCATCCGTGAGGTTAATCATTGGTTTCCCCAGGATCTGCTAAGGGCAGAGGAGAACAAATTCCCAGGCAAGTATCTAGTAGGCCGTTTTCACTAACCTATTCCAGTGCAGAGGCCTCCAAAACAGCATCGTTAGGATGAGAATAGCTTAAGCATTTTGCCCTTCAGATTGATCACCTAATCTCAGCTCAGGCCTGAGTGGCCAGTCTCTCAGGGACATAAGTGATGACTCTGATCCCTCAGGAAGAGACCGGTGGTCCGGCTTTGGGAGAGGCATGTTCATGGTAGACAACACCTGGGCAGCATTTGAAACCCGTCAGCTTTAACATCTCTGCTTTGGATTCCGGCAAGGTTCCAGGATAAACATGCCCAGGGATAGTCAGATGTAACGTATTCTTTAAAAATTGATTACAGCAGTGAAAGGAACAGAGCATAAAATATCCTGATTATTTGCAAAAGATGAAATGCAAGCAAGACCTTCTTGTTAATTTTTTAATGCTCATTCTCTTGGCTGTATTGTACGCTTGAATGCATAAAAAAATTTGAATTGAAAAGTTATCTTTTCCTGAGATTGGTAAATTAACTTAAAAGTCTTATTGAAACCTGTGGAGGAATGGTTAGCAGCTTTCACGATTTATGTCCTCCCTAAAACTTTGGGTGTTGATCTCCATGAAAAAAAGTCCTTGTTTATATTACACATCCCAATAGGTTACATTTCCAATTCCTGAATGTGGGGTATTATCAAAACAACTGAATAAGCTGGTCATGGAAACTGGACCCTGTCAGTATGTGAAGAATTTGCCTCGCTATGAATTAATGACATGAATTCTTTAACATTTTTTTAAAGAACGGACGAGAAACTCTGCAGTATCTCTGAATGTGGCAAGACAGGGAATTCTCGTTGGACCACATCCTCGGGTTCTTCTCTCATGTTCAATAGACCCGGGTGATAGTCTGTGTTGTCAGGTGCAACGCCGCTCCCCAGCCCCCAGTGTTCCATCCTACTCTGGCCTGTGACCTCTTCAGGGGGTTCTGATGACACTCCTCCACAAGGGTTGAAAGGAGACATTGTAACATGAGGATATTCATCATCTTGAAACAAAGATTAATGGAGAGGAAAGTCTCGGGGTCTGTGTGCTCCGATGCAACTGCTGTTGGGGTGTGGCTGCAGTGACCATTATGCTCCCAGCAGTCTCCACAATGGCTGTCTCAGACGTTTGATCTCCTGGTGCAACCACAGAAGCTGTTGACAGAGCTGAGCGCTCGTGGTTCAGTGTCTTCCGTCAGATTTTGTGGCTCTGACCCTCCTCTGCTCACCCCCTTCCCATTCCAAACTGCTGCGTTGATTGCTTTGTAGTTGTTTCCTAGGAGCCACTGTGTGTAACTGGATTTCACAGTGTCTTTGGGACCCACTCTCACTACACGAGTCACTGTACAACAACGACTTATCCTGGTGTAGCCCGTGTTCATCGTCTCCAGTGGAGCTGTGAAGAACCCTGCTTTCTTGGAGCTCCTCTCATTCTCATGCTGCTGGGGCTGCTTACGAAGTTGAGCATCCCGTCTTTGGTCTCATTAACATTATTCTTTTCATCGATTATTTTGAAGTCGGATATGACTTTGTTAATAATGTGGACACTGGCTGTCACAGGCACTTTTATGTATCTTCCCCAACAGCTCTGTGAAGTAGACCTGTGATCCACACATTACAGGGGGGACACTGAAGCTCAGAGAGATGGAGTAGCTTCCTTCACTTCACAGTTTCTTGGTACATTTTGTGTCTCCACCTGGAGCTCCGCCTCTCAGGTGTGTGCACTTAGCTGGTGTTCCACTTTATGCCTCTCTGCCAGCCTCCCCAAAGGCACACGCTCCATCCTGAGTCCATTGTCTGCTTGATGGCAGTCACCCTGCACAAACAGGCTCCGGGCAGGGAGTGGACTAGCGGGCATGGTCCTCCGGCTTACCCTGGGCAGATTCTAGGTTCATGGCGAGAGCTGGAGCAGTGGAAGATACTGACAGTCACTCACCTGGAAGGTTTCTTATGGAGAAATACTCCACTGACTTTTTGCAGGTGTCATGTCTTCTTTGTCTTCATTGCTCCTCTGGGCTTTCTGCTACAGTCCATGCTGTGCAGTAACATAGAGAACAGAGACTGGTGAACATCATACTGTTGCCCTGCACCAAATGGTCACATCACTCATTTTTCTAATTATGAAACAAGTACACACTGTAAAAAAAGTCAAATTGCACTGATCTATGTAGAGTAAAGTGAAACATTCCCCTTTCATCCCCTTCCCTGAAAACTCACTCTCCTACTCAGAAGGAACTATTGTTAAGAGGTTGTGACTTATTCTTCTGGAAATTTCCTATGAATTTGTAAATACACAAAGTTTTTTTTAAACATAAATTACATAACTACATCGTTTTTCAATTTGTTGTTTCCCAAACCTTATATCATAGACCTCTCTCCTTATCAGTGCACATCATTCTAACTTACCTTTTTAGAAGTTTTAGAGGTATTCCAAAGAATAGGCATACCATGATCTGTTTATATCTTCTTTGATAGCAAAGGGATTACATCCAGTTTCACTATTATACATAATGCTGCTATAAGATCCTTGTGTGGAATTTATTACACTGCTTTCAACTGCTCGATTTGCTTTGTTTCCTTTTAGTCAGAGACTATGATATATTTGTAACAATTTTATGGTAATTATTTTATAGGGAAATTAATTTTATCGCTGAATAACGACATGTATGGGGAAGCTGCACTTCAAGGTCATCCATCTCAGTATTCTGGAGAAAAATCATGAAACTTAGAAGGTATTATGGTTGCTCCATCACATTCTAACAAGTCATGTTAACAATTTAAAGTTGAATCTTTGAATAGCCTCTACTCTTTCTGTTCAAATGAAGGATGACGTTTTCTTGTCTTGAAAACTTCTGACTCCAGGGGCTCTCAGTTGTGCTTCAGAGAGTGTAAGATATTGGTGTTGTATTTATTTCTCTTCAGCTATAGGCTGCGTCTTCTAAAGATCATAGAATTGAACATGGTCCAATCGATGTATATGATTTGGTTCAAAAATTCAAAGTAATGAACCCAAGATAGGAATCTATAACTTTGGTTCTTAATAAAGAATTTCCTTTGATATCCTTAAGTCCCTGTCATTACTTGTAAAACCTCACCTATGGGTAAAGAGATGTGGTTCTGCTGGCAATGTCTGGCTTGAACATCCATAGTTGATCCTGCCACATCTGTAGGCAGATTAGACTTGACCTCTTGATGACCTCTGCCCTTGGTCTTTGAGCTGGGAAAAATAAGAATTTAAAAAAGTTGCAGTTATTAGCACTCAATGCCAGAAACGACCATTAAAGAGTGAGTTTGGTTTGGTAAACCAAAGGGAGTATAAGCAGAACAAAGTCTTTAATATTTATAAAATTTCAAAAAATTCTAATTTTTAAAAATATAACTCTAGTTTTGCCACAGTGCAAACTGTGTATATATGAATGAAGTATCCCTCTGTCCATTTCTTAAGTTGTTTCCATTGATTTGATGGATTTATCTTCGAACCCGGATTCCAAGTGTGAAAGAACATCTTGGTCCTTCAAAGAAAAGAAACCATTGAAATTTAATTTTCTTTTAGCTCGGCATCCCACAGGTGTGAGGAATAAATGATCACGTAATGATACAATGATTTTGAAATCTAATTCTTAATTAGGGGGGTGTAAGGGATGATTGAATGGTGGTTCATCCCCATGGTCAGGGGTATTGTACACATGGACGTGTAAACACGATTCAGGAAGCTGCTTCAGCTCCGTGAGATCCCTAAGAACCACAGTGCAGGAGGATCTAGGTACACAGCCATCTGCCTCGATCTCCTGGGTTACATGTAGATCCAGGGGTCTTGACAGTGGCTTCAGAGCAGCTAACTTTTATTTATTTCTCCCCTTCCTTAGCTCCAGTTTATCTCAAACAGTCCTGACTACCATATTTTAAAGTAAGACCAATTGTAGTTATCTACATGAGTTTCTTGTTCATTATTGCAGAGTAATAATCAAGGATACCATTATATATCATTTAATTGACCTTATTAAATTTGTTGTACCTTATAATTGATTAGAACACTGCGTTTAGTTCGGCGTTTGATATTTACCAATCGTGTTAATCTGCTTACAACTGCTATGTGCCTCATTCCTCTTAGAAGTGTATCTTTGGCCCATCACAAGATTTTAATGGCTCAAATCATCATAAATTAAGATAATGTACTGTCTTTTGGATGATAGGGAGGCATATGGGTCCATTTTGGAAATATGCCCATCTGTCTTTGCTCCCCATGGGAAGTTTCTGGTCACTACGTCTCCAGGTGGCTTGCACAAGCCCTAGGTCTGTAATAGCTTGGTGCCTCTCCTTCTACTTGGGGTAGAAATAAAAGAGATTAGAGATACTTATTGAAGTTTTGGTTGCATGAAGTCTTCTATGAAGACCATCCATGCATATTGTTCTGGATAGCTCTCTGTTCCTAAGACTACTAGTTATTTTAAGGGCTTGTCAGGAACTGTGAAAGGTCTGATATTTTACCTTACCTGCAAGCTAATAAGTTAGCCTACAATGGTTTAGCAGATGCTGACAAAAGACACAAGACCCATGGGTCAGAGACAAAGGACTCAATGACACAGCAATAGCAGTGGCCAGAGTATCATCATCTGCACCGGCTCACTAAATCTCACTTCCTACAGGGTGATACACAGTGGGCCAGGTGACATGCAGAGTGTTGCAAGATCTCAGAGCCTAAGGAACTCAAATCTTTGATAACGGGCAGGATGTCTGCTAACCTTTGCCCTGGGTGGTTGTTATTTTTATTATACTGGGCAGTAAGCAAGCCTGCCCTTTGCTCCAGAGGAGGTCACTATTTCTATCTTCCAAGGCTGACAGCTCTACACACATCCTTGAAAAGATAACCTGGTCTTACTGACTTTCAAAGATAAGCTTGAATGAGACTTGATCATCATTCAGTTCTTCTGTTTCCTTTATTGAGATTGTGCAAATATGATCTTTTCTCTGTAAAGTTCATTAACTTTATTCATACATAAGGGATGCTGTTGGTTTTATTTATTAAGTTGAAATTGTCTTATTAGAGCAAATGATGAAACTGTTATGGGTTGGATCTGAAAGTATGATTTCCAGGAAAAATGTGAAAGAAGATTAGTGCGCACAGAACTTTGCCACAAGGAGCTGATAGCAACTTAAAAGATTTTAATTTGAATACTGTTTTATACAACTTTCTTCCATTTACTTCATCCTCTCTGCTTCCTTTAACTCTCATATGGGAATGAGGCACTTTCAGGGATTCACTGAACTCATTTACAATATTCAAATGGTTTTGTCTGTTGTGGTTTTTTTTATTGAGGTAAAGTTGACATACAACATTATATCACTTTCATGGGTACAACGTAATGATTCAATGTTTGAGTATATATTGAAATGATCACCACAATAAGTCCAGTTAACATCCATCTATACATAGTTACAAATATTTTTCTCTTGTCATGAGGACATGGCATATTTCAAGGTGCAGAATAATCAACGATGGTGTCATACTTTTCTATATACAGCTTGATGAATTTGGACATAAGTATACACCCTTGAGACTGTCATCACCATCAAGACCACAAACATATCATCACTTTCCAAAGTTTTCTCTCACCTCCTTTATTACTATCATTCTGTGGTAAGAACTTTTAGTATCTACTCAAGTAGCAAATGTGACGTATGCAATAGAGTTTTGTTAGCTGAAGGCACTACGCCATATCCTACATGTCCAGAACTCATTTATCTTGATAACTGAAACTTTGTATCCTTTGATAATCAGCTCCCCATTTCCCCATCCCTCCAGCCCCTGGCAACCACCATTCTAACCTCTGCTTGTATGAGTTTGACAATTTTACATTCCACATATAAGTATTTGCTTTTCTCTGTCTGCCTTATTTCACTTAGCATAATATCTTCTAGGTCCCTCGTGTTGTCAAAAATGGCAGGAATTCCTTCTTTTTTCAAGGTTGACAAATATTCCATTTCTTTATCCATTCATCCATCAATGACGTTTAGGTTACTTCCATATCTTCGCTATTGTGAATTAGCTGCAATGAACATTAGAGTACAGGTATCTCTTTGAGACCTTGATTTTAATTCCTGTGGGTATACACCAGAAGTAGGATTGCTGGATCATATGCTAGTTTTCTTTTTTGGAGGAACCTCCATACTGTTTTCCATAATGGCTGTACTAGTTTACATTCCCACAAGGGTTCCTTTTCTCCACATCTTCACCAATATTTGTCATCTTTAGTTTTTTTGATAATCGCCATCTTAACAAGTGTGAAGTGATACATCATTGCGCTTTTGATTTGCATTCCCTGATGATTAACGATGCCAAACACCTTTTCATACACCTATTGGCCACTTGTATGTCTTCATTGGAAAAAGTCTATTGTGGTCTCTTGCCCATATTTTAAATTGATTTGTCTTTTTGTTATTGAGCCAACAGCAAAAAAGGAGAACAAAATTTCCAGGCGTTATGGGTGCTTCCCAGTTGATGCAGACGGTTTTGTGTTTACAGTGTTACCAAAAGGTCATGTTTCATGCTTTTTCTTCAGCTTGTTATAAGACCAGCAGTAGCTGCGGCATGGCAGATAATCGGGATCTTCTGGGTTTGGAGGTTTACAAAATAAATGAGTGGTAAGGAATTTTTTATATTTCCAAGGAAATTATTGTGATCGTAGTCCATGGAATCCAAGATTAGATAGGTGTAGGAGGAAATTAAGGTGAGGATTGGTGATCTGGCATTACTTCTGATCTTGAGGGACAGGTATCTACTGTATGAGTGTTTGAATAAAAATATTAGAGATCAGGAATTTGTGGTGGGTGAATATGTTTTCTGAATTATTTACTTTTGAACATAACCACTAGGATTATGTGAACATCTGGGAGATTGGAGGAAGTCGTTAACAGGGGGTGGTTGATAATATCACTATTGATTTAACCTCTATGAACACCAAGTGGTCAATGGATTAAGCAAATGAGTAGACAGAAAACACAGAAATGGTGAGATTTGGGTTTTAGTAAGGACTGGGGACTGACTGTCTTGAGTGGGAGTGCCAGGACTTGTGCAGTTGAGAGTGACAAGGACAAGAAGAGAATAGAATCACACTCAAACAAGGAGAGGATGTTAACAGGATGGAGGGGGAGAAATGATCTGGAGTAGCCTTGAATTTTGACCTTGAGCTTTCTGTTCTTGATGCAAATCTGCCTGATGACATCCCAGGACACAGGTCAGATCTATCCCCAGAGGATAGAGAGGGGGTGGAAGTACAAAACAGCCAGGATAATTGTCCTAAAAAGGCAGGCTTCTTTTATCATTTGACCCACTTTCATGATTGGTTTTTGTAGGGTAAGAGGAAAAGAAGGATGATAAGAAGGATGACAGTCACGTGTTCGCAGAGGAAGCAGCATAACTGTGAAAACCAGTCCAAACCAAAGCCTGGTTTAAACATCTCCATCCCTTTGAGGATGTCCAGTGACATATTCAAGAGGACGGTGACTAGAATCCCATCACATCCTGGCAATGACGGGTCTCTGGGAGGATTCCTTGGACCAGCTGCACCAAGTCTGCTGGGCCGAGAGACCGCAAGGACTCCAGGCCTGGAGCAGCGCAGGACAACTTGTAAGTCCTTTCAATCTGGCCAAAGCATTGCAAAAACTTGCACCTAGTCACACAGGTGAATCCCTGCCAGGTGTGCTCGCAGGTGGTCTGCATTCCAGGTCCCTTGAGCACTCCTGCTGGCCTTCAGATTTGGCAGAGATGATTCCAGGAGCTGATATGGGCATTCCACAGCTCGACTGCCAACAATTTCTGACGACTGAGGAAGGTATCAGGAAGGAGGAAAGGGCAGTGAAGAGCACAGGAGCGATACTGGTGATAGCACTGATGGCGGACAGACTTGCTAGTGAGGCAGAGAAAGTGAGGGGCCAAGAAGGCCGTCCTGACAGCAGATGAAATGGAGCAGGCACCTCAGTGAGGTCTCATGGCTGCGTCCCTAATGTTCCTTGCTTTGAGCTCTTGAACTTTTAAAATATACCAATACTTTTCTTTTATTAAACTCTCTTGCGTGACATAGAAAATAGAGATAGCGGTTTCTTTCTGAGGTGAGAGGTTGAGTTTCAGGTGAGGAGAGAAAGATCTTCCTTTTTCATGCTGTTTTCTCATTTTCCTTTACTATTTACAATATTTATTTGTACTTTAAAGTCAGCAGCCAGTTATCAACGTCACGGGATGATTCAGCTTTTCCCATCACAGTCACAGTAAAACCTACATAAAGTGGATTATTCTTTTTGTGTAATATTCCAATAGACTCCAAAATATTATTTCAAATCACTTTTGTGTCTATGTTCTCAAATTAGATATTTACTTCTAGGTCTCCATTTTTCTGTTCTCTGTTGCATGCCAATTCAGAGTTGCATCTAAGGAAATACCAGATATTCCACAGTTTTTTAGATCCATATGTGTTGGAAACGTGATTCATGGAAATGGACATGGCAGTTAGGGGATCGTGCTATTATCGAAAGAGAACTTTTCAGCATCAGTAATGCTGAAATAAACCACTGCTTGTTGGGATTTAATTGTCTATTTGAGGGATCAAGCATTCACTGTTGGCACTTCTCTTTCTCTTTGGAGGGAAAGTATGGCCTTCCCAGTATTTCCATTACCAAATCACTTTCCTGGGTGGCTGTGCCATGTCAGGAAGGTCTTGAGATGACGGGAACCAGGGTTCATCCTCAACTTCTGGCTGTTCTGACAAGGCTTCCCTGGCAGAGTGTAGCCTGTGTGTCTGGGTGACACTTGCAGCCATCAGAAAGGAGGGGATACCTCACAAGTGCCAAGCGATTCATCTGTCCCTTGTCTTACAGGGTGTTCCCAAGTGATGAGGTTCAAAATGCCACTTGGTAACCATTTGAAATCTCATAGTCATGGGGTGGGTTCTCTGTGTGAGCTCAGAGCAGTGTCTGTTCACCACCAGATGGGAAGCATTTCAGTATTTTAATTGGTAAGGCTGTGTTCATGCACGTTCATGGACCACCAGTTCAGTGGCATTCTCTGCTGGAGCCCCAACACCCCTGTCATACCTCATCTTTCAAAGCTCCAAACAGTCTTCACACCCAGGAGGTTGTGGTAATGTAACCACAGCACAGGATTGGGGAAAAAAACACAACCACCCAGGGGTGACATAGTTTAAGGGCTCGGGCCCAATTGCCCCATTTGGACGAGTTGGTAACACCAACACTTAGTGTGTAAACTGGAGGATTGTCCAAGATCATGGACTTAAGAACGACACGGGCTCAGATGTCACCTTGGACAGCAAGGGACAGTGTGGGGTCACTCACTGGCCAGGATTATGGTCGCTTATACTGTCAAAGTAGAGCTCACCGGGGATCCTCTGGCCAAGCCAGAGAGGAGGCTTGGGACCTTCTAGGGAATTTCTGCCCTAAAGGGAATTGCTTAAGGAAGGCAGGGGTGCTGAAAATCCTAGTTCACAGGGAGCAGTCATGTTTATGGAACGAGGCCCAGCAGTAGCCTTAAAAGCTGCATCACAAATCTTTCCGCCTGGATACAAAACAAGCAGGAAAAGGAATTCAGAGTCTTGGACAAGGATCACAGCAGGATTCAAATCCAGGTCAGGGGGGAACAGGGAGCCCCTAGAGGGGCCTCAGGAGCGAGGTCCTTCCTGCCTTTAGTCCATTTGCAAATGAGCTTCCTTGGGCCTTGTCCTCTCCAAGTGCACGTTTTGATCTTTTTACATTGTTTTCCCCACTTAGAGCTGATGCAATTCCAGAGATTGAACTAGAAAACTACAAGTTCCTAAAATTTAGTCAAAAGAAATCTCAACAAGAGAAGCAGAAAATGTTCCCTGTTCCTCAAGAATGGAGAAAGGCAGCCCCTGCCTGTGGCACGACATGGTCCTGGGTAGTGCTGTTTTAAAGACACCCACATTTCAGTGGTTGTTGCTCTGCCTGTGAAAGTACCTTCAACATTTAAATCCCAAGAGAAAGGGCGGGGGGACACGTCTGCTCCTGGAGGAGTTGAATGATACTGAAATGAACTGGTCTTCGGAATTAGGGGAATTTGGGGGTGTCCCCACTAGCCAGGGTAGGGGCTGGCCTTTCTCCCTTCTCCCACCAACAATAAGCTGATGACCCGGAAGAGTTCGTGATTCAAGGAGAAATGTGAGATTCAGTGTCTCACTTACATGCCTACAGAAAGCTACAGAACCACATCACAACTCCCAGACTGTAAAGGGAACAGGACTTTAATACAATATTCAAATATGGCATTTATTGTTTACAACAAATAACTTCTGTGCCTCCCCATTTGGTGAATAGTTGCTGGGGTAGAGATGTCAGGGAGCTGAGGTGGGTGTGTCCCCTCTCTCTTGGGCATCAGGGGTCGCAGGAATCAGCCTACAATGCTCCCCTTCCCCTCAGGAGGGAGGAGCTGGCCCAGTGCATCCCAAGCCTCCCAGCTGTGTCCCCGCTGCTGAGGATGGGGCTGTGATCGGCCACTGGTACGAGGGTTGGTGTTGGGGCCTGGGGATGAGTAGAAGAGTCGGGTTATCTTGGTGGCCTGGAAGAATCATGGCCCCCACCCTGTCCCCACTGCACTGGGTGCTCCTACCCTGTGCTCAGTGCTGTCAGCCACCAGTACCCCATTTGTCCCTGCCACGCGAGCGATCATTTAGTATCACCTATTTCACAGAGGGGGAAATGGAGTCTCAGGAAGCTGAAGAGAGTCACCCCAATCACAGAACTGCTCAGTAGTGGAGTTGGGATCCCATTGCCAGCTGTTCGACTACCCAAGGCCATGCTTAGCTCGAAGCCTAACTGAACCCATAGGAGTCAGTCACCCCGGCCCAGACACTCACTCACCCCTTACCTTGATGATGGCGGGTTCTTCTTGGCCTTGAGTATTCTGCTGGCCAACTAGGTCTGGGGGTTCAGCTGGCAGGACAGGCTGTAGCTCCAGGACAGAGAGGCTCCTGTGAACCTAAGAGAACCACACCTCAAGTGTCCCCTCACTGCCTGCCCAGCAGCTGGAGTCTGAGTGTCCCAGAGGTTGCCATGCAACAAGGCCTGGGGCTGAGTGGGGGGCCACGGAGACAGGATCTCTGGACTGGCCAACAGGGAGAGTCTACCCCTGCCCTCACCCAACTCCTGCCCGGCCTCAC
Source organism: Diceros bicornis minor (assembly GCF_020826845.1). Lineage (NCBI taxonomy): Eukaryota > Metazoa > Chordata > Mammalia > Perissodactyla > Rhinocerotidae > Diceros > Diceros bicornis. Next base: position 40,370,701 of record NC_080770.1, on the reverse strand, counting down.
CTATCACTCTCGTTGAGCAGCTCCATGTCCTGGAACCAGGCCCCAAATCGCTCCTCGGGCTCTAGGTTGTAATTCTTTGTGGCCACCTGGAGCAGCAGGATCTCCCTCATGACTGGCTATTCCTGGGACCAGAGGGAAGGAGAGGCTGCAATTAGGGCCTGGGTGAGGGATGCTGCATGGGCCTTGTCGGGTGTCAGGGGTGGGGCAGGGACCAGTCCTGGGAACTGTCCTTCCCTCCAGTTCCTACCAGGTTTTACCTGTTCTCAGAATGGGAATAAGCAGCGCCTCCTCCAGGATTTTTTCATTGATGCCATCCTCCCCTCAACCCACCTGCCAACTGGATGGGTCTCCCACCTCTTTGTTATCAAACTCTTCTACTCAATGTAAGATACAGGGGCTGGAGCCAGGGACTGTTCTGCCCAGAGGGTCTCTGAATTCCTCCTCCTTCCCCTCTCCTGAAGGGGGTGCGGCAGCTGTTCACTTCAGTCCTCTTCTCAGGTTGATCTCATTCTCCTGGAAGGCAGACAACCAGAGTCCATCAGACAGAGCCCCCTAGCCTGAATAGCCCCCTATGCCCACACCTTCTCATGTTGCACTACTGCCAGGTCCCCAGAGGGGGCCGGGCATGCAGAGAAAACAGGACTTGGACCTAGGCCTGGCTCTGAGCTCCAGAGAAGGAGGACATGGGGGAGAGGCTGAGGGACCTGGCAGCATAACCCTCTCTGATGACAGACTTGGAGGCTGAGGCCTCAGGCAGAGGGGACTGCTCAGCCACTTATGTGCTGCCTTGACTTGGAGGGGCCCGAATCCTCTCTCCCTCCACGGGCAGCATGGGAGGGAGAGGCTGAGTCCAGCTCAGATAAAACCTCACGCAGCTGTGCCGTCAGGCAGCTCTGAGCTTCCCCAGCCTGGGGAACCGGAATGGGTGTCTCAGGTGGAACCTCTGTTCACTCAGCCCTAAGATGTGCCTGATGCCTCAGCTCCCGGACGCGGCTGTGAGGCTCTCAGGAGAGATGTGCCAAGTGCTGAGAGCTCAGAGCACAGTTCGGGGGCTCCCACATCCCAATGCTCAGGATCCTGGGCCTCAATGCCTGGTCCTCAGGTGCACCCACCTCGAGATTATCACCCATCAGCAGGTGCAGCATCAGCAGGTGACCAACGAAAGTGCCAATATAGGAGATGACACTCTGTGACATCAGAGTGTGGGTGGGATGAAGCTTTGCTCCCAAGCCGGCCCCCTGCAAACCCTCCCCTGAAAAGTCCTCACTCTCAGCCTCCTGGCCCACACCAGAGTTCGCACTGGGAGCAGCCTAGGACCCTTAGCAGCCTCCCCTCAATTCCTCCTCCCTTCACACCCCAAGAACACCACACTCCTCCTCCTCACCTCCCAGGGCAGGATTCTGGAAAATCACAGGGTATGCGGTCCCTGGTCCTCCCCACAACAACCCATCCTGCACCAGATCTCCCAGGCCCTCCTCCTGGTCACTTCTACTGGGGGATTCAGGCACTGTGGCAGCAAGAGGAAGGGCCATCCTCTCTTGATTTGAGGCCTCCAGCTGGGAGGGCAGAGCCCCCCCCCCACAGGCACACTCACCTGCTGCTGCTGCTGTTTCTCCTGCACTCTATGGGGGCTGATCTGCCGGGGGGGGGCAAACGTGGAGGGTCCCTCCTGCCAGGATCGAGGAGAGTGTCAACGGGCCATACCACCCTCACCCCATTTCTCTCTAGCACCACTGGCCTCCGAACCTGGACATCTGACTCGAGTCAACTGGTACCAATGCCAATACATCATCCAAGGTGTTGTGATTCTAGAACAAGCCCAGCTCCAACTCTCACTCTGTGTGTGAGCTTGGGCTTTCTGTCTGGCCTCCCTGAGCCTGTTTGCTCATATGGAAGGTGTGAGAACTCCAGCTACCTCACAAGTACTCCTGAGGATTCAGTGTCACATGACTGTCATCATTGTGCTCGCCCTCACCCCTCCAGGTGGAGCAGGCAGAAAGCTCCCACAGTCCTGTCCACCCTCTTAACTCATCACCACCCTGTGAGGCCTGCACCACACAATCACCATCCCTCCCTTCCCAGAGGAGGAGACAGAGGCCCAAACAGGGACAGTGAGTTGCTCAGGGGACCAAAGAGGAGAGGCCGCTTGCCCCTCCCAGCCAGATGCCCTGTTCCCACATCCTCACCTAACCCGCAGCCCCACCACTGACAACAGTCCTGTCCTCTGAGCTCTCAAAGCTTGGTCCTGGGCCGAGCAGTGGAGAGGACGGTGTGTCTTGGGAGTCTGGTTGCATGGCTCCTGCCTGCCCCAGTCTCGTGGAGTGTCTGGCCCCCAGGCTGGGTCAGAGGCCATGCCAAAGCCTTCTCCTCCCCAAGGAACCCCTCAGGACGTTCCCCTGCCCTGAACTCTTTCTTTATCCACTCAGGAACTGAACTCTCAATGTGCCACCTCTGATCCACAGGGAAGGTGGTGACAGGACGCTTTGCTTCCTCATTTACGTGAAGCTCCTAACGTCCTTTCAGCAGGATCCACTAAGAATCCATGAGTTGCCTAGACGCTTCTCATAAGCCCCTGGGGGCATATGTCATTGCCAACCAGGCACTCAGATGAGACTCTTGTGGTTGACTCGAGTGACTGCTCTAGGGGTCGGGGGGGGGCCCCGAAAGCACACACATCTGTTTCTGGTCCAGCCGTTCAGGCCCAAGGATGAGCAGCCTGTTTGTCCACCTGGACCATGGGAATCCTCTGCCATGCATGTCCCTGGGACAGGCAGGGTGTCCTCCCCTTGGAGACATGGTGAAGACAGAAGGAGCAGCAGGGGCCTGGCTTCCTGAGGACAGGTTTAGGCTGAGGGCTAAACCCACCGCAACAGCTTGGAAGAAGCTACATCCAGCAGGATGGACGTGCATGGAAGCCAGAGACCTGCTGATGGCACCAGCTCAGCAACTCTTCCTGGAACAGCCCAACCAATACCACTGTGTCCCATGGCCAGGGCCTCCTGCCCAAAAATGGCACCCTGCTTCCCATTAGCTGAACAGATCCCTCTGCTTGTTAACCTGGACAAGATAGACTGGAATGTTTCAGAGAAAGTTCAAGTGAGAAACTATCAAAACCACAGCCTGCCCAGTACCCCTGCCCCTCTCCCCCCTCCTCTCTTTCCAGACCCGCAGCCTCCACTCTATCTTGGTCATCAGTTCTCTGCTCAAGGACTCATCTTGGCTATAGAGCTCCTTAAGTTTTTCAGAGCTTTACCCGAGGGGAGGGGAAAGAGGGAAGGATAAATTTAGGGATAATGTGAGGGGTCTGAGTGCAAATCCCTTTTCTTTGACAACCCAAGAGATTCAACCTGCCTGGAGGAGTGTTCTCACTGGGCTCCTCTGAGCACTAAGGTCTCATGGGACTGGGAGGGGGCTCTCCTGTTGGTCACTGGGGTCTCCACTCCCCAGCTCTACAGAGCAGCTCTGTTTTGACCACTATGAGTTTCAACTGGCCATAGAGTTCTGTTGCTGTAAACACTTGGAAATCTCCAATGTGGCCCAACACAATAGCTGACATTTAGGGAAACCGAGTCCTGAAGCAGAACTGGTTCACAAGGACACCAGGAGACTTAGAGACCAACTACCCACTCCCAGGCCCTGTCCCCAGCATTTGCTGCCTCCCAGGAGTTCCTGGTTGACTGAGGCGCCAATGGCAGACATAAGGAGATCCCCCATCCATCCTGGTCCTCCTATGCAGAGAGGCCTACCCACAGGGAAACTTACCCCCGTGTGTTCTTCAGGTGGCTTGTGGAGGTTTTCTGCAGAGCAGAGATGAAAGTGCGGGGTGAGGAGAAGTTCTTCCAGATGTCGCACTCCTGGGGAAGGGAAGAGAATGAGGTGTGAGGTTGGGCACTGGAGCCCCGCTTGCTCTAGCTTCAGTCTCCTTCTATTTACATCTCCCCTCCTGGATGAGACAGATGCTCAGGGAGCCCCAGAAAGACATTTAGGACCCAGAAAGTAACACTCACAAGGAGGAGGAGTTTAGCTCAACCCAGGGAAGGAGCCAGGTAGGAAGTGAGCATCCTCCCACTGGGACCTGGAGTCAAGGTCAGCGGGCCCCCTGGCAGGAAAGGCCTAGGGACTTGCAGGAGCTTAGACCACACACTTCAATCCTGGGAGCTGATAAAGGTGGAGAGGCAGTTCCCAAGTCTCCAGAGAGGGGCTCTACTGGGCCTCCCACGGCACACCTGGGCCACCTGGACCCAGCGGTCTACCACCCTCGCCCTGTCCTGGGCTGTCATGCTCGCATCCCCGAGGCAGGTGGTGATGACGAGGCTGGCCACCCTTCTGAACTGGTCGATGGTGGCCTGGATGGTGGGTGTCTAGTGTTCACTGCCAGGCTTATTCTTCTTGTGCCAGGTGGATCCCAGACACTGAGAGGGCACCACCTTCCAGAAGAGCTCCTGGGGGACAGGGGGAGTGTCATCCAGCCCTGCCACAGGCCACCTCTGTGTCCACAGCCACTAAAGTTCCACACAGTTGTCACAGTTTAGAGCTAGAGCTCAGGAAGCTCAGGATGTGGCCTGAGCCTTGTGAGAGTCCCTAGGTTTTCTTCTCTGTCCACCGAGGGTACCCAACACAGGATGTCCCAGGACCCAATCCCGGCAGGGAAGGGAGAGGGGCATTTGCATCCAGCCCGTCCTGGCTAACTCCAAGCTCCAGACGGTGGCTCAACTCTGCTCATGCCAAGGGGGCATCTGCCACCACCCTGATCTCCGCTCTGGTCCCACTCTCCATTCTGATGCACATTCCTCTGTGGCAGCTACAACCACTGGCCTTGTCTGTCACCCTTGTAGTGAAGCACACTTCAAGTGTCAAGTCCTGAGGCTGTTGAGCCTCCTGAGGAGACGGCTGGGCCACCGTAGACCTGGCTGCACACAGTGAGTTCCCCTCCACCACTGATGGGCCAAGCCCTGCCAAGCTTTCCATCTCTTCTACCTCATGGAGCCGGCACAGCCACTCTGTGCAGCAGGTCCTGTTAGTGTCCACCTCTACGGTCTGCAGGTGGACAGCAAAGGCTTGGGGGTTCCAGAAGTTGCCCAGGTCATATGGTTGGTAAGGGGTGGAGCTGGGATTTGGGCCCAGATCATGGGAGTTTGGATCAGGTCTGGGGCAACAATGGCAGAGGGACGGCCTGCTCCACCCCGCCCTGAGATCCCAGCTGTTCACCACATCTATCACGGTCAACCGCTCCACCACCAGCTTAGGAGAGAAGGCCGTGAGGTTGGGCTTCTTCTCACGCTCCTTAACAGCCACAGGTGGAGATGGACTTCCCACTAAAAATGATGGTGGAGGTGACTCCAGCTCAGCAGCACTCACTCCTCCTGGAGCCGATGTCGGCCCTTGCTCCAGCTCCAACACTGCTGATGGAGGGGACGCTGGCCTCAGCACTAGTAGCGGTGTTGTGAACGGAGCTGGAGCCAGCTCTACCTCCACCACTGCCCACTGCTCTGCTTCTGCCACTGGCTGGAGCTCTGCAGCTGGCGCTACAGTGGGATAAAGAGAAAGATTCACCCACATAGCTGACTTTCCATGTGTCCTTCTAAACACAGGAAAGATCCCACTTCCCTTCCAGGAATATCCAGCCTGCAGTCCCCCTTACCCTCTGCCTCTGCCTCAGTGGCCTCCAGAAGCTCACACTGGGCAAGGGTAAGAGGGTCATGGCAGCTCAGCTCCGAAACAGGCAAAGTTACCTGCGTGTACATCTCCTTTAGCTTGAAAAAGGGACAGCCCCAGTCTGGTCACTCCCTAGTTCTGGTCAACCTGGTCATCTCAAGGTCCTGAGTGTGGAGACCCTCTGTTCCTGTTCTCATCTCAGAGCAGCACTGGATGGTGTTTGTGGCCTCAGGCACCTTCCCCTTGCCTAGTGAGTTGGTGAAATTGAAACCATTGGGCAGCTCCTCGATGACCTTCTTACTGGAGTTCTGCAAAGACTGCTCTGGAGCTGGGCCTGAAGGAATCAGGGGCTGCCTGCACACTGCCACTGGGGTCATCCCCCAAGAGAAAGTCTGCTCCTCAGTTCAGGCACAGAGGGACATCCCTGCAGAGAACTGTGGTCAGGCAGGAAAAGAGATGAAACCTCTATGGCTCAGTAACATAAGAGTAGAGGAGCTCACATTCTCATGCTGCCAGCCATGACCTGGGCTATGAACATGACAGGCCCACCATGCTTCCGACACCTAACAACCAGCTCCTGCCCAGGAATGGTCTGCCCCTCATACCCTGCCTTCTCCCCTCCACACAAACACATACAGACACACACACACACAAGATGAGGGACCAGGGGTGTGGGGCTGATCAGGTGGGATCACAGTTGTGTCCTGGCCTGCAGTAGCCTATCCTGGGCTGCCCCGTGTTACCCTTCACTGCCTCCTGCCAGACGCCCAGAGGCGTCGGGGATGAGGGCTGAGCCAACGTCGGCAACGACCAAAAAGTTTCTCTTTCTGGGATTTTTTGTGCCTAGATCCTCCAAAAGTTGGGATACAACAACAAAATATTTTTTCCTGTTGACTGTCTCCAGTCAAGTGAGCTGGATGGGGGGCTGTGGGTGCCTGGTTACCAGAGTTCTAAGATCTTTTGAGGTCTATGACCAAGGAAGTGAAGTCTTTTTTCAAGACTCCTTTACCTAGGCCCCTTCCCTCAATTAGACTTATCCAGAGCTGCCCCCTGTGCCCTGGCTGCTAACCCTCCTCCCCCATGTCATCTCCTGAGCTGTACACAAGGAGCCTACACAGCCCTAGCCACAACTCCCTGGAAACCTAAGTCGGGTCTTAGCTTTGAGGAGACAGAGATGAATGCAGACCTCCTTTTTCTTACCAGTTCTTCATCCCGAGAAAGTCCCTGTACCTCTCAGGTCCTCCCCAGTCTCTAAACCTGCACCATGGGGATCAGGCTAGAATCTACTTCCTAGGGATGTCAGGCGGTGTATATGACATAATATCTCTTACCTCTGTGAGCTGGTGTCACATGTACCTAAGGCACAAACTTAAAGATGGAAGAATAACAAGAAGGGGTGACAGGTAGCACAGAACACCACTCAAAACAGGCCTGGGTTCTAGCAATGTGATATTGGAACAGTCGCTTCCAACTTGGCCTCATTTTCAGGTCAGCATCATGAGGGGGTTGAACCTAATGGAAATTTACATACTGCCATCCTGCGGCATAAAACCATTCAATTGTTTCCTGTTTAATGGAGAATGAGACCCAAGTGTCTCGTCTTGGCCTATGAGGTGAGCAGCCTTCACAGTGGTACCCAGTAAGCCCCACCCATGGTACAGCCATCCCCGTGGAACCACTAAGTAGTTAGTAACTGGTTTCTTAACATAATAACAGCCAAAGTGATGGGATGTCTTGTCTAAGTTTTAACTAAAAAAGTCTCTCACTTCCTCTTACTCCCTCTTTCATGTTCCATCTCTCTCTCTCACTCTGTCGAATCCCTGTAACTGAGGAATCAAATACCAGTGTTTTTGGGCTGCCCAACGTGGACGCCTAGATAGGAGAGAAGCACGAGATTGCCCAGGCCAACAGACAGAAAGAAACTCAGGCTCTCAGTCCAAACTGAACCCTAAAAGCTGAGAGTGAACTTGGGGGCCAGTCCTCCCCCAGTTGAGCCTCAGTTGCAGGCCACACAGGGTAGTGATGAGGTAAGAGGGAGGAAAGGAATGTGGGAGCTTTCTGCCTGCTCCACCTGGAAGGATGAGGGCGAGAACAATGTCATGTGACACTGAGTCCTCAGGAGAACCTGTGAGGTAGCTGGAGTTCTCACACCTTCCAGATGAGGAAACAGGCTCGAGGAGGCCTGGCCCAAAGCCCAAGCTCACATCGAGAGTGAGAGTTGGAGCTGGGCTTGTTCTAGAATTACAACATCTTGGAGGATGGAGTGCTATTGGTACCAGTTGCCTGGAGTCAGATGTCCAAGGTCAGAGGACAGTGGTGCTGGAGAGAAATGGGGTGAGGGGACTATGGCCTTACTGACACTCTCCTCGACCCTGACAGGAGGGGCCTGCCACGTTTACCCCCCCGCAGATCAGCCCCCATAGAGTGCAGGAGAAACAGCAGCAGCAGCAGGTGAGTGTGCCTGTGGGGGAGGGGCTCTGCCCTCCCAGCTGGAGGCCTCAAATCAAGAGAGGATGGCCCTTCCTCTTGCTGCCACAGTGCCTGAATCCCCCAGTAGAAGTGACCAGGAGAAGGGCCTGGGAGATCTGGTGCAGGATGGGTTGTTGTGGGGAGGGCTAGGGACCGCATACCCTGTGATTTTCCAGAATCCTGCCCTGGGAGGTGAGGAGGAGGAGTGTGGTGTTCTTGGGGTGTGAAGGGAGGAGGAATTGAGGGGAGGCTGCTAAGGGTCCTAGGCTGCTCCCCGTGGGAACCCTGGGGTGGGCCAGGAGGCTGAGGGTGAGGCCTTTTCAGGGGAGGGTCTGCAGGGGCCCGACTTGAGAGCAAGGGCTCATTCCATCCACACTCTGATGTCACAGAGTGTCATCCCCTATATTGGCACTTTCCTTGGTCACCTGCTGATGCTGCACCTGCTGATGGGTGATAATCTCGAGGTGGGTGCACCTGAGGACCAGGCAGGGAGGATCCTGAGCCTTGGGCTGCGGGAGCCCCCGAACTGAGCTCTGAACTCTCAGCACTTGGCACATCTCTCCTGAGAGCCTCACAGCCGCCTCTGGGAGCTAGGGCATCAGGCACATCTTAGGGATGAGTGAACAGAGGTTCCACCTGAGACACCCATTCCGGTTCCCCAGGCTGGGGAAGCTCAGAGCTGCCTGACGGCACAGCTGCGTGAGGTTTTATCTGAGCTGGACTCAGCCTCTCCCTCCCATGCTGCCCGTGGAGGGAGAGAGGATTCGGGCCCCTCCAAGTCAAGGCAGCACATAAGTGGCTGAGCAGTCCCTTCTGCCTGAGGCCTCAGCCTCCAAGTCTGTCATCAGAGAGGGTTATGCTGCCAGGTCCCTTAGCCTCTCCCCCATGTCCTCCTTCTCTGGAGCTCAGAGCCAGGCCTAGGTCCAAGTCCTGTTTTCTCTGCATGCCCGGCCCCCTCTGGGGACCTAGCAGTAGTGCAACTTGAGAAGGTGTGGTCCTAGGGGATCTAGTCAGACTAGAGTGCTCTGTCTGATGGACTCTGGCTGTCTGCCTTCCAGGAGAACGAGATCAACCTGAGAAGAGGACTGAAGTGAACAGCTGCCGCACCCCCTTCAGGGGAGGGGAAGGAGGAGGAATTCAGAGACCCTCTGGGCAGAACAGTCCCTGGCTCCACCCTCTGTATCTTACATTGAGTAGAAGAGTTTGATAACAGAGAAGTGGGAGACCCATCCTATTGGCGGTGGGTTGAGGGGAGGATGGCATCAAGGAAAATTTCCTGGAGGAGGGGCTGATTATTCCCATTCTGAGAACAGGTAGAGCCTGGATGGAACTGGAGGGAAGGACAGTTCCCAGGACTGGTTGCCTGCCCCACTCCTCACCCCCAATAAGGTCCATGCAGCATCCCCCACTTAGGCCCTATCTGCAGCCTCTCTTTCCCTCTGGTCTCAGGAATAGCCAGTCATGAGGGAGATCCTGCTCCTCCAGGTGGCCACAAAGAATTACAACCAAGAGCCTGAGGAGCGATTTGGGGCCTGGTTCCAGGACATGGAGCTGCTCAACGAGAGTGATAGGTGAGGCCGGGCAGGAGTTGGGTGAGGGCAGGGGTGGACTCTCCCTGTTGACCAGTCCACAATGCCTGTCTCCGTGGCCCCCCACTCAGCCCCAAGCCTTATTGCATGGCGACCTCTGGGACACCCAGACTCCAGCTGCTGGGCAGGCAGTGGGGGGAAACCTGAGGTGCGGCTCCTGTTAGACTCACAGGTGCCTCTCTGTCCTGGAGCTACAGCCTGTCCTGCCAGCTGGACACCCAGACCTAGTTGGCCAGCAGAATACTCAAGGACAAGAAGAATCTGCCATCATCAAGGTCAGGGGTGAGTGATTGTCTGGCCTGTGGTGACTGACTCCTATTGGTTCAGTAAAACTTCGGGCTAAACGTGCCCTTAGGGAGTGGGACAACTGGCACTGGGATCCCAGCTCCACTACTGAGCAGTCCTGTGACTGGGGTGACTCTCTTCAGCTTCCTGAGACTCCATTTCCTCCTCTGTGAAATAGGTGATACTAAATGATCTCTTGCGTGTCAGGGACAAATGGGGTACTGGTTGCTGACAGCACTGAGCACAGAGCCTGGAGCGCTCAGTGCAGTGGGGACATGGTGGGGGCCACGATTCTGAGGGAGGCCCCCCAGGATAACCCGGCTCTTCTACTCAGTCCCCAGGCCCCAACACCAACCCCCGTACCAGTGTCCGATCACAGCCCCATCCTCAGCAACGGGGACACATCTGGGAGGCTCGGGATGCACTGGGCCAGCTCCTCCCTCCTGACGGGAAGGGGAGCATTGTAAGCTGATCTCTGAGGTCCCCTTAAACCCAAGAGAGAGGGGACGACCCCACCCCAGCTCCCCGATGTCTCTACCCCAGGACCAATTCACACATTGTGGAGGGGCAGTAGTTATTTGTTGTAAACAATAAATGCCATATTTGAATATTATATTAAAGTCCTGTTCCCTTTACAGTCTGGGAGTTGTGGTGTGGTTCTGTCGCTTTCTGTAGGCATGTAAGTGAGACACTGAATCTCACATTTCTCCTTGAATCACGAACTCTTCCGGGTCATCAGCTTATTGTATGTGGGAGAAGGGAGAAGGGCCAGCCCTTAGCTGGCTAGTGGGAAAACCCCCAAGTCCCCCTAATTCCGAAGACCAGTTCATTTCAGTATCATTCAGCTCCTCCAGGAGCAGACATGGCCCCCCGCCCGTTCTCTTGGGATTTTAAGGTTGAAGGTACTTTCACAGGCAGAGCAACAACCACTGAAATGTGGGTGTCTTTAAAACAGCACTATCAGGACCATGTCGTGCCACAGGCAGGGGCTGCCTTTCTACATTCTTGAGGAACAGGGAACGTTTTCTGTTTCTCTTGTTGAGATTTCTTTTGACTAAATTTTAGGAACTTGTAGTTTTCTAGTTCAATCTCTGGAATTGCATCAGTTCTAAGTGGGGAAAACAATGTAAAATGATCAAAACGTGCACTTGGAGAGGACAAGGCCCAAGGAAGCTCATTAGCAAATGGACTAAAGGCAGGCAGGATCTAGCTCCTGAGGCCCCTCTAGGGGCTCCCTGTTCACCCCTGACCTGGATTTGAATCCTGCTGTGATCCTTGTCCAAGACTCTGAATTCCTTTTCCTGCTTGTTTTGTATCCAGGTGGAAAGATTTGTGATGCAGCTTTTAAGGCTACTGCTGGGCCTCGTTCCATAAACATGACTGCTCCCTGTCAACTAGGATTCTCAGCACCCCTGCCTTCCTTATGCAATTCCCTTTAGGGCAGACATTCCCCAGAAGGCCCCAAGCCTCCTGCCTCGTTTGTCCTGATGGATCCCCGGTGAGCTCCACTTTGCCAGTATAAGCGACTATAATCCTAGCCAGTGAGTGACCTCACACTGTCCCTTGCTGTCCAAGGTGACTTCTGAGCCCGTGTCATTCTGAGGTCCATGAACTTGGACAATCCTCCAGTTTACACACTAAGTGTTGGTGTTACTAACTCGTCCAAATGGGGCAATTGGGCCCAAGCCCTTAAACTGTGTCGCCCTTCGGTGGTTGTGTTCTTGTCCCCAGTCCTGTGCTGTGGTTACATTACCACCACCTGCTGGGGTGTGAACACTGTTTGAAGCTTTGAAAGATGAAGCATGATAGGGGTGTGGGGGGCTCCAGCAGGGAATGCCACTGAACTGATGGTCTATGGACATGCATGAACACAGACTTACCAATTAAAATACTAAAATGCTTCCTATCTGGTGGTGAACAGACACTGCTCTGACCTCGCACAGAGAACCCACCCCATGACTAGCAGCTTTCAAAGGGATACCAAGTGGCATTTTGAACCTCATCACTTGGGAACACCCTGTAAGACAAGGGACAGATGAATCGCTTCGCACTTGTGAATTGTCCCCTTCTTTCTGATGGCTGCAAGTTTCACCCAGACACACAGGCTGCACTCTGCCAGGGAAGCCTTCTCAGGACAACCAGAAGCTGAAGATGAATCTTGGTTCCCGGCATCCCAAGCCCTTCCTGACACGGCACAGCCACCAGGGAATGTGATTTGGTAATGGAAAGACTGGGAAGGCTGTATTTTCCCTCCAAAGGGAAAGAGAAGTACCAACAGTGAAAGCTTGATCCCTCAAATAGACAATTAAATCCCAACAAGCAGTGGTTTCTTTCAGCATTACTGATGCTGAAAAGATTTCTTTTGTTAATAGCACGATCCCCCAACTGCCATGTCCATTTCCATGAATCAAATTTCCAACACATATGGATCTAAAAAACTGAGGGAAATCTGGTATTTCCTTAGATGCAACTCTGAATTGGCATGCAACAGAGAACAGAAAAATGGAGACCTAGAAGTAAATATCTAATTTGAGAACATAGACATAAAAGTGCGTTTGAAATAATATTTTGGAATCTATTGGAATATTATACAAAAAGAAGAATCCACTTTTAGTAGGTTTTACTGTGATTGTGAGGGGAAAAACTGAATCACCCCGTGACGTTGAGAATTCGCTGCTGACATTAAAGTACAAATAAATAACATACATAGTAAAGGAAAATGAGAGAACAGCATGAAAAAGGAAGATCTTTCTCTCCTCACCTGAAACTCAACCTCTCACCTCAGAAAGAAACTGTTGTCTATATTTTCTATGTCTCGAAGCAGAGTTTAATAAAAGAAAAGTATCGATATATTTTAAAGTTTCAAGAGCTCAAAGCAAGGAAACTTTAGGGATGCTGCCAAGAGACCTCACTGAGGTGCCTGTTCCATTTCATCTGCTGTCAGGACGGCCTTCTTAGACCCTCACTTTCTCTGCCTCGCTAGCAAGTCTGTCCGCCATCAGTGCTATCACCAGTCTCGCTCCTGTGCTCTTCACTGCCCTTTCCTCCTTCCTGATACCTCCACAGTGGAGCTGTGGAATGCACAGATCAGTTCCTGGAATCATCTCTGCCAAATCTGAATTCCAGCAGGAGTGGGCATGGGACCTGGAATGCAGACCATCTGCGAGCACACCTGGCAGGGATTCACCTGTGTGACTAGGTGCAAGTTTTTGCAACGTTTTGGCAAGATTGAAAGGACTTACGAGTTGTCCTGCGCTGCTCCAGGCCTGGAGTCCTTGCGGTCTCTCGGGCCAGCAGATCTGGTGGGGCTGGTCCAAGTTGTCCCCTCAGAGACTAGTCATTGCCAGGATGGGATGGGATTCTAGTAACAGGCCTCTTGAATATGTCACTGGACATCCTCAAAAGAATGGAAATGCTTAAACCTGGCTTTGGTTTGGACTGGTTCCCACAGTTACGCTGCTTCTCCTGTGAAGACGTGACTTATCATTCTTCTTTTCCTCTTACCCTATAAAAACAAATCATGAAACTGGGCCAAATGATAAAGGAGGCCTGCCTTTTTAGGACAATTATCCTGGCTGTTTTGTACTTCCACCCTCCCTCTATCCTCTGGGGATAGATCTGACCTGTTTCCTGGGATGTCATCAGGCAGATTTGCATCAAGAACAGAAAGCTCAAGGTCAAACTCAAGGCTCCTCCAGATCATTTCCCCCTCCATCCCGTTAACACGCCCTCCTTTTTTGAGTGTAATTCTATTCTCTTCTTTTCCTTGTCACTATCAACCCCACAAGTCCTGGCACTCCCTCTCAGGACAGTCGGTCCCCAGTCCTTTACTAAATCCCAAATCTTACCATTTCTGTGTTTTCTGTCTACTCATTTGCTTAATCCATTGACCACTTGGTGTTCATAGAGATTAAATCAATAGTGACGTTATCAACCACCCCCTGTTAGCAACTTACTCCCATATCCCAGATGTTCACATAATCCAAATGGTTATGTTCAAAAGTAAATAATTCAGAAAACATATTCACTCACCACAAATTCCTGATCTTTAATATTTTTATTCAAACAGTCATACAGTAGATAGCTGTCCCTCAATATCAGTAGTAATGCCAGATCAACGATTCTCACCTTAATTTTCTCCTACACCTATCAATCCTAGATTCCATGGACTATGATCACAATAATTTCCTTGGAAAAATAAAAAATTCCTTACCACTCATTTATTTTGCAAACCTTCAAACCCAGAAGATCTCGATTATCTGCCATGCCACAGCTACTGCTGGTCTTATGACAAGCTGAAGAAAAAGCACGAAACATGATCTTTTTGTACCACTGTAAATACAAAGCCATCTGCATCAACAGGAAAGCACCCATAATGCCTGGAAATTTTGTTCTCTTTTTTTGTTTGGCTCAAAAACAAAAAGACAAATCAATTTAAAAAATGGTCAAGGCACCAGAGTAAAATTTTTCCAGTGAAGACATACAGGTGGCCAACAGGTGTATGAAACGGTGTTCAGCATCACAAATCAGGGAATGCAAATCAAAACCACAATGAACTATCATTTCACACCTGTTATGATGGCGATTATCAAAATAACTAAAGATGACAAATGTTGGTGAGGATGTGGAGAAAAGGAAACCTCGTCGGAATGTAAACTAATACAGCCATTATGGAAAACAGTATGGAATTTCCTCCAAAAATGAAAACTAGCCTATTATCCAGCAATCCCACTTCTGGTATACAGCCACAGGAATTGAAATCAGGGTCTCAAAGAGATACCTGCCCTCTAATGTTCATTGCAGCAAATTCGCAATAGCCAAGATGTGGAAGTAACCTAAACGTCACTGATGGATGAATGGATAAAGAAATAGAATATTCGTCAACATTGAAAAAAGAAGAAATTGCTGCTATTTTTGACAACATGAATGCACCTAGAAGACATTGTGCTAAGTGAAATAAGGCAGACAGAGAAAGGCAAATATTTCCTTATTTGTGGAATCTAGAATAGTCAAACTCACACAAGCAGAGGTTAGAATGGTGGTTGCCAGGGGCTGGGGAGATGGAGAAATGGGGAGCTAATGTTCAAAGATACAAAGATTCAGTTATCAAGATAAATAAGTTCTGGAAATCTAGGATAAGGCATAGTGCCTACAGCTAACAAGACTGTATTGCATGCGCTACATGCATACATATTAGCTACATTTGCTAATAGAGTAGATATTAAGAGTTCTTACCAGAGAATAATAGTAATAAAGGAGGTGAGAGAAAACTTTGGGAGATGATGGGTATGTTTGTAGCCTTGATGGTGGTGACAGTCTCAAGGGTGTATGCTTATGTCCAAATTCATCAAGCTGTATATGGAAAAGTATGACATAATCGTTGATTCTTCTGCACCTTGAAATATGCCATATCCTCATCACAAGAGAAAAAATTTGTAACTCTATATGGGGACAGATGTTAACTGGACTTATTGTGGTCATCATTTCAACATATATACAAACATTGAATCATTATGTCATACCGCTGAAACTAATTTAATGTTGTATGTCAACTTTATCTCAATTAAAAAAACACAACAGACAAAACCATTTGAATACTGTATATGAATTCAGTGAATCCCTGAAACTGCCCCATTCTCATATGGGAATTACAGGAAGCAGAGAGGATGAAGTAAATGGAAGAAAGTTGTATAAAACAGTATTCAAATTAAAATCATTTAAGTTGCTATCAGCTCCTTTTGGCAAAGTTCTGCGAGCACCGATCTACTCTCACATTTTTCCTGGAAAAACATACTTTCACATCCAACCCATAATAGTTTCATCATTTTCTCTAATAAGAAAATTTCAACTTAATAAATAAAAAGAAAAGCATCTCTTATGTATGCATAAAGTTAGTGAACTTTATAGAGAAAAGAGCATATTTGCACAATCCCAATAAAGTAAACAGAAGAACTGAATGATGATCAAGTCTCATTCAAGTTTATCTTTGAAAGCCAGTAAAACCAGGCTATCTTTTCAAGGATGTGTGTAGAGCTGTCAGCCTTGGAAGATAGAAATAGTGGCCTACTCTGGAGCAAAGGGCAGGCTTGCTTACTGTCCAGTATAATAAAAATAACACCCCCCAGGGCAAAGGTTAGCAGACATCCTGCCCGTTATCAAAGATTTGAATTCCTTAGGCTCTGAGATCTTGCAACCCTCTGCATGTCACCTGGCCCACTGTGTATCACCCTGTAGGAAGTGAGATTTAGTGAACCGGTGCAAATGCTGATACTCTGGCCACTGCTATTGTTGTGTCATTAAGTCCTTTGTCTCTGAGGCATGGGACTCCTGACTTTTGCCAGCATCTGTAAGACCATTGTAGGCTAACTAATTGGTTTGCACGTAAGGTAAAACATCAAACCTTTCACAGTTCCCGACAAGCCCTTAAAATAACTAGTAGTCTTAGGAACAGAGAGCTATCCAGAACAATATGCATGGATGGTCTTCATAGAAGACTTCATGCAACCAAAACTTTAATAAGTCTCTCTAATCTCTTTTATTTCTACCCCAAGTAGAAGGAGAGGCACCAAGCTATTACAGGCCTAGGGCTTGTGCAAGCCACCTGGAGACCTAGTGACCAGAAACTTCCCATGGGGAGAAAAGACAGATGGGCATATTTCCAAAATGGACCCATGTGCCTCCCGGTCATCAAAAAGACAGTGCATTATCTTAATTTATGGTGATTTGAGTCATTAAAATCTTGTGATGGGCCAAAGATACACTTCTAAGAGGAGTGAGGCACATGGCAGTTGTAAGCAGATTAACACACTTGGTGAATATCAAACTCTGAACTAACTTTAGTGTTCTAATCAATTAAAAGGTACAACAAATTTAATTAGGTAGATTAAATGATATTTAATGATATCCCTGATTATTACTCTGCAATAATGAACAAGAGGCTCATGTAAATAACTATAATTGATCTTACTTTAAAACATGATAGTCAGGACTGTTTGAGATAAGGTGGAGAGAAGGAAGGGGAGAAATACACAAAAGTTAGCTGCTCTGAAGCCACTGTCAAGACCTCTGGATCTGCATGTAACCCAGGAGATCGAGGCAGACGGCTATGCCCCTATATCCTCCTGCACTGTGTTTCTCTGGGATGTCACAGGGCTGAAGCAGCCTCCTAAATCGTGTTTACATATCCATGTGTACAATACCCCTGACCGTGGGGATGAACCACCATTCAATCATCCCTTACACCCCTCTAATTAACAATTAGCTTTCAGAATCATTGTATCATTACATGATAATTTATTCCTCAAACCTGTAGGATGCCGAGCTAAAAGAAAATCAAATATCAATGGCTTCTTTTCTTTGCAAGACCAAGATGTTCTTTCACACTTGGAATCCTGATTAGAGGATAAATCCATCAAATCAATGGAAACAACTTAAGAAATGGACAGAGGGATATTTCATTCGTATATATACATTTTGCATTGTTGCAAAAATAAAGTTACATTTAAAAAAATTAGAACTTTTTGAAATTTCATAGATATTAAAGACTTTGTTCTGCATGTACTCCCTTTGGTTTACCAAATCAAACTCACTCTTTAATGGGCATTTCTAGCATTCAGTGCTAGTAACAACAGTTTTTTTTAATTCTTATTTTTCCCAGGTCAAGGAACAAGGGCAGAGGTCGTAGAGAGGTCAAGTCTAATCTACCTAGGGATGTGGCAGCCTTAACTATGGATGTTCAAGCCAGACATTGCCAGCAGAACCACATCTCTTCATCCATAGGTGAGTTTTTACTAGTAATCACAGAGACTTGAGGATATCAAAGGAAATTCTTCATTAAGATCCAAAGTTATAGATTCTTATCTTGGGTTCATTACTTTGAATTTTTGACCCAAATCGTATATATCGATTGGACCATGTTCAATTCTATGATCTTTAGATGATGCAGCCTACAGCTGAAGAGAAACAGATACAACACCAACATCTTATCCTCTCTGAAGCCCAACTGAGAGCCCCTGGAGTCAGAAGTTTTCAAGACAAGATAAAGTCATCCTTCTTCTGAACAAAGACTGTAGAGGCTATACAAACATTCAACTTTATTTATTTTGTTTTATTTTTGTTTTGTGAGGAAGATCTGCCCTGAGCTAACATATGACAATCCTCCTCTTTTTGCTGAGGAAGACTAGCCGTGGGCTAACATCCATGCCCATCTTCCTCCACTTTATATGGGATGCCGCCACAGCATGGCTTGACAAGCAGTGCGTCGGTGAGTGCCCGGGATCCGAACCTGCAAACCTCGGGCCTCCGCGAACCCCGGGCCGCCGCAGCGGAGCCCGCGCAATTAACCGCTTGCGCCACCGGGCCAGCTCAAACATTCAACTTTAAATTGTTAATCTGACTTGTTAGAATGTGATGCAGCAAGCATAATACCTTCTAAGTTTCATGATTTTTCTCCAGAATACTGAGATGGTTGACCTTGAAGTCAAGATTCCCCATAAATGTCTTTATTCAGAGATAAAATTAATTTCCCTATAAAATAATTCCCATAAAATTGTTACAAATATATCATAGTCTCTGACTAAAAGGGAACAAAGCAAATTGAGCAGTTGAGTAGCAGTGTAATAAATTCCATACAAGGATCTTACTGCAGCATTATGTATAATAGTGAAACTGGAAATAACCCCATCTCTATCAAAGAAGAAATAAACAGATCGTGGTATTCCTGTTCTTTGGAGTAGCTCTAAAACTTCTAAACAGCTAAGTTAGAGTGACGTACACTGATAAGGAGAGACATCTATGATATATGGTTTGGGAAACAGCAAGTTGAAAAACGATGTAGTTATGTAATTTATGTTAAAAAAACTTTATGTGTATTTATAAATTCATTGGAAATGTCCAGAAGAATAAGCTGCAACCTCTTAACAATAGTTCCTTCTGAGTAGGGGAGTGAGTTTGCAGGGAAGGGGATGGAAGGGGAAGGTTTCACTTTACTCTACATAGATCTGTATAATTTGACTTTTTTTACAAAGTATGTAATTCTTTCATAATTAGAAAAATGAATGATGTGACTGTTTGGTGCAGGGCAACAGTATGATGTTCACCAGTCTCTGTTCTCTATGTTACTGCACAGCATGGGCTGTAGGAGAAAGCCCAGAGGAGCAAGGAAGACAAAGAAGACACGACACCTGCAGAAAGTCAGTGGAGTATTTCTCCATAAGAAACCTTCCAGGCGAGTGACGGTCAGTATCTTCCACTGCTCCAGCTCTCGCAATAAACATAGAATCTGCCCAGGGTAGTCCGGACAACCACGCCCTGCTAGTCCACTCCCCACCCAGGGCCTGTTTGTGCAGGGTGACTGCCAACAATCAGACAATGGACTCAGGATGGGCCGTGTGCCTTTGGGGCGGCTGGCAGAGAGGGACAAATTGGAACACCTGCTAAGTGCACACACCTGAGAGGCGGAGCTCCAGGTGGAGACTCAAAATGCACCAAAAAACTGTCTCAGTGTCCCCCCTGTAAAATGGGGATCACAGGTCTACTTCACAGAGCTGTTGGGGAAGATACATAGAAGTGCCTGTGACAGCCAGTGTCACATTATTAACAAAGTCGTATCCTACTTCAGAATAATCGATGAAAAGAATAATGTGATGAGACCAAAGACGAGATGCCCAGCTTCGTAAGCAGCCCCAGCAGCATGAGAAAGAAAGGAGCTCCGAGTAAGCAGGGTTCTTCACAGCTCCACTTTAGAGGATGAACATGGGCTACACCAGGATAAGTGGCTGTTGTACAGTGACTCGTGTAGTGAGGGTGGGTCCCTAAAGACACTGTGAAATCCAGTTACACACAGTGGCTCCTAGGAAACAACTACAAAGCAATCAATGCAGCAGTTAGGAATGGGAAGGGGGTGAGCAGAGGAGGGTCAGAGCCACAAAATCTGATGGAAGACACTTCACCACGACGAGCGCCCAGCTCTGTCAACAGCTTCTGTGGTTGCACCAGGAGATCAAATGTCTGAGGCAGCCATTGTGGGGACTGCTGGGAGCACAGTGGTGACTGAAGCCACACTCCAACAGCAGTGCTTTGGAGCACACAGACCCAGAGACTTTCCTCTCCATTAATCCTTGTTTCAAGATAAGGAATATCCTCATGTTACAATGTCGCCTTCCAACACTTGTGGACGAGTGTCATCAGAACCCCCTGAAGAGGTCACAGGCCAGAGTAGGATGGAACACTGGGGGCTGGGGGAGCGGCGTTGCACCTGACAACACGGACTATCACCCGGGCCTGTTGAACAGGAGAGAAGAACCCGAGGATGTGGTCTAATGATAATTCCCCATCTTGCCACATTCAGAGACACTGCAGAGTTTCTCATCCTTTCTTTACAAAAACGTTAAAGAATTCATGTGTCATTAATTCATAAAGAGGCAAATTCTTGACAAAGTGACAGGGTCTAGTTTCCATGATCAGGTTTTCCAGTTGTTTTGATAATATTCCACATTCAGTAATCAGAAATGTAACCTATTGGGATGTGTAATATAAACAAGGACTTGTTTTCATTTAGCTCAATGCCCAGACTTTTAAGGATGACATAAATCAGGAAAACAGCTAATCATCCCTCCATAGGTTTCAATAAGACTTTTAAGTTAATTTACCAATCTCAGGAAAAGAGAATATGACAATTCAAGTTTTTTGTTTCTGCATTCAAGCGTACAGTACAGCCAAGAGAATGAGCAGAAAAAAATTAACAAGAAAGTCTTGCTTGCATTTTATCTTTTGCAAATGAGCAGGATATCTAATGTTCTGTTCTTTTCACTGCTGTAATCAATTTTTAAAGAATACGGTACATCTGACTGTCCCTAGGCATGTTTATCCGGGAACCTTGCCTGAATCCAAAGCAGAGATGTTAAAGCTGACGGGTTTCAAATGTTGCCCAGGTGCTGTCTACCATGAACATCCCTCTCCCAAAGCTGGACCACCAATCTCTTCCTGAGGGATCAGAGTCGCCAGCCCTGTCCCTGAGAGACTGGCCACTCAGGACTGAGCTGAGATTAGGTGATTAATCTAAAGAGCAAAATACTTAAGCTATTCTCATCTTAACGGTGCTGTTTAGGAGGCCTCTGCACTGGAATGGGTTGGTGAAAATGGCCTACTAGATACTTGCCTGGGAATTGATTTGTTCTCCTCTGCTCTTAGCGGATCCTGGGGAAAACAGTGATTAACCTCACAGATGCCTCAACTTCCACATCTGCAAAAAAGGCAAGCAACAGCCAATGTTACCACCCTACAAAGCTCTTAAGTTGTGCTTTCAAGAGGGGCCACAAGGGCGAATGTCTCCCAAAAGCTGATGAAATGATGGCACTTTGGCTGGAGAAGGCAGAGGGCAGCAGGCAAACTGGAAAGTTTCTGGGATGTCAAACCAGCTCCCATAAGCAGTTTAGAGAAGCACCTGGCCCTGGACTAGGTAGGAGGCTGTGGAAAGACCCACAGGCACACAGGGGGGAGGAGGAATCAAGCAAAGGAGGGAGGCGGTGGGGAAGAGGCACGAGTCCAGCTTCAATTTTGGACAAAAGCAGTTGCACGCTGCAGGCCCGCGGCTGCCCATGCAGCTGCCACACCCAGACTCCCTGGTCCCTCTCTTCCCGTCACATCCCTCCGGTACTCAGTCCAGTTGGAGCCGGTGCAGGACCAGAGTCCTGAGTCAATGGCTGTTTGGCCCTCAGGCAAGCCTTCACCGCCCTGCTCCTCCCCCCAGGGCTAGGCACAGCCCCGTGCCCAGAGCAACTTGGGAGTTGTAGTTATGCAGTCCTTCAAGCTCCCAGCCAGGAATGGTTAAGAGACAAAAGCACTCAGCATGCACAGCTAGGGGACCCAACTCCCACCTCTCCCTCCACCCCTGGCCCACGCCCCTATGCTTCTACACCCCACCTTCTACCCCGCCTCTTCTCTGTACGATGCCAACTCTACATGCCTTGCCCACCCCCCAGAGTATTTGCTGTGTGGTTGGGCTGCATCCTTTGAGGCCAGTACTCAGGTAGGAGTGGGGATCACCAGCCTGGCTATTGCTGAGAATGCTTGCAGCCCTGGTGGACGCTCCCTGGCCAGTATTTGAAATGTAAATTCAATATCTAAAATGGAAATACCGGGTGCATGGGATCCTGGAATTTGCCTTTTCAAGGCCATCTGTCCTACCATCCCCTGCATCCATCCAGCCTGCCATGATCTTCCCTCTGGACCCCGTGATCAGGGTCGCTGCAGAGATCCTCCCCTTGGAACCCACCCACCTTAAGGGTCCATACCCATCATAAAAACTCAAAGCCATACCACTTGCCAAATTGAAGCAAAAATGGAACGACCCGGGGGGCCACTCAAGGGTGAGGGCATTACTAGATACTTGGGAGTATTAAAATCCATCTGATGATGTCATGAGTGAACGTGTTCCACTTTAAAACAAAACACTGCTGTTATCCTGAGATATTGAGTTAGGATCTTTTTGCAAACATGCCAGATTTAAAATGTTTATTGATGTATAACATGCGTGTAGAAATATATGCAGAAGTCATCCATGTAAACCTCAAAGAATTATTACAAAGTGAACACACTCGTGTGACCAAGAACTAACACCAGCTTCACTCAGGTCCCAACAATCCCTTTCTCCCTCCTTCCTCCCCAAAGGTAGCTGACATCTTACCAGCGAACACTATATATTGAGTTTGTCTTCTTATACAAGTGTTTTATTACAGAACAATTTAAACAATATACAAAATAAACAAAACAGCATAGTAGGCTTGTCACCCAGCTTCAACAACTACTAATCATCTGGCATTTTTGTTTCTTCCACACTCCATCCCATTCCCACCTCACTTTATTATTCTTTTAGTCCTTTGTGTGTGTGGGGGTGTAAGAAGTACGCACACTGAAAGGCACAAATCTCTACCTTACATTTTTGGCAAATAAACATACCCATATAACCTTCACCCCTTTAAGACTAGGATATTTCCATCACCCCCAGAAAACCCCTTCCTCTTCCTTCCTAGGCAATTTTTTCCTTCCCCCGAGGCAACCACTGTTCTGGTTTTTTCAGCATAGGTTCATCTTGGCTGAAATCATCCCACTTGTATTGTTTTCTGTCCAGCTTGCTTCCCTCAGCATGAGGTTGATGAGTCTCTCCCAACATGTGTGTGTCAGCGTTTGCTCCTCGGCACAGCTGAGGGCGTTCTGCTCTGAGGATGCCCCGCAGTGGGCTCTTCTTCCTCCTGGGGACGTGCAGGTCATCTCCTGCAAACATTTTTGTACAAACCATTTTTGTATGCTGTTTAATTCCTTTATTAGCATTTAAGTGACACACCTTTGCATTTTTGGTGGTTGGTCCACATTACAATATGCATCTTTAACATATCACAGCCTACCTAGACTTAATAGTGCACCAGTTTAATCAACGTAAAATATGGAAGACTTGCTATAGAACAGTTCCATTTACCTCTGTCTGTCCTTTGTGCTATTGTTGTCATAAATTTTACATCATCCCATGTTATAAATCCCACAATACAGTGTTATAATTTTTGCTTTCAATAGTCATAGGTCTTTTAAAGTAATTAACAGAAAAACGTTATGTAGTTTGAGGCAGATGATTTGAGGCTCTGCAAATTTTTTTTTTTTTTAAGTTTCACCCACAGTTTTTGCATTCATCAGTCAGCCTAACCCACAATAATTATTACTGTGGTGTTCTAGTGGCGATTTTCTATTTCATGCTATCCAGCCACATTTATTATTTGGAATTCTGTGAGGAAGATTCCCTCCCTCCTTCTCCTGTCCTTCTTCCTTTCTTTCTCTTATTCTTTTTTATTCCTGTTTCTTTCTTCCTTTCTTATTTAATCTATTTTATGTCAGTATAGACTCATGGATATTTATTTTATTCTCTGTGTAATAATCCAATGCTACCATTATTTATTATGTTGCTCACAGTTTTCCAGCTTGAGCCATTGAGAAATCTTTCAGATTGATTCCTTTTGACACATCTCATCATTTGCTGTGTTTTATTTAAAGCACTTTTCTACTTTCTGGCACTACAAGATGGTCCAGGTTCATATTGTATTTCCCATCTCCAGCCCTAGAATTAGCCATTTCTCCAAGGAAACCTGGTTCTTTTTATTGGAGAATGATATTTAGAAACCAAGATCTGGGAGCTAAGTGTGCTCATTGATACTAGGGTGTCACTGCTTCTGGACCCTCTCAGCAGAGCCTGGAAATGTATGTATGAATATAAACTCAGGTATACACATCTATCTATCAATCTACCAACATATCAATCTATCCATCTATCTGGATAGATATATTAGAAGAGACACGGTTTCATACTGATACTTCCAACTCCTATCCAACACCACAGAGTTTATTCTAGCATTCTCCTTTTGTTTATTTTTAACTTCTTTCACCAACAGTGAGAAACTTAACTCCAGTTAGCTACAATATATTTACTAATGTGTCAACCAGTTTCAGAATTGCTAATCCATACCCTTATGAAAAACAAATTTACCACCTAGAGTACAGTGTTTGTGTACAGTACTTTAGTTTTACAGTATCCCATCAAAACACTGTCTTCCCAAGTAACTTAGGTCAGGACCTTTCATCCCCACCCATTATGTGTGGCTATGTCACATGCTTGTAATACAGTGAGATTCATTTGTCACTGCATTTCATCTGAGTTCCCCAGCATCCTGATTTTTAAAATTTGCAGAGTAAAATTCACTCTTTGTAGTGTACAGTTCTGTGGGTTTTGACAACTTTATGGTCATATATCCACCTCCACAGTAGCATACAGAGCTGTTTTTCTCACCCCTCAAAATTCTCTCATACAGTCCTTGTGTAGTCAACCCCTTCCCCCATTCCATCCCTTGGCAACCACTGATCATTTTTCATGTCTGTAATGCTGACTATTCTAGAAAGTCATACAAATGAAATCATATACTGTACAGCCTTTTGAATTGTGCTTCCTTCACTTAGAGAAATTCAGCCAAGATTCATCCATGTTGTTGTGTGAATCAAGAGTTTATCCTTTTTATTGCCAAGTAGTATTCTAATGTCCCAATTCACCACAGTTTCTTTCTCCATTCACCTGATGAAGGACATTTAATTTATTTCCAGCTTGTGGCAATTATGAATAACATGGTTATGAAGATTCACCCAAAGATTCTTGTTTAAACATTAGTTTCAATTTGCTTGAGTAAATCCCTAGGAGTGGGATATCTGAGTCATATAATAAGTGCATGTTTAACTTTATAAGAACCTGCTAAACCGTTATCCGAATGCAACTATCATGTTGCATTCCCAGTTCTAGTTGCTCCTTGTCCTCACCAGCACTTGATATTTGCAATTTTATTTTTTATTTCAGCCACCTAATAGGTGTGCAGAATACTATTGTGGCTTCTGCCTCCTTTTTGAAAGTGAGATCTGCTAAATATAGAATCCTGTGTTGAGTTTTGGGTTTTCTTTCTACACTTGAAAGATGTAATTTTGTTGTTGATTTGTCTCTTTTGTTTTTGATAATATATCATCCATCATTGACATTATTTCTCCCTGTATGTATTGTCTTCCCCTTTATATATGTATTTTCCTGACTGCTTTCAAGATTTTCTTTTTATCTTTGGATTTTAGCAGCTTGACTATCATGTGCCCAGGTCTGGTTTTATTTTGTATTTTATTTTCTGGGTTTGCTGACTTCCCTGGATCTAAAATTTTAGATTTTCTACCAAATTTTGGAAGTTGTATGCTATTACTTATTGATTTGCCTTTCTGCCTCATTTAATTTTTTCTGTCTCTCCCCTCATTGCTGGGGACTCAATCATCTCACAAGTAAGGCTCTCTTCATTTTTCTTCAAAATTTTTACATTCTTTGGTTCAGACTGGATAATTTCTATTGCTCTATCTTCATGTTTCTTCTACTGTTCCTTTTTATTTTTAATTAAATTAATTATTTATTTTTCACCCCAAAGCCCCAATAGATAGTTCCATGTCATAGCTGCACATCCTTCTAGTTCCTGTATGTGGGATGCAGCCTCAGCATGGCAAGAGAAGCGGTGCATCAGTGTGCATCCGGGATCCGAACCCCGGGCCACCAGCAGTGGAGCACACATACTTGACCGCTAAGCCTCGGGGCCGGCCCTCTTTTACTGTTTCTAATGTACATGTAAACTCAAAAGCATTTTTTTAATCTTCCTTTTTGGTTCTTTTTTGTAATTTCCATTTCTCTGCTGAGTTTCCAGATATGTTCATTCATTATGAGAATATTTTTCATGCCACCTTGATCATCTTTATAATAGCTGCTTTCTTATCCTTGTCAGATAATTGCAACACCTTGGGGAGAGTTTTTACTCCCTGCTTTTGGTCATATATGGATTACATTTTCCCATCTCTTCAAATCTCATGACTTTTTAAACTGTGTACTGGAAACCATGAATGATAGTTATAGAGACCCTGGATTCTATTGTATTCCTTTGAAGAGTGTTGTTATTTTTCTAGCAGGGAGTTAACTTGGCTGGACTGAAACTCCAATCTTCTCTCCTTTACAGTGGGCATAGCTGAAATCCTCATTCACTTCTCTCATCTTCCAACTGCTGTTTTTACACTAGGCCTTCTGGGGCCTACCCTGCATGGGTGTTGTTCAAAGATCTGCCAATTTGGTGTGTGTGTGGGGGGGAGACTTACATACATATTTTGAGATTTTCCTCTTTGTGTCTCCCTCCCTTCCAGAATTTCTCCCTTAACTTTCCAGCTACTTTGTTAGCCCCAAAATACATCCTCTAACATTACAAGTAAGACTGTAGTTTTTCCCGTCTGTGCCATGTACAGATTTTAGAATGCTTTGAGGCAAAAGACTCAAGCTTGCAAATATCTCCTGGTGCAATTCCCATCATTTAAGGGAAGACTCTCTCTCAGTTCTGCTTGCTTTCGGAAGATATTTATGCATACACACATATACACATTTATTATATGTGTATTACATATAAATACATGATTCTATATATAGACATATAATATTTTGTGCAGATTTTATCATTGTTATCTGTGAGAGTGTTAGTTCAACAAGCCACTCCACCATTACTGGAAGCCAGACCTCGGTTTTGTTTCTTTTTTGGATTTTATATAAATGGAATTAAAAAATATATAGCCTTTTGAATATAATTTCTTTTATGCAGCATTTTGGTTGTGATATTCATCCATGCTATTGCATGTAGCTAGTGTTTGTTCATTTGTTGAAAATAATTAATTTTTTTAAATGGTCATAAAATATGCATAACCTAAAATTGACCATTTTAACCATTTTTAAGTGTACAGTTCAGTGACATGCAGTACATTCACATTTTTGTGTAGTCATAACCTCCAACCATGCACAGAACCATTTTCACCTTGCACTGAAATTCTGTGCTCATTAAGCAACAACTCCCTGTTGTCCCTCCCTCTTGCTCTTGGGAAACACCATTCTCCTTTCTATTCCTATGAATTTGAGTACTCTAAGTACCATATATGAGTGGAATCATACAGTATTTTTCCTTTTGTGGCTGGCTTTATTTCACTTAGCATTAAAGTCCTCAAGGTTCGTCCTTGTCATAGCATGTGTCAGAATTTTTTCCTTTCTAAGGGTGAATGGTATTCCACAGTCTGTATACACCACTTTTTTTTTGTCACTTCATCTGTTGATGGACACCAGGTTTGCTTCCAGCTTCTGGCTATTTTGAATAATCCTGTTAAGAACACAAGTGTACATTTATGACTTTATACCTCTGCATTCAATCATTTTGGGTGTATGCCCATAAATGGTGTTCTGAGATTCATTTTTTCACACGTGGGGGGTTCCCCACACCTCCAACAAGCAATTCTTAGAATACCAGCTAGTCGTCAGATAATTCAACTCAATTTGATGCTGTCAACCCAGAGATACATCAGATTCCACAGGTTGAGGGCCTTCTCTTTGGGTCACTAATGTGATTTCTTAAATGAGATATGTTTTGTTCTTTGTGAAATAAATACACCTAAATGAATTTTTCTTAAGGTCCTTATTTTAAGTATGGCCAAAACTATGGCTAGGATTGAAAGTTTTACGTTTAGAGCAACACTGTTTTCTTGATTTGTTTGGCCTGTAGTCTGATAGAGCAATGTTACTTCTTATTTGCTAAGCTGTATAGAATTTAGATTATGACTGCTAAGTTTCCCCTTTAGCATTTTCAGCTGTCCCAGTAAGACATATGGAAACGACACAGATTCTAGAACGCTTGACTCTACTCTCTGCCAGTGAACTTATACCATAGGCAGAAGTATTAACATCCAATATGAACCAGCTATTGAATTCAGGGGTTCTGTGGAGAATGCTTCAAACAGTCAATAAACTATGGATGGTTCTTAATACTGTGATGCCTAGAAGGTAATTTCAGTGTATTGTTACACGTAATAGATAAGTGTATAGCAGTGATTATATACAATAACCTAAACTTAATGGTTAAAAAAAATTGTTGAGTGTTTAACAATATAAATCCCCTCTGAAGACTACTAATTAAAGAGTCATTATAACTTCCAGAAAAAGCATAAATTTGATCTTAAGAAACAGAGAGAAACTATCAAGTATTTCCAACTTGAGAAACTTCTTTAAAAGTGAGTTCTCCTCTATAGACATCTGTCATTTGTGGCTAATTGTGATTTAGATCACTGTTGTGTCTTGCATCATTGTGGTGGCTCCAAATTTTGCTGCACATTAAAATCACCTGGACAGCTGTTAAAACTCTTGATCCCCAATTGGAACCCATGTCAATTAAATCAGAATGTCTGCGGTTGGGAGTCAGGCGTTAGTATTTTTTTTTTAAGATTTCCCAGTTGATTCCATTATGCAACAATGTTTAGAGAACACTTCATTAATTATTTCTTCTTTAGTCAAATGGGTCTCTGCTGGTCCATAGATTGTATCAGAAACACCTGGTCAGCTCTGAAAAACAGGATACTGGGCTGGCCTTCCCTGAGATATCAGATGCTTAATGTTCAATCAAGTAAGTTCGATGTGAAAAATAAAAGCATACACTTAAAAAATACTGTAAGAATTTTCATATTTTTAAACAAGGCAGTTTTGTAGTCTTCTAAGATTAAATACAGCGGTCCTGTGTTCTTTTGTTTTGTTTTATTTTAAACTGAGTCTTTGGAATATTTTATGTGAGTAGGAAACCTCTAGGAGTTCAAAATGTTGAAATAAATGGTTTCTAACTAAATGCAGCGCACATTCTTGGATCAGTTTTCAAAGGCTGGTCAAAACCTGCTGTGTTTAAATAACAGCATGCTGTTTTTCATCACATTCGTTGATGATGTAAACAAAATGTGTAACTATATTAGTAAATGTTAATATTCATGTATTTTAAGTTAAGGTTACAAAATTTGTCACAATGTGATTTTTTTTATTCAAGTGAAAACAGATGTGTGCAGCTATTTTGAATATTGGTTTATAAACATTCATATTCTTTATCAAATGAACTTGTAGTTTTTTGTGTTTTCTTTCACTAACGTTCACTTGAAAGGAACAGTTCAAGGGACTGGAATCCAGGATTGTCTGGCTCCAGAGCCTACGTGTATCCATTTCTGTTAACGCCACACACGTCAAATGGCCATACAAGGCTAGAGTCGGTTGAGAGCCTTAGGAATTGAGCGGAGGAAAATAGAAAATCGTAGTAGTTTCCCTGGAGCAGTTACTTAAAGGATTTGATATTTAAAAAAATTGTAAAAGCAGAATAAAAATTTGAAGATATTTTTAAGTATAGATAAATTGTCCTTCATTCCACTGTTTTAACAGTAAGTTACATTTTTTATACTTTCCCTCCATCTTTGCTTATGCATATATATTTTCACATAATGGAATTCATAATACCCTGTAGGGAGTCTGCTTTCTTTCATTTAACTTTATATGAAAATTTTTGCAAGTTGTTTACTTTTGATAATTATTTTATTGGCTTCCTAATGATCAAACTGATGTATCATAACCGTATAGGGTGCTATTACTAGACCGGGAGGTTGATGACTTTTTTCAGGATTACAATAGGCACTGTTATCAATTTAGATATTTTTACTTTTTCTTTCTTTTGGATTACTCTTTTAGGATAAATTTTTGAGCCTGAGATTACTAAATTAAAAGGTAGAATTTATTTTTAGCGCTGTACATTTTGCAATTGGGGAAGATGCAGTAAAACTGAAAGGGAAGCAAACAAATCCACTCTCCTCCCGCTGCTCCGCCTGCATAAAACATCTCCCCAAACTAGTTGCTCAAACTTGAGAAACTGTCTCACGTTTTACTTTTTTGAGACACTAGTATCGGAGCCAAGCTTAGGCTATTCAGAAATTGACAAAATCACACTTTGGAGAGATCACGATTAACTCCCTACCTTTGAGGAAACTGAAGTGTACTTCGTGGCAAAGAATAACAACCCGGTTTTAGGAGGGACAGAAGGCGGGTGAGCCTTGAAGGAGCAGAAGTGACCGGGGCGGGAGCGCTCTAGGGCGTTGATCTGGTTGAACTCGCTATCCGGGGAAGCCTGGAACATCCTGAGGGTCTGCGGCCACTCATCAACCAGCCTTCTCGCCTGGCCGGGCTCAGGCGTTTGGCAGTTCCCGCCTCCGTCTGTGCGACACCCGGGCCACCGTGAAGTTCGGAAACGTGAGCTGAGCGGCACTGACGGGCGCTCTGGGAAGAACTCGGCAAGGCTTTCCTTTCGCTTGGTCTACAGACCTGAAGAATGAGACTGCGAGTTTCCAAGGAAACGGATGCACGGGTTAAGTCACCAGTTTCAAAATCTCAAAACGGAGAAGAATTTCCTTTAAACCCTGCGCTGTGCTCCCATCCTTCGCTCTTCAAGCGTTCGCCTCCGGGCCACGAAATACTTTGCGTTGGTTTTTATTTCGGAGGCTTCCCTCGGGGGCCAGGGTTCTCGCCCCCTAACCTCACGCCAGGATTGGTTGCTTGGTTTCTGCTCTGGCGGGTGATTGGGTGCTGGGAGTCGAGGGGGCGGGAGGCGGGTATTCGTCCGGGAAAGCGCTGTCGCGAGGCCTGGAGAGAGCGGAGGAGGGAGCGGGTGAGGCGCCGGAGTCCGCGCTCGGCCAGGGAGTGGCAGCCCGGTGAGGAGGCGAGAGGTTTGGGGCCTCTCCTCTCTGCCAGGCTCCACAGTGTGTACTCGTAGATACCATTTCCTTTTCTCCCGGGACTCGGAGCCCAGGCAGCGCTGCCTCGGTTTTCCTCAGAACAGGCCAGCCTGTCTCTCCTGGGGTGGTGTGCAGCCTGCCCGAAGAGAGCATTCTGCTCTCGCCTGGCCGCATGCGGGCCTTCGGGGTGACCACGTCCCTGGGCCTCCGGGTTCTGAACGTGCGGAGGCCGGAGGGAGCCTGTCCTAACCCCCAGGGAGAGGCCCCGGGCCCCCTCTGACCCCCGCTGACTCGTGGCGGCGGGGACTAAGGCGGGAGGCGGATCGGGGGCTCGTGCTTTATCCCCTGGGGGATTGCGGCAACTGTGGGCGGGATGGATTTCTAGGCTGTATCTGAGGAACTAGCCGGCGTTGCGTTATTGGCTGGGGTGAAGGGGTTAGAGTCCACCAAATCTCTACACAAGAGTTGCACAGATGGAATCACAGAATAGTAGAACTGGGAAATACCTCAGAATAGTGGTTCTTAGCTTGTTTTGGAACACATAGGCTAGGGGTCAGGGTATAATTGGCTTCATAAGCTGTTGAATTACTCTTTTAACCATCCCTCCATTCCCAGGTCGAATTTGCCATTTTTTTTCACTATTGCAAGGAAGTCCTCAGTTGATAACAGTGCATATCAGTCTCCCCTCTGTTTTCAGTTATTTTATTAGGATATAGTTCTGGGAATGAGAAATCCACGGACTTTCTCTTCAGAGAAACGCAGTCATGTACCAAGACTTCTGCACGCAATAGCAAGAGAGCACAGTCTCTGACTTACGTCTCTGGATCCTAGATTAAGCATAGGTGGTTTAGAAGAGGTGGAGATTAAAGTAGATCACCTCCTCTGTGTCAAATACTGGAGTTTAGGCAAGTTCTATCCATTACCTTATTTAATTCTTAACTCAATGCCTGGCTAATTTTCATCAAAACTCTATCGGGTAGATAATCTTATCTCCATTGCACAGATGAAGAAACAGACTGAGGTTCAGTGATTCACACAGTGGGACTCACACTTAGGCTTGCTTTACTCCAAAGCCCATCTTCTTTTCATTATACCCTTCTGACCTTTAAATCAGAATTATCAAACACCTACTGTGTGCCAAGGCGTATTATCCCTTACAACAGTTTTTCAATTAGGGATTATTACAGATGAGGATCTTAGTCTAGAGAAGTGAAGACATGATCAAGGAAACACATCTGAGTTGTGGGAACCTGATCTAGAACTCGTACTTCTACCTCCTGGTCCACAGCTTTGGCAGAGTAGGGATACAAATCCGGATTTGTCAGATTCCGAGACATGTTCTCAACCACTGTGATGGTTAAGACTAGGAAATTCTTTTACTTGCATTTGTTTTGTTGATACATTTAGGAATCCCCTTTTTATTTCTAGACTTCTGTCCTAGTCTAGTTGGGTATCTGGTTTTCTTTGAATGGCATTGTTTCAGTCTTGATTTTCGTTTCTGATGCAGTTAGCAATCTAAGTAAACAGGAAAGCATGACTCTTCAATATGGTCTGAATGTACAGTTGGTGGGGTGAAGATGAACTTTCCTTGTAAAGCTTGTCCATCATAGCTTGCTATAATGAATTCTGCAAGTATTTTTCAGCAGTTAAGTCTTCATTAAGATAAAGATGCTGATTATTCATAACGTATACTGAATCTGTGACTACATTCATTTTCTCAGATAGTAAATGGATTGAAAATATTTGCTGGGTTCATGGAAGAACATGTAACTTTTCGAAAAATAATCCTGATTGCTATAAACTGTATATGGTTTGTAGGCAAAGGAGAATATTCTGAAAACTATTCTCAGCTCATTTGGCACTTCTATTTACAGAATTACTACCTTCTACAAAGTATTTACTGTCTTTTACACAGAATACTATATTTCTCACCATATTTTTTGAGATGTTTCAATCATTTAGAAAATTAATAGACCAATGAGTAAGCCAACTTTCCAGAGTTGTTCAATCTTAATATTTTGCCATATTTACTTTATACCTTGTTTGCAAGTAACATTACTAGTATGCTGAATTTATTCTTTTTCTTTCCTAGACGTGTTGTTATACTTTTGTTACATACGTATGTATCCGTAAACAATATAGAGCATTACTTTACCTGTTTTTAAACTTTGTACAATGATATGATACTGTACCTATATTTGTTCAGAAGTGTTTTTAGTTGCTTAACATTATTTTTAAGAAGTAGCCTTATTGATTGTTAATCTATTTTAATTGCTATGTAGTATTCCATTGTATGAATATACCAGAATTTTTTTATCCACTTTCCTTTTGACAGACATTTAAGTTGTTTACATTCTTTTGCAATTCTAAACAATGCTGCTATGAACTTTCTTATGCATGTTTCCTTATGTTCCTGTGGGACAGGTTTTGGATATATACATAGGACTGGACTTCCCGGTGTTGGGTAACTTCAACTTTGCTAGTAATTGTTAATTTCTGTCCAAAGTGGTTGTAGCGATTTATACTCCCCCTAACAGTATCCTCCATAAAGTTTTCATCCAAGATATTAGTGTACTCTTGTTTTACAGAAATGACGGTGTTTGCATCATTAAGGCACAAATTGCTTTGTTCATTTCTTTTATGCCTATATGCTTTTAAGTCCAACATAATTTTAGGGAGAAAGATAAAGGCATAAGGTCTAGATTGAACTTAATACTAATTCTCCCTTCTGCTATTGCTATGTTCCCTCAAGTACAACCTTACTTCTTGTTGTGTTTGTACTTGTGATGGAGACAGACCCTAATGAAGTAAATTGTTTACTGATTTTTTTTATTGTTTTTGTGTCAATAGATTGTCCAAGTATTAAAAAGTAAGCAGCATTGTTTGTTGGAGAGCCCTACAGAAAGTGGGAAAAGCTTAGTCTTACTTTGTGCTGCTTTAGCGTGGCAACAGTCTCTTCTTCGTGGTGAGTATTTGGTTGATATATTCAGCTTGATTATTGGGACTTGAAAAAAATATAATAAAGTGCTTTTTATCCAGAATGATTCATTTAAAGAAATAGCAGTAACTAAGAATATACTTTTGGTCTTTCTTTTAATCCTCTCTGCTTGATATTTTAATAAGTCTCAATATAAACGAATACTCAAGCGGTTGTGCCTTTATTACATTATTAATCTTTCACTATTATCTTTTTGTAAGTTATGCAAATTGATGATAATTTCTCTATAAATGTCTCTGACATCATAAGTCTTTCTCTCCTGTCCTAATTTGATGCTACAGATAGGGTGACCAACTTGTCTAGATTTGCCAGGTACTTTCTCAGGTTTAGCACTGAAAATCTTACAGCCTGGGAAACCTCCCAATCCTGGGCAAATTCGAGTGGTTGCTCATCGAATTTGCTCACTGTAGCTGCAAAGGATGATTAATGTTTTTTGAATTAGAAATATTATAAATAGAGGTTCTTTCACTTTTAGGGAAGCCAGCGGATGAAAGCTTAAGCAAAAAAGCTGAAGTACCATTGTCACGTCGTTGTACGTGACATTCAAAGAATTTTACAAACAATGGCGAGGACCGAAAAACTTCACCTCATTTCAACAGTCCAAGTACACCACCTTCTGAAAGAAATGGCACTTCATCAACTTGTCAAGGTAGGTTATAGTTTTGCCTGGGTCTGTTGGTATCTGTAACAGGAACCTTCATTACTGTTGTTATGAGACCTAATTTGATAAATTTGATGAGCATAATTGATTAGGTACCTCCATCTAATTTCTCTGAAATTAATTTTAGGTAACACAAGAGTGGTCAGAAATCCTTGGACTACTTTATTCTTGGTTTGGCTTTTAATTGATTTGGACATTTTGCTAGCTTAAATCATTTTTTGAAGCAGGCAAGACAAAATAAATGATATTCAGAAATTGATGTTATTTGTAGGCAGGATTGTTAATTATAGGTTAGAATTTTAGAAAACATTGATTTGTATTGTAAGACAAAATCTAGTTAGCCTCATTCATTCTTGATAAGTCTGCATGAACTTCTGAAGCCAGTATCCTGCATGAGGATGAGATATGTTTTAGGTATGATCCTTGACTAGTTCTAATTAGGTTTATTTAAGAGAAATATATTAAGAATAACATAAGACTATTCATTTTTAAAAAATATTTCTCTGGCTTTGACTATATGGAAAAGATTGATCGTTATTTGCCTAAGCCAGAAACCTAGGGGACATCGTGTACACGTTGCTCTACCTTATTTCTCCGTGCAAATCTCTATCTCCATTGACAACTCCCTGGTCCAAACTACCATCTCTTGTTTAGAGCATGCAATAACTTCTTTTCCTGCTTTCACTCATGCCATTCTTTAACTAATCACTGGCAGGGAGAAAAGAGGTGGCCATGACTGACTTAAGTCTCAACAGTATCCACTTCCTAAAATCAAGAATGGAGTCATCTTTCTCTAAAGCACATGACTATGTGTGGAGGAGGGTGGCTGCTGGAACCCAACTGTGATTCTGTTAGGAGTGAGGAAGAGGAGATGGAATAGTTACTAGAGAGGTGACCAATAGTGTTGTCTACACTCTTTTGACCCTTAGCCCTTTTGACTTTCTTTCCATTCCTTCAAAGGGTCATGCTTTCTTCTGCCTCAGAGCCTTTGCTTGTGTTAGTGTCTCTTCGGAGGAAAGTTACATCTTCAACTTGTTATCTTCCTCTTCCATTAGGTGTTGCTTAAATGTCGCTTCTTTGAGGGAGCCATACTGACCTTTCCGTTAGATCAGATTTGGTTTCCCTGTTATTTTGTGTCATCTCACTGTGCTTGTCTCCTTGACAGCACTTGTCTGTGAAGTTTTTATTATCCATGTGTCTGTGTGCATCTTTTATTAATCTCTGCTTCCCCTAGCAGACTGTGTTCTCCATGAGGTCAGGAACCATGTCAGTTTGCTCACCATTGGAACCCTGGAACCTAGCAGAGTGCTTGGCATATAGTAGGTGCTAGAAAAATATTTGTTGTGTGAATGAATGGAGTTGATTTTGAGCTAATTATAGGATGTCTGGTTCACAATATTTATATACAACCTGTATTATTTTTAGAAAAGCTTTATTGAAATATACTTGAGAAAACAAACTGCATTTATTTAAATGGTATGCTTTGATAAGTTATGACCTCCACCATAAGGTGTACCTCTATGAAACTTTCAGTCAGTGTCAAGATAGTGAACATATCCATTACCTTCAAAAGTTTTCTCATGCACCTTTGTTATCCCTCCTTCCCACCCCTCTGTGACTTACTCTCCCCAAAGAACCACTGATTTGTTTTCTATCACTAGAGATTAGTTTGCATTTTCGAGAGTTTATATAAATGGAATCAGACAATTTGTACACTGATTTTGTCTAGCTTCTGTCACTTAACATAATTCTTTTGAAATTCACCCATGTTGTGTGTATCAACAGTTTGTTCCTTTGTGTTGCTGAGTAATGTTCTGTTCTGTGGATATACTACAAATTGTTTATCCAGTCACGTGTTGATATATATGTGAGTTGTTTCTAGTTTTGGGCTATTGCAAATAAAGCTGCTATGAACATTTGTATGTAAGTCTTTGTTATGGACATGTGCTTTCCTTTTTATGGGCAAATACCTAAGAGTGGAGTGAGTGGATCACTTATGTTGAACTCTTTAAGAAATTTCCAAACTGTTTCCCAAAAGGTTTATTCATTATACCATTTTACATTCCCACCAGCAATGTCCAAGAGTTCCCATTTCTCTACATCTTTGCTTACACTTGGTATGGTCAGTCTTGTCAGCCATTCTAATAGGCATGTAGTGTTGTATCTCATTGTGGTTTTAATCAGCATTTCTCTGATAACTTATGATGTTGAGCATCTTTTTGTGTGCTTATTAGCCATCTGTGTATCTTCTCTGATAAAATGTCTGTTCGAATCTTTTGCCTGTTTTTTTTTTCTTATTGTTAAGTTTTGAGAGTTCTTTATATATTTTGAATACAAGTGTTTTTCTATCAAATATAGTTTTAGGTTTTACCATTAAGTCTAAAATCCATTTCGAGTTATTTTTGGTATATGGTGTGAGGTATGGATCCAAGTTCATTTATTTTGCCTATGGATAGCTCATTGTTCAGCACCATTTATTGAAACGGCTACCCTTTATCCACTGCATTGCCTTTGTGCCTTGGTAAAAAATCAGTTGTCAATATATACAAAACTTGCATTTTAACATCATTGTGAGTTAGAGCTAGAATAGGGTTTAGAATAGTCTCTTGAAGCATCAGATGCGGTAAATCAGGGTTGTATTCTTTACATTTTTAAGCAAATTCTTTAATAAGATATAAGCTAAATACAGAAAAGTATACAAATCCTAAGTGTATAGCTTGATGAATTTTCACAAAGTAAACACACTCGTGTATCTACCACCTAGATAAAAATAGGACATTCCCAACACCCTACAGCCCCTTCTCATGCTTCTTTCTAGTCACTATCCTTTCTCTGCGCAGGTATTTGCTCTCCTCCCTTCTGTCACCATTGATGAGTTTTGCCTCTTTATAGAAATGGAGTGATATCTGTACTCTTGAGTCTGCGTACTTTTGCTTAACATTGTATTTTGGGGATTCATTTGTGTTGTTGCATATAGTAGTAGTTCTTGTTGTGGTATATTATTTCCTTCTATGAACATATCACAGTTTATTAATCCATTCTGCAGTTATTAGACATTTGGATGGTTTCTCCTTTGGGCTTTTAATGCTTTTATGAACATTCTTGTTCATTTTTTTGCAAATAGGTAAGTATTTTCTGTTGGATATATCCCTAGGAATGGCATTGCTGGTCATAGTGTATGGATATGTTCAGCTATAGTAGAGACTGCCAACATTTTCCAAAGTGGTTGAACCAGTTTATGCAACCCCTTCACTACATCCAGTTGTATATGGGTATTATGTTGTTCAGCATTCTTGATAACACTTGATATGTCCAGTCTTCTAAAATTTTAGCCATTCTGGTGCATGGATGGTGTTCTCGTGAGTTTGAATTGATATTTCTCTGGTGACTAATGAGGTTGAGAATCTTTATATATGTTTATTGGTCATTTGAATATTCCTTGTAGTAAATTGTCTATTCAGATTGTTCATATTTCTATTGAGTTGTTTATTACTGATTTCTATGAGTTTTTTTTTTTTAATATCTTCTGGCTATGTCTTGTTTCTTTATAACTTTGTATTTTAAAGACTTAACCCCTCCAATAAGCTTCCTGCCAACGTCACTGCTATAGAGAACAGGAAGATAAGCCTTTTGGTCAATGCAAATAATATGATTTTTTTTTAATGAATTGGGGTAAATCTCATTGGCATATGGCAGTTCAGTTTTTCTAAAATTAAATTATTGTTTTTGGTAGACATTCCCTGGCCTTTAATGGGCACATGCAAATTTGCCCCTTGATTTATTTGGGACAGGGTTTCTCAAAAGTGGCACTATTAAAATTTGAATGGGATAATTCTTTGTTGTGGCAGCTGTCCTGTGCACTGTGGGGTGCTTAGCAGCATCTCCCAGGCCTCAACCCACTAGAGGCCAGTAGTACCTACCCCCCACTTTGTGACAACCAAAAATGTTTCCAGACGTTGCTGAATGTCCCTGGGGTGGGAGGTGGGGGTGTTAAAATTGCCCTGGTCGAGAACCACTGATCTAGATTTGTTTTGTGGGTATTTTACCAGTTTGCCAGGAAATTAGGGAGCTCAAAATTACGTGTGTTTTCTAAAATACATATGGAAATACAAAGAACTAAGTATAGTCAAGATATTTTTTAAGCAGCAGGTCAAGGTGAGAAGACTTGTTCTATGAGATATCCTGATTTATTATATATAAAGCTATAATAACTAAAGCACTTTGGTATTAGCACAGTATTAGACCAGTGGAAAACAGTAGAGAACCCAAATCCAGTTCCGTGTGTATCCAGAAACTTGATTTCTTTTAATAGTAGTGCTCTTACAGAGCAGAGGGCAAAGAAGGGGCGTTTCTATAAGTGGTCCTGGGACTATTAGATATCAGTATGGAAAAAATTCAAATTGGTATCCTACTTTACTCCGTACACAAAAATCCATTCCAGGTAGATTAAAGACCTAAGCATGAAAGGCAAAACTACTAAGATGTTAGAATATAGTGGTTTTCAAACGATGTTCTTAAGAGTCTTAGAAAAAACATGGCTTGTAGTGGGAAGGGGACAGTGGATCAGGGAAGTTCTAGGTCTTGAGTGCTCTTTTGGAAATTTTAAACGCTATTTCTTAAAAAACTGTAGTCCTCCTCAGAAAAGGCTTGAAAACCTGTGCTGTGTGGCATAGAATGCCTTCTGTGTTTTTGCAGACTCAAACCTTATTTTTTTTTTGAAAATAGTATTGGACTTGCTTATAGTGCTTTCTCCCCTAGTAGTCTGTAAATCCTTCAAGGCCAGGGACTGGTTTTTTTTCATTGTTTTTCCATGGGGTCTGGAATTGTATGGACTCAATAAAATAAATGCTTGTTAAATGAATTCAAGCACTGGGAGTGGAGGGAATGTATAGAGAAGAGCAGAGAGGAAGGAAGGTACTTTGAAGAACACTCTCATTTACAGGAAGCGAGAAACCACTGCATTGCAATAGTTAAGAACCGTGTTACAGACATTAAGGAAAAAGCAAATGCATTTATTCTGTTGCAAGAATACAGAGTGTTACGTTTGGCTGTATACCTAGAGGTTATGCTTATGGATTTTAGAATCAGACAGCAGGAGTCAGTCATATCTAGGCTCTGCCTCTTACTAGCTAAACAATATTGGGCATGAACTTGACTTCTTTCAAACCTAGTATTCGCACTTATAAAATGGGAATAATATTATTCGGTGATTTAAGAGGTCATTGATGACCTTGAGATAGAGCTTTCCGGATTGTGGGATTAAAAGCTAGATTATAGGAGCTTGATTCTACTATATTGTTAAGCCTAAAGAACATTGAGAAGCTCAGTAGGAAACAAACATTGAGACACTGTAAAGAACGATTTTTATAGAAATGAAATACATTTTCTTGAGAGAATCTTACAGTTATATTTTTTAAGCCACGTTATTGGGAGTGGTCTACAAAAGCATAAAGCTACAATTGGACTTTCCTGTTGAAAGTATATTTCTCAAAATGTTTGCTATATCTTTGTTAAGGTAAATTGAGTGGTAAAGTGCTTTTAAACATGTTGAGCATTTCATGTTTTAAAGTATGTTATGAAATTTTTAGAAATAAATCATACATCTTGATTCCAATTTTTTTCTAGAAAAATTTCCTGGAGCAACCCCTGATGGCCTAGCGGTTAAAGTTTGGCACGCTCCGCTTCGGCGTCCCAGGTTCAGTTCCCAGGCGCGAGCCACACCACTCGTCTCTCATTGACTATGCTGTGGCGGTGACTCATGTAGAAGAACTAGAAGGACTTACACGTAGAATATAGAACTATGTACTGGGGCTTTGGGAAGGGAGAAAGAAGAGAGGCAGATTGGCAACAGATGTTAGCTCAGAACAAATCTTTCCAAGCAGGGAAAAAAAAAGAAAAAGAAAAATTGCCTAAGTGTAAGTTATTTATACCCATTTTTTATGACTTCTTATATAAGACTCTCCCGAAAAAAACTATACTGGCTGCAAAGCTATCTGCCATTAAACAGGTATCCATATGGAGAGAAGAAAATGGTGATTTTCAAGTAGAGAAGAATTCAACCCTTATAAACTACACGGCAGGTAAACAGAATTTGTTGGCAGTGAAATATTCCCGTTATTTCTAGTAGAACAAGGTAGCCAAGCATCACTCAAGATTTCAGTGGTGCTTGTAGAGAGTAGTTGGGTCATGTCACAGACGTGAATTGTAAATTATTGTAACTTCATTTTATATAGTTACTCATTACAAAGGAGTTTATTATTATACTAGATTATTGAGGCTAACATCATTAAAATGAAACTGCATGGTGCTTTCTTATATAAGAGGAATTTGACAGTAAACTATTTACTTAAGGCATATACTGATAGTATAGCTACTTTGTACTTTTAATTCTTCTGTTGTTTTGATCTAATAATGGCATTTTGGGGGGTCAAAATACCTTTTTTTAGAAACCTTGATACAACCATATGCTGTCTTCAAAATCTTACTTCAAATAAAGCAATAGAGGCAAGTTGGAAGTAAAAGCATGGAATACATAAACAAAATAATAAGGGAATTATGGTGCCAGTTATCAATGGATTGCCCCTGTGTAACAACATCAGAGTGTTGCCCTCTATTGTCTGTTCTGCAATAATGGAGCTGCACCCAGTAGACATTTCTCTTTTGCACCTGGCAGGGGTTAAGCTTTGTCAGAGAAAGTTTAGGACAAAGGGCCTTCCTTCCTAATTCCAAGGTGCTTCCATTCTTTCCTTTTTCTTTCTCCTGCAGTACAACCAGCAGTGGCACAATTCAAGGGTGTCTACAGGGACTCACCCACAGTGGGTGATCCACAGTGGATTCAGTGGATCCCCTTGGATGGCTTAATAAGGAGAATGAGTGGCACCCCTGCAAGTGGAATCCCAGTGAATCCAGTAGACTTCCCAGCCTAAGCCTACCTTCCCCCGGGATGGGACAGGGCTTTCCTGTTTGCCAGTCTCAGCCTGCTGTTCCCTACCTGCTGAGCTCTGCCCTGATCAGGGACTGGTACTGGCCTTGGGAAACATGACAATCTTCTCCACCATCCCTGTGTTGCAATCATTCCTTCTCCAACAAGACCTGAAGGCAGCCTTGGTGAAGGGGTCCTCTCCCGTATTTGTTTCTTTCTTAACTACTCTACTGTAATTCTGGGCTATTCTCTATAGTTCCCTTTAAAGGTTTATGGTTAATTGTTCATTATATAAACTGTCCCTGCTCAATCTATTTGTTGGTTTCCCTGTCCTG
The DNA here is from genome assembly GCF_020826845.1 of Diceros bicornis minor. Taxonomy (NCBI): domain Eukaryota; kingdom Metazoa; phylum Chordata; class Mammalia; order Perissodactyla; family Rhinocerotidae; genus Diceros; species Diceros bicornis. The sequence continues at coordinate 40,328,628 of NC_080770.1, read as the reverse complement.
AGTGAACACTGATTCTTATCATTATATATTATTTTATAGGATGTTAGTGCTAAGGGGAAAAATAAAAGGGGGACAAGTTGGATAGGGAGTGTCAGGACAAGAGGATAGTTCATATTTTAAATGACATGGTCAATACAGCCTCACCAAGATGACATTTGAACACAGAATTATAGATAGTGAAGAAGATGAGGCATGAAATCATCATGTGGAAGAGGATTCCAAATGGAAGGAACATAGAGTGCAAGTCTACAGGTGGGAGAGTGTCTGGCATGTACCAGGAGCATAATGGAGTGCAGAGGTACAGGGGATGACTGGCCAAAGATGATGTCAGAGAGAGTGTGGGACCAACTGTATGGTGCTTGAGGTCCAGCATAAGGACTTGAACTTTCCTCCTGAGAGAAATGGAGAGCCCCTTGAGAGATTTCACAATGTCAGGGTGTGACATCTGGTTTTAAAGGGTCACTCCAATTGGTGCATTGGGGATAGATTGTGGGTCAAATATAGAGGCAGAGAACCCAGTTAGAAGGATACAGTGATAATCCAGGCCAGAACAATGGTGCAATGTGGTCCACCCAGCCATCAGGGAGTAACAGGGTGTGGACTTACATACCCACTGCAAGCAAAGAAAAAACTAGTCAAAATACGTGATATGATTATTTCGCTAATGATCAGTCTACAAATGCAGTGGGTGAAAGTCCACAAGGCCAGAGAAAAGCAACCTTCGTGTAAAGAAAAATTCTGAGGAACTGTGAGTCACACCACCTGCAACAACCACAGATTCTAGAATTATTTGAGATGCCAAGACAATGAGGAGGGAATAATCGTTTCAACAAGTAGTGCTGGGACAGGTGGATATCCACATGTGAAAGAATAAAGGTGAACCCCTACCTCACACCATATAGAAAAATGTTACATCTTCTTACCATCAAAGATGTAAATGTAAGACCTAAAACTATAAAACTCTTGGAAGAAAACATGGCCCTGGATTAGGCAATGTTTTTGTAATTATGGCACCCAACACAAAAGCAACCAAAGGGAAAACAGATCAATTCAACTTCATCAAATTAAAACTTGAGTGCGTTGAAAGACAGGATCAAGAAAGTGAAAAGACGACTCACAGAAGGGGAGAATATGTTTACAGATCTTTACATATCTGATAAGGGTCTACTATTGAGAATATATAATACATTCTCGCCTTTCGACAATAAAATACAAATAGCACAATGAAAAATGGGCAATGCATGTGGATAGGCATTTCTCCACAAGAAATATATGCCTGCCTGGTGCTGTGCTGTGCTGTCCCTGCCTGAGGCTGCAGTTCCTGTGCTGGCCATCAAGTGGCAGCCTCCTGTGTCAGTGGTGCCCACTGAGCTTTGCTGGAGCAATTGGAGAAAGGAGGAGTCATGCAGAAGTCATGCTGACCCTCCTCCTGCCTCAGGACCCACTTGCACTTCCTATTACTAGTGTTCCTCTTCATCATCTGAGTGGAGCAAAAGCAGGAAGGACGGATCCAAGATGCCCCTATTTGTTCATTCAGCAGCCAGGTGCCAAGCCCTCACCCTGGGCCAGGAGCTCTGGTGGACCCAAGGGTGGTGCTGAAATCTACCCAGCTGTCCCTGCCCACCAGGAGCTCAGTCTGGAGACAGATTGACAAAAGCACAAAATCAGAGACACGTGAAAGAGAAGAGCATGAACTGGAATGAAAATAAAGAGTGTCCTGCAGGGAGAGCTGAGGTCTCACTGGGTAGGAGTGTCTGAAAGGCCTGACTGAGGTGACATTAGCTGTGACCAGAATGACAGGAGGACCCAGCGCTGCACTCACCTGTGATCAGCATGCCAAGGAGAAGGCACTGCTGGTGTGGAGACAGCCAGGCAGAAGTGAGTTTGGCCAGAGGAGGTTAGAGAGGTGGGCACTGTGGCTGCAGAGAGCCTGGAGGGGAGAGGAGGGAGAAGGGCAGGCCAGACCCGAGAACTGGGAGATGGTGTGGGGTGTCTCCTCCTCTCTGACAACACGGCTCCCCACCCTGCATCTTTAAACCGCAAATATTCGCTCTCTCTCCATCTCTGTGGACCAGAAATCCTGCACAACTGAGCTGGAGCCTCTGCTCGTGGTGACTTCCAGGTTGGGGATGTGGCCTCCACTGAGGCTGGACCATGATGAGATGTGCTGTCAAGCTAACTCCTGTGGGCTCGATCAGGTGCAGCTTCACTGAGAGCCCGGCTCCTTTCTGTCTGTTGGCCAGGGCACTCCCTTGGTTTCTTCTGTGTGGGCCTCTGCATAGGGGAGCTCAGGACATCCATGTATTTCCCCAGGTCCAGGGGTCAGACAGACTGAGAGAGGGGAGCAAAGGGAGAGGGTCGAGGGAACACAAGAGAGCGAGTGAGAGAGAATGACAGCCTCGGTGGTGGAATCTGGGAAGGGTCGTCTTGTCACTTGTGCTGAGTCTGCTCGTCAGAAGCCAATACCTAAGCTGTCATTGGTCCACAGGGACGTATAGAACAGGCAGGGAGATCATCCCTGCAGGGGCACGCTGACCTTGACTCGATTGTCCTGGTGGTGAAAGGCTCCCTTCCTACCTGGGCTCATCCTACGTTGAGCTCAGATCTTCCTCTTTGGGAGTGTTGCTCGTCGGGGCCCGGGTGTGTGCTCTCCCGGGTTCCCTGGGCTCCTGTTCCCTCCAGGAGGGAGATGCACACTGAGGGGGCTGAGGCCAGAGCAAGCAGGGATCACTCTACCCTCCCAGCTCATTTGCTTCCTTCTCCAGGTGGGCCAACTCCTCAGGAGCCTCTCCTCACTGCTCACCATCTTCTCTGCTCTGAGAGCACCTCGTTTCAGCCTCTGAAGAAGACCTGGGGAGAAGTTTGCAGGTGGGAAGGCCTCTCTCCATGGGAGCCCCAGAGTGGACAGGGACCTTCGACAGGGCTGGGCATTGTCCCCTCAGTCAACTTGGACTTCCTGGGAGGCAGCAACACCTGGGGGCAGGGCCTAGGCTGGTGGAAGGTCTCTAAGCTTCCCCACAATGCCCATCTTCCTGGTCTCTCCTGATTGGGCACAGGCCTGCACAAGCACACAACATTTCAGACCCCCTGGGGTCATGTGCAGCCCATCAAGGCCGCTGTGTCTGTCTCATTGTGTGGTTGTCCGTCTCACTTTCCTGGCTGATTCGCTGCTCTGTTCTAGATCCAACCTCAGGCGGCTGCAAAGTTGACTTGCCACGTCAGCTTGCCACTGAGATGGCTACTGTTTCCAGAAATGCTTAGGGGCCGGGCTTTGTCCACCCATGGCGACATCAAGTGGACAACCTCTGACAGTGAAACCACCCCCCTTCAAGCTTGCGCTGCTCACAGGGCCGTCACACTGAGGGGGTGGGGACAGGACCTGCCCCGGGCAAAAACACCACGACTCTCACTGTTCTTCCTTCAGCTTCAAATGCTCCTCAGTTGGTTGTATGTCTTTGGTCTCTTCCCAGAGGTTGTTTTCTGACAGCGCTTCCAGTGTGACCATGGCTTCCGGAAAGAGGATTGGCTGAATTCCTCACTCCACCATTCGGTGTGTCCTGCCACCTCACACCGATCACTTTCTGAAGGCGCATCCTTTCAGCAATCTGAGGACCCAAGATTGTGAGTCTGTGTCCTGGAGGGATTTTGAGAAGAGCTGGTGGGATTGCAGTATTGCAAAGCATAAAGTCTTGCTTCCAGAAAGCTGTCTGGGATCCTCAGCATCTTGCTGTTTTGGAGTCAAAGCCCTGATCTTTAAAAAGCCAGCAATGTTAGAACATGGGCAGGACAAACAAAAGTCTCTGGGCTCCAACAGCAACTAAAATATTCTGAATTTCTAGTAACCTGAGATGAGTGGAAAGGAATTGGGAGTGTGGAGTGGAGGGGCGGTTTGGGCCAACTACGCATCTGGGAGGAGAAATGTCATGCAGAGCAGCCTTTCTGGGGGCATAAGTGTGGTACATGTGTGCAGATCCCCCCTGCAGACATTGCTGCTGCTGCCCTTCAGTTCCCTCAGCCCACTTGAGTCCCTGCAGTCCCTGGGAGCCAGTCCCCAGCAGGTCCACAGTGTCCCCCTGGAGCACCTGCATCCACTCTCTGCCTGAGGGCACTCTCCTGCACCGGGAGCTTCCTCTCCTGCAAGCCTGTGCCAGCCTGTAGCACAGAAGCCTTCATGACCCGGGGTAAACCCTCCACCCACGGGGACAGAGCCAGTCCGGGTGGGATCTCGTCTCCCAACAGGACTAGGATGGATGCTCACCTCAGTGCTCCCTCGTCAGGCCCCGCACTGGCTCACCTCCTCCATGCTCCCTTCCCCTTGGCCTCCCTCGGGCCTCCTCCATCACCTGCAAACAAACCACTTGCCCTACATCCTTGTCTACTTTGTGCCCAAACCCTGCCGAGATTCCACACTGGAAGCGACTTGGAGCAGGTCGTCCAGCCTTCAGGACTTGAGCTTCCTCATCTGTAAGATGGGGACAAAAGGCCTGCCTCCCGGAGTCGTCAGAGGAGACACAGCGTGGGAAGATGCAAACCGCTGCAAAGAAGGATGTCAGATGATCACCCAGTGAAAACACCAACCTTGCCAAAGAAACAGAAGCTCTTGAGGCTGAGGGAGAAATGCGGGCAGCCTGTCCAAAAAACTTGGAGAGTCACTGACGAGTGTGGGCGTGCAGGGTAGGCCCCCAAACAGTGGAAGAGCCATTCGACAAGGAGGCTGACAGGACAGAGGCTTCCAAGGAGAAATATTTAAGCGTTGGAGGATCACAGAGGCCTTAGAAAAATCGTGAGGCCCTGGAACAGGTTTACTGAAATACTATTATTGGCCAGAAAAATGTGTTACAAATACCCAGTCCACTCTGGATTACTTCTCGTTGGTTGTAGGAATGAGTGCACACTTGTGATTAGAACCCACATTTTGTTAAATATAGGATATCTTTATTTTTCTTAACTTTTAATTATTTTTTTTGTCGATGAAGTGCCAAGCATGGGTTTTCTCCGTTCTTCTCTTTGCATGGGTGGCCTCTACTTTCAGAAGTGGATTCCTGGTGCTCATCACCCCTGCTAACCCGAGGGACAGCCCTCTTTCAGGTCACACAGTGGATGTGAGCTCCAGGTGGGCAGGGACCACGTCGGGTCATACTCACTGGTGAAGTTACAGTGCTCAGCCCATGGCAGGGACCAGATCGTATTGGCTGAATGAGTGAGGGAAACAATGAACGAATGCATGAATGAGTACATGAGTGCAGGAGTGAGTGAGTGAAGGAATGAGTGAAGGAATGACTGGGTGAATGAAGCAGTAAGTGAATAAACCACAGAAGCTGGATCCACACAAGAGGAGCCTTTATCTGTGTCGGGCTCACAGGGTGTCACAGCACAAGCCCTGCACCGTCGCATGGAGCATGTCCAGTTGTCCTTCCAGCGTTGAGCCTCCGTCACCTGCAACACAGTGTGGTCCTGGATCTTCTTCAGCTCCTCCTCAAAAATTGCTGAATGTTCCCGCGAGCAGGGCAGCAGGAAGGGAACCTGAGGAGGGACTTCCCAGACCCTGCGCCCTGGAGGACCACTGTGACAGCCTGGCAGGGGGCTCTTAACACGCTCCAGGCACCAGGCTAGAGATGCTCAAGCCATTCCGCAGGGAAGTCTCCCAACAGCCCATCAGGAGGCCAAGTTATTTCCTCATTGTACAGATAAGGAAACTGAGGCTGAGAGCCTTACCTGCATTACCAGCTAGAAAGAGGCTGAGCAGGGACTAGTACCCCTGTTTCTCTGACTTTGGATCATTCCAAACCACTGTCCTGCACTGCGGCCTCCTCGGGCTCCGGGGTCCTGGCCTCCCTGGGGCCTGCACCCTTCTGGCCTCCAGCCATCACTGAACTAAAGGGACAGGGCCACTCCGTCTGCCTGGGGCTGGGTATGGTGGCCGGGGAATGGCCAGCCGTGGGCGCTGTGGGCTCTCCCAGTACCAAGGACCAGCCTATCCCCCCGCAGAGTAAGGTCTCTGTGGGCATCAGGACCAAAACTTGTCAGAACTTTAGGGAAAAGAGGTCCCTCCCTCAGCATGGGGGAGCCCTTCTCAGGCAGGCCCCATGGGGTCTAAGAGGCACTGGGTTCAAATCCCGGCTCTGCCACTCTGCAGGGCACAGAGGGAGCAAGTCTCTTTAAGCCTCAGTTTCCTCATCAGTGAAATGAAGACAATAATTGCTCCTCCCCCAAAGAGTTGTGGGGAGGATTCATGGAGATAGCTGAAGAGGAGAACAGAGGCCCCGGTAAGTGCTCATCACCGTGAGCTGTTCCTGCTGATGTCACCCCACTGAGAGCCCCCTGGGGCCCTTCTCTTCTGCCCACTCTGATCTCCCACCAGGCATGCCCTACTCGCTCTGACTCCGCTGTTCCTCTGGAATGCCTTTCTCCACCCCATCTCGTCCCACGGCAGTCAGCCAGCCAGGTGGGGATCCAGGACCCAGCCCCATCTCTCCTCCCGTGATTCCTCTTCAGTAGAGCTAGTAGCTGTTGAGATCTGAGAAGGTGCAGGGCACTCCAGGTGCAGCCTCAGCGAACTTGTCTGACACCACCGTGAAAGCTCGGCTGCCACCCCACTTCACAGGTGAGGAAACCGAGGCTCCAATGGCAGTGCCTCTCTGAGGTCACCAGGGCTCTCTCGCTCATCCCCACTGAGCAGGGCCCCTCCATCGCAGAGGCTGAATGTGCTGGATATGTGGGCTGGGGCTGGCACAGTGCCTGAGGCAGCCATCACTCCTGGAAGACCCTGAGGTGTGCTTTGGGCACAATGACCTTCTCCAAAGCCTCCAGCCCTGTGCTCTGACCTTCTGGCACCTTCTATGACACCTCCACTGTGTCTTGTCAAAGTCACTTCTGCTCACACAAGCTCCAGTGGGTCCTGCTGTTGCAACTGAGAACTCCCCGTGGAGGGAGCATGTTCAAGGAGGTCCCTGTGACTCACTGCACTGCCCTAGATGTGCTTTCCCTACTGAGGATGGGGCTCTCTGCTTGGAGGGAGAGGGAGCAGGCAGGAGTGTCCAGACCCTCATCATCATCTGTCCTGGATGGCAGGCCAGGCTGCTCAGCTCAGGTGAGTTAGGGAGCAGGAGGGGCATGGGCAAGGCCAAAGCGGAGTCAGGTGTGCTAGGTGCGGGGCCAGGGGTGAGGGGAGTGGTAGGGACAGAAGCAACAGGAGCGGGGCCTTCCAGCTGGGCAGGTCACCCCAGGTACCTTCATCCCCTGCATCCTAGCTGCTCCTCCTTCTCCCTCCCTCCCTCAGGTCTCTGCTTCAGGGTCTCTGAACTCCCTGTTCCCAAAGATGATCACAGCGTAGAAGGAGACCTTGGGTGTCAGAGACTGTGCCCAACACCTTAACATCATGTTTACATTATGAGCCAGAATCTCCACCTCTAGGGATCGGTCCTAAAGAAGTAGAGATTTATGGATGCAGGTGTTCCTTTCAGCATGCTGACGGGAGTGAAAAATCAGAAATGATCCGTGTTGCCCAGCAGAGGCTCTTAGGAAATTCTGAGGCCGACGCAGAGGAGGAAGAGGATTCACTGGCCAGGGTCCAGCCCTGGGGAAATCAGGTTCCAGAAGAGCACACTCCCTGAAGTCCTTCCCACAAGATAGCCGCAAGTGCACACACACACACACACTTGCACATAGACATACCTATGTGCATACAGATGCACACAGCTGAATGGGCACATGCACACACGTGCACACACACGTGCATACAAAGGCAAAGGACTGAAACGGTGAACACTGCCTGTTAAGGGCACTCCTCAGTTTCCACTTAATTCTTAATTCCCTTAGAATTCATTCTTTTATTCTAATAAACGTTTACTGTCTTTGTAATAAAAACCTTTACAAAGAAAAACTAAATAATGTACTTCAGTCCAAAGATGAGTGATAAATGGATAACATTAACCATGTGATTTTAATCTTGTTAGAATTATAAGAGGAATAGAGGCACATTTTATCAAGTTGAAACATCACGCAGGCCCCTAAAGGAGAAGAGAAGTGAGTGGCAATTCCCATCCCCAGAGGTGAACCCCATGGACTATTTGGTGCATATCTCTCTGGCTCTGTCTCTCTCTTTGTGTCTGTCTATCTCTGTCTCTCTCTCACACACAGATTCATTTTCGTAGATGCGTGTCTCCCGGCTGATATCACATATACGTGGTCTTACAGATGGGACAAATGGATCCCATCGCCTCGCCATGGACAGTAGCACTCCTTCCAATTGCTTGCTATTGCAACCAGTGCTGTGATGAATATTCTGGAAAATACATCTTTGAAAAGTTGGGCAGGAATTTCTGTGGGATGAAGTCCAGGGATCAGCACCGCCGCCACAGGAGTGCCCCTGGGGACTGCGATGTGTCCTGCAGGCTGGTCTCCAGAGAGGAGTGTCCTTTAACACTTGTCACTAGGGGTCTACTGGGGCCTCTGCTTCCTCACATTGTCACCAGGGCTTGTCATCACCACACTGGAACCCTGCCCGTCTGATGGGGCCCTGTGCCCTCTCCACAGTGTGCGCGACACTGGAACCCTGCCCGTCTGATGGGGCCCAGTGCCCTCTCCATGTGCGCGTCTCCTCCTTGGGGAGCTCGAGCTTCTCTGACACATGCTGCCCCTGTGTATCACGTCTCGTTGGCGTTCAATGTGTTTGCTCTTTATCTCTTTTTAGAACTCTGACTTTCGAGCATTTTTTTGGACCACAAGGATGCATAACCTTTCCCTGGTCTTGTGTTATGAGGAATACTTGCTGGTTTGTGTTTTGTCTTTCCAGCTTTCTACCCTTTCTTGTTTTAGTTTTGGCAGCAGGAAGCGCAACGTGTTTCGTGTGTGGCTTCTGGCTCTGGTGTCCCACTTAGAACAGCAGTCTGTACCCCAAGATTATGCACATATGTACCAAAAGGTCTTTCTTTGATACATCAAGTCTAGACTCCATCTGGGATTTTCCTATCAAATTAGAGAAATTCTATTTCAAATAAAAACAAAAGGAAAACCTATCAGGCCGTGTGAAAATAAATGGGCAGACAGACATGGCTACCTACGGCATGATTTCACTTATAGGAAACATGCAGAACAGATTAAAAAAAAAAAACAGTGACAGAAAACAGATTAGGGGTTGCCAGGGCCTGAGGGAGAAAGTGGGAGTGAGTGCTTTTAGAACAGGGTGTTCTTCTGGAGAATGAAATATTCTAAACCCATACAGCGGTGATGGATGCACAGCATTGTGAATGTACTTAATGCTCATGAAGTGTACAATTTAAAATGTAAAACAGTAAAGTGTTAAACGACGAAAGTGAAATTTATTTTAAATAATCAAGATATAAACAATAAAAAAAATCAATGAAAGGAAACATGAAATAGAGAAACAATTAGGAGGGTGGCGAAGGAAATTTGTGGTAAGGGAGTAGGTGGAACAGGTGGGACTGGAGGTTCTAATGAGGGAGGTTCCCAGGCCAGCTCTCCCAGGCTGCAGAGATTGGCCTCAGCTGCCTCCGGTTCTCCTGCAGGAGCTTGTGCAGGGGATGGCTCTCCCTGCACGGAGGCTGGGGCCTCAGCTGCCTCTCATTCTCCTGCAGGAGCCTGTGCAGGGCATGGCTCTCCCTGTACAGAGGCCGGGGCCTCAGCTGCCTCCTCGTCTCCTGCAGGAGCCTGTGCAAGGCATGGCTCTAACTGCACGGAGGCTGGACCATCAGCTGACTCCTCTTCTCCTGCAGGAGCCTGTGCAGGGGATGGCTTTCCCTGCACAGAGGCTGGGGCCTCAGCTAACTCAATGTCTCCTGCAGGCGCCCAGGCAGGGGATGGCTCTCCCTGCACAGAGGTTTGGGCCTCAGGTGCCTCCCAGTGTCCTGCAGAAGACTGTGCAGGGGATGGCTCTCCCAGCACAGAGGCTGGAGCCTCAGCTGCCTCCTGGTCTCCTGCAGGAGACTGTGCAGGGGATGGCTCTCCCTGCACGGAGGTTGGGGCCTCAGCTGCCTCCTTTTTTTCCTGCAGGAGCCTGTACATGGGATGGCTCTCACTGCTTGGATGCTGAGCCCTCAGTTGCCTCTTGGAGTCCTGCAGGAGGCTGTGCAGGAGATGTCTGCCCCAGCACGGAGGCAGGGATCTCAGCTGCCTCCTCGTCTCCTTCAGGAGGCTGTGCAGGCGATGGCTCTCCCTGCACAGAGGTTTGGGCCTCTTCTGCCTCCTGGTATCCTACAGGAGCCTGTGCAGGGGATGGTGCTCCCTGCACGGAGGCTGGGGACTCAGCTGCCTCCTGGTCTGCTGCAGGACATGGTGGATATGATTGTTCTCCCGGGATTTAAGCTGGGTCCTCTGGTGGTTCTGTCGGTTTTATCACTGTCACTACAGACCCTCTCCCGGTAGCTGCTGATCCAGTCCTGTGGGACTCCGGCGCCTCCATCGGGGAGATGGATGGGATATCCCCTTCCACCAGCTCCACGCTGATCTCCTGTCTGGAGCTCTGCAAAGACAGTGACTGGCTCTGTCCCAGAGGCATCAGAGCCCTGCCCAGCTGTCCTTGCTGCTGCTTCTGCCCTCTGGACCTAATTCTCCCAGATCAGGCAAACACCTGTGTCTGCACAGTATTCCACCGCTGAGGAAAGACCTACACCTCAGGGGCTTGGAATAAACCTCAGGCAGAAGGGCGCCACCCCCACACTCCACGTCCCACCCAGCTGGCCTTGACCTGGGCTTTGAACCTGACTGACCCCCCCAGGCTTCTAACACCTCACCGACTGCTCCTGGTCACGGTGGTCCACCCACATGAACCCGCCCTTCCAGGCACACATGGGGAGGTGATGTAGGGCTGCTCAGATGGAACCACAGTGGTAGCCTGGTTTGGAATGGCCTTCCCTGGGCCTCCCGGTGTTACCTTTCCGTCCCTCCGGGTAAACGGCCAGAGCAGTCGGCCGTGAGAGGGGCACCAGCATCTGCATCAGTCTTTGGGGGCTTTCCTGGGGCTCTGGCCCCTGGTCATTGGGAAGCAGCAACTAAACATGTTGCTCCTTCTAGACAAGTGCTAGAGAAGTGAGCTTGCTTGGGGGCTGTGTTTAGGATGTGGGTGCCTAGTTACCAGGGTTCCAAGTTCTGTTGGGCTCTGTGAGGTCACTTCCTGGGATCCCCTTACCTAAGCTTCCTCCTCACACAAGACCTTCCTAAGGGCCCCCCGGGCTGCTGACTGCTCACTCTCCATCTCCATACCCTGTCCAGACACAGTCACACCAACACAGTCCACCCCACAGCCTCTGGGGAGGTCTGGACACAACCAGGGCCCCAGCTTTGAGGACACAGAGTTGAATTCAGTCCCGCTCCTGCTTCTTGCCAGTGATGTCACCCTGGACAACCCTGCGCCGTTCAGGGCCTCCCTTCTCAGGGTCTCTCCTGTGTTCATGTCCCTCTCTGTGTAGTGGGGGTCATTCTAGCATCTACTTCCTAGGGATGTCATCAGGTGTATAGACCTAGAGATCCCTTCAGAATCTGTGAATCCCGTGGGCTGCTCCCACACGTAGCTCCTGCACAGACTTGGCAGTGCAAGGATTACAGAAAGGGCTGGCTGTGGCAGAGAATACAATGCAAAGAGGCTTGGGTCTGCTGGGCGTCTGGGAGAGGCACTTCCCCTCTTGCCTGTTTCCCAGTGTCCCTAGGGAGGGTTGAAATGAAATGACGTTCAGACATCATCTCCTTCTGGCTCGCAACCCTCCAGGGCCTCCTGTTATGTTTAGACTCAGGTCCAAGTACCTGAGTGGCGGTCATCTCAGCCTATGTGGTGGGCAGCCCACACAGTGGCCCCAGCGTTCCCACTTCCTAGGCACACATCCTATGTAATCCCCGCTCCTCAATGAGAATGGACTTTGCGGCTGGCTTCTAACCAACAGAATAGGGCCGAATGATGGGATGTCACTTCCACGGTCGGCTTAATGAAAAGTCTGTGACTTCTGCCTGGTTCTGTCTCTCCTGTGTTCATTCTATCTCTCTGTCTCTGTCTCTCTGTCTCTGTCTCCCTGTCTCTGTGTCTCTGGCTGTCTGTATATCTCTTGGTCTCTCCCTGTCTCTCCGTCTATCTCTTTGTCTCTCCTCTCTGTATCCCTGTCTCTGTCTGAGTCTCCTCTCTTTGTCTCTCCTACCCATCTTTCTATCTCTGTGTGTCTCTGTCTCTCTTTCTCTCTCACTTTCTGTCTCTCTGATCCACTATTCAGGAGAAGACAGATCAGATATTATGAGCTTGCTTCCCTATGGCACCCCCTAATGCAAAGAACTGGCAGAGGGTCCCGGCCCACAGACAGAAAAGGCCTGAAACCCCCCATCCAAACTGAATCCTACCACTGCCCCGATACTTGTGAATGATCTCCGAGATGGCTCCTGCCTCTATCGAGCTTCAGTTGAGAACACAGCCCCAGCCTCCTGCTAGACCTTGACAGGGAGCCTCCCAGCTGACCTGAGCCTGGACCCTGGTAGAGACACTGTCAGATGCTCAATGACAGGTCTCGTAAGTGCTAAGTGAGGCTAAAGCTGTCACCCAGCATAGACAGCTAGTACCTCCTTCCAAGCCTGTGTCTGGCCCTACCATCGTCTCTCCCTCACTTCTCTCCTCCTCAGCTCACTCTAGCCACACTGGCTCTTTTCTCACCTCCTCTCTCGTCAAATTCTCTTCTGCCTCCAAGTCTCTGTGCTTTTGAGCTTCCCCCCAGCACGATGTTTGCAGACAGATGCAGGGCTGGTTCCTCTTGTCCTTCTGCTCAGGGCACAAATGTCCCCAGGGGGGCCCTTTACACCCACCTAGGGGCTCCAGGCCCTCCCTCCCTCCAGCACCCTGCTTCATTGCCCTGTATCACCTGCTCTTCTTTTTCGCATGGATTTGATCATGATTTTGTCCCTTCCACCTCCAGGCTGTGAGCTCCTGGAGGACAGGGACCATGTGGGTGCTTTCAGCACTGCCCTCAGGACTAACATGGGCCCTGCTCAGAGTGAGTGCTGGGGCCACAGTAGCTGAAAGAATCATGAGAGGATCTCAGAGTCCCCTCCCGCCTCTGATCAGCTCCCATTGTGGATGTGGATGTCAGTAATCAAAGGTGCCTGTTGCTTTAGACAGGGGAACACCCAGAACGAGCCCTGGGCATCCCTTCCCTGCTCCACTTGCTCCATTGAGCACGAGTGGACACAGGACACCCCTGGTGGTCAGCCCCAGCCTTGCAGCCCCACGCAGGAAAGCAGAAGGCAAAACACACACCTTTCTTTGTTTGGGGTCCTCAAGGCAGTGGTTCCACCAGGCACGAGGGTGCAAAGCAGCAGGACCTGCAGGCTCCAGGAGTGACGTGAGGGACCTCAGAATCCTCTCTTGCTCCCCGCTTTCACTCCACTGGCCCTGGTGTGTCCAGTTGACTCACAAGGCCTCCTCACCCCAGCCAGGGCAATGACTCCACCTCACTTCCAAAGGAGGACCCCGAGGCTCCGACAAGGATAGCCTTGTTCCTGGTCCCCAGACAAGTCGACCAGTGCTCTACCATGTTCTGCACTGCCTGGGTCCCCAGTCCCCAAGCTCTCAGGCTGCCCTCTGCAAAGCAAGACCTCGAGGGAATGGAATGCATTTTACAACGACTCAGAGAACAGTGGGTCATGGATGGAGAAAGAAGGTCAATAGACTCGTCTACAAGCCTGTGGGACCCTGAGAGTCACCCCATCTATGCACCCCAATTACAGAGGCCGAAGATCAGGCCTTCTCTCCTGTAGCCCCTCCCCCCTAGGGGGTCACATCCTAGTTCCCGGTGCCCAGAGTGGTGGACACAGGACGCCAGACCTGGTTCTCTGCAGGCTGCTCTAGGGATGGCCCCAACCCCTGCATCTCCCTGTGCAACTTGGGGACCCCCTGCACACCAGTCTGGCATCTCTCCCCTTCATGCTATGGGCCTGGGCATGTGGCTAGGGGACCGGATGCCCCTGCCCTATGGCAGAGCTGCCTCCAACCTCTTTCTTCCTTCCTCCTGTCACCTCCCCAGTGTGCACTTCCCTTCTGACACAGGACTGGGCAGTCAAAGTGTGTGTGTATGCTTGTGTGTGTGAGTGTGTCCACGTGGGGATGCGTAGAGGAAAGGGCCCTACATGGGGGAGTGTTGGCAGGGGTGCCGCAGGATCTTAGGGGCTCTCATTCCCAAAGCAAACCCCTTGGAAGTGTTGAGGCTGGCCTAAGAGCTTGGAATGCTCTCTTCTCCTCTGGACTCTGCCCACCTCGTGGGCCCAGGGCCTGTCCCTACTTCTCCTGGCCTCAGTTTCCCAACTCTCCTGTGAGGGTTGGACACGGAACAACATCAGCCCCGATGAGCATGGACATGGCCCGGGATCTCAGTCCGCATGTGTGTGGCAGGGATACCCTCACGGTCTCACAAGCCTCTCTCCTGTGGGGCAACCAGGCCTCCTGTCCATGGTCAGGCACACAGAGGGGCCATGCGTACAGCACTTCTGGGTGACAAGGCCCGCAGCACACATGTGTAACACAACGGTCCCCTGAGATGGCTGCTTTCGTCTGTCCCCTCCCTAGCCAACTGCTCGGTGACCCTCACATCCACTACGTCCTGGGAACAGACCACACAAGGCAGGTGGGCCAACGGTGCGCAGTTGGGTAGGTTGGACACCTGGGGAGGTGAGGGTCACTGAATATACACCGACCTCACTGTCCTGGTCCAAAGACTGCATCCCAGGGCCCAGCTCCATGACTGGCTGGTCCTGTGGACATGAAGACTGTGGTGGACACAGACCTTGGGCAGGGAGAAGGCCAGTCTGCCCTTTTCCCTCCTCCTCTACACCCCCTACCGGCCACATGATGTCCAGCCAGTTCCTGCCTGCGGCCCTGGTGGGTTTAGGAGGAGCTGAAGGAAACCCAGCTGGGCAACTATTGGAGGGAGTTACTGTTATTAGGGAGCCCTCTGCGTCCTGAGTGATTGCACCCCATTTTACAGATGACCAGTGGTCCCAGCATTCAAGGTCACTCTACTCTAAGTGACCAATCCAGACGTGAACAGGGGACTAGAATTCCTTGCTTTTCACCAGCTTTGAGCCCAGCTTTGACCATCGAGTCCTTGTCGTGCATTGGGGCTCCCCCAGCCAGGCGACCTCCTGAGTCCAAGCACTTTAGGCACCTTCTTCTCCCTGCTTGAATCCCAACACACCCTCCTGAGGTCAGAGTCACTGACTCCAATTTTCATGGAGTAAACTGAGGCTCCGAGAAGACACCACATGAACTTGCCTGTCACAGGGCTGTGAGGTGACCTAGCTGTGTGTTTGACCCCAGGTCAATCTGACCCTAAAGGCTCTGCTAGCACAGGAGCCTGAGGAGGTGGCCTGTGAGACCAGCACGGAGGTGAGTGCATCCTGGATAGGGGCATAGGGGAGGGGCACTGTAGGCTAGGAGCTCTGAAGGGGGCAGGTGCTTGGCAGGGTCCTTGGGGAGGAAGGCTCTAGGGATGGTGGGGTGCGGTGCGGGGGTGCACTTGGGGACGATGTCTGGACCAGATCACACAGGGCCGTGACTCAGGCAAGGAGTCGGGTCTCACTACAGGTTGGTTGGACGTGAACGAGCAGTCTCATCAGAGTCTCAGGCGCTTAGATCCTAGATTTGGAGGGAGCTTGGTGGGCAACTTATCCACCTCCACTCAAGCCCAGATCCCCAAGAACCAACAGGATGAGAAGGCTGCTTCCATTTCCTCCCATGTACAGTGGGGACTGTGGCGGTCGCCTACCTGCTCCCAGGGCTGGGCATGCTGCGTGGAGGGCCCAGAGAGGGCTTCTTGTCAAAGTAGCCATTCAGGACAGGTCTGTGCTCAGAGAGCTCTGAGTGATGGGACCAAGGGCATGTCCCACCAGTGGGCTAAACAAGATGCTCCTGTCCACGTTGCTGTTGTTTATTCCAGGTGGACAGGGATGATGCAGCATCTCCCACCGGGTGGATGGAGAGGGCCAGCGAGGAGCTATTGTTGAAGAGCCTGAGAGACAACGCTGGTGTGTGACCAAAGCTGCCATGGGTGTGGTGGAGGCTGACCAGGAAGAGGTGCTGCTGGAGACCAAGATGAAACCAGAGACCATAGGGGACCAGGGGGCGGTTGATTTCCATAACTGCGGGGAATGGCATGATCTGCAGATTCTCTGGACACCCCGACAGGACACCCCAGGCCAGCATCCAGCTCCTGGGCTTCTTGGCCCTTTTGTGGATATGGATGTGGAACACTGGTCCCGGGCAAGAAGGGACTGGGAATGCGCTGTCAGGGAGAATGGGTAGGGCAGCCACCTTCTTTTCCTTGAAATCAGGGGACTCTGGGTCAAAACTCATGTTGCTCTCCTCCACTTTGGAGCTGGAGGAACCAGCCAAGGGCTCGCTGAGCATTGGACAATGTCCCTGCCACTGAGGTCCTAGCCCCATCTGAGGTGTCCCAGCAGTTGGATTGGGAGCTGTCCCTGGTCCTGAAGCCTGTGTTGGGGCCTGGAGGATTGGAGGCTGGATGGAAGGGTTGCATTTGCAGAGGTCAGGCCCCCTGGGTGAGTGGGGACTCTGGGACACCTGATGTCACAGATGCAAGTGACCAGCACCTGGGAAGGTGTGACTGAGGTGCACAGAGGGCAGTGCCTCAGTGGCAGGCAGGGCTTCATGCCCATGGGCAGCACTCCTTGGCAAAGGTCAGCTAGTCCTTTGGACCCTAGAGGGCAGAAGGCACCTAAGGATGCCAGTGGTCCACAGGAGGCCAGGACAGCCTGCTGACTGGCAGGCATCAGGCCTGCAGCAGGAGAGGTTCAGGGTGAAACTGCTCCTGGATAGCCTGGGACAGCGGGTTGGACAGAAAAGATGGCCACCTGGTTTTTGTCACTCTAGTCTGTACATGCTCGTCTCCCCAGCTAGCCAGACCCTGGGAAGGGTGGCCCTGTGGCTGAACAGCACTAGGGACTGAGGAGAAGGTGCCCTTGGCAATATCAAGTCCCTCCTCTTCATGTGAGGCCGGTTGAGCTGGCTCCATGCCTGACCTCACCCCCTTGGTGACGATGGGCTTCTTCAGGTCCAAGTCATACTAGGCTTCGGGTACTGAACACATTGCCATCCTCAGGGGTCTTCAGCATGGGAGGGAGGGGCCAAGGAAGTGTTGCCTATGCTCAGGACAGCCACACCAGGGACAGGGTAATGCACAGAGACAGTAAGCAGATCAGTGCTTGTCATGGGGTGGGAGAGTGGATATGGGGGCATGGCTGCTTCGTGGGTACAGGGGTTCTGGTGGGGTGAAGCAATGATCTGGAACTAGATAACGGCGACGGTACACAGCGCAGAGGATGTAGTTAATGGCCGGCCCTGAATTGTACAACTTTAAGTGATGAAAACATTAAACTTTATTGAATCTAAATTTGAACACATAAAACATAAAAAGTCATAAAACATAGAAAAGGGAAAAGACATCCTGCCCTCACAGGCAAGGTGAAGGACAGCTCTAGGGTGGAGCTGGAGCCGGCCGTGCCTTAGTTGCTGGCGGTGCTGCAGCTGCTCTAGCACTGGAGCCACTGCTGTGGCTGATGCTAGAGATCCCACCAGCTCTGGCTGTGCAACTGGTCCAGGAGCTGGACCTGATGTGGGGCTGGAGCTCGGTCTGTCTCAGGCGATGGTGCCTGACCTGCTTCTAGAATTGGCTCCAGTCCTGAGACTGACTCTAGCTCTGCATTGTTGACAGATTTGGTGCGGCAGCTAGTGATGGAAATGGCTGCTGCTCTGGAGCTGGTCAACTGTGGGAGCTGGAGAGAGCTCTCATTCTGGAGCTGGCCGCAACTGAGCTCTAGAGTTGACACCAGAGCTCTCACTAGTCCACAGCTGGAGCAGGATCTGGGGCCATGTGGCTCTAACTTTGTAGGTTGAGGTAACTCTGGCTCCGCTGCAGGTGACCGAGCCTTCTCTAGCTCCACAGCTGGTAAAGAACGTGTCCTGACCTTTAGATGGGGTCAGTGACATCACCAACCCATCATGAGCTGTCCATCAGATGGTGGGAGCACTCCAGCAAATAGGATCTATTAGATTAGTGTTATTTCATCTCAGTTCTAGTTACATATTTATTTTAAATATACTTAGAAGGAGAATAGGATAACAGAAACCATTTACTCTTTGCTGAGAATTAACAGAGCACACCTTATTGATGTCGTTTTTTAAGAAATATTACACAGTGGAAGACATCATTCTCCTTCCTCTCTCTTTCCTCCCCAGAGGTAACTACCGTCTTGACGTTAATATATGTATTCTTTACACGTTGTCTTTTGCAAAAAGACAATCGTCCCAAATTTGCTGAGATTTTTGTTATAAGTGGCCATCAAAGATATGCGTCCTAGTGGATACTGTTAAAAACTCTGTCCTTTCAAAGTAAAGACAACAGTTCAACAGTTAGTTGAGAAGGTACCTGCTTTGTAGATAACGTTTATAAAAGAGAGGTTTGAAAATATCTCCATTATGTTACCATTGACCCTCCTTATTTGGAAGAGTTATGTTCTGTCAATTCTTCGCTGACACTGCATGAGCGAGACTGAATCAGTGCTCCCAGGGGAAGGACAAGGTGAGGTTTCTGTAGCCTCTGGTCGTGACATGTTTGGGAACCTCTCAATGCACAACCTTGTCTTATGTGTGTCTCTTGAAAGACACCTTATTTCATATAGATTGTTGATTCATTAGTTGAACTCTCGGCCAACAGCACTATCTGTAACTCATGCCTGAAGGAAGCTCATCTAACACAACCATTTTCTACGAAAGGCCCATCACAGGCTCCTTGTGCTTACGAACACTACACAACACTTCAGTACTACGTTTGAGGGCCATTCTAAAGAGCTAAAGCACCAAGGAGAAGCACAAAAGGTGACAAACGTAGCATTCCATAGATTAGAAAAAGGACATTTGTTGACGTGAGAATTAAAACAAGAGTTTTAATATTGTAATAGCAAAAACTGGAAACAACCCAAATGTGCACCAAAAGAAGAACAGTCAAAGGAGATGTCGTTTACTCATACTAACATGTAACAGTGAAAAAGAATGGCATAGGTCCAAGCAAATTGTTACAAAAATATCTCCAATGTAGTTTTGAGTGAAAAGAGGAGGTTGCAGAACCAGGTCCATGCCTCACAGGAACAGGTCTGCCTGAGGTTTGATCTCCAAGCAGCTCTATCCAGCCTAATGCCAACTGCTGTGAAAAAGGAAACAAAAATTCTGTTTCTGGAATGTGCTATTTGCCTAAAGAAAATCTTGCAAGCATGTGGCTGGTAGGTTCATCTAAAAGGACAGAGAGCTGAGACTTTGCTGAGCTTACAGAATGGGATTTACGAGTTCTTTCATTCCCTGATTCCTAAGGAATATTTTTAAGTAAATGTCTGCTTGTGTGACAACATTTCACGTGAGACTCGCTTGCATTATAACCTGGTAATGAGGTTGTGGGCCTTAGCTAACCATTACCAAGGCAAAGTTTTGCTGGCTCTCCTCTCTACCAAAAGCAACCTAAAGTTGGGCAGGACTATTTTGGTGTATCTGGTGTTATTTGGGCTGGTTTGCAGCACACACCCCCAAGAAGTCTCTCACCTCTGGGCCTCTGTACTTGAGGTAGCCTCTGCCTAGAACCTCTACCCAGGATGTGTAAATGGCTCACTCTTCATTTATCATGGCTTGGCTCAAATGTCCTCTGAGAGGTGGACACCAAGACAGGATTAAACGGGCAAGGATTTTATGAGGGGAAATGCTTCTGTAACAGAAAATGGGGTGGGGGAGCCTGGCAAAGTGGGAGAGCCATCAGGCCATGATGCAAGTCTGACTCTAAATGAGGGGGAGATAGAGGGAAGGATGGGTCCAAGTGTCCTACACTGCTGTATAGTCTAAGGAAGGCTTAGGAATGCCACTGGGGAGTCCTTGAGCACAAGCAGATCAGCAGAGGAGTCCATGCCTCCCAGGAACAGGTCTGCCTGAGTGTCTATCCCTGCCTCACTCACTGATTCAGAGCAGTCCAAGGGAAGCACGACCTCAGTGCAAACAGAGGATAGATCTCATAGCCCAGCAGACTACTGACTTCATAGCTTTGGTTAATTACGTTTGCTGCAGGTGGAGGCCTTCGAGGAGCAGTCTCCTGGATACCATATCTTATCAGTCAGTTTTCCCTGATCACTCTCTGCAAAACAGCCCCACAGAACAGTAAAACATCCACCACATTTCACCAGGAAACAGTAAAAACACATTTCAGACTGGATACAAGGCACATTCCAGGACAACAAGGTAATCTGAACTGGTGTTGGGAGTAGATTAAAACTGGATTACTTCTAGGGATCAAGCAATATCAAGAGAAAGAGAGAGAAGGAAGCAAGGGAGGGAAGACAGAGGGCGTTGGCCCTCAGCATTTGGGGCTAGTATTTGGGCATGCCCACCAGGGATCATAACCGGCTGCAAGACATCCTACAAGCCATAAAGTCAAAACACCTCATTCATTTTAAAAATATCATTTCATGTATTGACTTTTGTTTTAACCCGTCCCCTCATTTCAGACAGGAGATCCAGAAAAGGGAGACAACTAGTCAGTAGCCGAAGCAGGACTAGAAACAAGGGCCCCAGACTCCTGGTCATTCATTCAGGAGGACACCCCTTGTTCCTGGCCGCCTCCCAACCTGTAGGAGGACAACATTGGTGAGGACAACCTGAAGGAACTGAAGTACTTGCTTTCACAGAAGTTCAAAGGAGGTGCTTGAGCTGGATCTTAGAAGATGACTAGGAGTTTGCCAGACATCTGAAGGGCATTGGAGGCAGTGCGTGCAAAGTAGGGAGGCCTGAAACAGCGGTGGGATCAGAAGGCACAAGTGGAGCCCTCTGCTCAAGTGGATGAAGCGCTGAGGAGTGAGGTGAGCCGGGGAGGAGGATGCACTGTGGAAGACAGTGGGGAATGCCTGCAGGGGTTTTGGCAGCGAATGCCAATAGGAAGAGCTACCCTCTAGCTCACTGTGGCTGGAGCAGGGACTGAGTTGCCTAGTAGCTGATGAGGGTGGGGAACGCCCACGACAAGGCCAGGGAAGAGATGACAACGGACAGTGGCAAAGGGACTACACAGGGCAGGGGAAGGACTTACCTGGAGATGCGCGGAGGGCGCCACCCCTCCAGCGTTTCCCAGGCTGATGCCAAGAAGCAAAGGACCTGGCGACAGGAAAGCGCCCTGCGCCCTGAGGAGCCGGGCAGATGCTCGGGAAACGTGTGCTCCGCGGGAAGGGGACGGCGCTCAGGCGGAGCTGGAGCTCAGAGGAAGGTCGCGCACCAGGTGGCAGGGCCAGGACCTGGGCCCCATCCACCACCCTGAGGATCGCAGGTCCCCGGCTCCGCCCAGCCCAGCCACCCCCCCTGGATGCGCCACTGGGGTCCTTCAGCACCTCTGCCTTCAGCCAATAGGAAACCTGGAGGCGGGCGCATTCGCCAGGGCGTGGGGTCAAGGGTCACACAAATTGGCCTCGCTGGGTGGCCTGGAGGGGTGAAGCGGCGATGGCGCCGGCGGCGAGGGCCCGGCTGGGGCGCCGGCTGGGCTGCCCCGGGGGCGGGGCGAGGGCTCTGAACGGCGGCCGTGTGCTCACCGAGTCGGCAGGAGGCGGCGGAGGCCGGGGGCGCGCCTGTGGGCCTGTAGGTTGGCGAGCGCGCGGCCGGCGCCGACCGCATCCTCGTGGGAGGCTGCAGCTTTTCGGGGCGCAGGGCGCCCCCCCTTCGTGCTGCCCAGCTCCGGGCGGAGCCCCGCGCCAGCTCGCGTCCGCGCCGCCGGGTCGAGCCGCTGCCATCCCTCCTGGAGCTGGAGCGGAAGGAGCGGGCGGCCCCTCCCTCGGCGCGTTCCGGCCACTGCCGCCGCTGCTCCTCCCCGTGCCCTCGGCCTCTTGAGAAGCTGCCACGCTGGAGGGTGAGACTCCGGGAGGGCGCCCCTCGAGCGGCCACAGGCACAGGAGGGGGAGGCGACAGGGGCGCTGCCTGCCTTGATGGAGGCGCGGAAACGGCGGGGTTGTGGCGGCCCGTGGGAGCCACACCTCCCCGGCGGGTCGGGGTTGTCCCCACATATCAGGGAGCAGAGGGAGGCTCAGACAGGTCAAAGGACAGGCCCCAGACCCCACAGCTGGTAGGGGGAGGTACAGTGGGATCAGCACTCGGGCGGTTGGCCCCGGAAGTTCTGATGTTAGGACAGACGGCTGCAAAAGCTCTGGGACCTTGCGGGCCGGCTGGAGTCGGTGGGCCAGAGGGAAAGGAAGCGTTAACTGGAGCAGGTACAGGGATGAGCGAGGAGGAGCGGAGGTCCGCACACACTAGGGTGTTTGCACAGGAGGCGTCTGCCTTGACTCAGGTTTGAAAAGATGGCAGCAGAGGGCGACCTGCGGCAGCTTCTCTTGGAGCCAACAGTCAGAAGAGCAAAACGAGGTGCTTGGGATAGGTTCTTGTTGGGGATGCTTGTGGGAATCTCGATGCGGGATGAAAAAGCAGCAGATTGGACCAGTTTGGCTTCTGACTTGTCTGTCAAGGGTAACAAGTGATCTTGAACTGAAAAGGGGAGATCAAGAGAAACGGGGCATTGAAGCTCCAGAGGAATGACAAGTTGCGTTGTTTTTTCCTTAATATTGAGTTGTAAGAGTTATTTATGTGTGCTGGATAGAGGTCCTTTATCATGTACATGATATGTGCGGATATTTTCTGCCAGCCCACGGCTTTTCTTTTGATTTTCTTAAGTGTCCTTTGAAGAGACAAATATTTAAATTTTAATGAAATTCAGTTGATCAGTTTTTCTGCTGTGGATTGTGTTTTTGGTATGTGTAAGAAGTCTTTGCCTAACCCAAGATCACAAAGATAGTTTTCCTATATTTTCTTGTAGGAGCGTCATAGTTTTAGTTCTTCTGTTTAGGTCTATGAGCCAGCCATTTGACCTGGTATTTGTGTATGGTGTGGGGTAGGGGCCTTTTTCCATGTGGATATCCCATTGTCCTAGGATCATTAGTTGAAAGACTATCCTTTCCTTATTGAATTGTTTGGCACCTTTGTCCAAGTCAGTTGCCTGTAAACAGTCAGGGTTTATTTCTGAACTGTCAGTTCTGTTCCGTTGATCTATATGTCTAACCGTATGCTAAAATTATGCTCTTTTGATTACTGTAGCTTTATAATAAATTTTGAAATTGGGAAATGTAAGTCCTCCAGCTTGTTCTTGTTTTTAAAAATTGTTTTGTCTATTCTGAGTCTTTTGATTTTCCACATAAATGTTAGGATTAGCTTGTCAGTTTTTGCAGAAGTACTTGCTGGGATTTTGGTAGGGATTATGTTGAATTTGTAGATTGATTTGGGCACAAATGCCCTCTAACATTCTTTTGTCTTCCAATCCATGAACGTAGAATCTCTCATTTAAGTAGGTCTTTAATTTCTCTCAAGTATGTTTTGTAGTTTTCAGTATACAACTCTTGCATTTCTTTTGTTACAGTTATTCCTAAGCATTTTATCCTTTTTGATGGTATTTTGAATAGAATTGTATTCTCAACTTAATTCTTGGAGCTTTCCTTGCTAGTATATAGAAATACCTTTGGTTTTTGTACATTGACCTTCTATCTTTTGAGTTTGCTGAACTTGTATATTAGTTTTATATGTTGTTGTGTATTCCTTAGGATTTTCTACATACAGGATGGTGTTGTCTGGTTGTCTGTGAATCAAGACAGTTTCACGTCTTCATTTCCAATTTGCATGCCTTTGTTTCTTTCTCTTGCCTAATTGCACTGGGTAGAGCCTTCAGTACAGTGTTGAATTGAAGTGCTGTCCGTGTTCTGTTCCTGATCTTAGGGAGACAGCATTCAGTCTTTGACCATTGCGGGTGATGTGAGCTGTAAGGTTTTCACAGATGTCTTTCCTCAAGTTGAGGAAGTTCCCTTCTTGTCCTACCTTATGCGGAGTTTCTTTTCTTTTTTAAAATCCTGAATAGGGACTAGATTCTGTCAAATGCTTTTTGTATATCTGTTGAGGTGATCATGTGATGTTTGTCCTTTATTCTGTGAGTAGGATATATTACGTTAGTTGATTGTTGGATGTTAAACCAGCTTGCATTCCTGGGAGAAATTCCTCTTGTTCTTGGACAATAATCCTTTTTCCACTGGGTTGGTTATGCTAACATCTTATTGAGGATTTTTTTCTTGTGATGTCTTTGACTGGTTTTGGTATCAGGATATTCCTGGCCTCATAGAATGAGTTTCTGGAAAAGTTTGTGAAGAATTGGTTTTATTCCTTAGGTAAATGTTGGGTTAATTTACCAGTGAAGTAAGTTATCTGGGTCTGGACTTTCCTTGGTAAGAAGAGCTTGTTTTATTACTAATTTAATTTTTTTAAGCTTGTTATAGGCACATTAAAATTTTCGATTTCTTCTTGAGTCAGCTTGGGTAATTTGTGTCTTCCTAGGAATGTGTTTTTTCTTGTTAGTTATCTAATTTGTTGGCATAAAGTTGTTTCTAGTATTCACTTCTGATCTCCCACAGTTCTGTACGTTGGTAGTAATCTTCTTTCTTTAGTTCCCGATTTTGGTAATTTGTATTTTCTCTTTTTTCCTTTGTCAGTCTAGCTAAAGAATTGTCAACTTTATTAATGTTTTGAGAGAACCAAATTTTTGTTGAATTGATTTTCACTATTGATTTTCTGATTTCTGTTTGATTGATTTCTAGTTGTATTTTTAGTATTTCCCTTCTTTGCTTGCTTTCGGTTTAGTTTGCTCTTTCTAGTTTCTTAAGGTGGAAGGTTTGGCTATTGTCGAGATCTTTTTTCTTTTGTCATGTAGGTATTGAAAGCTACATTACAAGCTTTAAACTAAAGTTTAAAGCTAAAATTATAATTTTGTCTCTAGGCACTATTTAGCTACAGCCCATAAATTCGGATATGTTGTATTTCTTCTGTCTTCATTTACCTTCAAGTAGTTTTCAGTTTTCTTTGGAATTTCTTCTTTGACCCTGGAGTCATTTAGAAGTGTTTACTTTCCAAATATTGATGGTTTTCCTAATTTCTTTATTTGTGGATTTCCAATTTCATTCTGTTGTGGTTAGAGAACATACTTTAATTTCAGTCCTTTTACATGTATTGAGACTTTCTTTTTTCGCCTAGAATATGGTCTATCCTGGAGAATGTTCCCTGTGTGTTCTAAAAGGATGTGTATTCTGCTGTTGTTTGGGTGCAGTGTTCTAGAGATGTCAGGTCAAGTTGGTTGATAGTTTCTGGGTTAATCTATATTGTTTGCTCCTACTATTATGCACCACCCAGGCAGCTTTAATGTTCGTTATTAGCCTCTCATTGTTTTCAACAGACACTCCAGGAGGAAAGGCTGTTTGTTTTGGGTGATATCTGCATCAGGTCAGAAAAATAGAGCCTTGTTAATGGGGTCTTGCAGGGCACTACCAGACAGATGAAACGCGAGTTCTCTGGGAGTGGGGCTTTGCAGTTGTTCCAATCCTTTTCTGCCTCCCCCCATGGCTGCCAGATTGCTGATTTCCACTGAAATTGTGAGCTGTTTGTGTTGAGGGCTCCTGCAGAGCTGAGGAGAGGTGGATGGGAATAGGTCAGATTAAAATGCGACCAAGCTTGCTGTTCTGACTGAGAGTCAGCTGCTTTCCTGGAGTAAACATCCCCCAGATTGCTTGAAGTCTTTGGTTCTTTGTCAGAGTTTTGAAAAGTGGATTCTGACAGTTTCCCAGTGTTTTTGTTGCTCCACTATTTTCACCGACATTGCTCAATCCATGTCCTTTGAATGTAGTTACGGATGTGGTCGGATCACATCTGCCATTTTGCTCTGTTTCTTTATGTCATTTTTTTCTCTCTGCTCTTCCTTTGAGGCCCTCTTTTGTGGTTAATAGTTATTTTTCTAGCGGACTTTTTAAATTCCTTTGTTTGGTGTTTTACTATATTTTGTTTGTTTTTTTAGTAGTTGCTCTTGGGATTAAAATATGTGTCCTAATTTATCACAATCTACTTCAGGTTAATAGTGACCTAATCCTGAGGAAACTAACTTTGTTTCAACATTGCTCCATTTCCTCCTCTCTCGTTTGTGTGGTTGTTGTGATATATACCACATCTTTCTACATTTGAAGCCCAGCAAAGCAATTTATAATTATGATTTTGTGCGATTGTCCTTTAAATCTCTTAAGTGATGAAGATAGACAAAATATATTTGTGCAGTGTTTTATATTTACCTTTATAATTACTTTGACTGATGTTCTTCATTTCTTCTTGTGATTGTTACTGACCATCTGCTGTCATTTCCTGTCAGCCTGAAGGACTTCTTTAGTTCTTGTTCAGACGCGTCTCCTCTCAGTGAATTCTGTCAGTCTTTGTTTGGTCATGTCTTTATTCCAGCTTCAATTTTTTTTAAAGTGTAATTTTGCTGGATATAGAATTAATGCTTGGTTGACAGTTTTTGTCTTTCAGACTTTGAATATGTCATTCTATTCGTTTCTGGTCTCCGTAGTTTCTGATGAGAAGTGAGCCGTGAATCTGATTGTTGTTGCCTTGTACCTGATGAGTCCATTTTCTTTGGGTGCTTTCCAGAGTTTGTTTTTTAACAGGTTAACTGTGTTTTGTTGAGCATCTTTGATCTTAGATTTATGTTTTTTCATAAAATTTGGTGGGTTTTCTGCCATTCTTTCTATAAGTGTTTTGTTCTACTTTCTTTCTCTCTTGCCCTTCTGAGACTCCCATTTCCTGACTGTTAATACAATTGATGTTGTGCCACAGGTCTCTGCAGCACCATTCGTTTTCTTTTTCAGTCTTTTTTTTCTCTATTTTTCAGAATGAATACTTTCTATTGCTATTTCTTCAAGTTCACTGATTCTTCTGCCATCTCAAATCTGCTGTTGAGCCTATATAGTGAATTCTTTATTTTGTTATTTTGCTTTACAACTTTAAAATTTCTATTTAGGATTTTTGTGTTTGTTTTTCTGTATTCAGCGTCCGTATTTGTCAAGTCATTGTCATCATGTATTCATATGGTTTTTTAACATGGTCTTAAAATAGTCTTTGAAAAACAGTTCATTGATATCTTTGATAAATCTAACATCTGGGTCAACTGCGTGTCAGTTTCTGTTGGCTGCTTTTTTCCCCCTGGTATATGTCACTCTTTCTTAATTCTTGTATTTTTTTTTTTTTGTTAAAAACTGGAGTTTTTCATGATATATTATAACAATTTTGGATTCTGATATTTTTCATGCTGAGGATTTTTTCTTTTGTTTTGTTTTTTAATTTTTATGGACTTGATCTATAGCCTCAGCCTCCTGGGCTGTGCGTGGCCACTGATGTCTTTGCTCGGTTCCTCTTATTTTTTTAGCCTGACTTCCTGAGGGTTGCCCCCAGTCTGCATCCCTTTGTGGTCAGCCAATGATTTGGGCAGAGGTTGTGCTCAAACAACTTGAGCTTCTAAGGTTTCTACCCTCTACCTTTGATTGTCTGTAGGTTGGAACCACATCAAAGTTCAGCCTGTTCTCCAGTCTCCTCATCTTTACTTTCCACCGGTGCTCAGGTCTCATCTGTCCATTTGTGCAGTTTCTCAGAAAGCCGTGGATGTGGGCAGAGGCTTCTGTCGCTCTCTCCTTTCTAGCATTTTCCCATGAAATTTCTGGCTGGTCTGCCTCTCCTCTTGCCCCAATCACCATTGCAATCAGGCTCGTCGAGTTGTGCATTTTACTTGTTTGTTTCCTACTAGTTTGCTGATGGGCATGAATTTGCACCCTCCAGTTTCAGCATCCAATGAAGGTCTGTGCATTCTGGCAACAAAGCTGAAGGTTTTCATGGCCAGCCCTGTCCTGTTCAAACTTCTGTGCTAACTGAGCTGGGGCGGAAGGAACAACACAAGACAGGAAGTCTGAAGTCTCCAGCTGTTCTTACCTGTAGTTCTCACAGTCTTCTGTGAATAATTCCTCAGTTTCTTTGTGTTTTATTGATTTCCCAGGCCGTGAAGTGGTGTTTTTTAAATAATTTTGTCCAGTTTTGCAGTTCTTTTTTGGTGAGAGCTTCACTAACTTCTTCACTCCACCATAGTTGGAAGTGCTCTGCTGGCACATTATTATAACACACATTACCGAATGCTGACTCTGTGTCAGGTGTTGTTCGAAGCCTTTTCCCATACTAGCAGATTTAATAACACAGTAGGTGCTCACCAAGTATTTATTGAGTGTTGAATCAACAGCTACCACAAGCAATGAGAGAAAGCATAGAGTGCTGGGCATCCTCTGTGGACTCGCTTCTTTTCTATGTTTCCTGCCGTGTGGTCAGGGGCTGGCTCCTGCCTCCCCAGTGGGTCGTTTCTGTGGACCCAAGCCATTCCCAAAGGCCAGGGAACTGAGCTTTTTGACTCACACAGGGGTGCATGTGTATATGTTCCCTGTGAATGTGAGGAGAGAAAATATCACAGGGAAAAAGGAGGGATATGTCACTTTGGGATGACTTGATTAAACAAGTCACCAACACGTCAAATTTAAAGGAAATATTTAGCTAGCTTTCCTCAGGCCATGCTGCAAGTAAAAAGAAAATCTTTCTTTTGCTGAGGAAGAGTCACCCTGAGCTAACACATGTGCCAGTCATCCTCTATTTTGTATGTGGGTCGCAGCCCCAGCCTGGCCACCAAAAGTGGTGTAGGTTTGCATCCTGGAACCAAACCCAGGCCACCCTAGCAGAGCGCGCCGAACTCACTCACTGAGAACTAGTCCACATGGCCGGCACCCCCGCCAAGAAAATTCTTCACATTTGCTCGTTATTGGTCAGCTGGCTTTTCCTAAGGATTAGGTTTATATATAGTCTCTGAGATTGACTACAGAGGCCTGTGATAAACTGTAAACAGCCAAGGGACAGTGGGGCGTCATTTGGGTCACTGTAGAATTTGTTGTCCAGTTTGTTCGAGAGTGAACGTTGGGACATCAGGTGTAAGCTAGGACTATCCCAGGCCACCCGGGAAGGTGCTCACTCTGGGTTTTATGGGAAAGGAGCTGATTCTAAAGCCAGACTGCCCTTGGCTTCAGCCCTACCAAATCCTCCGTTTCCTCATGTGGCCAGTGAAAGTGAGGATTGATAACATCACATCGCGTTTGGGTGAAACACCCAACAGAGTCACTGGGCTGTGAATGTGTCACTTTCGCTGTGGCTGTGGTATGAATGCTTCTTCATGGCAGGGCTTTGAGAATGTCACAGTGCAGTATCAGGGTCAAGAGGGTGCATTCTGGAATCAGACAGCCTCCACATCTTAGCCGCGTGACTGTATTAGACAAGTTACTTAATCTCTAGGAGCCTCGATTTTCTCCTCTATCGACTACTCCTCTTACTACCACCAGTAATGATAGTGAGTACGTGCCGTCGCTCTTACACATTAAGTCAAGTACTATTCACTGTAGGGGCTTTAGCTCTATTAACTCATTTAGTCCTGACAACAACCCAATAAGAGAGATATTGTTCTCAACTCCAGTTCACATAGAGGGAAACAGACACAGAGAGGTCAAGCAGTCTGTTTCAGATCACACAACTGGTCAGGGTCTACCAGCTGTAGACCCTCTGGTGTTGCCAAGATTCAAACTAAGGTAATGTTCAACTTTACTGCTTTGCGAGACTGTGTCTTGGTGAATGGGGAGGATCTGATAACTAGATCCTTGGGTGAGTGTGAAGATGAAATGAGATAGTGCATCTCAAGCACTTAGCATGTAGCAAACATTCCATAAGTGTTGGTTGCTGTGTTAATAGTGTGTGTTCTTGGAATGGGTAAACAAGCTGCCATTTATTGCTGGAAAAACTGGACGTCCCAGATCAGTGAATGCTTTATGGGAACTTTTTTTCAGATTTCACCTGCCGCCTGTGGCCATGGATTCACACTGCTGTCCTCTAAAGCTAAGGATGGGACGAAAGTTTGGTAGATGTAACTCAACAGAGATTCTCAGTTTGGATTTCACAGGAGCCGAAAAGAGAAAATTGAGGCTCTCGCCTTGGCTTTTTCTGCTGTGATTTGCTGAGGAAGCTCCCTCTGATTTTCAAGAATCTGATGACATAAAGCAAACCGTAACAACAACATAGATGGAGTCTTGAAAGGCACATTGTTTGGAACTATCTGGACTAGATTATTTTCAGCCTGTTTGGTAAAGGTCCTTTGCTGATAAGTAGGGATGTTATTTTTTGGCCCCAGAGTGATGACCTTTGTTTCCTAGCTTGAGATATCCTGAGGCACTCTACAGTGCCTAGAATGTGGTCTGGGCAAAAAATTCAATGAAAGCCTTAAGATGGAGGCTTTATTCCAGATATTTGAAATTGGATTATAAAATGTTAGAAATGATTTATGATATTTGCAAAAGTAGACACGAGTCAATCAATATGATGAGGACAATATGAAACATTTTTTAAAATAAAGGGGAATTACCCAGAAATACATACTGGACAAATCTTTCTTTTCATTTTTTTCCCTCTTCCCTCATTTGTATGCAAATGTCTGTTTATAGAATTTTGATCACAGCGTATATTTTGTTTTCTGCCTTTTTTCACTGAATTTCATATCAGAATCCTTTTACCCTTAGTATTGAAGTCTTTATTGGCTGTACGATGCCAAATGACATTTCTTTTTACCTTTTGTTAAGAATGATTGTAGACATATGCAAAAGTGGATGGAATAAGATAATGCACCGCATGGGCCATCACCAGCTTCCACCATCATCAGCTCATGACGATCTTGTTTTACACATTTCCCCCATGTTCTCCCTCAGCAAATTTAGAGCAAATCATAAGAAAATTGATTTCATTCATAAATATTTCAGTACATATCTAAAAACATAAGGACTGAAAAGAGTGGTAAGTATAGCATCACACCTAAAAATAATTAACAATGTAATCCCTTAATATCAAATAGTTTGTCAGTGTTCAAACTGACAGTTGTCTTATAAGTGTCAATAGATTTTTATTTTATTTTTAAAAATTTATTTGAATCAAAAGCTGGATAAGGTCTAGACATTGCAAGTGGTTGAGAAGACTTTTATAGTCTTTTAAGTCTGTTTGAATCTTTTATCCTTGAAATGCATTTAACGAAGAAATCTCATTGTTTATTCTATAGAATTTTCCAGTCTTCAGTTTGTTGAATGCATCCCTGTGGTGCTGGTTGACATGATCCTCTGTCCTCTGTATTTCCTGTCAATAGGTAGTTGGACCTAGAGCCAGTTTCCCTTTCAATGTTATATATTAACTTTTCCCAGGCCCTTAGGGGTCCATGCAGATAGTAATGGGGGATGTGAATCACTTGTCAGTATTTTAAAGTACTTCATATTTTCAGCTACTAATATGAGCTAACAACATTGTCCATTTTCTTTGATTTTGCCTAGAATCACATCATCTCATTGTGATAAACCAGTTATTTCATGCAGATCAAAAGCTCTGTCTGCAAATTATATCAGTCACTGATGAATATGGATGGGCAAGTATATTATTATAACATTCATAATGCCATTTATTTGGTGGATGAGATGTTTTTAAAGATGAGGATTATAGGAGAAGATAGGGGGTCATTAGTGAGGAGTATGTTGAGAACCAGTGCGTTTGCAGATCTTCTCCTCAACTCCAGACTCCACTGTAAATAGTCAAAAGTTCATTGTTTAAAACCTGTCAGAGGAATTCCATACATAGACCAATCTGGCCTCTCCAGTAGGATTATAAAGAACAATAAGTTTCTGCTTTAATTCCTTTATTTTTTATTATTTATTTTTTGTGAGGAAGATCAGCCCTGAGCTAACATCCGATGCCGATCCTCCTCCTTTTTGCCGAGAAAGATCGGCCCTGAGCTAACATCTGTGCCCATCTTCCTCTACTTTATATGGGACGCCACCACAGCATGGCGTGACAAGTGGGGCGTCGGCGCACGCCCAGGATCCAAGCCAGCGAATCCCGGGCCGCCGAAGCACAGCGCGCACACTTAACCGCTTGCGCCACCTGGCCGGCCCCAAGTTTCTCTTTAGAGTGACTTCTAGACAACATTTCATCTTACATGCTTATTTAAAAATTAAAATTTTCTATTTTGAATAGGTAACATATTTGCATAATTTAGAATCGTAATGGCGCCATAGAACATATGATGAAGAGTCTGCTTTCCACCTCTGTCCTCCCAGGATCATGATTTTTCTCCCTGTCGACAACCTGTGTTAACAGTTTCCTGTTTATCCTTCTGGAGAGATGTAATGCATGTGCGAGCAAATGCATCTACAAATGTATTCTTTTTGCTTCCTTTATTAGAAGTGGTGTCATATAACATGTGCTGTTTTTCACCATACTGAGAAATCCTAGTGGCTATTGCAGAAAGTGGCTATTGCTTTTACTTTCCTGAAAAATTCAAATGGTGTGAAATGACATGTGAAGAGCTTTCTTTAATAAGACTAAGGATGCTTTTCAGTAACCCCATGTGTCATGGAGGCAGTGTGGTGCAGTGGGTTGGACTTGGGGGCCAGGGTTCTGGTCCTTGCTGTGCCACTAACTTATGTGGCTTGAGTAAGTCATTCCGATCTCACTGTGTAACAATGTAGGGGTGGGGCAGTGTCATCTCTCATGTTAGAAGTGCTCTGACTCTGCGTCAGTGCACTCGCCCTGGTTGTGTTTGTTTCAGCGAGGGGAGACGCGTGTGTTTTGGAGCTCTCACCCGTCCCACTGCCTCTGGACAGACCTCAGGAGACACAGGTGCTACAGGTCTCCTTTGGCAGCGCCCACTGTCGTCCTGACAAGACGGTGAAGGACGTGAATTGACCTGTTCAAGATTGATGGATGGTGGGGGGACCACTTTCTTGCCCTAGGGCCTGAAGTGGCCCATTTGATTGACCCACATCTGATTGTGAGGCTGTTGGAATTTCCCGAGCAAATCAGGAGCATGGCTCAAGAGACTATGTTGGGCAGACTTGGCTGACTCTTTTCTGTTCTCTGCTCTCTGTGGTTCTTGGGAAATCTGAGGTATATGTAAACATGACAGTGCACACCAGGCAGCCTCATCAACGCCTGCCTTTGTTGTGAAGTCACTGAGCTGGGCTACGTGTGTAAACGGCTTTTCCCTTGTACTGAGAGAAGCCTGTTTGCTAACACTTCCTCCAAGACGCGGGGCTTTCAGAGTCCAGGCTCCTGGGTAACCCCGACCGTCTCCAAAAAAGTGGTTATTCCAGGGAAGGCCAACTTGATGAAATTCATCACATTTCATTTTCTGGCTAGGGTTCTTTGTAGGAAAAGCCGAAGGTGGTGTTTAGGAACTCTTTCCAGAGGGGACTTGGCCTTGAGGGCAACCTGGTGACAGGTGCAAGGAATGGGGTGTTATGAGCGGTTCGGGGGATTCGATTGGAGACGTAAAAGAAACTCCACTCCAAACAAATGGACTGAAGGTATATTTTATTATACAGAGGATAGTAAAGGCGGTAGTCCTCCAACAGATCAGAATAGGTCAAATAATAAGAGGGAATAACACCAGCTCCATCAGAATGGGAAACCCCTGATCAGCTGAGATAGCGGCAGATTCGAATAGGTCATATAATAAGAGGGAAAAACATTGGCTCGATCAGAAATGGAAAAACATTGGCTCGACCAGATCGACTGAAGGGAAATGACACAAGGCAACCGGAAAGAGAAACACCAGGTTGACCGAAAAGAGAACACATCAGATCAATTACTTCACAATAAATCCATTACTCACAACATCCACGCCCCAGTACCGAGAGAGTCCTGTCAATCGACATGGGTGTGTGGGAATCACACGTCCTGGGCAAGGCGTCCCTTCCACAAGTGGAACTCTCACCAGGCCTCGCTTTCCAGCAGTTTATATAAGCAGTTACAGAGTTTACAGAGCAAGCATTCAGTGTTTCCATGCACAAAAGGTTATCAGTGGCGTACATGCACTGAGCACCCTGGCTGTTGTCGCAGCCCAGTAGTTGTGTACGTGCATTGGTTTGTGGTTATCGTCCCAGCCCAGCACAGATGGTCAGTCAGGCCCAGGCTGCGGCGCCCGAGGGCCTTGAAATTTTTACACATTGCAACTATGTTCATGGGAGAAGGGCCAGTTCCCACCACTCAGAAAGCAGCTTTTATATTTCTTTTTGTGCTGGTGGCTGTAGGTCAATGGAGTGGCCAAACATGGCTGTACTCATGTCAAGACAAGGGGGTGCTGAGTCCTTTCACAGGAGGTGCTCGCCTCTCATGGAATTCCTGAGAGGCAGAACGAGGGCCCAGAGGAGAAGCAGAGGGAAAGTACAGGTGGCCCAGCCTGTTGCAGCATGTCTGGACCCCAGCATGCCTGGAGGTGTGCCTGCACTGGCTGGGAATATTGGAGAAGGAAACCCAGTGGCAGTTGGGTGAGCAGTTGGACTAGGACCACTTTCCAGACCCCCTTCCATTCCTGACATTCTTGGGTTCCACACACCTGTAGAACTGATTTCATTGGTGGTGGTATTCTTTAGTCTTCAGCCTGGCAAACAGCTATTACGGACAATGTGGAAGGAAGGTGGTGGAAAATGAACCTTACAGGTGAGTTCCCACAAGGACTACCCCTCCCCAAGTTGTGTTGAGCATTAAACATCTCTGGAGTGATTACTGTGTGATAGAGTCACAGAGCAGTACCAAGCAAGGTTCCTCAGGCCTGAGAGGAGCAGTGAGCGCTCCACGGAGAGCTGTGGAGAGTGTTGTTCCATCTCAGGGGGAGCTCCGTGCATCAGCCTGGTGGGAGGGCAGGTGCATGAGCATTGATTGGGATGGCTAGACCTTCTTTGGATTCCTTCTTTATTTTTAGCCAAATTGATTAACTTCAAAAATTCCTCTGTTTCAGTTCTATTTCTGTTGGTCTTTAAAAAAATTTCCCTCTAGTTCCTCGCGTTATGCTGGTGGGTTTAAACACCAGTCTCAGCTCTGGCAGCATATTAAAATCACCAAGCGATTTAGTTTGTATTATTTTACCTTTGCACCTGTGTCTAACTCTGCCTTCTTTTTGACCTAGAGAGTTTCCCTAACAGTTACTATGTGTGTGTATGGGGCCGCCAGTGAGGAATGACAGAGGAGAGGCCAGAACCCCACAATGCTTACCGTGACCATATGTCTTGCTTCTCCCCAGATGGCCCTCAGCCATTAGCGGAAGTCACAAAGTCCATAGAACGCAGGCCTTCGATGGACAGGTGGTCCAGGTAAGAGGCGTGGGCTGAGAGCTACTCATTCTGCCCCTTGGGGCACTTTTGAAAGGGGGAAACTAGGGGGGGGTGATGGGAAATTTTTAGGCGGATTTTCTGAATTAGTAAATTATTTTATACAAATGGTCGCCTGGCTACTGTAGGCCAGGATGTTCAGTACTGGAACATGGGGTACCAACTTGAATAAGGTTTGGGGGGAAAACACTCTAGTGGGAGAGACAAGTTGAAAAAACTAGCTGTACCTGAGTGTGCCCAGGCTCTGTGTGTGTTTCAGGCTGGCTTTATCTTGTTCACCATTTATTCCCATGTTTGGGGCAGTTCCTGGCACATGGTAGATATCTATAATCAATACTTAAATACATAAATGAATGCATACCGAAAGTGCTATAAGAGTAGCAAAGGGGAGTCATTAAGTCTTCCGGGGATGGAATGGAAGGCACAGAAGGCATCGTGGAGGAGGTGACAGAGGAATTTACCAGATAGACCAGGAATGGGTGGTGGGAAAGGTTTCATGGCAGAGGGGAGGTGGCAGGTGGAGCCTTTAACTGCTGAGAGCATGTGGGGTGGCTGGAGTTTGGTATGCTTACAGGGGAGTGCTGTGGCATAGGCTGGAAGACAGGTGGAGAGTGAGCGATGCAGGGTTTTCTAGGGTTGGGGGAGGAGGTGATGAAGGCCACTTGGGAAGGCGTGGGGAGAAGGGACATGTGGAGAGACATGTAAGGAGGATTGACCAGATTTGGGGCTTGATAAGAGGTCCAGGGAGTGAGCTAGAGGGAATGGAGCCTGACTCCACTGGCAAATGAGTGGCTGCTGATGTTCTCAACCCGGATGGGGAAGTCCTAGAGGAGGAGGCTCGTGTTGAGTGGGAGAGAGAAGCAAGGAGGAGGTAGAGAGTGAAATTGTTTTTAGTATGCAGTAGAGTATAGTGCGTCTTGCACAGACTTGAAAGTCCCATGGATGCGAATTCAAGTCCCTGCTTCCCCACATATTAACTGGATGACTTTGGTCAAGTTACCAACCTTCTCTGAGATTCAGTTTCTTCGTAGGTGTTCTTGGTTATTGACTTAGCACAGTGCCTGGCATAATAAGCATTTAGTAAACGGTGCTTTTCATTAGGCAGTTAGAAAAGCAGGTCTGGAACTCAGTAAAGTTGTTGGGAATGGAGATAGCAGTGTACAGGTGACAGAGAAAGCCTTGGAAACGGATGCAGCCTCCCAGGGGAGTGTGAAGAGGAGGAGAGAAGAGGGCAGAAGACAGACCTTGGAGAAGGATTCCAACACTGAAGGGTAAGGAGTAAGGCTGAGCTAGGGAGCAAGACTGGAAGCTATGGGAGAGGCAGAAGAGAGAGATGGGGAAGAGAAAGGCTTGTGGAGAAGGGAGTGGTTCTTCAGGGATGGACTGGGATGGAGGAGCTCTTGGGTCTTCTCCTTAGGACATCTGGCCCTTTCCTTTAGCAAGAGCCGCATCAGTGGAGGGGCAGGCAGAAACCAGGCTGCAGTGGAGTGAGAAAGAATAAGAAGTAGAGGTTGTGTGGGGCAGCCTGCCTGGACTTGGCCCCCTCAGGTTCAGGAGCAGTAGGGAATGCTCCCGTGCTTTGGGTCCTTTGAGCAGGACACTGGGCTGCCAAAGATTTCTTCTCATCAACCTTCCCTCTGTTTGTCTGATAGATCGCTTGTGGTCAGGACCATAGTCTGTTCCTAACGGATAAAGGAGAAGTCTATTCTGATGGATGGGGCCCAGCTGGGCAAACAGGTAGTGGACCTTACACCTCCTTGGGATGGTGCAGTCTGGAGCTGTGAGCAGTGGGGCTCTCATGGGCTAGAACCACCTGCCTTCATTTGACTCTTACCTCTCTTATCACTTCCTGGGGACACTGTTCTGTTTGTCCCTTCCCAGTTCCCTCATCCCCAGCTCCCATGGAAAGGAATCAATAAAGGATTGGGTGGAGGATTAGAGCCACCCCTCAGCAGAGGAGCTGTGAGCCTTTCTCTCAGCAGAGACAGGAAACTGTGTGAGGCTTTCAAAGAGAAAACAAGTGTCCCCTAAAAGGAGCTTGATGTTCACTGATTTGAGAAGAATGTGATTAATGCAGGGAGGAATGATTGACACATTTTCTCAAGCTTGTATATTTAACCTTTTTGTTTCTGATATTGGTCTGAAGAGAGGGCCATTAATATAAGACTAAATCTTGTAGAAATCCTCAGTAATCCTACCAGCAGATGAAATCATCTTTGTTCATTGTCTACTGTTTTCTTCCAATCCTCGTTCATATGTGCACATTTTTTCCCCCAAAGCCACAGTAGATACTTGTATGTCGTAGCTGCACATCCTTCTAGTTGCTGTATGTGGGACACGGCTTCAGCATGGCCGTAGAAACGGTGCGTCGGTGCGTGCCCAGGATCCGAACCCGGGCCGCCAGCAGCAGAGCGCGCACATTTAAGGGCTAAGCCACGGGGCCGGCCCTTTTTTTTGATGAGAAAGATTCGCCCTGAGTTACCATCCGATGCCAATCCCTCTCTTTTGTCTAACGAAGATTGCCCCTGGGCTAACATCTGTGCCCATCTTCCTCTACTCCACATGGGATGCCGCCACAGCATGGCTTGACAAGTGGTGCATCGGTGCACGCCCGGGATCAGTACCTGGGAGTCCCAGGTCGCCGCAACGGAGCGTGCACACTTGACCGCTCCGCCACAGGGCCGGCCCCCATTTGTGCACATTAGTATACAGTAATCACAGCATAGGTGTGGTTTTATATGCTTGTTTTATCATTTATACTTACATAAAGCATTTTTCCATGGTGGTAATATTTTCACAGTTACAGTTTTT
Source organism: Diceros bicornis minor (assembly GCF_020826845.1). Lineage (NCBI taxonomy): Eukaryota > Metazoa > Chordata > Mammalia > Perissodactyla > Rhinocerotidae > Diceros > Diceros bicornis. The sequence goes on along the minus strand of NC_080770.1, from coordinate 40,290,627 downwards.
AATATTTGTATGATATAGCATCAATTTAATTTATCATAATTAATAATTAATTTAACCATTTTATTATAAAATTACATGAGCATTTCCCTGTTGTCAGGTGGCATACTTCTTTGGAGACGGAGTGCGGTGGCCGTTGGAGATATTATGACATTTATCTTGTGTGCATACGTGACTTTTTCTTTCGTTTGGATTATTGCTCTAGAATAAATCCCAGGAGTGTCAAAGGAGTAGGATATTTTTATTCTTGTCAGTATGTATTGTTAAATTGCTTTCCAGAAGTTTTATCAGTTGATACTGCCAGCAGCAGTGGGTAGAAGTACCACTTGAATTTTGTGGGTGAGGCATCGTGGGGGGGCTTAGCTGGGTCTTTGGCTCTGAGTCTCTCAAAGGCTGCAGTCATCGTAGGGTTCCACTGGGAAGGCTCTGCTTCCAGGAGCACACCGATGGTTGTTGGCAGGATGCAGGGGCCCCAATTCCTTGCTGGTAGTTGTCCAGCAAATGGTTGCTGGCCAAGCCTTCCTCGGTTCCTTGCCATGTAGGCTTCTCCATGTGGCAGCTCCCAACATGGCAGCTGGCTTCGTCAGAGTGACCAAATCAGAGGGTAAGACGGAGTGCCAGTGAGACAGAAGCCAGTGTCCTCTCATTTAATCTGGGCAGTGACCTCACCTTCACTTTTGCTGGCCTTCTGCTTGTGAGAAGCAAGTCACTAGGTCCAGCCCCCACACAAGGGTGGGGAGTACACGTGGGTGTGAACAGCAGGAGACAGGGCTCACTAGGGGCCATTATAGAAGTAGCCTGCCACAACCATGATCTTGACTGTGGCCTGAGCCTCCCTCTGTCAGTGACAACAGTGATTTCTTTCCAGTGGCCCTTGCCAGAGCACAGTTAGGTAAAGAAGCTCTCTGCGAGCCAGGCAGCAGAGGCCAGGCCCCAGCTCTGCCAGCCTCGCTCACCTAGGTGTACACTTTCTGGGTCAGTAAACCCCTCTTTTCCTTTTGAGTCAACTTAGGGACCGTTGGTGTGCCGCGGTCTTCACCAAAGCACTTAGAATCTGTCTTTCCAAAGTTATCCCTCAGCAGAGGCACCAAGATCAAATCCTGCTGGAAAGCTAAGTTGGCCACACTTCGTCCTCCAGACCGCTGACCCTCCCATCTTTCACTCTCAGCAGAAGAACCTGCCTCCTGTTTCATAGGGGAAACAGATGCCGTCAGCTGAGAAAGCCCTCAGTTTCCCACTCGGACTCCTGCACACTTGCCTCTACCTGTCCCCGCCCTGGGTCCCTTCCCTTTATAGTGGTGGGGGAAGCGTGTCTCTTCCTGCTGAAGCTGATGATTCTCTCTGTGCCCTGGATCCCTTCTCCCCCCGTTCCTCAGAAGCCTCACTCCATCTGCTGGGCCTTCTTCCCCACAACTTCAGCCTCTCCCTCTCTACTCGTCCCTCGCCATCAGTCTTGACACCTGACTCAGGTGTCTTCCATCTTAAGAGGCCCTGTGTGGAGCCCTCCACATCCTCCCATTCCCCCAAGTCCCACCTCTTCGCTTCACCTCCTGCCTCCCCTTCTAGGCGAGAGTTCTCAGGAGCTGCATTGACTTACTGTCCCCATTTCTTCGTCTCCTTCTCATTCCTCTGTCCGTTCCACTCAGCTTCCACACTGATCAGTTTGCTGAATGGCTCTTGCTAGGGTTACGGTGACCTCCATGTTGCTGAAAACAATAATAAAGAACCTGGAGACCATTGTCCAATCTTTCCCTTTCTTGATCTCTCAGCAGCGTTTGACATTGGCCGTGACGTGCTGAGCATCTTGGTGAAGAGCGGTCTTCCTTTCGCCCCTGTGACTGGGCTCTCCGAGGGCTCTCTTCGTTTCTCGTTCCTTCTGGACTCATTTCCTGGCTCTCCTCCTGGGCCAGGCCCTCCCATGTCGGAGGTCCCCGAGGCGGGACTGTGCTCTCCTCCTTTCCTCTGCCTTCTCCTTCAGAAGGTCTCACCCTCACCGTGGTTGCAGTCACCGTCTGTGTGCTCAGGACTCTCCAGCTGGCTGGTGAGGCCAAGCCTGCTGTTCGGAGGTGCGAACATCTCTCAGTGCCACTTGACGTTTTCCCCTGGCCGTCTCTAAGCACTGTGAGTTCAGTGGGTCCAAAAGTGAACCCCTGCTCGTCACCCCCCCCCCGCTCCTTCTCCACTGTTTGCCACGTCCACTCACGTTCCCCTCTAGGAATCATGTCCCTTCCCTACTTAGAACCCTTACCGTCTCCCCATTGTGCTTAGAATAAAGACCAGACCCTTCCGTGGTCTACAGCATCCTGCATGACCTGCCCTCCCTGCTCCCCACTGGCGTCTTGCAAATATTCCCCCTCGTCCCCTGGCTTCATCCACTCGGCCCTTGTTTAAACTCCCTCAGTGGGCCATGGCCCTTCCCTCCCTGTGCAGGTGCTGTCTCCCCTACGTGGAATACCGTGCTCTCCCCTCCCCTCCACACTCCTACTCATCCCTCAGACTACGTGGATAGAGTGAAGCCTCCCGACCGCTCCTGCCCATGAACTACATCAGGCTCCCTGACGTTCCCTCACGGAGGCCCCTGTCCTGCCATCCTTGCAGTCAGCACAGATTAACTGGGTGTTAATTTTGGCTGACCTCTGCCTCCTCCACTAGACTGAACTCAGAGAGAGGGACCGGGTCTCTTCCTTCCCCTCATGTTCCCATCACCAGTTAGATGTTTAGCTTATGTTTACTGTTTGGGACATATTTGTGGGGTGAATGAATGACCTGGCACTTATCTGCTCTTTCCGTTCACCAGAATCCTTCCAAGTTCTCACAAGTTTGTCTTCCTAACAGTATGGACCCTTCCTGTGACTCGGGTGAATGTCCCCCGATACTTGCCCTTCTCAGGAGTGGGGACGGTTAAGCATGTGGCGTGTAGGGGCACAGGCTGTGCTGTATGAAATGGTGAGAGCCTCTTGCAGGCAGGTCATTGGCAAGGTGTAGAGGGGTCGATGGCGAAGGGTCGGTGTCTGTTGGATTCACAGGCACAGACCTCAGCCTGAGGGAGGGAACGTGGCTGTGGGAAGACCTAGTTAGAGTGAGTTCAGTTAATAGAGGGTGAGGGTGACGTTCCTGACAGAACGATAGTAGCCCTGGTTTCTCTGTAGACAAATAACTAGCCCAGAGCTTAGTAATTCTGTAGTAAACCTCTGGAGTGGAGAAGGAACTGCTTTCTCCCCTCCTGTCGCCTGGGCCAGAGACTCTGGCCCTGCCTTCTCCAGAGAGGCTGCACCAAGAAACAGAGACAGAGGGAGAAGAGCCTTAGGGTTTCGACGCTGAGGTCCATGCCCCTGGGATGAAACATCTGGCACCACTGATGAGTATTCCACTTTTTATAAGCAAAACATCATTTCTGAGAGTTTTCAGCATCTGGCCAGAAGTTGTTTTATATTTGGCTTGCTCTCCTGGTCAGTGTGAAACTTAGAGCTGTTAGTAGGGGGATAACTGCCCTTCTGAGGCTCTCCTGTGTTCACATGGGGTTTCTGGGTGATTTGTTGACTAGGCCCCTCCAGGTTGCCCTCCAGGTGTGGGAAGTTTGTATTCTGAGCTTGGTTTGTTTGCTTGACATACGCCAAGAGTAAGAATTTAAAAGAGGAGAAAAGAAACTGATTCTTTTCCAAGTGTCATTAACGTGATTTTGCCAACCAAGGAGGAGAAAACAATCCCTGTGTATCGAAAGCATCCGAGCGGTGCAGTTTGAATTCCTGGTGAGGAGAGCTGCACTTGGTTTGACTTACTGACCGCTGTTTTTACTGTCATGTAGAAGGACATGTTTTTGTCTGAGGCTACGGAATTCTTGGCAACGGAACAAACCTAGTGGAAACCGCTCTTCCGGAAATGATTCCACCCACTCTCTTCAGCTTGATGGAGTTCAACCCAGAAGTCCAGGTTTCCTGCATTTGCTGTGGACTCAGCCACTTTGCTCCCCTTACCAGTAAGTGGCGAAGCCTGTGTGGCCCCAGTGACGGGCCGAGCTGCACTCTCTTGGGTTCACCCTAAGCCGTGGGCAGCTTTCAGTGTCCATCCATCCAGTGGAGGGGCGCCCCGCGTGGATAATTACAGTGAGCAGCTCATCCAGATGTTGTTTGGCTTGAAGTTGTATAATGTGTGTCTTTTTTCATCCTGGAGTTTTGTTTTTGGTTCCTTTGGTTTGTGGTTGGGCTCATGTGAAAGTGAATTTTCTCAAGAGGATGCCAGTCGGTGGTAGGAGGTGGACCCTCGAGAATGTCAGGGTGCTGGGGAACCCAGCAGAGGTTTGATGAATCCCCGGGAGAGCCATCGGGAAATGAAAGTGTGGGGCTCATCCCGCTCCTGGCCAAGCCCAAACCCTGACCCAACCCAGGAATGAGGGACGGCAGGACGCTGATTTGTCAGATACCCTGGGGTTTTGTGGAGGGAAATATGCCCCATTTCTCCAAAGTGCCAGGACAGAATGATCAAAGCCAAGGCTGGAATGGAGCTGTTCTTGAAGGTTTGCCCAGTTACAAAGCCGTCAGACACCCAAGTGCCTCCCGCCCTCGGATGTGCGCTTTCCTTGATTGCCTCTCCCGTTCCACCACAGTAACTGTCAGGTCAGTCTGCTGCTCTTTAGTTGACCTGACTGGTAAGACTGAAGAAAATTAATTTCATTTTGTGGGGATCCTCACGTAAATTCGCTATTTCCTTGCACCTAAGAATGTTAATTTGTAAATCTCAATTACTCATCTCTGGTGAGTCATTGTTTTCTATTTAGGCGTCTGGGCCGGGACAGAGTGGGGTCATCCTCGTTAGTGTTCTCTGGCCCTACGCTACTGTGAGGACTATCCAGAGGCCCCCCCGACCCAGAGTCCTGACTGCCCTTCAGTTGTCGTCTGAGGTTCAGATCTCAGGCCTGTAACACACACGGGCTGTGGCGTGGACTGTGGGGGGGTGACTGTGTGCACAGCACCCTCGGTCGCAGTGATGACCGGGGTAGTCCCTCAGCACCGTCACTCGGAGTCAGCACTTCCATATGCTAATGTCTTGAGGATGCCAGACTCTTCTAAAGCTATTTTGATTTAAAAACTAAGAGTCATTATGGACTCAATCTGGAGGTATCAATGATCTATGGCTTAAACTGTGCAGAGTCACATCCTTGGAAATCCATATGAAATGTGCAAAATATTCAACTAGAGTACACTGTTTTCTGTTTGCTGTCATGCCATGTGGACGTTTTGGGTCACACCGAAATGAAATCCGCTTCTAGATTTCCCCCGAGACCCCACAGCCACCCTCCAGGTGCCGTGACTGTCCTAAGTAGAGGGAGCATCAGAGCTTGGGTATTTCTCCTTCTGTGCCCAGCGTTTGCATGTGGTCAGCTGGGAGTTGGACTTGGTTGGTTTCCCCTGAGATCTGCTAACCTTTTGGGGGCCAGACTGAATTGTTCTATTAAACACGTAAAATCTGAGGGTGGAGTCCCCAGGGTGGTGGTCAGACCAGAGGGGCTCTGATGGATGGGAACAAAAGGATTCCTTATTAATCAGCCAGATTATTTTAGTCCTGGCTTCTCCATGTCTTGTCTACTTCTTCTGCTTCTCAGGTGGAGGTGGCAAAATGGGGCCTCTGTGCCAAGGAGTGCCCAGAGCTGATGTGGACAGAAGTGGGGTCTGAAGGCTGGGTAGCAGGAGGCTGCCCCACCAGGTCTGGGGTCCCGTCCAGAGGTGGGCATTCCCGAGCCCAGTCTAGATTTGTTCTCCTGGACTGTCCTCTAGAGCACTTAGTCCGTTCTTGTCCCTCGTGGCACTTTTTACAGTTTGTAAACACGTATATATTGGTTTGATCGTTTGTTTCTTTCTAACTGTTTGACTAGCTCTTGTCCCATGAGGACAGGAACCGTACGTGTTCACTCACTGTCGTGTCCCAGCTCCCAGCACACAGACATCGACCCGGCCCAAAGAGGTGCCCAGTCACCCTGTGTCCCTTGACCAAATGCTCCCGAGATGTGGAAACCCAGACAAGGGATGACAGATGGAGGTCTCCCTCTATTAGGGCATGACCAGGACTGGAGGGTGCTCAGACTTCAGGACGTGTGGAGGGCAGGGTGTGGTCGGATGTGACTGTGGGTGAGGGGTGTGCATAAGGGACGAGCAGAGTGGGCCATGACTGTGGGTGAGGGGCGTGCATATGGGGCGAGCAGAGTGGGCCGTGTCCAGGAGCCTCCTGGGCCTACAGCTCTGTGCATGTACTCTTCTCCATGCGACGGACACACCGTCATTCTGGGCTTGCACATGTCTTTGGTTTGGGGATAGTATACCTTTCCCTTCAAAAGGAGGCATTAATGCCTGGTAGAAATTGAAGTTTAACATTGGGCTCTGTTTGTACCTGGTTCTAGAAAGCGTATTCTCATGACCCTTCCTCTTCTTGGTGACTTGCCTCTGGCCTAGCCCAGCCAAGCCACCCTTTTCCTTTCTGTGCAGACAAAGGAGAGCTGTTTGTGTGAGGCAAGAACATCCGAGGGTGCCTGGGAATCGGTTGCCTGGAAGACCGGTATTTGCCATGGAGCGTAAGGCTGGACTGGACGGGCGTGAGTGCGTGCCCACAGAGCAGACTACCTGATGTGGCAGCAGCGTCCAGTGTGCGGCTGGGCCAGGACCAGTTCCCTGGGCACTGCTTCCCCTCCCAGGTCCCAGCTGGCCTCCTCCTGCCCCAGCGCACCCTCTGCCAGGGCATCAGGAGAGACCGCGTAGTGGTGAGGAGCCAGAGCGAGCGCCCAGCAGCAGCTTCTCAGGCTGCAGGCTCCCTGGCGCTGCGCTCCTTCCTGGGGCTGTGAGTGAGCAGCCTGTGCAAGCAGGGGGCAGCCTGACCAAGGGTTCCAGTCCCCCTGTGCCCTGGAAGAGGCCCTGTCAGAGGCTGTCCACGGGCACGTGGAGCAGAGAAACAGAGGCCCCCCGGGGCCTCAGAGAGGCAGAAGCTACAGGCCAGGCTCCACAAGGCCCAGAGGGTCTCCCAAGGGGGAAAGATTTGAAATGACAAAGCTGGCGTGCCAGGAGCTGTTTGCAGAGGCCCGTTTGGAGGAATGTTTTACATGCATTTAAAAGAAAGCAGGATATTTAATATTTAGAGTGCCTTACCACAGCCACCAAAGTGAAAAATAATGTTTTTCATACCGGGGAGAATGCAATTAGACCAAAAGGCTCATTTCAGTGTTAAAGTGTTCTTTCTTAAATTGTAGTTTATATTACTGTTTACTAAATCAGTTGTTCTAAACAAAGCTATTGATGTTTTTGAACACGGAACATACGTACTTGGTACAAAGTGTCTTATGAAAACTAAGTCTCCCGTCTCTTGTCCCAGAGGCACCACCGGTTCTGGTTCTCATGTTGCCTCCAGAGACAGACTGCGGAGAGAGCGTGTGTGTGCCTGCGCGCGACCGTATGCACGCACAGGCCTAAGTATTTCCTTTGAAGGCTGGATTCTAATAATGTCTTTTGAAATTGTGAAAAGCATTTTTAAAAAACACTTGTAAAAATGCAAAAAAAAATGTATAATTTAAATACAATAAGGATTTATCTTTCAAAAACCCACTGCAGAGTGTTTCGAGGCACTTTGGTGTTTCAGGGGCTGTTTCCATCGGGCCTTCCCTCTGCCGCTGGCTCTGTTGGTTCCCTGTGACCTCGGCAGGCCCACAGACACAGAAACTGTTTCCACCATTAGCTTCGTTGCTATAATTTATCCTTTTTTTCCCTGCGAAAAGTCTGTCTGCAGGCTCCGGGCTCCTGTCAGTTCAGCGAGTGTGTGAGGACACCCTCAATGCAGTGACCATGGGCCACTCCGACGTGTCTTCTGGCTGTCCTGACTTCTTACACTCAGGCTCTGTCCTTCTGCATGTATTGGGGTCTGTAGAGGAGGCCAGTGCACAGCCCGAGTGGCAGGTGTGGCCTGAGAAGGTGGAGGGACTCTCATCACACGGTGGCCACCATTATCTCCCTCAGTGGATAGCCGTTCCCAGGGGCATAGGTCTCAGTCTTCTGTTCCCTGAGCACCCGCCAGGTGTACATGCTGCCAGTCCATGATGATTTCTGGCGGGGACGGGGGTCTCTTGCTGGCACACAGACCCTGACATCAGTGAATCCAAAACACTTGGCCTGCCATTCTCGTCAGGTCCACCCCTGACTCACTCAGGAGAGTCTTGTCCTGATCATGCTTGTTTCTTGAATATGTGGTTGGCTCGCATTTTCACGAGGTCAGGAAACACCTACTGTGCACTCACTGTGTTCATGTGACACAGTCAGACGCTGAGAACCACGCGGCAGGAAGAGTGCTCTGACTTGGCACAGCGGGTGACAATCTCGCTGAGCACCTGGCACAGGGTAGACACTCGGGCTGCGTTTCTGAAGATCCACACTGTTCTCTCTCCTCATGGGCAGCCCTGGTCAGGTCCCAGCACCTCCTGACCAGCAGCAGAGTTACTCACAACTCTGAGGGCCGTTCTCCCCGCAGGGGCAGCATGGGAGCTGCTCATTGCCTCGGCCTAACCATGCAGCCTGACCTTCCCAGAGACCACTTCAGATGGCCTTGGGGGTGGCCCCCAGCACTGGGGTGGCTCTGTGAGGTCTCCATTCTCCTGGGGCCTGCCCTGCCCCAGGATTGAGCCCCAGGAATGTATCCCCTCCACAAAGGACCCCACACTTGCCTTTCTCTCTCCCAGGGTGCATCACCCAGCTACCCTCAGACGCTCATGTTGTGGTGACCAAGAAACCCAGCCTTTCTTCCACACCAACCTTGATATTTCACACGGAACAGCCCAGATTAAGCTTGAGCTGGAGACAGTGCTTGGAGTCCCTCTTGCTGTGATTTTCTCAGGGCCACACTGAGGGCATGCTGAGCAGTCAAGTTTAAAAGGAAAAATCCCGAGAGTGCGGTCACCTTCTTGAACCAGGAGTCCATTGTCTTGCTAGGGAGGCAAACATGTGGGATGTAGCTGGTGTGGGGGCTGCCCATGAGGAGCAGAGAGACTTGGTCTTGCTGTCGCTCTGGTAGGGTGGTGCCAGCTGAATTGCCAGAGAAGAGCACAGGAATCTGTGCCCATCAGAAAAATGGCCCTTGTGAGTCCACCCTCAGAGACGGAAACTGAACAGGCTCAGGCTCATGACCGAAAGCTGTTCCACAGCTAAGTCATCCACCCTCATTACAGCGGGAGAACACTGAAGATGAAGCAAAGGCCTGATTGGGTCCCTGTTCCTGTCTGACTGTACGCCAGGAGCTGCCAGGTGCAGGGGATGCAGTGGTGAGAAGGACGCGTTCATTCCAGCTGGCGCATCTGGGTGCAGGCTGCCTCTAATGAGTCTGGCCTCAAACTAGGGAATCAAGATGAGGCCGCCTGCTCTGGGGGCCATGTTCATGAGGGGATTCCTTTGGGCAGATTCAACCCTTTACCCTGGGCCTCACAACCTTGCCTGTATGATAGAATCATCTGGGAGGTTACTGATTGATTGTTTTGATGTATGCGAATGATCCAAAATAAATAAAACGCTGGGCCAATGTAAAACTCGTACATGAAGTTCTGGCATTATTCATAATAGCCAAAAAGTGGAACCACCCAAATGTCCACCAACTGTTGAATTCGGTACAAGTGTCTGTGTGAACGTGTTCTCAGTTTTCTCAAGTGTATACCTAAGAAGTGGGATCACTGGTGCCTTCATTTAATTTTTTAAGTTTGGACACTTACCACATATTTCATGACACGCTCGGTGATCTTGAGTCCAAGACACGGAGTATTAATTGCCCTGAAAACAACGCGGGCTGTTCCCTATAGGCTCCTCAGAGGCTCTGCCTGCTCTCCGAGGTTCTCCCGGGACAACAGGACCCTCCCGGTGTCCCAAGCTCATCAGGGTGGGAGATGGGCCTGGGTCTCGCTGATGCTGCAGAGCTTCCCGCTGGATCAGATCAGGTCCAGAGCTCCTGGAAAAACAGCTCAAATGAGATGCTCCCCCACCAACATTTGCGAGGTGGGAGCTCCCGGTTCTTGCCTCCGTCCTCCTCCTTCTTCTCTGTGCTGCCTCCACCATGTTGATAGGGACTTCCTCTAACCCTCAAGAGTGTCAGAATAACTCATATTCTTTCTTGGCCATCCTTCACGCCCAGCATCCATTCCTGTTGCTTTTTCTACCACATCGATATTTTTAAAACATTGACATGTGAGTCACATGACGTAGGACCATTTTAAAGTGTACAATTAAGTGGTTTTAGCGTATTGTCTATGTGGTGCAACCACCCCCACGATCTCATCCCGCACATTCCCTTTGGAGAGCTCGTTTTGACCATCATGAGCCCCCTGCCCCCCCAGAGGAATGTCACATGATAAACCCGGGGGGCCATGTGACCACAGTTGCTGCTGTTCTGTGGCCCAGTTCTTTACATTACCTTTTAAGAGAGGGTGGGGGACGTTTTACACCGATATTTTATCCAAGAGAAACTGAATCAGACTCTTGGGGGTGGAGTCCTGGCATGGGTAACCCCCGTGGGGGTCTGAATGTGAGCAGTGGTGAGAACCTGCCACAAGCAGCCAGAGCTGCTCCAGGAGGAATTATGCCCTGGTTAGGCGAGAGGCACAGTCATGGTTCTGAGGGCTGGCTGGACATCTGCTGGTCCCCTGATACTCCAATGCGCCCACCACCCCAACTCTGCACAGGGACGACTCTAGAACCAGCCAGGGGCCTCCTCCTGAGAACTGAGACCAGGACCCTGGCAGTCCCCCTTTCCTGCTCCTATCAGCCCTCTTCATAACCAAGACTCCCACTCAGATGCTAAGTTGGGTCCCCTGCGTGGAAGTCCTCAGTGGCTCCCCATGGCCTATAGGAGGGTGAGGCCCCTGGCGGACCTGAGCACCCACTTTGCATTTCAGCCTCATCCCCTACCTGCCGCATCAACTCCTCCCTCCCCCGCCGCACTCCTCCATTCCAGCCAAGGTTCCCTCTGGCCCTCTGCGCCTTTGCTCCTCCCTCTGATGGGTCCCCATCTTACCAAGCTCAACCCTAATGTCCTGGCTTCTTGTTCTGCCCCCTACTACTGGACAGTGGTCATTCCCTCCCCCTGGGCACAGCACACCCTTGTGGTCTAGCCTGGCCTTGCACTCTTTGGACTAGCTCCTTTCCCTGTCTTCTCACCTCCTAGAGAGACGCATGTCCAGGGGCCACAGGCTGTTCCTCGGGGTCCCCAGCACCTGGCACAAGGTCCAGCACCGCCCAAGTGACAGTGACTGTGAGTGAGTGGTGGGAATGGGAGATCGGGCCCTGGAGTTCTTTGTAACTTTTGAGATTTTGGGGGAAATCAAGAGTCCCCGTGGATGTCCCAGCTCCAATGGGGTCTCTGAAGGAATGAGGGGGGCGTAGTCTGAAGACCCCAGAAGGGAAAGCATTCACAGCATCCAGAACTTTCTTGGGCTCAGGGTGGTGAGTGAGCTTCATCTTCATTGTCACTCCCTTCAATCCCCAGGTCCACTTTTCCTGCGAGCAGGGGTGAGACAGGTGGGAATGGAGGTTGGTGGGGTTCAGTGCAGGCTCAGGTCTTCAGCACTGCCTTGGTCACACTGGCCCTCTATGGAAAACGTCAGAGAGGGGCAGTGAAGGGTGTCCAAGGTCCAAGACCTCTGTCCTGCTTGGGCATCCTGCGTGCCTACCTGTCAAAAGGGCAGGAACCAAATGCCAGAGCCCTGTGTTAGGGACGCTGGGCACGGAGCCCTCCCTCGTGCCCCCAGGGTATCTTGTAGGGAGGCGTCAGCTCCTGGGCTTCTAGCACCGAGGACCTTCCTGGTGGTGTGACATCCACAGCACGGCTCCAGGCTTGGGCCAGAGGCCCTGTGGCCCGGAATCCAGCCCCGTATCCTCCCCATGCACCAGCAAGGCCCTGTCCTGCTCCGCAGGCCCCCTCACCCCCAGGCCTGCCTCTGCCAGAGTTTTGGGAGGAATGATGGGCACAGTAGCCGGTCTCCAAGATGACCCCAGTGACCTTGGCCTCTTGGTTTCACACCCTTGTGTGTTCTCCTCCTGTGTCAAATCAGAGCAGGGCTGTATGGTGACAGAGTATGGTGGAGGCAGAGGCGTGTGAATTCTGAGGCTCAGGGCCAAAAAACCATTTTGGTTCCTACACTGGCCCTTGAATCCCTTGTCCTGGGGGAATCTGGGCACCGTATTGTGAGGACACTCAAGCAGCCCCATGGGGAGACCCATGTGGAGAGGAACAGGCTCCCTGCCAACAGCTGAGCCCAACTTGCCAGCCCTGTGAATAAACCACCTGGGAAGTAGATCCTCCAGTCCCAGCCAGGACTTCAGATGATTGCAGCCTCCCGAGGGACCCTGAGTGGACTGCTCAAACTGCTCCCGAATTCCTAACCCACAGAAACGGTGACACGTAAACAATCATTTTAATCCATTGCGTTTGGGGCAACTCGTTACCCTGCATCAGGTAACTAATAAAGCCCCTCTTGCTCTGGGGATGTGTCCTCTCTCAGCCGCTGAGTGTGGACGGGGAGGCTGTTCTGCCTTCCTCCCAACCCCTGGCCATGTTCCCCGACCATGGAATGGAGAAGGAAAGAGATGAGGTGTGGCCCTGGAGCAGCACAAAATCAGATGCCCTCAGCCAACATATTTTTCTCCATTTTAATTAACACTTTACAAAGTACAAAATACATTGTATTTTGGGGGGAACAGTTGGTATTTGTTTCTCTCCATCACACAGTACGTGAATCTTGAGGGTCTTGTGTTTCTTCAAGAAAGAAAGAAATCGTGAGTGTCCCCACCAGGGTGTAAGGCTGCCCAGTTCTCCCCTCTCCAGACTTTGGGACAGATGTAAGTGCCACTGCTACTGCTGGTGACCTTGGGCAGGCCGGGTGAGGGCCAGACCCCCGAAGACGAGGTCCTGAGCAGGGCAAGGCCCCCCAGAATACCGTTGTACCCCCAACATCCACTCACCCCATCTCAGGGTGACGGAAATGATCTTTGCATAGAGGAGGAGGTTGGCTTGAGATTTTGTTTGTTACCGCCTGACCCCAGCTTTGGAGCTTACCCTGCCCAGCACTCTGGAACATTTCCTGAATAGGTAAACTGAGGTAGGGAACAGGGAAATTCATTGGGCTTAGCCTGTGACTTGGGACATGAGTTTGGCCTATTTTTCATCCCCCCTTCCCGCCCCATCTCCAACTTGCTGGACCCTCTTCAGGGACGAGCCCCAGTAGGCGAGGGGGCACCAGCACCCAAAACCTCTCCCTGTGAACAGTATCCTAAGGACTGGATGCTTCTGAAGAGCCAGCTCAGCAGGTCTAGCCCCTTTGGGCTGCATGGACTGCCAGGCCTCGCGCTGCACAGCAGAGCCCCTGCTGGAGACACCTCTGCCCCCTCCACAGAGCAGATTTACACAGTCAAGTGGGCTGGGGCAGTCCTGCATGCAAGGCCTGCCACACCACCATCAGCTCCACATGTGGCCCCCGGATAAGAATGCTACTGAGGCCTCAAAATACGGGATGAGCCAATCCCTCAGCTAGGATTTGGGCTCTGCACACGTGTGCTGGCACACACCCTATTGTGGATGACACAGCACATGCTCACACTTACATGTGTGTGTATGAACACACGTTTGCCGTGTACAGAACACTGTCCTGCCCCCAGGGCAAGGTCCACCTTGCACTCCTGACTCTCACAGCCTCCCACCTCCTTGAAGCAAGAGCCACAAACTCCCTCACCACCAGGCTGCCCACAGACGCCAGGGGCCGGGCCGCAGGCTCCTACCTCCCATCCAGCCGCTCCTGGTGCCGCCTGCCTCAAGGCCAGAGGCTGCCTCAGCCACCAGCTCCTGCCTTTACCTTCCCAAGAGAGCAGGCGTCATAAGAGGGGTGGACATCAAAGCTGAAGGTATGGAAAGGGGACGAGAGACAGTTAAGCTTGTACTTTTGCTGCCTCTAATTTGAAAAAGAAAGAAAGAAAAGAGCCAGATGAGCTCTGAGAGGTAGGGAAAGGTCTCTCCTACAGCAGGGCTCCACTCCCCTCAGGACAGCCCCGCCACTCTTCCCAAGCCTGCCCTCTGCTGGGCCGACCACCGTCCACCACTCTAGTTTCTCCCCTCCCAGGAGGCCTCTGTGAATGGAGGGCTGCTGCCCCTCCCTCAGCACAGTATCCAGGAACCTGAAAGGCCAAAGCTCATGTCTTTCCACTGCTGGGAGACTCCATCATCCTCCCCCAGGCTCCTCTCACTAAGCCAATCACCAACTCCATTTCTCAGTGGATGTGACAGCAGTGACTGGCTGCTCCCTGCCCTGGCTTACAGTGGGCACACATATATTGGGGGTATTTTCTTCCTAACCCTGCCCAGTGTTCACTCAGAGAGTGGCATCAAAAATTTCTCAGTCCCAGGACTGGAGTGCTCTGTTCTCATATGGGAGCTCCTCAAGGTTCCCTCTCTTAGCCGGGGCCGGCAAGGGCCCTAGTTGTCCCCACCTCCAGATCCAGAGGCTCAGAGAGGTGGCCCAGGGTAGCTGTGAGACTCCTAAAACTCTTCCTGGGAAATACTGCCAGGAGGGGCTGGTGGTGGGTGAACAGGTTCATATTCGATGATCAGGCAACTGGTGCCTTGGCATGGGGTGGGGTCCTGTCCCTTCCTATCTCCCCAGAGCCTTCTCTCCTGACCTCCATAGCCTCCTCTGTCACCACAAAGGGCCAGGCTCCACCAGAGCGTGCATCATCTTCTGGACACCACACTGGTCTCTGAGGCCATGCTGACTGGTGGGGGAGGTCACAGTGGGCGGCTCTGAGTCACCTGGCTCCCTCCCTTCCCTCCAGGGGTCTATGGCTTGGGGTTGGTGGGAGGGGGAGAATGCTGGTTCTTGGGGGGCTCTGGACCCTCTGAATCTTTGGGAGTAGAGTTCTGCACATCTCTCCATCTTGGATGAGTACTCTGGGCTGAGGGCAGTGGCATGGGTAACACCTCTTGGGGGCTTTGGAGACCCCCATGGAGGAAGGAGGTGCAGAGTTGGCACTGTCCATCTCTCTCCTGGGTCAGGACTGAGGTCTGAGGGAGAAAGATGTTTCTTGGGAACCAGGGGAACCAATGCCAAAGGTTGAGCGAGGTCAGATTTTTCTACTTGGTGGAGGAGGGAAAGGGGTGGTCAGGGCTCCCCCTGCCCCTCACTCTCCTCTCCTGGAGCTCTCACCACTCTGGATGGGGCAGGGAGGAGCGAGGGTGGTGTAGAGGGTTTGAGCTTTTCTCACCAGGGGGAGGCACGGAGGCAAAGACACACACGGGAGTCCAGGTGGTGGATCTGAGTGCCCGCTCACCCTGCCTTTTGGCAGCCTGGCCCAGGAGCCCCATTTCCCTCCTGTGCCACCTGCCTCCCCAGTCAGTGCCCAGAGATCCTCAGCCCCCACGGGGCATCATCCTCAGGTCTCCCTGAGCCATTGGCTGCCCTTAGCACCCACCTTCGCCTTCAGCCGTTGGGAAATGTGGCCCCCAGCTCTTCTGCTGGGGCATGGGGTCAAGGATCATGCAAGACTGCAGTGCCCAGCATGGGTTTTCTCTGAACTTTTCTCTGCATGACTGGCCTCTATTTTCAGGTGTGGATTTCTGGTGCTCATCACCCCTGGTACCCCCAGGGACTGCCCTCTTTTATGTCACACAGTGGACGTGAGCTCCACGTGAGCAGGGACCACATCAGGTTGTGCTCCCTGGTGAAGTCACAGTGCTTGGCACACAGCAAGGACTGGAGGATGTTGGCTGAATGATTGAATAAATGAACCAGTGAATGAACAAATGAGTGAATGAATGAGTGATGACTGAATGAATGAGTGTAGGAATGAATGAGAGAATGACTGAGTGAGTGATTGAAGGAATGAGAGAGTAAACGAAACAATGAGTGAATGGGTGAGTGAATGAAAACACCGAAGCAGGTGTGATCCAAACAGGAGGAGCCTTTGTTTCTTCTCCTCTGGACTCTGCCCATCTCATGGGCCCGGGCCAGTCCCTGTCTCTCCTGGCCTCAGTTTCCCAACTGTCTCCTGAGAGCCTGCTCTTGGAACTGCATCAGCCAGCTCAGTGTGGACACGGCTTGTGCTCTCCCCGGCGTGGGGGCGGTAGGGACGCGCTCGGGGCGCACGGGCCTCCCTCCAATGGGCGGTCGCGGGTGGACACGCGCGGGGCAGCCGGGCCTCACGTCCCCAGCCGGGCACGCTCTCGGGGCCCACGCACAGCGCATGCACGTGACCCCGCTCCTCCGCGCACATGCGCAACACCAACAGCTGCCACAGGGCTGGTCCCGAGGGTCCCCACTCCGCCGACTGCTCTGTGACCCCCACATCGGTTGGGGCATTGGAAGAGGCCCTGGATCCAGTGTGGGGCCGGGTCGTGGGTGCTGTGGGGTGGAGGACAGCGTGTGGGGACTCCTGTCTCCCCAGAACTCCCAGCCCCTTGTCTCGGTACAGCCGGCGCCCAGGGAGAGGTATCAGAAGAGGCTGCGGCTCCCGGAGAGACTGGCCTCCGAGCCCGAGAGAGACCCACCTTTGGTTCTGCCTCCGGGCTGCACGCGGGGGGACGGTATACCCTTTGCTCTGTGTCCCGGGCCTTTGTCACGGAGGCCTGCTTGTTCGTGTGTGCAGGGACAGCTGGAGACCTCCATCGCCTCGGTGAGGGAGACGGGCCCTGACCCCGCCAGCCTGCAGGTGAGAGAGCTGGTCCCAGTCCCCAGAGGCAGCACCGTCCCGCCCACTGTGCCCGCCCACTGTCTGGGCACCTGTGGGAGAGACGGGACCTGGTGGCAGGAGCATACCTGTCATGAAGGTTGATGCTACTTGGCCGAGGAGACAAACGTGTTTCGGCTCATTGATGCTCATTCATGACGAGCTGATACATTTATTGTGGGTCGACTATGTGGACTGAGGGGTCAGGACTCCAGTCAATTTGTTCCAATCTCTGTGGGGATGAACTAAAAATGGCAACTTGCCCTAGAGTTTTCTCTTGTCCAGTAGCCTGTTTTGTTTCTGTATCAGGGAAAGAACTAAAATGATCCTATAGGGCCGGCCCCGTGGCTCAGCGCTTGAGTGCGCGCCCTCCACTACTGGCGGCTCGGGTTCGGATCCCGGGCGCGGCCCGACGCACCGCTTCTCGGACCATGCTGAGGCCGCGTCCCACATAGAGCAACTAGAGGGATGTGCAGCTATGACATACAACTATCTGCTGGGGCTTTGGGGGAAAAATTTTTAAAAATTTAAAAAAAGGCAGCTTTCTTTGAAAATGTCCTAAGGATCAGCCCATTTCTGGCATAGAGAGGAGAGTTCTTCGTGGCTCCCCAATGAGACAGTGCCCTGGACCAGAAGTCAGAGACACTCCCAGTGTGTCCTTGAACCCTCCCTGGGCGTCAGTTTCCTCATCTGTAAAATAGGGCTATTGTGGAGGTCGTAAGTGGTTTCCAGAAGTTCTTACAGCTCTGAGAGTGATGCCTTAAGCTACCAAATGTTCCTGAAGCCATGAAGGAGGGGTCACAAATGGTGTTGTTACCGCTTAACAGTCATAAGCTAGTAAATATGAAAATGAGAGGGGCCCAGCTCGCAGATGGATGATTCCAGTGAAACTCCTTCACACCTTGTGTGTCATGGAAAGTTCTCCTTTACATGCTCCCTGCGCAGGTCCTGCTCCTTACCTATCGCCAGAGTTCATCGTTGACCTTGGGCACTTTCATTGGTCTTTTGGGAGGATTTCTGTTCAACTTGATGAGTTCCTGAATATCGTACCCAGTGAATCACTCCCAATATTACTCATTAATTCCAAGTCCTATTTTTTAAAATCCCATCTCCAGCCCTGTTCTGGGCAAGTTGTCTAAGCAAACCTCAGTGTCTTGGTCCAATTGAATTGTAGTGAAGATATCCCCGTGTACACTCATGTTTTCTCCCCTTTGATGTATTTCCCACATGGAATAGCTGCTTTGAAAATCAAAAGATAATATTTCCTCTCTGTCCTCTGCCAGCTACCCTCCTGCCAAGAGAGACACTCTAAGCTGCACGTGCTTCACCTTGGGAAGATCAAGGCGTAAATTCAAGGTAAAATTTCATCAGTGTGAAGGTTAGGGTTAGGGCTGCTCGTGCCCATGCTGCTGGCTGGACCAAGTCTGCACCCCCTCCTCCAGTGGCCAACTCCTCCATCCATTCCTTCTGAGGACGTCTTTCCCCATTTCCCTGGGGGTGGGCTTTGTGAAGGTGGGTTTTGTGGGGTTGTGACCCATATCGTTTGGATGGGTTGGGTCTTTGTGCTATAGCAAGTGCCTAGTCCGGCTGCTCCTGGGACCAAGACACATCTCCAAGTTGAAACAAATTATCTTTCTCTGTATTTTCTTAAAACAGCTGTATTGAGATATCGCTCACATGCCGTGTAAGCCACCCATTTAAAGTGTACAAATCAATGGCTTGTAGTAGAGTCACAGAGTTGGGCAACCATCACCACAACAGTGGAACATTTTCATCACCTCAGAATGAAACCCTGGACCCATTAGCAGTCACTCCCCCTTCCCCCATCGCCACAGCCCTAGACAACCACTCCTCTACTTTTTCTCTCCCTCGATCTGTCTACTTTGGACCTCTTATATACACAGAATAGTACAATGTGTGTTCTTTTGTGATAGCTCCTTTAATATGTCATGTTTTCAAGGTTCATCCTTGTTTTTAGTGTATCGGTAATTCTTTCTGTTTTGTGCCAAATGATTTTCCGTTGCATAGATATACTGTATTTTATTGATCCATTCATCGGTTGAGGGGCATTGGACTTGTCTCCACCTTTTGGCTATTATAATAATGATGCTATGAACATTCACGTACAAGCTTTCATGTTTTCATGTCTGTTGGGTACACACCTAGAGTGGAACTGCTGGGTCATATGAAAACTCTCTAAATTTTGAAGAATTGCTAGACTATTTTCCATCTTTATTCCTGCCAACAATGTATGAGGATCCCAGTTTCTACCTATCCTTGACAAGACGTCTTAATATCTATATTTTTAATTTACAACCATCCTAGTGGATGGGAAATGATACTTATTGATTGTGGTTTTGATTGCATTTTCTTCCTGGATAATGGTGTTGAACGTTTTTCATGTCTTTATTGGCCATTTGTATATCTTCTTTGGAGAAATATCTGCTCAGCTCCTTTCCCCATTTTTAAATTGGGTTATTAGTTTCTTTATTATTGAGTTGTAAGCATTCACTCTATCTTCTATTTGCAAGTAGCTTGTTATATATATGGTGAGCTGGTATTGTGTCCCATTCAGCAGGCTGTTTTCTCACTTTCTTGATACTGCCTTTTGATACACACAAATTTTTAATTTTGACGAAGTCCAATTTGTTTATTTTTTATTCATGTGTTTTTGATGTCCTATCTAAGAAATCATCACCTAACTCAAGGTCAAAAGTTATATTCCTAGGGCCGGCCCAGTGGCGCAAGCGGTTAAGTGCCCGTGCTCTGCTGCGGCAGCCCAGGGTTCGCTGGTTCGGATCCCGGGCGGGCACCGACGCACCGCTTGTTAAGCCATGCTGTGGCGGCATCCCACATAAAGTAGAGGAAGATAATGGATGTTAGCCCAGGGCCAGTCTTCCTTAGCAAAAAAGAGGAGGATTGGCATTGGGTGTTAGCTCAGGGCTGGTCCTCCTCACAAAAAAAAATAAATAAAATAAAAGTTTTATTCCTGTTATGAGAGGTTCGGGGATTCGATCGGAGATGTAAAAGACACTTTCCACTCCAAACAAATGGACTGAAGGTATATTTTATTATATAGAGGATAGTAAAGGTGACAGTCTGCAAACAGATCAAATAGGTCAAATATTAAGAGGGAAAAAACATCAGCTCGATTGGAAAGGGAAAACACCCACATCGGCTGAAGAGAAATGACACAAATCAACCGGAAAGAGAAACACCAGGTTGACTGAAAAGAGAACACATCAAATCAATTACTTCATATCAAATCAATTACTTCATATCAAATCAGTTACTCACAACATCCACGCCCCACTGCCGGGAGAGCCCTGTCAATCGACGCGGCTGTGCAAGGATCACACGTCCTGGGCAAGGTGTCCCTTCCACAGGTGGAACTCTCACCAGGTCTCAGCTTCCTGCAGTTTATATAAGCAGTTACAGAGTTTACAGAGCAAGCATCTAGTGTTCCCATGCCCAAAACAGTTATCAGTGGCATACGTGCACTGAGCCCCTTGGCTAACGTCCCAGCCCAGTGGTTGTGTACGTGCATTGTTTTCTTTGGTTATCATCTTAGCCCGGCACAGATGGCCAGTCCATCCCGTGCTACCACGCTCCAAGAGCCTTGAACTGTTACAACTTGCAACTCCCTCCATGGGAGAAAGGCCAGTTCCCACCACACAGAAAGCAGCTTTGTATTTCTTTGTGTGCTGGTGGCTATAGGTCAATGGAGCGGCCAAACATGGCTGTACTCATGTCAAGACAATTCCCATGTGTTTTCTTGTAAGAGTTGTATAGTTTTGCCTCATATTTAGCTGTTGGATCTATTTTGAGTTCATTTTTGTAAGTACTGTAAGCAAGGAGTCCAACTTCTTTGCGTGTGAAAATCCAGTTGTTTCAATAACATTTGTGGACAACATTGTTCTTTCCCCATTGAATTGTCTTTTCACTCATCAAAAATCAATTGACTGTAAATATGTAGGTTGATTTCTGGACTCTCAATTCTATTCCATTGGTCTGTATGTCTATTTTTTATGACAGCACCACACTGTATTCATTATGGTAGCTTTGTAATAATTTTTGAAATTGGGAAGTGTGAATACTCCATCTTTGAACTTCTTTCTCAAGATTGTTTTGGCTCTTGTGGCTCCCTTGCATTTCCATATGAATTTTAGCCTTGGCTTGTCAGTTTCTGCAAAAACAGGCAGCTGGGAGTTTGCTTGGAATTCCACTGAATCTCTAGTTCTATTTGTGGAGTATTGCCACCTTAATAGTATCAAGTCTTCGCATACATGAAGATGAAATGTCTTTCCATTTATTTTGGTCTTCATTAATTGCTTCCAATAATGTTTTGTATCTTTCATTGTACAACTCTTGTACTTCTTATGATAAATTTATTTCTAATTATTTCATTGTTTTGGATGCTATTGTAAATTAACATATCTTCTTACTTTTATTGTCAGATTTTCCTTTGCTAGTATATAGAAATAAAATTGATATTTTAAAACTTGACATATGATATTATATTAGTTTCAGGCATATAACATAATGATTCTATATATGTATATATTACCAAAGATCAACACAATAAGTCTGGTTAACATCCATCACCTCACATAGTTACAGATATTTTTCTTGTTATCAGGACTTTTAAAATCTGTTCTCTTAGCATCTAACAGATGTACAATACACTATTGCTAACTATAGTCACCATGTTTTTTGTTACATGTCCAGGACTCATTTATTTTCTAAGTGGAAGTTTATACCTTTTGACCCCTTCATTCATTTGCCCAACCCCCACCCCCTGCCTCTGGCGACCACCAAGCTGTTCCCTGTATCTGTTAGCTCAGTTTTTGCTTTTTTTTTTAATTTTAGATTCGCCATTTAAGTGAGATCATATGGTATTTGTCTTTCTCTGTCTGACTTATTTCACTTAGCATAATGTCCGTCTATGTTGTTGCAAGTGGCAGGATTTCTTTCCTTTTTATGGCTGAATAAGATTCCGTTATATATATATATACTTACACCACATTTCTTTACCGGTTCATCCATCAAAGGACACTTAGGTTGCTTACCGTGTCTTCACTATTGTAAATAAATGCTGCAATGAACAGTGGGGTGCAGATATCTTTTTGTGTTAGTGTTTTTATTTCCTTTGGATAAATATTCATAAGTGGAATTGCTGGATCATATGGTAGTTCTATTTTTAATTTTTTGAGGAATCTGCATATTCTTTCTCATAGTGGCTCCACCAATTTATATTCCTATACAATGGATTTTTTAAATTAATCTTGTATCCAGCAGCTTTGCTAATCTCATTTCTTAGTTCCAATAGTTTTTCCATGTATTCTCTGTGATTTCCTCTATATGTGGTCACATCATTTGAGAATTGAGATAATTTTACTTCATCTCCTCCAATCTAGATACCTTTTATTTCATTTTCTTGCCTAATTGACCTGGCTAAAACCTCCAGCAAAATGTAGCATAGAATTGGCAAGAGTGGCCAATGCTCATCTTGTTCTTGACCTCAGGGGTGGCGTTTCCAGTCTTTCCCCACTGACTATGACGTCGGTGAGCTGTGGACTGTTCACAGATGCCCTGGACGAGGCTCAAGATATTCCCTTCTGTTTCTAGTTTCTTGAGTGTTTCTATCACGAAATGGTGTTGGATTTTGTCATATGGTTTTTCTGCACCTAGTGGATATTAGCTTTTGCAGCAGCTTTTAAACCATGAAATCGTCTTCCCTCCCCTCTTCCTCCATCTTTCTCCCTCACACAAACACACAGAACCTCTCTGGAGGCAAACCAGAACCCACATATTAAATACTTGCTGAAAGCCAGTCGAATGACTAGTCTAGACCTCTTGATCCCGTCATCCCTGCCCTGGCTGCTGTGTAACTGGGGGGTGGGCCCACTCCAAACAGGTGACGACAGATATTCACATACTCATGGTGATTCCGAGGATGGTGGCTCCCTCTGGATTGCGTTCTCCGTCGTGTTCTCTTCTCTTTACTGACTGTAGAGTGAAAATATTTAGCATGAAGGGAGAGGATTGTGCAGGAAAGAGCATATATCAAGTGTGTGTGCTGAAAGGTAACAATAAATAGGCAAAAAACTTGACTTCTTCAAGAAATGTGTTAAAGGAAATATGACATATTCTCTACAGACCTTCCTGGCATGGAAGCCCACATTCTGAAAATATGGTGTCTGGTTAATTTTCTGAGGCCTCGTGTATCACTTTTCTCTTGCAGGAGTCTGGGTGCTGACCCTGTTGTCGGCCGGCCTCACGAGGGTGAGATTTCTGTTCCACATTTTGCCCGGTTTCAAGTAAGAGGCCTTTGGGGTCATTTGCATGTCCTCAGCAGGAAAGCGTCAGCCACGCTTTCTCAGAATTACCAGGCAGTGCCGGCAGAGCCCGACATGCAGTACGAGGTCTGGATTGGACAGACACTTCGTCTGCAAACTTCCTATGGCACTGAGTTTCCGAAGCCCTTAAAGAACAGTGATTCTAAAGTGGAAAAAGGAAGGACAAAGGCATTTCAGCATTGTGTTTGTCAGAGTTCTCCAGAAAACAACCAACAGGATACATATGCACGTGCACACATACACACACACACACACACACACACACACACACAGATGTGTGTATATGTATGTGTAGAGAGAGAGAGACTGATTCTAATATATTGGCTCATGTGCTCATGAGGGCTGGCAAGTCCAAAATCTGTAGACCAGGCTTGCAGACTAGAAAGTCAGGCAGGTGTCTAGATGCTGGAGTCTCGAGGCAGATTTTCTTCTTTGGGAAACCTCAGTGTTTGCTCTGAAGGCCCTCAGCTGATGAGGCCCACCCAAATTATTGACAGTAATCTCTTTTTCTTGAGGTCAACTAATTGTACGTGTTAACCACATCTACAGAATACCTTCACAGCAAGACACGATTAAATATCCAGTTTGATTAAACAGCTGCATACTATGGCCTGGTCGGGTTGACACACAAGACTAACCATCAGAGCCCACGCTCCCTCAACTTGGCGCCCACTCACATCTCCTTTAGCCGCATTTAATCTCCAAATAAGGACAGGAAGAAAGTCATTCTTCCCTCTAACATGGTACCCCTCTCCTGTGGACAACTCAAAACACAAATACTCTCCCCAAGGAGGATACAAAGTTCTTGGGTGATGTGCACTCCTTTCCTTGATATCCTATGACTTAAATACTATCATGTGAAGTTAACTGTTATTGATACATCTAGTTACATATGATGTTCTGTGATAAGAAGATAAGGAACAGAAGAAAAAAATTTATTTGATACATGCACACTGTCTACAGTCTGGGAAGGCTTCCTGGAAGGCTTCTTGGATCCTTGGGCTGGGGCTTCTCTGGAGGGCAGCGGGGCGTTTTCTGTTTTTGGAAAGGCACGTGGAAAGGCAGTCATGTTGCTGAACATTTGTCCTCTCGAAGCACCAGTGCCCGCTCTAAAACAAGCTTCAGAGCTAGTGCCAGCTCCACCACCAGCTCCACAGCTAGCACCGCCTTC
Source organism: Diceros bicornis minor (assembly GCF_020826845.1). NCBI lineage: Eukaryota > Metazoa > Chordata > Mammalia > Perissodactyla > Rhinocerotidae > Diceros > Diceros bicornis. The sequence continues at coordinate 40,266,382 of NC_080770.1, read as the reverse complement.
AGTGTCAGACATCACACCAGCTCTAGTACCAAATCTGAAGTTCGAGCCATTTCTTGCCCATGTCCAAGAGCTAGATGTAGTACCAGCCACAGAGCTAGTGCCAACTCCAGAAAACGGTCAAAAGCTGGGGCCAGGTCCAACACCAGCTCCAGCAGCAGCTCAAGAGCTTGAGTGTTCTCTGGAGCCAGCTCTAGCTAGAATCCTGACTCAGAGCCATTTTCAGGACCAGCTTCAACACCCAAGCCACTGCACGAACCAGTTCTATTACAAGCTCCAGAACTAGAGCCAGTGATAGGTCTATAGCCAGAGCTAGCCCCAACACCAGCTCTACCAACAGCTCTAGCACCAGAGTTGGGGCCAGCTCCATAGCTAGAGCTAACCCCAGCTCCCACAGTTGCACAAACTCCTGAGATAGAGCAAGCTCCACCTTCAGCTCCAGTGCTGGTTGCAGGTCAGGGCCGGGGTTCTCTCATGAGCTAGAGCTGGCTTGAACACTAGCTGTAGCATCAACGCTGGAGATAGAGGCAGCTCTATCACCAACTCCTGTGCCAGTCCCAGTGATGGTTCTAGTGCTCACTTTAGAGTGAGAACCAGGTTGAAGCTAGTTTACAGTCAGTGCCAGGTTCCAAGGAAGAGCGAGCTCCAGCATCAGCTCTAACACTGGCTCCAGAGTTAGAGCCATTTCTGGCACCAGCTCGAGAGCTAGAGTCAGCACCAAGTTCAGAGGCAGAGCCTGCTCCAGCAACAGATCTAGTACCAGCTGCAGAGCTAGATCTCCCACAAGTGCTGGAGCAAGAGCTGGCTTGGGTACCAGTAGCAGACTTAGAGCCAATGCCAGCTCAAGAGAAAGAACCAGCTCTGGCAACAGCTCTAGCACCAACATCAGAACTAGATCATGCTGTGCTACCAGCTCTACCACCGATTTCAGAGATGGAGGCATCTCTATCACCAACCCCCCAGCCGGAGCCTGTGCTGCTCTAGTACCAGAATCTGCCCCAACACCAATTCCAGAGGTGGAGCCGGTGCCAGAGCTACAAACCAATCCACCACCAGTTTTAGCACCAGCTACAGAGCTAGAGCTAGGACTGGTTATACAACTAGAGCCACAAGAACCAGGTCTAGAATGAGAACCACAGTTAGAGCCACTTACAGCAATAACTCTACACCAGCTCCAGTGCAAGAGTTGGAGCCATCTCAAGAGCTTTATCAAACTGCAGAAGCAGGTCTAGATTATCTCTGGAGGTAGTTCCAGCTCCAGTGCCTTCCCCAGAGCTAGAGATACTGGCGGCTATAGAGATAGCGCAACTCTAACACAGGCTCTCGCATGAGCTGCTGAGATTGAACCAGCTCCAGCTTCAGCTCCAGTTCTAGAATCAGAGCCATGTTTTGAGCTAAAGCAAGCTCCAGCACCAGCTCTAGCACCAGCGAGAGGACTAGCCCATGACATCACCACGATGGGTGGGGCCAGGTGTTGGGCTGAGGGGTGGGACATTTTCTGCCAGAGAGCTCACTCCCAAGTACCGTGATCACATCCACTGCCAGCTCCTCGTCCTCCCTCACTCCATGAGGTCCCAGCCCCGGGGTCTCTGTGGCCCTGCTTTCCCAAAGAAGGCTCAAAGCTGACAAAGAGCCCTCTGGTGTTGGAAACTGGGGCCAGTTCATTAAAAAGAGTATACATTTTGACCCAGAAACTCCACGTCATGGATTCTGTCCTAAACAGAGATTTGTGGTTGCAGGTGTTCCCTTCAGCACGATTCAGAGAGTGAAAAACTGGAAATGGCCCCTGGTCCAAGCAGGGGGTCTTCATAAATTCTGATGCCAGGACAGAGAAAATACCAAGTGGAATAGGATTGCCTGGCGGTGGCCATGCCTGGACAAATCAGGCTCTAGAAGAGCACACACCCTGGAATGCTCCGTTCCTGACACCCACAAGCGCACACACACATACGCACGCATGTGCACACACGTGCACACACTGTACAGACTTTCTGTGGGATGAAGTCCTGGGATCAGCACCGCCAACACAGGCGTGCCCCTGGGGGCTGTGATGGGTCCTGCAGGCTGGTCTCCAGAGAGGAGTGTCCTTTCACACTTGTCTCTAGGAGTCTGCTGGGGCCTCTGCTTCCTCACATTGTCACCAGGGCTGGTTGTCACCACACTGGAACCCTGCCCATCTGATGGGGCCCAGTGCCCTCTCCACAGTGTCTCCATGTGCGCGTGTCCCCCTCGTGGAGCTCGAGCGTCTCTGACACATGCTGCCCCTGTGTATCACCTCTCATTGGCGTTGAGTGTGTTTGCTCTTTATCTCTTTTTAAAATACTGAATTTCAAGCATTTTTTGGAAGCGAGGGATGTGTAGCCTTTCCCTGGCCTTGGGTTATGAGGAATGCTTTCCGGTTTGTGGTTTGCCTTTCCAGCTTTTTACCCTTGTCTTGTTTTTGTTTTGGCCACAGGCGTTTCATGCCTGGCTTCTGGCTCTGGTGTCCCACTTAGAACAGCAGTCTGTACCCCAAGATTATGCACATATTTACCGAAAGGGCTTTATTTGATACATCAAATCTAGAATCCACCTGGGATTTTCCTATCAAATTAGAGAAATTCTATTTCAAATAAAAACAGAAAAGGAAAACCTATCAGGCCCTGTGAAAATAAGAAGGCAGACACAAATGGCCAGTTATGCCATGATTCCACTTATAGGAAACATCCAGAATAGATTTAACAAAAAACAGTGACAGAAAACAGATTAGAGCGGGCCAGGGCCTGAGGAATAAACGGGGAGTGAGTGCTTTTAGAACAGGATTTCCTTTTGGAGTGTGAAATTGTCTGAGCCCAGATAGCGGTGATGGATGCACAGCAATGTGAATGTCCTTAATGCTCATAAAGTGTACAATTTAAAATGAGAAAACATAAATTTTAAAAAATCGAAACATTTAATTTAAATAATTATTAAGAACTAAACAATAAAGAAAAATCAAAAAGAGCAACTAAGAAGGAAACAAACACATTAATGAGGGTAGGGAAGGAAATTTCTGGTGAGGGAGCAGTTTGAATGGGTGGTACAGGAGCTGCTGATGAGAGACATTGCAGAGCCAGCTCTCCCAGGCCAGATGGTTTGGCTTCAGGTGCCTCTTGGTCTCCTGCAGGACCCTCTTCAGGGGATGTGTCTCCCTGCTTGCATGGTGGGGCCTCAGTTGCCTCCTGGTCTTCTGCCGGAGCCCGTGCATGGGATGGTTCTCCCTGCACGGTGGCTGGAGCCTCAGCTGCCTCCTGGTCTCCTGCTGGAGCCTGTGCAGGGGATGGCTCTCCCTGCACGGTGGCTGGGGCCTCAGCTGCCTCCTGGTCTCCTGCTGGAGCCTGTGCAGGGGATGGCTCTCCCTGCACGGACGCTGGGGCCGCAGCTGCCTCCTGGTTTCCTGCAGGAGTTGGTGGTAATGATAGTTGTCCGGGATGGATGATGGGTACTGAGGTAGCTCTGAGGCTTGTCCAACAGTCAGTGCAGACGTTCTCCCCACAGCTGCTGATGCAGTCTTGTGTCACAGCTGCTCACCCCTGGGGGTGAGGGATTGGATGTCCCCTTCTACCAGCTCCTCGCTGATCTCCTGTATGGAGCTCTGCAACGGCAGTGACCGGCAGCCGACCCAGAGGCATCCGAGCCCTGCCAGCTGCCCAGCTGTCCTTGTGCTGCTTCTGTCCTCGGGACCTAATTCTCCCAGATCAGGCACATACTTGTGTCTCCACAGAATTCCACCCCGGATGAAAGACATACACCTCAGGCAGAAGGGTGCCACTCTAGCACTCCACATCCCACCCAGCCGGCCTTGACCTGGGCTGTGAACATGACCCACCAGGGTCATGTTAGAAGCCCACCAGGCTTCTAACACCTCAGCGACCTGCTCCTGCTCACGGTGGTCCACCCTCATGAAACCGCCCTTCCACACACACACATGGGGAGGGGATGTAGGGCTGCCCAGATGGGACCACAGTGCTGGTCTGGTCTGGATTGGCCTTCCCTAGGACTCCCTGTGTTACCTTTCTGTCCCTCCGGTTAAACGGCCACAATTGTCGGCCATGAGAAAGGAACCAGCATCTGCATTGCGGGTGGTCTTTGGGAGCTTTCCTGGGGCTCTGGCCCCTGACCATCGAGAAGAAGCAACTAAACACGTTGCTCCTCCTAGACAAGTGAGCTGGCTTGGGGGCTGTCTCTAGGATGTGGGTGCCTAGTTACCAGGGTTCCAAGTACTCTTGGGCTCCATGAGGGTACTTCCTGGGGTCACCTTACCTAAGCTCCCTCCTTACACAAGACCTCCCTAAGGGCCCCCGGGGCTGCTGACTGCTCACTCTCCATCTCCACACCACGTCCAGACACAGTCACACCAACAGAGCCCACCCCACAGCCTCTGGGGATGTCTGAACGCAAGCAGGGCCCCAGCTTTGAGGACACAGTGTTGAATGCAGTCCCGCTCCTGCTTCTTGCCAGTGATGTCACCCTGGACAACCACGTGCCTCTCAGGGCCTCCCCAGTGTCCTCATCTGTGCAGTGGGGGTCATTCTAACATCTACTCCCTCGGGATGTCATCAGGTGCGATATAAGATATTTTATGTTTTCAAGTATATGTGGAAACCATTCTGGTTGGAACCTGATTTGGCCTGAAATTTATTTGAAGCAAAGAAACCTGACTCATGGCTTGTCAGACATGCATTGTCTGTGTACTTTAATCATTACCCTAAAGTAAAGAATGTACTCTTTGAAGATAAAAAAGCATTCCTCCCTTCCTTTGATGCCAGCACCCTTTCAAGATAAGACTGAATGCCTCATTTCCTCCAGCGCCGAGGCCATGGTGACTTGCTATGTGCTCATCAATAGCAAAATATCTCCTTGAATGCTTGAGAGAATGTGCACCTGTCATGCTTGATGTGTGTCTCTGTCTTTGGAAACGGGATGTAACTCTGCTGAAAACCACTCTTCTTCACAGCGCTTTCTTCCCTTGCAAAGATGTGCTCCGGGCTAGAGTCCTCAAATGAAATTGGGCTCAAATAAAACTTTGTGCTACAGAACGATTATTGATTATTTGCGGCACCTTTTCCTGGCAACCACGAAGGGACTTCTGAGACACCCACCTGAGACCAGGTGGAGCCTACTTTCAACCAACACTGGTACCACAGGGGACCGTTGAGCTCCACTAGCCCTCCTCCCCCCCGGGTTCACTGCACTCTTCAGGTGGTCTGGTGAGTGCTCCCGAAATCTGGACCTCCTTATTTAAGTTGACAGTCCTGACTTGTTATTCCAGCTGTTTTGGGTCTGAAGACTTCAACATCTTAAGGGTGTGTTGGTACTCTTCCTAGGTAAGAGGAACCTGGGGGGGACATTTCCTAGGTGAGGGGAGCCAACAGGGAGACATTTCCTAGGTAAGGGGAACCAAGGGGGAAGTTTGGAGTGAACTGGGTTAGCTGACCTCTTTAATTTGGCTTTCAATTGAAAAAGAGACATGTTGATAAAGTCTGAACAAACTGACAGCAAAATGAGAGACTGAATTTGTTTTGTTCTGAAGAAAAGGGGCACTTGCTCTTTCCAGCCACAAGTTGTTCTCAGGTGACTGAGAACCTGGTGTAAGTGTCTGAGGACAATCTCCATGACAAGCGGCAGTCCCATAGGGAACTCAGTCACCATCATTCACTTTAAATAATTAATGTCTTGTCGAGGGGCCCGCACACAAGGATTGTTCATCCAGTGCTCTGCACCCCTACGGTAGTTGTAGACTGCCCACAGGAGAAGCTAAGACACGTGAGAGAGTGTTCATCACCTTTTAGGAAGTGACACTCACAAGCAGCACAGTTTTGACCAGCTACACTGTCCTTAGAAATTGTTCAGACTTGATATTAAAATGAAACTAAAAGAAAATGAGAAACCACACTTTCAAAGCCAACAATGCCAGATGGGCACCCACCCACTGGAACTCTGGCTGGCTCTGTGTACAATATGTATGGAGCCTTTACTTGCAAGTACTTAACCAAATGGGGATAGCTGTAATTGGCTGAATCTTTGGATCAGGATAACCTGGGATAATTTAAAATTACACTGGCCACCTTTGGGGATCCTTTGAGCTTCCAAAACTTGTCTTTTTGTGCACTAGATTTGACAACCGTGGAACAGACAGATTAAATGCAATCTTTAATCTCTAAAGAGTTAAGCATGCCACCTTCCAGCACACCTGCTCGAAAACTAAAGGTTGCAGAAGTTGTAAATATTTAAAACAACAGCAAAATCTTGCTACGCTTGTATTGTGTCCTGAGAGCTTGGCTTAGTAACCATCAGGTTGGGCGCCCCAAAATATGGTCAGACAGAATTGCGGGTTGCACCCAATTTGCAGTCAGGTATGGTTGGACAGAAATATGGGTTGAACTCCATTTGTGGCTAGGGTCCTACCAAAATGCCACCAGCTTCAAGGGTGTTACATTGGCCATTAGAAGGAATGATCTAATTAGATAAGATTGCTTAAGATGTGCACTTAAAAGCAAAGCCTTCAAAATTCCAAAAGAGCCCTACTGAAAGTTTGGTTGCAAAAAGCTAATAAAAAATTAAGCTATAAAAGGTACTTAAAAGTCTATTAAATTATTGCTTTACAGACACCCCCATAATCGACATTCAAAGAGGGGCCCAGTATGAGCCTCTCTCAGAGTTAATGAGATCATAAGAGATTTTCTGGGAAACTTAACGTTATTCCCTTAAACAGTCAATGGGAAACTTAAATTAAAAATTAATAGAGTTGTTTAATACTGCCAAAAACACAGTTTGGATCCAACTATTCTTTTTTAAATTAGTGAGTTTTGTATTGTACCCGATTCATAGGAAACATTTAACGAAAACCATTTAAGGTCTCTGCTTGTGTCTGTCTGTGTATCTATGTATGTCTATGTGTACGTGTTATATATATGTGATATTTTTCTACCTCTGGATGATGTAATTTCTAAAAGAGCTCCATTAGCAGGCTTAAAGTAAGCATTTATATAAATTGTTTCTAAATGTAATGGAAACTAACCCAAATGTTTTTCAAGTTAACATGATATCATCTTTAGTAAATGAAAGCTTATTTAAGTTTGTTGGTTTGATGAAAATAAGCATGTTTTCAGTATTCTAAAAATTATATAAAATTCCTAAAAATCTGATATGTCTTGGTATAATTCTAGTCGTTATCTTAAAATGTGGCTTATAAAATAACCAAATTTCCTTGTAATTACATTATCATGTTAAGTCTTTTGTCATTGCCAGATCGTCACTATTTTACTCCAGTGGTTTTACAAATACATTTCATCTTCAGAGAAATTCGCAACAAGGCCTCTGACACATCCAACATTTGACACACATGGACAGAAAGCTTCTACAGTACGTTGGTTGTGTGATTTATCCTTTTTTGCTGTGAAAAGTCAGTGTTGGCAGGCTCCAGGCTCCTGTCACTTCAGCAAGTGTGTGAGGACACCCTGAATGCAGTGACCACGGGCCACTGTGACGTGTCACCTGGCCGTTCTGTCTTCTTACACTCAGACTCTGTCATTCCACCTATATTGGGGAAGAAGCGAGGCCAGTGCAGAGCCCGAGTGGCAGGCACAGCCTGAGAAGGTGGAGGGACTCTTGTCACACGGTGGCCACCACTGTCTCCCTCAGTGGACGGTCGTTGCCAGGGGCCTGGGTCTCTGTCTTCCATCCCCTGAGGCCCCGCCGGACGTGCAGGCTGCCACTCCATGATGACTTCTGGAGAAGGGGCTCTTGCTAGCACACAGACCCTGACATGAGTGAATAAAAGACACTTGGCCTGCCGTTCTCGTCAGGTCCGCCCCTGACTCACTCAGGAGAGTCCTGTCCTGACCACGTTTGTTTCTTGAATATGTGGTTGGCTCACATTTTCAGGAGGTCAGGAAACACCTACTGTGCACTCACTGTGTTCATGTGACAGTCAGACGCTGAGAACCACGCTGCAGGAAGAGTGCTCTGACTTGGCACAGCAGGTGACAGTCTCGTTGAGCACCTGGCACAGGGTAGACACTCAGGCTGCATTTCTGAAGATCCACACTGTTCTCTCGCAGATTACGCTCAGGTCCCAGCACCTCCTGACCAGCAGCAGAGTTACTCACACCTTCTGAGGGTCATTCTCTCCGCAGGGGCTGCATGGGAGCTGCTCAGGTGCCTCGGCCTACCGTGCAGCCTGACGTTCCCACAGACCACTTCAGATGGCCTTGGCGGCCTCAGCACTGGGGTGGATCTGTGTGGCAGCCATTGTCCTGGGGCCTGTCCTGCCCCATGGTTGAGCCCCAGGAATGTATCCCCTCCCCAAAGGATCCCACACTTGCCTTTCTCTCTCCCAGGGTGCATTACCCAGCTACCCTCAGACGCTCATGCTGTGGCGACCAAGAAACCCAGCCTTTCTTCCACACAAACCTTGATATTTCACACGGAGCAGCCCAGATTCAGCTTGAGCTGGAGACAGTGCTTGGAGTCCCTCTCGCTGTGCTTTTCTCAGGGGCCACACTGAGGGCATGCTGAGCAGTCAAGTTTAAAAGGAATAATCCAGAGATTGTGGTCACCTTCTCAAACCAGGAGTCCATTGCCTTGCTAGGGAGGCAAACAGGTGGGATGTAGCTGGTGGGGGAGCTGCCCATGAGGAGCAGAGAGACTTGGTCTTGCTGTCGCTCTGGTAGGGTGGTGCCAGCTGAATTGCCAGAGAAGAGAACAGGAATCTGTGCCCATCAGAAAAATGCCATGTGTGCATCTACCCTCAGAGATGGAAAGTGAACAGGCTCAGGCTTGTGACCCGAAGCTGTTCCTCAGGTGCAGTCATCCACCTTCATTACAGCGAGAGACCACTGAAGATGAAGCAAAGGCCTGATAAAGTCCCTGTTCCTGACCGACTGTACGCCAGGAGCTGCCAGGTGCTGGGGATGCGGTGGTGAGAAGCATGCATTCATTCCAGCTGGCGCATCTCGGGGCTGGCTGCCTCTCATGAGTCTGGCCTCAAACTAGGAAATCAAGATGAGGTCACCTGCCCCCAGAGCAGCCGAAGGAGGCCGTGTTCATGAGGGGATTCCTTTGGGCAGATTCAACCCCTCCCCCTGATCTTCTCAACCTTGCCTGTATGATAGAATCATCTGGGAGGTTACTGATTGATTGTTTTGATGTACCGTATTCAACATTTGGTGGACATTTGGCTGGTTCCACATTTTGGCTATTATGAATAATGCGAGAACTTCATGTATGAGTTTTACTTGGCCCAGCATTTTATTTTTTGGATCATTCGCATACAAGTGTCTGTGTGAACGTGATCTCAGTGTTCTCGAGTGTATACATAAGGAGTGGGATCACTGGTGCCTTCATTTAATTTTTTAAGTTTGGACACTTTTACCACGTAATTCATGACATGCTCAGTGACCCTGAGTCCAAGACACCGAGTATTGATTTCCCTGAAGACACCTCGGGCTATTACCTACAGGCTCCTCAGAGGCTCTGCCTGCTTCTCCGAGGTTCTCCCTGGACATCAGGACCCTCCCGGTGCCCCATGCTCATCAGGGTGGGAGATGGGCCTGGGTCTCGCTGATGCTGCACAGCTTCCCGCTGGATCAGCTCAGGTCCAGAGCTCCTGGAAAAACAGCTCAAATGAGATGCTCCCCCATCAACCTTTGCGAGGTGGGAGCTCCGGATTCTTGCCTCCGTCCTCTTCCTCCTTCTCTGTGCTGCCTCCACCATGTTGATAGGGACTTCCTGTAACCCTCAAGATTGTCAGAATAACTCACATTCTTTCTTGGCCATCCTTCACGCCCAGCATCCATTCCTGTTGCTTTTTCTACCACATCGATATTTTTAAAACATTGACATGTGAGTCACATGATGTAAGACCATTTTAAAGTGTACAATTCAGTGGTTTTAGCGTATTGTCTATGTGGTGCAACCACCCCCACGATCCCATCCCACGCATTCCCTTTGGAGAGCTCGTTTTCACCATCATGAGCCCCCTGCCACCTCAGAGGAACGTCACATGATAAAACCAGGGGGACCATGTGACCACAGAAGCTGCTCTTTCCTCCTGTGGCTGAGTTCTTTATGTTACCTTTTGAAAGAGGGTGGGGGAGGTTTTAAACCGATATTTCATCGAAGAGAAACTGAATCAGATTCTTGGGGGTGGAGTCCTGGCATGGGTAACCCCCCCCAGGGATCTGAATGTGAGCTGCAGTCAGAACCTGCCAAGAACCAGCCAGAGCTGCTCCAGGAGCAATTATACCCTGGTTGAGCGTGGGGCAAATTCATGATTCTGAGGGTTGGCTGGATATCTGCTGGTCCCCTGCATGCGCCACTGCCCCCACCACCCCAAATCTGCACAAAGAAGACACTAGAACCACCAGGGACCCCTCCTGAGAACTGAGGCCAGGACCCTGGCAGTCCCCCTTTCCTCCTCCTATCAGCGCTCTTCATAACCCAGATCACCACTCAGATGCTAAGTTGGGTCCCCTGCGTGGAAGTCCTCAGTGGCTCCCCATGGCCTGTAGGAGGGTGAGGCCCCTGGCGGACCCGAGCACCCACCTTGCATTTCAGCCTCATCCCCTACCTGCCCCATCCACTCCTGCCTCCCCCTCCGCACTCCTCCATTCCAGCCAAGGTTCCCTCTGGCCCTCTATGACTTTGCTCCTCCCTCTGCTGGGTCCCCATCTTACCAAGTTCAACCCTAACGTCCTGGCTTCTTGGTCTGCCCCCTGCTGCTGGACAGTGGTCATTCCCTCCCCCTGGGCACAGCACACCCTTGTGGTCTAGCCTGGCCCTGCACTCCCTGGAATAGATCCTTTCCCTGTCTTCTCACCTCCTAGAGAGACTCAGGTGCAGGGGCCACAGCAGGTTCCTCGGGGTCCCCAGCACCTGGCACAAGGTCCAGCACCACCTGAGTGACAGTGACTGTGAATGAGCGGCGGGAAAGGGAGGTTGGGCTCTGGAGGCCTTTGTAACTTTTGAGATTTTGGGGGACATCAAGAGTCCCCGTGGATGTCCTAGCTCCAATGGGGTCTCTGAAGGAATGAGGGGGACATAGTCTGAAGACCCCAGAAAGGAAAGCATTCACAGCATCCAGAACTTTCTTGGACTCAGGGTGGTGAGAAAGCTTCAGAGCCATTGTCACTCTCTTCAATCACCAGGTCTGCTTTTCCTGCGGGCAGGGGTAAGGCGGGTGAGGATGGAGGTTGGTGGGGTTCAGTGCAGGCTCAGGTCTTCAGCGCTGCCCTGCTCACACCAGCCTTCCATGGAAAATGTCAGAGAGGGGCAGTGAAGGGTGTCCAAGGTCCAAGACCTCTGTCCTGCCTGGGCATCCCAAGTGCCTGCCTGCTAAAAGGGCAGGAACCAAATGCCAGAGCCCTGTGTTAGGGACGCTGGGCATGGAGCCCTCCCTCGTGCCCCTAGGGTATCTTGTCGGGAGGCATCAGCTCCTGGGCTTCTAGCACCAAGGACCTTCCTGGGGGTGTGACATCCACAGCAGGGCTCCAGGCTTGTGCCAGAAGCCCTGTGGCCCGGGATCCAGCCCCTGATCCTCCCCCTGCCACCAGCAAGGCCCTGTCCTGCTCCGCAAGCCCCCTAACCCCCAGGGCCACCTCTGCCAGAGGTTTAGGAGGAATGGTGGGCACAGTAGACAGTCTCCAAGATGGCAGCAGTGACCTTGGCCTCTTGGTTTCACACCCTTGTGTGTTCTCCTCCTGTGTCAAATCAGAGCAGGGCTGTATGGTGACAGAGTATGGTGGAGGCAGAGGGGTGTGAATTCTGAGGTTCGGGGCCATAAAACCATTTTGGCTCCTGTACTGGCCCTTGAATCCCTTGCCCTGTGGGAATCCGGGCACCGTATTGTGAGGACACTCAAGCAGCCCCATGGGGAGACCCACGTGGAGAGGAACAGGCTCCCTGCCAACAGCTGAGCCCAACTTGCCAGCCCTGTGAATAAACCACCTGGGAAGTAGATCCTGCAGTCCCAGCCAGGACTTCAGATGATCGCAGCATCCTGAGGGACCCTGAGCCAGCTGCTCAAACTGCTCCTGAATTCCTAACCCACAGAAACGGTGACACGTAAACAATCAATTTAATCCATTGCATTTGGGGCAACTTGTTACCCTGCATCAGGTCACTAATACAGCCCCTCTCGCTCTGGGGATGTGCCCTCTCTCAGATGCTGGGTGTGGATGGGAAGGTTGTTCTGCCTTCCTCCAAGCCCCTGGCCATGTTCCTTGACCATGAAATGGAGAAGGAAAGAGATGAGATGTGGCCCTGGAGCAGCACAAAATCAGACGCCCTCAGCCAACATGATATTTTTCTCCGTTTTAATTAATACTTTACAAAGTACAAAATACATTGTCTTTTTGGAGAAACAGTTGGTATTTTTTCTCTCCATCACATAGTACATGAATCTTGAGGGTTTCATGTTTCTTCAAGAAAGAAAGAAAGCGTGAGGTTCCCCACCAGGGTGTAAGGTTGCCCAGTTCTCCCCTCTCCAGACCTTGGGACAGATGTAAGTGCCACTGCTACTGCTGGAGACCTAGGGAAGGCCAGGTGAGGGCTAGACCCCCGAAGATGAGGTCCTGGGCAGGGTAAGGCTCCGCAGAATCCCAGTATACCCCCAACATCCCCTCACCCCATCTCAGGGTAACAGAAATGATCTTGGCATAGAGCAGGATCTTTTGTTTGTTACCGTCTGACCCCAGTTTTGGAGCCAACCCTGCTCAGTTCTTCCCTGGACCATTTTCTGAATAGCTAAACTGAGGCAGGGGACAGGGACATTCACTGGGCTTGGCCTGTGACTTGGGACATGAATTTGGCCTATTTTTCAAACCCACTTCCCACCCCTTCTCCAACTTGCTGGACCCTCTTCAGGGATGAGCCCCAGTAGGCGAGGGGGCACCAGCACCCAAAACCTCTCCCTGTGAACAGTATCCTCAGGACTGGATGCTTCTGAAGAGCCGGCTCAGCAGGTCTTGCCCCTTTGGGCTGCATGGACTGCCAGGCCTCGCGCTGCACAGCAGAGCCCCTGCTGGGGACACCTCTGGCCCCTCCACAGAGCAGATTTACACAGTCAAGTGGGCTGAGGCAGTCCTGCATGCAAGGCCTGCCACATCACCATCAACTCCACATGTGGCCCCCTGGTAAGAATGCTACCGAGGCCTCAAAATACGGGATGAGTCAGTCCCTCAGCTAGGATTTGGGCTCTGCACACGTGTGCTCACACAGACACTAATGTGGATGACACGGCACATGTTCACACCTAACATGTGTGTGTTAACACACGTGTGGCTGTCCACAGAACACTGTCCTGACCCGAGGGCAGGGGCCACCTGCACTCCTGGCTCTCTCAGCCTCCCACCTTCTTGAAGCAAGAGCCACAAACTCCCTCATCACCAGGCTGCCCACAGACGCCAGGGGCCGGGCCGCAGGCTCCTACCTCCACTCCAGCCACTCCTGGTGCCGCCTGCCTCAAGGCCAGAGGCTGCCTCAGCCACCAGCTCCTGCCTTTACCTTCCCAAGAGAGCAGGCGTCATAATGGGGGGGACATCAAAGCTGAAGGTATGGAAAGGGAATGAGAGACAGTTAAGCTTGTCCTTTTGCTGGCTCTAATTTGAAAATGAAAGAAAGAAAAGAACCAGATGAGCTCTGAGAGGTAGGAAGAGGTCTCTCCTTCAGCGGGGCTCCACTCCCCTCAGGACAGCCCCGCCACTCTTCCCAAGCCTGCCCTCTGCTGGGCTGACCATGGTCCACCACCCTGGTTTCTCCCCTCCCAGGAGGCCTCTGTGAATGGAGGGCTGCTGCCCCTCCCTCAGCACAGTATCCAGGAACCTGAAAGGCCAAAGCTCATGTCTTTCCATTGCTGGGAGACTCCATCATCCTCCCCCAGGTTCCACTCACGAAGCCACACCTACTTCATTTCTCCATGTAGGTGACAGCAGTGACTGGCTGCTCCCTGCCCTGGCATACAGTAGGCACAGATATATTGGGGGTATTTTCTTCCTACCCCTGCCCAGTGTCCACTCAGAGAGTGGCATCAGAAATTCCTCAGTCACAGGGCTGTAGTGCTCTGCTCTCATGTGGGTTCTCCGCAAGGCTCCTCTCTTTGCTGGGGCTGGCAAGGGCCCTAGTTGTCCCCACCTCCAGATCCAGAGGCTCAGATAGGCGGCCCAGGGTGGTCGTGGGACTCCTAAAGTTCTTCCAGGGAAATGCTGCCAGGTGGGTGAGCCGGTTCATCTTTGATTATCAGGCAAATGGTGCCCTGGCTTGGGGTGGGATCCTGGCCCTTCCTATCTCCCCAGAGCCTTCTCTCCTCACCTCCATGGCCTCCTCTGTCCTCTCAGAGGGGACAAGCCCCACAAGACCAGTCGTATTCTTCTGGACACTACACTGGTCCCCGAGGCAGTGTTGCCTGGTGTGGGAGACCACAGTGGGCAGCTCTGGGTCACCAGGCTCCCTCCTTCTCCTCAAGGGGCCTGTGCCCTGGAGTTGGTGGGAGGGGGAGAATGCTGGTTCTTGAGGGGCTCTGGACCCCCTGAATCTTGGGGAGGAGAGTTCTACATGCCTCTCCAGCTCAGATGTGTGCCCTGGGCTGAGGGCAGTGGCATGGGCAACACCTGCTTGGCGGCTTTGGAGACCCCCGTGGAGTAAGGAGGTGCAGAGGTGGCACTGCACGTCTCTAATGGATTAGCTTTGGGGGCTGAGGGAGAAAGGGGTTTCTTGGGAACCAGGGGAGGCCATGCTGACGGTTGAGCCAGAGCACATTTTTCTAATTGGGGGTGAGGGACAAGGGGTGGTCAGGGCTCCCTCATCCCTCACTCTCTCCTCCTTGAGCTCTCACCACTCTGGAATGTACAGGGATGGTGTAGGGATGGGCGAGGCGTGAGTGTTTTGCAGAGGGTCTGAGCTTTCCTCACAGGGAGAAGCACAGAGGCAAAGACACACCCGGGAGCCCAGGTGGGGGCTCCAGTCACTGACCCACCCTGCCTCTCGGCAGCCTGGCCCAGGAACACCATTGTCGTCCCGTGCACGTGTCTGTCCAGCCAGGGCCCAGAGATGCTCAACACCAACAGGACACACTCCTCAGGCCTCCCTGAGCCATTGGCTGCCCTCACTGCCTTTGCCTTCAGCCAGTAGGAAACGTGGCCATGGGCCCTTCCACTGGGGAGTGAGGGCAAAGGTCATGCAAGATGGCGGTGCCCAGGAGAGCTGAGGCATGAAGCAGAGAATGGCACTGGCAGCCCTGGAATTTTGCTGATGTGGGATTTCCACCCCTGCGCAGATGGCTGAGCTTGCCAGATGTAAGTCCCCTTGTCAGCCCAGCAGAGTGAAGGAGAACAGCCTCAGATCACTGATGGTCCAGCTCAGGGCTACCCCAGGTGTCCTGCACCAAGCACAGAGCAGAAGGGACTGGGGACCTCCCTAACCACCACCCAGATGAGAAATCTCCGGGAAAACCTTGGCCCTGAGTCCCAGAACTCCCTGGTCCCATGAATGGCCCAGAGTAGAGTTCACAGGGCTGTGGGGAGGACAGGATAGGGGCTCAAGGTGGGCGCTGGTATTTTAGATGAGTGGGAAGGCATGAATTTTACCACATTTTATCCTTAGGAGTGTTGGAGGAGCAGGTGCAGTCGTGTCTCCATATCTGCCCTCCCTGCGTTGATTCTACTCACCTTGACAACTACCGCTGCACTGCCTGCTCCACATGCACTGATCTCATTCAACGGCACAGAATCCCCACCCTGGGAGCAGCATTGTCCCCATGTCATATGGGGAATTGGAGGTGCAAAAAGTGTCACCAATGCCCTCCTTCAGCTAGCAAGTACACCTGGTGTGGAACTGACGGTCAGGAAAAGTGTTCCTGGAGTTTCTACCTGCTGAGCTTGGCCGGGTTCTCACACTGCCCTGGGCGGCACCGTGTCTCCCGGGTTTTGGGAAATGTGTGGAGGCTCTTTGGGCTGTGCCAGCGAACGGGGGAGACCACTGTCATTTAAGGAGGCAGAACATGCCACAGACTGAAGAATTGTCGCCACCCCCAACCCACACCCAGGGTGCCCAGGTAAGAACCCCTGGGAAAACTGGGGAAGGACATTCTAGCTCTGACCTCGCTTAGTCACTGGGGATAAAGAAGGTGCTCCTAATCAGCACAGGTGGCTGGTCCCTGAAGGCATGGGCACTCTGTACTTGGAGCATATTAACAAAGACTTTGAAACACTTAGAGCCCCAGAGTGCTCTGGTCCTTTCACCTTCTGTAAGGAAGGATCCCCTTGGCCTTGGAGCTGGGTTGAAGGCCACAGGGTCAGGGGCCTTGTGTGACCTTGAGGGAGACTCTTGTCAAGGGCAGCCCTGGGAAGCTTCCTTGAGCCCCACTGACCCCACTGTGCTCCTTAGCATCTCTCAGACATAGCCCCGCCCCGTGTCAACCCTTGGTTCATTTGCTGGGACTCCCTCCCAGGCCCCTGCTCTTCTTTGCCCTAGCCCCTGTCCAGCCTCCCACCACCACTCTCCAACTGAGCTACCAACCCTCCTCGGTCCTGCCCACCTGTGACCAAGATCACAAACTAGGTCCTGCTGGTCAGTCAGAGGCCACCACTCAGCTGGGCTTCACCCTGATGGGGGCCACCTGCAGCAGGAGCTCTGCAGCCACACTGGTGGGGCCTGGTGGACACCTGAAAGGCTCTGGGGAAGGAGACCCTGGGCCAAGCAGGGTCAGGGCTGCCTGCACTGCCCACTGTTCTCCCTCCAGCCCTCCTGGGGCCAGGAGGGATAGGGGTGCACAATCTCATCTCTCCACCTTTTGTTGTGACTCACAATTGCTGCTGGTTTTCTCCTGGTGAAGTGAATGTGCTTTTAAAAAATGTGAGAAATTGAGAAAGGTGTAAAGAAGAAATTAATAATCGCTGCTAATCCCTGCCCGTGTAACCGAGCAAAGGCTCCTTCTGCTTGCTGCAACCTTGAAGCCAATCAATCACAAGATGAGTCGGTGGTGAGGAAAGGGATTTACTCGATTAGCTAGCAAAATCGGAAGATGATGGACTCATGTCCCAGAGACCATCTTAAACAAGCACATAATCTGAGGCAGTTCTGTAGGGACTAGTGGGCTGTGAAGGGGGCTCAGGAACATTGACCATCTGGCATCGGAGACTGGAGACATCACACCAGGTCTTTCAGTTGTCATCGATGATGGATGCCGGCATAGACGATCTTCCTGAGGAGGTCGTCATGTTCCTAAGAAACTCAAAAGAATAAAGTAATCATCGATCACTCTTGGGATGTACGTGTGTCAGCCAGGATTATTTCCCAGACCTGTTTATCTGCTAGGCTAAGTGCAAGGTAAAACACACAGAGCTTGAGTGAGCTAGTCAGACGTTACTCTAAGTTACAACACGGCTTCCCTCGAGTCAACTTGCTCTAGGCCAGTATCACCCACGGGTAACATTTGGCAAATTTTCTCCTAGGCCCTGCTGCATTTGTGCTTTCACTTCTTGTTTTCCTCATTCACATTAATTCGTAAGCATTTTCTGAAGTCAGCACAAATATTTTCCAGCTGTATTGAGGTACGATTAACAAAGAAAAGTTGTATATATTGAAGGTGTACAATGTGATGATTTCATGTATGTGCACATTGTGAAATGAATACCACAATCAAGCTAATGAAGAGTTCCGTCACCTCCTGTAATAACTCCCCCTTCTTTTAATGCTAAGAACTCTTAAGATCAATTCTCTTGTGTATACAATGCATTATTATTAACTCTGGTCACCTCGTTCTATATTAGATCTTGAAAACATCCTCATGTTATAACTGAAAGTTTGTACCCTTTGACCAACATCTCTCATTCCCCTCGCACCCACCAACCTCCATCCCTTGTAGGCACATTCCACTCTCTGTTTCCACGAGTTTGACGTTTTTAGATTCCACGTGTAAATGAGATCATGTAGTGATTGTCTTTCAGTGTCTGGCTTATTATGCTTAGCATAATGTCCTCCAGGTTCAACTGTGTTGTCAGAAAAGGCAGGATTTCTCTCATATTGAAAGCTGGATAATATTTAATTGTAGACACATGTAATGTTTCTTAATCCAATCATCCATCAACAGACACTTAAGTTGTGTCCATATCTTGGCTATTGTTGTCACCAACTAACTGCCTCGAGTAATTCAAAGGCAATTTCGAAAGCACTTAACTGTTTCTTTTTTGTTGTTTTGGTGAGGAAATTAGCCCTGACCTAGCATCTGTTGCCAATCTTCCTCTTTATGCTGAGGAAGATTTGCCTTGAGCTAACATCTGTGCCCATCTTCCTCCGTTTGATATGCGGGACGCCTGTCATGGCATGGCTTGATGAGCGGTGCATAGGTCGGCACCAGGGATCCGAACCTGCGAACCACAGGCTGTTGAAGCGGTGCGCCCAAACCCAACCACTACGCCACCAGGCCGGGCCCTTAACTCTTTCTCAAAGTTGTTTCTCTGTTACGTTAAGAGACGCAATCACCAACCACCCTGAACCAGTCCAAACTGCACTGCAAAAGCAACGCCTGCACAGATGGGCCAAGAAGTCTCCAAAGTTACTTTTGCTTCATTTTAATGTTAAGATCTCCACCCCAGGAGGAGCTTAAGCCTTATTAGCATAACATGAAAGGTAGGGAAAAGCACGTTTTCAAACTACGCCTGGGCTGGCTTATACCCACCTCTATACGTGAGGACGAAACTTTCCTTTTGAATATTTATTCCCTACCAAAAATAAAAGGCACTTGTTTTCCCTTGCTGAGAGAGCCACAGCTTTGGAAGTGATTCCCTATGGTCCCCTTATTTGCGGCAAATGAATTGTACTTTGTGTGAGAACAACTTCTAGTAAAGGCTTTGATTTCAACTCACCAAATAGGGAACTCATTTTGGTTCGGTAACATTGTGACAAGTGCTGCAGTGAATATGGGAGGGCAGATATCACTTGAAGATACTGATTTCATTTCCTTTGGAACTATACCCCGTAGTGGGATTGCTGCATCATATGAGAGTTCCATTTGTAATCTTTTGAGAAAACTCTGATCTTTAATCTTTGAGAAAACACTGTTTTCCATACCGGCTGTACCAACAAAAATCAATTCCAGGTGGATTTTAAATCTAAACGGGGGTTTCTACAACAACTTCTCTAGTAAGTACCTTAGAAAAACAGTTTCAAGATCTTGGGGCAGCCAAAGATTTCGCAGAACACAAAGAACAGTAAACATAAGGAACCAAAAGATAAACAGGAAATTATTAAAAATGAGAACTGTCAGTGAAAAGAAACTTTTAAGAGAGGAAAAAGGGCAGGCACAAAGGGGATAAACACTTGCCATGTATTTATCTGACACAAGACTCTCATATAGGATATTTGACTAACTGGCATAAATTTATAAAAATATTACAGACAATCCACGAGAATAAAAGGGGAGATTTCACTAGGCACTTCAAAAAAAAGATAACCAAATGGGAACAATGAAATGGAAAAGGGCTCCACGTAATTACTCAGGAGGAAAATGCAAATTAAAACCACAATGAACTACCACTACACATACACCACCACGGTTAAAATCAAACCTCTGACGGCACCAAGGGTTGGTGGAGATGCGGAGAAACTGGAACTTTTATACACAGCTGGGAGTGCAAACTGTTTAATCCGCTTTGATACTCTTTGATAGTATCTCCTAAAGGTGGACGTACACATACTCCATGACCCAACAATTCCACGCTTAGGTATATACCCAACACAGATATGTTCATATGTTCACCAAAAGATGTACAAGATGTCCAGAGCAGCATTTTTTGGCATATCATCAAATTGTAGACAACCCATTCTGCATCAGTAGTGGAATGGATAAATAAAATGGGTTATATGTTTTATAGTGGAATACTATACAGAAATAAAAATTAACTACAACCGCATTCAAGAATATTGATGAATCTTACAAGCAAAATGAAAGAAGCCAGACACCAAAGAAGACACTCTGTATGACTCCATTTAAATAAAGTTCAAAGACAAGAAATACAAATTCAGAAGTTAGAATATTGGTTCCCCTTGGGAGAGAGAGGGAAGTGACCTGGTAGGGGCGCATAAGAGGGCCGTTGGAGGGCTAGTCATGTTCTATTTTTTGTGGGTACTGGTTAGCGGTTTTGTTCCCTTTGGATAATTCACGGATCAATGCAAGTATGATTTCTGTACTTGCTGGTATGTATGCTATGCTCCAACTTGCAAATCCAGTCTCATGATTATAAACTTTTTTACTGATTAGTCCCAAAGCACACGTGTTAGTGCGAGACTCCAGACTTATGGGTCTACATTCATATCCTGGATGTAACCTCTTCCTACCTCAGAGACCCTGGCCATGAGATTAACTCTCTGGGCTTCAGTTTCTTCATTTGTAAAATGGGTGACTTTTGGAACCTCTCTCTTACTCGGTGAGATAATTAACTCCTTGCTGGCACAGGGCAAGAACTCCATAACTAATGGCTCTTGTAGTTGTTCTTGCCATCCTTAACTCTTTGGGCTGGGGAGCTGGTGAGCGATGGCCTGTGGTGGAGGGTGGTGCAGGATGGGGATCCAGTCAAGACACATGCTCCAGGTGAGGGTTCAGGGACAGAGCAGAGCTGAGGCTGAGGTGCAGGAGGAAGGGCCAAAGGCCTGGGGCTCCTCCTTCCTTCCCCATCTCGGTTCCTGCCCCTCTATAAATACAGGAGGTTAACTAATCGGGTGATCTCTAGCTGGTTAGTCCTTCCAGCGTGGACATTGGAGAGTCGGAAGGGTGATGGAAATGCCATGAAAAGCCAAAATCAAATTTCCCAGTTTGATCCACACTCAAACCCAAGGAAACAGACCTGGGAGTTAGGGGAGGTGGATATAGTGGTGGGATTATGGGTCTTATCTATACTCTTCATTGTACTTTTTTCTATTTGGGACAGGAGCCACCTGAAACAAGGAGCCACCTGGGTGGCTGAGGGCCCAGGGGTGGTCCCCTTATCTGAAGACACCACATGAAAGGGGGTCCCTTGGCCCGGGAGAGCAGAGACTTGCCCTCTGTGGATGGGATGGTGTGGAACTCCCTGGGCTCAGGGGTTGCTCTGTCCACCCTGCTACAGCCCCTCCATGAGGGACATCCCTGCATTTGACGTCTTGCAGGGGGTCCACACCAAGAGGAGGGGGTTCAGGCTGTCAGTGCCCGGCCTCCAGGAGCCAGTGACCTTACACTCTCTTCCCCCTCACCTGAATCAGCCCCCAGCCTCCACTCCTGAGTGGAGTCCCATCTTCCCAGCTTGGCCCATTAGAACCTGAAGCCCTCTGAGATGTTCATCTTGGAGAGGGGACAGTCTCTTGGTGTGGCCCTTGTCCCTTCCAGGGTGTCTTCCCCTCCCTGCCGCCTGGGCCTGGCCTCTCCCTGGGGGAGTCTGAGTCTCAGAAGCTGCACCTCAGCCCTCTCCCAGCTGGCAACATGTGTGCACACCATGCCCACAACCTGCTCCACCGAACCGTGCACACTGCAGTGTCCACAATCCATGCACTGAGCCTTGTTAGCGGTAAAGGTTTGTCCTGCACAGGGAAGCAGGGGTGGATGGTGAGGAGAGAAGGGACATGTGAAATGCACCTAGAGCGGGGAGGAGTGAGGTGACCTAGGGACACTGGGAGGGGTGTGGGCAGCACCGTGGGACCTTGTGGTCTGCCGTCATGATGTGACGGTGGGACCAGCCCTGGCTCTGCACCAGCCTCTGCCCCTCTCACAGCTGGGGCAGGTGCAGAGAAGGTGCAGAGCTGGGTCCCAGGGTGGATTTCACTTGGCCAGGACCATGGAAGGAACAGGACAGAGCTGCAGGACAGGAGCGTGGGGCTGTCCTGGAACTCAGTGTGTGCAGAGGAAGGAAGGACGTGACGTAGGGGAAGGAAAGCGAACGTGGAACAAGGTTGGCAGACGGAGACCCAGTGGGCTGAGGACTCATCAGGGGAGGGAACCTCCAGTGGGTGGTCTGGAGAGACACTGGTGGGTACTAGCTAGAATGGGCTGGCCATAAATGGGGGTGTCGGTCATGGTGGAGATGGTTAAATGCTCAGAGTGATGCCAAGGCAGTGGGTGGTGGGAGTTGAGTGAAGGTGGGCGGAGGACAGGGCCTGAGGGTCCAGGATGTCAGAAAGATCATCTGGGTGGATGCAGGGTGACAAAAGGGGTCGATTCACAGTGGTGGTGGAGAGACAGACACTGCGGCCTTACACCCACACCTTGAAGTGCACACACAGGTGAACACACAGACACACACTCCCCATCAGTGCACAGGGTGCAGTTTGGCCCATAGGCTCAGTGCAGCTGCTAGATGTGCTGGCCCAGGTAGGTATCCCACTCTGTGTGGCCACACCACTGCTTTTAAGGCCCCTCCTGCCCTGTGGAGACCCCCACTGAAGAGCTTCATCATCTGCATGTCCTGGTTATTCATCTTGTCTTGGAAGTAAGCAATGCCATGGTCCCTCTCCAGGATGAACTAGGTGTTGATGATGGGTCTCCACCCTGGAAGCAATATGGGTTAGGGCCATTTGGACTTGTTGGGGTTCATGCAGTTGGGGAGGGTCTTAATGCCTGAAGGCGGGAGAACAGAGTGGGGGAGGCCCCAGTGCAGGGAGCTGCGAGGTCAGGAGGGATGCAAGCTCAGATCCCCAGCAGTACAGAGTAGACGTGTCTGGTGGCTGGCAGGGATGCTGTCCACCCCAGGTCTCTCTGCTGGCCTCAGATCACTGCCATCAGCCAAGGCTTCCTGAGGCTTGTTTGGACAAGTATTCCCATATGTTGCAGGGAGCTTAGGAGCAGCTGACCTGAACCCCAAACTTCTTTACTGGGTCTCTGGATGGAATAAGAGAAGATGATGGAACTGTATCAGCATGGTGTCATGTCCCCTGAGGGTGATGACTCTGTGAGGTAGAGGAAGCACAGGTGTCCTGTCCCTGGGGATGGGGCCAGTTTCAGTGAGAAAGGCTCACAGGTGGAGGGGTGCCCAGCAGAGTGTGTCTGGGCTCTGGGAAACTGGAGAAAGTCGGTTCGTGGATATGGTGTGGAAAGAACACGAGCTGCGTGTGGGGACCAGCCGGAATAACTGATGGCTCTGAGCAGTAGAGGGAAAACTGTCTCCCGAGGTGATGATCTGAGGTTTTCAAGGGACAGGCGAGGGGGGCTCTATCACATGAGTCCTCATCCAAATTCACAGTCTAGGTGGTCACCTGGCACATTCCTGCAGAAATGCTGCCCCCTGGAAGCCCAGGCCCTCCATGCAGCTGAACCAGTGGCCACTTACAGGTTTTGAATTTCGAGGTGATGATTCCACAAAGGGCACTTTAAGTACTTTCAATCCACTGGGCTTCCTGGACAACAGAAGCCACCTTGGAGCCTTGTTCTGTTGATGGAAGCATCCCAAGGTCTCCAGGGGGTGAGCCCCGACTGTTGAAACCAAAAGGCACCCTCCTCATTCTTCACTCAACGCCCATCCCGCCTCCCCCAACCCAGGGAAGCGCCACTAGCCTATCCATTCGGCCCAGCCCCTGCCTGGCCTGGGGTTCTGAACCATCTTTACTCAAACAAAATTAAAGGATAGGGTCAATCCTGTAGCCCCTTCCATCACCTCTCATCAGCCTCCACTACCATGATCTTCTGAGCTCACGGACCCCCATGACCTCCCCCACCAATGTCCCCAGGAAGTACCAATGTGGCCACATAGAATGAACGGTCAGGAGATTGTCCAATGAATCTTGCAAACTCCTCCTCCCCCAATCTCAGCCAGAAACACACTCCTTGGTGAAGTCCTCGCATCTCAAGCATGATGAGGCTGCGGGCTGCAGGTGGCAGGACTGTCATTCCTCTTGGGACAAGCTTGTCCATCTGCTGCTCAAGGAGACGGTGAAGGTTGGGCTGAAGACTCCATCTGATTTCTCTTTGTGTCTCCAGAGACCAGGATGTTATAAAACAACACCCAGCAAGTGTGGTGGGCGGAGAGAATGATCTACGGAACATTCAACCTCCTGACTAATTCCTCTTGTCCCTGAAGGATGGGAAATTTGGCCTCTCATTAACAGATTTCAGAATTGCCCCCTCAAGCCTATTCTAAGGACTTATAAAGCTCATCTTGCTGACAGCGCCCAACAGGATCCTGAAGAGGCTGTCAGCCTACTGTGGGGAATATCCCGCCCATCGCCCCCGCCCATCCCACTTACAGTGCTGAGCCGACAGGTGAGCCTACCTGGGCCGCACCGGCTATAGCAGGATGACAGTGGTACTGTCTTCCCCTTGCCCATTTGCCCACCTGTCCTGTAGACAAGAGACCTCTGTTCCTTGTCTCAACAGAAGCCAGTCCGAAGCTTATATTCCAGGCTCAGAGATCACCAATAACTATCAATCTATCGAATTTCTAGCTCACATGAGAAGTACAAAGACTCCCCTTCCTCAAGCACCCGCAGCACAGGGCTTTTGCAAGATGTGAATGAGGTAAGGTGGGTAAAGCATTTTTCAGAGAACCACCCCAGAATTAGTTCTCAGTACACAATGGTGACTCACGGTTACGTTCGTTACCATCACCACCATCTTTATTGTGTTGAGTCTGCTAGAAAAACCAGCACATTAATAATGTAGAGGATGTTGGATCAACTTGGCAGGCTGCGGCCTGGCTCCAGAGCACAGGTGGGGGGTGAGGTCTGTTTCCAGGACCCCAGGCTCAGGATTGGGGAGCTTGGAAGTAGGAGGGGAGGGAAGAACACCCACATGATGAGCATCTTGAAAACCAAATGACCTTGAAGTTCATTGTGAAGCTGAAGGGCAGCAGGGCTGATACCACTTTTCCTCGAGGTTACTGGTCTAGCCCAGGGCTTTCTATACCATTTTCCTCAAAGCTGGAATAAAAGGATGTCTGTAATAAGAGCTTTAGGGAGAAAAATGCAAAAAGCTGATAGAACTGAGCCCAGATGTCTCTAAAATGACTAACATCGGAGCAGATGTGCATAGCTCAAGGAATATGGACTGTGAAGTTGGATGAAATAGAGAAAGAGAGATCAAATGGTTGAGGGAGCTGTGGGAGACAAACAGCCATGTGTCCCCACACTTGGGTTCACCCTCCCATCTGATCAGCATAGGAAGCTTACACTAATAGGAAACGTCCTGTAAGATTTCCATAGGAGCTGCCATGGCCCTAAGATCCTGAAGAGGAGGGGCAGTTAATGGGCCCTTTAAGAGGAGAACTCCAAAAGAAATTGGATCCCTCTCAGAACTGAACATGCCCCCAATCCAGATCAAGGAAGGTGTGAGCAAGCAAGAGGAGAGGATGGAGCAAGTGTGCATGGAGCTCACAGTGATGGTCAAGTGGATCTAGACCCCATTACCTTAGAGGTGTCCATGTGTGCTTTAGTAATCCTGGCCTCATAGGTATCCATCGATCCATCTATCCATCCATCCATCATGCATCCACCCATGATCCATCCATCCACCATTCATTCATCCATTCATCTATCCCTCATTCATCCATCCAACGGTAAACCACACATCCACCCACCCCTCCATCCATCCATTCACCCATCCACTCACTATCCTTGCATCAACTACCCTTTCATCCAACCATTCATCATCCATCCATCCAGCATCCATCCGACCATTCATTTAATTGAGGAACATGGGATGAAAATTATAATGATTATGTGTCCAGACCTTCCTTTGTCCTGACACCGTTGAAGGCCTCAGGTCCTCTAACCATTACTATTGCCAAACCGTTTCCCCTGAAATCAAGTACAGTTTCATTCTGATGATGAGCACACATTGCATGATATTCCCCAGGTTTTGGGTGTGACCAACCACCAGGATCTGGTTTCCCAGCACCAGCTCCCACCTCACTCCTGGGTCTGCTGGGAATCACTTTCCTTGAGAGGCTAAGGACAACTCTCAGAACTGAATGAGACCAGTCTTTTCAGGGGTAGGGGAGAGGGAGGACCTAGACATGGACATTTAAGAAGGAAAAGGCAAAGAGAGGGGAACTTGGGTCCTCAGGCCCGGGTGGACAAGACTGAGGCCGGCATGTTGACCAGCTCCGAGAGAGGGACAGTGGGCGTAGGGAGGCAAATGGGCAGACAGGGGGCAGGAACCTTGTACTGTACAGTTGGGGATGCCTGGAGCCCAGGCCTGAGTGTCAGGGATGTCCAGGTCACATAAGTACCAACAAGAGGCACAGAGGGCTCACAAAGAGGTGAGGCTGTGACGG
This sequence comes from Diceros bicornis minor, assembly GCF_020826845.1. NCBI lineage: Eukaryota > Metazoa > Chordata > Mammalia > Perissodactyla > Rhinocerotidae > Diceros > Diceros bicornis. The sequence continues at coordinate 40,240,136 of NC_080770.1, read as the reverse complement.
TCCCTGTGGGAGGGTGGTGACTAGGGACTGGGTGGCACTTAGATATTTGCAGACCTCAAATATTGTTCCAACAGCACCATGGATTTTTGAAGTTGACAACACGTTTTGTAACAATGTGTTTGATTTTTAATGGCAACCCCAGCGCAGTAGTCTTGCAAAATATAAACACATAATAGGGACAACAGTCCTCACATTTATAGATGGGCTTATAATATGTAAAGTTTCTTCCAAAACATGACTTTAGCCTCTGAGGAAACTATGTCTTGGAAAAGCTACCTGACTTGCCTATAACTTCACCAGGAGTAAGGGGTTAGCAGGGACCCATTGTGGATGGAAATCTGTCCAAGGCCTCACTGAGTTCCCCTCTCCCATGCTGGGCAGGAAGATGTCCCGCTCTGCCTGGGAGACACCATCAAAGACACAAGAGAGCAAATTCTGGCCCAAGTCCACCTGGGGTTCTGAACAACAGGACTGAGACCCTAACCCAGTGCAGGTGGCTGACCTGGGACACACACGTGCCCACTGCCCAGCCCTCCCAGAGACTCTCAAATGACCTCCACAGGGTGGGTAGGAATAAACTGGGTCCCTCAGCTCACAGCACGAAGAGCAGACTCAGTCCAGCAGTCACAAGGGACAGCTGCAGGGCTGGGTGGGGGACCCTACACCTCCTCCCTGCTCACCTGTCTGGCCCTGGGCTGACCTGGAGACAGGATCCTGCCCCTCCCTCATCTTCATAAAGGCCCCTCATTTTGACTTGTAGGTGGTGATTAAATCATTTTTGGGGGGGATCCTGTGAATTTATGTTCTTAATTTTGCATAATTAGCCATCATTACTCTTGGGTTTGATTTCTTCTGAGAAAGCTTATCTGGAAGGGAGAATGTTATCAGAATGGGAAGCAGTACACCTCTGCATTAAGAGCTAGCAAGATAAAGCAATGGCTTCCTCGTATGTACCCCCTACTCCTATGGTCTTTGCTGCCCTAGCCCCAGGGATCCTGGACCAGCCCTGGTCACTCCAAGCTCCCCTGAGAGAGCTGGTCCTAGTCCAGGCTCCAGCTCCAGCCTTGGAGCTGATGTCGCCACCCCGCCCTTTCCTACCAGACCTCTTGAACTACAAGCAAAGTGTCCAGCCTGCTCTAAATGCCCCCACCAGGATGCCCATGGCTCCCATTGCAGCCCCCTCACCCCTTGCAGGCTGAATTGATCTCCTTTCCCTCAAATGTACCCTGGCTCCTGTGTTCTGTACTCCCATCAGTGCCCCCAGTGACCCTGGGAGACCACATTGACCTTCATGTCTGCTACCCATACCACCAGGTCTGCTGGCCCCACACACGCCCCTAATCCACCTCCTCCCTCTATTACTGCTGCTCTTCCCCCGTTCCAGACTTGTGAGTACTGGGGTGACTGCACTGACTGACACACCCTGAGTGGTCTCTGCTTTCCCTGCCCCTCGTTCCTACTCCATTCTGCTCCCAGAACTTTCTACCAAATGCAAATGGCATCATCTTGCTCCTGTGCATGTGTGGGTGCATTTGTGTGTTTGTGTGCATGTGGGTATGCCTGTGTACACATGTCTCTCTGTGCATATGTTTCTTTCTATTTGTATGCAGCATGTGTACACGTGCATATATGTCTTTTGTGCCCACACATATCCATGTGTATGTGCGTAGACGCATGTGTGCATGTGTGTTTTCTGTGTGCATATGCAGAGTTGTGTATGTGTCTCTGTGTGTGCATATTGTGCTGCATATGTGTCTGTGTGTGAGTGCATGTGTATGTGTGTGTGCCAGTGCATGGCAGGGGGAAGGCTCCAGAACATTCCCACTGCTACCAAGTTCTTGCTCCAAGGGGTGGGTGAATCCAACTTTACCAGGCCCCATAACCTTCTGTGAACCCTCTAGCCCCAACCATGCTGCACCCCTGCTGGGGTGCATCACGCATATGGGAACCACAAAGCTCAGGGCTCTCTTTTTTGAGACTTCTTCCAGCTGCTCCTGAGGAGGGTCAGCCACCCTGTTGTGTTCCCCTTTCATGGCTCCTCACACACCAATGACTCCATCAATGGCTGCTGTAGGCAGGAAGGTATATTTGCATTCTGTGTTCACTGCCCCACCCAGAGGCCCTTGGAATTGTTCATGTCAGAGAGACGGATCCTCACTGATTCTCTAACAACACTACATGCAATGCCCTTCCCATCCAGTCAAGGGCCAGAACCTCTGAATATGTTAGGTTTCAAGGCAAAGAGACATGAAAGTGCTCATGGATTAAGGGGCTGGTCAGCTCACCTTGAGATGGGAGACATCCTCGATTGTCCAGGTGGGCCCGGAGTAATCATATTTCTTACAAGTGGAAGAGGGAGTCAGGAAGGTCAGAGGAGAGAAGACGTGAGGACGGAGGCAGAGTCAGAGTGATGTGATGTGAGGAGGACTCTGCTGGACACTGCCGGCCTTGAAGTTGAAGGAAGAACCCAGGAGCTAAGGGATGCAGTGACCTCTAGAGGTTGGAAAACGTGAGAAAATGGATCCTCCCCAGAGCCTCCAGAGGGAACCTGCATGAATTAGAAAAACAACACTGGTCTGTTGAAATTGGTGATTTGAGCAGCACCACTTCAGCTGAGTCAAGAAGGCGTCCTGTTGTCCAGTAGACAAGGAGGCAGGGGTGGTCTGCACAGAAAAGGTACAGGAGGTGTGTCTATGTGAAGATACCTGGCCCAGCCCCTGCAGGACCACAGGCAGAAGTTGTTCTCCAGTCTTCAAGTGGGCGTTTCAATGGGTTGTGATTCAGCCTGAGGTGGAGAGCACTACCCCTGGGCATGAGATTGGCCTGTGTGAGTGTGTGTGTGTGTGTAAGTTTCTTAGGACTGTTGTAACAAATCACCACAATGTTGGTGGTTTAAAATAACAGAAACATTCTCTCACGGTTCTGAGACCAGGTGTCTGAAATCAAGGTGTTGTCAGGGAGCTGTGTTAACACAGCGCAGATCCCAATGAGTGATACCTGTGGCCTCAGCCCCATGTCTGAAGGCCCAGGGTGGCCTACTGACTGGGCTCTTCCTAGGGTGGGGCTGGGGTGTCCCATGGCCCCCTGCTTGCTGCACATTCTCCAGGCCGATTGTCCAGACATTTGTGAATTCTGTGAACTACAGGATCATCTCCTTGTAGTATATTTCTGCTTAAATTAGCTAGAGTTTCCTCTGGTATTTGTAGTCAATTACCCTCATTGGTCCAGATGCTCATAAAGAAAAAATTCACCCCTGTGACCCTTGCACTTTGAGATCGATGGCAAAACTAGCTTTCCAGTGTCCTTGGACTGGGTCTGCCAGACAGTAGGACAATGAAACGTACAGCTTGTGAAGGGAAATAGAAAACTCCTGGAAGGTGCATTGAGAGCCTACAAAACTTGTGTGATCCAAAGAATTGCTACAGGGACTCAGACAAGTCCATGAATGAGCATGTTCATTGCAGCATTATTCACAATAGCCAAAGGGTGGGAACAACCCAACTGTCCACCAACGGAAGAATGGATAACCAAAGTGGTCTCTCCATGCAATGGAATATCATTTAGCCATAAAGAGGAATGAAGTTCTGACACACACTTATAACATGGATGAACCTTGACAACATCATGCTAGGTATTTTCATATTGTAGGATTCCGTTTATAAGAAATGTCCCAATTCAGCAAATCCATAGAGATAGGGAGTAGATTAGTGTTTGTCAGGGGGTGGGGAAGGGAGGGAGGAGTGAGAAGTGACCGCTAATAGGCATGAGGAAGCTTTATAGGATGATGAAAGTATTCTGGATTAAGACAGTGGGTGGAGGAGGTGTGGCCGGGGGCTGTGCCTCTCAGAAGGGGCAGTGGAGGAGTTGAGTGGAGTTTCTGGACTTGATGTGGAGCCAAAGTGCAGTGATCAGTGACCTTAGCTGGCCTAGTGGCCTTTGCAACCCCCACCTATGGCTGGGACCTCTCAAGGCTGACCCCAGCAAGGTTAGGGTTGAGGTCAGCGAGCCCCCACAGGGCCAGCTTCTTGGCTGTGGGTCATTTCCTTCTGCTGAGTTGGATGGCAGGGCCTTTGAAGTGCTGGGCAGACTCAAACTGAGTTCCTCTGGGAGGAGACCAGCGTGACTCCTGCTCCAGATGGTTCTTCCCAACACTTTCGTAACTAGACTTCAGTGGGCAGGCAGCTCTTATGTGCAGACCAGTTGCTCCTAGGCATAGTGATCATGAGTGGACATGCACCGCCCTCTTGACCAGCGTGTGAGCAGAAGGAAGTCTGGCATCACCCACCCGGGGAACGACTGAGATGAGGGGGTCTCAGGGTGAGTAGCATTGAGAAGGGACAGCTGAGGGGAGGCAATGACAGTCAGATTGGCCCCAGGACCAGCTGCAGCAGGTCGGGGCTGTGGTTTGACCACTGACCTCCCTCTTCTGAGTGTCCCCTCAGGAGGGACATTTCCTGGACCCGGAGAATCTGCTCCCCAAAGGTGAGCAGGGGCATTTACCTGCACACATGACACGGCAGATGGGCTGTGTTGTCCTCACAGAGCACCGCTCAGAGCCTCTTCACAAGAGAGCTCGCCACTGAGCTGCAAGACCAGCAGCTAGCTGAAAGCCACCAGTGGCAGTGCCCCAGGATGGAGCACATGGGGAGATTTGGGGAGGAGGGCGCTGGGCTGGGCTTTCCAATCTGCAGGCTCCTCCAGGGGCAACCATGGCTCCCACCTCCCTGCTGGGCCAGTGAGGCTCCTGGGAGGGTCTCCTGCCTCTTTGGGCTTCCTTCTCCTTCATATCAGGCATCAGCCCCCACACCCCTCTTGCTCTCCTACACAGCTCAGCACCCACTTCCCAAAGGACCCAACTGAGTAAGAAACCAAAGAAAGGCGCCAGGGGTAGAAAGGGAGAAATAGAAATGTTGTGTCTGCAGGAAAGATGAACTCTACATGGTCAAACCCCTTGGGGTCCCAGTGTCTCCATGATGAGCTCTCTGGATGTCATGTGTGTGCCTGGAAAAAAGACTTTGCTGTATTGCATGTGTAGGGAGTAACTTGTTCTTGCAGACATAGCGTGAATGTTCCAGTATGGGAATGAAGAGTGCGGCCAAATGGGGCGGCCACAGAGCCCTCGGCCCCAGCATTTCAAAAGGCAAGCATATGCTTTGGTTCATACTTTTTGAAGCTGAGGGCCAAGTTGTCGCTGCTAGAAAAAGTCCCACCCCAAAAATAGAGAGTATGGGAGTTGACACCAAGTAGGTCAAGAAAGGATCGGATGCCCATAGACAGCACGTGCTAGCAGTGTGTCCTGCCCAGCCAGCAGGCTCAGAGCCCCACATCTTGGCATCTGGGTCCTCAGCCACTGGCAGCAAGTCTGGTATTTCTCAGGCCTGGCACTCGATCAAGGCCCTGCAAAGATGAGACCTTCAGATATGGAAACCCGTGAACACAATTCCTACAGGGTTATTTTGTCATATTGTTTTAATAATGCGGCACGTTAGCACCAAAAGTCTGTCTTATTTAAGGACATTTGGGGACAAATATTGTAAAGACTCAATCCATTCCTGAGAACTCCACCCTCTACTTTTCCACGCCTCTTGAGTGATGCCTGCGATGGGTCTAAAGTATTCCTTAGCATCCTTTTCATCATTGCCCCTCTGGCACCTGCCACAGGCAGACACTCCATAGATGCAGGTGCACTGAATCCAGCCCAGCGTCTCGTCTGGGGTGGGGAAAGACAACAGCAATCAGAATAATAATAAGTGAGCATCGGCACATACTATGTCTCCCTGAGTCCCCCTATCCAGGAGGCACTGGGCCCATGGTCACATAGCTGGTCGGACCCATCTGACACCTAAGGCCCCAGCCTTGGCCCCTGCTCCCTGGGACTTCAGAGAGCCCAGAGCTGAATGGGAGTGAATGGGGTCACAGGAAGTGTGCTCTGGTGTTGCTCACACCGGCTAACCCAGCAATAGCTGTCATGCATCTCCAACATCCCCTCTCCTCTCAGGACTCCTTCACCGTCCATTTGGTCTCAGTTGTAAAGATGAAATGTGTCTAGTCAGGAGCAATGAATGACAGATGGAAGATGTTATTTTCCCCCCCAAAACATCCTCTGTTCTTTTGGAATCCCTGCAGTGCAACTTGGACCAGCAGGTTTGGGGAGCAGGTAAGCACCCTACTGGTTGCTGGTCTCCTCTTCCATCAGGCCGAGTGGAGGTGTTGGGGACAGGCTGGACAACACCTGGTGTGGGCTAGGGACTCTGACACCCACTGGGGCCTAGGAGCACCCTCCTTCACCGTGCATCCACACAGACCAAGGCAAGGAACTGCCCTTGAGGATGGTGTCCAAGTCTTCATGGCTGGTTTCTCCTAAATTTTAAATGGCTCCAGGGGCTCAAATCTTCCCCCGGTGGCCCTCCCATGCCAGGGTGCAGGGTTTTCCAGTCTGATGTCTACAGCCTGCAGGGCTGCGTTTGGGCTCTGGATGGTCACCTGGATCCCACAGCAGCAAGTAAATCTCAGAAGGAGGTGAGGAGCTGTAAGAACCAAGGCTTATTTTTGTTCTGACATGTTAATTTTGTAAACGTGTATGAGCTGTGCATTAGACACCAGCTTTTAGTCACTCTCATCTGATCTTTCCACGTTTTTCTCCCCTCCAGATAACTCTTGTGTTGTCAAGCTACCAGACCATAGTAGTGTGTTTCCTTCTTCCAGGAGAGATTCCTCTGCTGTGGGGTCCCACATTGCCTATGGGTTCAGAAGTCCAAAAGAGAGATTGTTTTTTGAGTGAGTTGTCAGTGTCTCTGCATTATGCCTCTGTCTTCCCTGGGTGAGGTTGAGCTGAGGCATGTGGAGCATCCCTGGGGCTCAAAGTTCACAGAGACTGGTACCCGACACCTGTCCCAAGGCTCTAAAGGCAGAGACTGGCCAACTCCCAGGTCCTCAGGGCCACAGCGAGCTGTGTGAGGCTGTGCATGCTTCCCAGGCACCAGGCGTGAATGCTGGGAGGAGGCCCAGGCTGAGCTGTCTTCAGGGGGACTCTGCCTATGATGAGAGTGGACCTCAGAGGCCAGGCCTGAAGGGCTGTCACAAGCTGTCAGCTCAGAGCACCATCACCTCTGTCCGGGGCTTGAGGACAGAGACCATCAGCTGGGGGGAGGTCTGAAGACCCACAAAAGCACTTCCTTAGAAATGGGGTAAGCATTTGGACCTCCACTGAGCCCAGTGGACACCCAAAAGAAGAGTCAAGAAGGATTTTGCTTCTCTCTAGCCTTTCCTCTGTGGCCTGTGTTGGCCCCACAGGCTCATTTGGAAACCTGGTACGCGTGGGTGAGGGACAAGTACAGCAGCTGCAGCAGCACTGGTCTTTCCTTCTGTCCTGCTCCCTGCCCAGCTCCTGCCTCTCTGGTAACAGGACTAATGGGGACAGACTCTGTTCTTCTGCTCCCTGGTGTGGGCATCGGACTGGAATCATGTTTTAAACCTGTTACTTTCCCAGTAAATGACCAGGTTAAGTATCTGAAGAGGTTGGAAGGGACTAACGGCCAGACATAGTTGGGTATGAGCTTAGACTTCTTCCTCTCTTCCTCCTGCAAAACTCACATTGGTGGTCCCCAGGCTCACTGGCAGAGCCCAGGCAGGAGTCTCTGCAGGCTGGGGTGGGTGTCCACTACTCGCTCAAGGAGAAGGGTGGAAACCAGGTTGGCATCCAGGCAGGGTGAGCCACCAGCCAGATAGCCACCATGGACAGGCTGCTTAGAGCTAATGCCCCAATGTACGTGATCATAGAGCAGGGCGCCCTTGAAGACTCCAGGGAGGCAAGGCCAGTGTTCGCTTCTCATTGAGCTTCAGGTGCTGAGAAAGACAGGTGGATGGCACCCACAGACGCAGATGTGGCAAGAAAAATGAAGAGTCGAGAGCCAGGCAGGGCAGGGCACACTCAGAACTGCAGGACAAATTCCCTTTGATGCTACTACATGCAAAACAACATGTATCAGTTTCTCTGAGACTAAAACAAGCGAAATCAGATGTTCTGTGCTGCTGCGGCTCCAAAGACTCTCTGAGGCACCACATGTGAAATGTGGCCTACAAAAGGCTGCTGCTGGCCTTTTGTAGGCCTCTCCAACCAAAAGTGAACTCGGGTCACCCATCATCATAGCTGCCATCCTGGGTGCTTGAGCCCAGCTGGGGGACTGTGGGGAGAGGGAGGCACCCCAGAAGGAGGAAAGAAGGAAATAACTCCACCCTAAATCTTGCAGTTCTGCCCAGAAACCAGTGCTGAAGTGATATTTGCCATGACCGGCTTGCACGTGCAGCCTCCACCCTCATGCCACACACACTCTGGGAAAAGAGGGGGTGTGCATTAGGAAGATCCCTTCTACTTGTTCTAAAACTGATCAAATCTCTGAAATCACTTAGTGAAGACTAACTAACTGCTCTAAGATTTCTGATGGATTTTTCTTTATAGTTTCAATCTCTTTTGTGAAAAAATTCCTGATTTCATTGAATTGTCTGTTTTCTTATATTTCATTGAGCTTTTTTATGATAGCTATTTTGAATTCTCTGTCATTAAGGTTATACATTTCTGTGCTTTCAGGGTTGATTTCTGGGTGCTTGTCGTTTTCCTTTTGGTCTGGAGATTTAATATATTTCTTGGAAATCTTTTCATGTCAGTACATGTGGATCTACCTTATTGTTTCTAATTGCTCTATAATATTCCACAGCATAGAATTACTATAATAGTTTTAGTGTAAAACTGTCATAGAAATAGTGATATTTTTGAAATTTAATTTTTTTAATAATATTTTCTTTTTTTTAATAACGTTTGAGTGTGGTTTTTTTGGTTTGTTTCCTGGAAGTTGGAATTTTCTTTTTCTTTCTGTGTTATGGTTGGTTTCAAGGAGGAACATGAAGCTTCTTTGGTCATCTTCAGCCAGGTGTCTTCATTTATTTACTCGTATCTTTGCATAATCTAATTGCAAAGAAATTATGTTGTATTTGGCAGCATTTGGGAACTGTTTTAGTGAAGAGATTATGAAATGTAGATTGATTTGTACTATTGTAAGCAGTCACTTGTATGACTGTTTTTGGAAATTATTTGTTTTGTTTTGTTTTTTTATGAGGATGATCAGCTGTGAGCTAACATCCATGCTAATCCTCCTCTTTTTGCTGAGGAAGACTGGCCCTGAGCTAACATCCATGCCCATCTTCCTCCACTTTATGTGGGACGCTGCCACAGCACGGCCTCAGAAGTGGTGCCTCAGTGTACATCCGGGATCCGAACCCAGGCCGCCAGCAGCGCAGCGCACGCACTTAACCACTATGCTGCGGTGCCGGCCCTGGGATAGTCTTCACTGTACACGTACTTGTGCATTGAGACTTTCGAACTTTAAAATTATACCACTTTTGATTGTTACTGTGTCTTTTCAAACAGAAACATCAATTTTAAGCAGTTTCTATGAGAAAGGAAGCAGATACCATCTCTACTGGGACTAAGCACTGGTAACATTTGATTTAAGTTGCATGAGAAGTTGATGATTGTATCTAAAGTACCATTGTTGCTACTAATATTATTACTAGTATACTTACAACTCTGATAACGATACTAGTAGTATAGTAACAAAAATATTTGTTAAGTATTTATGTGCCAAGCACTTAGCATAGTGGTATCTCATATATCTAAATAGGCATTTTTACAATATCATCATTTACTTTCTCATTATTGATATTACACAATAATAGTCATGAATAGTCAAACCATGGTATAAGCAAAAGGTTAAAAACAAGCATTAGATTTACAAAAAGGAAGCTTTCCCATTCCTTTGGGGCTTCCTTAACCCTTTCTTGAAGGAAGACAAATGCATCCTCTTGTGGGTATCACCAGTACTGCTTCGACTGGCTGACATAATTAGCTGTGTGGCTTTGGGATATTAATAAATGTCTTTCAGCCTGTTTCCTTACAGTAGAATGGAGACAATATTGCTTACCTTGTAGGAATGTTAGGGTGAAATGAGAAAATATACATAAAGTGCCTGAGAACTTTTAGGTATTTAAAGTGAGCAACTTGAATTTTACCCATGTATAGCAATGATTGTCAACTGGGTTGGAGGAGAGGACATGTTCTCCTATAGAAACCTATCAGAATTTCTTTTTTTTAAATTTTTTTGGTGAGGAAGATCGGCCATGAGCTAACATCCTTTGCCAACCTTCCTCTCTTTTTTTTGCTTGAGGAAAATTGGCCCTGAGCTAACATCTGTGCCCATCTTCCTCTATTTTGTATGTGGAATGCTGCCACAGCATGGCTTGATGAATGGTGTGTGGATCTGTGCCCGAGATCCGAACCTGCAAACCTGGGGCCACTGCAGCAGAGCATGCAAATCACTACACCACTAGTAATCAGAATTTCTGAGTGAGTCCTTTTTAAAATCATATATGATCTCCCCCAAATGGACATTCTTTTCTCCTCTTTTTCTTTCCTCCCCCTCTCAACTCTTGAACTATGGCTATGTCAAACAACTTTTCCTGATGAAAGACTTTTATGTTGGGATAGAGTGGAAGAAAGCTTGAGAACTTTTGATAAAAGTAGTAGTTTCCAACTTCCCTGTATCAGATCACTTGGGGATTTTTATCTAAGCAGATTCCCTGGCTGAACTACCTAACAGAAATTCTCAAACTGTAGTATGCATGCACAAGAAGTGCAACTTCCTTTGGATTGCTGAGAGTGAAAGGGAGAAGGGAGGGGGAGAGAGGAGAGAGATGAGTTTTGTCTTTAAGAATGAAGAATCCAGTTGACTTTCTGTAAATTTTTAAGGGTCGCATTCTGCTTTACTATGTCTCCTTGTAACTAACTACTCACATTTATGCATTGTGAAAGATTGGATCTGTGAAGAAAAAATCACAGGGACTGACGCCCTGTTAAGGGAAATGCTCCTGACTAATAATGCCAAAAACCACTCTCCTAAACAACTCCAAGAAGGTATAGTAGATTGATACTCCTTTTTCCCCTTTAGTAGTGCAAAGAGATGTTAGGCTCATTGAAATCTTAAAATCATGCAGAATTTCCCTGGGGATATAATAATGTTTTCGTGAATATAATTTTAATAATTCTCTTTGAGTTTAAGGAGTTTTAACCATTTATTTCTGATATGCTTGTATCTGTTACCTCATAGGTCCTACGTTATATCACTGAACAGGTTGTGTGAAAGGTCGATAGAAAGAAGTCAGAAATAAGTGCCATGGAATAGAGCAACGGACTTGCGGTTACTGGATAGCGTTCTAGATCACCACTGTCAAATAGAAATAAGACGCAAGACACACATATAATTTTAACATATAATTTGAAACTTTCTATAGCCACATTAAAGTAAAAAGAAAGGCAAAATTAATTTTAATAATTGTTTCATTTAACCCAATATATCTAATATATTATTTCATCAGGTGCTCGATATAAACAACGATTAATGAGATATTTTACTGTTGTTCCATACTAAGTCTTAGGAATCCAGTGTATATTTTATACTTACTGCACATCTCATTTTGGACTAGCTACATTTCAAGTGCTCAACAGCCAGATGTGGTTAGTGTCTGTTCTATTGAAGAGCACAGGATTGATATTATTGAATAACAGCAATCTGCTGAGTGCTTATAACCTATAAAGGGGGCCACCTTTATAGGTATCAACAAACTCCCATCTTTCAAATGAATGTGACTACCAAAGGCAATACTTGTGTATATTTTCATATTTCAATCAATTTTTAAAATCTTTCTGAATCACCAAGGAAATGAACCTTGTCTTTGGGTCACTAATGTGATTTCTTAAATGAGATATGTTTTGTTCTTTGTGAAATAACTACACCTAAATGAATTTTTCTTAAGGTCCTTATTTTAAGTATGACCAAAACTATGGCTAGGATTGAAAGTTTTACGTTTAGAGCAACGTTGTTTTCTTGATTTGTTTGGCCTGTAGTCTGATAGAGCAATGTTACTTCTTATTTGCTAAGCTGTATAGAATTTAGATTATGACTGCTAAGTTTCCCCTTTAGCATTTTCAGCTGTCCCAGTAAGACATATGGAAACGATACAGATTCTAGAACGCTTGACTCTACTCTCTGCCAGTGAACTTATACCATAGGCAGAAGTATTAACATCCAATATGAGCCAGCTATTGAATTCAGGGGTTCTGTGGAGAATGCTTCAAACAGTCAATAAACTATGGATGGTTCTTAATACTGTGATGCCTAGAAGGTAATTTCAGTGTATTGTTACACGTAATAGATAAGTGTATAGCAGTGATTATATACAGTAACCTAAACTTAAAGGTTGAAAAAAATTGTTGAGTGTTTAACAATATAAATCCCCTCTGAAGACTACTAATTAAAGAGTCATTATAACTTTCAGAAAAAGCATAAATTTGATCTTAAGAAACAGAGAGAAACTATAAAGTATTTCCAACTTGAGAAACTTCCTTAAAAGTGAGTTCTCCTCTATAGGCATCTGTCATTTGTGGCTAATTGTGATTTAAATCACTGTGTGTCTTGCATCATTGTGGTGGCTCCAAATTTTGCTGCACATTAAAATCACCTGGACAGCTGTTAAAACTCTTGTTCCCCAATTGTAACCCATGCCAATTAAATCAGAATGTCTGCGGTTGGGAGTCAAGCATTAGTATTTTCTTTTTTTAAGATTCCCCAGTTGATTCCATTATGCAGCAATGTTTAGAGAACACTTGATTAATTATTTCTTTAGTCAAATGGGTCTCTGCTGGTCCATAGATTGCATCAGAAACACCTGGTCAGCTCTGAAAACCAGGATACTGGGCTGGCCTTCCCTGAGATATCAGATGCTTAATGTTCAATCAAGTAAGTTCGATGTGAAAAATAAAAGCATACACTTAAAAAATACTGTAAGAATTTTCATATTTTTAAACAAGGCTGTTTTGTAGTCTTCTAAGATTAAATACAGCGGTTCTGTGTTTTTTTGTTTTGTTTTATTTTAAACTGAGGCTTTGGAATATTTTATGTGAGTAGGAAACCTCTAGGAGTTCAAAAAAGGTTGAAATAAATGGTTTCTAACTAAATGCAGCGCACATTCTTGGATCAGTTTTCAAAGGCTGATCAAAACCTGCTGTGTTTAAATAACAACATGCTGTTTTTCATCACATCCGTTGATGATGTAAACAAAATGTGTAACTATATTAGTAAATGTTAATATTCATGTATTTTAAGTTAAGGTTACAAAATTTGTCACAATGTGATTTTTTTATTCCAGTGAAAACAGATGTGTGCAGCTATTTTGAATATTGGTTTATAAACATGCATATTCTTTATCAAATGAACTTGTAGTTTATTTATGTTTTCTTTCACTACTGTTCACCTGAAAGGAACAGTTCAAGGGACTGGAATCCAGGACTGTCTGGCTCCAGAGCCTACGTGTATCCACTTCTGTTAACGCCACACACGTCAAATGGCCATACAAGGCTAGAGTCGGTTGGGAGCCTTAGGAATTGAGTGGAGGAAAATCGAAAATCGTAGTAGTTTCCCTGGAGCAGTTACTTAAAGGATTTGATATTTAAAAAAATTGTAAAAGCAGAATAAAAATTTGAAGATATTTTTAAGTATTGATAAATTATCCTTCATTCCACTGTTTTAACAGTAAGTTACATTTTTTATACTTTCCCTCCATCTTTGCTTATGCATATATATTTTCACATAATGGAATTCATAATACCCAGTAGGGAGTCTGCTTTCTTTCATTTAAATTTATATGAAATCTTTTTTGCAAGTTGTTTACTTTTGATAATTATTTTATTGGCTTCCTAATGATCAAACTGATGTATCATAACCGTATAGGGTGCTATTACTAGACCGGGAGGTTGATGACTTTTTTCAGGATTACAATAGGCAATGTTATCAATTTAGGTATTTTTACTTTTTCTTTCTTTTGGATTACTCTTTTAGGATGAATTTTTGAGCCTGAGATTACTAAATTAAAAGGTAGAATTTATTTTTAGCACTGTACATTTTGCAATTGGGGAAGATGCAGTAAAACTGAAAGGGAAGCAAACAAATCCACTCTCCTCCCGCTGCTCCGCCTGCATAAAACATCTCCCCAAACTAGTTGCTCAAACTTGAGAAACTGTCTCACGTTTTACTTTTTTGAGACACTAGTATCGGAGCCAAGCTTAGGCTATTCAGAAATTGACAAAATCACACTTTGGAGAGATCACGATTAACTCCCTACCTTTGAGGAAACTGAAGTGTACTTCGTGGCAAAGAATAATAACCCGGTTTTAGGAGGGACAGAAGGCGGATGAGCCTTGATGGAGCAGAAGTGACCGGGGCGGGAGCACTCTAGAGCGTTGCTCTGGTTGAAGTCGCTATCCGGGGAAGCCTGGAACATCCTGAGGGTCTGCGGCCACTCGTCAACCAGCCTTGTCGCCTGGCCGGGCTCAGGCTTCTGGCAGTTCCCGCCTCCGTCTGTGCGACACCCGGGCCGACGTGAAGTTCGGAAACGTGAGCTGAGCGGCACTGACGGGCGCTCTGGGAAGAACTCGGCAAGGTTTTCCTTTCGCTTGGTCTACAGACCTGAAGAATGAGACTGCGAGTTTTCAAGGAAACGGATACATGGGTTAAGTCGCCGGTTTCAAAATCTCAAAATGGAGAAGACTTTTCCTTTAAACGCTGCGCTCTGCTCCCATCCTTCGCTGTTCAAGCGTTCGCCTCCGGGCCACGAAATACTTTGCGTTGGTTTTCATTGCGGAGGCTTCTCTCGGGGGCCAGCGTTCTCGCCCCCTAACCTCATGCCGGGACTGGTTTCTTGGTTTCTGCTCTGGCGGGTGATTGGGTGCTGGGAGTCGAGGGGGCGGGAGGCAGGAATTCGTCCGCAAGAGCGCTTGCGCGCGGCCTGGAGAGAGCGGAGGACGGAGCGGGTGAGGCGCCGGAGTCCCCACTCGGCCAGGGTGAGGAGGCGAGAGGTTTGGGGCTTCTCCTCTCTGCCAGGCTCCGCAGTGTGTGCTCGCAGATACCATTTCCTTTTCTCCCGGGACTCGGAGCCCAGGCAGCGCTGCCTCGGTTTTCCTCAGAACAGGCCAGCCTGTCTCTCCTGGGGTGGCGCGCAGCCTGCCCGAAGAGAGCCTTCTGCTCTCGCCTGACCGCCATGCGGGCAGTCGGGGTGACCGCGTCCACGGGCCTCGGGGTTCTGAACACGCGGAGGCCAGAGGGATCCTGTCCTGAACCCCGAGGAGAGGCCCCGGGCCCCCTTGAACCTCCGCTGACTCGTGGCAGCGGGGACGATGGCGGGAGGCGGATCGGGGCTCGTCCTTTATCCCCTGGGGGGTTGTGGTGAATGCAGGCGGGATGGATTCCTAGGCTGTATCTGAGGAACTAGCCGGCGTTGCGTTATTGGCTGGGGTGAAGGGGTTAGAGACCACCAAATCTCTACTCAAGAGTTGCACAGATAGAATCACAGAATAGTAGAACTGGGAAATGCCTCAGAATAGTGGTTCTTAGCTTGTTTTGGAACACATAGGCTAGGGGTCAGGGTATAATTGGCTTCATAAGCTGTTGAATTACTCTTTTAACCATCCCTCCATCCCCAGGTCGAATTTGCCGTTTTTTTCCACTATTGCAAGGAAGTCCTCAGTTGATAACAGTGCATATCAGTCTCCCCTCTGTTTTCAGTTATTTTATTAGGATATAGTTCTGGGAATGAGAAATCCACGGACTTTCTCTTCAGAGAAACGCAGTCATGTACCAAGACTTCTGCATGCAATAGCAAGAGAGCACAGTCTCTGACTTCTGTCTCTGGATCCTAGATTAAGCATAGGTGGTTTAGAAGAGGTGGGGATTAATGTAGATCACCTCCTCTGTGTCAAATACTGGAGTTTAGGCACGTTCTATCCATTAACTTACTTAATTCTTAACTCAATGCCTGGCTAATTTTCGTCAAAACTCTATCGGGTAGATAATCTTATCTCCATTGCACAGATGAAGAAACAGACTGAGGTTCAGTGATTCACACAGTGGGACTCACACTTAGGCTTGCTTTACTCCAAAGCCCATCTTCTTTTCATTATACCCTTCTGACCTTTAAATCAGAATTATCAAGCACCTACTGTGTGCCAAGGCATTTTCTCCCTTACAACAGTTTTTCAATTAGGGATTATTACAGATGAGGATCTTAGTCTAGAGAAGTGAAGACATGATCAAGGAAACACATCTGAGTTGTGGGAACCTGATCTAGAACTCGTACTTCTACCTCCTGGTCCACAGCTTTGGCAGAGTAGGGATACAAATCCGGATTTGTCAGATTCCGAGACATGTTCTCAACCACTGTGATGGTTAAGACTAGGAAATTCTTTTACTTGCATTTGTTTTGTTGATACATTTAGGAATCCCCTTTTTATTTCTAGACTTCTGTCCTAGTCTAGTTGGGTATCTGGTTTTCTTTGAATGGCATTGTTTCAGTCTTGATTTTCATTTCTGCTGCAGTTAGGAATCTAAGTAAACAGGAAAGCATGACTCTTCAATATGGTCTGAATGTACAGTTGGTGGGGTGAAGATGAACTTTCCTTGTAAAGCTTGTCCATCATAGCTTGCTATAATGAATTCTGCAAGTATTTTTCAGCAGTTAAGTCTTCATTAAGATAAAGATGCCGATAATTCATAACGTATACTGAATCTGTGACTACATTCATTTTCTCAGATAGTAAATGGATTGAAAATATTTGCTGGGTTCATGGAAGAACATGTAACCTTTCAAAAAATAATCCTAATCGCTATGAACTGTATATGGTTAGGAGGCAAAGGAGAGTATTCTGAAAACTATTCTCAGCTCATTTGGCACTTCTATTTACTTTACGGAATTACTACCTTCTACAAAGTATTTACTGTCTTTTACACAGAATACTATATTTCTCACCATATTTTTTGAGATGTTTCAATCATATAGAAAATTAATAGACCAATGGGTAAGCCAACTTTCCAGAGTTGTTCAATCTTAATATTTTGCCATATTTACTTTATACTTTCTTTGCAAGTAACATTACTAGTATGCTGAATTTATTCTTTTTCTTTCCTAGACGTGTTGTTATACTTTTGTTACATATGTATGTATCCGTAAACAATATAGAGCATTACTTTACCTGTTTTTAAACTTTGTACAATGATATGATACTGTACCCATATTTGTTCAGAAGTGTTTTTAGTTGCTTAACATTATTTTTAAGAAGTAGCCTTATTGATTGTTCATCTATTTTAATTGCTGTGTAGTATTCCATTGTATGAATATACCAGAATTTTTTTATCCATTTTCCTTTTGACAGACATTTAAGTTGTTTACATTCTTTTGCAATTCTAAACAATGCTACTATGAACTTTCTTATGCATGTTTCCTTATGTTCCTGTGGGAAAGCTTTTGGATATATACATAGGACTGGACTTCCTGGTGTTGGGTATCTTCAACTTTGCTAGAAATTGTTAATATCTGTCCAAAGTGGTTGTAGCGATTTACACTCCCCCTAGCAGTATCCTCCGTTAAGTTTTCATCCAAGATATTAGTGTACTCTAGTTTTAAAGAAATGACGGTGCTTGCATCATTAAGGCACAAATTGCTTTGTTCATTTCTTTTATGCCTATATGCTTTTAAGTCCAACATAATTTTAGGGAGAAAGATAAAGGAATAAGGTCTAGATTGAACTAAATACTAATTCTCCCTTCTGCTATTGCTATGTTCCCTCAAGTACAACCTTACTTCTTGTTGTGTTTGTACTTGTGATGGAGACAGACCCTAATGAAGTAAATTGTTTACTGATTTTTTTTATTGTTTTTGTGTCAATAGATTGTCCGAGGATTAAAAAGTAAGCAGCATTGTTTGTTGGAGAGCCCTACAGAAAGTGGGAAAAGCTTAGTCTTACTTTGTGCTGCTTTAGCGTGGCAACAGTCTCTTCTTCGTGGTAAGTATTTGGTTGATATATTCAGCTTGATTATTGGGACTTGAAAAAAATATAATAAAGTACTTTTTATCCAGAATGATTCATTTAAAGAAATAGCAGTAACTAAGAATATACTTTTGGTCTTTCTTTTAATCCTCCCTGCTTGATATTTTAATGTCTCAATATAAACGAATACTCAAGTGGTTGTGCCTTTGTTACATTATTAATCTTTGACTATTAACTATAAAACTCTTGGAAGAAACCGACCCTCCTTTATGTGAACTTGGAGACAGAGGCCAAGGTGAAGCCTTGGTGCCCCTCCACACTAGTGAGCTGCAGAAGTGCTGCAGAGTCCTGTGAATCTTTGGCGCCCCTCCTGGCTCCCTCCCGAGTTGGCATTGCCTGCACAGAGGAGCCCAGCTCCTTACAACGTCATGCTGACGTCACTCATCCAGGCCTGTTTTGAGTGGTGGTCTGTGCTACCTGTCACCCCTTCTTGTTATTCTTCCATCTCTAAGTTTGTGCCTTAGGTTCATGTGACACCAGCCCACAGAGGTAATAGATATTATGTCATATACACTGGGCGACATCTCTAGGAAGTAGATTCTAGCCTGATCCCCATGGTGCAGGTTTAGAGACTGGGGAGGACCTGAGAGGTACAGGGACTTTCTCAGGATGAAGAACTGGTAAGAAAAAGGAGGTCTGCATTCATCTCTGTCTCCTCAAAGCTAGGACCCGACTTAGGGTTCCAGGGAGCTGTGGCTAGGGCTGTGTAGGCTCCTTGTGTACAGCTCAGGAGATGACATGGGGGAGGAGGGTTAGCAGCCAGGGCACAGGGGGCAGCTCTGGACAAGTCTGATTGAGAGAAGGGGCCTAGGTAAAGGAGTCTTGAAAAAAGACCTCACTTCCTTGGTCATAGACCTCAAAAGATCTTAGAACTCTGGTAACCAGGCACCCACAGCCCCCCATCCAGCTCACTTGACTGGAGACAGTCAACAGGAAAAAATATTTTGTTGTTGTATCCCAACTTTTGGAGGATCTAGGCACAAAAAAACCCAGAAAGAGAAACTTTTTGGTCGTTGCTGACGTTGGCTCAGCCCTCATCCCCGACGCCTCTGGGTGTCTGGCAGGAGGCAGTGAAGGGTAACACGGGGCAGCCCAGGAAAGGCTAGTGCAGGCCAGGTCACAACTGTGATCCCACCTGATCAGCCCCACACCCCTTGTCCCTCATCTTGTGTGTGTGTGTGTCTGTGTGTGTTTGTGTGGAGGGGAGAAGGCAGGGTATGAGGGGCAGGCCATTCCTGGGCAGGAGCTACTTGTTAGGTGTCGGAAGTGTGGTGGGCCTGTCATGTTCATAGCCCAGGTCATGGCTGGCAGCATGAGAAGGTGAGCTCCTCTACTCTTATGTTACTGAGCCATAGAGGTTTCATCTCTTTTCCTGCCTGACCATAGTTCTTTGCAGGGATGTCCCTCTGTGCCTGAACTGAGGAGCAGACTTTCTCTTGGGGGATGACCCCAGTGGCAGTGTGCAGGCAGCCCCTGATCCCTTCAGGCCCAGCTCCGGAGCAGTCTTTGCAGATCTCCAGTAAGAAGATCATCGAGGAGCTGCCCAATGGTTTCAATTTCACCAACTCACTAGGCAAGGGGAAGGTGCCTGAGGCCACAAACACCATCCAGTGCTGCTCTGAGATGAGAACAGGAACAGAGGGTCTCCACACTCAGGACCTTGAGATGACCAGGTTGGACCAGAACTAGGGAGTGACCAGACTGGGGCTGTCCCTTTTTCAAGCTAAAGGGGATGTACATGCAGGTAACCTTGCCTGTTTCGGAGCTGAGCTGCCATGACCCTCTTACCCTTGCCTGATGTGAGCTTCTGGAGACCACTGAGGCAGAGGCAGAGGGTAAGGGGGACTGCAGGCTGGATATTCCTGGAAGGGAAGTGGGATTTTTCCTTTGTTCATAAGGACACATGGAAAGTCAGCTATGTGGGTGAATCTTTCTCTTTATCCCACTGTAGCGCCAGCTGCAGAGCTCCAGTCAGTGGCAGAAGCAGAGCAGTGGGCAGTGGTGGAGGTAGAGCTGGCTCCAGCTCTGTTGACAACACCCCTTCTAGCGTTGGAGCCAGAGTCACCTCCATCAGCAGTGTTGGAGCTAAAGCAAGGGCCAACATTGGCTCCAGCAGGAGTGGGAGCTGCTGAGCTGGAGTCACCTGGATCATCATTTCTAGTGGGAAGTCCGTCTCCACCTGTGGCTGTTAAGGAGCATGAGAAGAAGCCCAACCTCACGGCCTTCTCTCCTAAGCAGGTGGTAGAGCAGTTGACCGTGATGGATGCAGTGAGCAGCTGGGCTCTCAGGGCGGGGTGGAACAGGCCTTCCCTCTGCCATCGTTGCCCCAGTTCTGATCCAGACTCCCATGATCTGGGCCCAAATCCCAGCTCCACCCCTTACCAACCATATGACCTGGGCAACTCCCGGAACCCTCAAGCCTTTGCTGTCCACATGCAGACCGTAGAGGTGGACACTAACAGGACCTGCTCCACAGAGTGCCTGTGCTGGCTCCATGAGGTAGAAGAGATGGAAAGCTGGGCAGGGCCTGGCCCATCAGTGGTGGAGGGGAGCTCAGTGTGTGCAGCCAGGTCTACGGTGGCCCAGCCGTCTCCTCAGGAGGCTCAACAGCCTCAGGACTTGACACCTGATGTGTGCTTCACTACAAGGGTGACAGACAAGGCCAGTGGTTGTAGCTGCCACGGGGGAATGTGCATCAGAATGGAGAGTGGGACCAGAGTGGAGATCAGGGTGGTGGCAGATGCCCCCTTGGGATGAGCAGAGTTGAGCCATCATCTGGAGCTTGGAGTTAGCCAGGACGGGCTGAGTGCAAATACCCCTCTCCCTTCCCTACCGTGATTGGGCCCTGGGTCATCCTGTGTTGGGTACCCTCGGTGGACAGAGAAGAAAACCCAGGGACTCTCACAAGGCTCAGGCCACATCCTGAGCTTCCTGAGCTCTAGCTGTAAACTGTGAAAACTGTGTGGGACTTTAGTGGCTGTGGACACAGAGGTGGCCTGTGGCAGGGCTGGATGACACTTCCCCTGTCCCCCAGGAGCTCTTCTGGAAGGTGGTGCCCTCTCAGTGCCTGGGATCCACCTGGCACAAGAAGAATAAGCCTGGCAGTGAGCACTAGACACCCACCATCCAGGCCACCATCGACCAGTTCAGAAGGGTGGCCAGCCTCGTCATCACCACCTGCCTCGGTGATGCGAGCATGACAGCCCAGTACAGGGCGAGGGTGGTAGAGCACTGGGTCCAGGTGGCCCAGGTGTACCGTGGGAGGCCCAGTGGAGCCCCTCTCTGGAGACTTGGGAACTGCCTCTCCACCTTTATCAGCTCCCAGGATTGAAGTGTGTGGTCTAAGCTCCTGCAAGTCCCTAGGCCCTTCCTGCCAGAGGCCTTGCTGACCTTGATTCCAGGTCCCAGTGGGAGGATGCTCACTTCCTACCTGGCTCCTTCCCTGGGTTGAGCTAAACTCCTCCTCCTTGTGAGTGTTACTTTCTGGGTCCTAAATGTCCTTCTGGGGCTCCCTGAGAATCTGTCTCATCCAGGAGGGGAGATGTAAATAGAAGGGGACTGAAGCTAGAGCAAGCGGGGCTCCAGTGCCCAACCTCACACCTCATTCTCTTCCCTTCCCCAGGAGTGTGAGATCTGGAAGAACTTCTCCTCGTCCCGCACTTTCATCTCTGCTCTGCAGAAAACCTCCACAAGCCACCTGAAGAACACATGGGGGTAAGTTTCCCTGTGGGTAGGCCTCTCTGCATAGGAGGACCAGGATGGATGGGGGATCTCCTGTATGTCTGCCATTGGTGCCTCAGTCAGCCGGGAACTCCTGGGAGGCAGCAAATGATGGGGACAGGGCCTGGGAGTGGGTAGTTGGTCTCTAAGTCTCCTGGTGTCCTTAGTGAACCAGTTCTGCTTCAGGACTCGGTTTCCCTAAATGTCAGCTATTGGGTTGAGCCACATTGGAGATTTTCAAGTGTTTATAGCAACAGAACTCTATGGTCAGTTGAAATTCATAGTGGTCAAAACAGAGCTGCTCTGTAGAGCTGGAGAGTGGAGACCCCAGTGACTAACAGGAGAGCCCCCTCCCAGTCCCATGAGACCTTAGTGCTCAGAGGAGCCCAGTGAGAACACTCCTCCAGGCAGGTTGAATCTCTTGGGTTGTCAAAGAAAAGGGATTTGCACTCAGACCCCTCACATTATCCCTAAATTTATCCTTCCCTCTTTCCCCTCCCCTAAGGTAAAGCTCTGAAAAACTTAAGGAGCTCTATAGCCAAGATGAGTCCTTGAGCAGAGAACTGATGACCAAGATAGAGTGGAGGCTGCGAGTCTGGAAAAAGAGGAAGGGGGAGAGGGGCAGGGTTACTGGGCAGGCTGTGGTTTTGATAGTTTCTCACTTGAACTTTCTCTGAAACATTACAGTCTATCTTGTCCAGGTTAACAAGCAGAGGGATCTGTTCAGCTCATGGGCAGCAGGGTGCCATTTTTGGGCAGGAGGCCCTGGTCATGGGACACAGTGGTGTTGGTTGGGCTGTTCCAGGAGGAGTGGCTGAGCTGGTGCCATCAGCAGGTCTCTGGCTTCCATGCACGTCCATCCTGCTGGATGTAGCTTCTTCCAAGCTGTTGCGGTGGGTTTAGCCCTCAGCCTTAACCTGTCCTCAGGAAGCCAGGCCCCTGCTGCTCCTTCTGTCTTCACCACGTCTCCAAGGGGAGGACACCCTGCCTGTCCCAGGGACATGCATGGCAGAGGATTCCCATGGTCCAGGTGGACAAACAGGCTGCTCATCCTTGGGCCTGAACGGCTAGACCAGAGACAGATGTGTGTGCTTTCGGGGACCACCCCCGGACCCTTAGAGCAGTCACTCGAGTCAACCACAAGCGTCTCATCTGAGTGCCTGGTTGGCAATGACATATGCCCCCAGGGGCTTATGAGAAGCATCTAGGCAACTCATGGATTCTTAGTGGATCCTGCTGAAAGGACATTAGGAGCTTCACGTAAATGAGGAAGCAAAGCGTCCTGTCACCACCTTCCCTGTGGATCAGAGGTGGCACATTGGGGGTTCAGTTCCTGAGTGGATAAAGAAAGAGTTCAGGGCAGGGGAATGTCCTGAGGGGTTCCTTTGGGAGGAGAAGGCTTTGGCATGGCCTCTGGCCAAGCCTGGGGGCCAGACACTCCACGAGACTGGGGCAGGCAGGAGCCATGCAACCAGACGCCCAAGACACCCCGTCCTCTCCACTGTTCGGCCCAGGACCAAGCTGTGAGAGCTCAGAGGACAGGACTGTTGTCAGTGGTGGGGCTGCGGGTTAGGTGAGGATGTGGGAACAGGGCATCTGGCTGGGAGGGGCAAGCGGCCTCTCCTCTTTGGGCCCCTGAGCAACTCACTGCCCCTGTTTGGGTCTCTGTCTCCTCATCAGGGAAGGGAGGGATGGTGATTGTGTGGTGCAGGCCTCACAGGGTGGTGATGAGTTAAGAGGGTGGACAGGACCGTGGGAGCTTTCTGCCTGCTCCACCTGGAGGGGTGAGGGCGAGCACAATGATGACAGTCATGTGACACTGAGTCATCAGGAGTACTTGTGAGGTAGCTGGAGTTCTCACACCTTCCATATGAGAAAACAGGCTCAGGGAGGCCAGACAGAAAGCCCAAGCTCACACCCAGAGTGAAAGTTGGAGCTGGGCTTGTTCTAGAATCACAACATCTTGGAGGATGTATTGGCATTGGTACCAGTTGACTCGAGTCAGATGTCCAGGTTCGGAGGCCAGTGGTGCTGGAGAGAAATGGGGTGAGGGGAGTATGGCCCGTTGACACTCTCCTCGACCCTGGCAGGAGGGGCCCTCCACGTTTACCCCCCCGCAGATCAGCCCCAATAGAGTGCAGGAGAAGCAGCAGCAGCAGCAGGTGAGTGTGCCTGTGGGGGAGGGGCTCTGCCCTCCCAGCTGGAGGCCTCAAATCAAGAGAGGACGGTCCTTCCTCTTGCTGCCACAGTGCCTGAATCCCCCAGTAGAAGTGACCAGGAGGAGGGCCTGGGAGATCTGGTGCAGGATGGTTGTTGTGGGGAGGACCAGGGACCGCATACTCTGTGATTTGCCAGAAGCCTCCCCTGGGAGGTGAGGAGGAAGAGTGTGGTGTTCTTGGGGTGTGAAGGGAGGAGGAATTGAGGGGAGGCTGCTAAGGGTCCTAGGCTGCTCCCCGTGGGAACCCTGGGGTGGGCCAGGAGGCTGAGGGTGAGGACTTTTCAGGGGAGGGTCTGCAGGGGGCCGACTTGAGAGCAAGGACTCATCCCACCCACACTCTGATGTCACAGAGTGTCATCCCCTATATTGGCACTTTCCTTGGTCACCTGCTGATGCTGCACCTGCTGATGGGTGATAATCTCGAGGTGGGTGCACCTGAGGACCAAGCATTGAGGCCCAGGATCCTGAGCATTGGGATGTGGGAGCCCCTGAACTGAGCTCTGAGCTCTCAGCACTTGGTACATCTCTCCTGAGAGCCTCACAGCTGCCTCTGGGAGCTGGGGCATCAGGCACATCTTAGGGATGAGTGAACAGAGGTTCCACCTGAGACACCCATTCCGGTTCCCCAGGCTGGGGAAGCTCAGAGCTGCCTGATGGCACAGCTGCGTGAGGTTTTATCTGAGCTGGACTCAGCCTCTCCCTCCCATGCTGCCCGTGGAGGGAGAGAGGATTCGGGCCCCTCCAAGTCAGGCAGCACATAAGTGGCTGAGCAGTCCCCTCTGCCTGAGGCCTCAGACTCCAAGTCTGTCATCAGAGAGGGTTGTGCTGCCACGTCCCTTAGCCTCTCCCCCATGTCCCCCTTCTCTGGATCCCAGAGCCAGGCCTAGGTCCAAGTCCTGTTTTCTCTGCATGCCCGGCCCCCTCTGGGGACCTGGCAGTAGTGCAACATGAGAAGGGGTGGGCATAGGGGGCTAGTCAGGCTAGGGGGCTCTGTCTGATGGACTCTGGCTGTCTGCCTTCCAGGAGAATGAGATCAACCTGACAAGAGGACTGAAGTGAACAGCTGCCGCACCCCCTTCAGGGGAGGGGAAGGAGGAGGAATTCAGAGACCCTCTGGACAGAACAGTCCCTGGCTCCACCCCCTGTATCTTACATTGAGTGGACGAGTTTGATAACAGAGAAGTGGGAGACCCATCCAGTTGGCAGGTGGGTTGAGAGGAGGATGGCATCAAGGAGAAAATCCTGGAGGAGGCGCTGCTTATTCCCATTCTGAAAACAGGTAAAACCTGGTAGGAACTGGAGGGAAGGACAGTTCCCAGGACTGGTCCCTGCCCCACCCCTGACACCCGACAAGGCCCATGCAGCATCCCTCACCCAGGCCCTAACTTCAGCCTCTCATTCCCTCTGGTCCCAGGAATACCCAGACATGAGGGAGATCCTGCTGCTCCAGGTGGCCACAAAGAATTACAACCTAGAGCCCGAGGAGCGATTTGGGGCCTGGTTCCAGGACATGGAGCTGCTCAAGGAGAATGATAGGTGAGGCCGGACAGGAGTTGGATAAGGGCAGGGGTGGACTCTCCCTGTTGGCCAGTCCAGAGATCCTGTCTCCGTGGCCCCCCACTCAGCCCCAGGCCTTATTGCATGGCGACCTCTGGGACACTCAGACTCCAGCTGCTGGGCAGGCAGTGAGGGGACACCTGAGGTGTGGTTTCTCTTAGGTTCACAGGAGCCTCTCTGTCCTGGAGCTACAGCCTGTCCTGCGAGCTGGACCCCCAGACCTAGTTGGCCAGCAGAATACTCAAGGCGAAGAAGAACCCGCCATCATCAAGGTCAGGGGTGAGTGAGTGTCTGGGCCTGGGTGACTGACTTCTATAGGTTCAGTTAGGCTTCGGGCTAAGCATGGCCTTGGGTAGTCGAACAGCTGGCACTGGGATCCCAGCTGCACTACTGAGCAGTCCTGTGATTGGGGTGACTCTCTTCAGCTTCCTGAGACTCCATTTCCCCCTCTGTGAAATAGGTGATACTAAATGATCGCTCGAGTGGCAGGGACAAATGGGGTACTGGTGGCTGACAGCACTGAGCACAGGGTCTGGAGCACCCAGTGCAGTGGGGACAGGGTGGGGGCCATGATTCTTCCAGGCCACCATGATAACCCGACTCTTCTACTCAGTCCCCAGGCCCCAACAGTGAGCCCCATACCAGTGGCCGATCACAGCCCCATCCTCAGCAGCGGGGACACAGCTGGGAGGCTTGGGATACACTGGGCCAGCTCCTCCCACCTGATGGGAAGGGGAGCATTGTAAGCTGATTCCTGCGACCCCTGACGCCCAAGAGAGAGGGGACACACCCACCTTAGCTCCCTGATATCTCTACCCCAGCAACTATTCACCCACTGGGGGAGGCACAGAAGTTATTTGTTGTAAACAATAAATGCCATATTTGAATATTATATTAAAGTCCTGTTCCCTTTACAGTCTGGGAGTTGTGGTGTGGTTCTCTCGCTTTCTGTAGGCATGTAAGTGAGACACTGAATCTCACATTTCTCCTTGAATCACGAACTCTTCCGGGTCATCAGCTTATTGTATGTGGGAGAAGGGAGAAGGGCCAGCCCCTTCCCTGGCTAGTGGGGACACCCCCAAATCCCCCTAATTCCGAAGACCAGTTCATTTCAGTATCATTCAACTCCTCCAGGAGCAGACATGGCCCCCCGCCCGTTCTCTTGGGATTTAAATGTTGAAGGTACTTTCACAGGCAGAGCAACAACCACTGAAATGTGGGTGTCTTTAAAACAGCACTACCCAGGACCATGTCGTGCCACAGGCAGGGGCTGCCTTTCTACATTCTTGAGGAACAGGGAACATTTTCTGCTTCTCTTGTTGAGATTTCTTTTGACTAAATTTTAGGAACTTGTAGTTTTCTAGTTCAATCTCTGGAATTGCATCAGCTCTAAGTGGGGAAAACAATGTAAAAAGATCAAAACGTGCACTTGGAGAGGACAAGGCCCAAGGAAGCTCATTTGCAAATGGACTAAAGACAGGAAGGATCTAGCTCCTGAGGCCCCTCTAGGGGCTCCCTGTTCACCCCTGACCTGGATTTGAATCCTGCTGTGATCCTTGTCCAAGACTCTGAATTCCTTTTCCTGCTTGTTTTGTATCCAGGCGGAAAGATTTGTGATGCAGCTTTTAAGGCTACTGCTGGGCCTCGTTCCATAAACATGACTGCTCCCTGTGAACTAGGATTTTCAGCACCCCTGCCTTCCTTAAGCAATTCCCTTTAGGGCAGAAATTCCCTAGAAGGTCCCAAGCCTCCTCTCTGGCTTGGCCAGAGGATCCCCGGTGAGCTCTACTTTGACAGTATAAGGGACCATAATCCTGGCCAGTGAGTGACTCTACACTGGCCCTTGCTGTCCAAGGTGACATCTGAGCCCGTGTCATTCTTAGGTCCGTGATCTTGGACAATCCTCCAGTTTACATACTAAGTGTTGGTGTTACCAACTCGTCCAAATGGGGCAATTGGGCCCAAGCCCTTAAAATGTGTCACCCCTGGGTGGTTGTGTTTTTTTCCCCAATCCTGTGCTGTGGTTACATTATCACAACCTCCTGGGTGTGAAGACTGTTTGGAGCTTTGAAAGACGAGGTATGACAGGGGTGTGGGGGGCTCCAGCAGGGAATGCCACTGAACTGATGGTCCATGGACGTGCATGAACACAGCCTTATCAATTAAAATACTGAAATGCTTCCCATCTGGTGCTGAACAGACACTGCTCTGAGCTCACACAGAGAACCCACCCCATGACTAGGAGATTTCAAATGGTTACCAAGTGGCATTTTGAACCTCATCACTTGGGAACACCCTGTAAGACAAGGGACAGATGAATCGCTTGGCACTTGTGAGGTATCCCCTCCTTTCTGATGGCTGCAAGTGTCACCCAGACACACAGGCTGCACTCTGCCAGGGAAGCCTTGTCAGAACAGCCAGAATTTGAGGATGAACCCTGGTTCCCGTCATCTCAAGACCTTCCTGACATGGCACAGCCACCCAGGAAAGTGATTTGGTAATGGAAATACTGGGAAGGCCGTACTTTCCCTCCAAAGAGAAAGAGAAGTGCCAACAGTGAAAGCTTGATCCCTCAAATAGACAACTAAATCCCAACAAGCAGTGGTTTCTTTCAGCATTACTGATGCTGAAAAGTTCTCTTTCGGTAATAGCACGATCCCCCAACTGCCATGTCCATTTCCATGAATCACATTTCCAACACATATGGATCTAAAAAACTGTGGGAAATCTGGTATTTCCTTAGATGCAACTCTGAATTGGCATGCAACAGAGAACAGAAAAATGGAGACCTAGAAGTAAATATCTACTTTGAGAACGTAGACACAAAAGTGATTTGAAATAATATTTTGGAGTCTATTGGAATATTACACAAAAAGAATAATCCACTTTATGTAGGTTTTACTGTGACTGTGATGGGAAAAGCTGAATCATCCCGTGACGTTGATAACTGGCTGCTGACTTTAAAATACAAATAAATATTGTACATAGTAAAGGAAAATGAGAAAACAGCATGAAAAAGGAAGATCTTTCTCTCTTCACCTGAAACTCAACCTCTCACCTCAGAAAGAAACCTCTATCTATATTTTCTATGTCACGCAGCAGAGTTTAATACAAGAAAAGTATTGGTATATTTTAAAAGTTCAAGAGCTCAAAGCAAGGAAACATTAGGGACGCAGCCATGAGACCTCACTGAGGTACCTGCTCCATTTCATCTGCTGTCAGGATGGCCTTCTTGGCCCCTCACTTTCTCTGCCTCACTAGCAAGTCTGTCCGCCATCAGTGCTATCACCAGTATCGCTCCTGTGCTCTTCACTGCCCTTTCCTCCTTCCTGATACCTTCTTCAGTCGTCAGAAATTGTTGGCAGTCGAGCTGTGGAATGCCCATATCAGCTCCTGGAATCATCTCTGCCAAATCTGAAGACCAGCAGGAGTGCTCAAGGGACCTGGAATGCAGACCACTTGCGAGCACACCTGGCAGGGATTCACCTGTGTGACTAGGTGCAAGTTTTTGCAATGCTTTGGCCAGATTGAAAGGACTTACGAGTTGTCCTGCACTACTGCAGGCCTGGAGTCCTTGCGGTCTCTCGGCCCAGCAGACTTGGTGGGGCTGGTCCAAGGAATCCTCCCAGAGAGCCATCATTGCCAGCATGTGATGGCATTCTAGTCATCGTCCTCTTGAATATGTCACTGGACATCCTCAAAGGCATGGAGATGCTTAAACCAGGCTATGGTTTGGACTGGTTTTCACAGTTATGCTCCTTCCTCTGCGAAGACATGACTGTCATCCTTCTTATCATCCTTCTTTTCCTCTTATCCTACAAAAACCAATCATGAAAGTGGGTCAAATGATAAAAGAAGCCTGCCTTTTTAGGACAATTATCCTGGCTGTTTTGTACTTCCACCCCCTCTCTATCCTCTGGGGATAGATCTGACCTGTGTCCTGGGATGTCATCAGGCAGATTTGCATCAAGAACAGAAAGCTCAAGGTCAAAATTCAAGGCTACTCCAGATCATTTCTCCCCCTCCATCCTGTTAACACCCCCTCCTTGTTTGAGTGTGATTCTATTCTCTTCTTGTCCTTGTCACTCTCAACCGCACAAGTCCTGGCACTCCCATTCAGGACAGTCAGTCCCCAGTCCTTACTAAAACCCAAATCTTACCATTTCTGTGTTTTCTGTCTACTCATTTGCTTAATCCATTGACCACTTGTTGTTCATAGAGGTTAAATCAATAGTGATATTATCAACCACCCCCTGTTATCGACTTCCTCCAATCTCCCAGATGTTCACATAATCCTAGTGGTTATGTTCAAAAGTAAATAATTCAGAAAACATATTCACCCACCACAAATTCCTGTTCCCTAATATTTTTATTCAAACACTCATACAGTAGATACCTGTCCCTCAAGATCAGAAGTAATGCCAGATCACCAATCCTCACCTTAATTTCCTCCTACACCTATCTAATCCTGGATTCCATGGACTACGATCACAATAATTTCCTTGGAAATATAAAAAATTCCTTACCACTTATTTATTTTGTAAACCTCCAAACCCAGAAGATCCCGATTATCTGCCATGCCGCAGCTACTGCTGGTCTTATAACAAGCTGAAGAAAAAGCACGAAACATGACCTTTTGGTACCACTGTAAACACAAAACCGTCTGCATCAACTGGGAAGCACCCATAACGCCTGGAAATTTTGTTCTCCTTTTTTTCTGTTGGCTCAATAACAAAAAGACAAGTCAATTTAAAATGTGGGCAAGAGATCATAATAGACTTTTTCCAATGAAGATATACAAGTGGCCAACAGGTGTATGAAAAGGTGTTTGGCATCGTTAATCATCAGGGAATGCAAATCAAAACCACAATGAGGTATCACTTCACACTTGTTAAGATGGCGATAATCAAAAAAACTAAAGATGACAAATATTGGTGAAGATGTGGAGAAAAGGAAACCTTGTGGGAATATAAACTAGTACAGCCATTATGGAAAACAGTATGGAGGTTCCTGCAAAAAAGAAAACTAGCATATGACCCAGCAATCCCACTTCTGGTGTATACCCACAGGAATTGAAATCAGGGTCTCAAAGAGATATCTGTACTCTAATGTTCATTGCAGCTAATTCACAATAGCGAAGATATGGAAGTAACCTAAACGTCATTGATGGATGAATGGATAAAGAAATGGAATATTCGTCAACCTTGAAAAAAGAAGGAATTCCTGCCATTTTTGACAACATGAGGGACCTAGAAGATATTATGCTAAGTGAAATAAGACAGACAGAGAAAGGCAAATACTTATATGTGGAATGTAAAATTGTCAAACTCATACAAGCAGAGGCTAGAATGGTGGTTGCCAGGGGCTGGAGGGATGGGGAAATGGGGAGCTGATTATCAAAGGATACAAAGTTTCAGTTATCAAGATAAATAAGTTCTGGAGATGTAGGGTATTGCGTAGTGCCTTCAGCTAACAAAACTCTATTGCATACATCACATTTGCTACTTGAGTAGATACTAAGAGTTCTTACCACAGAATGATAGTAATAAAGGAGGTGAGAGAAAACTTTGGAAGGTGATGAATTTGTTTGTGGTCTTGATGGTGATGACAGTCTCAAGGGTGTATACTTATGTCCAAATTCATCAAGCTGTATATAGAAAAATATGACACCATCGTTGATTCTTCTGCACCTTGAAATATGCCATGTCCTCATAACAAGAGAAAAATATTTGTAACTATGTATAGACGAATGTTAACTGGACTTATTGTGGTGATCATTTCAATATATACTCAAACATTGAATCATTACGTTGTACCCATGAAACTGAGATAATGTTGTATGTCAACTTTACCTCAATAAAAAAAAACACAACAGACAAAACCATTTGAATATTGTAAATGAGTTCAGTGAATCCCTGAAAGTGCCCCATTCCCATATGAGAGTTAAAGGAAGCAGAGAGGATGAAGTAAATGGAAGAAAGTTGTATAAAACAGTATTCAAATTAAAATCATTTAAGTTGCTATCAGCTCTTTGTGGCAAAGTTCTGTGCGCACTAATCTTCTTTCACATTTTTCCTGGAAATCATACTTTCAGATCCAACCCATAACAGTTTCATCATTTGCTCTAATAAGACAATTTCAACTTAATAAATAAAACCAACAGCATCCCTTATGTATGAATAAAGTTAGTGAACTTTACAGAGAAAAGAGCATGTTTGCACAATCTCAATAAAGGAAACAGAAGAACCGAATGATGATCAAGTCTCATTCAAGCTTATCTTTGAAAGTCAGTAAGACCAGGTTATCTTTTCAAGGATGTGTGTAGAGCTGTCAGCCCTGGGAGATAGAAATAGTGGCCTACTCTGGAACAAAGGGCAGGCTTGCTTACTGCCCAGTATAATAAAAATAACACCCTCCAGGACAAAGGTTAGCAGACATCCTGCCCCTTATCAAAGATTTGAGTTCCTTAGGCTCTGAGATCTTGCAACCCTCTGCATGTCACCTGGCCCACTGTGTATCACCCTGTAGGAAGTGAGATTTAGTGAGCCGGTGCAGATGATGATACTCTGGCCACTGCTATTGCTGTGTCATTGAGTCCTTTGTCTCTGACCCATGGGTCTTGTGTCTTTTGTCAGCATCTGCTAAACCATTGTAGGCTAACTTATTAGCTTGCAGGTAAGGTAAAATATCAGACCTTTCACAGTTCCCGACAAGCCCTTAAAATAACTAGTAGTCTTAGGAACAGAGAGCTATCCAGAACAATATGCATGGATGGTCTTCATAGAAGACTTCATGCAACCAAAACTTTAATAAGTCTCTCTAATCTCCTTTATTTCTACCCCAATTAGAAGGAGAGGCACCAAGCTATTACAGACCTAGGGCTTGTGCAAGCCACCTGGAGACGTAGTGACCAGAAACTTCCCATGGGGAGCAAAGACAGATGGGCATATTTCCAAAATGGACCCATATGCCTCCCTATCATCCAAAAGACAGTACATTATCTTAATTTATGATGATTTGAGTCATTGAAATCTTGTGATGGGCCAAAGATACACTTCTAAGAGGAATGAGGCACATAGCAGTTGTAAGCAGATTAACACGCTTGGGGAATATCAAACGCCGAACTAAACGCAGTGTTCTAATCAATTATAAGGTAAAACATATTTAATAAGGTCAATTAAATGATATTTAACGGTATCCTTGATTATTACTCTGCAATAATGAACAAGAAACTCATGTAGATAACTACAATTGGTCTTACTTTAAAATATGGTAGTCAGGACTGTTTGAGATAAACTGGAGATAAGGAAAGGGAGAAATAGATAAAAGTTAGCTGCTCTGAAGCCACTGTCAAGACCCCTGGATCTACATGTAACCCAGGAGATCGAGGCAGACGGCTGTGTACCTAGATCCTCCTGCACTGTGGTTCTTAGGGATGTCACGGAGCTGAAGCAGCTTCCTGAATCGTGTTTACACGTCCATGTGTACAATACCCCTGACCATAGGGATGAACCACCATTCAATCATCTCTTACACCCCCCTAATTAACAATTAGGTTTCAAAATCATTGTATCATTACATGATCATTTATTCCTCAAACCTGTGGGATGCCGAGCTAAAAGAAAATTATATTTCAATGGTTTCTTTTCTTTGAAGGACCAAGATGTTCTTTCACATTTGGAATCCGGGTTAGAAGATAAATCCATCAAATCAATGGAAACAACTGAAGAAATGGACAGAGGGATACTTCATTCATATATACACAGTTTGCAGTGTGGCAAAACTAGAGTTATATTTTTAAAAATTAGAATTTTTTGAAATTTTATAGATATTAAAGACTTTGTTCTGCTTATACTCCCTTTGGTTTACCAAACCAAACACACTCTTTAATGGGCGTTTCTAGTATTGAGTGCTAATAACTGCAACTTTTTTAAATTCTTATTTTTCCCAGCTCAAAGACCAAGGGCAGAGGTCATCAAGAGGTCAAGTCTAATCTACCTACAGATGTGGCAGGATTAACTATGGATGTTCAAGCCAGACATTGCCAGCAGAACCACATCTCTTCACCCATAGGTGAGGTTTTACAAGTAATGACAGGTACTGAAGGATATCAAAGGAAATTCTTTATTAAGAACCAAAGTTATAGATTCCTATCTTGGGTTCATTACTTTGAATTTTTGAACCAAATCATATATATCGATTGGACCATGTTCAATTCTATGATCTTTAGAAGATGCAGCCTATAGGTGAAGAGAAATAAATACAACACCAATATCTTACACTCTCTGAAGCACAACTGAGAGCCCCTGGAGTCAGAAGTTTTCAAGACAAGAAAACGTCATCCTTCATTTGAACAGAAAGAGTAGAGGCTATTCAAAGATTCAACTTTAAATTGTTAACATGACTTGTTAGAATGTGATGGAGCAACCATAATACCTTCTAAGTTTCATGATTTTTCTCCAGAATACTGAGATGGA
Organism: Diceros bicornis minor; assembly: GCF_020826845.1. Taxonomy (NCBI): domain Eukaryota; kingdom Metazoa; phylum Chordata; class Mammalia; order Perissodactyla; family Rhinocerotidae; genus Diceros; species Diceros bicornis. The sequence continues at coordinate 40,206,178 of NC_080770.1, read as the reverse complement.
TGACCTTGAAGTGCAGCTTCCCCATACATGTCGTTATTCAGTGATAAAATTAATTTCCCTATAAAATAATTACCACAAAATTGTTACAAATATATCATAGTCTCTGACTAAAAGGAAACAAAGCAAATCGAGGAGTTGAAAGCAGTGTAATAAATTCCACACAAGGATCTTATAGCAGCATTATGTATAATAGTGAAACTGGATGTAATCCCTTTGCTATCAAAGAACATATAAACAGATCATGGTATGCCTATTCTTTGGAATACCTCTAAAACTTCTAAAAAGGTAAGTTAAAATGATGTGCACTGATAAGGAGAGAGGTCTATGATATATGGCTTGGGAAACAACAAATTGAAAAACGATGTAGTTATGTAATTTATGTTTAAAAAAAAACTTTGTGTATTTACAAATTCATAGGAAATTTCCAGAAGAAGTCACAACCTCTTAACAATAGTTCCTTCTGAGTAGGATAGTGAGTTTTCAGGGAAGGGGATGAAAGGGGAATGTTTCACTTTACATAGATCAGTGCAATTTGACTTTTTTTACAGTGTGTACTTGTTTCATAGTTAGAAAAATGAGTGATGTGACCGTTTGGTGCAGGGCAACACTATGATGTTCACCAGTCTCTGTTCTCTATGTTACTGCACAGCATGGACTGTAGGAGAAAGCCCAGAGGAGCAATGAAGACAAAGAAGACATGACACCTGCAAAAAGTCAGTGGAGTATTTCTCCATAAGATACCTTCCAGGTGAGTGACGGTCAGTATCTTCCACTGCTTCAGCTCTCGCCATGAACCTAGAACCTGCCCAGGGTAAGCCGGAGGACCATGCCCGCTAGTCCACTCCCTGCCCGGAGCCTGTTTGTGCAGGGTGACTGCCATCAAGCAGACAATGGACTCAGGATGGAGCGTGTGCCTTTGGGGAGGCTGGCAGAGAGGCATAAAGTGGAACACCAGCTAAGTGCACACACCTGAGAGGCGGAGCTCCAGGTGGAGACACAAAATGTACCAAGAAACTGTGAAGTGAAGGAAGCTACTCCATCTCTCTGAGCTTCAGTGTCCCCCCTGTAATGTGTGGATCACAGGTCTACTTCACAGAGCTGTTGGGGAAGATACATAAAAGTTCCTGTGACAGCCAGTGTCACATTATTAACAAAGTCATATCTGACTTCAAAATAATCGATGAAAAGAATAATGTTAATGAGACCAAAGACGGGATTCTCAACTTCGTAAGCAGCCCCAGCAGCATGAGAATGAGAGGAGCTCCGAGAAAGCAGGGTTCTTCACAGCTCCACTGGAGACGATGAACACGGGCTACACCAGGATAAGTCGCTGTTGTACAGTGACTCGTGTAGTGAGGGTGGGTCCCTAAAGACACTGTGAAATCCAGTTACACACAGTGGCTCCTAGGAAACAACTACAAAGCAATCAACTCAGCAGATAGGAATGGGAAGGGGGCGAGCATAGGAGGGTCAGAGCCACAAAATCTGACGGAAGACACTGAACCACGAGCGCTCAGCTCTGTCAACAGCTTCTGTGGTTGCACCAGGAGATCAAACGTCTGAGAGAGCCATTGTGGGGACTGCTGGGAGCACAGTGGTCACTGCAGCCACAACCCAACAGCAGTTGCATCGGGGCACACAGACCCCGAGACATTCCTCTCCATTAATCCTTGTTTCAAGATGATGAATATCCTCATGTTACAATGTCTCCTTCCAACCCTTGTGGAGGAGTGTCATCAGAACCCCCTGAAGAGGTCACAGGCCAGAGTAGGATGGAACACTGGGGGCTGGGGGAGCGGCGTTGCACCTGACAACACGGACTATCACCCGGGTCTATTGAACACGAGAGAAGGACCCGAGTATGTGGTCCAACGAGAATTCCCTGTCTTGCCACATTCAGAGATACTGCAGAGTTTCTCGTCCGTTCTTTAAAAAAATGTTAAAGAATTCATGTCATTAATTCATAGCGAGGCAAATTCTTCACATACTGACAGGGTCCAGTTTCCATGACCAGCTTATTCAGTTGTTTTGATAATACCCCACATTCAGGAATTGGAAATGTAACCTATTGGGATGTGTAATATAAACAAGGACTTTTTTTCATGGAGATCAACACCCAAAGTTTTAGGGAGGACATAAATCGTGAAAGCTGCTAACCATTCCTCCACAGGTTTCAATAAGACTTTTAAGTTAATTTACCAATCTCAGGAAAAGATAACTTTTCAATTCAAATTTTTTTTTATGCATTCAAGCGTACAATACAGCCAAGAGAATGAGCATTAAAAAATTAACAAGAAGGTCTTGCTTGCATTTCATCTTTTGCAAATAATCAGGATATTTTATGCTCTGTTCCTTTCACTGCTGTAATCAATTTTTAAAGAATACGTTACATCTGACTATCCCTGGGCATGTTTATCCTGGAACCTTGCCGGAATCCAAAGCAGAGATGTTAAAGCTGACGGGTTTCAAATGCTGCCCAGGTGTTGTCTACCATTAACATGCCTCTCCCAAAGCAGGACTACCGGTCTCTTCCTGAGGGATCAGAGTCATCACTTATGTCCCTGAGAGACTGGCCACTCAGGCCTGAGCTGAGATTAGGTGATCAATCTGAAGGGCAAAATGCTTAAGCTATTCTCATCCTAACGATGCTGTTTTGGAGGCCTCTGCACTGGAATAGGTTAGTGAAAACGGCCTACTAGATACTTGCCTGGGAATTGTGTTGTTCTCCTCTGCCCTTAGCAGATCCTGGGGAAACCAATGATTAACCTCACGGATGCTTTAACTTCCACATCTGTGAAAAAGGCAAGCAACAGCCAATGTTACCACTTTGCAAAACTCCAAAGTTGTGCATCCAAGAGGGAACACAAGGGTGAATTTCTCCCAAAAGCTGATGAAATGATGGCACTTTGGCTGGAGAAGGCAGAGGGCAGCAGGCAAAGTGGAAAGTTTCTGGAATGTCTAACCAGTTCCCATAAGCAGTTTAGAGAAACACCTGGCCTTGGATTAGGTAGGAGGCTGTGGAAGGACCCACAGGTACACAGGGGGGAGGAGGAATCAAGCAAAGGAGGGAGGCGGTGGGGAAGAGGCGCCAGTCTGGGCTTCAATTTTGGACAAAAGCAGTTACACGCTGCAGGCCCGCGGCTTCCCATGCAGCCGCCACACCCTCCTGACTCCCTGGTACTTTTCGTCTCGTCACATCCCTCTGGGAATCAGTCCACATGGAGCGGGTGCAGGACCTGAGTCCTGAGTCAATGGTTTGGCCCTCGGCCAAGCTCACACCGCCCTGCTCCTCCCCCCAGGGCCAGGCACCGCCCTGTGCCCAGAGCATCCTGGGCGTTCTAGTCCTGCAGCCCTACAGGTTGCCAGCTGGGAGCGGTTAAGAGAGAAAAGCTCCCAGCATGCACAGCTCCTGGCCCCAACTCTTGCCTTGTCCTTCGGCCCCTGGGCCCCACCCCTCTGCTTCTCCATCCCACCCTCTTCCCCACCTGTTCTGTATACCACGCCCAATCTCCATGACCTGCCCACCCCCCAGAGTATGTGCAGTGTGGTTGGGCTGCATCCCTTGAGGCCGGGACTCAGATAGGGGTGGGGCTCACCAGCCTGGCTATTGCTGAGGTTGCCTGCAGCCCTGGTGGAAGCCCCCTGGCCAGTATTTGAAATGTAAATTCAATATCTAAAATGGAAATATCGGGTGCCTGGGATCCTGGAATTTGCCTTTTCAATGCCACCTGTCCTACCATCCCCCCTATCTCTCCAAGCTGCCATGATCCTCCCTCTGGAACCCGTGGTCAGGGTCGCTGCAGAGATCCTCCCTTTGGACCCAATCTGCCTGAAGGGCCCATACCTTGGTCAGGAGTCTTAGAAGGACTGCCCTGAGCCATGTCATAAAAAGGAGAAAACATCACATTGGACAGCCCCAATACCTGCATTATACAGACAGGAAACTCAGGTGCACTGGTAAGTGACCCCTAAGCCACTTCAGGGGAACACATGCATGCCCCTATTTCCACGCTGCACACAGGCTGGTTCACTGGACTTTCTTATCCGAGTGTGGACCTCCTGGCCTCGTTAACATAGGCAACAACACCGAAACTTCTCATTGGTCCTTCCCACAGTGTTAGGCAAGTTTGTGCAGGAAGGTAATATGCAATTTCTGCTCTAATATAGGGCTGGCTCCTTGGGAACTAGTTTTAATATTCCTGTTTAAATATACCTGCAGAATCACAAAATAATTAAGCAAAATAATTTGTTGCTGTGGAGGGTTATGGTGATAATTCTCTGAAGTCGTTTTTCCATTTAGCTTTTCTGATTGACTCCAAATACTACAGCACCACACGCTTCTTAGACTGGTGGATGCACAGCTCCACTTCTTTCCAGGGAGAAAGCACAACAGCAGAATATCCGTGGCCTGACTTTCTGGGGCACCAGTATTACTACAAGATTTGGAAGAAGCAAAGTTAGGTCATTTCCAAGGTAAGGAATTAAAAACTTAACACTAAGATGAGGTGGGAAAGTCATATGCCATTAATAATTGTCAGTAATCTGTGCCTGAAATGTCAGACTTTCTCTGAGAAAGAACTCTGAGACCCTATTTCCCATTGTTTTAAATAGGAAAATCTAGAAGGCATAGCAAATCTATCGAAAAACTATACCAATTTCCTAAGTCACAATATGACACCTAGACTTAAGTTACGAACATCATGTGCTCCTCATTTTGTTCCTTCCAACCCAGTCCCACAGGTCTTGAGTGCATGCTGTGAACACGGCACTGTGCTAGGTCTCGAGGCCTTGGTGAGCATCGTGGTGGGGGTGGACCTTGCTGGAGAAAGATGACATCATGAAATCTCAAATCCATGCCACTTACAAAACTGAGGCAAAAATGGAAAGACCCAAGGGACCATGCAAGGATGAGGGCATTAATAGATACTTGGAAGTATTAAAATCCATCTAATGGTGTCATGAGTGAATGTGTTCCACTTTAAAACAAAACACTGCTGTTATTCTGAGATATTGAGTTAGTATCTTTGTGCAAATATGCAGGATTTAAAATGATTATTGACATATAACATGCGTACAGAAATATATGCAGAAGTCATCCACGTAAATCACAAAGAATTATTAAAAAGTGAACACACTTGTGTGACCAAGAACTAGCACCAGCTTTACTCAGGCCCCGACAATCCCTTTCTCCCTATTTCCTCCCCAAAGGTAACTGATATCTTACCAGCGAACACTGTATGTCAAGTTTGTCTTCTTATACAAGTGTTTTATTACAGAACAATTTAAACAATATACAAAATAAACAAAATAGCACAGTAGGCCCGTCACCCAGTTTCAACAACTACTAATCATCTGCCATTTTTGTTTCATCCACACTCCATCCCATTCCCACCTCACTTTATTATTCTTTTAAGCCTTTGTGCATGTGTGGTGAGTAAGATGTATGCACACTGAAAGGCACAAATCTCAACCGTACAGTTTTGGCAAATAAACATGCCCATATAACTTTCATCCCTTTAAGAATAGGATATTTCCATCACCCCCAGAAAACTCCTTCCTGTTCCTTAGCGGTTGAGTGCTCGCGCTCCGCTACTGGCAGCCCGGGTTCGGCTCCCGGGCGCGCACCGATGCGCTGCTTCTCCGGCTATGCTGAGGCCGCGTCCCACATACAGCAAATAAAGGATGTGCAGCTGTGACATACAACTATCTACTGGGGCTTTAGGGGGAAAATATAAATAAATAAAATCTTTAAAAAAAAAACAAAAAACGTTTTTTGGCATGCTGTTTAATTCCTTTATTAGCATTTAAATGACACACCTTTGCATTCTTACTGGGTGGTCCAGATTACAATATGCATCTTTAAGATATCACATCCTACCTAGACTTAATAGTTCACCAGTTTAATCAATGTAAAATATGGAAGCCTTGCTACAGAACAGTTCCATTTACCTCTGTCCTTTGTGCTATTGCTGTCATAAATTTTACATCTACTCGTGTTATAAATCCCACAACACAGTGTTATAGTTTTTGCTTTAGGTAGTCATAGATATTTTAAAGAAATAAGAGGGGCCGGCCCCGTGGCTTAGAGGTTAAGTGCATGCGCTCCGCTGCTCGCGGCCTGGGTTCGGATCCCTGGCACACACCGATGCACCACTTCTCCAGCCATGCTGAGGCCGTGTCCCACATACAGCAGCTAGAAGGATATGCAGCTATGACATACAACTATCTACTGGGGCTTTGGGGGGAAAATAAATAAATAAATAAAATCATAAAAAAAAGAAATAAGAGAAACAAGTTAAGTGTTTGGAAAGGAAATGCTTTGAGACTCTGCAAATGTACTGTTTCTACTTTAAGTTTCATCCACAGTTTTTGCGTTCATCAGTCATTCTTTCCAACAATAATTATTACTGTAGTGTTAAAGTGGCGATTTTCTATTTCATGCTATCTAGCGCTTTTATTATTTGGAATTCTGTGAGCAAGATTTCTCCCCCCCTTCCTTCTTCCTTTCTTTTTCTCATTCTCTCATTCTTTTTTTTCCCCTTTTTTCTTTCTTCCTTCCCTTCCTTTCTTGTTTAATCTTTTTTATATCAGTATAGCCTCGTGGATATTTATTTTATTCTCTGAGTAATTATCCAATGCTACCATTATTTATTTTGTTGCTCAGAGTTTTCCAGCTTGAGTCATTGGAAAGTCTTTCAGATTGATTCCTTTTGACACGTCCCATCATTTTCTGTGTGTTTTTTTTTGAAAGCACTTTCCTACTTTCTGGCACTACAAGATGATCCAGGCTCATCTTGTATTTTCCATCTCCAGCCCTAGAATTAGCCATTTCTCCAAGAAAATCTGCTTTATTTTATTGGAGAATGATATTTAGAAAACAAGATCTGGGAGCTAGGTGTGCTCATTAATACCAGAGTATCATTGCTTCTGGACCCTCTCAGCAGAGCTTGGAAATGTATGCATGAATATAAACTCAGGTAGACACATCTGTCTATCGATCTATCCATCTATATATCAGTCTATCTATCTATTTGGATAGATATATTAAAAGAGACATGGATTCATACTGATACTTCAAACTCCAATCCAGCACCACAGAGTTTATTCTAGCATTCTCCTTTTGTTTATTTGTAACTTCTTTCACCAACAGTGAGAAACTTAACTCCAGTTAGCTACAATATATTTACTGTGTCAACTAGTTTCAGAATTGCTAATCCATACCCTTATGAAAAACAAATTTACCACCTAGAGTACAGTGTTTGTGTCCAGTACTTTAGTTCTACAGTATCCCGTCAAATCACTGTCTTCCAAAGTAACTTAGGTCAGGACCTTTCATCCCCACCCCTTCTGTATGGTTAGGTCACATGTTTGTAATACAGTGAGATTCATTTTTCACTGCATTCCATCTGAGTTCCCCAGCATCCTGATTGATTTTTAAAATTTGCAGAGTAAAATTCACTCTTTGTGGTGTACAGTTCTATGGGTTTTGACTTTATGGTCATGCATCCATACCCACAGTACCATACAGAGCTGTGTTTTTCACCCCCAAAGTTCTCTCATGCTATCCCTTTGTATTCAACCCCTTCCCCTACTCCATCCCTTGGCAACCACTGATCATTTTCCATCCTTGTAATTCTGCCTTTTCTAGAAAGTCATATAAATGGAATCATATACTGTACAGCCTTTTGAATCTGACTTCCTTTACTTGGAGAAATGCATCCAAGGTTCATCCATGTTGTTGTGTGAATCAAGAGTTTATCCTGGGGCCGGGCCCGTGGCCTTGCAGTTGAGTGCATGCGCTCCCCTACTGGCGGCCCAGGTTCGGATCCAGGGCACGCACTCACACATCGCTTCTCTGGCCATGCTGAGGCCGTGTCCCACATACAGCAACTAGAAGGGTGTGCAATTATGACATACATCTATCTATTGGGGCTTTGGGCGGAAAAAAGGAGGAGGATTGGCAATGGATGTTAGCTCAGGGCTTATCTTTCTCACACACACAAAAAAAAGAGTTTATCCTTTTTACTGTCAAGTAGTATTCTAATGTACTGATGCATCACAGTTTCTTTCTCCATTCACCTGACGAAGAACATTTAGTTTATTTCCAGCTTTTGGCAATTATGAATAAAATGGCTATAAAGATTCCCACAAAGATTTTTGTTTAAACATTAGTTTTCAATTTTCTTCAGTAAATACCTAGGAGTAGGATATCTGAGTCATATAATAAGTGTATGTTTAGCTTTATAAGAACCTGCTCAACTGTTTTCTGAATGCAACTATCATGTTGCATTCCCAGTTGTAATTGCTCCTACTCCTCACCCAACTCCTCATGTGGTATTTGCAATTTTATTTTTTATTTCAGGCACCTAATAGGCGTGCAGTATCTTATTGTGGCTTCTGCTTCATTTTTGAAAGTGAGTTCTGCTAAATATAGAATCTTGTGTTGACTTTTGGGTTTTCTTTCTGCACTTGAAAGATGTCATTTTGGTGTTGAGTTGTCTCTTTTGTTTTTGATAATATATCATCCATCATTCACCTTATTTCTCCCTGTATGTAATGTCTTCCCCTGTATATATGTATTTCCCTGACTGCTTTCAAGATTTTCTTTTTATCTTTGGATTTTAGTAGCTTGACTATCATGTACCTAAGTATGCTTTTATTTTATATTTTACTTTGTGGGTTTGCTGACTTTCTAGGATCTAAAATTTTAGATTTTCCAAGAAATTTTGGAAGTTTTATGCTATTACTTATTGATTTGCCTTTCTGCCTCCTTTAATTTTTCTGTCTTTCTCCTCTCTGCTGGGGACTCAATCATCTCACAGGTCATAAGTCTCTCTTCATTTTTCTTCAAAATTTTTACATTCTTTTCTTCAGACTGGATAATTTCTATTGCTGTATCTTCATGTTTTTTCTACTGTTTCTCATCTACTGGTAAACTCAAAAGTATTTATTTCATTTCATCTTCCTATTTGGTGCTTTTGTGTAATTTCCACTTCTCTGCTGAGTTCCCACATCTGTTCATTCATTATGGGAATATTTTTCTTTACCACCATGATCATCTTTATAATAGCTGCTTTCGTATTCTTGACTGCTAATTGCAACACATTAGGGAGAGTTTCTACTGCCTGCTTTTGGTCACATATGGATTACATTTTCCTGTTTCTTCAAATCTCATGATTCTTTTAAATTGTGTACTGGAAATCATGAAAGATAGGTATAGAGGCTCCGGATTCTATTGTATTTCTTTGAAGAGTGTTGTTACTTTTCTAGCAGGGAATCAACTTGGCTGGACTGAAATTCCAATCCTATCTCCTTTACAGTGGGCATAGCTGAAATCCTCAGTCAGTTCTTTCATCTTCCAACTGCTGTTTTTACACTAGGCCTTCTGGGGCCTACCCTGTATGTGTGTTGTTCAAAGATCTGCCAATTTGGTGTGTGTGGGGGAGAGACTTACATATATATTTTGCGATTTTCCTCTTTGTGTCTCCCTCCCTTCCAGAATTTCTCCCCTAACTTTCCAGCTACTCTGCCAGCCCAAAAATACATCCTCTAACATTACAAGTAAGACTGTAGTTTTTCCCCTGTCTAGGCCATGAACAGATTTTGGAATGCTTTGAGGCAAAAGATTCAAGCTTGCAAATATCTCCTGGTGCAATTCCCATCATTTAAGGGAAGATTCCCTCTCAGTTCAGCTTGCTTTTGGAACTGATTTAAACATATACACATATACACATTTATTAAATGTGTTTTACATATAGCTACACGAGTCTGTATAAATATATATAATATTTTGTGCAGATTTTATCATTGTTATCTGTGAGAGTGTTAGTTCAACAAGCTACTCCACTATTAGTAGAAGCCAGACCTCGGTTTTGTTTCTTTATTGGATTTTATATAAATGGAATTATAAAATATATAGCCTTTTGAATATAATTTCTTTTATACAGCATTATGTTTGTGATATTCATCCATGCTATCGCATGTAGCTAGTGTTTGTTCATTTGTTGAAAATAATTAATTTTTTAATGGTCATAAAATATGCAGAACATAAAATTGTAACCATTTTTAAGTGTACAGTTCAGCGACATTCAATACCTTCAAATAATTGTGTAGCCATAACCTCCAACCATCCACAGAACTATTTTCACATTGCACTGAAACTTTGTGCCCATTAAGCAACAACTCCCTGTTATCCCTCCCTCTTGCCCATGGGAACCACCATTCTCCTTTCTATTCCTATAAATTTGACTACTTTAATTACCTTATATGAGTGGAATCATACAGCATTTTTCCTTTTGTGACTGGCTTTATTTCACTTAGGATAAATTCCTCAAGGTTCATCCATGTTATAACATGTGTCAGAATTCCTTCCTTTTTAAGGGTGAATAGTATTCCACTCTGTGTATACACCACATTTTTTTGTCAGTTCATCCACTTATGGACACCTGGCTTGATTCCAGCTTCCGGCTATTTTGAATAATGCTTTTAAGAACATGGGTGTACATATATGTCTTTATACCTCTGCGTTCAGTTCTTTTGGGTGTATACCCATAAATGGTGTTCTCAGATTCACTTTTTCACATATAACAGGGTTCCCCACACCTCCAAGAAGCAATTCTTGTAATGCCAGCTGGTTACCAGATAATTCAACTCAATTTGATGCTGACAACCCAGAGATACATCAGATTGTACAGGTTGATGGCTCCATCCTATAATTCTGCACACCCACCCAACCTCACCTTTACTTCAGATGCCAGTTACAAGCCCAGGTTGTTACCTGTACTTCTGACTTACTGGCTATAAACCAGAGGTTCCCACAACCTCCTCCTTGGGTTTAATTAATTTGCTAGAGTGGCTCACAAAACTCAGAGAAACATTTACTAGATCACCAGTTTATTATAAAAGGATATAATTCAAGGAGAGCCTGTTGGAAGTGGTGCATAGGGAAAGGTATGGAGATAATACACAAAGATTTCATGCCATCTCCAGGTGCACCACTCTCCAAGCAGTCCTTGTCATTGCCAACCTGGAAGCTCTCTGAACCGCCTTCTATTGGGATTTTTATGGAGGCTCTCTCACATAGGCATGATCAATTATTAACTCAGTTTCCAGCCCCTCTCCTTTCTCTGAAGGATAAGGGGTAGGGCTAAAAATTCGAAGCTTCTAATCAGGGCTTGGTCTTTCTGGTGACCAACCCCCATCCAGGAGCCATCCAGGAGCCCACCCAGAATTGCCTCAATAGGACAAAAGATTCTCTTAGTGTTCTTATCACTGGGGAAATTACAAAGGTTTTAGGAGCTCTGTGCCAAGAACTGGACGCAGAGGCCGATAAATATGTTTTTTATTATTTCAGAACCCATAAGAGAAATTTCTAGATCATATAGTAATTCTATTTTTAATTTTTGAAGGAACTGCCATACTGTTTTCCACAGTTTTATATTCTCACACTCAGAGCACAAGGGTTCCAATTTCTCAACATCCTTGTCAACACTTGTTATGTTCTGATTTTGTGATAGTAACTATCCTAACGGGTGTGAAAAGGTAGCTCATTGTGCTTTTATTTCACTTTTTCCTGATACTTAGTGATGTTGAGCATCTTTTCTTGTGTTTCTTGTTCATTTTATATTTTCTTTGGAGAAATGTCTATTCAAGTATTTTGTGCATTTTTAAATTGAGGTTTTTTTTTTATTGTTGAGTTGTAGATGTTCTTTATTTATTCTATATATTAATCCCTTATCAGATTTGTGATTTGCAAATATTTTCAACCATTCCATGGTTTGCCTTTTTACTCTGTTGATAGTGTCTTGTGATACAGAAAACTTTTTCGTTTTGATGAAGTCCAATTTTTTATTTTTTTGTTACTTATGTCTTTGATGTCATATTAAAGAAATCATTTTTGCAATGGCATTTGGACCCAATGACATACAGCTTTTACCATGTGTTTTCTTCTAAGGATTTTATAGCTTCAACTCTAATATTTATATCTTTGATCCATTTTGAGTTAATTTTTGTATATAGTGTAAAGTAAGGGTCCAACCTCATTCTTTTGCATGTGGGTATCCAGTTTTCCCAACAACATTTGTTGAAAAATTGATCTTTTCTCCAATGAATGATCTTTGTACCTTTGTCAAAAATCATTGGACCATATATGCAAAGTTTTATTCCTGGGCTCTCTGTGCTATTTCATTAGTATAGTGTGTGTATTTATGCCAGTACCACACTGTTTTGATTACTTTATAGTAAGTTTTGAAATCAGGAAGTGTGAGTTCTCTAACTTTGTTCTTCTTTTTCTAGATTGTTTTGGCTATTCAATGTCCCTTGAGAGTCCATATGAATTTTAGGATAGATTTTTCTAATTTTGCAAAACCATCATTGGAATTTTTACCTCTTTGAGTAAGTTGATTCTTAAGTATTTTATTCTTTTGTTGCTATTGTAAATAAAAATGTAAAGTTTTTAAATTTCTTTTTCAGATTACTTATTATTAATGTATAGAAGAACAATAGTTTTTGCGTGTTGATTTTGTGTCGCACTACTCTGCAGAATTTACTAGTTCTAACAAATTTTTGGTGGAAGTTTTAGTGGTTTCAACATATAAGATACTCTTTGTAAACAAATATAATATTACTTCTTCTTTTCAAATTTGGATGCTATTTCTTTCTTTTTCTTGCCTAATTGCTTTGGCTAGATCTTCTAATACCATGTTGAATAGAAGTGGTGAAAATGGGCCGTCTTGTCTTGTTCCTGATCTTAGAGAAAAAGCTTTCAGTCTTTCACCCTTGAATATGATGTTCTCTGTGGATTTCTGTATATGGCTTTTATTATGTTGAAGTAGTTTCCTTTTACCCTGAGTGTTTTTTTAGTGATTTTAGCATGAAAGCATGTTGAGTTTTGTTAAATGCTTTTTCTGCATCCATTGAGATGATCATGTGTTTTCTTCCTTCATTCTGTTAATGTGGTTTATTACATTAATTCATTTTCATATATTGGAACATCCTTGTATTCCAGGAATAAATCCCACTTAAAAATGCTGTATAATCCTTTTAATATGCTGATGAATTTAGTTTATTACTATTTTATGGAGGATTTTTATATCAATATTCATCAAAGATATTGACCTATAGTTTTCTTTTCTCTTAGTGTCTTTGGCTTTGATATCAGGGTAGTGCTAATCCCATAGGATGACTTTAGAGGTATTTTCTCCTCTTCAACTTTTTGAAAGAGATTGAAAATAATTGGTGTTAGTAAATTAAAAAAAAAGTCTTTGGGCCCAGGAATAAATTCAGCATAAAATAAATACAAATAAATATTTTTTAAAAATATGAAAAAGTTTTTTACTAAAAAAATTTAAAAATTAAGCTAGTACATCACTTATCACTTTATTTCTAAAAAGTTTTTTAACCTACTAGTAAGCATGAACAAATTGTTAGAATTAAAATGACTGAAGTGTTCATTTTCTTCATTGCAAGTTTTCTGACAGAAGTATATGATGCCATCATGTATGACATCTTTTATGAAAAAATGGTCATTTTTTGTAGTATTTGAGAATATTATGAATTTTCCCAGTGGCCTCTGACAATACTCTGATATGCAAAGTTATCTTTTCAACATGTATGTCTCATCATCATCCTTATCAACTTAACAAACTCAGGTGCTAATTAATCAACTACTTTTCATATGATTCAGGTTCTCCACCACCAACTTCCCTAAGCATCAGGAAATTCTACAACTTCTGCAAGATTAACGATTTTATCTTACAATGTATATATCTCATGTGGTTTAAAACATCCAAAAATCTTTGATAAACTGACCCTGCCCAGACTAAAGCATTGTGAATTATAAAATATGGTCTCTGTTAAGTGGGGAGGGATTTCAGGTTGAACTTAATTTTATAAGTGGTCAATTTATTACAGTGTACTGTTCCGTTATGTATTTCACTTCTTTTCTAAAAAAAAGTGATAGTTGAGGGCACTTAGATAATAAAAATTTGAGAAAATAAGGAACTGATACACACTGTAAGCTTCAAATGTTTTCAAGCATAAGATACAATAAGAACTAAAACTACGAATTGGCGGAGGAAATAGAGATAAGGGGATGAAGTTGCAAAAGTGAATCTATAATAATATCTCAATGGCTAGAGTTGTGGTGCCAAGAAGGTGGTGAAGTCAAAGAATTCATAAAGATGATAATAAACACACTACAAAGAAAAAAGACTGAAATTTTCATAGAGAGAATTTTTACAGTGATATGACAGATAGAGAACAGGGAAGAGAAGTTTGAGTGAGAGACTATCTGCTTCTTAAATTATTTCCACTGTAGAGAACAACAAACCAATTTGCTGAAATCTTTATTCCCCTCTATGACCCTATCTTTACCTGCAAAATATCAGCCCTGAATCGATGTCACAGTCCAGCTTTTCCATCCCTGGAGAACAGAGCAATTTATCTCATATGAAACCTCAACAGCTCAGGCTGTGAAACAAGGCCGGCCATCCATTCTCACAGAGGAGCCAACTGGAGGTAGGATTTTTGGTTCTGAATTCAGCTAAATATCTTCAAAGAATTGTATCTGGCCTTCCTTATCCAGGGCTATCAGTGAAGTGCTGGCTGGCTTTCAGAGAAGAGCAATTCACAGTCAGTGGAGACATTTTCTGTTGAGCTCTCTAGAGAAGGCTGTGGAGCTTGTCAGTAAGAGTTGATTTCTATGGGGATTATATTTTTTTATTTTATTCAGAGATTTATAAAGAAATTTACATGGTAAGAATTATTATCAACAAAATCCGTTATCTATTCTCTGGTCATTTAAGCAAAATCTTCCTCTCAGGGCCAACCCATGGACAAAGCCCAGATTTAGTCTCCAAGAGTCTGCTAGGCACTCTGTGGTCCATGGGAAGCCCTCAAGTTGGCAGCCTGTTTCCTTGTGTGCTGTGCTGGTGTTCAATCTTCCATCTCTTCCTGGTACACCTAGACAGACGCCTATCAGATCATCAAGGGACTTGACCTTGGAGAAATGTACTTTTCATTATCTTTAGACTTCTACACTTTTCAAAAAGACTCTCAGCATTTCCAGTAATTTTGCAGCAGTTTACCCAACACTAAGGTTCTCACTATTAAAAGTTAAAAGAAATAAATTTTGAAAAAGAAAAAGTGATCTTTGCAATTTTGTACAGAATCTACATAAAGGGGGCATCCTTATAAATGGAGGTAATGGTGCTCAGGGCAAGCTACCCCATTAGTCACCACCCTGGTGTGTGTATTGTTTCGAGCTGAAGACAATAAGGACTCAGAGAACTCAGGAAGAATATTTGAATTTCCCCTCCCAAACTGCCTAAAGAATTTAAAACAAAAAATCTGTTTCAGGAAGGAGTTATTATCATGATGGTTGTAAAGATAACGTAGGATAGAGGTTACAATAGGAAAGGCACCAAGCCACTTTTATCAAAAACTCTCTCTCTCACTGACCACATTATCTATAGATGACCATGAGAAGAGTTGTCAGGCAAACATTTGCATTTCTATCTCCATGTGAGTTGTCTTCTTGCCCTCTGTGGTCTTAGACCACTACCCACCCCCAACACCTTCCTCCTCTTTAGCTACAATACTTAAGTGGGTAGCTTAGACAGAGGGACGAGTTGCTCATTTCTGAGTTTCTCCCATGTATACATGTTATTAAACTTGGTATTATTTTCTCCTGCTAACCTGTCTTGTTAACTATTTGGCCAGCCATGAGAACCTTAAGAAAAGGGAAAAGGAAGATTCTCTCACTCCCTCAACAGTTTTTGCGCCCAACGTGGGGCTACGCTGGCTGGCAAGTTGCATTCTCTGGCTGGAAGAAATGCCTTCTCCCTAGATTACTGCAGGGGATGAAATACGGGAACCCCTGACGATAGCCGGTAAAATGTAAGACTTCTTACCACGTCAGCCTCCCGGAATCTCTACCTGTGGAGTCCGGTGGAAGGAGGTGGTGAGAAATTTTTTCTCTTTCGAAATTTAGATTGGCAGGAGAAAATATTTGGGAAACTAGTTTCTTGTGATTTTAGTGACGCTGGTAAATTTGGTAGAGTACTCTTGGTTTTGATCTTGATCGTTTTCCTCCCAGAAATAGTCTCTGTTTTTCTCTTTTGTCTCTGTCTTTTGTATCGTGTGTCATAAGAAGGAAATACCATAGGGTAGGACGCAGGCATAGACCCTATAAGCCTACTGTCCGGGCCGGCCCCACAGACTGGTGAGTTTGCGGGTCTCACCAGACTGGCGTCTATTTACACAAACTTTGCTGTGGGTTAATATGCACATGAAGTGAAGGCCATTGCCAAGGGCATCTTGGAAGCCAAAAAGGCTGCAAATTTGGTGGGCACAGGTCGAGAAGTTAAGAGCCATTAGGGCGCTCGCCACTTTCAGAAGACTCCCGTGACAGGATAAGTTGTGTCACGGAACGGGGTAGAAGACACATGTCCCCCGCCAACTGCAAGAAAATGTCCATGCAATGACGAGGTACTCTGTAAAGCACACAATCCCCAACCCCGTGGCACCTCCCCACCAGGTATTATTCTGACTCCAAGAGACCTAAGGCGTGGCTAAAGCTGTCATTGTGCACATAAGAAAAGAACCGGATGAGGTTTTTCCTTCTGTCTTGTTCTGTGTCCTGAGAAAACTTGGCTTTGTGACCAGTGAGAATATTCTCCTTGGTCTCCACCATACGGAAGGTGCATTTACCGGGGTGCCCCTTGGTGGCCAGTCGAGTAGACTGGGATTCTGAACTGTCTCTTTGTCCGGCTGTGCCAAGCTCTCAGGGGAGTTTGTCATAAAGGACCCAGTCCATAAGGGCTTTTGTCGTCTTAACCTTCGTTGCTTGTTAGTGCTGGAAAAATCCCACTCGAATATTGCCTGCCTGGTGTCACAGATTAGCGGGTCTGTGACTGGAGGCGTCCCACACTATTGTAGGAGACCGGAGACACCGTTTTCACTACACCATCCTTACCGCCTGTGTAACGAAGGTCTTTACTTTCTCTGAATATCTTTGGGAGTGAATTCTGTGGATCATGGGGGCTACATCATCTGCGCCCTCACCAGGGACGCCTCTTGCGTCCATGGTAAAAATTTACTCTAAGCATGGGAAAGTTACCACCGGGTCTTTCCTTAAAAAGGCTTATTGGATCGAGTCACTATTGGAATAAATATACAAATGAAAATCCTACTCGTCAATGGCCAGACAACAGATCCTTTGAATTGGGAAAACTTCTAAATTGAGGAAAAAAAATATGTTTTGAGAGCTCTCACACAATTGTTTAATTGGTACCTAAAAAAGGGCCATAAAAAGGAAGGGAAAAATTTAAATAGCCTTAAGAGCTTGACTCAGGTTACAATTGAATTGAGAACATGTAAAAGTGTAAGTGTTGATAAGATTATAAAGGTTGGAATGTTTGAGCTAATTTTATATAAAGAGGTTACATCAACTTTGCCTGTGTATGGTTTAAAATGTCTGACTGGGAATGCTTCCCTTGTCCAAAATTAGAAGACCAACACCTATTGATAAAAATCTTAATGATAACTATGTTTAAAGGTATAAGAGGTGATGAAATTTACATAAACTTTTGTAAAAAAAACTGATGTTATTTCTATTACAGTACTGGTTAACAAAAATAGTAATTTAAATGATGGCTAATTTTATCTAATGTCTTATGAAGTCTTTTAGACAATCTAAATAATTATTGGCAACAAGTAACTAAATAGTTGTGAAAAAGATGAATGTTGGGTGAACTTTAAATAATAATTATGTGTTATGGTGTTTACAGCTTCCAAAATCTTTTTGGTGACTTAAAACTTTAGAGTTTTGCTAAATTTTGTGATAAAAATTCACTGAGTATCATCATTTCCAAATAAGATAAGATATTAGACATTGATTGCGAAAGTCACGATTGTCTACATTTGGCTTTTCATTACAGGAAAACTAAAAGGTGTTTTGGGTCTATTGGTAAACATGTGTTTTATTAAAAGATTGTACTATAAAGTAACATATTTCTAGAAGTTATGAAGTGTTTATAAATTTTCCAAGCCACAATATACTAATGTAAAAGAAAGTTTATCATGGTTTACTTAGTTTTTACTTACAAATTCGGGTTTCTAAGAGTTAAAATTTCTAATTAGTGTATGTGATTGAAGCTACTAAATATTAAGAAAAAATATGTCTGTGTACAAGGAAAATAAGATGTATAAAGAAGGAACAAAGAATGGAAATATTTTGTTTGATTGATTAAGAAAGATAAATTTGTCTTCAAGTACTAGGAGGGAAAAGAAAGACATGGGACAAATTCTGAATGTAAAATGAAAGTTATAGGTTTGTGGAAGAGGAATTCTGGAAAAGGAGTTTTTGTATGGTGAAGTTGGCTCAGATTGAAATGAATTTAATTAAGTTAATGAATTTTAATATCAGAAGGAAGCTGGTACAAAATTATAATTTGGTCTTCTTTCTCTTAAAAGGATAATTTTCTTGAACTTGATAAAGAGGTTATAAAAGATTTTTCTTTACCTTTGGATAAGTCTACCTGAAAGACAGAAAAAAAAAAAAACTGTTAAAATAATTTCCTGTGTTCAAAAGACTGAGGTTTCTCTATTAAGGTTTTTGGGCTGTTAATGATCTCTTTGCTTTAACGTTTTCTATTTTTGACAAGCTCCCCAAAATTCATATCTTAAATAAAGTCTTTTTTTTTACTTTTTTTCTTTGAGAATTTTCAAAGGGCCCTAGAACTTCTTAAAGAAATTTGCTCTCTTCCTATAATGGGAAAGATACTAAGTTTATTAGGCTTATTCAGTATGTTAAATTGCATGGGAAGCATTGTCAGACAAGTGATGATAAGTCTGCTTAGGTGCTATTATGTGAGCAAATGTTATCGACATAGGTGTTTTAAAATTGTATAACATTACTGAAATTCTGATCTGTCCTGATTATCAGTCATATTTCTGGTTATTATTATTTTAAAGTGTTGTATGTCACAAAATTAATCAAATTTCTCTGTCAATTGCCATTTTGAGGTCTTGTTGTTTACAGACTTATTTCTTTGCTCTAATGCTTTTGCAAAATATTTCAACTTCAGAAAAATTCATGGAAAGGACTCTGGCATTTACACTGGAGTACAGGTTTCTGACAAACTTTCTGATCATAAAACTGACCTTGGTAAGAAATTACAGAAACCTGATGGAAAGACTGATAACTTCATGAAGCTGCTAACAGAAAGATTGGGATCAAGAATGGATTACACAGGACTGAATGAACTGATAAGGATGATTATAATTTTTATGATTTTTCATTTGAAGTATTGCTGAATTTTTAATGTTTTGTTTTTTCAGAGTTAAGGAAAACTTTTTCTCTTTTCTCCTGAGCTAGCTATGACTTATAACAATTTGGCAAATGATATTTTTATAAGTAAAATTGAAATATTTCTCTATTTCTTAGATCTGATCCCTCGAATTTGGAAACTCTTAGTAAGTGAGTATTGTTGTTTTCATGGCAATATAGTTATTTGCATAAGTTCAATAAGAATCTGTTCTCCTTATAACAGGACATAATTGGAAACACTGGTTATATTACCAAGGCTGTGACTGGAAGATCATATTTGCGATATAACCATACAGCTTTTGAGGAATGAAGATTGGACTTTATGGAATAAAGCCACGTGGAAATATTGGCCTGGTACCTTATGTTCCAAGCAGCACTTACCAGGATAAGTAAAGAATGTCACTTATCTGGCAAACACAAGGAACCTCGAAATATTTTGGGGGAACCTAAGAACAGAGGAATTCACCCAAATCTGTAGGTATTACAGGCAAAGTCTGATGACAAAATCCTTGGCTTGACTTTTCTGGCCTGGAGAGGCCTTTAAAGTTCAATCTGAGATTCCTTATAAAAAGTTCCAGCAAAGCAGATTTAAAAGAGCCTATGTGATCAATTGCTATTCTTGCTGTACTTATGTAAATAATTGGGCCAACACTATTGGAACTAGACTTATTTTGCAAACTAGTTAGTTTTAATTTGTCTATCTTTGATAAAAATGAGGGTGATCTTAGAAAGAAAAATTATATTTCAGTAAAAACTATAGTGTACATTTGCGGATATTAGATCCTAGTTTTGTTAATTGTCTGTTAAGGTTTTTGTTTTATATCTGTTGACTGGACTGGATCCTGATTTCTTCTAGTCTAAAATATCTGCCTACAGATGTCCAAACTAACGTTTTTGATTTTTTCCATCATTTTCATTTGAAATCACTGAAAACTGAACCTCCCCTTTTTCCTGAAGCCTTACAAACTGAAGCTGATGGACTTGATATAAACTTAAGAGGTTACCCGATGAAATCATCAGAGACATTTTAAACTGCAAAAGATGCTTTGATGCTGACATCTAAAAATCTTCTTAACTAGCTGTCCCCTATACTCAGAAACTGCTTTACAAATTGCTCCAACCATTAACCTTCTTTTTCTTTCGTTTACATAGAAATGCTTCCATTAAATACTTGATTGCTTGCTTCCACAATATAGGCATAACCTTGAGAGCCCACCTGCATCACCACTGTCAGGGGAAGAGGGCGAATCTCCTTCTGCCCTTTTCCTTAAGGTTCTTATGACTGGCTAAATAATTAACAAGACAGGGTAGCAGGAGAAAATAATACCAAGTTTAATAACATGTATACATGGGAGAAAGCAGGGACACTGCGTTTCTCAACACAATAGCAGATTCTCGTCTTAAATACCATGTCCAACCAAAGACAAGGAGGATGTTGGGGGTGGGAGTGTTAGTTACAGGAGATTATCACTAAAGCACTGTAAACAAGAGTAAGATTTATTATGCCGTTATAAGGCCTCAACTTCTACATTGATAAGTCTCTAGAAATGAGGTCGTCCCCCCTCTTCCCAATACAGAGAGGAAGATACTTTTACAAATGGAGACTTCCCTTGTAAATGATTGTCTGGTAACTCCTCACAGGGCCATCCAGAGCCTGTGGCCAGAGAGACAGAACTTCCGATAAGATGGGCTTGTTGGTGCCTTTTCTATTGTAACCTCTATCCTACATTATCTTTATAGCAGTCATGATAATAACTCCTTCCTGAAACAGATCTTTTGTTTTAAATTCTTAAGGCAGTTTGGGAGGGGAAACTCAAATATTCTTCCTGAGTTCTCTGAGTCCTTATTGTCTTCAGCTGGAAATAATCCGTATACCAGAGCGGTGCTTCCTGGGGTAGCTTGCCCTGAGCACCATCAGTTCCCTCCTCTGAAACTTCCCTAGAAGTTTCACATATTAAAAGCTGAGCTGGTAACTGTGGAGAGAGAAATCGTTTTAGTATCTGAGTGATAAGAAGTCTGCAAAGAGAGAAAAGAACGCAGATTAGGATGAGGATGAACAAGCAGAAAAGAACAAATCGGAGCACATTTCCCCACACCCCATTAAACCAGTCCCCCAATCCTGGAAATAAGTCAGTCCAATAAAATGTGTGAGCTTCGTTTATCTGATGAAAAATGTCAATCTTCTCTTTTAATAGATTTAAGTTAGATATTACTTGACCTGTTTGATTCACATAAAAGCAACATTTTTCTCCAATGATTGCACATGCTCCTCCTTGCTGGGCAGTGAGTACATCCAGAGCACGTCAATTTTGGGGCACCACAGATGCTAGGCTGTTAATACCTGACTGGAGTATGTTCAAGGTTTGCATGGTGGTGTTGAACTCTTGCTCCATTACCATAGAGAGATTTAAGGTTGCCTTTTCCAACTCACAGTCTCCAAAGCTGGGGAATAGGACTCTCAAGGCTGAAAAGAACTTGGAGTTGCGATATACAAGTGGATTTTCCACGATTTCTCAACTGGCACGTTTATGTGGCACAATCTTATTAACAAACGAACCCAGGTTTGTAATTTGGCTGGCATTTCAGGTGGAGTGTTTGGTGACAGAAGGAGCCAGGTATCCAAGTCCGCATCGTCCTGACCAATTAGATGGGAATCCTTTATACACTTTGTTGCCGCATAAAATGAAAAGACCAGTGTAGTTTAAAGACAAAGTTAGAATTGAGTCTGTAGTTCCCAGGATCTGGACTATTTCATGATCTGTGCCACTTGCACTGTTACTACCTAAACATCTCCATTTCCCATGAGCTCCTGTCAGTCTGCGAGAACAGAACAGATTGCAGAATAGCTGGTAGAGGAGGCCTGCAGTCTGATTTTGGCAGCTATAAAGCCTGGTCTTGTCACCTGACCAGGTGAGTCCAGATCTTTGATCCACCCGTATATAGTCTGTGGCATTGGGCACCTTAACCATGCGGATAGCTGCGATACCCCAAGTTGCACACGGGTGGCTCGTAAGCCATCCAGAGCACTTGGTGATTTGGCAAATGTTTGTGCCAGAGGGAGTAGTGATAGAGTCACTTACAATTCCCTTGAGAGTTCTGAAGATGCCACCTGCGGAATCAAACCACAGAGTTTGACTGCAATATTGTCTCGGTATGTCACCCAGGAAAGGTCCAGCGCCATGTTTACTTTCAATGCAGAGGGAAAAACTTTCACTTATTGTTTGTACTTGGGCAAGGGACAGTCTTTGACTTTTTAAGTAGTCTTTCTGGGGCCCAAGTGACTCACCAGGAGACGAAGCAGAGTGAAGTTTCCCTTGTTGCGGATATCATACTCTGTTATTCATCCATTTTCCATACTTAGTCCACCAGGTGTTCATATCAGCAGGAACAAAGACTAGTTCAGGTTCTTTTGCACTATCTAGCTGTTGACATAACCAACAGTCAGATTGATTAGTTAGCGTTACTAGGGCTTGGTAAACTGGCATAAGGGGATGTTTGGTCTGTGCCCGACCTGTTGAAAAAGAGAGGGTTAGTAAAAGCAAGACACATATTGGAAAAGAGCCCATAGCAGAGACTTAGAGAGGGGAAGAGTGACAGATAGAGACCAGCACTCTCCAGTCAGCTTTCTAATAAATGATTAAAAATATATATATAGGGAGTGACGTCAGCATCATGGCGGAGTGAGCTTTCCCGTGAATTCTTCCCCCACAAAATACAACAAAAGTAACAGCCACAGACCAACAACGGAATCCCAGACAGTGAAAAGCTGGAGCGGAGGGATCCACACTGCCGCACATCTGAGAGCGGAACGTGCTGGGCCCCCGGAGGAAGTGGGGAGAGGTAAGGAGAACTCTGCTCCCTCCCCATCAGATCAGCGATCCGGTCCGCGCGGCTCCCAGACAGGGGGGAGTGGCGGCCCTCGGCGGGAAACTGTAGCTCTTCGGGCTCTCTCAGCCAGTGGGAAACTCCCGCACAGAGGGCTCAGAGGAGCCACAGGGCTACCATCAACATCTGAGCAACCCAGAGAGCGGATAAAGAGGGGCAAACGAGAAGCCTCCCACGTCAGGGACCCAGAGGGCAAAAGAGAGAGCTCCCCCCTCCCCGCAACCCGGAGTCTGCAGCTCGACCAGATCTAGCGGTCCGAGGCAGACCTGAATAAACTGGACTGGACCCGTGGATCGCAGTGGGGAAAAGAAACAAAACAAAACAAAACAAAACTGCGGATCGCAGCAGAAAAACTGGGGCAGAGTGCAGGGGGCTTAGACTACACAGCCCTTTACCACCAGACAGTGGCGGCAGGTGGAAATTGCAACCAGAGACTTCCAGGATGAGGAAAATCAAAACCAACACAGGAACCACAATGCAAAAATATATGAAATCACCAGACCAGAAACAAAATGACAAGCACCCAGAAATCAACCCCGAAGACACAGAAATCCATAAACTAAATGACAGAGATTTCAAAATAGCTATCATAAAAACACTCAACGAAATACGAGACAACACAGACAAACAATTAAATGAGATTAGGAGTTTCTTCACAAAAGAGATTGAAATCATAAAGAAAAACCTATCAGGGCTGATGGAGATGAAGAACACAATGGAGGAGATAAAGGAGAATCTGGAATCTTTAAAGAACAGAGCTGACAATATGGAGGAAAGAATTAGTACTTTAGAGGATAGGAATACAGATATACTCCAGATGGAAGAAGAGAGAGAACTAAGACTAAAAAGAAATGAAGAAAGACTCCGAGAAATATCGGACTCTATTAGAAAATGTAACATAAGAATTATAGGTATTCCTGAGGGAGAGGAGAGGGAAAGAGGAACAGAGAGCCTATTCAAGGAAATAATAGCTGAAAATTTCCCAAATCTGGGGAAGGAGCAGGAAATACCAGTAAGTGAAGCCAACAGGACTCCTATATATATTAACAGACAAAGGCCTTCACCACGACACCTAGTGGTAAGGCTAGCCAGGGTCAACGACAAAGAAACAATATTAAGGGCAGCTAGACAAAAACAAAAAATTACGTACAAAGGAACTCCCATCAGGCTCTCAGCGGATTTCTCAACAGAAACTTTTCAGGCTAGAAGAGACTGGAATGATATATTCAAAATACTAAAAGACAAAAACTTTCAGCCAAGAATACTCTATCCAGCAAAAATATCCTTCAAATATGATGGAGAAATAGTAACTCTCCCAGATAAACAAAAGCTAAGGGAGTTCATGGCCACGAGACCGCCACTACAAGAAATACTCAAGAAGGCCCTCAGGCCTGAAAACAAGAAGAGAAAGGGAACACAAAGCTTGGAGTAAGGAGAAAAGTAGGTAGACAAAATCAGAGAAATAGTAGATCTTTACCGGAATAGGTTAGCAACCACTTAAATACTAAACTCAAAGATCAAAGGAAGAAATTCACCAAAAATAAATTTAACCTCATCACTGTAAACACACAGCCACAACACAAGATAGAATAAGGTATAACAAGAGCAACTTAGAAGGGGAAGAGGAAAGTGACTGAATTGACTTAGTATAAGGAAATAGGAGGCTATCAGATAATGGACTATCTCATACAGAAGATTTTTCGCCCAAACCTCAAGGTAACCACTAAACAAATAATCAAATTAAAACCACATATGATAAACAAAGAGAAAAGTAGAAGAATCATAAGACAGAACAACCAAACTGAATTGGCAGTCCAAAACAAATGGGACAAGAAACAAAGGAAATGCAAAAGAACCAGAAAATAAGTGACAAAACAGCAACATTCAACCCTCATATTTCAATAATTACCCTAAATGTAAATGGATTGAACTCTCCAATCAAAAGATACAGAGTGGCAGGATGGATTAAAAAGCAAGACCCAACAATATGCTGCCTTCAGGAAACACATCTTAGCACTAAAGACAAGCACAGGCTCAGAGTGAAAGGATGGAAGACAATACTCCAAGCTAATGGCAAACAAAAGAAAGCAGGTGTTGCCATACTCATATCAGACAAAGTAGACTTCAAGATAAAACAGGTTAAGAAAGACAAAGAAGGGAAATATATAATGATAAAAGGGACACTCCATCAAGAAGACATATCACTTATAAATATATATGCACCCAACATAGGAGCACCAATGTACATAAAACAACTATTAACAAACCTAAAAGGAGAAATCAACAACAACACAATAATAGTAGGGGATCTTAACACCCCACTTACAGCAATGGATAGATCATCCAGACAAAAAGTTAATAAAGAAATATTAGACTTAAATGAAAAACTGGACGAGATGGACCTAGTAGACATATACAGAGCACTCCACCCAAAAACAGCTGACTACACATTCTTCTCAAGCGCGCATGGAACATTCTCTAGGATAGACCATATGTTGGGAAACAAAGCAAGCCTCAATAAATTTAAGAAGATTGAAATCATAACAAGCATCTTTTCAGACCATAAGGCTATGAAACTGGAAATGAACCAGGAAAAAAAAACTGGGAAAGTGACAAAAATGTGGAGATTAAACAACATGCTACTGAACAACCAATGGATCATTGATGAAATTAAAGGAGAAATCAAAAACTATCTGGAAACAAACGAAAATGATAACATGCCATATCAAACCATATGGGACGCAGCAAAAGCGGTCCTGAGAGGGAAACTCATAGCGATACAAGCCCACCTTAACAAACAAGAAAAAGCCCTAATAGGCAACCTTAAATTACACCTAACAGAACTAGAAAAAGAAGAACAAACAAAGCCCAAAGCCAGCAGAAGGAGAGAAATAATAAAAATCAGAGCAGAAATAAATGATATTGAGACCAAAAAAACAGTAGAAAGGATTAATGAAACAAAGAGTTGGTTCTTCGAGAAGATAAACAAAATAGACAAACCCTTAGCCAGGCTAACTAAGAAAAAAAGAGAAAAGGCTCAAGTAAATAAAATTAGAAATGAAAGAGGAGAAATTACAACGGATACCATGGAAATACAGAGGATTATAAGAGAATACTATGAGAAATTATATGCCAACAAATTGGACAATCTAGAAGAAATGGATAAATTCTTAGACTTATACAACCTCCCAAAATTGAACCAAGAAGAAATGGAGAATCTGAATAGACCAATCACAAGTAAAGAGATTGAAATAGTAATCAAAAACCTCCCAAAAAATAAAAGTCCAGGACCAGATGGCTTCTCCAGTGAATTTTACCAAACATTCAAAGAAGATTTAATACCCATCCTCCTCAAACTATTCCAAAAAATAGAGGAAGATGGAACACTTCCTGAATCATTCTATGAGGCCAACATCACCCTGATACCAAAACCAGACAAAGACAATACAAAGAAAGAAAATTACAGGCCAATATCGCTGATGAACATTGATGCAAAAATCCTCAACAAAATATTGGCAAACCGAATACAACAATATATTAAAAAGATCATACACCATGATCAAGTGGGATTTATACCAGAGACGCAGGGATGGTTCAACATCCGCAAATCAATCAACGTGATACATCACATCAACAAAACAAAGAATAAAAACCACATGATCATCTCAATAGACGCAGAGAAGGCATTTGACAAGATACAACATCCATTTATGATAAAAACTCTCAATAAAATGGGAATAGAAGGAAAGTACCTCAACATAATAAAGGCCATATATGACAAACCCACAGCTAACATCATACTCAACGGGGAAAGACTGAAAGCCATTCCTCTGAGAACAGGAACGAGGCAGGGCTGCCCACTCTCACCACTCCTGTTCAACATAGTACTGGAGGTTTTGGCCAGAGCAATTAGGCAAGAAAAAGGAATAAAAGGAATCCAAATAGGTAACGAAGAAGTGAAACTCTCACTATTTGCAGATGACATGATTGTATATATAGAAAACCCTACAGAATCTGTTGGAAAACTGTTAGAAACAATCAACAACTACAGCAAAGTTGCAGGGTACAAAATCAATCTACAAAAATCAGTTGCATTTCTATATGCTAATAATGAACTAACAGAAAGAGAGCTCAAAAAGATAATACCATTTACAATTGCATCAAAAAGAATAAAATACCTAGGAATAAATCTTACCAAGGAGGTGAAGGACCTATACAATGAGAACTACAAGACATTATTGAGGGAAATCTACGATGACATAAAGAAATGGAAAGATATCCCATGCACGTGGATTGGAAGAATAAACATAGTTAAAATGTCTATATTACCTAAAGCAATCTACAGATTCAATGCAATCCCAATCAGAATCCCAATGACATTCTTCACAGAAATAGAAAAAAGAATACTGAAATTTATATGGGGCAACAAAAGACCCCGAATAGCTAAAGAAATCCTAAAGAAAACGAACAAAGCAGGAGGCATCACAATTCCTGACTTCAAAACATACTACAAAGCAATAGTAATCAAAACAGCATGGTACTGGTACAAAAACAGACACACAGATCAATGGAACAGAATTGAAAGCCCAGAAATAAAACCACACATATACGGACAGCTAATTTTCGACAAAGGTGCTAAGGACATGCAATGGAGAAAGGAAAGTTTCTTCAATAAATGGTGTTGGGAAAACTGGACATCCACATGCAAAAGAATGAAAGTGGACTATGTGCTATCGCCATTCACAAAAATTAACTCAAAATGGATCAAAGACCTGAAGATGAGACCTGAAACTATAAAATTCATAGAAGAAAATATAGGCAACACGCTATTTGACATTGGGTTTAAAGGAATCTTTTCGGATGACATGCCTACCCAGACTAGGGAAACTAAAGAAAAAATAAACAAGTGGGACTTTATCAGACTAAAGAGCTTTTATAAGACAAATGAAACCAAAATCAAGATGAACAAACAACCAACCAGCTGGGAGAGAATATTTGCAAAACATACATCTGACAAGGGGTTGATCTCCATAATATATAAAGAACTCACACAATTGAACAACAAAAAAAACAAACAACCCCATCAAAAAATGGGCAGAGGAAATGAACAGACACTTCTCCAAGGAAGATATACAGATGGCCAATAGGCACATGAAAAGATGCTCAACATCACTAATCATCAGGGAAATGCAAATCAAAACAACACTAAGATACCACCTCACGCCCGTTAGAATGGCTATAATCACCAAGACAAAAAACAACAAATGTTGGAGAGGATGTGGAGAAACAGGAACCCTCATACACAGCTGGTGGGAATGCGAATTGGTACAGCCTCTATGGAAAACGGTATGGAGATTCCTCAAAGAATTAAAAATAGAGATGCCCTATGATCCAGCCATCCCACTACTGGGAATCTATCCAACGCACCTGAAATCAACAATCCAAAGAGGCTTATGCACCCCTATGTTCATTGCAGCATTATTAACCATAGCCAAGAAGTGGAAGCAACCTAAGTGTCCCTCGACTGACGATTGGATTAAGAAAATGTGGTATACATATACAATGGAATACTACTCAGCCATAAAAAAAGACAAAATCGTCCCATTTGCAACAACATGGATGGGCCTGGAGCGTATTATGTTAAGTGAAATAAGCCAGAAAGAGAAAGACAAACACTGTATGATCTCACTCATATGTGGAATATAAACCAACACATGGACAGAGAAAACTGGACTGTGGTTACCCGGGAAGTGGGGGTGGGGGGTGGGCACAAGGGGTGAAGGGAGTCATATATGGGGTGATGGACAAACAAAAATGTACAACCCAAAATTTCACAATGTTAGAAACCATTAAAATATCAATTAAAAAAAAAAATATATATATATATATCCACTAATAGTTTGTGTGTGTGAGTGTGTATATATATCCTGAGTTTTAAAGCAAGGGAGAGGAAATGGGTCAAAGTAGGTTTTCTTGATCCGTGATCTTGGGAAGAGCTGTCTACTTCATGATGTCGGCTGCTTCTGGGGCCTGGGTTTTGACCTTCGAAATCCTTAGTTTAAGGTCACTTGTGGGGATTATCTCTCAGTTGTCTTGAGAGTGATGTTCTGGGTGATTTTGGTGTGGCTTGCATGGATCCAGGAAGATTTTTTTTTTATTTTGATGGCAGTGCAGGTCGTCAGTAAGGCTTCATAAGGTCCTTCCCAGCGAGGTGACAGTGCGTGTTTTCTTCTAAAGACCTTGATGTACACCCGGTCTCCTGGTCGAAAGGGATGGCAAGGCTTGTCAGAAGGTGGGGGCCACGCCTCTTTTACCTGTTGACGATATGCTTCAAGTATACTAGTTAATTTTTGTATATAACTAGTCATAGCATCAAATTGTTCACTTAAGTTCCCATAATAGTCATTTAATCCAGGAATTGAAGGTTTAGAGACGCCAGTAGGCATCAGACATCCAAAAACTATTTCAAATGAGTCAGTTCATGCTTTTTGTTTGGAGTATTTTGAATCTTCATAAGGGCCAAGGGCAGAGATTCTGGCCATTTAAGTCCAGTTTCTTGACAGACTTTTCCTAGAGTTCTTTTTATATCTAGATTTTTATGTTCCACTTGCCCTGATGACTGAGGGTGATATGGGGTATGAAATTTTAATGAATATCCCAGAGTTTTTGCAAGCAAGTGGTTTATCTCTGCTGTAAGTTCCTTGGTCTGGTTCAATCTATAAAGGAATGCCAAAGCGAGGAATAACTTCAGTTATTAATTTCTTTACCACTGTTGTGGCATCGGCATGTCTGGTCGGATAGCATTCAGTCCATCTACTAAACATGCAGACAATAACCAAACAGTGAGAGTAACCTAAAGCTGAGGGCAAGTCCATAAAATCCATTTGGAGTGCCGCAAAAGGCAGCATGGGCCTGGGAGGACTTCCTGGATCACACCGATTTCTCCCAGAAACTTGGTAAGATTTGCAAGTTGTGCACTGGGAGGTGATTTGGTCAGAAATTTTATGGATGCCAGGGTAAAACCAATTGTCTTTTAGTTCTTTAGCTATCCCCCGTTTGCACATATGTCCCATTTGGTGGGAGATAAGTGCAAGCCAAAAAGTCAAAAGAAAAGGAGCTGCTGGAAGTCCATTTGGTCCAATGTATAATCCATCTGATAATTGTGTGGCACCCTTTTGTATCCAATTGTCTTTTTCAGATTGTGGGGCATTTGTCTGATAGTTAATAACATCAGTCAGGGATAAAGGCAGGTTTAAAAATTGGGTGGAAAACGGATAAGGGGGTATATAGTGAACTGCATGTTTAGCAGCTCTGTCAGCCCTGTCATTCCCTAAAGATATGACATCAGTCTCCTTAGTATGGGCTGAACAAGGAACAATGGCAATTTTTGAAGGAAAGTGAATAGCTTGTAATAAGGCTGTAATTAAGTGTCCATTAGCAATAGGAGTTCTTGCAGAGGTTAAGAATCTACGGGATTTCCAAATTGTGCCAACAACATGGCAGACTCCAAAAGCCTATTTGGAGTCTGTGTAAATAGTGGCAGTTTTTTCTTTTGTTAATGTGCAGGCCCTAGTAAGAGCTATGACTTCAGCAGCTTGGGCTGATCTTATGGTGGGCCAAGAATAAGCTTCAAGAGTTTCATGTGGGGAAACTGTGGCATAACCAGTTATTATGGTTCCCCAGGAATTCCGTTTACAGGAGCCGTCACAAAACAGAAGTAAGTCTGGATTGTCTAAAGGGATGTCTGAGAGATCCTCTCATGGCTTTGAGACCATTTCTATAGTTGCAAGGCAATCATATGGAATGGAGTGGGGCTCTCCATCATCAGGAAGGGGCAGTAAAGTAGCTGGATTTAAAGTGTTGCAACGATGTAAGATGATGGAAGGGTTAGTTAAAAGAGCCTGCTCATAGGTGGTCTGTCGCCGTGTAGAGACGTGTTGTGTCCTATGAACTTGCAAAATAGCTGACACAGAATGTGGGACATAGAGGTGAATGGGAGAGCCTAATGTAAGAGTACTGGCCTTATCAATCAGGGTGGCAGCTGCAGCCACCGCACGTAAGCATGGGGGCATGCCTGATGCCACAGGGTCTAGTTGGCATGAGAAATATGCTATAGGACGTATTTGAGAGGCAAAAGATTGCCCTAGAATGCCTGTAGCAATTTCATTATTTTCATGACAGTATAGATGAAAAGGCTTGTCAAAATTAGGTAAGCCAAGAGCTGGAGGCATGGACAAAGCTATTTTTAAGGCCTCTAAGGAGTTTAATGCCTCTGAGGGCCAGGAAATAGGCTCTGGGGTGATATCTGGGAGAAGAGAATACAGAGGTTTAGCAAGGGCTGCAAAATTAGGAATCCATTGGCAGCAGTAACCAGCAGCTCCTAGAAATTGACGTAGCTGTTTCTTTGTTTTGGGGAGATGGATGGATAAAATTGACTCAAGGCGTTTAGGGGTTAGCTTTTGAATGCCTTGAGATATCTCATGCCCTAAGTAGGTAACAGTCATTTGCACCCACTGAAGTTTAAACCTGGAGGCTTTATGGCCTCGTTCAGCTAGGGCTTTCAGGAGAATGAGCGAATCTGTAAGAGCCCCCTGCTTAGTTGGATTACAGAGTAAAAGGTCATCAACATATTAAACAAGAGTGGAGCTTTGAGTAAAGACTACAGAATCCAAGTCAGCTTTAAGGACCTGGGAAAATATTGAGGGGGACTCACAATATCCCTGAGGTATTCGAGTCCATGTAAATTGTCTCCCTTTAAATGTAAATGTGAAAAGAAATTGTGAGTCAGGGTGTAATGGGATTGAAAAGAAAGCTGAGCAGAGGTCAACTACTGTAAAGCAGGCTGCATCAGCAGGTATTGAGGTCAGGAAGACAGCTGGATTAGGGACCACAGGATGCCGAGGAATTACAAAAGAGTTTATGGCTCTGAGGTCTTGTACAAATCTATAGATTTGGTTCCCGTCTGAGTCAAATTTGCCTTCCTTTTTTACTGGCAAGATTGGAGTGTTACAGGGCAAGGAAGTAAAAGCTAGTACACCCTGTTGCAAAAGGGAGTCTATTATGGGTTGAATTCCTCGCTCGGCATCTCTGGAGAGCGGGTATTGGGCTACTGATGGAAACGGTTTATTTTTTTTCCAAGTAACATGCACGGGCTCAGCACTAAGCAACAATCGTACCTCATTTGCATGTGTAGCCCAAAGACTGGTTGGGACATTCTTTAAAGACTCATCTTCCTCAGAAGGATTTAAATCAGGACAAGTTTCCATCATGGAAAGTAGGAGACTTGGGGCTTGGTCAGAAGGCAAGGCGATAAAAACACCTTTTTCATTACAATTTATAGTGGCATTGAATTTACATAACAAATCTCGGCCAAAGAGGTTTGCTGGTGAACAGTCAGAAACTAAAAAAGCATGATGAGTGTTAAGGGGGCCTAAATATATTGGAGTGGGCTTAGATATAGGCAGTGAAATAGGCTGTCTAGAGACTCAAACAGCTTGATAGAATCAGAGGTAACAGGTAGAGATAAATCCTTTGAACAGATAGTAGAGAATGTCGCACCAGTGTCAATTAAGAAATCCAGTTTTCGAACCTCTATTTTAAGTTTAACTGTAGGCTCAGGAGTGCGACTAAGGATCGGCTGACCCCATCATTTGAGGAAGAAATGCCCCTCAGGTAGAGAAAAATGAGCCTTTTGGTGGTGCTGGGGTCAAGCGGGAACATTTTTTAAACTGCCGGGGGAAGAGAGAGAATCTCCCTCTGCCCTTTCCCTTAAGGTTCTTCTGGCTGGCCAAATAATCAACAAGACAGGTTAGCAGGAGAAAATAATACCAAGTTTAATAACATGTATACATGGTAGAAAGCAGGGACACTGCGTTTCTCAACACAATAGCAGAAATTCTCATCTTAAATATCATTTTCAGCCAATGACAAAGGAGGATTTTGGGGGTGGGGGGAGTCAGTTACAGGAGATTACCACTAAAGCACAGTAAACAAGAGTAAGGTTTATTATGTAGCTCAAGGCCTCATCTTCTACATTGATAAGTCACTTGAAATGAGCTCATCCCCCTCTCTTCTCCAAACAGAGAGGGAGATACCTTTACAAATGGAGATTTCCCTTGTAAATGTAAATGATTGTCTGGCAACTCTTCACAGGGTCATCCAGAGAATGTGGCCAGAGAGACAGAACTTCTGATAAGAGGGGCTTGTTGGTGCCTTTCCTATTGTAACATTTACCTTACGTTATCTTTACAGCCATCATGATAGATCTGTTCCAGGAAGGAGCCACCATGTCAAATTCTTTAGGAAGTTAGTGGGGGAAGTCAAATGTCCCTAGAAAAAACAACCAAGGTAAAGAGATAGATTTCAGGGTGGCCAAATCCCGATCTCCCACAAAACTTTCCCTTCTCTTAAGAGCGGCACACGCCCTTTTCCAATGCCTTGGTTTCTTGCAATACCTATAATTGTCTGAAGGCAATTAGGGAGACCTCTGAGTGGGCTTTAGTTTACTTTCAGGGTTGAATTTTTGCTTTTCAAAAGATTAAATTTGCAAAGCAAGAAGAGTTGTCTTTAATTATTTTTATTTTTTTTGCTTTCTTTCTGACAATTTTCAAAGAATTGTGTAGCAGCCTCCATTATTACACTTAATGGTTGCCCTGCCCAAACAACCACACTGTTTTGAATTTGTTTCTTTATATCAGGAAGAAAATTTCCAACTAAAGCAGAAATTAGGAGATTCTTATGCTCTGGAGCTTCCAGATTCAATGCAGTGTGCCTTTGGAAAGTCTGAGTAAACCGTTCAACAAAAGCTTTATGTTGTTCCCCCTCGTTCTGAGTGCATAATTCAATTTTTGACCGATTAACTTTAGGAGGAAACGCCTCTAGAATCGCTCCTATTAAACCTTGAATATCAGCCTGTAGCTGTGCCACTTCCTGGTCATCTGCAGGAGGGTCTGGGAGAGGGTCTGGCCATGTATTTCCTCTATGAGGGGGGTTTTTGCTAGGGGGCCGTCTGGCCTGTCTGATAACTACAGTGTAGTCATGGGATGGAAGAACGCCCCTTAGCAGCCAGTCAAGGTCTCGGTGGGTGGGGCTATGAATAGCCACTAATCTTTCTAATTCTTCTCTAAATTTAGTAGGGTCTTCTGGCAATGGAGGCAGGAGAGTTTCATAATTTAAAAGATCAGCTGCTGTCCAGGGGACATGAATTCTCTGCAGCAGAGGTCCAGGATACATCTTCAGTGGATACTGCATAGGAATGTCTGAAGCTGACAGACCCTGATTACAGAGCCCTGGAAAGTAGGAGGAGTTGTAAGACACAGCAAAACGAACCTTCTTGCCCTTCCTGGGTGTTTCTACTAAATTTATTTCTTGGTTTATAACATTTACACAAGTAACCTGTATGCCCCTTGCTTGGAGGTCAGGCCTAAGCGCCCCCTGTAAATCTTCAACAGTGAGAGAAGATAAAACAGGCAGCTGGATGAACTGCGGAGAAGTTGGAGTCCTGGGACCTAAGGGAACTGGCTGAGGAGGTGACTGAGGAGATAAGTCTTGAAGGGGAGGATTTGGGCCAGGGACCCAGAAATCCAAAAGATATTCTTGGGAGTCAGGGACAGGGAGTTGGGGATATAAGGGAGTGTAGGAGGGAGGAGACAGGGAATTTTCAGTAAATTTGACTTTCAATCTTTGCTCTAACTCCGACTTTTGTTCTTTTATATTATAAAGATATTCCCTAAGGCTAGCCATAATACTATTCTGGGTTTTCTTTTCAATTTGATCTACCCATAAATACCAATAAGGCAGCTGTTTGGGATGAGTCAAATATCCATAGAAAGAAAAAGGGCTGGGTTTTCCAAAGATGTAACAAGAATGATCAAGTCTTGATTCACACCTAGATATCCTGCTCCTGTTCTCCATGAATTGTAAAATTGAAGTTAATTATCTCGTTCATTTTGTCTAAATCTATTGGGTCACTTTGGCACTGAGCCCCTAAGCTGGTCCACAGCCTGCTTCAGCAGACACCAAACTCTCTCTCAAGTGCCTGCATTCTTGTGCTGAGTAGGTATTGTATTTATTTAGATCGTATTCAACAAAAGATCTTCACGGATTCACTCAAGTACTTAAGTATCTACTATGTGCCCAAAGGTCTTGAAATGTTGGGGGTCTGCAAGGAAGACAGATATGCCTAAACAGATAAATTACACTACTGAAATCATTTGAATGAAAGAGATGTGAATAAACTGCCGTGGGACTCCAGGCAAAGAACCCCCATGGGTTGACCTACAACTAAGAGATACAGCTCTGTCCTGGGGCTCTGAGGAGAAAAACAGCCACCATGGGGGGTGGACAGGCTCTGTACCATCTAAGGAAAGGAAAAGGAAGGGAGAGAAGATAAAGAGAAAACAAGAGAAACGGAAAGGTTTTCTTCTTCTGAGTGTTTCTGCCACCCACTTTTGGAGCACACTGCTTGCTGATGTCCTTTCCGGCCAGTCTTATCCTTCAGCCGGCTTCAGGAGACTTCAACAATTCGATTGAAAGGAGCTGGGCTCCTCCGTGCAGGCAATGCCAACTCCGGAGGGAGCCAGGAGGGGAGCCAAAGATTCACAGGACTCTGCAGCCCTTCTGCAGCTCACTGGTGTGGAGGGGCACCGAGGCTTCACCTTGGCCTCTGTCTCCAAGTTCACATAAAGGAGGGTCGGTTCCTTCCTCGCTAGATGAGCGTGGAGAGAAACCTCCTTCACAGAAGGGATTATGGAATAATTAAAGTCAGAGCCTTGAACAAGGCAAAGGGTTAGCACCATGAATCTGAAGTGACTGGACATGTGAATTAGTAACCAGTAGGACGAGGAGCTGAAGACAAAAAAAGAAAAAAGGCAAGAAACCAGTTCTCGATTTTCTAAGATGGAAATGCAAGTCTTTCTTCTTCCAAAAGAAAAAAGTCATTGAACACTTTCCTTGAAAATAAAACTGAAAGGGGCCACATGTTGCAAAGAAGGGTTTTAACCGTGATGTCACTACACAATCATGTGTAGCCATCAGTTGTTAAGTGCACTGCAAATAGTTCACACCTTAACAATTATGTTACCAAAGTTCGCAGTTGAGAAATATAGACACACACACATATACATATATATACATGTAAGAAAAGAGTAGAGTGTGTGCCAATTGCTCACTGTACTATTGACAATATCACTCTTACAATTGAAAGCATGACTAGGAGAGAGAAGGTGGTGTGACCCTAGATTGCTAGAGTCACAGCAAGAAAAGTTAAGAAAGTGCCATCAGGTCATTTGGACAAAAGAATGCTATATGGCTGTTGGGTTTATAAGAGATCCATTGGAGAAAAACAAGTCACTACATTAAATTATTTTCTACTTACCTGCATCACCCTCTCCAAGAACACATATTCTAAAATGAGACAAGTTATTACATTAAAAATGACCGGCTCTGGCATTTGGAAAACTACATCAAATAATGAAGTAAAAACTGGGTTACAAACATCCTGGTATCAACTCCAACTACCGTCTTTTACCAAACTAAAACTCTAATGATCACTAATTCACTTGCAATCTAGTGCTCCTCCCATATACAAAATCAACAACTTCCAATGTGTCATAACTTTTTTAAAATTTCCCTAACATTTTAGAGGATAATGTAAATATGTCTCCTGGAAAAGTTGAGAAAGATGGAGACACTAGGAAAGGAAAAGACGAAAATACTCCCCTAATCAATGATGTAAAACACAAGGCATGAACAACTGTGAAAAGAATTCTCTATGACATTGATCAAGTCTACTATCTCTACGCCTGGCTCTTTCCTATCAGTCATTTGATACATAAACAAATAGAATAGTGTATTTCATGGGATCAATTCTTTTAGCGGCGTGCTTTCCCTTTGACCACTACATATGCTTTTATGTGTTTGCTTTATTTTCAGGCGGCGTCACATCAGAACACCCTCATCTCGGCAGATCTTTGCCTTAAGGAACTCTACCTCGGCCCTTGATCAACTGTACTCTGTGTTATGGTCAACTCAGAGCCCTACATGGATCAGTGTTTCCTACCGCCTCTCTCCCGTGCGTTGCTCATGTCAGGGAGTATAGTCCACCGAGTGAACAGTAAGCAGTCTTCCCAAAGCATCAGATATGAAAAGGAGGAGACGCGGGGTTGGGTGTGGGACCCCATTCCGTGCCTCAGTGCAGACAAGCTAGAGGTCAATGCATCCCTCCAGAGACTGGGAGAAAAACAGGAGGTTATGAGCACGAGGTTCCCTCTGCAGCCCTTGAAGCAGGGACCTGGAATCAAACTGCTGACACCGTGGATCGTGGTTGGTTTGACAGGGAACTCACGAGGAAGATAAGGACGTGAAATAATGAAAATTATAAGAACAGCAGCGAACACTTCTACTGAGCCAAGGACTGCACCCTGAATGTAAACGCTGTGCTGGAACATATCTTAACTCACATGACCCTGAAAACATCCCGACGTAGTCAATGTTGTTCTTTGCACCATTTGCTAGATGAAGAGACTGGGTACAGTGGCTAGAAAACTCAGCCAGGTTACAAAGCGGATAAATGGCCGAGCCCAGGCTCAGTGCTCTTCTGTGATGCTCTTGGACTACAACTCCAAGTGAAGTCTCTAACGGCTATCTCCGCTCGCACTGCCAACACCATCGTCCTCCGTGGAGTGGATGGAGGCAGGCGTGGGCAGGGCAGGGAGCCGGGTGTGGCAGGCCGCCAGATCTAAGGTCTGGCACACAGGTTGCCAGGAGGCTCCCTCCTCTGAGGGGGCCCAGCACACGCCCCAGGGGACTTGGCGGCAGGCCCCAGGGCCCTTTCCCCCGTATCTTGTCCACTTGAAAGGGGCCTGGCCCAGGTGGCCGGTTGGGCTGGTTGGCCAGCCTCCTTTGGACAAAGCAGGCGAGCCCAGCCAGCCTTCCAAGCGCCCCCGGCGTGGCACCAGCGCCCTCAGGCCGAGGGCCTCACGCGTGCCCTCCAACGCGGATTTCTCCTCAGAGCCGTGGCCTGGGCACTAGGAAGGCCAGGCCCTCCCGACTCCAGAGATGATGCTGGGACCCGTCGCCGGAAGGGCCTGCCCTTGTGGCAGCGGCTCCCCAAGCCGGCGGCCTGCTGGGGCCTCACTCACTGCTTGGCCATAAGCCTGTCTCGGCCCTTCGGATTCCACAGAGCCTTTCCTCCACCTGGCTGGAGTCGACAAGTGCGGGCGTGGGGTGAGGCCGTGGTTTTGCCTTTCCAGGAAGAAATGAGGCCCGGGCAAAAGCAGCTGGCCGAGGCAGAGCCTTGACTTGGCACCCCAGACGGCCTTTGGCCACCAGGTGCAGACCACCGCTTCCAAAGAAGGGAAGCGGCCGGCCAGCTGATTGCAAGTGGGGGATGGGAGGGAGACAACGGCTGAAGCCAAGTCCAGCAGGGCATTGGCGTTCCTTCTTCAGCTGGGACTGGCCTGGCCTGGCCTGGCGGGTGGGCGGGGCCTTCACTGAGGACCCCCGAGGCCCGCCCTAGGCCCTGGCGGTGGCGGGTGGCGCATGCGCCCTTGGCCTCAGGGGTTGAACCCAAGCCCACAGGGCACTCAAAGCAGCTGGAGAAAGAAGGGGCCAGGGGAGAGGAAGGCATGTAGGCGAGGCGGGCAGGGCTCGCCCACCTCTTCTCCTCAGGTCCCCGAGAGAGAAAGAGAGAGAGAGAGAGAGTGAGAGACAGACAGACAGACAGGCAGGGAAAGAGTGAGAGATCCCTGACCTCTGAGTATCTGCATCCACCACTGCTGCCAACTCACAGGCCATCCCACTTCCCCCCCTCCATCCCCATCCCCAGGCGAGGCCCCCCGGGGCCAGCCACACCACAGAGAGGCCCCTTCATGGTCACCTCCGTGCTGTCCCTTCCGGGCCTGACCCCACTGCAGGGGAACCGGTTCAGACAATCCAATCGTCTACATGTCCCTCTCCATGACAATTGTCTTCTCCAGTCTCACATGACCAAACCGCACCCCCAACATCCTCCTTTGTCTGCAGCTGGAGATAGGAGGACAATCTCTGCCATTGTGTTGAGAGACTCAGTTTCGCGGGTTTTTCCCCTGTACACGTGTTCTTAAGCTGGGTATTATTTTCTCCAGCGAACCTGTCTTGTGAAGTATTTGGCCAGCCATAAGAAGCTTCAGGGAAGAGGCGGAGGGGCCTCCCACACCCGGGTCCTGTCCTGCCCAGGCCCCCCGAGGGAGGACGATGGTCGTGGCAGTGGCGAGCGGGCTGGGGCCCAGCCTGCCCTTAGATGCCCCGGGGAAGGGCGTCGAGGGATGGGCTGCCCCTGGCCAGGTCTGAGGGAGCGACCCAGCTAATGACAAATGTGGATGTCCTGGGTGGGCCTGTGGAATGGAAGAGGGGAGGGACTGGCACAGAGGTGAGCAGGAACAGGCCTCTCTGTGGTGGGGAGCTGAGGAGAGTAAGATGGTGCCCCCTGCACACCTCACCTACCTCTCCATGGGCCCTTCTTTCTCTGGCCACTCCGGGAGCCCTGCGGGCTTGGCTTCAACCCCCCACCCACCGCACAGGCCAAGGGCGCCTGCGCGACCGCCAGGGCATAGGGCTGACCTCGGGGGTCCTCAGTGAATGCCCCGCCCTCCCTCCAGGCTCTGACCCAGCTGCAGCTGTTCCTTTGCCGCCCTTCTGGACTGGGCTTCAGCTGTCTCCCTCCCCTCCCCCACTCCCACTCAGCTTGCAGGCCGCTTCCCTGCCTTGAAAGCATTGCTCTGGCCCTGAGGGCCACAGACCTACTGGGCTTCAAGCTCAAGGCTCTGCCTGGGCCTGCTGCTTCGGCCAGGGGCTCATTTCTTCCTGGAAAGACAAAGCCATGGCCTCACCCCACGCCTGCACTTTGCCACGGCAGGCAGCCCAGGTGTAGGAAAGGCTCTGTGGAGTCAGAAGTGCCGAGACAGGCAGATGGCACCAGAGGGTTTGGGGGCCAGGGCGTAACTGGGCTAGCCCCTCCTCCCGGAAGTCGGGGAGGCCCGGCCTTCCTAGTGCCCAGGCCACGGCTCCGGGGAGAAATCCGCCATGGAGGGCACGCGGGAGGCCCTCTGCCTGAGGTGGCAGGTGTCACGCCAGGGCCACTGCAAGCCTGGCTCGGCTTGCCTGCTTTCTCCAAAGGAGGCTGGCCGACCAGCCGAACCTGGCACCTGGGCCAGCCCCTTCCAAGGGGACGAGTTCCAGAGGATAGAGCCCTGGGGGCGGCTGCCAAGTCTCCTGGGGCGTGTGCTGGGCCCCCGTCAGAGGAGGAAGCAGCCTGGTAAACGGTGTGCCAGGCCTGAGATCTGGAGGCCTCCCACAGCCGGGTCCCTGTCCTGCCCAGGCCCCCCGAGGGAGGACGATGGTCGGGCAGTGGCGAGCGTGGTGGGGCTGGCGCCGAGCCTGCCCTTGGATGCCCCGGGGAAGGGCGCCGGGGGATGGGCTGCCCCTGGCCAGGTCTGAGGGAGCGACCCAGCTCGGGGCTGTCGGGGGCAGAGAGAGAACCCCCCTCCGCCCTTTCCCTTCACGTTCTTAGGGCTGGCCAAAACCTTCCCAAGACAGCTTGTCTGGAGAAAATCAGACCCAGCTGAAGAACATGTGTCCATGGGGGAAACCCGGGAAACTGAGTCTCCCCACACAATAGCAGAGATTCTCATCTTGCATCCTCTCCTGAGCTAATGACCAAGGTGGATGTCCCGGGTGGGCCTGTGGAATGGGAGAGGGGAGGAAGTCTATTGTCATGCAGAGGGACATGGAAAGACTTGTCTGAAGCTTATCCCCTGCACTGGAGTCAGGTCGGGAAGGGAAGGCACAGAGGGGAGCAGGAAGCGGCCTCTCTGTGGTGGGGCTGGCTCCGGGGCAGGCTTGGGGGTGATGGCTGGAAGTGGGATGGCGCGTGAGTTGGCACCAGCCAGCGGTAGAGGCAGAGACTCAGAGGTCATGGATCTCTCTCTCTGTCTCTGTCTCTCTCTCTCTCCCTCAGGGAGCTGAGGAGAGTAAGGTGGCTCCCCCTACCCACCTCGCCTACCTCTCCAAGGGCCCTTCTTTCTCTGGCCGCTCCGGGAGCCCTGCGGGCTTG
The DNA here is from genome assembly GCF_020826845.1 of Diceros bicornis minor. Classification (NCBI taxonomy): domain Eukaryota; kingdom Metazoa; phylum Chordata; class Mammalia; order Perissodactyla; family Rhinocerotidae; genus Diceros; species Diceros bicornis. The sequence continues at coordinate 40,164,872 of NC_080770.1, read as the reverse complement.
GCTTCAACCCCCCACCCACCGCACAGGCCAAGGGCGCCTGCGCGACCGCCAGGGCCTAGGGCTGACCTCGGGGGTCCTCAGTGAATGCCCCGCCCTCCCTCCAGGCTCTGACCCAGCTGTAGCTGTTCCTTTGCCGCCCTTCTGGACTGGGCTTCAGCTGTCTCCCTCCCCTCCCCCACTCCCACTCAGCTTGCAGGCCGCTTCCCTGCCTTGAAAGCATTGCTCTGGCCCTGAGGGCCACAGACCTACTGGGCTTCAAGCTCAAGGCTCTGCCTGGGCCTGCTGCTTCGGCCAGGGGCTCATTTCTTCCTGGAAAGACAAAGCCATGGCCTCACCCCACGCCTGCACTTTGCCACGGCAGGCAGCCCAGGTGTAGGAAAGGCTCTGTGGAGTCAGAAGTGCCGAGACAGGCAGATGGCACCAGAGGGTTTGGGGGCCAGGGCGTAACTGGGCTAGCCCCTCCTCCCGGAAGTCGGGGAGGCCCGGCCTTCCTAGTGCCCAGGCCACGGCTCCGGGGAGAAATCCGCCATGGAGGGCACGCGGGAGGCCCTCTGCCTGAGGTGGCAGGTGTCACGCCAGGGCCACTGCAAGCCTGGCTCGGCTTGCCTGCTTTCTCCAAAGGAGGCTGGCCGACCAGCCGAACCTGGCACCTGGGCCAGCCCCTTCCAAGGGGACGAGTTCCAGAGGATAGAGCCCTGGGGGCGGCTGCCAAGTCTCCTGGGGCGTGTGCTGGGCCCCCGTCAGAGGAGGAAGCAGCCTGGTAAACGGTGTGCCAGGCCTGAGATCTGGAGGCCTCCCACAGCCGGGTCCCTGTCCTGCCCAGGCCCCCCGAGGGAGGACGATGGTCGGGCAGTGGCGAGCGTGGTGGGGCTGGCGCCGAGCCTGCCCTTGGATGCCCCGGGGAAGGGCGCCGGGGGATGGGCTGCCCCTGGCCAGGTCTGAGGGAGCGACCCAGCTCGGGGCTGTCGGGGGCAGAGAGAGAACCCCCCTCCGCCCTTTCCCTTCAGGTTCTTAGGGCTGGCCAAATCCTTCCCAAGACAGCTTGTCTGGAGAAAATCAGACCCAGCTGAAGAACATGTGTCCATGGGGGAAACCCGGGAAACTGAGTCTCCCCACACAATAGCAGAGATTCTCATCTTGCATCCTCTCCTGAGCTAATGACCAAGGTGGATGTCCCGGGTGGGCCTGTGGAATGGGAGAGGGGAGGAAGTCTATTGTCATGCAGAGGGACATGGAAAGACTTGTCTGAAGCTTATCCCCTGCACTGGAGTCAGGTCGGGAAGGGAAGGCACAGAGGGGAGCAGGAAGCGGCCTCTCTGTGGTGGGGCTGGCTCCCGGGCAGGCGTGGGGGTGATGGCTGGAAGTGGGATGGCGCGTGAGTTGGCACCAGCCAGCGGTAGAGGCCAAGACTCAGAGGTCATGGATCTCTCTCTCTGTCTCTGTCTCTCTCTCTCTCCCTCAGGGAGCTGAGGAGAGTAAGGTGGCTCCCCCTACCCACCTCGCCTTCCTCTCCAAGGGCCCTTCTTTCTCTGGCCACTCCGGGAGCCCTGCGGGCTTGGCTTCAACCCCCCACCCACCGCACAGGCCAAGGGCGCCTGCGCGACCGCCAGGGCCTAGGGCTGACCTCGGGGGTCCTCAGTGAATGCCCCGCCCTCCCTCGAGACTCTGACCCAGCTGCAGCTGTTCCTTTGCCGCCCTTCTGGACTGGGCTTCAGCTGTCTCCCTCCCCTGCCCCACTCCCACTCAGCTTGGAGGCCGCTTCCCTGCCTTGAAAGCATTGCTCTGGCCCTGAGGGCCACAGACCTACTGGGCTTCAAACTCAAGGCTCTGCCTGGGCCTGCTGCTTCGGCCAGGGGCTCATTTCTTCCTGGAAAGACAAAGCCATGGCCTCACCCCACGCCTGCACTTTGCCACGGCAGGAAGCCCAGGTGTAGGAAAGGCTCTGTGGAGTCAGAAGTGCCGAGACAGGCAGATGGCACCAGAGGGTTTGGGGGCCAGGGCGTAACTGGGCTAGCCCCTCCTCCCGGAAGTCGGGGAGGCCCGGCCTTCCTAGTGCCCAGGCCACGGCTCCGGGGAGAAATCCGCCATGGAGGGCACGCGGGAGGCCCTCTGCCTGAGGTGGCAGGTGTCACGCCAGGGCCACTGCAAGCCTGGCTCGGCTTGCCTGCTTTCTCCAAAGGAGGCTGGCCGACCAGCCGAACCTGGCACCTGGGCCAGCCCCTTCCAAGGGGACGAGTTCCAGACGATAGAGCCCTGGGGGCGGCTGCCAAGTCTCCTGGGGCGTGTGCTGGGCCCCCGTCAGAGGAGGAAGCAGCCTGGTAAACGGTGTGCCAGGCCTGAGATCTGGAGGCCTCCCACAGCCGGGTCCCTGTCCTGCCCAGGCCCCCCGAGGGAGGACGATGGTCGGGCAGTGGCGAGCGTGGTGGGGCTGGCCCCGAGCCTGCCCTTGGATGCCCCGGGGAAGGGCGCCGGGGGATGGGCTGCCCCTGGCCAGGTCTGAGGGAGCGACCCAGCTCGGGGCTGTCGGGGGCAGAGAGAGAACCCCCCTCCGCCCTTTCCCTTCAGGTTCTTAGGGCTGGCCAAATCCTTCCCAAGACAGCTTGTCTGGAGAAAATCAGACCCAGCTGAAGAACATGTGTCCATGGGGGAAACCCGGGAAACTGAGTCTCCCCACACAATAGCAGAGATTCTCATCTTGCATCCTCTCCTGAGCTAATGACCAAGGTGGATGTCCCGGGTGGGCCTGTGGAATGGGAGAGGGGAGGAAGTCTATTGTCATGCAGAGGGACATGGAAAGACTTGTCTGAAGCTTATCCCCTGCACTGGAGTCAGGTCGGGAAGGGAAGGCACAGAGGGGAGCAGGAAGCGGCCTCTCTGTGGTGGGGCTGGCTCCGGGGCAGGCGTGGGGGTGATGGCTGGAAGTGGGATGGCTCGTGAGTTGGCACCAGCCAGCGGTAGAGGCAGAGACTCAGAGGTCATGGATCTCTCTCTCTGTCTCTGTCTCTCTCTCTCTCCCTCAGGGAGCTGAGGAGAGTAAGGTGGCTCCCCCTACCCACCTCGCCTACCTCTCCAAGGGCCCTCCTTTCTCTGGCCGCTCCGGGAGCCCTGCGGGCTTGGCTTCAACCCTCCACCCACAGCACAGGCCAAGGGCGCCTGCGCGACCGCCAGGGCCTAGGGCTGACCTCGGGGGTCCTCAGTGAATGCCCCGCCCTCCCTCCAGGCTCTGACCCAGCTGCAGCTGTTCCTTTGCCGCCCTTCTGGACTGGGCTTCAGCTGTCTCCCTCCCCTCCCCCACTCCCACTCCCACTCAGCTTGCAGCCCGCTTCCCTGCCTTGAAAGCATTGCTCTGGCCCTGAGGGCCACAGACCTACTGGGCTTGAAGCTCAAGGCTCTGCCTGGGCCTGCTGCTTCGGCCAGGGGCTCATTTCTTCCTGGAAAGACAAAGCCATGGCCTCACCCCACGCCTGCACTTTGCCACGGCAGGCAGCCCAGGTGTAGGAAAGGCTCTGTGGAGTCAGAAGTGCCGAGACAGGCAGATGGCACCAGAGGGTTTGGGGGCCAGGGCGTAACTGGGCTAGCCCCTCCTCCCGGAAGTCGGGGAGGCCCGGCCTTCCTAGTGCCCAGGCCACGGCTCCGGGGAGAAATCCGCCATGGAGGGCACGCGGGAGGCCCTCTGCCTGAGGTGGCAGGTGTCACGCCAGGGCCACTGCAAGCCTGGCTCGGCTTGCCTGCTTTCTCCAAAGGAGGCTGGCCGACCAGCCGAACCTGGCACCTGGGCCAGCCCCTTCCAAGGGGACGAGTTCCAGAGGATAGAGCCCTGGGGGCGGCTGCCAAGTCTCCTGGGGCATGTGCTGGGCCCCCGTCAGAGGAGGAAGCAGCCTGGTAAACGGTGTGCCAGGCCTGAGATCTGGAGGCCTCCCACAGCCGGGTCCCTGTCCTGCCCAGGCCCCCCGAGGGAGGACGATGGTCGGGCAGTGGCGAGCGTGGTGGGGCTGGCGCCGAGCCTGCCCTTGGATGCCCCGGGGAAGGGCGCCGGGGGATGGGCTGCCCCTGGCCAGGTCTGAGGGAGCGACCCAGCTCGGGGCTGTCGGGGGCAGAGAGAGAACCCCCCTCCGCCCTTTCCCTTCACGTTCTTAGGGCTGGCCAAATCCTTCCCAAGACAGCTTGTCTGGAGAAAATCAGACCCAGCTGAAGAACATGTGTCCATGGGGGAAACCCGGGAAACTGAGTCTCCCCACACAATAGCAGAGATTCTCATCTTGCATCCTCTCCTGAGCTAATGACCAAGGTGGATGTCCCGGGTGGGCCTGTGGAATGGGAGAGGGGAGGAAGTCTATTGTCATGCAGATGAACATGGAAAGACTTGTCTGAAGCTTATCCCCTGCACTGGAGCCAGGTCGGGAAGGGAAGGCACAGAGGGGAGCAGGAAGCGGCCTCTCTGTGGTGGGGCTGGCTCCCGGGCAGGCGTGGGGGTGATGGCTGGAAGTGGGATGGCGCGTGAGTTGGCACCAGCCAGCGGTAGAGGCCAAGACTCAGAGGTCATGGATCTCTCTCTCTGTCTCTGTCTCTCTCTCTCTCCCTCAGGGAGCTGAGGAGAGTAAGGTGGCTCCCCCTACCCACCTCGCCTACCTCTCCAAGGGCCCTTCTTTCTCTGGCCACTCCGGGAGCCCTGCGGGCTTGGCTTCAACCCCCCACCCACCGCACAGGCCAAGGGCGCCTGCGCGACCGCCAGGGCCTAGGGCTGACCTCGGGGGTCCTCAGTGAATGCCCCGCCCTCCCTCCAGGCTCTGACCCAGCTGCAGCTGTTCCTTTGCCGCCCTTCTGGACTGGGCTTCAGCTGTCTCCCACCCCTCCCCCACTCCCACTCAGCTTGCAGGCCGCTTCCCTGCCTTGAAAGCATTGCTCTGGCCCTGAGGGCCACAGACCTACTGGGCTTCAAGCTCAAGGCTCTGCCTGGGCCTGCTGCTTCGGCCAGGGGCTCATTTCTTCCTGGAAAGACAAAGCCATGGCCTCACCCCACGCCTGCACTTTGCCACGGCAGGCAGCCCAGGTGTAGGAAAGGCTCTGTGGAGTCAGAAGTGCCGAGACAGGCAGATGGCACCAGAGGGTTTGGGGGCCAGGGCGTAACTGGGCTAGCCCCTCCTCCCGGAAGTCGGGGAGGCCCGGCCTTCCTAGTGCCCAGGCCACGGCTCCGGGGAGAAATCCGCCATGGAGGGCACGCGGGAGGCCCTCTGCCTGAGGTGGCAGGTGTCACGCCAGGGCCACTGCAAGCCTGGCTCGGCTTGCCTGCTTTCTCCAAAGGAGGCTGGCCGACCAGCCGAACCTGGCACCTGGGCCAGCCCCTTCCAAGGGGACGAGTTCCAGAGGATAGAGCCCTGGGGGCGGCTGCCAAGTCTCCTGGGGCGTGTGCTGGGCCCCCGTCAGAGGAGGAAGCAGCCTGGTAAACGGTGTGCCAGGCCTGAGATCTGGAGGCCTCCCACAGCCGGGTCCCTGTCCTGCCCAGGCCCCCCGAGGGAGGACGATGGTCGGGCAGTGGCGAGCGTGGTGGGGCTGGCGCCGAGCCTGCCCTTGGATGCCCCGGGGAAGGGCGCCGGGGGATGGGCTGCCCCTGGCCAGGTCTGAGGGAGCGACCCAGCTCGGGGCTGTCGGGGGCAGAGAGAGAACCCCCCTCCGCCCTTTCCCTTCAGGTTCTTAGGGCTGGCCAAATCCTTCCCAAGACAGCTTGTCTGGAGAAAATCAGACCCAGCTGAAGAACATGTGTCCATGGGGGAAACCCGGGAAACTGAGTCTCCCCACACAATAGCAGAGATTCTCATCTTGCATCCTCTCCTGAGCTAATGACCAAGGTGGATGTCCCGGGTGGGCCTGTGGAATGGGAGAGGGGAGGAAGTCTATTGTCATGCAGAGGGACATGGAAAGACTTGTCTGAAGCTTATCCCCTGCACTGGAGTCAGGTCGGGAAGGGAAGGCACAGAGGGGAGCAGGAAGCGGCCTCTCTGTGGTGGGGCTGGCTCCGGGGCAGGCGTGGGGGTGATGGCTGGAAGTGGGATGGCGCGTGAGTTGGCACCAGCCAGCGGTAGAGGCAGAGACTCAGAGGTCATGGATCTCTCTCTCTGTCTCTGTCTCTCTCTCTCTCCCTCAGGGAGCTGAGGAGAGTAAGGTGGCTCCCCCTACCCACCTCGCCTACCTCTCCAAGGGCCCTTCTTTCTCTGGCCGCTCCGGGAGCCCTGCGGGCTTGGCTTCAACCCTCCACCCACAGCACAGGCCAAGGGCGCCTGCGCGACCGCCAGTGCATAGGGCTGACCTCGGGGGTCCTCAGTGAATGCCCCGCCCTCCCTCCAGGCTCTGACCCAGCTGCAGCTGTTCCTTTGCCGCCCTTCTGGACTGGGCTTCAGCTGTCTCCCTCCCCTCCCCCACTCCCACTCAGCTTGGAGGCCGCTTCCCTGCCTTGAAAGCATTGCTCTGGCCCTGAGGGCCACAGACCTACTGGGCTTCAAGCTCAAGGCTCTGCCTGGGCCTGCTGCTTCGGCCAGGGGCTCATTTCTTCCTGGAAAGACAAAGCCATGGCCTCACCCCACGCCTGCACTTTGCCACGGCAGGCAGCCCAGGTGTAGGAAAGGCTCTGTGGAGTCAGAAGTGCCGAGACAGGCAGATGGCACCAGAGGGTTTGGGGGCCAGGGCGTAACTGGGCTAGCCCCTCCTCCCGGAAGTCGGGGAGGCCCGGCCTTCCTAGTGCCCAGGCCACGGCTCCGGGGAGAAATCCGCCATGGAGGGCACGCGGGAGGCCCTCTGCCTGAGGTGGCAGGTGTCACGCCAGGGCCACTGCAAGCCTGGCTCGGCTTGCCTGCTTTCTCCAAAGGAGGCTGGCCGACCAGCCGAACCTGGCACCTGGGCCAGCCCCTTCCAAGGGGACGAGTTCCAGAGGATAGAGCCCTGGGGGCGGCTGCCAAGTCTCCTGGGGCGTGTGCTGGGCCCCCGTCAGAGGAGGAAGCAGCCTGGTAAACGGTGTGCCAGGCCTGAGATCTGGAGGCCTCCCACAGCCGGGTCCCTGTCCTGCCCAGGCCCCCCGATGGAGGACGATGGTCGGGCAGTGGCGAGCATGGTGGGGCTGGCGCCGAGCCTGCCCTTGGATGCCCCGGGGAAGGGCGCCGGGGGATGGGCTGCCCCTGGCCAGGTCTGAGGGAGCGACCCAGCTCGGGGCTGTCGGGGGCAGAGAGAGAACCCCCCTCCGCCCTTTCCCTTCAGGTTCTTAGGGCTGGCCAAATCCTTCCCAAGACAGCTTGTCTGGAGAAAATCAGACCCAGCTGAAGAACATGTGTCCATGGGGGGAAACCCGGGAAACTGAGTCTCCCCACACAATAGCAGAGATTCTCATCTTGCATCCTCTCCTGAGCTAATGACCAAGGTGGATGTCCCGGGTGGGCCTGTGGAATGGGAGAGGGGAGGAAGTCTATTGTCATGCAGAGGGACATGGAAAGACTTGTCTGAAGCTTATCCCCTGCACTGGAGTCAGGTCGGGAAGGGAAGGCACAGAGGGGAGCAGGAAGCGGCCTCTCTGTGGTGGGGTTGGCTCCGGGGCAGGCGTGGGGGTGATGGCTGGAAGTGGGATGGCGCGTGAGTTGGCACCAGCCAGCGGTAGAGGCAGAGACTCAGAGGTCATGGATCTCTCTCTCTGTCTCTGTCTCTCTCTCTCTCCCTCAGGGAGCTGAGGAGAGTAAGGTGGCTCCCCCTACCCACCTCGCCTACCTCTCCAAGGGCCCTTCTTTCTCTGGCCGCTCCGGGAGCCCTGCGGGCTTGGCTTCAACCCCCCACCCACCGCACAGGCCAAGGGCGCCTGCGCGACCGCCAGGGCCTAGGGCTGACCTCGGGGGTCCTCAGTGAATGCCCCGCCCTCCCTCCAGGCTCTGACCCAGCTGCAGCTGTTCCTTTGCCGCCCTTCTGGACTGGGCTTCAGCTGTCTCCCTCCCCTCCCCCACTCCCACTCCCACTCAGCTTGCAGCCCGCTTCCCTGCCTTGAAAGCATTGCTCTGGCCCTGAGGGCCACAGACCTACTGGGCTTGAAGCTCAAGGCTCTGCCTGGGCCTGCTGCTTCGGCCAGGGGCTCATTTCTTCCTGGAAAGACAAAGCCATGGCCTCACCCCACGCCTGCACTTTGCCACGGCAGGCAGCCCAGGTGTAGGAAAGGCTCTGTGGAGTCAGAAGTGCCGAGACAGGCAGATGGCACCAGAGGGTTTGGGGGCCAGGGCGTAACTGGGCTAGCCCCTCCTCCCGGAAGTCGGGGAGGCCCGGCCTTCCTAGTGCCCAGGCCACGGCTCCGGGGAGAAATCCGCCATGGAGGGCACGCGGGAGGCCCTCTGCCTGAGGTGGCAGGTGTCACGCCAGGGCCACTGCAAGCCTGGCTCGGCTTGCCTGCTTTCTCCAAAGGAGGCTGGCCGACCAGCCGAACCTGGCACCTGGGCCAGCCCCTTCCAAGGGGACGAGTTCCAGAGGATAGAGCCCTGGGGGCGGCTGCCAAGTCTCCTGGGGCATGTGCTGGGCCCCCGTCAGAGGAGGAAGCAGCCTGGTAAACGGTGTGCCAGGCCTGAGATCTGGAGGCCTCCCACAGCCGGGTCCCTGTCCTGCCCAGGCCCCCCGAGGGAGGACGATGGTCGGGCAGTGGCGAGCGTGGTGGGGCTGGCGCCGAGCCTGCCCTTGGATGCCCCGGGGAAGGGCGCCGGGGGATGGGCTGCCCCTGGCCAGGTCTGAGGGAGCGACCCAGCTCGGGGCTGTCGGGGGCAGAGAGAGAACCCCCCTCCGCCCTTTCCCTTCAGGTTCTTAGGGCTGGCCAAATCCTTCCCAAGACAGCTTGTCTGGAGAAAATCAGACCCAGCTGAAGAACATGTGTCCATGGGGGAAACCCGGGAAACTGAGTCTCCCCACACAATAGCAGAGATTCTCATCTTGCATCCTCTCCTGAGCTAATGACCAAGGTGGATGTCCCGGGTGGGCCTGTGGAATGGGAGAGGGGAGGAAGTCTATTGTCATGCAGATGAACATGGAAAGACTTGTCTGAAGCTTATCCCCTGCACTGGAGCCAGGTCGGGAAGGGAAGGCACAGAGGGGAGCAGGAAGCGGCCTCTCTGTGGTGGGGCTGGCTCCCGGGCAGGCGTGGGGGTGATGGCTGGAAGTGGGATGGCGCGTGAGTTGGCACCAGCCAGCGGTAGAGGCCAAGACTCAGAGGTCATGGATCTCTCTCTCTGTCTCTGTCTCTCTCTCTCTCCCTCAGGGAGCTGAGGAGAGTAAGGTGGCTCCCCCTACCCACCTCGCCTACCTCTCCAAGGGCCCTTCTTTCTCTGGCCACTCCGGGAGCCCTGCGGGCTTGGCTTCAACCCCCCACCCACCGCACAGGCCAAGGGCGCCTGCGCGACCGCCAGGGCCTAGGGCTGACCTCGGGGGTCCTCAGTGAATGCCCCGCCCTCCCTCCAGGCTCTGACCCAGCTGCAGCTGTTCCTTTGCCGCCCTTCTGGACTGGGCTTCAGCTGTCTCCCACCCCTCCCCCACTCCCACTCAGCTTGCAGGCCGCTTCCCTGCCTTGAAAGCATTGCTCTGGCCCTGAGGGCCACAGACCTACTGGGCTTCAAGCTCAAGGCTCTGCCTGGGCCTGCTGCTTCGGCCAGGGGCTCATTTCTTCCTGGAAAGACAAAGCCATGGCCTCACCCCACGCCTGCACTTTGCCACGGCAGGCAGCCCAGGTGTAGGAAAGGCTCTGTGGAGTCAGAAGTGCCGAGACAGGCAGATGGCACCAGAGGGTTTGGGGGCCAGGGCGTAACTGGGCTAGCCCCTCCTCCCGGAAGTCGGGGAGGCCCGGCCTTCCTAGTGCCCAGGCCACGGCTCCGGGGAGAAATCCGCCATGGAGGGCACGCGGGAGGCCCTCTGCCTGAGGTGGCAGGTGTCACGCCAGGGCCACTGCAAGCCTGGCTCGGCTTGCCTGCTTTCTCCAAAGGAGGCTGGCCGACCAGCCGAACCTGGCACCTGGGCCAGCCCCTTCCAAGGGGACGAGTTCCAGAGGATAGAGCCCTGGGGGCGGCTGCCAAGTCTCCTGGGGCGTGTGCTGGGCCCCCGTCAGAGGAGGAAGCAGCCTGGTAAACGGTGTGCCAGGCCTGAGATCTGGAGGCCTCCCACAGCCGGGTCCCTGTCCTGCCCAGGCCCCCCGAGGGAGGACGATGGTCGGGCAGTGGCGAGCGTGGTGGGGCTGGCGCCGAGCCTGCCCTTGGATGCCCCGGGGAAGGGCGCCGGGGGATGGGCTGCCCCTGGCCAGGTCTGAGGGAGCGACCCAGCTCGGGGCTGTCGGGGGCAGAGAGAGAACCCCCCTCCGCCCTTTCCCTTCAGGTTCTTAGGGCTGGCCAAATCCTTCCCAAGACAGCTTGTCTGGAGAAAATCAGACCCAGCTGAAGAACATGTGTCCATGGGGGAAACCCGGGAAACTGAGTCTCCCCACACAATAGCAGAGATTCTCATCTTGCATCCTCTCCTGAGCTAATGACCAAGGTGGATGTCCCGGGTGGGCCTGTGGAATGGGAGAGGGGAGGAAGTCTATTGTCATGCAGAGGGACATGGAAAGACTTGTCTGAAGCTTATCCCCTGCACTGGAGTCAGGTCGGGAAGGGAAGGCACAGAGGGGAGCAGGAAGCGGCCTCTCTGTGGTGGGGCTGGCTCCGGGGCAGGCGTGGGGGTGATGGCTGGAAGTGGGATGGCGCGTGAGTTGGCACCAGCCAGCGGTAGAGGCAGAGACTCAGAGGTCATGGATCTCTCTCTCTGTCTCTGTCTCTCTCTCTCTCCCTCAGGGAGCTGAGGAGAGTAAGGTGGCTCCCCCTACCCACCTCGCCTACCTCTCCAAGGGCCCTTCTTTCTCTGGCCGCTCCGGGAGCCCTGCGGGCTTGGCTTCAACCCTCCACCCACAGCACAGGCCAAGGGCGCCTGCGCGACCGCCAGTGCATAGGGCTGACCTCGGGGGTCCTCAGTGAATGCCCCGCCCTCCCTCCAGGCTCTGACCCAGCTGCAGCTGTTCCTTTGCCGCCCTTCTGGACTGGGCTTCAGCTGTCTCCCTCCCCTCCCCCACTCCCACTCAGCTTGGAGGCCGCTTCCCTGCCTTGAAAGCATTGCTCTGGCCCTGAGGGCCACAGACCTACTGGGCTTCAAGCTCAAGGCTCTGCCTGGGCCTGCTGCTTCGGCCAGGGGCTCATTTCTTCCTGGAAAGACAAAGCCATGGCCTCACCCCACGCCTGCACTTTGCCACGGCAGGCAGCCCAGGTGTAGGAAAGGCTCTGTGGAGTCAGAAGTGCCGAGACAGGCAGATGGCACCAGAGGGTTTGGGGGCCAGGGCGTAACTGGGCTAGCCCCTCCTCCCGGAAGTCGGGGAGGCCCGGCCTTCCTAGTGCCCAGGCCACGGCTCCGGGGAGAAATCCGCCATGGAGGGCACGCGGGAGGCCCTCTGCCTGAGGTGGCAGGTGTCACGCCAGGGCCACTGCAAGCCTGGCTCGGCTTGCCTGCTTTCTCCAAAGGAGGCTGGCCGACCAGCCGAACCTGGCACCTGGGCCAGCCCCTTCCAAGGGGACGAGTTCCAGAGGATAGAGCCCTGGGGGCGGCTGCCAAGTCTCCTGGGGCGTGTGCTGGGCCCCCGTCAGAGGAGGAAGCAGCCTGGTAAACGGTGTGCCAGGCCTGAGATCTGGAGGCCTCCCACAGCCGGGTCCCTGTCCTGCCCAGGCCCCCCGATGGAGGACGATGGTCGGGCAGTGGCGAGCATGGTGGGGCTGGCGCCGAGCCTGCCCTTGGATGCCCCGGGGAAGGGCGCCGGGGGATGGGCTGCCCCTGGCCAGGTCTGAGGGAGCGACCCAGCTCGGGGCTGTCGGGGGCAGAGAGAGAACCCCCCTCCGCCCTTTCCCTTCAGGTTCTTAGGGCTGGCCAAATCCTTCCCAAGACAGCTTGTCTGGAGAAAATCAGACCCAGCTGAAGAACATGTGTCCATGGGGGAAACCCGGGAAACTGAGTCTCCCCACACAATAGCAGAGATTCTCATCTTGCATCCTCTCCTGAGCTAATGACCAAGGTGGATGTCCCGGGTGGGCCTGTGGAATGGGAGAGGGGAGGAAGTCTATTGTCATGCAGAGGGACATGGAAAGACTTGTCTGAAGCTTATCCCCTGCACTGGAGTCAGGTCGGGAAGGGAAGGCACAGAGGGGAGCAGGAAGCGGCCTCTCTGTGGTGGGGTTGGCTCCGGGGCAGGCGTGGGGGTGATGGCTGGAAGTGGGATGGCGCGTGAGTTGGCACCAGCCAGCGGTAGAGGCAGAGACTCAGAGGTCATGGATCTCTCTCTCTGTCTCTGTCTCTCTCTCTCTCCCTCAGGGAGCTGAGGAGAGTAAGGTGGCTCCCCCTACCCACCTCGCCTACCTCTCCAAGGGCCCTTCTTTCTCTGGCCGCTCCGGGAGCCCTGCGGGCTTGGCTTCAACCCCCCACCCACCGCACAGGCCAAGGGCGCCTGCGCGACCGCCAGGGCCTAGGGCTGACCTCGGGGGTCCTCAGTGAATGCCCCGCCCTCCCTCCAGGCTCTGACCCAGCTGCAGCTGTTCCTTTGCCGCCCTTCTGGACTGGGCTTCAGCTGTCTCCCTCCCCTCCCCCACTCCCACTCAGCTTGCAGGCCGCTTCCCTGCCTTGAAAGCATTGCTCTGGCCCTGAGGGCCACAGACCTACTGGGCTTCAAGCTCAAGGCTCTGCCTGGGCCTGCTGCTTCGGCCAGGGGCTCATTTCTTCCTGGAAAGACAAAGCCATGGCCTCACCCCACGCCTGCACTTTGCCACGGCAGGCAGCCCAGGTGTAGGAAAGGCTCTGTGGAGTCAGAAGTGCCGAGACAGGCAGATGGCACCAGAGGGTTTGGGGGCCAGGGCGTAACTGGGCTAGCCCCTCCTCCCGGAAGTCGGGGAGGCCCGGCCTTCCTAGTGCCCAGGCCACGGCTCCGGGGAGAAATCCGCCATGGAGGGCACGCGGGAGGCCCTCTGCCTGAGGTGGCAGGTGTCACGCCAGGGCCACTGCAAGCCTGGCTCGGCTTGCCTGCTTTCTCCAAAGGAGGCTGGCCGACCAGCCGAACCTGGCACCTGGGCCAGCCCCTTCCAAGGGGACGAGTTCCAGAGGATAGAGCCCTGGGGGCGGCTGCCAAGTCTCCTGGGGCGTGTGCTGGGCCCCCGTCAGAGGAGGAAGCAGCCTGGTAAACGGTGTGCCAGGCCTGAGATCTGGAGGCCTCCCACAGCCGGGTCCCTGTCCTGCCCAGGCCCCCCGAGGGAGGACGATGGTCGGGCAGTGGCGAGCGTGGTGGGGCTGGCGCCGAGCCTGCCCTCGGATGCCCCGGGGAAGGGCGCCGGGGGTGGGCTGCCCCTGGCCAGGTCTGAGGGAGCGACCCAGCTCGGGGCTGTCGGGGGCAGAGAGAGAACCCCCCTCCGCCCTTTCCCTTCAGGTTCTTAGGGCTGGCCAAATCCTTCACAAGACAGCTTGTCTGGAGAAAATCAGACCCAGCTGAAGAACATGTGTCCATGGGGGAAACCCGGGAAACTGAGTCTCCCCACACAATAGCAGAGATTCTCATCTTGCATCCTCTCCTGAGCTAATGACCAAGGTGGATGTCCCGGGTGGGCCTGTGGAATGGGAGAGGGGAGGAAGTCTATTGTCATGCAGAGGGACATGGAAAGACTTGTCTGAAGCTTATCCCCTGCACTGGAGTCAGGTCGGGAAGGGAAGGCACAGAGGGGAGCAGGAAGCGGCCTCTCTGTGGTGGGGAGCCCGGGGCAGGCGTGAGGGTGATGGCTGGAAGTGGGATGGCGCGTGAGTTGGCACCAGCCAGCGGTAGAGGCAGAGACTCAGAGGTCATGGATCTCTCTCTCTGTCTCTGTCTCTCTCTCTCTCCCTCAGGGAGCTGAGGAGAGTAAGGTGGCTCCCCCTACCCACCTCGCCTACCTCTCCAAGGGCCCTTCTTTCTCTGGCCGCTCCGGGACCCCTGCGGGCTTGGCTTCAACCCCCCACCCACCGCACAGGCCAAGGGCGCCTGCGCGACCGCCAGGGCCTAGGGCTGACCTCGGGGGTCCTCAGTGAATGCCCCGCCCTCCCTCCAGGCTCTGACCCAGCTGCAGCTGTTCCTTTGCCGCCCTTCTGGACTCGGCTTCAGCTGTCTCCCTCCCCTCCCCCACTCCCACTCAGCTTGCAGGCCGCTTCCCTGCCTTGAAAGCATTGCTCTGGCCCTGAGGGCCACAGACCTACTGGGCTTCAAGCTCAAGGCTCTGCCTGGGCCTGCTGCTTCGGCCAGGGGCTCATTTCTTCCTGGAAAGACAAAGCCATGGCCTCACCCCACGCCTGCACTTTGCCACGGCAGGCAGCCCAGGTGTAGGAAAGGCTCTGTGGAGTCAGAAGTGCCGAGACAGGCAGATGGCACCAGAGGGTTTGGGGGCCAGGGCGTAACTGGGCTAGCCCCTCCTCCCGGAAGTCGGGGAGGCCCGGCCTTCCTAGTGCCCAGGCCACGGCTCCGGGGAGAAATCCGCCATGGAGGGCACGCGGGAGGCCCTCTGCCTGAGGTGGCAGGTGTCACGCCAGGGCCACTGCAAGCCTGGCTCGGCTTGCCTGCTTTCTCCAAAGGAGGCTGGCCGACCAGCCGAACCTGGCACCTGGGCCAGCCCCTTCCAAGGGGACGAGTTCCAGAGGATAGAGCCCTGGGGGCGGCTGCCAAGTCTCCTGGGGCGTGAGCTGGGCCCCCGTCAGAGGAGGAAGCAGCCTGGTAAACGGTGTGCCAGGCGTGAGATCTGGAGGCCTCCCACAGCCGGGTCCCTGTCCTGCCCAGGCCCCCCGAGGGAGGACGATGGTCGGGCAGTGGCGAGCGTGGTGGGGCTGGCGCCGAGCCTGCCCTTGGATGCCCCGGGGAAGGGCGCCGGGGGATGGGCTGCCCCTGGCCAGGTCTGAGGGAGCGACCCAGCTCGGGGCTGTCGGGGGCAGAGAGAGAACCCCCCTCCGCCCTTTCCCTTCAGGTTCTTAGGGCTGGCCAAATCCTTCCCAAGACAGCTTGTCTGGAGAAAATCAGACCCAGCTGAAGAACATGTGTCCATGGGGGAAACCCGGGAAACTGAGTCTCCCCACACAATAGCAGAGATTCTCATCTTGCATCCTCTCCTGAGCTAATGACCAAGGTGGATGTCCCGGGTGGGCCTGTGGAATGGGAGAGGGGAGGAAGTCTATTGTCATGCAGAGGGACATGGAAAGACTTGTCTGAAGCTTATCCCTTGCACTGGAGTCAGGTCGGGAAGGGAAGGCACAGAGGGGAGCAGGAAGCGGCCTCTCTGTGGTGGGGCTGGCTCCGGGGCAGGCGTGGGGGTGATGGCTGGAAGTGGGATGGCGCGTGAGTTGGCACCAGCCAGCGGTAGAGGCAGAGACTCAGAGGTCATGGATCTCTCTCTCTGTCTCTGTCTCTCTCTCTCTCCCTCAGGGAGCTGAGGAGAGTAAGGTGGCTCCCCCTACCCACCTCGCCTAGCTCTCCAAGGGCCCTTCTTTCTCTGGCCGCTCCGGGAGCCCTGCGGGCTTGGCTTCAACCCCCCACCCACCGCACAGGCCAAGGGCGCCTGCGCTACCGCCAGGGCATAGGGCTGACCTCGGGGGTCCTCAGTGAATGCCCCGCCCTCCCTCCAGGCTCTGACCCAGCTGCAGCTGTTCCTTTGCCGCCCTTCTGGACTCGGCTTCAGCTGTCTCCCTCCCCTCCCCCACTCCCACTCAGCTTGCAGGCCGCTTCCCTGCCTTGAAAGCATTGCTCTGGCCCTGAGGGCCACAGACTTACTGGGCTTCAAGCTCAAGGCTCTGCCTGGGCCTGCTGCTTCGGCCAGGGGCTCATTTCTTCCTGGAAAGACAAAGCCATGGCCTCACCCCACGCCTGCACTTTGCCACGGCAGGCAGCCCAGGTGTAGGAAAGGCTCTGTGGAGTCAGAAGTGCCGAGACAGGCAGATGGCACCAGAGGGTTTGGGGGCCAGGGCGTAACTGGGCTAGCCCCTCCTCCCGGAAGTCGGGGAGGCCCGGCCTTCCTAGTGCCCAGGCCACGGCTCCGGGGAGAAATCCGCCATGGAGGGCACGCGGGAGGCCCTCTGCCTGAGGTGGCAGGTGTCACGCCAGGGCCACTGCAAGCCTGGCTCGGCTTGCCTGCTTTCTCCAAAGGAGGCTGGCCGACCAGCCGAACCTGGCACCTGGGCCAGCCCCTTCCAAGGGGACGAGTTCCAGAGGATAGAGCCCTGGGGGCGGCTGCCAAGTCTCCTGGGGCGTGTGCTGGGCCCCCGTCAGAGGAGGAAGCAGCCTGGTAAACGGTGTGCCAGGCCTGAGATCTGGAGGCCTCCCACAGCCGGGTCCCTGTCCTGCCCAGGCCCCCCGAGGGAGGACGATGGTCGGGCAGTGGCGAGCGTGGTGGGGCTGGCGCCGAGCCTGCCCTTGGATGCCCCGGGGAAGGGCGCCGGGGGATGGGCTGCCCCTGGCCAGGTCTGAGGGAGCGACCCAGCTCGGGGCTGTCGGGGGCAGAGAGAGAACCCCCCTCCGCCCTTTCCCTTCAGGTTCTTAGGGCTGGCCAAATCCTTCCCAAGACAGCTTGTCTGGAGAAAATCAGACCCAGCTGAAGAACATGTGTCCATGGGGGAAACCCGGGAAACTGAGTCTCCCCACACAATAGCAGAGATTCTCATCTTGCATCCTCTCCTGAGCTAATGACCAAGGTGGATGTCCCGGGTGGGCCTGTGGAATGGGAGAGGGGAGGAAGTCTATTGTCATGCAGAGGGACATGGAAAGACTTGTCTGAAGCTTATCCCCTGCACTGGAGTCAGGTCGGGAAGGGAAGGCACAGAGGGGAGCAGGAAGCGGCCTCTCTGTGGTGGGGCTGGCTCCGGGGCAGGCGTGGGGGTGATGGCTGGAAGTGGGATGGCGCGTGAGTTGGCACCAGCCAGCGGTAGAGGCAGAGACTCAGAGGTCATGGATCTCTCTCTCTGTCTCTGTCTCTCTCTCTCTCCCTCAGGGAGCTGAGGAGAGTAAGGTGGCTCCCCCTACCCACCTCGCCTAGCTCTCCAAGGGCCCTTCTTTCTCTGGCCGCTCCGGGAGCCTTGCGGGCTTGGCTTCAACCCCCCACCCACCGCACAGGCCAAGGGCGCCTGCGCTACCGCCAGGGCATTGGGCTGACCTCGGGGGTCCTCAGTGAATGCCCCGCCCTCCCTCCAGGCTCTGACCCAGCTGCAGCTGTTCCTTTGCTGCCCTTCTGGACTCGGCTTCAGCTGTCTCCCTCCCCTCCCCCACTCCCACTCAGATTGCAGGCTGCTTCCCTGCCTTGAAAGCATTGCTCTGGCCCTGAGGGCCACAGACCTACTGGGCTTCAAGCTCAAGGCTCTGCCTGGGCCTGCTGCTTCGGCCAGGGGCTCATTTCTTCCTGGAAAGACAAAGCCATGGCCTCACCCCACGCCTGCACTTTGCCACGGCAGGCAGCCCAGGTGTAGGAAAGGCTCTGTGGAGTCAGAAGTGCCGAGACAGGCAGATGGCACCAGAGGGTTTGGGGGCCAGGGCGTAACTGGGCTAGCCCCTCCTCCCGGAAGTCGGGGAGGCCCGGCCTTCCTAGTGCCCAGGCCACGGCTCCGGGGAGAAATCCGCCATGGAGGGCACGCGGGAGGCCCTCTGCCTGAGGTGGCAGGTGTCACGCCAGGGCCACTGCAAGCCTGGCTCGGCTTGCCTGCTTTCTCCAAAGGAGGCTGGCCGACCAGCCGAACCTGGCACCTGGGCCAGCCCCTTCCAAGGGGACGAGTTCCAGAGGATAGAGCCCTGGGGGCGGCTGCCAAGTCTCCTGGGGCGTGTGCTGGGCCCCCGTCAGAGGAGGAAGCAGCCTGGTAAACGGTGTGCCAGGCGTGAGATCTGGAGGCCTCCCACAGCCGGGTCCCTGTCCTGCCCAGGCCCCCCGAGGGAGGACGATGGTCGGGCAGTGGCGAGCGTGGTGGGGCTGGCGCCGAGCCTGCCCTTGGATGCCCCGGGGAAGGGCGCCGGGGGATGGGCTGCCCCTGGCCAGGTCTGAGGGAGCGACCCAGCTCCGGGCTGTCGGGGGCAGAGAGAGAACCCCCCTCCGCCCTTTCCCTTCAGGTTCTTAGGGCTGGCCAAATCCTTCCCAAGACAGCTTGTCTGGAGAAAATCAGACCCAGCTGAAGAACATGTGTCCATGGGGGAAACCCGGGAAACTGAGTCTCCCCACACAATAGCAGAGATTCTCATCTTGCATCCTCTCCTGAGCTAATGACCAAGGTGGATGTCCCGGGTGGGCCTGTGGAATGGGAGAGGGGAGGAAGTCTATTGTCATGCAGAGGGACATGGAAAGACTTGTCTGAAGCTTATCCCCTGCACTGGAGTCAGGTCGGGAAGGGAAGGCACAGAGGGGAGCAGGAAGCGGCCTCTCTGTGGTGGGGCTGGCTCCGGGGCAGGCGTGGGGGTGATGGCTGGAAGTGGGATGGCGCGTGAGTTGGCACCAGCCAGCGGTAGAGGCCGAGACTCAGAGGTCATGGATCTCTCTCTCTGTCTCTGTCTCTCTCTCTCTCCCTCAGGGAGCTGAGGAGAGTAAGGTGGCTCCCCCTACCCACCTCGCCTACCTCTCCAAGGGCCCTTCTTTCTCTGGCCGCTCCGGGAGCCCTGCGGGCTTGGCTCCAACCCCCCACCCACCAAACAGGCCAAGGGCGCCTGCGCGACCGCCAGGGCCTAGGGCTGACCTCGGGGGTCCTCAGTGAATGCCCCGCCCTCCCTCCAGGCTCTGACCCAGCTGCAGCTGTTCCTTTGCCGCCCTTCTGGACTCGGCTTCAGCTGTCTCCCTCCCCTCCCCCACTCCCACTCAGCTTGCAGGCCGCTTCCCTGCCTTGAAAGCATTGCTGTGGCCCTGAGGGCCACAGACCTACTGGGCTTCAAGCTCAAGGCTCTGCCTGGGCCTGCTGCTTCGGCCAGGGGCTCATTTCTTCCTAGAAAGACAAAGCCATGGCCTCACCCCACGCCTGCACTTTGCCACGGCAGGCAGCCCAGGTGTAGGAAAGGCTCTGTGGAGTCAGAAGTGCCGAGACAGGCAGATGGCACCAGAGGGTTTGGGGGCCAGGGCGTAACTGGGCTAGCCCCTCCTCCCGGAAGTCGGGGAGGCCCGGCCTTCCTAGTGCCCAGGCCACGGCTCCGGGGAGAAATCCGCCATGGAGGGCACGCGGGAGGCCCTCTGCCTGAGGTGGCAGGTGTCACGCCAGGGCCACTGCAAGCCTGGCTCGGCTTGCCTGCTTTCTCCAAAGGAGGCTGGCCGACCAGCCGAACCTGGCACCTGGGCCAGCCCCTTCCAAGGGGACGAGTTCCAGAGGATAGAGCCCTGGGGGCGGCTGCCAAGTCTCCTGGGGCGTGTGCTGGGCCCCCGTCAGAGGAGGAAGCAGCCTGGTAAACGGTGTGCCAGGCCTGAGATCTGGAGGCCTCCCACAGCCGGGTCCCTGTCCTGCCCAGGCCCCCCGAGGGAGGATGATGGTCGGGCAGTGGCGAGCGTGGTGGGGCTGGCGCCGAGCCTGCCCTTGGATGCCCCGGGGAAGGGCGCCGGGGGATGGGCTGCCCCTGGCCAGGTCTGAGGGAGCGACCCAGCTCGGGGCTGTCGGGGGCAGAGAGAGAACCCCCCTCCGCCCTTTCCCTTCAGGTTCTTAGGGCTGGCCAAATCCTTCCCAAGACAGCTTGTCTGGAGAAAATCAGACCCAGCTGAAGAACATGTGTCCATGGGGGAAACCCGGGAAACTGAGTCTCCCCACACAATAGCAGAGATTCTCATCTTGCATCCTCTCCTGAGCTAATGACCAAGGTGGATGTCCCGGGTGGGCCTGTGGAATGGGAGAGGGGAGGAAGTCTATTGTCATGCAGAGGGACATGGAAAGACTTGTCTGAAGCTTATCCCCTGCACTGGAGTCAGGTCGGGAAGGGAAGGCACAGAGGGGAGCAGGAAGCGGCCTCTCTGTGGTGGGGCTGGCTCCGGGGCAGGCGTGGGGGTGATGGCTGGAAGTGGGATGGCGCGTGAGTTGGCACCAGCCAGCGGTAGAGGCCGAGACTCAGAGGTCATGAATCTCTCTCTCTGTCTCTGTCTTTCTCTCTCTCCCTCAGGGAGCTGAGGAGAGTAAGGTGGCTCCCCCTACCCACCTCGCCTACCTCTCCAAGGGCCCTTCTTTCTCTGGCCACTCCAGGAGCCCTGCGGGCTTGGCTTCAACCCCCCACCCACCGCACAGGCCAAGGGCGCCTGCGCGACCGCCAGGGCCTAGGGCTGACCTCGGGGGTCCTCAGTGAATGCCCCGCCCTCCCTCCAGGCTCTGACCCAGCTGCAGCTGTTCCTTTGCCGCCCTTCTGGACTCGGCTTCAGCTGTCTCCCTCCCCTCCCCCACTCCCACTCAGCTTGCAGGCCGCTTCCCTGCCTTGAAAGCATTGCTCTGGCCCTGAGGGCCACAGACCTACTGGGCTTCAAGCTCAAGGCTCTGCCTGGGCCTGCTGCTTCGGCCAGGGGCTCATTTCTTCCTGGAAAGACAAAGCCATGGCCTCACCCCACGCCTGCACTTTGCCACGGCAGGCAGCCCAGGTGTAGGAAAGGCTCTGTGGAGTCAGAAGTGCCGAGACAGGCAGATGGCACCAGAGGGTTTGGGGGCCAGGGCGTAACAGGGCTAGCCCCTCCTCCCGGAAGTCGGGGAGGCCCGGCCTTCCTAGTGCCCAGGCCACGGCTCCGGGGAGAAATCCGCCATGGAGGGCACGCGGGAGGCCCTCTGCCTGAGGTGGCAGGTGTCACGCCAGGGCCACTGCAAGCCTGGCTCGGCTTGCCTGCTTTCTCCAAAGGAGGCTGGCCGACCAGCCGAACCTGGCACCTGGGCCAGCCCCTTCCAAGGGGACGAGTTCCAGAGGATAGAGCCCTGGGGGCGGCTGCCAAGTCTCCTGGGGCGTGTGCTGGGCCCCCGTCAGAGGAGGAAGCAGCCTGGTAAACGGTGTGCCAGGCCTGAGATCTGGAGGCCTCCCACAGCCGGGTCCCTGTCCTGCCCAGGCCCCCCGAGGGAGGACGATTGTCGGGCAGTGGCGAAAGTGGTGGGGCTGGCGCCGAGCCTGCCCTTGGATGCCCCGGGTAAGGGCGCCGGGGGATGGGCTGCCCCTGGGCAGGTCTGAGGGAGCGACCCAGCTCGGGGCTGTCGGGGGCAGAGAGAGAACCCCCCTCCGCCCTTTCCCTTCAGGTTCTTAGGGCTGGCCAAATCCTTCCCAAGACAGCTTGTCTGGAGAAAATCAGACCCAGCTGAAGAACATGTGTCCATGGGGGAAACCCGGGAAACTGAGTCTCCCCACACAATAGCAGAGATTCTCATCTTGCATCCTCTCCTGAGCTAATGACCAAGGTGGATGTCCCGGGTGGGCCTGTGGAATGGGAGAGGGGAGGAAGTCTATTGTCATGCAGAGGGACATGGAAAGACTTGTCTGAAGCTTATCCCCTGCACTGGAGTCAGGTCGGGAAGGGAAGGCACAGAGGGGAGCAGGAAGCGGCCTCTCTGTGGTGGGGCTGGCTCCGGGGCAGGCGTGGGGGTGATGGCTGGAAGTGGGATGGCGCGTGAGTTGGCACCAGCCAGCGGTAGAGGCCAATACTCAGAGGTCATGGATCTCTCTCTCTGTCTCTGTCTCTCTCTCTCTCCCTCAGGGAGCTGAGGAGAGTAAGGTGGCTCCCCCTACCCACCTCGCCTACCTCTCCAAGGGCCCTTCTTTCTCTGGCCACTCCGGGAGCCCTGCGGGCTTGGCTTCAACCCCCCACCCACCGCACAGGCCAAGGGCGCCTGCGCGACCGCCAGGGCATAGGGCTGACCTCGGGGGTCCTCAGTGAATGCCCCGCCCTCCCTCCAGGCTCTGACCCAGCTGCAGCTGTTCCTTTGCCGCCCTTCTGGACTCGGCTTCAGCTGTCTCCCTCCCCTCCCCCACTCCCACTCAGCTTGCAGGCCGCTTCCCTGCCTTGAAAGCATTGCTCTGGCCCTGAGGGCCACAGACCTACTGGGCTTCAAGCTCAAGGCTCTGCCTGGGCCTGCTGCTTTGGCCAGGGGCTCATTTCTTCCTGGAAAGACAAAGCCATGGCATCACCCCACGCCTGCACTTTGCCACGGCAGGCAGCCCAGGTGTAGGAAAGGCTCTGTGGAGTCAGAAGTGCCGAGACAGGCAGATGGCACCAGAGGGTTTGGGGGCCAGGGCGTAACTGGGCTAGCCCCTCCTCCCGGAAGTCGGGGAGGCCCGGCCTTCCTAGTGCCCAGGCCACGGCTCCGGGGAGAAATCCGCCATGGAGGGCACGCGGGAGGCCCTCTGCCTGAGGTGGCAGGTGTCACGCCAGGGCCACTGCAAGCCTGGCTCGGCTTGCCTGCTTTCTCCAAAGGAGGCTGGCCGACCAGCCGAACCTGGCACCTGGGCCAGCCCCTTCCAAGGGGACGAGTTCCAGAGGATAGAGCCCTGGGGGCGGCTGCCAAGTCTCCTGGGGCGTGTGCTGGGCCCCCGTCAGAGGAGGAAGCAGCCTGGTAAACGGTGTGCCAGGCCTGAGATCTGGAGGCCTCCCACAGCCGGGTCCCTGTCCTGCCCAGGCCCCCCGAGGGAGGACGATGGTCGGGCAGTGGCGAGCGTGGTGGGGCTGGCGCCGAGCCTGCCCTTGGATGCCCCGGGGAAGGGCGCCGGGG
The DNA here is from genome assembly GCF_020826845.1 of Diceros bicornis minor. Lineage (NCBI taxonomy): Eukaryota > Metazoa > Chordata > Mammalia > Perissodactyla > Rhinocerotidae > Diceros > Diceros bicornis. The sequence goes on along the minus strand of NC_080770.1, from coordinate 40,142,135 downwards.
GATGGGCTGCCCCTCGCCAGGTCTGAGGGAGCGACCCAGCTCGGGGCTGTCGGGGGCAGAGAGAGAACCCCCCTCCGCCCTTTCCCTTCAGGTTCTTAGGGCTGGCCAAATCCTTCCCAAGACAGCTTGTCTGGAGAAAATCAGACCCAGCTGAAGAACATGTGTCCATGGGGGAAACCCGGGAAACTGAGTCTCCCCACACAATAGCAGAGATTCTCATCTTGCATCCTCTCCTGAGCTAATGACCAAGGTGGATGTCCCGGGTGGGCCTGTGGAATGGGAGAGGGGAGGAAGTCTATTGTCATGCAGAGGGACATGGAAAGACTTGTCTGAAGCTTATCCCCTGCACTGGAGTCAGGTCTGGAAGGGAAGGCACAGAGGGGAGCAGGAAGCGGCCTCTCTGTGGTGGGGCTGGCTCCGGGGCAGGCGTGGGGGTGATGGCTGGAAGTGGGATGGCGCGTGAGTTGGCACCAGCCAGCGGTAGAGGCCGAGACTCAGAGGTCATGGATCTCTCTCTCTGTCTCTGTCTCTCTCTCTCTCCCTCAGGGAGCTGAGGAGAGTAAGGTGGCTCCCCCTACCCACCTCGCCTACCTCTCCAAGGGCCCTTCTTTCTCTGGCCGCTCCGGGAGCCCTGCGGGCTTGGCTTCAACCCCCCACCCACCAAACAGGCCAAGGGCGCCTGCGCGACCGCCAGGGCCTAGGGCTGACCTCGGGGGTCCTCAGTGAATGCCCCGCCCTCCCTCCAGGCTCTGACCCAGCTGCAGCTGTTCCTTTACCGCCCTTCTGGACTCGGCTTCAGCTGTCTCCCTCCCCTCCCCCACTCCCACTCAGCTTGCAGGCCGCTTCCCTGCCTTGAAAGCATTGCTCTGGCCCTGAGGGCCACAGACCTACTGGGCTTCAAGCTCAAGGCTCTGCCTGGGCCTGCTGCTTCGGCCAGGGGCTCATTTCTTCCTGGAAAGACAAAGCCATGGCCTCACCCCACGCCTGCACTTTGCCACGGCAGGCAGCCCAGGTGTAGGAAAGGCTCTGTGGAGTCAGAAGTGCCGAGACAGGCAGATGGCACCAGAGGGTTTGGGGGCCAGGGCGTAACTGGGCTAGCCCCTCCTCCCGGAAGTCGGGGAGGCCCGGCCTTCCTAGTGCCCAGGCCACGGCTCCGGGGAGAAATCCACCATGGAGGGCACGCGGGAGGCCCTCTGCCTGAGGTGGCAGGTGTCACGCCAGGGCCACTGCAAGCCTGGCTCGGCTTGCCTGCTTTCTCCAAAGGAGGCTGGCCGACCAGCCGAACCTGGCACCTGGGCCAGCCCCTTCCAAGGGGACGAGTTCCAGAGGATAGAGCCCTGGGGGCGGCTGCCAAGTCTCCTGGGGCGTGTGCTGGGCCCCCGTCAGAGGAGGAAGCAGCCTGGTAAACGGTGTGCCAGGCCTGAGATCTGGAGGCCTCCCACAGCCGGGTCCCTGTCCTGCCCAGGCCCCCCGAGGGAGGACGATGGTCGGGCAGTGGCGAGCGTAGTGGGGCTGGCGCCCAGCCTGCCCTTGGATGCCCCGGGGAAGTGCGCCGGGGGATGGGTTGCCTCTGGCCAGGTCTGAGGGAGCGACCCAGCTCGGGGCTGTCGGGGGCAGAGAGAGAACCCCCCTCCGCCCTTTCCCTTCAGGTTCTTAGGGCTGGCCAAATCCTTCCCAAGACAGCTTGTCTGGAGAAAATCAGACCCAGCTGAAGAACATGTGTCCATGGGGGAAACCCGGGAAACTGAGTCTCCCCACACAATAGCAGAGATTCTCATCTTGCATCCTCTCCTGAGCTAATGACCAAGGTGGATGTCCCGGGTGGGCCTGTGGAATGGGAGAGGGGAGGAAGTCTATTGTCATGCAGAGGGACATGGAAAGACTTGTCTGAAGCTTATCCCCTGCACTGGAGTCAGGTCGGGAAGGGAAGGCACAGAGGGGAGCAGGAAGCGGCCTCTCTGTGGTGGGGCTGGCTCCGGGGCAGGCGTGGGGGTGATGGCTGGAAGTGGGATGGCGCGTGAGTTGGCACCAGCCAGCGGTAGAGGCAGAGACTCAGAGGTCATGGATCTCTCTCTCTGTCTCTGTCTCTCTCTCTCTCCCTCAGGGAGCTGAGGAGAGTAAGGTGGCTCCCCCTACCCACCTCGCCTACCTCTCCAAGGGCCCTTCTTTCTCTGGCCGCTCCGGGAGCCCTGCGGGCTTGGCTTCAACCCCCCACCCACCAAACAGGCCAAGGGCGCCTGCGCGACCGCCAGGGCCTAGGGCTGACCTCGGGGGTCCTCAGTGAATGCCCCGCCCTCCCTCCAGGCTCTGACCCAGCTGCAGCTGTTCCTTTGCCGCCCTTCTGGACTCGGCTTCAGCTGTCTCCCTCCCCTCCCCCACTCCCACTCAGCTTGCAGGCCGCTTCCCTGCCTTGAAAGCATTGCTCTGGCCCTGAGGGCCACAGACCTACTGGGCTTCAAGCTCAAGGCTCTGCCTGGGCCTGCTGCTTTGGCCAGGGGCTCATTTCTTCCTGGAAAGACAAAGCCATGGCATCACCCCACGCCTGCACTTTGCCACGGCAGGCAGCCCAGGTGTAGGAAAGGCTCTGTGGAGTCAGAAGTGCCGAGACAGGCAGATGGCACCAGAGGGTTTGGGGGCCAGGGCGTAACTGGGCTAGCCCCTCCTCCCGGAAGTCGGGGAGGCCCGGCCTTCCTAGTGCCCAGGCCACGGCTCCGGGGAGAAATCCGCCATGGAGGGCACGCGGGAGGCCCTCTGCCTGAGGTGGCAGGTGTCTCGCCAGGGCCACTGCAAGCCTGGCTCGGCTTGCCTGCTTTCTCCAAAGGAGGCTGGCCGACCAGCCGAACCTGGCACCTGGGCCAGCCCCTTCCAAGGGGACGAGTTCCAGAGGATAGAGCCCTGGGGGCGGCTGCCAAGTCTCCTGGGGCGTGTGCTGGGCCCCCGTCAGAGGAGGAAGCAGCCTGGTAAACGGTGTGCCAGGCCTGAGATCTGGAGGCCTCCCACAGCCGGGTCCCTGTCCTGCCCAGGCCCCCCGAGGGAGGACGATGGTCGGGCAGTGGCGAGCGTGGTGGGGCTGGCGCCGAGCCTGCCCTTGGATGCCCCGGGGAAGGGCGCCGGGGGATGGGCTGCCCCTGGCCAGGTCTGAGGGAGCGACCCAGCTCGGGGCTGTCGGGGGCAGAGAGAGAACCCCCCTCCGCCCTTTCCCTTCAGGTTCTTAGGGCTGGCCAAATCCTTCCCAAGACAGCTTGTCTGGAGAAAATCAGACCCAGCTGAAGAACATGTGTCCATGGGGGAAACCCGGGAAACTGAGTCTCCCCACACAATAGCAGAGATTCTCATCTTGCATCCTCTCCTGAGCTAATGACCAAGGTGGATGTCCCGGGTGGGCCTGTGGAATGGGAGAGGGGAGGAAGTCTATTGTCATGCAGAGGGACATGGAAAGACTTGTCTGAAGCTTATCCCCTGCACTGGAGTCAGGTCGGGAAGGGAAGGCACAGAGGGGAGCAGGAAGCGGCCTCTCTGTGGTGGGGCTGGCTCCAGGGCAGGCGTGGGGGTGATGGCTGGAAGTGGGATGGCGCGTGAGTTGGCACCAGCCAGCGGTAGAGGCCGATACTCAGAGGTCATGGATCTCTCTCTCTGTCTCTGTCTCTCTCTCTCTCCCTCAGGGAGCTGAGGAGAGTAAGGTGGCTCCCCCTACCCACCTCGCCTACCTCTCCAAGGGCCCTTCTTTCTCTGGCCACTCCAGGAGCCCTGCGGGCTTGGCTTCAACCCCCCACCCACCGCACAGGCCAAGGGCGCCTGCGCGACCGCCAGGGCCTAGGGCTGACCTCGGGGGTCCTCAGTGAATGCCCCGCCCTCCCTCCAGGCTCTGACCCAGCTGCAGCTGTTCCTTTGCCGCCCTTCTGGACTCGGCTTCAGCTGTCTCCCTCCCCTCCCCCACTCCCACTCAGCTTGCAGGCCGCTTCCCTGATTGAAAGCATTGCTCTGGCCCTGAGGGCCACAGACCTACTGGGCTTCAAGCTCAAGGCTCTGCCTGGGCCTGCTGCTTCGGCCAGGGGCTCATTTCTTCCTGGAAAGACAAAGCCATGGCCTCACCCCACGCCTGCACTTTGCCATGGCAGGCAGCCCAGGTGTAGGAAAGGCTCTGTGGAGTCAGAAGTGCCGAGACAGGCAGATGGCACCAGAGGGTTTGGGGGCCAGGGCGTAACTGGGCTAGCCCCTCCTCCCGGAATTCGGGGAGGCCCGGCCTTCCTAGTGCCCAGGCCACGGCTCCGGGGAGAAATCCGCCATGGAGGGCACGCGGGAGGCCCTCTGCCTGAGGTGGCATGTGTCACGCCAGGGCCACTGCAAGCCTGGCTCGGCTTGCCTGCTTTCTCCAAAGGAGGCTGGCCGACCAGCCGAACCTGGCACCTGGGCCAGCCCCTTCCAAGGGGACGAGTTCCAGAGGATAGAGCCCTGGGGGCGGCTGCCAAGTCTCCTGGGGCGTGTGCTGGGCCCCCGTCAGAGGAGGAAGCAGCCTGGTAAACGGTGTGCCAGGCCTGAGATCTGGAGGCCTCCCACAGCCGGGTCCCTGTCCTGCCCAGGCCCCCCGAGGGAGGACGATGGTCGGGCAGTGGCGAGCGGGGTGGGGCTGGCGCCGAGCCTGCCCTTGGATGCCCCGGGGAAGGGCGCCGGGGGATGGGCTGCCCCTGGCCAGGTCTGAGGGAGCGACCCAGCTCGGGGCTGTCGGGGGCAGAGAGAGAACCCCCCTCCGCCCTTTCCCTTCAGGTTCTTAGGGCTGGCCAAATCCTTCCCAAGACAGCTTGTCTGGAGAAAATCAGACCTAGCTGAAGAACATGTGTCCATGGGGGAAACCCGGGAAACTGAGTCTCCCCACACAATAGCAGAGATTCTCATCTTGCATCCTCTCCTGAGCTAATGACCAAGGTGGATGTCCCGGGTGGGCCTGTGGAATGGGAGAGGGGAGGAAGTCTATTGTCATGCAGAGGGACATGGAAAGACTTGTCTGAAGCTTATCCCCTGCACTGGAGTCAGGTCGGGAAGGGAAGGCACAGAGGGGAGCAGGAAGCGGCCTCTCTGTGGTGGGGCTGGCTCCGGGGCAGGCGTGGGGGTGATGGCTGGAAGTGGGATGGCGCGTGAGTTGGCACCAGCCAGCGGTAGAGGCCGAGACTCAGAGGTCATGGATCTCTCTCTCTGTCTCTGTCTCTCTCTCTCTCCCTCAGGGAGCTGAGGAGAGTAAGGTGGCTCCCCCTACCCACCTCGCCTACCTCTCCAAGGGCCCTTCTTTCTCTGGCCACTCCGGGAGCCCTGCGGGCTTGGCTTCAACCCCCCACCCACCGCACAGGCCAAGGGCGCCTGTGCGACCGCCAGGGCATAGGGCTGACCTCGGGGGTCCTCAGTGAATGCCCCGCCCTCCCTCCAGGCTCTGACCCAGCTGCAGCTGTTCCTTTGCCGCCCTTCTGGACTCGGCTTCAGCTGTCTCCCTCCCCTCCCCCACTCCCACTCAGCTTGCAGGCCGCTTCCCTGCCTTGAAAGCATTGCTGTGGCCCTGAGGGCCACAGACCTACTGGGCTTCAAGCTCAAGGCTCTGCCTGGGCCTGCTGCTTCGGCCAGGGGCTCATTTCTTCCTGGAAAGACAAAGCCATGGCCTCACCCCACGCCTGCACTTTGCCACGGCAGGCAGCCCAGGTGTAGGAAAGGCTCTGTGGAGTCAGAAGTGCCGAGACAGGCAGATGGCACCAGAGGGTTTGGGGGCCAGGGCATAACTGGGCTAGCCCCTCCTCCCGGAAGTCGGGGAGGCCCGGCCTTCCTAGTGCCCAGGCCACGGCTCCGGGGAGAAATCCGCCATGGAGGGCACGCGGGAGGCCCTCTGCCTGAGGTGGCAGGTGTCACGCCAGGGCCACTGCAAGCCTGGCTCGGCTTGCCTGCTTTCTCCAAAGGAGGCTGGCCGACCAGCCGAACCTGGCACCTGGGCCAGCCCCTTCCAAGGGGACGAGTTCCAGAGGATAGAGCCCTGGGGGCGGCTGCCAAGTCTCCTGGGGCGTGTGCTGGGCCCCCGTCAGAGGAGGAAGCAGCCTGGTAAACGGTGTGCCAGGCCTGAGATCTGGAGGCCTCCCACAGCCGGGTCCCTGTCCTGCCCAGGCCCCCTGAGGGAGGACGATGGTCGGGCAGTGGCGAGCGTGGTGGGGCTGGCGCCGAGCCTGCCCTTGGATGCCCCGGGGAAGGGCGCCGGGGGATGGGCTGCCCCTGGCCAGGTCTGAGGGAGCGACCCAGCTCGGGGCTGTCGGGGGCAGAGAGAGAACCCCCCTCCGCCCTTTCCCTTCAGGTTCTTAGGGCTGGCCAAATCCTTCCCAAGACAGCTTGTCTGGAGAAAATCAGACCCAGCTGAAGAACATGTGTCCATGGGGGAAACCCGGGAAACTGAGTCTCCCCACACAATAGCAGAGATTCTCATCTTGCATCCTCTCCTGAGCTAATGACCAAGGTGGATGTCCCGGGTGGGCCTGTGGAATGGGAGAGGGGAGGAAGTCTATTGTCATGCAGAGGGACATGGAAAGATTTGTCTGAAGCTTATCCCCTGCACTGGAGTCAGGTCGGGAAGGGAAGGCACAGAGGGGAGCAGGAAGCGGCCTCTCTGTGGTGGGGCTGGCTCCGGGGCAGGCGTGGGGGTGATGGCTGGAAGTGGGATGGCGCGTGAGTTGGCACCAGCCAGCGGTAGAGGCGGAGACTCAGAGGTCATGAATCTCTCTCTCTGTCTCTGTCTCTCTCTCTCTCCCTCAGGGAGCTGAGGAGAGTAAGGTGGCTCCCCCTACCCACCTCGCCTACCTCTCCAAGGGCCCTTCTTTCTCTGGCCACTCCAGGAGCCCTGTGGGCTTGGCTTCAACCCCCCACCCACCGCACAGGCCAAGGGCGCCTGCGTGACCGCCAGGGCCTAGGGCTGACCTCGGGGGTCCTCAGTGAATGCCCCGCCCTCCCTCCAGGCTCTGACCCAGCTGCAGCTGTTCCTTTGCCGCCCTTCTGGACTCGGCTTCAGCTGTCTCCCTCCCCTCCCCCACTCCCACTCAGCTTGCAGGCCGCTTCCCTGATTGAAAGCATTGCTCTGGCCCTGAGGGCCACAGACCTACTGGGCTTCAAGCTCAAGGCTCTGCCTGGGCCTGCTGCTTCGGCCAGGGGCTCATTTCTTCCTGGAAAGACAAAGCCATGGCCTCACCCCACGCCTGCACTTTGCCATGGCAGGCAGCCCAGGTGTAGGAAAGGCTCTGTGGAGTCAGAAGTGCCGAGACAGGCAGATGGCACCAGAGGGTTTGGGGGCCAGGGCGTAACTGGGCTAGCCCCTCCTCCCGGAATTCGGGGATGCCCGGCCTTCCTAGTGCCCAGGCCACGGCTCCGGGGAGAAATCCGCCATGGAGGGCACGCGGGAGGCCCTCTGCCTGAGGTGGCATGTGTCACGCCAGGGCCACTGCAAGCCTGGCTCGGCTTGCCTGCTTTCTCCAAAGGAGGCTGGCCGACCAGCCAAACCTGGCACCTGGGCCAGCCCCTTCCAAGGGGACGAGTTCCAGAGGATAGAGCCCTGGGGGCGGCTGCCAAGTCTCCTGGGGCGTGTGCTGGGCCCCCGTCAGAGGAGGAAGCAGCCTGGTAAACGGTGTGCCAGGCCTGAGATCTGGAGGCCTCCCACAGCTGGGTCCCTGTCCTGCCCAGGCCCCCCGAGGGAGGACGATGGTCGGGCAGTGGCGAGCGGGGTGGGGCTGGCGCCGAGCCTGCCCTTGGATGCCCCGGGGAAGGGCGCCGGGGGATGGGCTGCCCCTGGCCAGGTCTGAGGGAGCTACCCAGCTCCGGGCTGTCGGGGGCAGAGAGAGAACCCCCCTCCGCCCTTTCCCTTCAGGTTCTTAGGGCTGGCCAAATCCTTCCCAAGACAGCTTGTCTGGAGAAAATCAGACCCAGCTGAAGAACATGTGTCCATGGGGGAAACCCGGGAAACTGAGTCTCCCCACACAATAGCAGAGATTCTCATCTTGCATCCTCTCCTGAGCTAATGACCAAGGTGGATGTCCCGGGTGGGCCTGTGGAATGGGAGAGGGGAGGAAGTCTATTGTCATGCAGAGGGACATGGAAAGACTTGTCTGAAGCTTATCCCCTGCACTGGAGTCAGGTCGGGAAGGGAAGGCACAGAGGGGAGCAGGAAGCGGCCTCTCTGTGGTGGGGCTGGCTCCGGGGCAGGCGTGGGGGTGATGGCTGGAAGTGGGATGGCGCGTGAGTTGGCACCAGCCAGCGGTAGAGGCCGAGACTCAGAGGTCATGGATCTCTCTCTCTGTCTCTGTCTCTCTCTCTCTCCCTCAGGGAGCTGAGGAGAGTAAGGTGGCTCCCCCTACCCACCTCGCCTACCTCTCCAAGGGCCCTTCTTTCTCTGGCCACTCCGGGAGCCCTGCGGGCTTGGCTTCAACCCCCCACCCACCGCACAGGCCAAGGGCGCCTGTGCGAAGGCCAGGGCATAGGGCTGACCTCGGGGGTCCTCAGTGAATGCCCCGCCCTCCCTCCAGGCTCTGACCCAGCTGCAGCTGTTCCTTTGCCGCCCTTCTGGACTCGGCTTCAGCTGTCTCCCTCCCCTCCCCCACTCCCACTCAGCTTGCAGGCCGCTTCCCTGCCTTGAAAGCATTGCTGTGGCCCTGAGGGCCACAGACCTACTGGGCTTCAAGCTCAAGGCTCTGCCTGGGCCTGCTGCTTCGGCCAGGGGCTCATTTCTTCCTGGAAAGACAAAGCCATGGCCTCACCCCACGCCTGCACTTTGCCACGGCAGGCAGCCCAGGTGTAGGAAAGGCTCTGTGGAGTCAGAAGTGCCGAGACAGGCAGATGGCACCAGAGGGTTTGGGGGCCAGGGCGTAACTGGGCTAGCCCCTCCTCCCGGAAGTCGGGGAGGCCCGGCCTTCCTAGTGCCCAGGCCACGGCTCCGGGGAGAAATCCGCCATGGAGGGCACGCGGGAGGCCCTCTGCCTGAGGTGGCAGGTGTCACGCCAGGGCCACTGCAAGCCTGGCTCGGCTTGCCTGCTTTCTCCAAAGGAGGCTGGCCGACCAGCCGAACCTGGCACCTGGGCCAGCCCCTTCCAAGGGGACGAGTTCCAGAGGATAGAGCCCTGGGGGCGGCTGCCAAGTCTCCTGGGGCGTGTGCTGGGCCCCCGTCAGAGGAGGAAGCAGCCTGGTAAACGGTGTGCCAGGCCTGAGATCTGGAGGCCTCCCACAGCCGGGTCCCTGTCCTGCCCAGGCCCCCCGAGGGAGGACGATGGTCGGGCAGTGGCGAGCGTGGTGGGGCTGGCGCCGAGCCTGCCCTTGGATGCCCCGGGGAAGGGCGCCGGGGGATGGGCTGCCCCTGGCCAGGTCTGAGGGAGCGACCCAGCTCGGGGCTGTCGGGGGCAGAGAGAGAACCCCCCTCCGCCCTTTCCCTTCACGTTCTTAGGGCTGGCCAAATCCTTCCCAAGACAGCTTGTCTGGAGAAAATCAGACCCAGCTGAAGAACATGTGTCCATGGGGGAAACCCAGGAAACTGAGTCTCCCCACACAATAGCAGAGATTCTCATCTTGCATCCTCTCCTGAGCTAATGACCAAGGTGGATGTCCCGGGTGGGCCTGTGGAATGGGAGAGGGGAGGAAGTCTATTGTCATGCAGAGGGACATGGAAAGACTTGTCTGAAGCTTATCCCCTGCACTGGAGTCAGGTCGGGAAGGGAAGGCACAGAGGGGAGCAGGAAGCGGCCTCTCTGTGGTGGGGCTGGCTCCGGGGCAGGCGTGGGGGTGATGGCTGGAAGTGGGATGGCGCGTGAGTTGGCACCAGCCAGCGGTAGAGGCCGAGACTCAGAGGTCATGAATCTCTCTCTCTGTCTCTGTCTCTCTCTCTCTCCCTCAGGGAGCTGAGGAGAGTAAGGTGGCTCCCCCTACCCACCTCGCCTACCTCTCCAAGGGCCCTTCTTTCTCTGGCCGCTCCGGGAGCCCTGCGGGCTTGGCTTCAACCCCCCACCCACCGCACAGGCCAAGGGCGCCTGCGCGACCGCCAGGGCCTAGGGCTGACCTCGGGGGTCCTCAGTGAATGCCCCGCCCTCCCTCCAGGCTCTGACCCAGCTGCAGCTGTTCCTTTGCCGCCCTTCTGGACTGGGCTTCAGCTGTCTCCCTCCCCTCCCCCACTCCCACTCAGCTTGCAGGCCGCTTCCCTGCCTTGAAAGCATTGCTGTGGCCCTGAGGGCCACAGACCTACTGGGCTTCAAGCTCAAGGCTCTGCCTGGGCCTGCTGCTTCGGCCAGGGGCTCATTTCTTCCTGGAAAGACAAAGCCATGGCCTCACCCCACGCCTGCACTTTGCCACGGCAGGCAGCCCAGGTGTAGGAAAGGCTCTGTGGAGTCAGAAGTGCCGAGACAGGCAGATGGCACCAGAGGGTTTGGGGGCCAGGGCGTAACTGGGCTAGCCCCTCCTCCCGGAAGTCGGGGAGGCCCGGCCTTCCTAGTGCCCAGGCCACGGCTCCGGGGAGAAATCCGCCATGGAGGGCACGCGGGAGGCCCTCTGCCTGAGGTGGCAGGTGTCACGCCAGGGCCACTGCAAGCCTGGCTCGGCTTGCCTGCTTTCTCCAAAGGAGGCTGGCCGACCAGCCGAACCTGGCACCTGGGCCAGCCCCTTCCAAGGGGACGAGTTCCAGAGGATAGAGCCCTGGGAGCGGCTGCCAAGTCTCCTGGGGCGTGTGCTGGGCCCCCGTCAGAGGAGGAAGCAGCCTGGTAAACGGTGTGCCAGGCCTGAGATCTGGAGGCCTCCCACAGCCGGGTCCCTGTCCTGCCCAGGCCCCCCGAGGGAGGACGATGGTCGGGCAGTGGCGAGCGTGGTGGGGCTGGCGCCGAGCCTGCCCTTGGATGCCCCGGGGAAGGGCGCCGGGGGATGGGCTGCCCCTGGCCAGGTCTGAGGGAGCGACCCAGCTCGGGGCTGTCGGGGGCAGAGAGAGAACCCCCCTCCGCCCTTTCCCTTCAGGTTCTTAGGGCTGGCCAAATCCTTCCCAAGACAGCTTGTCTGGAGAAAATCAGACCCAGCTGAAGAACATGTGTCCATGGGGGAAACCCGGGAAACTGAGTCTCCCCACACAATAGCAGAGATTCTCATCTTGCATCCTCTCCTGAGCTAATGACCAAGGTGGATGTCCCGGGTGGGCCTGTGGAATGGGAGAGGGGAGGAAGTCTATTGTCATGCAGAGGGACATGGAAAGACTTGTCTGAAGCTTATCCCATGCACTGGAGTCAGGTCGGGAAGGGAAGGCACAGAGGGGAGCAGGAAGCGGCCTCTCTGTGGTGGGGCTGGCTCCGGGGCAGGCGTGGGGGTGATGGCTGGAAGTGGGATGGCGCGTGAGTTGGCACCAGCCAGCGGTAGAGGTCGAGACTCAGAGGTCATGAATCTCTCTCTCTGTCTCTGTCTCTCTCTCTCTCCCTCAGGGAGCTGAGGAGAGTAAGGTGACTCCCCCTACCCACCTCGCCTACCTCTCCAAGGGCCCTTCTTTCTCTGGCCACTCCAGGAGCCCTGCGGGCTTGGCTTCAACACCCCACCCACCGCACAGGCCAAGGGCGCCTGCGCGACCGCCAGGGCCTAGGGCTGACCTCGGGGGTCCTCAGTGAATGCCCCGCCCTCCCTCCAGGCTCTGACCCAGCTGCAGCTGTTCCTTTGCCGCCCTTCTGGTCTCGGCTTCAGCTGTCTCCCTCCCCTCCCCCACTCCCACTCAGCTTGCAGGCCGCTTCCCTGCCTTGAAAGCATTGCTGTGGCCCTGAGGGCCACAGACCTACTGGGCTTCAAGCTCAAGGCTCTGCCTGGGCCTGCTGCTTCGGCCAGGGGCTCATTTCTTCCTGGAAAGACAAAGCCATGGCCTCACCCCACGCCTGCACTTTGCCACGGCAGGCAGCCCAGGTGTAGGAAAGGCTCTGTGGAGTCAGAAGTGCCGAGACAGGCAGATGGCACCAGAGGGTTTGGGGGCCAGGGCGTAACTGGGCTAGCCCCTCCTCCCGGAAGTCGGGGAGGCCCGGCCTTCCTAGTGCCCAGGCCACGGCTCCGGGGAGAAATCCGCCATGGAGGGCACGCGGGAGGCCCTCTGCCTGAGGTGGCAGGTGTCACGCCAGGGCCACTGCAAGCCTGGCTCGGCTTGCCTGCTTTCTCCAAAGGAGGCTGGCCGACCAGCCGAACCTGGCACCTGGGCCAGCCCCTTCCAAGGGGACGAGTTCCAGAGGATAGAGCCCTGGGGGCGGCTGCCAAGTCTCCTGGGGCGTGTGCTGGGCCCCCGTCAGAGGAGGAAGCAGCCTGGTAAACGGTGTGCCAGGCCTGAGATCTGGAGGCCTCCCACAGCCGGGTCCCTGTCCTGCCCAGGCCCCCCGAGGGAGGACGATGGTCGGGCAGTGGCGAGCGTGGTGGGGCTGGCGCCGAGCCTGCCCTTGGATGCCCCGGGGAAGGGCGCCGGGGGATGGGCTGCCCCTGGCCAGGTCTGAGGGAGCGACCCAGCTCGGGGCTGTCGGGGGCAGAGAGAGAACCCCCCTCCGCCCTTTCCCTTCAGGTTCTTAGGGCTGGCCAAATCCTTCCCAAGACAGCTTGTCTGGAGAAAATCAGACCCAGCTGAAGAACATGTGTCCATGGGGGAAACCCGGGAAACTGAGTCTCCCCACACAATAGCAGAGATTCTCATCTTGCATCCTCTCCTGAGCTAATGACCAAGGTGGATGTCCCGGGTGGGCCTGTGGAATGGGAGAGGGGAGGAAGTCTATTGTCATGCAGAGGGACATGGAAAGACTTGTCTGAAGCTTATTCCCTGCACTGGAGTCAGGTCGGGAAGGGAAGGCACAGAGGGGAGCAGGAAGCGGCCTCTCTGTGGTGGGGCTGGCTCCGGGGCAGGCGTGGGGGTGATGGCTGGAAGTGGGATGGCGCGTGAGTTGGCACCAGCCAGCGGTAGAGGCCGAGACTCAGAGGTCATGGATCTCTCTCTCTGTCTCTGTCTCTCTCTCTCTCCCTCAGGGAGCTGAGGAGAGTAAGGTGGCTCCCCCTACCCACCTCGCCTACCTCTCCAAGGGCCCTTCTTTCTCTGGCCGCTCCGGGAGCCCTGCGGGCTTGGCTTCAACCCCCCACCCACCGCACAGGCCAAGGGCGCCTGCGCGACCGCCAGGGCATAGGGCTGACCTCGGGGGTCCTCAGTGAATGCCCCGCCCTCCCTCCAGGCTCTGAGCCAGCTGCAGCTGTTCCTTTGCCGCCCTTCTGGACTGGGCTTCAGCTGTCTCCCTCCCCTCCCCCACTCCCACTCAGCTTGCAGGCCGCTTCCCTGCCTTGAAAGCATTGCTCTGGCCCTGAGGGCCACAGACCTACTGGGCTTCAAGCTCAAGGCTCTGCCTGGGCCTGCTGCTTCGGCCAGGGGCTCATTTCTTCCTGGAAAGACAAAGCCATGGCCTCACCCCACGCCTGCACTTTGCCACGGCAGGCAGCCCAGGTGTAGGAAAGGCTCTGTGGAGTCAGAAGTGCCGAGACAGGCAGATGGCACCAGAGGGTTTGGGGGCCAGGGCGTAACTGGGCTAGCCCCTCCTCCCGGAAGTCGGGGAGGCCCGGCCTTCCTAGTGCCCAGGCCACGGCTCCGGGGAGAAATCCGCCATGGAGGGCACGCGGGAGGCCCTCTGCCTGAGGTGGCAGGTGTCACGCCAGGGCCACTGCAAGCCTGGCTCGGCTTGCCTGCTTTCTCCAAAGGAGGCTGGCCGACCAGCCGAACCTGGCACCTGGGCCAGCCCCTTCCAAGGGGACGAGTTCCAGAGGATAGAGCCCTGGGGGCGGCTGCCAAGTCTCCTGGGGCGTGTGCTGGGCCCCCGTCAGAGGAGGAAGCAGCCTGGTAAACGGTGTGCCAGGCCTGAGATCTGGAGGCCTCCCACAGCCGGGTCCCTGTCCTGCCCAGGCCCCCCGAGGGAGGACGATGGTCGGGCAGTGGCGAGCGTGGTGGGGCTGGCGCCGAACCTGCCCTTGGATGCCCCGGGGTAGGGCGCCGGGGGATGGGCTGCCCCTGGCCAGGTCTGAGGGAGCGACCCAGTTCGGGGCTGTCGGGGGCAGAGAGAGAACCCCCCTCCGCCCTTTCCCTTCAGGTTCTTAGGGCTGGCCAAATCCTTCCCAAGACAGCTTGTCTGGAGAAAATCAGACCCAGCTGAAGAACATGTGTCCATGGGGGAAACCCGGGAAACTGAGTCTCCCCACACAATAGCAGAGATTCTCATCTTGCATCCTCTCCTGAGCTAATGACCAAGGTGGATGTCCCGGGTGGGCCTGTGGAATGGGAGAGGGGAGGAAGTCTATTGTCATGCAGAGGGACATGGAAAGACTTGTCTGAAGCTTATCCCCTGCACTGGAGTCAGGTCCGGAAGGGAAGGCACAGAGGGGAGCAGGAAGTGGCCTCTCTGTGGTGGGGCTGGCTCCGGGGCAGGCGTGGGGGTGATGGCTGGAAGTGGGATGGCGCGTGAGTTGGCACCAGCCAGCGGTAGAGGCCAAGACTCAGAGGTCATGGATCTCTCTCTCTGTCTCTGTCTCTCTCTCTCTCCCTCAGGGAGCTGAGTTGAGTAAGGTGGCTCCCCCTACCCTCCTCGCCTACCTCTCCAAGGGCCCTTCTTTCTCTGGCCACTCCGGGAGCCCTGCGGGCTTGGCTTCAACCCCCCACCCACCGCACAGGCCAAGGGCGCCTGCGCGACCGCCAGGGCATAGGGCTGACCTCGGGGGTCCTCAGTGAATGCCCCGCCCTCCCTCCAGGCTCTGAGCCAGCTGCAGCTGTTCCTTTGCCGCCCTTCTGGACTCGGCTTCAGCTGTCTCCCTCCCCTCCCCCACTCCCACTCAGCTTGCAGGCCGCTTCCCTGCCTTGAAAGCATTGCTCTGGCCCTGAGGGCCACAGACCTACTGGGCTTCAAGCTCAAGGCTCTGCCTGGGCCTGCTGCTTCGGCCAGGGGCTCATTTCTTCCTGGAAAGACAAAGCCATGGCCTCACCCCACGCCTGCACTTTGCCACGGCAGGCAGCCCAGGTGTAGGAAAGGCTCTGTGGAGTCAGAAGTGCCGAGACAGGCAGATGGCACCAGAGGGTTTGGGGGCCAGGGCGTAACTGGGCTAGCCCCTCCTCCCGGAAGTCGGGGAGGCCCGGCCTTCCTAGTGCCCAGGCCACGGCTCCGGGGAGAAATCCGCCATGGAGGGCACGCGGGAGGCCCTCTGCCTGAGGTGGCAGGTGTCACGCCAGGGCCACTGCAAGCCTGGCTCGGCTTGCCTGCTTTCTCCAAAGGAGGCTGGCCGACCAGCCGAACCTGGCACCTGGGCCAGCCCCTTCCAAGGGGACGAGTTCCAGAGGATAGAGCCCTGGGGGCGGCTGCCAAGTCTCCTGGGGCGTGTGCTGGGCCCCCGTCAGAGGAGGAAGCAGCCTGGTAAACGGTGTGCCAGGCCTGAGATCTGGAGGCCTCCCACAGCCGGGTCCCTGTCCTGCCCAGGCCCCCCGAGGGAGGACGATGGTCGGGCAGTGGCGAGCGTGGTGGGGCTGGCGCCGAACCTGCCCTTGGATGCCCCGGGGTAGGGCGCCGGGGGATGGGCTGCCCCTGGCCAGGTCTGAGGGAGCGACCCAGTTCGGGGCTGTCGGGGGCAGAGAGAGAACCCCCCTCCGCCCTTTCCCTTCAGGTTCTTAGGGCTGGCCAAATCCTTCCCAAGACAGCTTGTCTGGAGAAAATCAGACCCAGCTGAAGAACATGTGTCCATGGGGGAAACCCGGGAAACTGAGTCTCCCCACACAATAGCAGAGATTCTCATCTTGCATCCTCTCCTGAGCTAATGACCAAGGTGGATGTCCCGGGTGGGCCTGTGGAATGGGAGAGGGGAGGAAGTCTATTGTCATGCAGAGGGACATGGAAAGACTTGTCTGAAGCTTATCCCCTGCACTGGAGTCAGGTCCGGAAGGGAAGGCACAGAGGGGAGCAGGAAGTGGCCTCTCTGTGGTGGGGCTGGCTCCGGGGCAGGCGTGGGGGTGATGGCTGGAAGTGGGATGGCGCGTGAGTTGGCACCAGCCAGCGGTAGAGGCCAAGACTCAGAGGTCATGGATCTCTCTCTCTGTCTCTGTCTCTCTCTCTCTCCCTCAGGGAGCTGAGTTGAGTAAGGTGGCTCCCCCTACCCTCCTCGCCTACCTCTCCAAGGGCCCTTCTTTCTCTGGCCACTCCGGGAGCCCTGCGGGCTTGGCTTCAACCCCCCACCCACCGCACAGGCCAAGGGCGCCTGCGCGAACGCCAGGGCCTAGGGCTGACCTCGGGGGTCCTCAGTGAATGCCCCGCCCTCCCTCCAGGCTCTGACACAGCTGCAGCTGTTCCTTTGCCGCCCTTCTGTACTGGGCTTCATCTGTCTCCCTCCCCTCCCCAACTCCCACTCAGCTTGCAGGCCGCTTCCCTGCCTTGAAAGCATTGCTCTGGCCCTGAGGGCCACAGACCTACTGGGCTTCAAGCTCAAGGCTCTGCCTGGGCCTGCTGCTTCGGCCAGGGGCTCATTTCTTCCTGGAAAGACAAAGCCATGGCCTCACCCCACGCCTGCACTTTGCCACGGCAGGCAGCCCAGGTGTAGGAAAGGCTCTGTGGAGTCAGAAGTGCCGAGACAGGCAGATGGCACCAGAGGGTTTGGGGGCCAGGGCGTAACTGGGCTAGCCCCTCCTCCCGGAAGTCGGGGAGGCCCGGCCTTCCTAGTGCCCAGGCCACGGCTCCGGGGAGAAATCTGTCATGGAGGGCACGCGGGAGGCCCTCTGCCTGAGGTGGCAGGTGTCACGCCAGGGCCACTGCAAGCCTGGCTCGGCTTGCCTGCTTTCTCCAAAGGAGGCTGGCCGACCAGCCGAACCTGGCACCTGGGCCAGCCCCTTCCAAGGGGACGAGTTCCAGAGGATAGAGCCCTGGGGGCGGCTGCCAAGTCTCCTGGGGCGTGTGCTGGGCCCCCGTCAGAGGAGGAAGCAGCCTGGTAAACGGTGTGCCAGGCCTGAGATCTGGAGGCCTCCCACAGCCGGGTCCCTGTCCTGCCCAGGCCCCCCGAGGGAGGACGATGGTCGGGCAGTGGCGAGCGTGGTGGGGCTGGCGCCGAGCCTGCCCTCGGATGCCCCGGGGAAGGGCGCCGGGGGATGGGCTGCCCCTGGCCAGGTCTGAGGGAGCGACCCAGCTCGGGGCTGTCGGGGGCAGAGAGAGAACCCCCCTCCGCCCTTTCCCTTCAGGTTCTTAGGGCTGGCCAAATCCTTCCCAAGACAGCTTGTCTGGAGAAAATCAGACCCAGCTGAAGAACATGTGTCCATGGGGGAAACCCGGGAAACTGAGTCTCCCCACACAATAGCAGAGATTCTCATCTTGCATCCTCTCCTGAGCTAATGACCAAGGTGGATGTCCCGGGTGGGCCTGTGGAATGGGAGAGGGGAGGAAGTCTATTGTCATGCAGAGGGACATGGAAAGACTTGTCTGAAGCTTATCCCCTGCACTGGAGTCAGGTCGGGCAGGGAAGGCACAGAGGGGAGCAGGAAGCGGCCTCTCTGTGGTGGGGCTGGCTCCGGGGCAGGCGTGGGGGTGATGGCTGGAAGTGGGATGGTGCGTGAGTTGGCACCAACCAGCGGTAGAGGCAGAGACTCAGAGGTCATGGATCTCTCTCTCTGTCTCTGTCTCTCTCTCTCTCCCTCAGGGAGCTGAGGAGAGTAAGGTGGCTCCCCCTACCCACCTCGCCTACCTCTCCAAGGGCCCTTCTTTCTCTGGCCGCTCCGGGAGCCCTGCGGGCTTGGCTTCAACCCCCCACCCACCGCACAGGCCAAGGGCGCCTGCGCGACCGCCAGGGCATAGGGCTGACCTCGGGGGTCCTCAGTGAATGCCCCGCCCTCACTCCAGGCTCTGACCCAGCTGCAGCTGTTCCTTTGCCGCCCTTCTGGACTGGGTTTCAGCTGTCTCCCTCCCCTCCCCCACTCCCACTCAGCTTGCAGGCCGCTTCCCTGCCTTGAAAGCATTGCTCTGGCCCTGAGGGCCACAGACCTACTGGGCTTCAAGCTCAAGGCTCTGCCTGGGCCTGCTGCTTCGGCCAGGGGCTCATTTCTTCCTGGAAAGACAAAGCCATGGCCTCACCCCACGCCTGCACTTTGCCACGGCAGGCAGCCCAGGTGTAGGAAAGGCTCTGTGGAGTCAGAAGTGCCGAGACAGGCAGATGGCACCAGAGGGTTTGGGGGCCAGGGCGTAACTGGGCTAGCCCCTCCTCCCGGAAGTCGGGGAGGCCCGGCCTTCCTAGTGCCCAGGCCACGGCTCCGGGGAGAAATCCGCCATGGAGGGCACGCGGGAGGCCCTCTGCCTGAGGTGGCAGGTGTCACGCCAGGGCCACTGCAAGCCTGGCTCGGCTTGCCTGCTTTCTCCAAAGGAGGCTGGCCGACCAGCCGAACCTGGCACCTGGGCCAGCCCCTTCCAAGGGGACGAGTTCCAGAGGATAGAGCCCTGGGGGCGGCTGCCAAGTCTCCTGGGGCGTGTGCTGGGCCCTCGTCAGAGGAGGAAGCAGCCTGGTAAACGGTGTGCCAGGCCTGAGATCTGGAGGCCTCCCACAGCCGGGTCCCTGTCCTGCCCAGGCCCCCCGAGGGAGGACGATGGTCGGGCAGTGGCGAGCGTGGTGGGGCTGGCGCCGAGCCTGCCCTCGGATGCCCCGGGGAAGGGCGCCGGGGGATGGGCTGCCCCTGGCCAGGTCTGAGGGAGCGACCCAGCTCGGGGCTGTCGGGGGCAGAGAGAGAACCCCCCTCTGCCCTTTCCCTTCAGGTTCTTAGGGCTGGCCAAATCCTTCCCAAGACAGCTTGTCTGGAGAAAATCAGACCCAGCTGAAGAACATGTGTCCATGGGGGAAACCCGGGAAACTGAGTCTCCCCACACAATAGCAGAGATTCTCATCTTGCATCCTCTCCTGAGCTAATGACCAAGGTGGATGTCCCGGGTGGGCCTGTGGAATGGGAGAGGGGAGGAAGTCTATTGTCATGCAGAGGGACATGGAAAGACTTGTCTGAAGCTTATCCCCTGCACTGGAGTCAGGTCGGGAAGGGAAGGCACAGAGGGGAGCAGGAAGCGGCCTCTCTGTGGTGGGGCTGGCTCCGGGGCAGGCGTGGGGGTGATGGCTGGAAGTGGGATGGCGCGTGAGTTGGCACCAGCCAGCGGTAGAGGCAGAGACTCAGAGGTCATGGATCTCTCTCTCTGTCTCTGTCTCTCTCTCTCTCCCTCAGGGAGCTGAGGAGAGTAAGGTGGCTCCCCCTACCCACCTCGCCTACCTCTCCAAGGGCCCTTCTTTCTCTGGCCGCTCCGGGAGCCCTGTGGGCTTGGCTTCAACCCCCCACCCACCGCACAGGCCAAGGGCGCCTGCGCGACCGCCAGGGCCTAGGGCTGACCTCGGGGGTCCTCAGTGAATGCCCCGCCCTCCCTCCAGGCTCTGACCCAGCTGCAGCTGTTTCTTTGCCGCCCTTCTGGACTGGGCTTAAGCTGTCTCCCTCCCCTCCCCCACTCCCACTCAGCTTGCAGGCCGCTTCCCTGCCTTGAAAGCATTGCTCTGGCCCTGAGGGCCACAGACCTACTGGGCTTCAAGCTCAAGGCTCTGCCTGGGCCTGCTGCTTCGGCCAGGGGCTCATTTCTTCCTGGAAAGACAAAGCCATGGCCTCACCCCACGCCTGCACTTTGCCACGGCAGGCAGCCCAGGTGTAGGAAAGGCTCTGTGGAGTCAGAAGTGCCGAGACAGGCAGATGGCACCAGAGGGTTTGGGGGCCAGGGCGTAACTGGGCTAGCCCCTCCTCCCGGAAGTCGGGGAGGCCCGGCCTTCCCAGTGCCCAGGCCACGGCTCCGGGGAGAAATCCGCCATGGAGGGCACGCGGGAGGCCCTCTGCCTGAGGTGGCAGGTGTCACGCCAGGGCCACTGCAAGCCTGGCTCGGCTTGCCTGCTTTCTCCAAAGGAGGCTGGCCGACCAGCCGAACCTGGCACCTGGGCCAGCCCCTTCCAAGGGGACGAGTTCCAGAGGATAGAGCCCTGGGGGCGGCTGCCAAGTCTCCTGGGGCGTGTGCTGGGCCCCCGTCAGAGGAGGAAGCAGCCTGGTAAACGGTGTGCCAGGCCTGAGATCTGGAGGCCTCCCACAGCCGGGTCCCTGTCCTGCCCAGGCCCCCTGAGGGAGGACGATGGTCGGGCAGTGGCGAGCGTGGTGGGGCTGGCGCCGAGCCTGCCCTCGGATGCCCCGGGGAAGGGCGCCGGGGGATGGGCTGCCCCTGGCCAGGTCTGAGGGAGCGACCCAGCTCGGGGCTGTCGGGGGCAGAGAGAGAACCCCCCTCCGCCCTTTCCCTTCAGGTTCTTAGGGCTGGCCAAATCCTTCCCAAGACAGCTTGTCTGGAGAAAATCAGACCCAGCTGAAGAACATGTGTCCATGGGGGAAACCCGGGAAACTGAGTCTCCCCACACAATAGCAGAGATTCTCATCTTGCATCCTCTCCTGAGCTAATGACCAAGGTGGATGTCCCGGGTGGGCCTGTGGAATGGGAGAGGGGAGGAAGTCTATTGTCATGCAGAGGGACATGGAAAGACTTGTCTGAAGCTTATCCCCTGCACTGGAGTCAGGTCGGGAAGGGAAGGCACAGAGGGGAGCAGGAAGCGGCCTCTCTGTGGTGGGGCTGGCTCCGGGGCAGGCGTGGGGGTGATGGCTGGAAGTGGGATGGCGCGTGAGTTGGCACCAGCCAGCGGTAGAGGCAGAGACTCAGAGGTCATGGATCTCTCTCTCTGTCTCTGTCTCTCTCTCTCTCCCTCAGGGAGCTGAGGAGAGTAAGGTGGCTCCCCCTACCCACCTCGCCTACCTCTCCAAGGGCCCTTCTTTCTCTGGCCGCTCCGGGAGCCCTGCGGGCTTGGCTTCAACCCCCCACCCACCGCACAGGCCAAGGGCGCCTGCGCGACCGCCGGGGCCTAGGGCTGACCTCGGGGGTCCTCAGTGAATGCCCCGCCCTCCCTCCAGGCTCTGACCCAGCTGCAGCTGTTCCTTTGCCGCCCTTCTGGACTCGGCTTCAGCTGTCTCCCTCCCCTCCCCCACTCCCACTCAGTTTGCAGGCCGCTTCCCTGCCTTGAAAGCATTGCTGTGGCCCTGAGGGCCACAGACCTACTGGGCTTCAAGCTCAAGGCTCTGCCTGGGCCTGCTGCTTCGGCCAGGGGCTCATTTCTTCCTGGAAAGACAAAGCCATGGCCTCACCCCACGCCTGCACTTTGCCACGGCAGGCAGCCCAGGTGTAGGAAAGGCTCTGTGGAGTCAGAAGTGCCGAGACAGGCAGATGGCACCAGAGGGTTTGGGGGCCAGGGCGTAACTGGGCTAGCCCCTCCTCCCGGAAGTCGGGGAGGCCCGGCCTTCCTAGTGCCCAGGCCACGGCTCCGGGGAGAAATCCGCCATGGAGGGCACGCGGGAGGCCCTCTGCCTGAGGTGGCAGGTGTCACGCCAGGGCCACTGCAAGCCTGGCTCGGCTTGCCTGCTTTCTCCAAAGGAGGCTGGCCGACCAGCCGAACCTGGCACCTGGGCCAGCCCCTTCCAAGGGGACGAGTTCCAGAGGATAGAGCCCTGGGGGCGGCTACCAAGTCTCCTGGGGCGTGTGCTGGGCCCCCGTCAGAGGAGGAAGCAGCCTGGTAAACGGTGTGCCAGGCCTGAGATCTGGAGGCCTCCCACAGCCGGGTCCCTGTCCTGCCCAGGCCCCCCGAGGGAGGACGATGGTCGGGCAGTGGCGAGCGTGGTGGGGCTGGCGCCGAGCCTGCCCTTGGATGCCCCGGGGAAGGGCGCCGGGGGATGGGCTGCCCCTGGCCAGGTCTGAGGGAGCGACCCAGCTCGGGGCTGTCGGGGGCAGAGAGAGAACCCCCCTCCGCCCTTTCCCTTCAGGTTCTTAGGGCTGGCCAAATCCTTCCCAAGACAGCTTGTCTGGAGAAAATCAGACCCAGCTGAAGAACATGTGTCCATGGGGGAAACCCGGGAAACTGAGTCTCCCCACACAATAGCAGAGATTCTCATCTTGCATCCTCTCCTGAGCTAATGACCAAGGTGGATGTCCCGGGTGGGCCTGTGGAATGGGAGAGGGGAGGAAGTCTATTGTCATGCAGAGGGACATGGAAAGACTTGTCTGAAGCTTATCCCCTGCACTGGAGTCAGGTCGGGAAGGGAAGGCACAGAGGGGAGCAGGAAGCGGCCTCTCTGTGGTGGGGCTGGCTCCGGGGCAGGCGTGGGGGTGATGGCTGGAAGTGGGATGGCGCGTGAGTTGGCACCAGCCAGCGGTAGAGGCAGAGACTCAGAGGTCATGGATCTCTCTCTCTGTCTCTGTCTCTCTCTCTCTCCCTCAGGGAGCTGAGGAGAGTAAGGTGGCTCCCCCTACCCACCTCGCCTACCTCTCCAAGGGCCCTTCTTTCTCTGGCCGCTCCGGGAGCCCTGCGGGCTTGGCTTCAACCCCCCACCCACCGCACAGGCCAAGGGCGCCTGCGCGACCGCCAGGGCATAGGGCTGACCTCGGGGGTCCTCAGTGAATGCCCCGCCCTCCCTCCAGGCTCTGACCCAGCTGCAGCTGTTCCTTTGCCGCCCTTCTGGACTCGGCTTCAGCTGTCTCCCTTCCCTCTCCCACTCCCACTCAGCTTGCAGGCCGCTTCCCTGCCTTGAAAGCATTGCTCTGGCCCTGAGGGCCACAGACCTACTGGGCTTCAAGCTCAAGGCTCTGCCTGGGCCTGCTGCTTCGGCCAGGGGCTCATTTCTTCCTGGAAAGACAAAGCCATGGCCTCACCCCACGCCTGCACTTTGCCACGGCAGGCAGCCCTGGTGTAGGAAAGGCTCTGTGGAGTCAGAAGTGCCGAGACAGGCAGATGGCACCAGAGGGTTTGGGGGCCAGGGCGTAACTGGGCTAGCCCCTCCTCCCGGAAGTCGGGGAGGCCCGGCCTTCCTAGTGCCCAGGCCACGGCTCCGGGGAGAAATCCGCCATGGAGGGCACGCGGGAGGCCCTCTGCCTGAGGTGGCAGGTGTCACGCCAGGGCCACTGCAAGCCTGGCTCGGCTTGCCTGCTTTCTCCAAAGGAGGCTGGCCGACCAGCCGAACCTGGCACCTGGGCCAGCCCCTTCCAAGGGGACGAGTTCCAGAGGATAGAGCCCTGGGGGCGGCTGCCAAGTCTCCTGGGGCGTGTGCTGGGCCCCCGTCAGAGGAGGAAGCAGCCTGGTAAACGGTGTGCCAGGCCTGAGATCTGGAGGCCTCCCACAGCCGGGTCCCTGTCCTGCCCAGGCCCCCCGAGGGAGGACGATGGTCGGGCAGTGGCGAGCGTGGTGGGGCTGGCGCCGAGCCTGCCCTTGGATGCCCCGGGGAAGGGCGCCGGGGGATGGGCTGCCCCTGGCCAGGTCTGAGGGAGCGACCCAGCTCGGGGCTGTCGGGGGCAGAGAGAGAACCCCCCTCCGCCCTTTCCCTTCAGGTTCTTAGGGCTGGCCAAATCCTTCCCAAGACAGCTTGTCTGGAGAAAATCAGACCCAGCTGAAGAACATGTGTCCATGGGGGAAACCCGGGAAACTGAGTCTCCCCACACAATAGCAGAGATTCTCATCTTGCATCCTCTCCTGAGCTAATGACCAAGGTGGATGTCCCGGGTGGGCCTGTGGAATGGGAGAGGGGAGGAAGTCTATTGTCATGCAGAGGGACATGGAAAGACTTGTCTGAAGCTTATCCCCTGCACTGGAGTCAGGTCGGGAAGGGAAGGCACAGAGGGGAGCAGGAAGCGGCCTCTCTGTGGTGGGGCTGGCTCCGGGGCAGGCGTGGGGGTGATGGCTGGAAGTGGGATGGCGCGTGAGTTGGCACCAGCCAGCGGTAGAGGCAGAGACTCAGAGGTCATGGATCTCTCTCTCTGTCTCTGTCTCTCTCTCTCTCCCTCAGGGAGCTGAGGAGAGTAAGGTGGCTCCCCCTACCCACCTCGCCTACCTCTCCAAGGGCCCTTCTTTCTCTGGCCGCTCCTGGAGCCCTGCGGGCTTGGCTTCAACCCCCCACCCACCGCACAGGCCAAGGGCGCCTGCGCAACCGCCGGGGCCTAGGGCTGACCTCGGGGGTCCTCAGTGAATGCCCCGCCATCCCTCCAGGCTCTGACCCAGCTGCAGCTGTTCCTTTGCCGCCATTCTGGACTCGGCTTCAGCTGTCTCCCTCCCCTCCCCCAACTCCCACTCAGTTTGCAGGCCGCTTCCCTGCCTTGAAAGCATTGCTGTGGCCCTGAGGGCCACAGACCTACTGGGCTTCAAGCTCAAGGCTCTGCCTGGGCCTGCTGCTTCGGCCAGGGGCTCATTTCTTCCTGGAAAGACAAAGCCATGGCCTCACCCCACGCCTGCACTTTGCCACGGCAGGCAGCCCAGGTGTAGGAAAGGCTCTGTGGAGTCAGAAGTGCCGAGACAGGCAGATGGCACCAGAGGGTTTGGGGGCCAGGGCGTAACTGGGCTAGCCCCTCCTCCCGGAAGTCGGGGAGGCCCGGCCTTCCTAGTGCCCAGGCCACGGCTCCCGGGAGAAATCCGCCATGGAGGGCACGCGGGAGGCCCTCTGCCTGAGGTGGCAGGTGTCACGCCAGGGCCACTGCAAGCCTGGCTCGGCTTGCCTGCTTTCTCCAAAGGAGGCTGGCCGACCAGCCGAACCTGGCACCTGGGCCAGCCCCTTCCAAGGGGACGAGTTCCAGAGGATAGAGCCCTGGGGGCGGCTGCCAAGTCTCCTGGGGCGTGTGCTGGGCCCCCGTCAGAGGAGGAAGCAGCCTGGTAAACGGTGTGCCAGGCCTGAGATCTGGAGGCCTCCCACAGCCGGGTCCCTGTCCTGCCCAGGCCCCCCGAGGGAGGACGATGGTCGGGCAGTGGCGAGCGTGGTGGGGCTGGCGCCGAGCCTGCCCTTGGATGCCCCGGGGAAGGGCGCCGGGGGATGGGCTGCCCCTGGCCAGGTCTGAGGGAGCGACCCAGCTCGGGGCTGTCGGGGGCAGAGAGAGAACCCCCCTCCGCCCTTTCCCTTCAGGTTCTTAGGGCTGGCCAAATCCTTCCCAAGACAGCTTGTCTGGAGAAAATCAGACCCAGCTGAAGAACATGTGTCCATGGGGGAAACCCGGGAAACTGAGTCTCCCCACACAATAGCAGAGATTCTCATCTTGTATCCTCTCCTGAGCTAATGACCAAGGTGGATGTCCCGGGTGGGCCTGTGGAATGGGAGAAGGGAGGAAGTCTATTGTCATGCAGAGGGACATGGAAAGACTTGTCTGAAGCTTATCCCCTGCACTGGAGTCAGGTCGGGAAGGGAAGGCACAGAGGGGAGCAGGAAGTGGCCTCTCTGTGGTGGGGCTGGCTCCAGGGCAGGCGTGGGGGTGATGGCTGGAAGTGGGATGGCGCGTGAGTTGGCACCAGCCAGCGGTAGAGGCCGAGACTCAGAGGTCATGGATCTCTCTCTCTGTCTCTGTCTCTCTCTCTCTCCCTCAGGGAGCTGAGGAGAGTAAGGTGGCTCCCCCTACCCACCTCGCCTACCTCTCCAAGGGCCCTTCTTTCTCTGGCCGCTCCGGGAGCCCTGCGGGCTTGGCTTCAACCCCCCACCCACCGCACAGGCCAAGGGCGCCTGCGCGACCGCCAGGGCCTAGGGCTGACCTCGGGGGTCCTCAGTGAATGCCCCGCCCTCCCTCCAGGCTCTGACCCAGCTGCAGCTGTTCCTTTGCCGCCCTTCTGGACAGGGCTTCAGCTGTCTCCCTCCCCTCCCCCACTCCCACTCAGCTTGCAGGCCGCTTCCCTGCCTTGAAAGCATTGCTGTGGCCCTGAGGGCCACAGACCTACTGGGCTTCAAGCTCAAGGCTCTGCCTGGGCCTGCTGCTTCGGCCAGGGGCTCATTTCTTCCTGGAAAGACAAAGCCATGGCCTCACCCCACGCCTGCACTTTGCCACGGCAGGCAGCCCAGGTGTAGGAAAGGCTCTGTGGAGTCAGAAGTGCCGAGACAGGCAGATGGCACCAGAGGGTTTGGGGGCCAGGGCGTAACTGGGCTAGCCCCTCCTCCCGGAAGTCGGGGAGGCCCGGCCTTCCTAGTACCCAGGCCAGGGCTCCGGGGAGAATTCCGTCATGGAGGGCACGCGGGAGGCCCTCTGCCTGAGGTGGCAGGTGTCACGCCAGGGCCACTGCAAGCCTGGCTCGGCTTGCCTGCTTTCTCCAAAGGAGGCTGGCCGAACAGCCGAACCTGGCACCTGGGCCAGCCCCTTCCAAGGGGACGAGTTCCAGAGGATAGAGCCCTGGGGGCGGCTGCCAAGTCTCCTGGGGCGTGTGCTGGGCCCCCGTCAGAGGAGGAAGCAGCCTGGTAAACGGTGTGCCAGGCCTGAGATCTGGAGGCCTCCCACAGCCCGGTCCCTGTCCTGCCCAGGCCCCACGAGGGAGGACGATGGTCGGGCAGTGGCGAGCGTGGTGGGGCTGGCGCCGAGCCTGCCCTCGGATGCCCCGGGGAAGGGCGCCGGGGGATGGGCTGCCCCTGGCCAGGTCTGAGGGAGCGACCCAGCTCGGGGCTGTCGGGGGCAGAGAGAGAACCCCCCTCCGCCCTTTCCCTCAGGTTCTTAGGGCTGGCCAAATCCTTCCCAAGACAGCTTGTCTGGAGAAAATCAGACCCAGCTGAAGAACATGTGTCCATGGGGGAAACCCGGGAAACTGAGTCTCCCCACACAATAGCAGAGATTCTCATCTTGCATCCTCTCCTGAGCTAATGACCAAGGTGGATGTCCCGGGTGGGCCTGTGGAATGGGAGAGGGGAGGAAGTCTATTGTCATGCAGAGGGACATGGAAAGACTTGTCTGAAGCTTATCCCCTGCACTGGAGTCAGGTCGGGAAGGGAAGGCACAGAGGGGAGCAGGAAGCGGCCTCTCTGTGGTGGGGCTGGCTCCGGGGCAGGCGTGGGGGTGATGGCTGGAAGTGGGATGGCGCGTGAGTTGGCACCAGCCAGCGGTAGAGGCCAAGACTCAGAGGTCATGGATCTCTCTCTCTGTCTCTGTCTCTCTCTCTCTCCCTCAGGGAGCTGAGGAGAGTAAGGTGGCTCCCCCTACCCACCTCGCCTACCTCTCCATGGGCCCTTCTTTCTCTGGCCGCTCCGGGAGCCCTGCGGGCTTGGCTTCAACCCTCCACCCACCGCACAGGCCAAGGGCGCCTGTGCGACCGCCGGGGCCTAGGGCTGACCTCGGGGGTCCTCAGTGAATGCCCCGCCCTCCCTCCAGGCTCTGACACAGCTGCAGCTGTTCCTTTGCCGCCCTTCTGGACTCGGCTTCAGCTGTCTCCCTCCCCTCCCCCACTCCCACTCAGCTTGCAGGCCGCTTCCCTGCCTTGAAAGCATTGCTCTGGCCCTGAGGGCCACAGACCTACTGGGCTTCAAGCTCAAGGCTCTGCCTGGGCCTGCTGCTTCGGCCAGGGGCTCATTTCTTCCTGGAAAGACAAAGCCATGGCCTCACCCCACGCCTGCACTTTGCCACGGCAGGCAGCCCAGGTGTAGGAAAGGCTCTGTGGAGTCAGAAGTGCCGAGACAGGCAGATGGCACCAGAGGGTTTGGGGGCCAGGGCGTAACTGGGCTAGCCCCTCCTCCCGGAAGTCGGGGAGGCCCGGCCTTCCTAGTGCCCAGGCCACGGCTCCGGGGAGAAATCCGCCATGGAGGGCACGCGGGAGGCCCTCTGCCTGAGGTGGCAGGTGTCACGCCAGGGCCACTGCAAGCCTGGCTCGGCTTGCCTGCTTTCTCCAAAGGAGGCTGGCCGACCAGCCGAACCTGGCACCTGGGCCAGCCCCTTCCAAGGGGACGAGTTCCAGAGGATAGAGCCCTGGGGGCGGCTGCCAAGTCTCCTGGGGCGTGTGCTGGGCCCCCGTCAGAGGAGGAAGCAGCCTGGTAAACGGTGTGCCAGGCCTGAGATCTGGAGGCCTCCCACAGCCGGGTCCCTGTCCTGCCCAGGCCCCCCGAGGGAGGACGATGGTCGGGCAGTGGCGAGCGTGGTGGGGCTGGCGCCGAGCCTGCCCTTGGATGCCCCGGGGAAGGGCGCCGGGGGATGGGCTGCCCCTGGCCAGGTCTGAGGGAGCGACCCAGCTCGGGGCTGTCGGGGGCAGAGAGAGAACCCCCCTCCGCCCTTTCCCTTCAGGTTCTTAGGGCTGGCCAAATCCTTCCCAAGACAGCTTGTCTGGAGAAAATCAGACCCAGCTGAAGAACATGTGTCCATGGGGGAAACCCGGGAAACTGAGTCTCCCCACACAATAGCAGAGATTCTCATCTTGCATCCTCTCCTGAGCTAATGACCAAGGTGGATGTCCCGGGTGGGCCTGTGGAATGGGAGAGGGGAGGAAGTCTATTGTCATGCAGAGGGACATGGAAAGACTTGTCTGAAGCTTATCCCCTGCACTGGAGTCAGGTCGGGAAGGGAAGGCACAGAGGGGAGCAGGAAGCGGCCTCTCTGTGGTGGGGCTGGCTCCGGGGCAGGCGTGGGGGTGATGGCTGGAAGTGGGATGGCGCGTGAGTTGGCACCAGCCAGCGGTAGAGGCAGAGACTCAGAGGTCATGGATCTCTCTCTCTGTCTCTGTCTCTCTCTCTCTCCCTCAGGGAGCTGAGGAGAGTAAGGTGGCTCCCCCTACCCACCTTGCCTACCTCTCCATGGGCCCTTCCTTCTCTGGCCGCTCCGGGAGCCCTGCGGGCTTGGCTTCAACCCTCCACCCACAGCACAGGCCAAGGGCGCCTGCGCGACCGCCGGGGCCTAGGGATGACCTCGGGGGTCCTCAGTGAATGCCCCGCCCTCCCTCCAGGCTCTGACCCAGCTGCAGCTGTTCCTTTGCTTCCCTTATGGACTCGGCTTCAGCTGTCTCCCTCCCCTCCCCCACTCCCACTCAGCTTGCAGGCCGCTTCCCTGCCTTGAAAGCATTGCTCTGGCCCTGAGGGCCACAGACCTACTGGGCTTCAAGCTCAAGGCTCTGCCTGGGCCTGCTGCTTCGGCCAGGGGCTCATTTCTTCCTGGAAAGACAAAGCCATGGCCTCACCCCACGCCTGCACTTTGCCACGGCAGGCAGCCCAGGTGTAGGAAAGGCTCTGTGGAGTCAGAAGTGCCGAGACAGGCAGATGGCACCAGAGGGTTTGGGGGCCAGGGCGTAACTGGGCTAGCCCCTCCTCCCGGAAGTCGGGGAGGCCAGGCCTTCCTAGTGCCCAGCCCACGGCTCCGGGGAGAAATCCGCCATGGAGGGCACGCGGGAGGCCCTCTGCCTGAGGTGGCAGGTGTCACGCCAGGGCCACTGCAAGCCTGGCTCGGCTTGCCTGCTTTCTCCAAAGGAGGCTGGCCGACCAGCCGAACCTGGCACCTGGGCCAGCCCCTTCCAAGGGGACGAGTTCCAGAGGATAGAGCCCTGGGGGCGGCTGCCAAGTCTCCTGGGGCGTGTGCTGGGCCCCCGTCAGAGGAGGAAGCAGCCTGGTAAACGGTGTGCCAGGCCTGAGATCTGGAGGCCTCCCACAGCCGGGTCCCTGTCCTGCCCAGGCCCCCCGAGGGAGGACGATGGTCGGGCAGTGGCGAGCGTGGTGGGGCTGGCGCCGAGCCTGCCCTTGGATGCCCCGGGGAAGGGCGCCGGGGGATGGGCTGCCCCTGGCCAGGTCTGAGGGAGCGACCCAGCTCGGGGCTGTCGGGGGCAGAGAGAGAACCCCCCTCCGCCCTTTCCCTTCAGGTTCTTAGGGCTGGCCAAATCCTTCCCAAGACAGCTTGTCTGGAGAAAATCAGACCCAGCTGAAGAACATGTGTCCATGGGGGAAACCCGGGAAACTGAGTCTCCCCACACAATAGCAGAGATTCTCATCTTGCATCCTCTCCTGAGCTAATGACCAAGGTGGATGTCCCGGGTGGGCCTGTGGAATGGGAGAGGGGAGGAAGTCTATTGTCATGCAGAGGGACATGGAAAGACTTGTCTGAAGCTTATCCCCTGCACTGGAGTCAGGTCGGGAAGGGAAGGCACAGAGGGGAGCAGGAAGCGGCCTCTCTGTGGTGGGGCTGGCTCCGGGGCAGGCGTGGGGGTGATGGCTGGAAGTGGGATGGCGCGTGAGTTGGCACCAGCCAGCGGTAGAGGCAGAGACTCAGAGGTCATGGATCTCTCTCTCTGTCTCTGTCTCTCTCTCTCTCCCTCAGGGAGCTGAGGAGAGTAAGGTGGCTCCCCCTACCCACCTCGCCTACCTCTCCAAGGGCCCTTCTTTCTCTGGCCGCTCCGGGAGCCCTGCGGGCTTGGCTTCAACCCCCCACCCACCGCACAGGCCAAGGGCGCCTGCGCGACCGCCAGGGCCTAGGGCTGACCTCGGGGGTCCTCAGTGAATGCCCCGCCCTCCCTCCAGGCTCTGACCCAGCTGCAGCTGTTCCTTTGCCGCCCTTCTGGACTGGGCTTCAGCTGTCTCCCTCCCCTCCCCCACTCCCACTCAGCTTGCAGGCCGCTCCCCTGCCTTGAAAGCATTGCTCTGGCCCTGAGGGCCACAGACCTACTGGGCTTCAAGCTCAAGGCTCTGCCTGGGCCTGCTGCTTCGGCCAGGGGCTCATTTCTTCCTGGAAAGACAAAGCCATGGCCTCACCCCACGCCTGCACTTTGCCACGGCAGGCAGCCCAGGTGTAGGAAAGGCTCTGTGGAGTCAGAAGTGCCGAGACAGGCAGATGGCACCAGAGGGTTTGGGGGCCAGGGCGTAACTGGGCTAGCCCCTCCTCCCGGAAGTCGGGGAGGCCCGGCCTTCCTAGTGCCCAGGCCACGGCTCCGGGGAGAAATCCGCCATGGAGGGCACGCGGGAGGCCCTCTGCCTGAGGTGGCAGGTGTCACGCCAGGGCCACTGCAAGCCTGGCTCGGCTTGCCTGCTTTCTCCAAAGGAGGCTGGCCGACCAGCCGAACCTGGCACCTGGGCCAGCCCCTTCCAAGGGGACGAGTTCCAGAGGATAGAGCCCTGGGGGCGGCTGCCAAGTCTCCTGGGGCGTGTGCTGGGCCCCCGTCAGAGGAGGAAGCAGCCTGGTAAACGGTGTGCCAGGCCTGAGATCTGGAGGCCTCCCACAGCCGGGTCCCTGTCCTGCCCAGGCCCCCCGAGGGAGGACGATGGTCGGGCAGTGGCGAGCGTGGTGGGGCTGGCGCCGAGCCTGCCCTCGGATGCCCCGGGGAAGGGCGCCGGGGGATGGGCTGCCCCTGGCCAGGTCTGAGGGAGCGACCCAGCTCGGGGCTGTCGGGGGCAGAGAGAGAACCCCCCTCCGCCCTTTCCCTTCAGGTTCTTAGGGCTGGCCAAATCCTTCCCAAGACAGCTTGTCTGGAGAAAATCAGACCCAGCTGAAGAACATGTGTCCATGGGGGAAACCCGGGAAACTGAGTCTCCCCACACAATAGCAGAGATTCTCATCTTGCATCCTCTCCTGAGCTAATGACCAAGGTGGATGTCCCGGGTGGGCCTGTGGAATGGGAGAGGGGAGGAAGTCTATTGTCATGCAGAGGGACATGGAAAGACTTGTCTGAAGCTTATCCCCTGCACTGGAGTCAGGTCGGGAAGGGAAGGCACAGAGGGGAGCAGGAAGCGGCCTCTCTGTGGTGGGGCTGGCTCCGGGGCAGGCTTGGGGGTTATGGCTGGAAGTGGGATGGCGCGTGAGTTGGCACCAGCCAGCGGTAGAGGCAGAGACTCAGAGGTCATGGATCTCTCTCTCTGTCTCTGTCTCTCTCTCTCTCCCTCAGGGAGCTGAGGAGAGTAAGGTGGCTCCCCCTACCCACCTCGCCTACCTCTCCATGGGCCCTTCTTTCTCTGGCCGCTCCGGGAGCCCTGCGGACTTGGCTTCAACCCTCCACCCACAGCACAGGCCAAGGGCGCCTGCGCGACCGCCGGGGCCTAGGGCTGACCTCGGGGGTCCTCAGTGAATGCCCCGCCCTCCCTCCAGGCTCTGACCCAGCTGCAGCTGTTCCTTTGCCGCCCTTCTGGACTCGGCTTCAGCTGTCTCCCTCCCCTCCCCCACTCCCACTCAGCCTGCAGGCCGCTTCCCTGCCTTGAAAGCATTGCTCTGGCCCTGAGGGCCACAGACCTACTGGGCTTCAAGCTCAAGGCTCTGCCTGGGCCTGCTGCTTCGGCCAGGGGCTCATTTCTTCCTGGAAAGACAAAGCCATGGCCTCACCCCACGCCTGCACTTTGCCACGGCAGGCAGCCCAGGTGTAGGAAAGGCTCTGTGGAGTCAGAAGTGCCGAGACAGGCAGATGGCACCAGAGGGTTTGGGGGCCAGGGCGTAACTGGGCTAGCCCCTCCTCCCGGAAGTCGGGGAGGCCCGGCCTTCCTAGTGCCCAGGCCACGGCTCCGGGGAGAAATCCGCCATGGAGGGCACGCGGGAGGCCCTCTGCCTGAGGTGGCAGGTGTCACGCCAGGGCCACTGCAAGCCTGGCTCGGCTTGCCTGCTTTCTCCAAAGGAGGCTGGCCGACCAGCCGAACCTGGCACCTGGGCCAGCCCCTTCCAAGGGGACGAGTTCCAGAGGATAGAGCCCTGGGGGCGGCTGCCAAGTCTCCTGGGGCGTGTGCTGGGCCCCCGTCAGAGGAGGAAGCAGCCTGGTAAACGGTGTGCCAGGCCTGAGATCTGGAGGCCTCCCACAGCCGGGTCCCTGTCCTGCCCAGGCCCCCCGAGGGAGGACGATGGTCGGGCAGTGGCGAGCGTGGTGGGGCTGGCGCCGAGCCTGCCCTTGGATGCCCCGGGGAAGGGCGCCGGGGGATGGGCTGCCCCTGGCCAGGTCTGAGGGAGCGACCCAGTTCGGGGCTGTCGGGGGCAGAGAGAGAACCCCCCTCCGCCCTTTCCCTTCAGGTTCTTAGGGCTGGCCAAATCCTTCCCAAGACAGCTTGTCTGGAGAAAATCAGACCCAGCTGAAGAACATGTGTCCATGGGGGAAACCCGGGAAACTGAGTCTCCCCACACAATAGCAGAGATTCTCATCTTGCATCCTCTCCTGAGCTAATGACCAAGGTGGATGTCCCGGGTGGCCCTGTGGAATGGGAGAGGGGAGGAAGTCTATTGTCATGCAGAGGGACATGGAAAGACTTGTCTGAAGCTTATCCCCTGCACTGGAGTCAGGTCGGGAAGGGAAGGCACAGAGGGGAGCAGGAAGCGGCCTCTCTGTGGTGGGGCTGGCTCCGGGGCAGGCGTGGGGGTGATGGCTGGAAGTGGGATGGCGCGTGAGTTGGCACCAGCCAGCGGTAGAGGCAGAGACTCAGAGGTCATGGATCTCTCTCTCTGTCTCTGTCTCTCTCTCTCTCCCTCAGGGAGCTGAGGAGAGTAAGGTGGCTCCCCCTACCCACCTCGCCTACCTCTCCAAGGGCCCTTCTTTCTCTGGCCGCTCCGGGAGCCCTGCGGGCTTGGCTTCAACCCTCCACCCACAGCACAGGCCAAGGGCGCCTGCGCGACCGCCGGGGCCTAGGGCTGACCTCGGGGGTCCTCAGTGAATGCCCCGCCCTCCCTCCAGGCTCTGACCCAGCTGCAGCTGTTCCTTTGCCGCCCTTCTGGACTCGGCTTCAGCTGTCTCCCTCCCCTCCCCCACTCCCACTCAGCTTGCAGGCCGCTTCCCTGCCTTGAAAGCATTGCTCTGGCCCTGAGGGCCACAGACCTACTGGGCTTCAAGCTCAAGGCTCTGCCTGGGCCTGCTGCTTCGGCCAGGGGCTCATTTCTTCCTGGAAAGACAAAGCCATGGCCTCACCCCACGCCTGCACTTTGCCACGGCAGGCAGCCCTGGTGTAGGAAAGGCTCTGTGGAGTCAGAAGTGCCGAGACAGGCAGATGGCACCAGAGGGTTTGGGGGCCAGGGCGTAACTGGGCTAGCCCCTCCTCCCGGAAGTCGGGGAGGCCCGGCCTTCCTAGTGCCCAGGCCACGGCTCCGGGGAGAAATCCGCCATGGAGGGCACGCGGGAGGCCCTCTGCCTGAAGTGGCAGGTGTCACGCCAGGGCCACTGCAAGCCTGGCTCGGCTTGCCTGCTTTCTCCAAAGGAGGCTGGCCGACCAGCCGAACCTGGCACCTGGGCCAGCCCCTTCCAAGGGGACGAGTTCCAGAGGATAGAGCCCTGGGGGCGGCTGCCAAGTATCCTGGGGCGTGTGCTGGGCCCCCGTCAGAGGAGGAAGCAGCCTGGTAAACGGTGTGCCAGGCCTGAGATCTGGAGGCCTCCCACAGCCGGGTCCCTGTCCTGCCCAGGCCCCCCGAGGGAGGATGATGGTCGGGCAGTGGCGAGCGTGGTGGGGCTGGCGCCAAGCCTGCCCTCGGATGCCCCGGGGAAGGGCGCCGGGGGATGGGCTGCCCCTGGCCAGGTCTGAGGGAGCGACCCAGCTCGGGGCTGTCGGGGGCAGAGAGAGAACCCCCCTCCGCCCTTTCCCTTCAGGTTCTTAGGGCTGGCCAAATCCTTCCCAAGACAGCTTGTCTGGAGAAAATCAGACCCAGCTGAAGAACATGTGTCCATGGGGGAAACCCGGGAAACTGAGTCTCCCCACACAATAGCAGAGATTCTCATCTTGCATCCTCTCCTGAGCTAATGACCAAGGTGGATGTCCCGGGTGGGCCTGTGGAATGGGAGAGGGGAGGAAGTCTATTGTCATGCAGAGGGACATGGAAAGACTTGTCTGAAGCTTATCCCCTGCACTGGAGTCAGGTCGGGAAGGGAAGGCACAGAGGGGAGCAGGAAGCGGCCTCTCTGTGGTGGGGCTGGCTCCGGGGCAGGCGTGGGGGTGATGGCTGGAAGTGGGATGGCGCGTGAGTTGGCACCAGCCAGCGGTAGAGGCAGAGACTCAGAGGTCATGGATCTCTCTCTCTGTCTCTGTCTCTCTCTCTCCCTCAGGGAGCTGAGGAGAGTAAGGTGGCTCCCCCTACCCACCTCGCCTACCTCTCCAAGGGCCCTTCTTTCTCTGGCCGCTCCGGGAGCCCTGCGGGCTTGGCTTCAACCCTCCACCCACCGCACAGGCCAAGGGCGCCTGCGCGACCGCCAGGGCCTAGGGCTCACCTCGGGGGTCCTCAGTGAATGCCCCGCCCTCCCTCCAGGCTCTGACCCAGCTGCAGCTGTTCCTTTGCCGCCCTTCTGGACTGGGCTTCAGCTGTCTCCCTCCCCTCCCCCACTCCCACTCAGCTTGCAGGCCGCTTCCCTGCCTTGAAAGCATTGCTGTGGCCCTGAGGGCCACAGACCTACTGGGCTTCAAGCTCAAGGCTCTGCCTGGGCCTGCTGCTTCGGCCAGGGGCTCATTTCTTCCTGGAAAGACAAAGCCATGGCCTCACCCCACGCCTGCACTTTGCCACGGCAGGCAGCCCAGGTGTAGGAAAGGCTCTGTGGAGTCAGAAGTGCCGAGACAGGCAGATGGCACCAGAGGGTTAGGGGGCCAGGGCGTAACTGGGCTAGCCCCTCCTCCCGGAAGTCGGGGAGGCCCGGCCTTCCTAGTGCCCAGGCCACGGCTCCGGGGAGAAATCCGCCATGGAGGGCACGCGGGAGGCCCTCTGCCTGAGGTGGCAGGTGTCACGCCAGGGCCACTGCAAGCCTGGCTCGGCTTGCCTGCTTTCTCCAAAGGAGGCTGGCCGACCAGCCGAACCTGGCACCTGGGCCAGCCCCTTCCAAGGGGACGAGTTCCAGAGGATAGAGCCCTGGGGGCGGCTGCCAAGTCTCCTGGGGCGTGTGCTGGGCCCCCGTCAGAGGAGGAAGCAGCCTGGTAAACGGTGTGCCAGGCCTGAGATCTGGAGGCCTCCCACAGCCGGGTCCCTGTCCTGCCCAGGCCCCCCGAGGGAGGACGATGGTCGGGCAGTGGCGAGCGTGGTGGGGCTGGCGCCGAGCCTGCCCTTGGATACCCCGGGGAAGGGCGCCGGGGGATGGGCTGCCCCTGGCCAGGTCTGAGGGAGCGACCCAGCTCGGGGCTGTCGGGGGCAGAGAGAGAACCCCCCTCCGCCCTTTCCCTTCAGGTTCTTAGGGCTGGCCAAATCCTTCCCAAGACAGCTTGTCTGGAGAAAATCAGACCCAGCTGAAGAACATGTGTCCATGGGGGAAACCCGGGAAACTGAGTCTCCCCACACAATAGCAGAGATTCTCATCTTGCATCCTCTCCTGAGCTAATGACCAAGGTGGATGTCCCGGGTGGGCCTGTGGAATGGGAGAGGGGAGGAAGTCTATTGTCATGCAGAGGGACATGGAAAGACTTGTCTGAAGCTTATCCCCTGCACTGGAGTCAGGTCGGGAAGGGAAGGCACAGAGGGGAGCAGGAAGCGGCCTCTCTGTGGTGGGGCTGGCTCCAGGGCAGGCGTGGGGGTGATGGCTGGAAGTGGGATGGCGCGTGAGTTGGCACCAGCCAGCGGTAGAGGCAGAGACTCAGAGGTCATGGATCTCTCTCTCTGTCTCTGTCTCTCTCTCTCTCCCTCAGGGAGCTGAGGAGAGTAAGGTGGCTCCCCCTACCCACCTCGCCTACCTCTCCAAGGGCCCTTCTTTCTCTGGCCGCTCCGGGAGCCCTGCGGGCTTGGCTTCAACCCTCCACCCACCGCACAGGCCAAGGGCGCCTGTGCGACTGCCAGGGCCTAGGGCTGACCTCGGGGGTCCTCAGTGAATGCCCCGCCCTCCCTCCAGGCTCTGACCCAGCTGCAGCTGTTCCTTTGCCGCCCTTCTGGACTGGGCTTCAGCTGTCTCCCTCCCCTCCCCCACTCCCACTCAGCTTGCAGGCCGCTTCCCTGCCTTGAAAGCATTGCTCTGGCCCTGAGGGCCACAGACCTACTGGGCTTCAAGCTCAAGGCTCTGCCTGGGCCTGCTGCTTCGGCCAGGGGCTCATTTCTTCCTGGAAAGACAAAGCCATGGCCTCACCCCACGTCTGCACTTTGCCACGGCAGGCAGCCCAGGTGTAGGAAAGGCTCTGTGGAGTCAGAAGTGCCGAGACAGGCAGATGGCACCAGAGGGTTTGGGGGCCAGGGCGTAACTGGGCTAGCCCCTCCTCCCGGAAGTCGGGGAGGCCCGGCCTTCCTAGTGCCCAGGCCACGGCTCCGGGGAGAAATCCGCCATGGAGGGCACGCGGGAGGCCCTCTGCCTGAGGTGGCAGGTGTCACGCCAGGGCCACTGCAAGCCTGGCTCGGCTTGCCTGCTTTCTCCAAAGGAGGCTGGCCGACCAGCCGAACCTGGCACCTGGGCCAGCCCCTTCCAAGGGGACGAGTTCCAGAGGATAGAGCCCTGGGGGCGGCTGCCAAGTCTCCTGGGGCGTGTGCTGGGCCCCCGTCAGAGGAGGAAGCAGCCTGGTAAACGGTGTGCCAGGCCTGAGATCTGGAGGCCTCCCACAGCCGGGTCCCTGTCCTGCCCAGGCCCCCCGAGGGAGGACGATGGTGGGGCAGTGGCGAGCGTGGTGGGGCTGGCGCTGAGCCTGCCCTTGGATGCCCCGGGGAAGGGCGCCGGGGGATGGGCTGCCCCTGGCCAGGTCTGAGGGAGCGACCCAGCTCGGGGCTGTCGGGGGCAGAGAGAGAACCCCCCTCCGCCCTTTCCCTTCAGGTTCTTAGGGCTGGCCAAATCCTTCCCAAGACAGCTTGTCTGGAGAAAATCAGACCCAGCTGAAGAACATGTGTCCATGGGGGAAACCCGGGAAACTGAGTCTCCCCACACAATAGCAGAGATTCTCATCTTGCATCCTCTCCTGAGCTAATGACCAAGGTGGATGTCCCGGGTGGGCCTGTGGAATGGGAGAGGGGAGGAAGTCTATTGTCATGCAGAGGGACATGGAAAGACTTGTCTGAAGCTTATCCCCTGCACTGGAGTCAGGTCGGGAAGGGAAGGCACAGAGGGGAGCAGGAAGCGGCCTCTCTGTGGTGGGGCTGGCTCCGGGGCAGGCGTGGGGGTGATGGCTCGAAGTGGGATGGCGCGTGAGTTGGCACCAGCCAGCGGTAGAGGCAGAGACTCAGAGGTCATGGATCTCTCTCTCTGTCTCTGTCTCTCTCTCTCTCCCTCAGGGAGCTGAGGAGAGTAAGGTGGCTCCCCCTACCCACCTCGCCTACCTCTCCAAGGGCCCTTCTTTCTCTGGCTGCTCCGGGAGCCCTGCGGGCTTGGCTTCAACCCTCCACCCACAGCACAGGCCAAGGGCGCCTGCGCGACCGCCAGGGCCTAGGGCTGACCTCGGGGGTCCTCAGTGAATGCCCCGCCCTCCCTCCAGGCTCTGACCCAGCTGCAGCTGTTCCTTTGCCGCCCTTCTGGACTCGGCTTCAGCTGTCTACCTCCCCTCCCCCACTCCCACTCAGCTTGCAGGCCGCTTCCCTGCCTTGAAAGCATTGCTGTGGCCCTGAGGGCCACAGACCTACTGGGCTTCAAGCTCAAGGCTCTGCCTGGGCCTGCTGCTTCGGCCAGGGGCTCATTTCTTCCTGGAAAGACAAAGCCATGGCCTCACCCCACGCCTGCACTTTGCCACGGCAGGCAGCCCAGGTGTAGGAAAGGCTCTGTGGAGTCAGAAGTGCCGAGACAGGCAGATGGCACCAGAGGGTTTGGGGGCCAGGGCGTAACTGGGCTAGCCCCTCCTCCCGGAAGTCGGGGAGGCCCGGCCTTCCTAGTGCCCAGGCCACGGCTCCGGGGAGAAATCCGCCATGGAGGGCACGCGGGAGGCCCTCTGCCTGAGGTGGCAGGTGTCACGCCAGGGCCACTGCAAGCCTGGCTCGGCTTGCCTGCTTTCTCCAAAGGAGGCTGGCCGACCAGCCGAACCTGGCACCTGGGCCAGCCCCTTCCAAGGGGACGAGTTCCAGAGGATAGAGCCCTGGGGGCGGCTGCCAAGTCTCCTGGGGCGTGTGCTGGGCCCCCGTCAGAGGAGAAAGCAGCCTGGTAAACGGTGTGCCAGGCCTGAGATCTGGAGGCCTCCCACAGCCGGGTCCCTGTCCTGCCCAGGCCCCCCGAGGGAGGACGATGGTCGGGCAGTGGCGAGCATGGTGGGGCTGGCGCTGAGCCTGCCCTTGGATGCCCCGGGGAAGGGCGCCGGGGGATGGGCTGCCCCTGGCCAGGTCTGAGGGAGCGACCCAGCTCGGGGCTGTCGGGGGCAGAGAGAGAACCCCCCTCCGCCCTTTCCCTTCAGGTTCTTAGGGCTGGCCAAATCCTTCCCAAGACAGCTTGTCTGGAGAAAATCAGACCCAGCTGAAGAACATGTGTCCATGGGGGAAACCCGGGAAACTGAGTCTCCCCACACAATAGCAGAGATTCTCATCTTGCATCCTCTCCTGAGCTAATGACCAAGGTGGATGTCCCGGGTGGGCCTGTGGAATGGGAGAGGGGAGGAAGTCTATTGTCATGCAGAGGGACATGGAAAGACTTGTCTGAAGCTTATCCCCTGCACTGGAGTCAGGTCGGGAAGGGAAGGCACAGAGGGGAGCAGGAAGCGGCCTCTCTGTGGTGGGGCTGGCTCCGGGGCAGGCGTGGGGGTGATGGCTCGAAGTGGGATGGCGCGTGAGTTGGCACCAGCCAGCGGTAGAGGCAGAGACTCAGAGGTCATGGATCTCTCTCTCTGTCTCTGTCTCACTCTCTCTCCCTCAGGGAGCTGAGGAGAGTAAGGTGGCTCCCCCTACCCACCTCGCCTACCTCTCCAAGGGCCCTTCTTTCTCTGGCCGCTCCGGGAGCCCTGCGGGCTTGGCTTCAACCCTCCACACACCGCACAGGCCAAGGGCGCCTGCGCGACCGCCAGGGCCTAGGGCTGACCTCGGGGGTCCTCAGTGAATGCCCCGCCCTCCCTCCAGGCTCTGACCCAGCTGCAGCTGTTCCTTTGCCGCCCTTCTGGACTGGGCTTCAGCTGTCTCCCTCCCCTCCCCCACTCCCACTCAGCTTGCAGGCCGCTTCCCTGCCTTGAAAGCATTGCTGTGGCCCTGAGGGCCACAGACCTACTGGGCTTCAAGCTCAAGGCTCTGCCTGGGCCTGCTGCTTCGGCCAGGGGCTCATTTCTTCCTGGAAAGACAAAGCCATGGCCTCACCCCACGCCTGCACTTTGCCACGGCAGGCAGCCCAGGTGTAGGAAAGGCTCTGTGGAGTCTGAAGTGCCGAGACAGGCAGATGGCACCAGAGGGTTTGGGGGCCAGGGCGTAACTGGGCTAGCCCCTCCTCCCGGAAGTCGGGGAGGCCCGGCCTTCCTAGTGCCCAGGCCACGGCTCCGGGGAGAAATCCGCCATGGAGGGCACGCGGGAGGCCCTCTGCCTGAGGTGGCAGGTGTCACGCCAGGGCCACTGCAAGCCTGGCTCGGCTTGCCTGCTTTCTCCAAAGGAGGCTGGCCGACCAGCCGAACCTGGCACCTGGGCCAGCCCCTTCCAAGGGGACGAGTTCCAGAGGATAGAGCCCTGGGGGCGGCTGCCAAGTCTCCTGGGGCGTGTGCTGGGCCCCCGTCAGAGGAGGAAGCAGCCTGGTAAACGGTGTGCCAGGCCTGAGATCTGGAGGCCTCCCACAGCCGGGTCCCTGTCCTGCCCAGGCCCCCCGAGGGAGGACGATGGTCGGGCAGTGGCGAGCGTGGTGGGGCTGGCGCCGAGCCTGCCCTTGGATGACCCGGGGAAGGGCGCCGGGGGATGGGCTGCCCCTGGCCAGGTCTGAGGGAGCGACCCAGCTCGGGGCTGTCGGGGGCAGAGAGAGAACCCCCCTCCGCCCTTTCCCTTCAGGTTCTTAGGGCTGGCCAAATCCTTCCCAAGACAGCTTGTCTGGAGAAAATCAGACCCAGCTGAAGAACATGTGTCCATGGGGGAAACCCGGGAAACTGAGTCTCCCCACACAATAGCAGAGATTCTCATCTTGCATCCTCTCCTGAGCTAATGACCAAGGTGGATGTCCCGGGTGGGCCTGTGGAATGGGAGAGGGGAGGAAGTCTATTGTCATGCAGAGGGACATGGAAAGACTTGTCTGAAGCTTATCCCCTGCACTGGAGTCAGGTCGGGAAGGGAAGGCACAGAGGGGAGCAGGAAGCGGCCTCTCTGTGGTGGGGCTGGCTCCGGGGCAGGCGTGGGGGTGATGGCTGGAAGTGGGATGGCGCGTGAGTTGGCACCAGCCAGCGGTAGAGGCAGAGACTCAGAGGTCATGGATCTCTCTATCTGTCTCTGTCTCTCTCTCTCTCCCTCAGGGAGCTGAGGAGAGTAAGGTGGCTCCCCCTACCCACCTCGCCTACCTCTCCAAGGGCCCTTCTTTCTCTGGCCGCTCCGGGAGCCCTGCGGGCTTGGCTTCAACCCTCCACCCACAGCACAGGCCAAGGGCGCCTGCGCGACCGCCGGGGCCTAGGGCTGACCTCGGGGGTCCTCAGTGAATGCCCCGCCCTCCCTCCAGGCTCTGACACAGCTGCAGCTGTTCCTTTGCCGCCCTTCTGGACTCGGCTTCAGCTGTCTCCCTCCCCTCCCCCACTCCCACTCAGCTTGCAGGCCGCTTCCCTGCCTTGAAAGCATTGCTGTGGCCCTGAGGGCCACAGACCTACTGGGCTTCAAGCTCAAGGCTCTGCCTGGGCCTGCTGCTTCGGCCAGGGGCTCATTTCTTCCTGGAAAGACAAAGCCATGGCCTCACCCCACGCCTGCACTTTGCCACGGCAGGCAGCCCAGGTGTAGGAAAGGCTCTGTGGAGTCAGAAGTGCCGAGACAGGCAGATGGCACCAGAGGGTTTGAGGGCCAGGGCGTAACTGGGCTAGCCCCTCCTCCCGGAAGTCGGGGAGGCCCGGCCTTCCTAGTGCCCAGGCCACGGCTCCGGGGAGAAATCCGCCATGGAGGGCACGCGGGAGGCCCTCTGCCTGAGGTGGCAGGTGTCACGCCAGGGCCACTGCAAGCCTGGCTCGGCTTGCCTGCTTTCTCCAAAGGAGGCTGGCCGACCAGCCGAACCTGGCACCTGGGCCAGCCCCTTCCAAGGGGACGAGTTCCAGAGGATAGAGCCCTGGGGGCGGCTGCCAAGTCTCCTGGGGCGTGTGCTGGGCCCCCGTCAGAGGAGGAAGCAGCCTGGTAAACGGTGTGCCAGGCCTGAGATCTGGAGGCCTCCCACAGCCGGGTCCCTGTCCTGCCCAGGCCCCCCGAGGGAGGACGATGGTCGGGCAGTGGCGAGCGTGGTGGGGCTGGCGCCGAGCCTGCCCTTGGATGCCCCGGGGAAGGGCGCCGGGGGATGGGCTGCCCCTGGCCAGGTCTGAGGGAGCGACCCAGCTCGGGGCTGTCGGGGGCAGAGAGAGAACCCCCCTCCGCCCTTTCCCTTCAGGTTCTTAGGGCTGGCCAAATCCTTCCCAAGACAGCTTGTCTGGAGAAAATCAGACCCAGCTGAAGAACATGTGTCCATGGGGGAAACCCGGGAAACTGAGTCTCCCCACACAATAGCAGAGATTCTCATCTTGCATCCTCTCCTGAGCTAATGACCAAGGTGGATGTCCCGGGTGGGCCTGTGGAATGGGAGAGGGGAGGAAGTCTATTGTCATGCAGAGGGACATGGAAAGACTTGTCTGAAGCTTATCCCCTGCACTGGAGTCAGGTCGGGAAGGGAAGGCACAGAGGGGAGCAGGAAGCGACCTCTCTGTGGTGGGGCTGGCTCCGGGGCAGGCGTGGGGGTGATGGCTGGAAGTGGGATGGCACGTGAGTTGGCACCAGCCAGCGGTAGAGGCAGAGACTCAGAGGTCATGGATCTCTCTCTCTGTCTCTGTCTCTCTCTCTCTCCCTCAGGGAGCTGAGGAGAGTAAGGTGGCTCCCCCTACCCACCTCGCCTACCTCTCCAAGGGCCCTTCTTTCTCTGGCCGCTCCGGGAGCCCTGCGGGCTTGGCTTCAACCCCCCACCCACAGCACAGGCCAAGGGCACCTGCGCGACCGCCAGGGCCTAGGGCTGACCTCGGGGGTCCTCAGTGAATGCCCCGCCCTCCCTCCAGGCTCTGACCCAGCTGCAGCTGTTCCTTTGCCGCCCTTCTGGACTCGGCTTCAGCTGTCTCCCTCCCCTCCCCCACTCCCACTCAGCTTGCAGGCCGCTTCCCTGCCTTGAAAGCATTGCTGTGGCCCTGAGGGCCACAGACCTACTGGGCTTCAAGCTCAAGGCTCTGCCTGGGCCTGCTGCTTCGGCCAGGGGCTCATTTCTTCCTGGAAAGACAAAGCCATGGCCTCACCCCACGCCTGCACTTTGCCACGGCAGGCAGCCCAGGTGTAGGAAAGGCTCTGTGGAGTCAGAAGTGCCGAGACAGGCAGATGGCACCAGAGGGTTTGGGGGCCAGGGCGTAACTGGGCTAGCCCCTCCTCCCGGACGTCGGGGAGGCCCGGCCTTCCTAGTGCCCAGGCCACGGCTCCGGGGAGAAATCCGCCATGGAGGGCACGCGGGAGGCCCTCTGCCTGAGGTGGCAGGTGTCACGCCAGGGCCACTGCAAGCCTGGCTCGGCTTGCCTGCTTTCTCCAAAGGAGGCTGGCCGACCAGCCGAACCTGGCACCTGGGCCAGCCCCTTCCAAGGGGACGAGTTCCAGAGGATAGAGCC
This sequence comes from Diceros bicornis minor, assembly GCF_020826845.1. Classification (NCBI taxonomy): domain Eukaryota; kingdom Metazoa; phylum Chordata; class Mammalia; order Perissodactyla; family Rhinocerotidae; genus Diceros; species Diceros bicornis. Next base: position 40,098,736 of record NC_080770.1, on the reverse strand, counting down.
CTGGGGGCGGCTGCCAAGTCTCCTGGGGCGTGTGCTGGGCCCCCATCAGAGGAGGAAGCAGCCTGGTAAACGGTGTGCTAGGCCTGAGATCTGGAGGCCTCCCACAGCCGGGTCCCTGTCCTGCCCAGGCCCCCCGAGGGAGGACGATGGTCGGGCAGTGGCGAGCGTGGTGGGGCTGGCGCCGAGCCTGCCCTTGGATGCCCCGGGGAAGGGCGCTGGGGGATGGGCTGCCCCTGGCCAGGTCTGAGGGAGCGACCCAGCTCGGGGCTGTCGGGGGCAGAGAGAGAACCCCCCTCCGCCCTTTCCCTTCAGGTTCTTAGGGCTGGCCAAATCCTTCCCAAGACAGCTTGTCTGGAGAAAATCAGACCCAGCTGAAGAACATGTGTCCATGGGGGAAACCCGGGAAACTGAGTCTCCCCACACAATAGCAGAGATTCTCATCTTGCATCCTCTCCTGAGCTAATGACCAAGGTGGATGTCCCGGGTGGGCCTGTGGAATGGGAGAGGGGAGGAAGTCTATTGTCATGCAGAGGGACATGGAAAGACTTGTCTGAAGCTTATCCCCTGCACTGGAGTCAGGTCGGGAAGGGAAGGCCCAGAGGGGAGCAGGAAGCGGCCTCTCTGTGGTGGGGCTGGCTCCGGGGCAGGCGTGGGGGTGATGGCTGGAAGTGGGATGGCGCGTGAGTTGGCACCAGCCAGCGGTAGAGGCAGAGACTCAGAGGTCATGGATCTCTCTCTCTGTCTCTGTCTCTCTCTCTCTCCCTCAGGGAGCTGAGGAGAGTAAGGTGGCTCCCCCTACCCACCTCGCCTACCTCTCCATGGGCCCTTCTTTCTCTGGCCGCTCCGGGAGCCCTGCGGGCTTGGCTTCAACCCTCCACCCACCGCACAGGCCAAGGGCGCCTGCGCGACCACCAGGGCCTAGGGCTGACCTCGGGGGTCCTCAGTGAATGCCCCGCCCTCCCTCCAGGCTCTGACCCAGCTGCAGCTGTTCCTTTGCCGCCCTTCTGGACTCGGCTTCAGCTGTCTCCCTCCCCTCCCCCACTCCCACTCAGCTTGCAGGCCGCTTCCCTGCCTTGAAAGCATTGCTGTGGCCCTGAGGGCCACAGACCTACTGGGCTTCAAGCTCAAGGCTCTGCCTGGGCCTGCTGCTTCGGCCAGGGGCTCATTTCTTCCTGGAAAGACAAAGCCATGGCCTCACCCCACGCCTGCACTTTGCCACGGCAGGCAGCCCAGGTGTAGGAAAGGCTCTGTGGAGTCAGAAGTGCCGAGACAGGCAGATGGCACCAGAGGGTTTGGGGGCCAGGGCGTAACTGGGCTAGCCCCTCCTCCCGGAAGTCGGGGAGGCCCGGCCTTCCTAGTGCCCAGGCCACGGCTCCGGGGAGAAATCCGCCATGGAGGGCACGCGGGAGGCCCTCTGCCTGAGGTGGCAGGTGTCACGCCAGGGCCACTGCAAGCCTGGCTCGGCTTGCCTGCTTTCTCCAAAGGAGGCTGGCCGACCAGCCGAACCTGGCACCTGGGCCAGCCCCTTCCAAGGGGACGAGTTCCAGAGGATAGAGCCCTGGGGGCGGCTGCCAAGTCTCCTGGGGCGTGTGCTGGGCCCCCGTCAGAGGAGGAAGCAGCCTGGTAAACGGTGTGCCAGGCCTGAGATCTGGAGGCCTCCCACAGCCGGGTCCCTGTCCTGCCCAGGCCCCCCGAGGGAGGACGATGGTCGGGCAGTGGCGAGCGTGGTGGGGCTGGCGCCGAGCCTGCCCTTGGATGCCCCGGGGAAGGGCGCCGGGGGATGGGCTGCCCCTGGCCAGGTCTGAGGGAGCGACCCAGCTCGGGGCTGTCGGGGGCAGAGAGAAAACCCCCCTCCGCCCTTTCCCTTCAGGTTCTTAGGGCTGGCCAAATCCTTCCCAAGACAGCTTGTCTGGAGAAAATCAGACCCAGCTGAAGAACATGTGTCCATGGGGGAAAGCCGGGAAACTGAGTCTCCCCACACAATAGCAGAGATTCTCATCTTGCATCCTCTCCTGAGCTAATGACCAAGGTGGTTGTCCCGGGTGGGCCTGTGGAATGGGAGAGGGGAGGAAGTCTATTGTCATGCAGAGGGACATGGAAAGACTTGTCTGAAGCTTATCCCCTGCACTGGAGTCAGGTCGGGAAGGGAAGGCACAGAGGGGAGCAGGAAGCGGCCTCTCTGTGGTGGGGCTGGCTCCAGGGCAGGTGTGGGGGTGATGGCTGGAAGTGGGATGGCGCGTGAGTTGGCACCAGCCAGCGGTAGAGGCAGAGACTCAGAGGTCATGGATCTCTCTCACTGTCTCTGTCTCCCTCTCTCTCCCTCAGCGAGCTGAGGAGAGTAAGGTGGCTCCCCCTACCCACCTCGCCTACCTCTCCATGGGCCCTTCTTTCTCTGGCCGCTCCGGGAGCCCTGCGGGCTTGGCTTCCACCCTCCACCCACCGCACAGGCCAAGGGCGCCTGCGCGACCGCCGGGGCCTAGGGCTGAACTCGGGGGTCCTCAGTGAATGCCCCGCCCTCCCTCCAGGCTCTGACACAGCTGCAGCTGTTCCTTTGCCGCCCTTCTGGACTTGGCTTCAGCTGTCTCCCTTCCCTCCCCCACTCCCACTCAGCTTGCAGGCCGCTTCCCTGCCTTGAAAGCATTGCTGTGGCCCTGAGGGCCACAGACCTACTGGGCTTCAAGCTCAAGGCTCTGCCTGGGCCTGCTGCTTAGGCCAGGGGCTCATTTCTTCCTGGAAAGACAAAGCCATGGCCTCACCCCACGCCTGCACTTTGCCACGGCAGGCAGCCCAGGTGTAGGAAAGGCTCTGTGGAGTCAGAAGTGCCGAGACAGGCAGATGGCACCAGAGGGTTTGGGGGCCAGGGCGTAACTGGGCTAGCCCCTCCTCCCGGAAGTCGGGGAGGCCCGGCCTTCCTAGTGCCCAGGCCACGGCTCCGGGGAGAAATCCGCCATGGAGGGCACGCGGGAGGCCCTCTGCCTGAGGTGGCAGGTGTCACGCCAGGGCCACTGCAAGCCTGGCTCGGCTTGCCTGCTTTCTCCAAAGGAGGCTGGCCGACCAGCCGAACCTGGCACCTGGGCCAGCCCCTTCCAAGGGGACGAGTTCCAGACGATAGAGCCCTGGGGGCGGCTGCCAAGTCTCCTGGGGCGTGTGCTGGGCCCCCGTCAGAGGAGGAAGCAGCCTGGTAAACGGTGTGCCAGGCCTGAGATCTGGAGGCCTCCCACAGCCGGGTCCCTGTCCTGCCCAGGCCCCCCGAGGGAGGACGATTGTCGGGCAGTGGCGAAAGTGGTGGGGCTGGCGCCGAGCCTGCCCTTGGATGCCCCGGGTAAGGGCGCCGGGGGATGGGCTGCCCCTGGGCAGGTCTGAGGGAGCGACCCAGCTCGGGGCTGTCGGGGGCAGAGAGAGAACCCCCCTCCGCCCTTTCCCTTCAGGTTCTTAGGGCTGGCCAAATCCTTCCCAAGACAGCTTGTCTGGAGAAAATCAGACCCAGCTGAAGAACATGTGTCCATGGGGGAAACCCGGGAAACTGAGTCTCCCCACACAATAGCAGAGATTCTCATCTTGCATCCTCTCCTGAGCTAATGACCAAGGTGGATGTCCCGGGTGGGCCTGTGGAATGGGAGAGGGGAGGAAGTCTATTGTCATGCAGAGGGACATGGAAAGACTTGTCTGAAGCTTATCCCCTGCACTGGAGTCAGGTCGGGAAGGGAAGGCACAGAGGGGAGCAGGAAGCGGCCTCTCTGTGGTGGGGCTGGCTCCGGGGCAGGCGTGGGGGTGATGGCTGGAAGTGGGATGGCGCGTGAGTTGGCACCAGCCAGCGGTAGAGGCAGAGACTCAGAGGTCATGGATCTCTCTCTCTGTCTCTGTCTCTCTCTCTCTCCCTCAGGGAGCTGAGGAGAGTAAGGCGGCTCCCCCTACCCACCTCGCCTACCTCTCCAAGGGCCCTTCTTTCTCTGGCCGCTCCGGGAGCCCTGGGGGCTCTGCTTCAACCCCCCACCCACCGCACAGGCCAATGGCGCCTGCGCGACCGCCAGGGCATAGGGCTGACCTCGGGGGTCCTAAGTGAATGCCCCGCCCTCCCTCCAGGCTCTGACCCAGCTGCAGCTGTTCCTTTGCCGCCCTTCTGGACTCGGCTTCAGCTGTCTCCCTCCCCTCCCCCACTCCCACTCAGCTTGCAGGCCGCTTCCCTGCCTTGAAAGCATTGCTGTGGCCCTGAGGGCCACAGACCTACTGGGCTTCAAGCTCAAGGCTCTGCCTGGGCCTGCTGCTTCGGCCAGGGGCTCATTTCTTCCTGGAAAGACAAAGCCATGGCCTCACCCCACGCCTGCACTTTGCCACGGCAGGCAGCCCAGGTGTAGGAAAGGCTCTGTGGAGTCAGAAGTGCCGAGACAGGCAGATGGCACCAGAGGGTTTGGGGGCCAGGGCGTAACTGGGCTAGCCCCTCCTCCCGGAAGTCGGGGAGGCCCGGCCTTCCTAGTGCCCAGGCCACGGCTCCGGGGAGAAATCCGCCATGGAGGGCACGCGGGAGGCCCTCTGCCTGAGGTGGCAGGTGTCACGCCAGGGCCACTGCAAGCCTGGCTCGGCTTGCCTGCTTTCTCCAAAGGAGGCTGGCCGACCAGCCGAACCTGGCACCTGGGCCAGCCCCTTCCAAGGGGACGAGTTCCAGAGGATAGAGCCCTGGGGGCGGCTGCCAAGTCTCCTGGGGCGTGTGCTGGGCCCCCGTCAGAGGAGGAAGCAGCCTGGTAAACGGTGTGCCAGGCCTGAGATCTGGAGGCCTCCCACAGCCGGGTCCCTGTCCTGCCCAGGCCCCCCGAGGGAGGACGATGGTCGGGCAGTGGCGAGCGTGGTGGGGCTGGCGCCGAGCCTGCCCTTGGATGCCCCGGGGAAGGGCGCCGGGGGATGGGCTGCCCCTGGCCAGGTCTGAGGGAGCGACCCAGCTCGGGGCTGTCGGGGGCAGAGAGAGAACCCCCCTCCGCCCTTTCCCTTCAGGTTCTTAGGGCTGGCCAAATCCTTCCCAAGACAGCTTGTCTGGAGAAAATCAGACCCAGCTGAAGAACATGTGTCCATGGGGGAAACCCGGGAAACTGAGTCTCCCCACACAATAGCAGAGATTCTCATCTTGCATCCTCTCCTGAGCTAATGACCAAGGTGGATGTCCCGGGTGGGCCTGTGGAATGGGAGAGGGGAGGAAGTCTATTGTCATGCAGAGGGACATGGAAAGACTTGTCTGAAGCTTATCCCCTGCACTGGAGTCAGGTCGGGAAGGGAAGGCACAGAGGGGAGCAGGAAGCGGCCTCTCTGTGGTGGGGCTGGCTCCGGGGCAGGCGTGGGGGTGATGGCTGGAAGTGGGATGGCGCGTGAGTTGGCACCAGCCAGCGGTAGAGGCCAAGACTCAGAGGTCATGGATGTCTCTCTCTGTCTCTGTCTCTCTCTCTCTCCCACAGGGAGCTGAGGAGAGTAAGGTGGCTCCCCCTACCCACCTCGCCTACCTCTCCAAGGGCCCTTCTTTCTCTGTCCACTCCGGGAGCCGTTCGGTCTTGGCTTCAACCCCCCACCCACCGCACAGGCCAAGGGCGCCTGCCTGACCGCCAGGGCCTAGGGCTGCCCTAGGGGGTCCTCAGTGAATGCCCCGCCCTCCCTCCAGGCTCTGACCTAGCTGCAGCTCTTCGTTTGCCGCCCTTCTGGACTGGGCTTCAGCTGTCTCCCTCCCCTCCCCCACTCCCACTCAGCTTGCAGGCCGCTTCCCTGCCTTGAAAGCATTGCTGTGGCCCTGAGGGCCACAGACCTACTGGGCTTCAAGCTCAAGGCTCTGCCTGGGCCTGCTGCTTCGGCCAGGGGCTCATTTCTTCCTGGAAAGACAAAGCCATGGCCTCACCCCACGCCTGCACTTTGCCACGGCAGGCAGCCCAGGTGTAGGAAAGGCTCTGTGGAGTCAGAAGTGCCGAGTCAGGCAGATGGCACCAGAGGGTTTGGGGGCCAGGGCGTAACTGGGCTAGCCCCTCCTCCCGGAAGTCGGGGAGGCCCGGCCTTCCTAGTGCCCAGGCCACGGCTCCGGGGAGAAATCCGCCATGGAGGGCACGCGGGAGGCCCTCTGCCTGAGGTGGCAGGTGTCACGCCAGGGCCACTGCAAGCCTGGCTCGGCTTGCCTGCTTTCTCCAAAGGAGGCTGGCCGACCAGCCGAACCTGGCACCTGGGCCAGCCCCTTCCAAGGGGACGAGTTCCAGAGGATAGAGCCCTGGGGGCGGCTGCCAAGTCTCCTGGGGCGTGTGCTGGGCCCCCGTCAGAGGAGGAAGCAGCCTGGTAAACGGTGTGCCACGCCTGAGATCTGGAGGCCTCCCACAGCCGGGTCCCTGTCCTGCCCAGGCCCCCCGAGGGAGGACGATGGTCGGGCAGTGGCGAGCGTGGTGGGGCTGGCGCCAAGCCTGCCCTTGGATGCCCCGGGGAAGGGCGCCGGGGGATGGGCTGCCCCTGGCCAGGTCTGAGGGAGCGACCCAGCTCGGGGCTGTCGGGGGCAGAGAGAGAACCCCCCTCCGCCCTTTCCCTTCAGGTTCTTAGGGCTGGCCAAATCCTTCCCAAGACAGCTTGTCTGGAGAAAATCAGACCCAGCTGAAGAACATGTGTCCATGGGGGAAACCCGGGAAACTGAGTCTCCCCACACAATAGCAGAGATTCTCATCTTGCATCCTCTCCTGAGCTAATGACCAAGGTGGATGTCCCGGGTGGGCCTGTGGAATGGGAGAGGGGAGGAAGTCTATTGTCATGCAGAGGGACATGGAAAGACTTGTCTGAAGCTTATCCCCTGCACTGGAGTCAGGTCGGGAAGGGAAGGCACAGAGGGGAGCAGGAAGCGGCCTCTCTGTGGTGGGGCTGGCTCCGGGGCAGGCATGGGGGTGATGGCTGGAAGTGGGATGGCGCGTGAGTTGGCACCAGCCAGCGGTAGAGGCAGAGACTCAGAGGTCATGGATCTCTCTCTCTGTCTCTGTCTCTCTCTCTCGCCCTCAGGGAGCTGAGGAGAGTAAGGTGGCTCCCCCTACCCACCTCGCCTACCTCTCCAAGGGCCCTTCTTTCTCTGGCCGCTCCGGGAGCCCTGCGGGCTTGGCTTCAACCCTCCACCCACTGCACAGGCCAAGGGCGCCTGCGCGACCGCCGGGGCCTAGGGCTGACCTCGGGGGTCCTTAGTGAATGCCCCGCCCTCCCTCCAGGCTCTGACACAGCTGCAGCTGTTCCTTTGCCGCCCTTCTGGACTCGGCTTCAGCTGTCTCCCTCCCCTCCCCCACTCCCACTCAGCTTGCAGGCCGCTTCCCTGCCTTGAAAGCATTGCTGTGGCCCTGAGGGCCACAGACCTACTGGGCTTCAAGCTCAAGGCTCTGCCTGGGCCTGCTGCTTCGGCCAGGGGCTCATTTCTTCCTGGAAAGACAAAGCCATGGCCTCACCCCACGCCTGCACTTTGCCACGGCAGGCAGCCCAGGTGTAGGAAAGGCTCTGTGGAGTCAGAAGTGCCGAGACAGGCAGATGGCACCAGAGGGTTTGGGGGCCAGGGCGTAACTGGGCTAGCCCCTCCTCCCGGAAGTCGGGGAGGCCCGGCCTTCCTAGTGCCCAGGCCACGGCTCCGGGGAGAAATCCGCCATGGAGGGCACGCGGGAGGCCCTCTGCCTGAGGTGGCAGGTGTCACGCCAGGGCCACTGCAAGCCTGGCTCGGCTTGCCTGCTTTCTCCAAAGGAGGCTGGCCGACCAGCCGAACCTGGCACCTGGGCCAGCCCCTTCCAAGGGGACGAGTTCCAGAGGATAGAGCCCTGGGGGCGGCTGCCAAGTCTCCTGGGGCGTGTGCTGGGCCCCCGTCAGAGGAGGAAGCAGCCTGGTAAACGGTGTGCCAGGCCTGAGATCTGGAGGCCTCCCACAGCCGGGTCCCTGTCCTGCCCAGGCCCCCCGAGGGAGGACGATGGTCGGGCAGTGGCGAGCGTGGTGGGGCTGGCGCCGAGCCTGCCCTTGGATGACCCGGGGAAGGGCGCCGGGGGATGGGCTGCCCCTGGCCAGGTCTGAGGGAGCGACCCAGCTCGGGGCTGTCGGGGGCAGAGAGAGAACCCCCCTCCGCCCTTTCCCTTCAGGTTCTTAGGGCTGGCCAAATCCTTCCCAAGACAGCTTGTCTGGAGAAAATCAGACCCAGCTGAAGAACATGTGTCCATGGGGGAAACCCGGGAAACTGAGTCTCCCCACACAATAGCAGAGATTCTCATCTTGCATCCTCTCCTGAGCTAATGACCAAGGTGGATGTCCCGGGTGGGCCTGTGGAATGGGAGAGGGGAGGAAGTCTATTGTCATGCAGAGGGACATGGAAAGACTTGTCTGAAGCTTATCCCCTGCACTGGAGTCAGGTCGGGAAGGGAAGGCCCAGAGGGGAGCAGGAAGCGGCCTCTCTGTGGTGGGGCTGGCTCCGGGGCAGGCGTGGGGGTGATGGCTGGAAGTGGGATGGCGCGTGAGTTGGCACCAGCCAGCGGTAGAGGCAGAGACTCAGAGGTCATGGATCTCTCTCTCTGTCTCTGTCTCTCTCTCTCTCCCTCAGGGAGCTGAGGAGAGTAAGGTGGCTCCCCCTACCCACCTCGCCTACCTCTCCATGGGCCCTTCTTTCTCTGGCCGCTCCGGGAGCCCTGCGGGCTTGGCTTCAACCCCCCACCCACCGCACAGGCCAAGGGCGCCTGCGCGACCACCAGGGCACAGGGCTGACCTCGGGGGTCCTCAGTGAATGCCCCGCCCTCCCTCCAGGCTCTGACCCAGCTGCAGCTGTTCCTTTGCCGCCCATCTGGACTGGGCTTCAGCTGTCTCCCTCCCCTCCCCCACTCCCACTCAGCTTGCAGGCCGCTTCCCTGCCTTGAAAGCATTGCTCTGGCCCTGAGGGCCACAGACCTACTGGGCTTCAAGCTCAAGGCTCTGCCTGGGCCTGCTGCTTCGGCCAGGGGCTCATTTCTTCCTGGAAAGACAAAGCCATGGCCTCACCCCACGCCTGCACTTAGCCACGGCAGGCAGCCCAGGTGTAGGAAAGGCTCTGTGGAGTCAGAAGTGCCGAGACAGGCAGATGGCACCAGAGGGTTTGGGGGCCAGGGCGTAACTGGGCTAGCCCCTCCTCCCGGAAGTCGGGGAGGCCCGGCCTTCCTAGTGCCCAGGCCACGGCTCCGGGGAGAAATCCGCCATGGAGGGCACGCGGGAGGCCCTCTGCCTGAGGTGGCAGGTGTCACGCCAGGGCCACTGCAAGCCTGGCTCGGCTTGCCTGCTTTCTCCAAAGGAGGCTGGCCGACCAGCCGAACCTGGCACCTGGGCCAGCCCCTTCCAAGGGGACGAGTTCCAGAGGATAGAGCCCTGGGGGCGGCTGCCAAGTCTCCTGGGGCGTGTGCTGGGCCCCCGTCAGAGGAGGAAGCAGCCTGGTAAACGGTGTGCCAGGCCTGAGATCTGGAGGCCTCCCACAGCCGGGTCCCTGTCCTGCCCAGGCCCCCCGAGGGAGGACGATGGTTGGGCAGTGGCGAGCGTGGTGGGGCTGGCGCCGAGCCTGCCCTTGGATGCCCCGGGGAAGGGCGCCGGGGGATGGGCTGCCCCTGGCCAGGTCTGAGGGAGCGACCCAGCTCGGGGCTGTCGGGGGCAGAGAGAGAACCCCCCTCCGCCCTTTCCCTTCAGGTTCTTAGGGCTGGCCAAATCCTTCCCAAGACAGCTTGTCTGGAGAAAATCAGACCCAGCTGAAGAACATGTGTCCATGGGGGAAACCCGGGAAACTGAGTCTCCCCACACAATAGCAGAGATTCTCATCTTGCATCCTCTCCTGAGCTAATGACCAAGGTGGATGTCCCGGGTGGGCCTGTGGAATGGGAGAGGGGAGGAAGTCTATTGTCATGCAGAGGGACATGGAAAGACTTGTCTGAAGCTTATCCCCTGCACTGGAGTCAGGTCGGGAAGGGAAGGCACAGAGGGGAGCAGGAAGCGGCCTCTGTGTGGTGGGGCTGGCTCCGGGGCAGGCGTGGGGGTGATGGCTGGAAGTGGGATGGCGCGTGAGTTGGCACCAGCCAGCGGTAGAGGCAGAGACTCAGAGGTCATGGATCTCTCTCTCTGTCTCTGTCTCTCTCTCTCTCCCTCAGGGAGCTGAGGAGAGTAAGGTGGCTCCCCCTACCCACCTCGCCTACCTCTCCAAGGGCCCTTCTTTCTCTGGCCGCTCCGGGAGCCCTGCGGGCTTGGCTTCAACCCCCCACCCACCGCACAGGCCAAGGGCGCCTGCGCGAGCGCCAGGGCATAGGGCTGACCTCGGGGGTCCTCAGTGAATGCCCCGCCCTCCCTCCAGGCTCTGACCTAGCTGCAGCTGTTCCTTTGCCGTCCTTCTGGACTGGGCTTCAGCTGTCTCCCTCCCCTCCCCCACTCCCACTCAGCTTGCAGGCCGCTTCCCTGCCTTGAAAGCATTGCTGTGGCCCTGAGGGCCACAGACCTACTGGGCTTCAAGCTCAAGGCTCTGCCTGGGCCTGCTGCTTCGGCCAGGGGCTCATTTCTTCCTGGAAAGACAAAGCCATGGCCTCACCCCACGCCTGCACTTTGCCACGGCAGGCAGCCCAGGTGTAGGAAAGGCTCTGTGGAGTCAGAAGTGCCGAGACAGGCAGATGGCACCAGAGGGTTTGGGGGCCAGGGCGTAACTGGGCTAGCCCCTCCTCCCGGAAGTCGGGGAGGCCCGGCCTTCCTAGTGCCCAGGCCACGGCTCCGGGGAGAAATCCGCCATGGAGGGCACGCGGGAGGCCCTCTGCCTGAGGTGGCAGGTGTCACGCCAGGGCCACTGCAAGCCTGGCTCGGCTTGCCTGCTTTCTCCAAAGGAGGCTGGCCGACCAGCCGAACCTGGCACCTGGGCCAGCCCCTTCCAAGGGGACGAGTTCCAGAGGATAGAGCCCTGGGGGCGGCTGCCAAGTCTCCTGGGGCGTGTGCTGGGCCCCCGTCAGAGGAGGAAGCAGCCTGGTAAACGGTGTGCCAGGCCTGAGATCTGGAGGCCTCCCAAAGCCGGGTCCCTGTCCTGCCCAGGCCCCCCGAGGGAGGACGATGGTCGGGCAGTGGCGAACGTGGTGGGGCTGGCGCCGAGCCTGCCCTTGGATGACCCGGGGAAGGGCGCCGGGGGATGGGCTGCCCCTGGCCAGGTCTGAGGGAGCGACCCAGCTCCGGGCTGTCGGGGCAGAGAGAGAACCCCCCTCCGCCCTTTCCCTTCAGGTTCTTAGGGCTGGCCAAATCCTTCCCAAGACAGCTTGTCTGGAGAAAATCAGACCCAGCTGAAGAACATGTGTCCATGGGGGAAACCCGGGAAACTGAGTCTCCCCACACAATAGCAGAGATTCTCATCTTGCATCCTCTCCTGAGCTAATGACCAAGGTGGATGTCCCGGGTGGGCCTGTGGAATGGGAGAGGGGAGGAAGTCTATTGTCATGCAGAGGGACATGGAAAGACTTGTCTGAAGCTTATCCCCTGCACTGGAGTCAGGTCGGGAAGGGAAGGCACAGAGGGGAGCAGGAAGCGGCCTCTCTGTGGTGGGGCTGGCTCCGGGGCAGGCGTGGGGGTGATGGCTGGAAGTGGGATGGCGCGTGAGTTGGCACCAGCCAGCGGTAGAGGCAGAGACTCAGAGGTCATGGATCTCTCTCTCTGTCTCTGTCTCTCTCTCTCTCCCTCAGGGAGCTGAGGAGAGTAAGGCGGCTCCCCCTACCCACCTCGCCTACCTCTCCAAGGGCCCTTCTTTCTCTGGCCGCTCCGGGAGCCCTGGGGGCTCTGCTTCAACCCCCCACCCACCGCACAGGCCAATGGCGCCTGCGCGACCGCCAGGGCATAGGGCTGACCTCGGGGGTCCTCAGTGAATGCCCTGCCCTCCCTCCAGGCTCTGACCCAGCTGCAGCTGTTCCTTTGCCGCCCTTCTGGACTCGGCTTCAGCTGTCTCCTTCCCCTCCCCCACTCCCACTCAGCTTGCAGGCCGCTTCCCTGCCTTGAAAGCATTGCTGTGGCCCTGAGGGCCACAGACCTACTGGGCTTCAAGCTCAAGGCTCTGCCTGGGCCTGCTGCTTCGGCCAGGGGCTCATTTCTTCCTGGAAAGACAAAGCCATGGCCTCACCCCACGCCTGCACTTTGCCACGGCAGGCAGCCCAGGTGTAGGAAAGGCTCTGTGGAGTCAGAAGTGCCGAGACAGGCAGATGGCACCAGAGGGTTTGGGGGCCAGGGCGTAACTGGGCTAGCCCCTCCTCCCGGAAGTCGGGGAGGCCCGGCCTTCCTAGTGCCCAGGCCACGGCTCCGGGGAGAAATCCGCCATGGAGGGCACGCGGGAGGCCCTCTGCCTGAGGTGGCAGGTGTCACGCCAGGGCCACTGCAAGCCTGGCTCGGCTTGCCTGCTTTCTCCAAAGGAGGCTGGCCGACCAGCCGAACCTGGCACCTGGGCCAGCCCCTTCCAAGGGGACGAGTTCCAGAGGATAGAGCCCTGGGGGCGGCTGCCAAGTCTCCTGGGGCGTGTGCTGGGCCCCCGTCAGAGGAGGAAGCAGCCTGGTAAACGGTGTGCCAGGCCTGAGATCTGGAGGCCTCCCACAGCCGGGTCCCTGTCCTGCCCAGGCCCCCCGAGGGAGGACGATGGTCGGGCAGTGGCGAGCGTGGTGGGGCTGGCGCCGAGCCTGCCCTTGGATGCCCCGGGGAAGGGCGCCGGGGGATGGGCTGCCCCTGGCCAGGTCTGAGGGAGCGACCCAGCTCGGGGCTGTCGGGGGCAGAGAGAGAACCCCCCTCCGCCCTTTCCCTTCAGGTTCTTAGGGCTGGCCAAATCCTTCCCAAGACAGCTTGTCTGGAGAAAATCAGACCCAGCTGAAGAACATGTGTCCATGGGGGAAACCCGGGAAACTGAGTCTCCCCACACAATAGCAGAGATTCTCATCTTGCATCCTCTCCTGAGCTAATGACCAAGGTGGATGTCCCGGGTGGGCCTGTGGAATGGGAGAGGGGAGGAAGTCTATTGTCATGCAGAGGGACATGGAAAGACTTGTCTGAAGCTTATCCCCTGCACTGGAGTCAGGTCGGGAAGGGAAGGCACAGAGGGGAGCAGGAAGCGGCCTCTCTGTGGTGGGGCTGGCTCCGGGGCAGGCGTGGGGGTGATGGCTGGAAGTGGGATGGCGCGTGAGTTGGCACCAGCCAGCGGTAGAGGCAGAGACTCAGATGTCATGGATCTCTCTCTCTGTCTCTGTCTCTCTCTCTCTCCCTCAGGGAGCTGAGGAGAGTAAGGTGGCTCCCCCTACCCACCTCGCCTACCTCTCCAAGGGCCCTTCTTTCTCTGGCCGCTCCGGGAGCCCTGCGGGCTTGGCTTCAACCCCCCACCCACCGCACAGGCCAAGGGTGCCTGCGCGACCGCCGGGGCCTAGGGCTGACATCGGGGGTCCTCAGTGAATGCCCCGCCCTCCCTCCAGGCTCTGACCCAGCTGCAGCTGTTCCTTTGCCGCCCTTCTGGACTGGGCTTCAGCTGTCTCCCTCCCCTCCCCCACTCCCACTCAGCTTGCAGGCCGCTTCCCTGCCTTGAAAGCATTGCTGTGGCCCTGAGGGCCACAGACCTACTGGGCTTCAAGCTCAAGGCTCTGCCTGGGCCTGCTGCTTCGGCCAGGGGCTCATTTCTTCCTGGAAAGACAAAGCCATGGCCTCACCCCACGCCTGCACTTTGCCACGGCAGGCAGCCCAGGTGTAGGAAAGGCTCTGTGGAGTCTGAAGTGCCGAGACAGGCAGATGGCACCAGAGGGTTTGGGGGCCAGGGCGTAACTGGGCTAGCCCCTCCTCCCGGAAGTCGGGGAGGCCCGGCCTTCCTAGTGCCCAGGCCACGGCTCCGGGGAGAAATCCGCCATGGAGGGCACGCGGGAGGCCCTCTGCCTGAGGTGGCAGGTGTCACGCCAGGGCCACTGCAAGCCTGGCTCGGCTTGCCTGCTTTCTCCAAAGGAGGCTGGCCGACCAGCCGAACCTGGCACCTGGGCCAGCCCCTTCCAAGGGGACGAGTTCCAGAGGATAGAGCCCTGGGGGCGGCTGCCAAGTCTCCTGGGGCGTGTGCTGGGCCCCCGTCAGAGGAGGAAGCAGCCTGGTAAACGGTGTGCCAGGCCTGAGATCTGGAGGCCTCCCACAGCCGGGTCCCTGTCCTGCCCAGGCCCCCCGAGGGAGGACGATGGTCGGGCAGTGGCGAACGTGGTGGGGCTGGCGCCGAGCCTGCCCTTGGATGACCCGGGGAAGGGCGCCGGGGGATGGGCTGCCCCTGGCCAGGTCTGAGGGAGCGACCCAGCTCCGGGCTGTCGGGGGCAGAGAGAGAACCCCCCTCCGCCCTTTCCCTTCAGGTTCTTAGGGCTGGCCAAATCCTTCCCAAGACAGCTTGTCTGGAGAAAATCAGACCCAGCTGAAGAACATGTGTCCATGGGGGAAACCCGGGAAACTGAGTCTCCCCACACAATAGCAGAGATTCTCATCTTGCATCCTCTCCTGAGCTAATGACCAAGGTGGATGTCCCGGGTGGGCCTGTGGAATGGGAGAGGGGAGGAAGTCTATTGTCATGCAGAGGGACATGGAAAGACTTGTCTGAAGCTTATCCCCTGCACTGGAGTCAGGTCGGGAAGGGAAGGCACAGAGGGGAGCAGGAAGCGGCCTCTCTGTGGTGGGGCTGGCTCCGGGGCAGGCGTGGGGGTGATGGCTGGAAGTGGGATGGCGCGTGAGTTGGCACCAGCCAGCGGTAGAGGCAGAGACTCAGAGGTCATGGATCTCTCTCTCTGTCTCTGTCTCTCTCTCTCTCCCTCAGGGAGCTGAGGAGAGTAAGGTGGCTCCCCCTACCCACCTCGCCTACCTCTCCAAGGGCCCTTCTTTCTCTGGCCGCTCCGGGAGCCCTGGGGGCTCTGCTTCAACCCCCCACCCACCGCACAGGCCAATGGCGCCTGCGCGACCGCCAGGGCATAGGGCTGACCTCGGGGGTCCTCAGTGAATGCCCTGCCCTCCCTCCAGGCTCTGACCCAGCTGCAGCTGTTCCTTTGCCGCCCTTCTGGACTCGGCTTCAGCTGTCTCCTTCCCCTCCCCCACTCCCACTCAGCTTGCAGGCCGCTTCCCTGCCTTGAAAGCATTGCTCTGGCCCTGAGGGCCACAGACCTACTGGGCTTCAAGCTCAAGGCTCTGCCTGGGCCTGCTGCTTCGGCCAGGGGCTCATTTCTTCCTGGAAAGACAAAGCCATGGCCTCACCCCACGCCTGCACTTTGCCACGGCAGGCAGCCCAGGTGTAGGAAAGGCTCTGTGGAGTCAGAAGTGCCGAGACAGGCAGATGGCACCAGAGGGTTTGGGGGCCAGGGCGTAACTGGGCTAGCCCCTCCTCCCAGAAGTCGGGGAGGCCCGGCCTTCCTAGTGCCCAGGCCACGGCTCCGGGGAGAAATCCGCCATGGAGGGCACGCGGGAGGCCCTCTGCCTGAGGTGGCAGGTGTCACGCCAGGGCCACTGCAAGCCTGGCTCGGCTTGCCTGCTTTCTCCAAAGGAGGCTGGCCGACCAGCCGAACCTGGCACCTGGGCCAGCCCCTTCCAAGGGGACGAGTTCCAGAGGATAGAGCCCTGGGGGCGGCTGCCAAGTCTCCTGGGGCGTGTGCTGGGCCCCCGTCAGAGGAGGAAGCAGCCTGGTAAACGGTGTGCCAGGCCTGAGATCTGGAGGCCTCCCACAGCCGGGTCCCTGTCCTGCCCAGGCCCCCCGAGGGAGGACGATGGTCGGGCAGTGGCGAGCGTGGTGGGGCTGGCGCCGAGCCTGCCCTTGGATGCCCCGGGGAAGGGCGCCGGGGGATGGGCTGCCCCTGGCCAGGTCTGAGGGAGCGACCCAGCTCGGGGCTGTCGGGGGCAGAGAGAGAACCCCCCTCCGCCCTTTCCCTTCAGGTTCTTAGGGCTGGCCAAATCCTTCCCAAGACAGCTTGTCTGGAGAAAATCAGACCCAGCTGAAGAACATGTGTCCATGGGGGAAACCCGGGAAACTGAGTCTCCCCACACAATAGCAGAGATTCTCATCTTGCATCCTCTCCTGAGCTAATGACCAAGGTGGATGTCCCGGGTGGGCCTGTGGAATGGGAGAGGGGAGGAAGTCTATTGTCATGCAGAGGGACATGGAAAGACTTGTCTGAAGCTTATCCCCTGCACTGGAGTCAGGTCGGGAAGGGAAGGCACAGAGGGGAGCAGGAAGCGGCCTCTCTGTGGTGGGGCTGGCTCCGGGGCAGGCGTGGGGGTGATGGCTGGAAGTGGGATGGCGCGTGAGTTGGCACCAGCCAGCGGTAGAGGCAGAGACTCAGATGTCATGGATCTCTCTCTCTGTCTCTGTCTCTCTCTCTCT
Source organism: Diceros bicornis minor (assembly GCF_020826845.1). NCBI lineage: Eukaryota > Metazoa > Chordata > Mammalia > Perissodactyla > Rhinocerotidae > Diceros > Diceros bicornis. The sequence goes on along the minus strand of NC_080770.1, from coordinate 40,082,397 downwards.
CCCTCAGGGAGCTGAGGAGAGTAAGGTGGCTCCCCCTACCCACCTCGCCTACCTCTCCAAGGGCCCTTCTTTCTCTGGCCGCTCCGGGAGCCCTGCGGGCTTGGCTTCAACCCCCCACCCACCGCACAGGCCAAGGGTGCCTGCGCGACCGCCGGGGCCTAGGGCTGACATCGGGGGTCCTCAGTGAATGCCCCGCCCTCCCTCCAGGCTCTGACCCAGCTGCAGCTGTTCCTTTGCCGCCCTTCTGGACTGGGCTTCAGCTGTCTCCCTCCCCTCCCCCACTCCCACTCAGCTTGCAGGCCGCTTCCCTGCCTTGAAAGCATTGCTGTGGCCCTGAGGGCCACAGACCTACTGGGCTTCAAGCTCAAGGCTCTGCCTGGGCCTGCTGCTTCGGCCAGGGGCTCATTTCTTCCTGGAAAGACAAAGCCATGGCCTCACCCCACGCCTGCACTTTGCCACGGCAGGCAGCCCAGGTGTAGGAAAGGCTCTGTGGAGTCTGAAGTGCCGAGACAGGCAGATGGCACCAGAGGGTTTGGGGGCCAGGGCGTAACTGGGCTAGCCCCTCCTCCCGGAAGTCGGGGAGGCCCGGCCTTCCTAGTGCCCAGGCCACGGCTCCGGGGAGAAATCCGCCATGGAGGGCACGCGGGAGGCCCTCTGCCTGAGGTGGCAGGTGTCACGCCAGGGCCACTGCAAGCCTGGCTCGGCTTGCCTGCTTTCTCCAAAGGAGGCTGGCCGACCAGCCGAACCTGGCACCTGGGCCAGCCCCTTCCAAGGGGACGAGTTCCAGAGGATAGAGCCCTGGGGGCGGCTGCCAAGTCTCCTGGGGCGTGTGCTGGGCCCCCGTCAGAGGAGGAAGCAGCCTGGTAAACGGTGTGCCAGGCCTGAGATCTGGAGGCCTCCCACAGCCGGGTCCCTGTCCTGCCCAGGCCCCCCGAGGGAGGACGATGATCGGGCAGTGGCGAACGTGGTGGGGCTGGCGCCGAGCCTGCCCTTGGATGACCCGGGGAAGGGCGCCGGGGGATGGGCTGCCCCTGGCCAGGTCTGAGGGAGCGACCCAGCTCCGGGCTGTCGGGGGCAGAGAGAGAACCCCCCTCCGCCCTTTCCCTTCAGGTTCTTAGGGCTGGCCAAATCCTTCCCAAGACAGCTTGTCTGGAGAAAATCAGACCCAGCTCAAGAACATGTGTCCATGGGGGAAACCCGGGAAACTGAGTCTCCCCACACAATAGCAGAGATTCTCATCTTGCATCCTCTCCTGAGCTAATGACCAAGGTGGATGTCCCGGGTGGGCCTGTGGAATGGGAGAGGGGAGGAAGTCTATTGTCATGCAGAGGGACATGGAAAGACTTGTCTGAAGCTTATCCCCTGCACTGGAGTCAGGTCGGGAAGGGAAGGCACAGAGGGGAGCAGGAAGCGGCCTCTCTGTGGTGGGGCTGGCTCCGGGGCAGGCGTGGGGGTGATGGCTGGAAGTGGGATGGCGCGTGAGTTGGCACCAGCCAGCGGTAGAGGCAGAGACTCAGAGGTCATGGATCTCTCTCTCTGTCTCTGTCTCTCTCTCTCTCCCTCAGGGAGCTGAGGAGAGTAAGGCGGCTCCCCCTACCCACCTCGCCTACCTCTCCAAGGGCCCTTCTTTCTCTGGCCGCTGCGGGAGCCCTGGGGGCTCTGCTTCAACCCCCCACCCACCGCACAGGCCAATGGCGCCTGCGCGACCGCCAGGGCATAGGGCTGACCTCGGGGGTCCTCAGTGAATGCCCTGCCCTCCCTCCAGGCTCTGACCCAGCTGCAGCTGTTCCTTTGCCGCCCTTCTGGACTCGGCTTCAGCTGTCTCCTTCCCCTCCCCCACTCCCACTCAGCTTGCAGGCCGCTTCCCTGCCTTGAAAGCATTGCTGTGGCCCTGAGGGCCACAGACCTACTGGGCTTCAAGCTCAAGGCTCTGCCTGGGCCTGCTGCTTCGGCCAGGGGCTCATTTCTTCCTGGAAAGACAAAGCCATGGCCTCACCCCACGCCTGCACTTTGCCACGGCAGGCAGCCCAGGTGTAGGAAAGGCTCTGTGGAGTCAGAAGTGCCGAGACAGGCAGATGGCACCAGAGGGTTTGGGGGCCAGGGCGTAACTGGGCTAGCCCCTCCTCCCGGAAGTCGGGGAGGCCCGGCCTTCCTAGTGCCCAGGCCACGGCTCCGGGGAGAAATCCGCCATGGAGGGCACGCGGGAGGCCCTCTGCCTGAGGTGGCAGGTGTCACGCCAGGGCCACTGCAAGCCTGGCTCGGCTTGCCTGCTTTCTCCAAAGGAGGCTGGCCGACCAGCCGAACCTGGCACCTGGGCCAGCCCCTTCCAAGGGGACGAGTTCCAGAGGATAGAGCCCTGGGGGCGGCTGCCAAGTCTCCTGGGGCGTGTGCTGGGCCCCCGTCAGAGGAGGAAGCAGCCTGGTAAACGGTGTGCCAGGCCTGAGATCTGGAGGCCTCCCACAGCCGGGTCCCTGTCCTGCCCAGGCCCCCCGAGGGAGGACGATGGTCGGGCAGTGGCGAGCGTGGTGGGGCTGGCGCCGAGCCTGCCCTTGGATGCCCCGGGGAAGGGCGCCGGGGGATGGGCTGCCCCTGGCCAGGTCTGAGGGAGCGACCCAGCTCGGGGCTGTCGGGGGCAGAGAGAGAACCCCCCTCCGCCCTTTCCCTTCAGGTTCTTAGGGCTGGCCAAATCCTTCCCAAGACAGCTTGTCTGGAGAAAATCAGACCCAGCTGAAGAACATGTGTCCATGGGGGAAACCCGGGAAACTGAGTCTCCCCACACAATAGCAGAGATTCTCATCTTGCATCCTCTCCTGAGCTAATGACCAAGGTGGATGTCCCGGGTGGGCCTGTGGAATGGGAGAGGGGAGGAAGTCTATTGTCATGCAGAGGGACATGGAAAGACTTGTCTGAAGCTTATCCCCTGCACTGGAGTCAGGTCGGGAAGGGAAGGCACAGAGGGGAGCAGGAAGCGGCCTCTCTGTGGTGGGGCTGGCTCCGGGGCAGGCGTGGGGGTGATGGCTGGAAGTGGGATGGCGCGTGAGTTGGCACCAGCCAGCGGTAGAGGCAGAGACTCAGAGGTCATGGATCTCTCTCTCTGTCTCTGTCTCTCTCTCTCTCCCTCAGGGAGCTGAGGAGAGTAAGGTGGCTCCCCCTACCCACCTCGCCTACCTCTCCAAGGGCCCTTCTTTCTCTGGCCGCTCCGGGAGCCCTGCGGGCTTGGCTTCAACCCCCCACCCACCGCACAGGCCAAGGGTGCCTGCGCGACCGCCGGGGCCTAGGGCTGACATCGGGGGTCCTCAGTGAATGCCCCGCCCTCCCTCCAGGCTCTGACCCAGCTGCAGCTGTTCCTTTGCCGCCCTTCTGGACTGGGCTTCAGCTGTCTCCCTCCCCTCCCCCACTCCCACTCAGCTTGCAGGCCGCTTCCCTGCCTTGAAAGCATTGCTCTGGCCCTGAGGGCCACAGACCTACTGGGCTTCAAGCTCAAGGCTCTGCCTGGGCCTGCTGCTTCGGCCAGGGGCTCATTTCTTCCTGGAAAGACAAAGCCATGGCCTCACCCCACGCCTGCACTTTGCCACGGCAGGCAGCCCAGGTGTAGGAAAGGCTCTGTGGAGTCAGAAGTGCCGAGACAGGCAGATGGCACCAGAGGGTTTGGGGGCCAGGGCGTAACTGGGCTAGCCCCTCCTCCCGGAAGTCGGGGAGGCCCGGCCTTCCTAGTGCCCAGGCCACGGCTCCGGGGAGAAATCCGCCATGGAGGGCACGCGGGAGGCCCTCTGCCTGAGGTGGCAGGTGTCACGCCAGGGCCACTGCAAGCCTGGCTCGGCTTGCCTGCTTTCTCCAAAGGAGGCTGGCCGACCAGCCGAACCTGGCACCTGGGCCAGCCCCTTCCAAGGGGACGAGTTCCAGAGGATAGAGCCCTGGGGGCGGCTGCCAAGTCTCCTGGGGCGTGTGCTGGGCCCCCGTCAGAGGAGGAAGCAGCCTGGTAAACGGTGTGCCAGGCCTGAGATCTGGAGGCCTCCCACAGCCGGGTCCCTGTCCTGCCCAGGCCCCCCGAGGGAGGACGATGGTCGGGCAGTGGCGAACGTGGTGGGGCTGGCGCCGAGCCTGCCCTTGGATGACCCGGGGAAGGGCGCCGGGGGATGGGCTGCCCCTGGCCAGGTCTGAGGGAGCGACCCAGCTCCGGGCTGTCGGGGGCAGAGAGAGAACCCCCCTCCGCCCTTTCCCTTCAGGTTCTTAGGGCTGGCCAAATCCTTCCCAAGACAGCTTGTCTGGAGAAAATCAGACCCAGCTGAAGAACATGTGTCCATGGGGGAAACCCGGGAAACTGAGTCTCCCCACACAATAGCAGAGATTCTCATCTTGCATCCTCTCCTGAGCTAATGACCAAGGTGGATGTCCCGGGTGGGCCTGTGGAATGGGAGAGGGGAGGAAGTCTATTGTCATGCAGAGGGACATGGAAAGACTTGTCTGAAGCTTATCCCCTGCACTGGAGTCAGGTCGGGAAGGGAAGGCACAGAGGGGAGCAGGAAGCGGCCTCTGTGTGGTGGGGCTGGCTCCGGGGCAGGCGTGGGGGTGATGGCTGGAAGTGGGATGGCGCGTGAGTTGGCACCAGCCAGCGGTAGAGGCAGAGACTCAGAGGTCATGGATCTCTCTCTCTGTCTCTGTCTCTCTCTCTCTCCCTCAGGGAGCTGAGGAGAGTAAGGCGGCTCCCCCTACCCACCTCGCCTACCTCTCCAAGGGCCCTTCTTTCTCTGGCCGCTCCGGGAGCCCTGGGGGCTCTGCTTCAACCCCCCACCCACCGCACAGGCCAATGGCGCCTGCGCGACCGCCAGGGCATAGGGCTGACCTCGGGGGTCCTCAGTGAATGCCCTGCCCTCCCTCCAGGCTCTGACCCAGCTGCAGCTGTTCCTTTGCCGCCCTTCTGGACTCGGCTTCAGCTGTCTCCTTCCCCTCCCCCACTCCCACTCAGCTTGCAGGCCGCTTCCCTGCCTTGAAAGCATTGCTGTGGCCCTGAGGGCCACAGACCTACTGGGCTTCAAGCTCAAGGCTCTGCCTGGGCCTGCTGCTTCGGCCAGGGGCTCATTTCTTCCTGGAAAGACAAAGCCATGGCCTCACCCCACGCCTGCACTTTGCCACGGCAGGCAGCCCAGGTGTAGGAAAGGCTCTGTGGAGTCAGAAGTGCCGAGACAGGCAGATGGCACCAGAGGGTTTGGGGGCCAGGGCGTAACTGGGCTAGCCCCTCCTCCCGGAAGTCGGGGAGGCCCGGCCTTCCTAGTGCCCAGGCCACGGCTCCGGGGAGAAATCCGCCATGGAGGGCACGCGGGAGGCCCTCTGCCTGAGGTGGCAGGTGTCACGCCAGGGCCACTGCAAGCCTGGCTCGGCTTGCCTGCTTTCTCCAAAGGAGGCTGGCCGACCAGCCGAACCTGGCACCTGGGCCAGCCCCTTCCAAGGGGACGAGTTCCAGAGGATAGAGCCCTGGGGGCGGCTGCCAAGTCTCCTGGGGCGTGTGCTGGGCCCCCGTCAGAGGAGGAAGCAGCCTGGTAAACGGTGTGCCAGGCCTGAGATCTGGAGGCCTCCCACAGCCGGGTCCCTGTCCTGCCCAGGCCCCCCGAGGGAGGACGATGGTCGGGCAGTGGCGAGCGTGGTGGGGCTGGCGCCGAGCCTGCCCTTGGATGCCCCGGGGAAGGGCGCCGGGGGATGGGCTGCCCCTGGCCAGGTCTGAGGGAGCGACCCAGCTCGGGGCTGTCGGGGGCAGAGAGAGAACCCCCCTCCGCCCTTTCCCTTCAGGTTCTTAGGGCTGGCCAAATCCTTCCCAAGACAGCTTGTCTGGAGAAAATCAGACCCAGCTGAAGAACATGTGTCCATGGGGGAAACCCGGGAAACTGAGTCTCCCCACACAATAGCAGAGATTCTCATCTTGCATCCTCTCCTGAGCTAATGACCAAGGTGGATGTCCCGGGTGGGCCTGTGGAATGGGAGAGGGGAGGAAGTCTATTGTCATGCAGAGGGACATGGAAAGACTTGTCTGAAGCTTATCCCCTGCACTGGAGTCAGGTCGGGAAGGGAAGGCACAGAGGGGAGCAGGAAGCGGCCTCTCTGTGGTGGGGCTGGCTCCGGGGCAGGCGTGGGGGTGATGGCTGGAAGTGGGATGGCGCGTGAGTTGGCACCAGCCAGCGGTAGAGGCAGAGACTCAGAGGTCATGGATCTCTCTCTCTGTCTCTGTCTCTCTCTCTCTCCCTCAGGGAGCTGAGGAGAGTAAGGTGGCTCCCCCTACCCACCTCGCCTACCTCTCCAAGGGCCCTTCTTTCTCTGGCCGCTCCGGGAGCCCTGCGGGCTTGGCTTCAACCCCCCACCCACCGCACAGGCCAAGGGTGCCTGCGCGACCGCCGGGGCCTAGGGCTAACATCGGGGGTCCTCAGTGAATGCCCCGCCCTCCCTCCAGGCTCTGACCCAGCTGCAGCTGTTCCTTTGCCGCCCTTCTGGACTGGGCTTCAGCTGTCTCCCTCCCCTCCCCCACTCCCACTCAGCTTGCAGGCCGCTTCCCTGCCTTGAAAGCATTGCTCTGGCCCTGAGGGCCACAGACCTACTGGGCTTCAAGCTCAAGGCTCTGCCTGGGCCTGCTGCTTCGGCCAGGGGCTCATTTCTTCCTGGAAAGACAAAGCCATGGCCTCACCCCACGCCTGCACTTTGCCACGGCAGGCAGCCCAGGTGTAGGAAAGGCTCTGTGGAGTCAGAAGTGCCGAGACAGGCAGATGGCACCAGAGGGTTTGGGGGCCAGGGCGTAACTGGGCTAGCCCCTCCTCCCGGAAGTCGGGGAGGCCAGGCCTTCCTAGTGCCCAGGCCACGGCTCCGGGGAGAAATCCGCCATGGAGGGCACGCGGGAGGCCCTCTGCCTGAGGTGGCAGGTGTCACGCCAGGGCCACTGCAAGCCTGGCTCGGCTTGCCTGCTTTCTCCAAAGGAGGCTGGCCGACCAGCCGATCCTGGCACCTGGGCCAGCCCCTTCCAAGGGGACGAGTTCCAGAGGATAGAGCCCTGGGGGCGGCTGCCAAGTCTCCTGGGGCGTGTGCTGGGCCCCCGTCAGAGGAGGAAGCAGCCTGGTAAACGGTGTGCCAGGCCTGAGATCTGGAGGCCTCCCACAGCCGGGTCCCTGTCCTGCCCAGGCCCCCCGAGGGAGGACGATGGTCGGGCAGTGGCGAGCGTGGTGGGGCTGGCGCCGAGCCTGCCCTTGGATGCCCCGGGGAAGGGCGCCGGGGGATGGGCTGCCCCTGGCCAGGTCTGAGGGAGCAACCCAACTCGGGGCTGTCGGGGGCAGAGAGAGAACCCCCCTCCGCCCTTTCCCTTCAGGTTCTTAGGGCTGGCCAAATCCTTCCCAAGACAGCTTGTCTGGAGAAAATCAGACCCAGCTGAAGAACATGTGTCCATGGGGGAAACCCGGGAAACTGAGTCTCCCCACACAATAGCAGAGATTCTCATCTTGCATCCTCTCCTGAGCTAATGACCAAGGTGGATGTCCCGGGTGGGCCTGTGGAATGGGAGAGGGGAGGAAGTCTATTGTCATGCAGAGGGACATGGAAAGACTTGTCTGAAGCTTATCCCCTGCACTGGAGTCAGGTCGGGAAGGGAAGGCACAGAGGGGAGCAGGAAGCGGCCTCTCTGTGGTGGGGCTGGCTCCGGGGCAGGCGTGGGGGTGATGGCTGGAAGTGGGATGGCGCGTGAGTTGGCACCAGCCAGCGGTAGAGGCAGAGACTCAGAGGTCATGGATCTCTCTCTCTGTCTCTGTCTCTCTCTCTCTCCCTCAGGGAGCTGAGGAGAGTAAGGTGGCTCCCCCTACCCACCTCACCTACCTCTCCATGGGCCCTTCTTTCTCTGGCCGCTCCGGGAGCCCTGCGGGCTTGGCTTCAACCCTCCACCCACAGCACAGGCCAAGGGCGCCTGCGCGACTGCCGGGGCCTAGGGCTGACCTCAGGGGTCCTCAGTGAATGCCCCGCCCTCCCTCCAGGCTCTGACACAGCTGCAGCTGTTCCTTTGCCGCCCTTCTGGACTTGGCTTCAGCTGTCTCCCTCCTCTCCCCCACTCCCACTCAGCTTGCAGGCCGCTTCCCTGCCTTGAAAGCATTGCTGTGGCCCTGAGGGCCACAGACCTACTGGGCTTCAAGCTCAAGGCTCTGCCTGGGCCTGCTGCTTCGGCCAGGGGCTCATTTCTTCCTGGAAAGACAAAGCCATGGCCTCACCCCACGCCTGCACTTTGCCACGGCAGGCAGCCCAGGTGTAGGAAAGGCTCTGTGGAGTCAGAAGTGCCGAGACAGGCAGATGGCACCAGAGGGTTTGGGGGCCAGGGCGTAACTGGGCTAGCCCCTCCTCCCGGAAGTCGGGGAGGCCCGGCCTTCCTAGTGCCCAGGCCACGGCTCCGGGGAGAAATCCGCCATGGAGGGCACGCGGGAGGCCCTCTGCCTGAGGTGGCAGGTGTCACGCCAGGGCCACTGCAAGCCTGGCTCGGCTTGCCTGCTTTCTCCAAAGGAGGCTGGCCGACCAGCCGAACCTGGCACCTGGGCCAGCCCCTTCCAAGGGGACGAGTTCCAGAGGATAGAGCCCTGGGGGCGGCTGCCAAGTCTCCTGGGGCGTGTGCTGGGCCCCCGTCAGAGGAGGAAGCAGCCTGGTAAACGGTGTGCCAGGCCTGAGATCTGGAGGCCTCCCACAGCCGGGTCCCTGTCCTGCCCAGGCCCCCCGAGGGAGGACGGTGGTCGGGCAGTGGCGAGCGGGGTGGGGCTGGCGCCGAGCCTGCCCTTGGATGACCCGGGGAAGGGCGCCGGGGGATGGGCTGCCCCTGGCCAGGTCTGAGGGAGCGACCCAGCTCCGGGCTGTCGGGGGCAGAGAGAGAACCCCCCTCCGCCCTTTCCCTTCAGGTTCTTAGGGCTGGCCAAATCCTTCCCAAGACAGCTTGTCTGGAGAAAATCAGACCCAGCTGAAGAACATGTGTCCATGGGGGAAACCCGGGAAACTGAGTCTCCCCACACAATAGCAGAGATTCTCATCTTGCATCCTCTCCTGAGCTAATGACCAAGGTGGATGTCCCGGGTGGGCCTGTGGAATGGGAGAGGGGAGGAAGTCTATTGTCATGCAGAGGGACATGGAAAGACTTGTCTGAAGCTTATCCCCTGCACTGGAGTCAGGTCGGGAAGGGAAGGCACAGAGGGGAGCAGGAAGCGGCCTCTCTGTTGTGGGGCTGGCTCCGGGGCAGGCGTGGGGGTGATGGCTGGAAGTGGGATGGCGCGTGAGTTGGCACCAGCCAGCAGTAGAGGCAGAGACTCAGAGGTCATGGATCTCTCTCTCTGTCTCTGTCTCTCTCTCTCTCCCTCAGGGAGCTGAGGAGAGTAAGGCGGCTCCCCCTACCCACCTCGCCTACCTCTCCAAGGGCCCTTCTTTCTCTGGCCGCTCCGGGAGCCCTGGGGGCTCTGCTTCAACCCCCCACCCACCGCACAGGCCAATGGCGCCTGCGCGACCGCCAGGGCATAGGGCTGACCTCGGGGGTCCTCAGTGAATGCCCTGCCCTCCCTCCAGGCTCTGACCCAGCTGCAGCTGTTCCTTTGCCGCCCTTCTGGACTAGGCTTCAGCTGTCTCCCTCCCCTCCCCCACTCCCACTCAGCTTGCAGGCCGCTTCCCTGCCTTGAAAGCATTGCTGTGGCCCTGAGGGCCACAGACCTACTGGGCTTCAAGCTCAAGGCTCTGCCTGGGCCTGCTGCTTCGGCCAGGGGCTCATTTCTTCCTGGAAAGACAAAGCCATGGCCTCACCCCACGCCTGCACTTTGCCACGGCAGGCAGCCCAGGTGTAGGAAAGGCTCTGTGGAGTCAGAAGTGCCGAGACAGGCAGATGGCACCAGAGGGTTTGGGGGCCAGGGCGTAACTGGGCTAGCCCCTCCTCCCGGAAGTCGGGGAGGCCCGGCCTTCCTAGTGCCCAGGCCACGGCTCCGGGGAGAAATCCGCCATGGAGGGCACGCGGGAGGCCCTCTGCCTGAGGTGGCAGGTGTCACGCCAGGGCCACTGCAAGCCTGGCTCGGCTTGCCTGCTTTCTCCAAAGGAGGCTGGCCGACCAGCCGAACCTGGCACCTGGGCCAGCCCCTTCCAAGGGGACGAGTTCCAGAGGATAGAGCCCTGGGGGCGGCTGCCAAGTCTCCTGGGGCGTGTGCTGGGCCCCCGTCAGAGGAGGAAGCAGCCTGGTAAACGGTGTGCCAGGCCTGAGATCTGGAGGCCTCCCACAGCCGGGTCCCTGTCCTGCCCAGGCCCCCCGAGGGAGGACGGTGGTCGGGCAGTGGCGAGCGGGGTGGGGCTGGCGCCGAGCCTGCCCTTGGATGACCCGGGGAAGGGCGCCGGGGGATGGGCTGCCCCTGGCCAGGTCTGAGGGAGCGACCCAGCTCCGGGCTGTCGGGGGCAGAGAGAGAACCCCCCTCCGCCCTTTCCCTTCAGGTTCTTAGGGCTGGCCAAATCCTTCCCAAGACAGCTTGTCTGGAGAAAATCAGACCCAGCTGAAGAACATGTGTCCATGGGGGAAACCCGGGAAACTGAGTCTCCCCACACAATAGCAGAGATTCTCATCTTGCATCCTCTCCTGAGCTAATGACCAAGGTGGATGTCCCGGGTGGGCCTGTGGAATGGGAGAGGGGAGGAAGTCTATTGTCATGCAGAGGGACATGGAAAGACTTGTCTGAAGCTTATCCCCTGCACTGGAGTCAGGTCGGGAAGGGAAGGCACAGAGGGGAGCAGGAAGGGGCCTCTCTGTTGTGGGGCTGGCTCCGGGGCAGGCGTGGGGGTGATGGCTGGAAGTGGGATGGCGCGTGAGTTGGCACCAGCCAGCAGTAGAGGCAGAGACTCAGAGGTCATGGATCTCTCTCTCTTTCTCTGTCTCTCTCTCTCTCCCTCAGGGAGCTGAGGAGAGTAAGGCGGCTCCCCCTACCCACCTCGCCTACCTCTCCAAGGGCCCTTCTTTCTCTGGCCGCTCCGGGAGCCCTGGGGGCTCTGCTTCAACCCCCCACCCACCGCACAGGCCAATGGCGCCTGCGCGACCGCCAGGGCATAGGGCTGACCTCGGGGGTCCTCAGTGAATGCCCTGCCCTCCCTCCAGGCTCTGACCCAGCTGCAGCTGTTCCTTTGCCGCCCTTCTGGACTAGGCTTCAGCTGTCTCCCTCCCCTCCCCCACTCCCACTCAGCTTGCAGGCCGCTTCCCTGCCTTGAAAGCATTGCTGTGGCCCTGAGGGCCACAGACCTACTGGGCTTCAAGCTCAAGGCTCTGCCTGGGCCTGCTGCTTCGGCCAGGGGCTCATTTCTTCCTGGAAAGACAAAGCCATGGCCTCACCCCACGCCTGCACTTTGCCACGGCAGGCAGCCCAGGTGTAGGAAAGGCTCTGTGGAGTCAGAAGTGCCGAGACAGGCAGATGGCACCAGAGGGTTTGGGGGCCAGGGCGTAACTGGGCTAGCCCCTCCTCCCGGAAGTCGGGGAGGCCCGGCCTTCCTAGTGCCCAGGCCACGGCTCCGGGGAGAAATCCGCCATGGAGGGCACGCGGGAGGCCCTCTGCCTGAGGTGGCAGGTGTCACGCCAGGGCCACTGCAAGCCTGGCTCGGCTTGCCTGCTTTCTCCAAAGGAGGCTGGCCGACCAGCCGAACCTGGCACCTGGGCCAGCCCCTTCCAAGGGGACGAGTTCCAGAGGATAGAGCCCTGGGGGCGGCTGCCAAGTCTCCTGGGGCGTGTGCTGGGCCCCCGTCAGAGGAGGAAGCAGCCTGGTAAACGGTGTGCCAGGCCTGAGATCTGGAGGCCTCCCACAGCCGGGTCCCTGTCCTGCCCAGGCCCCCCGAGGGAGGACGATTGTCGGGCAGTGGCGAACGTGGTGGGGCTGGCGCCGAGCCTGCCCTTGGGTGCCCCGGGGAAGGGCGCCGGGGGATGGGCTGCCCCTGGGCAGGTCTGAGGGAGCGACCCATCTCGGGGCTGTCGGGGGCAGAGAGAGAACCCCCCTCCGCCCTTTCCCTTCAGGTTCTTAGGGCTGGCCAAATCCTTCCCAAGACAGCTTGTCTGGAGAAAATCAGACCCAGCTGAAGAACATGTGTCCATGGGGGAAACCCGGGAAACTGAGTCTCCCCACACAATAGCAGAGATTCTCATCTTGCATCCTCTCCTGAGCTAATGACCAAGGTGGATGTCCCGGGTGGGCCTGTGGAATGGGAGAGGGGAGGAAGTCTATTGTCATGCAGAGGGACATGGAAAGACTTGTCTGAAGCTTATCCCCTGCACTGGAGTCAGGTTGGGAAGGGAAGGCACAGAGGGGAGCAGGAAGCGGCCTCTCTGTGATGGGGCTGGCTCTGGGGCAGGCGTGGGGGTGATGGCTGGAAGTGGGATGGCACGTGAGTTGGCACCAGCCAGCGGTAGAGGCAGAGACTCAGAGGTCATGGATCTCTCTCTCTGTCTCTGTCTCTCTCTCTCTCCCTCAGGGAGCTGAGGAGAGTAAGGTGGCTCCCCCTACCCACCTCGCCTACCTCTCCAAGGGCCCTTCTTTCTCTGGCCGCTCCGGGAGCCCTGCGGGCTTGGCTTCAACCCCCCACCCACCGCACAGTCCAAGGGCGCCTGCGCGACCGCCAGGGCATAGGGCTGACCTCGGGGGTCCTCAGTGAATGCCCCGCCCTCCCTCCAGGCTCTGACCTAGCTGCAGCTGTTCCTTTGCCGTCCTTCTGGACTGGGCTTCAGCTGTCTCCCTCCCCTCCCCCACTCCCACTCAGCTTGCAGGCCGCTTCCCTGCCTTGAAAGCATTGCTGTGGCCCTGAGGGCCACAGACCTACTGGGCTTCAAGCTCAAGGCTCTGCCTGGGCCTGCTGCTTCGGCCAGGGGCTCATTTCTTCCTGGAAAGACAAAGCCATGGCCTCACCCCACGCCTGCACTTTGCCACGGCAGGCAGCCCAGGTGTAGGAAAGGCTCTGTGGAGTCAGAAGTGCCGAGACAGGCAGATGGCACCAGAGGGTTTGGGGGCCAGGGCGTAACTGGGCTAGCCCCTCCTCCCGGAAGTCGGGGAGGCCCGGCCTTCCTAGTGCCCAGGCCACGGCTCCGGGGAGAAATCCGCCATGGAGGGCACGCGGGAGGCCCTCTGCCTGAGGTGGCAGGTGTCACGCCAGGGCCACTGCAAGCCTGGCTCGGCTTGCCTGCTTTCTCCAAAGGAGGCTGGCCGACCAGCCGAACCTGGCACCTGGGCCAGCCCCTTCCAAGGGGACGAGTTCCAGAGGATAGAGCCCTGGGGGCGGCTGCCAAGTCTCCTGGGGCGTGTGCTGGGCCCCCGTCAGAGGAGGAAGCAGCCTGGTAAACGGTGTGCCAGGCCTGAGATCTGGAGGCCTCCCACAGCCGGGTCCCTGTCCTGCCCAGGCCCCCCGAGGGAGGACGATGGTCGGGCAGTGGCGAACGTGGTGGGGCTGGCGCCGAGCCTGCCCTTGGATGCCCCGGGGAAGGGCGCCGGGGGATGGGCTGCCCCTGGCCAGGTCTGAGGGAGCGACCCAGCTCGGGGCTGTCGGGGGCAGAGAGAGAACCCCCCTCCGCCCTTTCCCTTCAGGTTCTTAGGGCTGGCCAAATCCTTCCCAAGACAGCTTGTCTGGAGAAAATCAGACCCAGCTGAAGAACATGTGTCCATGGGGGAAACCCGGGAAACTGAGTCTCCCCACACAATAGCAGAGATTCTCATCTTGCATCCTCTCCTGAGCTAATGACCAAGGTGGATGTCCCGGGTGGGCCTGTGGAATGGGAGAGGGGAGGAAGTCTATTGTCATGCAGAGGGACATGGAAAGACTTGTCTGAAGCTTATCCCCTGCACTGGAGTCAGGTCGGGAAGGGAAGGCACAGAGGGGAGCAGGAAGCGGCCTCTCTGTGGTGGGGCTGGCTCCGGGGCAGGCGTGGGGGTGATGGCTGGAAGTGGGATGGCGCATGAGTTGGCACCAGCCAGCGGTAGAGGCAGAGACTCAGAGGTCATGGATCTCTCTCTCTGTCTCTGTCTCTCTCTCTCTCCCTCAGGGAGCTGAGGAGAGTAAGGCGGCTCCCCCTACCCACCTCGCCTACCTCTCCAAGGGCCCTTCTTTCTCTGGCCGCTCCGGGAGCCCTGGGGGCTCTGCTTCAACCCCCCACCCACCGCACAGGCCAATGGCGCCTGCGCGACCGCCAGGGCATAGGGCTGACCTCGGGGGTCCTCAGTGAATGCCCTGCCCTCCCTCCAGGCTCTGACCCAGCTGCAGCTGTTCCTTTGCCGCCCTTCTGGACTCGGCTTCAGCTGTCTCCTTCCCCTCCCCCACTCCCACTCAGCTTGCAGGCCGCTTCCCTGCCTTGAAAGCATTGCTGTGGCCCTGAGGGCCACAGACCTACTGGGCTTCAAGCTCAAGGCTCTGCCTGGGCCTGCTGCTTCGGCCAGGGGCTCATTTCTTCCTGGAAAGACAAAGCCATGGCCTCACCCCACGCCTGCACTTTGCCACGGCAGGCAGCCCAGGTGTAGGAAAGGCTCTGTGGAGTCAGAAGTGCCGAGACAGGCAGATGGCACCAGAGGGTTTGGGGGCCAGGGCGTAACTGGGCTAGCCCCTCCTCCCGGAAGTCGGGGAGGCCCGGCCTTCCTAGTGCCCAGGCCACGGCTCCGGGGAGAAATCCGCCATGGAGGGCACGCGGGAGGCCCTCTGCCTGAGGTGGCAGGTGTCACGCCAGGGCCACTGCAAGCCTGGCTCGGCTTGCCTGCTTTCTCCAAAGGAGGCTGGCCGACCAGCCGAACCTGGCACCTGGGCCAGCCCCTTCCAAGGGGACGAGTTCCAGAGGATAGAGCCCTGGGGGCGGCTGCCAAGTCTCCTGGGGCGTGTGCTGGGCCCCCGTCAGAGGAGGAAGCAGCCTGGTAAACGGTGTGCCAGGCCTGAGATCTGGAGGCCTCCCACAGCCGGGTCCCTGTCCTGCCCAGGCCCCCCGAGGGAGGACGATGGTCGGGCAGTGGCGAGCGTGGTGGGGCTGGCGCCGAGCCTGCCCTTGGATGCCCCGGGGAAGGGCGCCGGGGGATGGGCTGCCCCTGGCCAGGTCTGAGGGAGCGACCCATCTCGGGGCTGTCGGGGGCAGAGAGAGAACCCCCCTCCGCCCTTTCCCTTCAGGTTCTTAGGGCTGGCCAAATCCTTCCCAAGACAGCTTGTCTGGAGAAAATCAGACCCAGCTGAAGAACATGTGTCCATGGGGGAAACCCGGGAAACTGAGTCTCCCCACACAATAGCAGAGATTCTCATCTTGCATCCTCTCCTGAGCTAATGACCAAGGTGGATGTCCCGGGTGGGCCTGTGGAATGGGAGAGGGGAGGAAGTCTATTGTCATGCAGAGGGACATGGAAAGACTTGTCTGAAGCTTATCCCCTGCACTGGAGTCAGGTCGGGAAGGGAAGGCACAGAGGGGAGCAGGAAGCGGCCTCTCTGTGGTGGGGCTGGCTCCGGGGCAGGCGTGGGGGTGATGGCTGGAAGTGGGATGGCGCGTGAGTTGGCACCAGCCAGCGGTAGAGGCAGAGACTCAGAGGTCATGGATCTCTCTCTCTGTCTCTGTCTCTCTCTCTCTCCCTCAGGGAGCTGAGGAGAGTAAGGTGGCTCCCCCTACCCACCTCGCCTACCTCTCCAAGGGCCCTTCTTTCTCTGGCCGCTCCGGGAGCCCTGCGGGCTTGGCTTCAACCCCCCACCCACCGCACAGGCCAAGGGCGCCTGCGCGACCGCCGGGGCCTAGGGCTGACCTCGGGGGTCCTCAGTGAATGCCCCGCCCTCCCTCCAGGCTCTGACCCAGCTGCAGCTGTTCCTTTGCCGCCCTTCTGGACTAGGCTTCAGCTGTCTCCCTCCCCTCCCCCACTCCTACTCAGCTTGCAGGCCGCTTCCCTGCCTTGAAAACATTGCTCTGGCCCTGAGGGCCACAGACCTACTGGGCTTCAAGCTCAAGGCTCTGCCTGGGCCTGCTGCTTCGGCCAGGGGCTCATTTCTTCCTGGAAAGACAAAGCCATGGCCTCACCCCACGCCTGCACTTTGCCACGGCAGGCAGCCCAGGTGTAGGAAAGGCTCTGTGGAGTCAGAAGTGCCGAGACAGGCAGATGGCACCAGAGGGTTTGGGGGCCAGGGCGTAACTGGGCTAGCCCCTCCTCCCGGAAGTCGGGGAGGCCCGGCCTTCCTAGTGCCCAGGCCACGGCTCCGGGGAGAAATCCGCCATGGAGGGCACGCGGGAGGCCCTCTGCCTGAGGTGGCAGGTGTCACGCCAGGGCCACTGCAAGCCTGGCTCGGCTTGCCTGCTTTCTCCAAAGGAGGCTGGCCGACCAGCCGAACCTGGCACCTGGGCCAGCCCCTTCCAAGGGGACGAGTTCCAGAGGATAGAGCCCTGGGGGCGGCTGCCAAGTCTCCTGGGGCGTGTGCTGGGACCCCGTCAGAGGAGGAAGCAGCCTGGTAAACGGTGTGCCAGGCCTGAGATCTGGAGGCCTCCCACAGCCGGGTCCCTGTCCTGCCCAGGCCCCCCGAGGGAGGACGATGGTCGGGCAGTGGCGAGCGTGGTGGGGCTGGCGCCGAGCCTGCCCTTGGATGCCCCGGGGAAGGGCGCCGGGGGATGGGCTGCCCCTGGCCAGGTCTGAGGGAGCGACCCAGCTCGGGGCTGTCGGGGGCAGAGAGAGAACCCCCCTCCGCCCTTTCCCTTCAGGTTCTTAGGGCTGGCCAAATCCTTCCCAAGACAGCTTGTCTGGAGAAAATCAGACCCAGCTGAAGAACATGTGTCCATGGGGGAAACCCGGGAAACTGAGTCTCCCCACACAATAGCAGAGATTCTCATCTTGCATCCTCTCCTGAGCTAATGACCAAGGTGGATGTCCCGGGTGGGCCTGTGGAATGGGAGAGGGGAGGAAGTCTATTGTCATGCAGAGTGACATGGAAAGACTTGTCTGAAGCTTATCCCCTGCACTGGAGTCAGGTCGGGAAGGGAAGGCACAGAGGGGAGCAGGAAGCGGCCTCTCTGTGGTGGGGCTGGCTCCGGGGCAGGCGTGGGGGTGATGGCTGGAAGTGGGATGGCGCGTGAGTTGGCACCAGCCAGCAGTAGAGGCAGAGACTCAGAGGTCATGGATCTCTCTCTCTGTCTCTGTCTCTCTCTCTCTCCCTCAGGGAGCTGAGGAGAGTAAGGTGGCTCCCCCTACCCACCTCGCCTACCTCTCCAAGGGCCCTTCTTTCTCTGGCCGCTCCGGGAGCCCTGCGGGCTTGGCTTCAACCCTCCACCCACCGCAAAGGCCAAGGGTGCCTGCGCGACCGCCGGGGCCTAGGGCTGACATCGGGGGTCCTCAGTGAATGCCCCGCCCTCCCTCCAGGCTCTGACCCAGCTGCAGCTGTTCCTTTGCCGCCCTTCTGGACTGGGCTTCAGCTGTCTCCCTCCCCTCCCCCACTCCCACTCAGCTTGCAGGCCGCTTCCCTGCCTTGAAAGCATTGCTGTGGCCCTGAGGGCCACAGACCTACTGGGCTTCAAGCTCAAGGCTCTGCCTGGGCCTGCTGCTTCGGCCAGGGGCTCATTTCTTCCTGGAAAGACAAAGCCATGGCCTCACCCCCGCCTGCACTTTGCCAAGGCAGGCAGCCCAGGTGTAGGAAAGGCTCTGTGGAGTCAGAAGTGCCGAGACAGGCAGATGGCACCAGAGGGTTTGGGGGCCAGGGCGTAACTGGGCTAGCCCCTCCTCCCGGAAGTCGGGGAGGCCCGGCCTTCCTAGTGCCCAGGCCACGGCTCCGGGGAGAAATCCGCCATGGAGGGCACGCGGGAGGCCCTCTGCCTGAGGTGGCAGGTGTCACGCCAGGGCCACTGCAAGCCTGGCTCGGCTTGCCTGCTTTCTCCAAAGGAGGCTGGCCGACCAGCCGAACCTGGCACCTGGGCCAGCCCCTTCCAAGGGGACGAGTTCCAGAGGATAGAGCCCTGGGGGCGGCTGCCAAGTCTCCTGGGGCGTGTGCTGGGCCCCCGTCAGAGGAGGAAGCAGCCTGGTAAACGGTGTGCCAGGCCTGAGATCTGGAGGCCTCCCACAGCCGGGTCCCTGTCCTGCCCAGGCCCCCCGAGGGAGGACGGTGGTCGGGCAGTGGCGAGCGGGGTGGGGCTGGCGCCGAGCCTGCCCTTGGATGACCCGGGGAAGGGCGCCGGGGGATGGGCTGCCCCTGGCCAGGTCTGAGGGAGCGACCCAGCTCCGGGCTGTCGGGGGCAGAGAGAGAACCCCCCTCCGCCCTTTCCCTTCAGGTTCTTAGGGCTGGCCAAATCCTTCCCAAGACAGCTTGTCTGGAGAAAATCAGACCCAGCTGAAGAACATGTGTCCATGGGGGAAACCCGGGAAACTGAGTCTCCCCACACAATAGCAGAGATTCTCATCTTGCATCCTCTCCTGAGCTAATGACCAAGGTGGATGTCCCGGGTGGGCCTGTGGAATGGGAGAGGGGAGGAAGTCTCTTGTCATGCAGAGGGACATGGAAAGACTTGTCTGAAGCTTATCCCCTGCACTGGAGTCAGGTCGGGAAGGGAAGGCACAGAGGGGAGCAGGAAGCGGCCTCTCTGTGGTGGGGCTGGCTCCGGGGCAGGCGTGGGGGTGATGGCTGGAAGTGGGATGGCGCGTGAGTTGGCACCAGCCAGCGGTAGAGGCAGAGACTCAGAGGTCATGGATCTCTCTCTCTGTCTCTGTCTCTCTCTCTCTCCCTCAGGGAGCTGAGGAGAATAAGGCGGCTCCCCCTACCCACCTCGCCTACCTCTCCAAGGGCCCTTCTTTCTCTGGCCGCTCCGGGAGCCCTGGGGGCTCTGCTTCAACCCCCCACCCACCGCACAGGCCAATGGCGCCTGCGCGACCGCCAGGGCATAGGGCTGACCTCAGGGGTCCTCAGTGAATGCCCTGCCCTCCCTCCAGGCTCTGACCCAGCTGCAGCTGTTCCTTTGCCGCCCTTCTGGACTAGGCTTCAGCTGTCTCCCTCCCCTCCCCCACTCCCACTCAGCTTGCAGGCCGCTTCCCTGCCTTGAAAGCATTGCTGTGGCCCTGAGGGCCACAGACCTACTGGGCTTCAAGCTCAAGGCTCTGCCTGGGCCTGCTGCTTCGGCCAGGGGCTCATTTCTTCCTGGAAAGACAAAGCCATGGCCTCACCCCACGCCTGCACTTTGCCACGGCAGGCAGCCCAGGTGTAGGAAAGGCTCTGTGGAGTCAGAAGTGCCGAGACAGGCAGATGGCACCAGAGGCTTTGGGGGCCAGGGCGTAACTGGGCTAGCCCCTCCTCCCGGAAGTCGGGGAGGCCCGGCCTTCCTAGTGCCCAGGCCACGGCTCCGGGGAGAAATCCGCCATGGAGGGCACGCGGGAGGCCCTCTGCCTGAGGTGGCAGGTGTCACGCCAGGGCCACTGCAAGCCTGGCTCGGCTTGCCTGCTTTCTCCAAAGGAGGCTGGCCGACCAGCCGAACCTGGCACCTGGGCCAGCCCCTTCCAAGGGGACGAGTTCCAGAGGATAGAGCCCTGGGGGCGGCTGCCAAGTCTCCTGGGGCGTGTGCTGGGCCCCCGTCAGAGGAGGAAGCAGCCTGGTAAACGGTGTGCCAGGCCTGAGATCTGGAGGCCTCCCACAGCCGGGTCCCTGTCCTGCCCAGGCCCCCCGAGGGAGGACGATGGTCGGGCAGTGGCGAGCGTGGTGGAGCTGGCGCCGAGCCTGCCCTTGGATGCCCCGGGGAAGGGCGCCGGGGGATGGGCTGCCCCTGGCCAGGTCTGAGGGAGCGACCCAGCTCGGGGCTGTCGGGGGCAGAGAGAGAACCCCCCTCCGCCCTTTCCCTTCAGGTTCTTAGGGCTGGCCAAATCCTTCCCAAGACAGCTTGTCTGGAGAAAATCAGACCCAGCTGAAGAACATGTGTCCATGGGGGAAACCCGGGAAACTGAGTCTCCCCACACAATAGCAGAGATTCTCATCTTGCATCCTCTCCTGAGCTAATGACCAAGGTGGATGTCCCGGGTGGGCCTGTGGAATGGGAGAGGGGAGGAAGTCTATTGTCATGCAGAGGGACATGGAAAGACTTGTCTGAAGCTTATCCCCTGCACTGGAGTCAGGTCGGGAAGGGAAGGCCCAGAGGGGAGCAGGAAGCTGCCTCTCTGTGGTGGGGCTGGCTCCGGGGCAGGCGTGGGGGTGATGGCTGGAAGTGGGATGGCGCGTGAGTTGGCACCAGCCAGCGGTAGAGGCAGAGACTCAGAGGTCATGGATCTCTCTCTCTGTCTCTGTCTCTCTCTCTCTCCCTCAGGGAGCTGAGGAGAGTAAGGTGGCTCCCCCTACCCACCTCGCCTACCTCTCCAAGGGCCCTTCTTTCTCTGGCCGCTCCGGGAGCCCTGCGGGCTTGGCTTCAACCCCCCACCCACCGCACAGGCCAAGGGCTCCTGCGCGACCGCCGGGGCCTAGGGCTGACCTCGGGGGTCCTCAGTGAATGCCCCGCCCTCCCTCGAGGCTCTGACCCAGCTGCAGCTGTTCCTTTGCCGCCCTTATGGACTCGGCTTCAGCTGTCTCCCTCCCCTCCCCCACTCCCACTCAGCTTGCAGGCCGCTTCCCTGCCTTGAAAGCATTGCTCTGGCCCTGAGGGCCACAGACCTACTGGGCTTCAAGCTCAAGGCTCTGCCTGGGCCTGCTGCTTCGGCCAGGGGCTCATTTCTTCCTGGAAAGACAAAGCCATGGCCTCACCCCACGCCTGCACTTTGCCACGGCAGGCAGCCCAGGTGTAGGAAAGGCTCTGTGGAGTCAGAAGTGCCGAGACAGGCAGATGGCACCAGAGGGTTTGGGGGCCAGGGCGTAACTGGGCTAGCCCCTCCTCCCGGAAGTCGGGGAGGCCCGGCCTTCCTAGTGCCCAGGCCACGGCTCCGGGGAGAAATCCGCCATGGAGGGCACGCGGGAGGCCCTCTGCCTGAGGTGGCAGGTGTCACGCCAGGGCCACTGCAAGCCTGGCTCGGCTTGCCTGCTTTCTCCAAAGGAGGCTGGCCGACCAGCCGAACCTGGCACCTGGGCCAGCCCCTTCCAAGGGGACGAGTTCCAGAGGATAGAGCCCTGGGGGCGGCTGCCAAGTCTCCTGGGGCGTGTGCTGGGCCCCCGTCAGAGGAGGAAGCAGCCTGGTAAACGTTTGGTGTGCCAGGCCTGAGATCTGGAGGCCTCCCACAGCCGGGTCCCTGTCCTGCCCAGGCCCCCCGAGGGAGGACGATGGTCGGGCAGTGGCGAGCGGGGTGGGGCTGGCGCCGAGCCTGCCCTTGGATGCCCCGGGGAAGGGCGCCGGGGGATGGGCTGCCCCTGGCCAGGTCTGAGGGAGCGACCCAGCTCGGGGCTGTCGGGGGCAGAGAGAGAACCCCCCTCCGCCCTTTCCCTTCAGGTTCTTAGGGCTGGCCAAATCCTTCCCAAGACAGCTTGTCTGGAGAAAATCAGACCCAGCTGAAGAACATGTGTCCATGGGCGAATCCCGGGAAACTGAGTCTCCCCACACAATAGCAGAGATTCTCATCTTGCATCCTCTCCTGAGCTAATGACCAAGGTGGATGTCCCGGGTGGGCCTGTGGAATGGGAGAGGGGAGGAAGTCTATTGTCATGCAGAGGGACATGGAAAGACTTGTCTGAAGCTTATCCCCTGCACTGGAGTCAGGTCGGGAAGGGAAGGCACAGAGGGGAGCAGGAAGCGGCCTCTCTGTGGTGGGGCTGGCTCCGGGGCAGGCGTGGGGGTGATGGCTGGAAGTGGGATGGCGCGTGAGTTGGCACCAGCCAGCGGTAGAGGCAGAGACTCAGAGGTCATGGATCTCTCTCTCTGTCTCTGTCTCTCTCTCTCTCCCTCAGGGAGCTGAGGAGAGTAAGGTGGCTCCCCCTACCCACCTCACCTACCTCTCCATGGGCCCTTCTTTCTCTGGCCGCTCCGGGAGCCCTGCGGGCTTGGCTTCAACCCTCCACCCACAGCACAGGCCAAGGGCGCCTGCGCGACCGCCGGGGCCTAGGGCTGACCTCGGGGGTCCTCAGTGAATGCCCCGCCCTCCCTCCAGGCTCTGACACAGCTGCAGCTGTTCCTTTGCCGCCCTTCTGGACTCGGCTTCAGCTGTCTCCCTCCCCTCCCCCACTCCCACTCAGCTTGCAGGCCGCTTCCCTGCCTTGAAAGCATTGCTGTGGCCCTGAGGGCCACAGACCTACTGGGCTTCAAGCTGAAGGCTCTGCCTGGGCCTGCTGCTTCGGCCAGGGGCTCATTTCTTCCTGGAAAGACAAAGCCATGGCCTCACCCCACGCCTGCACTTTGCCACGGCAGGCAGCCCAGGTGTAGGAAAGGCTCTGTGGAGTCTGAAGTGCCGAGACAGGCAGATGGCACCAGAGGGTTTGGGGGCCAGGGCGTAACTGGGCTAGCCCCTCCTCCCGGAAGTCGGGGAGGCCAGGCCTTCCTAGTGCCCAGGCCACGGCTCCGGGGAGAAATCCGCCATGGAGGGCACGCGGGAGGCCCTCTGCCTGAGGTGGCAGGTGTCACGCCAGGGCCACTGCAAGCCTGGCTCGGCTTGCCCGCTTTCTCCAAAGGAGGCTGGCCAACCAGCCGAACCTGGCACCTGGGCCAGCCCCTTCCAAGGGGACGAGTTCCAGAGGATAGAGCCCTGGGGGCGGCTGCCAAGTCTCCTGGGGCGTGTGCTGGGCCCCCGTCAGAGGAGGAAGCAGCCTGGTAAACGGTGTGCCAGGCCTGAGATCTGGAGGCCTCCCACAGCCGGGTCCCTGTCCTGCCCAGGCCCCCCGAGGGAGGACGATGGTCGGGCAGTGGCGAGCGGGGTGGGGCTGGCGCCGAGCCTGCCCTTGGATGCCCCGGGGAAGGGCGCCGGGGGATGGGCTGCCCCTGGCCAGGTCTGAGGGAGCGACCCAGCTCCGGGCTGTCGGGGGCAGAGAGAGAACCCCCCTCCGCCCTTTCCCTTCAGGTTCTTAGGGCTGGCCAAATCCTTCCCAAGACAGCTTGTCTGGAGAAAATGAGACCCAGCTGAAGAACATGTGTCCATGGGCGAATCCCGGGAAACTGAGTCTCCCCACACAATAGCAGAGATTCTCATCTTGCATCCTCTCCTGAGCTAATGACCAAGGTGGATGTCCCGGGTGGGCCTGTGGAATGGGAGAGGGGTGGAAGTCTATTGTCATGCAGAGGGACATGGAAAGACTTGTCTGAAGCTTATCCCCTGCACTGGAGTCAGGTCAGGAAGGGAAGGCACAGAGGGGAGCAGGAAGCGGCCTCTCTGTGGTGGGGCTGGCTACGGGGCAGGCGTGGGGGTGATGGCTGGAAGTGGGATGGCGCGTGAGTTGGCACCAGCCAGCGGTAGAGGCAGAGACTCAGAGGTCATGGATCTCTCTCTCTGTCTCTGTCTCTCTCTCTCTCCCTCAGGGAGCTGAGGAGAGTAAGGTGGCTCCCCCTACCCACCTCACCTACCTCTCCATGGGCCCTTCTTTCTCTGGCCGCTCCGGGAGCCCTGCGGGCTTGGCTTCAACCCTCCACCCACAGCACAGGCCAAGGGCGCCTGCGCGACCGCCGGGGCCTAGGGCTGACCTCGGGGGTCCTCAGTGAATGCCCTGCCCTCCCTCCAGGCTCTGACACAGCTGCAGCTGTTCCTTTGCCGCCCTTCTGGACTAGGCTTCAGCTGTCTCCCTCCCCTCCCCCACTCCCACTCAGCTTGCAGGCCGCTTCCCTGCCTTGAAAGCATTGCTGTGGCCCTGAGGGCCACAGACCTACTGGGCTTCAAGCTCAAGGCTCTGCCTGGGCCTGCTGCTTCGGCCAGGGGCTCATTTCTTCCTGGAAAGACAAAGCCATGGCCTCACCCCACGCCTGCACTTTGCCACGGCAGGCAGCCCAGGTGTAGGAAAGGCTCTGTGGAGTCTGAAGTGCCGAGACAGGCAGATGGCACCAGAGGGTTTGGGGGCCAGGGCGTAACTGGGCTAGCCCCTCCTCCCGGAAGTCGGGGAGGCCAGGCCTTCCTAGTGCCCAGGCCACGGCTCCGGGGAGAAATCCGCCATGGAGGGCACGCGGGAGGCCCTCTGCCTGAGGTGGCAGGTGTCACGCCAGGGCCACTGCAAGCCTGGCTCGGCTTGCCCGCTTTCTCCAAAGGAGGCTGGCCGACCAGCCGAACCTGGCACCTGGGCCAGCCCCTTCCAAGGGGACGAGTTCCAGAGGATAGAGCCCTGGGGGCGGCTGCCAAGTCTCCTGGGGCGTGTGCTGGGCCCCCGTCAGAGGAGGAAGCAGCCTGGTAAACGGTGTGCCAGGCCTGAGATCTGGAGGCCTCCCACAGCCGGGTCCCTGTCCTGCCCAGGCCCCCCGAGGGAGGACGATGGTCGGGCAGTGGCGAACGTGGTGGGGCTGGCGCCGGTCCTGCCCTTGGATGCCCCGGGGAAGGGCGCCGGGGGATGGGCTGCCCCTGGCCAGGTCTGAGGGAGCGACCCAGCTCGGGGCTGTCGGGGGCAGAGAGAGAACCCCCCTCCGCCCTTTCCCTTCAGGTTCTTAGGGCTGGCCAAATCCTTCCCAAGACAGCTTGTCTGGAGAAAATCAGACCCAGCTGAAGAACATGTGTCCATGGGGGAAACCCGGGAAACTGAGTCTCCCCACACAATAGCAGAGATTCTCATCTTGCATCCTCTCCTGAGCTAATGACCAAGGTGGATGTCCCGGGTGGGCCTGTGGAATGGGAGAGGGGAGGAAGTCTATTGTCATGCAGAGGGACATGGAAAGACTTGTCTGAAGCTTATCCCCTGCACTGGAGTCAGGTCGGGAAGGGAAGGCACAGAGGGGAGCAGGAAGCGGCCTCTCTGTGGTGGGGCTGGCTCCGGGGCAGGCGTGGGGGTGATGGCTGGAAGTGGGATGGCGCGTGAGTTGGCACCAGCCAGCGGTAGAGGCCAAGACTCAGAGGTGATGGATCTCTCTGTCTCTGTCTCTCTCTCTCTCCCACAGGGAGCTGAGGAGAGTAAGGTGGCTCCCCCTACCCACCTCGCCTACCTCTCCAAGGGCCCTTCTTTCTCTGGCCACTCCGGGAGCCGTTCGGGCTTGGCTTCAACCCCCCACCCACCGCACAGGCCAAGGGCGCCTGCCTGACCGCCAGGGCCTAGGGCTGCCCTAGGGGGTCCTCAGTGAATGCCCCGCCCTCCCTCCAGGCTCTGACCCAGCTGCAGCTGTTCGTTTGCCGCCATTCTGGACTGGGCTTCAGCTGTCTCCCTCCCCTCCCACACTCCCACTCAGCTTGCAGGCCGCTTCCCTGCCTTGAAAGCATTGCTGTGGCCCTGAGGGCCACAGACCTACTGGGCTTCAAGCTCAAGGCTCTGCCTGGGCCTGCTGCTTCGGCCAGGGGCTCATTTCTTCCTGGAAAGACAAAGCCATGGCCTCACCCCACGCCTGCACTTTGCCACGGCAGGCAGCCCAGGTGTAGGAAAGGCTCTGTGGAGTCAGAAGTGCCGAGACAGGCAGATGGCACCAGAGGGTTTGGGGGCCAGGGCGTAACTGGGCTAGCCCCTCCTCCCGGAAGTCGGGGAGGCCCGGCCTTCCTAGTGCCCAGGCCACGGCTCCGGGGAGAAATCCGCCATGGAGGGCACGCGGGAGGCCCTCTGCCTGAGGTGGCAGGTGTCACGCCAGGGCCACTGCAAGCCTGGCTCGGCTTGCCTGCTTTCTCCAAAGGAGGCTGGCCGACCAGCCGAACCTGGCACCTGGGCCAGCCCCTTCCAAGGGGACGAGTTCCAGAGGATAGAGCCCTGGGGGCGGCTGCCAAGTCTCCTGGGGCGTGTGCTGGGCCCCCGTCAGAGGAGGAAGCAGCCTGGTAAACGGTGTGCCAGGCCTGAGATCTGGAGGCCTCCCACAGCCGGGTCCCTGTCCTGCCCAGGCCCCCCGAGGGAGGACGATGGTCGGGCAGTGGCGAGCGGGGTGGGGCTGGCGCCGAGCCTGCCCTTGGATGCCCCGGGGAAGGGCGCCGGGGGATGGGCTGCCAGGGCCAGGTCTGAGGGAGCGACCCAGCTCGGGGCTGTCGGGGGCAGAGAGAGAACCCCCCTCCGCCCTTTCCCTTCAGGTTCTTAGGGCTGGCCAAATCCTTCCCAAGACAGCTTGTCTGGAGAAAATCAGACCCAGCTGAAGAACATGTGTCCATGGGGGAAACCCGGGAAACTGAGTCTCCCCACACAATAGCAGAGATTCTCATCTTGCATCCTCTCCTGAGCTAATGACCAAGGTGGATGTCCCGGGTGGGCCTGTGGAATGGGAGAGGGGAGGAAGTCTATTGTCATGCAGAGGGACATGGAAAGACTTGTCTGAAGCTTATCCCCTGCACTGGAGTCAGGTCGGGAAGGGAAGGCACAGAGGGGAGCAGGAAGCGGCCTCTCTGTGGTGGGGCTGGCTCCGGGGCAGGCGTGGGGGTGATGGCTGGAAGTGGGATGGCGCGTGAGTTGGCACCAGCCAGCGGTAGAGGCAGAGACTCAGAGGTCATGGATCTCTCTCTCTGTCTCTGTCTCTCTCTCTCTCCCTCAGGGAGCTGAGGAGAGTAAGGTGGCTCCCCCTACCCACCTCGCCTACCTCTCCAAGGGCCTTTCTTTCTCTGGCCGCTCCGGGAGCCCTGCGGGCTTGGCTTCAACCCCCCACCCACCGCACAGGCCAAGGGCGCCTGCGCGACCGCCAGGGCATAGGGCTGACCTCGGGGGTCCTCAGTGATGCCCCGCCCTCCCTCCAGGCTCTGACCCAGCTGCAGCTGTTCCTTTGCCGCCCTTCTGGACTGGGCTTCAGCTGTCTCCCTCCCCTCCCCCACTCCCACTCAGCTTGCAGGCCGCTTCCCTGCCTTGAAAGCATTGCTGTGGCCCTGAGGGCCACAGACCTACTGGGCTTCAAGCTCAAGGCTCTGCCTGGGCCTGCTGCTTCGGCCAGGGGCTCATTTCTTCCTGGAAAGACAAAGCCATGGCCTCACCCCACGCCTGCACTTTGCCACGGCAGGCATCCCAGGTGTAGGAAAGGCTCTGTGGAGTCAGAAGTGCCGAGACAGGCAGATGGCACCAGAGGGTTTGGGGGCCAGGGCGTAACTGGGCTAGCCCCTCCTCCCGGAAGTCGGGGAGGCCAGGCCTTCCTAGTGCCCAGGCCACGGCTCCGGGGAGAAATCCGCCATGGAGGGCACGCGGGAGGCCCTCTGCCTGAGGTGGCAGGTGTCACGCCAGGGCCACTGCAAGCCTGGCTCGCCTTCCTGCTTTCTCCAAAGGAGGCTGGCCGACCAGCCGAACCTGGCACCTGGGCCAGCCCCTTCCAAGGGGACGAGTTCCAGAGGATAGAGCCCTGGGGGCGGCTGCCAAGTCTCCTGGGGCGTGTGCTGGGCCCCCGTCAGAGGAGGAAGCAGCCTGGTAAACGGTGTGCCAGGCCTGAGATCTGGAGGCCTCCCACAGCCGGGTCCCTGTCCTGCCCAGGCCCCCCGAGGGTGGACGATGGTCGGGCAGTGGCGAGCGTGGTGGGGCTGGCGCCGAGCCTGCCCTTGGATGCCCCGGGGAAGGGCGCCGGGGGATGGGCTGCCCCTGGCCAGGTCTGAGGGAGCGACCCAGCTCGGGGCTGTCAGGGGCAGAGAGAGAACCCCCCTCCGCCCTTTCCCTTCAGGTTCTTAGGGCTGGCCAAATCCTTCCCAAGACAGCTTGTCTGGAGAAAATCAGACCCAGCTGAAGAACATGTGTCCATGGGGGAAACCCGGGAAACTGAGTCTCCCCACACAATAGCAGAGATTCTCATCTTGCATCCTCTCCTGAGCTAATGACCAAGGTGGATGTCCCGGGTGGGCCTGTGGAATGGGAGAGGGGAGGAAGTCTATTGTCATGCAGAGGGACATGGAAAGACTTGTCTGAAGCTTATCCCCTGCACTGGAGTCAGGTCGGGAAGGGAAGGCACAGAGGGGAGCAGGAAGCTGCCTCTCTGTGGTGGGGCTGGCTCCGGGGCAGGCGTGGGGGTGATGGCTGGAAGTGGGATGGCGCGTGAGTTGGCACCAGCCAGCGGTAGAGGCAGAGACTCAGAGGTCATGGATCTCTCTCTCTGTCTCTGTCTCTCTCTCTCTCCCTCAGGGAGCTGAGGAGAGTAAGGTGGCTCCCCCTACCCACCTCGCCTACCTCTCCAAGGGCCCTTCTTTCTCTGGCCACTCCGGGAGCCCTGTGGGCTTGGCTTCAACCCCCCACCCACCGCACAGGCCAAGGGCGCCTGCGCGACCTCCAGGGCCTAGGGCTGACCTCGGGGGTCCTCAGTGAATGCCCCGCCCTCCCTCCAGGCTCTGACCCAGCTGCAGCTGTTCCTTTGCCGCCCTTCTGGACTCGGCTTCAGCTGTCTCCCTCCCCTCCCCCACTCCCACTCAGCTTGCAGGCCGCTTCCCTGCCTTGAAAGCATTGCTGTGGCCCTGAGGGCCACAGACCTACTGGGCTTCAAGCTCAAGGCACTGCCTGGGCCTGCTGCTTCGGCCAGGGGCTCATTTCTTCCTGGAAAGACAAAGCCATGGCCTCACCACACGCCTGCACTTTGCCACGGCAGGCAGCCCAGGTGTAGGAAAGGCTCTGTGGAGTCAGAAGTGCCGAGACAGGCAGATGGCACCAGAGGGTTTGGGGGCCAGGGCGTAACTGGGCTAGCCCCTCCTCCCGGAAGTCGGGGAGGCCCGGCCTTCCTAGTGCCCAGGCCACGGCTCCGGGGAGAAATCCGCCATGGAGGGCACGCGGGAGGCCCTCTGCCTGAGGTGGCAGGTGTCACGCCAGGGCCACTGCAAGCCTGTCTCGGCTTGCCTGCTTTCTCCAAAGGAGGCTGGCCGACCAGCCGAACCTGGCACCTGGGCCAGCCCCTTCCAAGGGGACGAGTTCCAGAGGATAGAGCCCTGGGGGCGGCTGCCAAGTCTCCTGGGGCGTGTGCTGGGCCCCCGTCAGAGGAGGAAGCAGCCTGGTAAACGGTGTGCCAGGCCTGAGATCTGGAGGCCTCCCACAGCCGGGTCCCTGTCCTGCCCAGGCCCCCCGAGGGAGGACGATGGTCGGGCAGTGGCGAGCGTGGTGGGGCTGGCGCCGAGCCTGCCCTTGGATGCCCCGGGGAAGGGCGCCGGGGGATGGGCTGCCCCTGGCCAGGTCTGAGGGAGCGACCCAGCTCGGGGCTGTCGGGGGCAGAGAGAGAACCCCCCTCCGCCCTTTCCCTTCAGGTTCTTAGGGCTGGCCAAATCCTTCCCAAGACAGCTTGTCTGGAGAAAATCAGACCCAGCTGAAGAACATGTGTCCATGGGGGAAACCCGGGAAACTGAGTCTCCCCACACAATAGCAGAGATTCTCATCTTGCATCCTCTCCTGAGCTAATGACTAAGGTGGATGTCCCGGGTGGGCCTGTGGAATGGGAGAGGGGAGGAAGTCTATTGTCATGCAGAGGGACATGGAAAGACTTGTCTGAAGCTTATCCCCTGCACTGGAGTCAGGTCGGGAAGGGAAGGCACAGAGGGGAGCAGGAAGCGGCCTCTCTGTGGTGGGGCTGGCTCCGGGGCAGGCGTGGGGGTGATGGCTGGAAGTGGGATGGCGCGTGAGTTGGCACCAGCCAGCGGTAGAGGCAGAGACTCAGAGGTCATGGATCTCTCTCTCTGTCTCTGTCTCTCTCTCTCTCCCTCAGGGAGCTGAGGAGAGTAAGGTGGCTCCCCCTACCCACCTCGCCTACCTCTCCAAGGGCCTTTCTTTCTCTGGCCGCTCCGGGAGCCCTGCGGGCTTGGCTTCAACCCCCCACCCACCGCACAGGCCAAGGGCGCCTGCGCGACCGCCAGGGCCTAGGGCTGACCTCGGGGGTCCTCAGTGAATGCCCCGCCCTCCCTCCAGGCTCTGACCCAGCTGCAGCTGTTCCTTTGCCGCCCTTCTGGACACGGCTTCAGCTGTCTCCCTCCCCTCCCCCACTCCCACTCAGCTTGCAGGCCGCTTCCCTGCCTTGAAAGCATTGCTGTGGCCCTGAGGGCCACAGACCTACTGGGCTTCAAGCTCAAGGCTCTGCCTGGGCCTGCTGCTTCGGCCAGGGGCTCATTTCTTCCTGGAAAGACAAAGCCATGGCCTCACCCCACGCCTGCACTTTGCCACGGCAGGCAGCCCAGGTGTAGGAAAGGCTCTGTGGAGTCAGAAGTGCCGAGACAGGCAGATGGCACCAGAGGGTTTGGGGGCCAGGGCGTACTAGCCCCTCCTCCCGGAAGTCGGGGAGGCCCGGCCTTCCTAGTGCCCAGGCCACGGCTCCGGGGAGAAATCCGCCATGGAGGGCACGCGGGAGGCCCTCTGCCTGAGGTGGCAGGTGTCACGCCAGGGCCACTGCAAGCCTGGCTCGGCTTGCCTGCTTTCTCCAAAGGAGGCTGGCCGACCAGCCGAACCTGGCACCTGGGCCAGCCCCTTCCAAGGGGACGAGTTCCAGAGGATAGAGCCCTGGGGGCGGCTGCCAAGTCTCCTGGGGCGTGTGCTGGGCCCCCGTCAGAGGAGGAAGCAGCCTGGTAAACGGTGTGCCAGGCCTGAGATCTGGAGGCCTCCCACAGCCGGGTCCCTGTCCTGCCCAGGCCCCCCGAGGGAGGACGATGGTCGGGCAGTGGCGAGCGTGGTGGGGCTGGCGCCGAGCCTGCCCTTGGATGCCCCGGGGAAGGGCGCCGGGGGATGGGCTGCCCCTGGCCAGGTCTGAGGGAGCGACCCAGCTCGGGGCTGTCGGGGGCAGAGAGAGAACCCCCCTCCGCCCTTTCCCTTCAGGTTCTTAGGGCTGGCCAAATCCTTCCCAAGACAGCTTGTCTGGAGAAAATCAGACCCAGCTGAAGAACATGTGTCCATGGGGGAAACCCGGGAAACTGAGTCTCCCCACACAATAGCAGAGATTCTCATCTTGCATCCTCTCCTGAGCTAATGACCAAGGTGGATGTCCCGGGTGGGCCTGTGGAATGGGAGAGGGGAGGAAGTCTATTGTCATGCAGAGGGACATGGAAAGACTTGTCTGAAGCTTATCCCCTGCACTGGAGTCAGGTCGGGAAGGGAAGGCACAGAGGGGAGCAGGAAGCGGCCTCTCTGTGGTGGGGCTGGCTCCGGGGCAGGCGTGGGGGTGATGGCTGGAAGTGGGATGGCGCGTGAGTTGGCACCAGCCAGCGGTAGAGGCAGAGACTCAGAGGTCATGGATCTCTCTCTCTGTCTCTGTCTCTCTCTCTCTCCCTCAGGGAGCTGAGGAGAGTAAGGTGGCTCCCCCTACCCACCTCGCCTACCTCTCCAAGGGCCTTTCTTTCTCTGGCCGCTCCGGGAGCCCTGCGGGCTTGGCTTCAACCCCCCACCCACCGCACAGGCCAAGGGCGCCTGCGCGACCGCCAGGGCCTAGGGCTGACCTCGGGGGTCCTCAGTGAATGCCCCGCCCTCCCTCCAGGCTCTGACCCAGCTGCAGCTGTTCCTTTGCCGCCCTTCTGGACACGGCTTCAGCTGTCTCCCTCCCCTCCCCCACTCCCACTCAGCTTGCAGGCCGCTTCCCTGCCTTGAAAGCATTGCTGTGGCCCTGAGGGCCACAGACCTACTGGGCTTCAAGCTCAAGGCTCTGCCTGGGCCTGCTGCTTCGGCCAGGGGCTCATTTCTTCCTGGAAAGACAAAGCCATGGCCTCACACCACGCCTGCACTTTGCCACGGCAGGCAGCCCAGGTGTAGGAAAGGCTCTGTGGAGTCAGAAGTGCCGAGACAGGCAGATGGCACCAGAGGGTTTGGGGGCCAGGGCGTAACTGGGCTAGCCCCTCCTCCCGGAAGTCGGGGAGGCCCGGCCTTCCTAGTGCCCAGGCCACGGCTCCGGGGAGAAATCCGCCATGGAGGGCACGCGGGAGGCCCTCTGCCTGAGGTGGCAGGTGTCACGCCAGGGCCACTGCAAGCCTGGCTCGGCTTGCCTGCTTTCTCCAAAGGAGGCTGGCCGACCAGCCGAACCTGGCACCTGGGCCAGCCCCTTCCAAGGGGACGAGTTCCAGAGGATAGAGCCCCTGGGGGCGGCTGCCAAGTCTCCTGGGGCGTGTGCTGGGCCCCCGTCAGAGGAGGAAGCAGCCTGGTAAACGGTGTGCCAGGCCTGAGATCTGGAGGCCTCCCACAGCCGGGTCCCTGTCCTGCCCAGGCCCCCCGAGGGAGGACGATGGTCGGGCAGTGGCGAGCGTGGTGGGGCTGGCGCCGAGCCTGCCCTTGGATGCCCCGGGGAAGGGCGCCGGGGGATGGGCTGCCCCTGGCCAGGTCTGAGGGAGCGACCCAGCTCGGGGCTGTCGGGGGCAGAGAGAGAACCCCCCTCCGCCCTTTCCCTTCAGGTTCTTAGGGCTGGCCAAATCCTTCCCAAGACAGCTTGTCTGGAGAAAATCAGACCCAGCTGAAGAACATGTGTCCATGGGGGAAACCCGGGAAACTGAGTCTCCCCACACAATAGCAGAGATTCTCATCTTGCATCCTCTCCTGAGCTAATGACCAAGGTGGATGTCCCGGGTGGGCCTGTGGAATGGGAGAGGGGAGGAAGTCTATTGTCATGCAGAGGGACATGGAAAGACTTGTCTGAAGCTTATCCCCTGCACTGGAGTCAGGTCGGGAAGGAAGGCACAGAGGGGAGCAGGAAGCGGCCTCTCTGTGGTGGGGCTGGCTCCGGGGCAGGCGTGGGGGTGATGGCTGGAAGTGGGATGGCGCGTGAGTTGGCACCAGCCAGCGGTAGAGGCAGAGACTCAGAGGTCATGGATCTCTCTCTCTGTCTCTGTCTCTCTCTCTCTCCCTCAGGGAGCTGAGGAGAGTAAGGTGGCTCCCCCTACCCACCCTCGCCTACCTCTCCAAGGGCCCTTCTTTTCTCTGGCCGCATCCGGGAGCCCTGCGGGCTTGGCTTCAACCCCCCACCCACCGCACAGGCCAAGGGCGCCTGCGCGACCGCCAGGGCCTAGGGCTGACCTCGGGGGTCCTCAGTGAATGCCCCGCCCTCCCTCCAGGCTCTGACCCAGCTGCAGCTGTTCCTTTGCCGCCCTTCTGGACTCGGCTTCAGCTGTCTCCCTCCCCTCCCCCACTCCCACTCAGCTTGCAGGCCGCTTCCCTGCCTTGAAAGCATTGCTCTGGCCCTGAGGACCACAGACCTACTGGGCTTCAAGCTCAAGGCTCTGCCTGGGCCTGCTGCTTCGGCCAGGGGCTCATTTCTTCCTGGAAAGACAAAGCCATGGCCTCACCCCCACGCCTGCACTTTGCCACGGCAGGCAGCCCAGGTGTAGGAAAGGCTCTGTGGAATCAGAAGTGCCGAGACAGGCAGATGGCACCAGAGGGTTTGGGGGCCAGGGCGTAACTGGGCTAGCCCCTCCTCCCGGAAGTCGGGGAGGCCCCGGCCTTCCTAGTGCCCAGGCCACGGCTCCGGGGAGAAATCCGCCATGGAGGGCACGCGGGAGGCCCTCTGCCTGAGGTGGCAGGTGTCACGCCAGGGCCACTGCAATCCTGGCTCGGCTTGCCTGCTTTCTCCAAAGGAGGCTGGCCGACCAGCCGAACCTGGCACCTGGGCCAGCCCCTTCCAAGGGGACGAGTTCCAGAGGATAGAGCCCTGGGGGCGGCTGCCAAGTCTCCTGGGGCGTGTGCTGGGCCCCCGTCAGAGGAGGAAGCAGCCTGGTAAACGGTGTGCCAGGCCTGAGATCTGGAGGCCTCCCACAGCCGGGTCCCTGTCCTGCCCAGGCCCCCCGAGGGAGGACGATGGTCGGGCAGTGGCGAGCGTGGTGGGGCTGGCGCCGAGCCTGCCCTTGGATGCCCCGGGGAAGGGCGCCGGGGGATGGGCTGCCCCTGGCCAGGTCTGAGGGAGCGACCCAGCTCGGGGCTGTCGGGGGCAGAGAGAGAACCCCCCTCCGCCTTCAGGTTCTTAGGGCTGGCCAAATCCTTCCCAAGACAGCTTGTCTGGAGAAAATCAGACCCAGCTGAAGAACATGTGTCCATGGGGGAAACCCGGGAAACTGAGTCTCCCCACACAATAGCAGAGATTCTCATCTTGCATCCTCTCCTGAGCTAATGACCAAGGTGGATGTCCCGGGTGGGCCTGTGGAATGGGAGAGGGGGAGGAAGTCTATTGTCATGCAGAGGGACATGGAAAGACTTGTCTGAAGCTTATCCCCTGCACTGGAGTCAGGTCGGGAAGGGAAGGCACAGAGGGGAGCAGGAAGCGGCCCTCTCTGTGGTGGGGCTGGCTCCGGGGCAGGCGTGGGGGGTGATGGCTGGAAGTGGGATGGCGCGTGAGTTGGCACCAGCCAGCGGTAGAGGCAGAGACTCAGAGGTCATGGATCTCTCTCTCTGTCTCTGTCTCTCTCTCTCTCCCTCAGGGAGCTGAGGAGAGTAAGGTGGCTCCCCCTACCCACCTCGCCTACCTCTCCAAGGGCCCTTCTTTCTCTGGCCGCTCCGGGAGCCCTGCGGGCTTGGCTTCAACCCCCCACCCACCGCACAGGCCAAGGGCGCCTGCGCGACCGCCAGGGCCTAGGGCTGACCTCGGGGGTCCTCAGTGAATGCCCCGCCCTCCCTCCAGGCTCTGACCCAGCTGCAGCTGTTCCTTTGCCGCCCTTCTGGACTCGGCTTCAGCTGTCTCCCTCCCCTCCCCCCCACTCCCACTCAGCTTGCAGGCCGCTTCCCTGCCTTGAAAGCATTGCTCTGGCCCTGAGGACCACAGACCTACTGGGCTTCAAGCTCAAGGCTCTGCCTGGGCCTGCTGCTTCGGCCAGGGGCTCATTTCTTCCTGGAAAGACAAAGCCATGGCCTCACCCCCACGCCTGCACTTTGCCACGGCAGGCAGCCCAGGTGTAGGAAAGGCTCTGTGGAGTCAGAAGTGCCGAGACAGGCAGATGGCACCAGAGGGTTTGGGGGCCAGGGCGTAACTGGGCTAGCCCCTCCTCCCGGAAGTCGGGGAGGCCCGGCCTTCCTAGTGCCCAGGCCACGGCTCCGGGGAGAAATCCGCCATGGAGGGCACGCGGGAGGCCCTCTGCCTGAGGTGGCAGGTGTCACGCCAGGGCCACTGCAAGCCTGGCTCGGCTTGCCTGCTTTCTCCAAAGG
The DNA here is from genome assembly GCF_020826845.1 of Diceros bicornis minor. Classification (NCBI taxonomy): domain Eukaryota; kingdom Metazoa; phylum Chordata; class Mammalia; order Perissodactyla; family Rhinocerotidae; genus Diceros; species Diceros bicornis. The sequence continues at coordinate 40,047,402 of NC_080770.1, read as the reverse complement.
AGGCTGGCCGACCAGCCGAACCTGGCACCTGGGCCAGCCCCTTCCAAGGGGACGAGTTCCAGAGGATAGAGCCCTGGGGGCGGCTGCCAAGTCTCCTGGGGCGTGTGCTGGGCCCCCGTCAGAGGAGGAAGCAGCCTGGTAAACGGTGTGCCAGGCCTGAGATCTGGAGGCCTCCCACAGCCGGGTCCCTGTCCTGCCCAGGCCCCCCGAGGGAGGACGATGGTCGGGGCAGTGGCGAGCGTGGTGGGGCTGGCGCCGAGCCTGCCCTTGGATGCCCCGGGGAAGGGCGCCGGGGGATGGGCTGCCCCTGGCCAGGTCTGAGGGAGCGACCCAGCTCGGGGCTGTCGGGGGCAGAGAGAGAACCCCCCTCCGCCCTTTCCCTTCAGGTTCTTAGGGCTGGCCAAATCCTTCCCAAGACAGCTTGTCTGGAGAAAATCAGACCCAGCTGAAGAACATGTGTCCATGGGGGAAACCCGGGAAACTGAGTCTCCCCACACAATAGCAGAGATTCTCATCTTGCATCCTCTCCTGAGCTAATGACCAAGGTGGATGTCCCGGGTGGGCCTGTGGAATGGGAGAGGGGAGGAAGTCTATTGTCATGCAGAGGGACATGGAAAGACTTGTCTGAAGCTTATCCCCTGCACTGGAGTCAGGTCGGGAAGGGAAGGCACAGAGGGGAGCAGGAAGCGGCCTCTCTGTGGTGGGGCTGGCTCCGGGGCAGGCGTGGGGGTGATGGCTGGAAGTGGGATGGCGCGTGAGTTGGCACCAGCCAGCGGTAGAGGCAGAGACTCAGAGGTCATGGATCTCTCTCTCTGTCTCTGTCTCTCTCTCTCTCCCTCAGGGAGCTGAGGAGAGTAAGGTGGCTCCCCCTACCCACCTCGCCTACCTCTCCAAGGGCCCTTCTTTCTCTGGCCGCTCCGGGAGCCCTGCGGGCTTGGCTTCAACCCCCCACCCACCGCACAGGCCAAGGGCGCCTGCGCGACCGCCAGGGCCTAGGGCTGACCTCGGGGGTCCTCAGTGAATGCCCCGCCCTCCCTCCAGGCTCTGACCCAGCTGCAGCTGTTCCTTTGCCGCCCTTCTGGACTCGGCTTCAGCTGTCTCCCTCCCCTCCCCCACTCCCACTCAGCTTGCAGGCCGCTTCCCTGCCTTGAAAGCATTGCTCTGGCCCTGAGGGCCACAGACCTACTGGGCTTCAAGCTCAAGGCTCTGCCTGGGCCTGCTGCTTCGGCCAGGGGCTCATTTCTTCCTGGAAAGACAAAGCCATGGCCTCACCCCACGCCTGCACTTTGCCACGGCAGGCAGCCCAGGTGTAGGAAAGGCTCTGTGGAGTCAGAAGTGCCGAGACAGGCAGATGGCACCAGAGGGTTTGGGGGCCAGGGCGTAACTGGGCTAGCCCCTCCTCCCGGAAGTCGGGGAGGCCCGGCCTTCCTAGTGCCCAGGCCACGGCTCCGGGGAGAAATCCGCCATGGAGGGCACGCGGGAGGCCCTCTGCCTGAGGTGGCAGGTGTCACGCCAGGGCCACTGCAAGCCTGGCTCGGCTTGCCTGCTTTCTCCAAAGGAGGCTGGCCGACCAGCCGAACCTGGCACCTGGGCCAGCCCCTTCCAAGGGGACGAGTTCCAGAGGATAGAGCCCTGGGGGCGGCTGCCAAGTCTCCTGGGGCGTGTGCTGGGCCCCCGTCAGAGGAGGAAGCAGCCTGGTAAACGGTGTGCCAGGCCTGAGATCTGGAGGCCTCCCACAGCCGGGTCCCTGTCCTGCCCAGGCCCCCCGAGGGAGGACGATGGTCGGGCAGTGGCGAGCGTGGTGGGGCTGGCGCCGAGCCTGCCCTTGGATGCCCCGGGGAAGGGCGCCGGGGGATGGGCTGCCCCTGGCCAGGTCTGAGGGAGCGACCCAGCTCGGGGCTGTCGGGGGCAGAGAGAGAACCCCCCTCCGCCCTTTCCCTTCAGGTTCTTAGGGCTGGCCAAATCCTTCCCAAGACAGCTTGTCTGGAGAAAATCAGACCCAGCTGAAGAACATGTGTCCATGGGGGAAACCCGGGAAACTGAGTCTCCCCACACAATAGCAGAGATTCTCATCTTGCATCCTCTCCTGAGCTAATGACCAAGGTGGATGTCCCGGGTGGGCCTGTGGAATGGGAGAGGGGAGGAAGTCTATTGTCATGCAGAGGGACATGGAAAGACTTGTCTGAAGCTTATCCCCTGCACTGGAGTCAGGTCGGGAAGGGAAGGCACAGAGGGGAGCAGGAAGCGGCCTCTCTGTGGTGGGGCTGGCTCCGGGGCAGGCGTGGGGGTGATGGCTGGAAGTGGGATGGCGCGTGAGTTGGCACCAGCCAGCGGTAGAGGCAGAGACTCAGAGGTCATGGATCTCTCTCTCTGTCTCTGTCTCTCTCTCTCTCCCTCAGGGAGCTGAGGAGAGTAAGGTGGCTCCCCCTACCCACCTCGCCTACCTCTCCAAGGGCCCTTCTTTCTCTGGCCGCTCCGGGAGCCCTGCGGGCTTGGCTTCAACCCCCCACCCACCGCACAGGCCAAGGGCGCCTGCGCGACCGCCAGGGCCTAGGGCTGACCTCGGGGGTCCTCAGTGAATGCCCCGCCCTCCCTCCAGGCTCTGACCCAGCTGCAGCTGTTCCTTTGCCGCCCTTCTGGACTTGGCTTCAGCTGTCTCCCTCCCCTCCCCCACTCCCACTCAGCTTGCAGGCCGCTTCCCTGCCTTGAAAGCATTGCTCTGGCCCTGAGGGCCACAGACCTACTGGGCTTCAAGCTCAAGGCTCTGCCTGGGCCTGCTGCTTCGGCCAGGGGCTCATTTCTTCCTGGAAAGACAAAGCCATGGCCTCACCCCACGCCTGCACTTTGCCACGGCAGGCAGCCCAGGTGTAGGAAAGGCTCTGTGGAGTCAGAAGTGCCGAGACAGGCAGATGGCACCAGAGGGTTTGGGGGCCAGGGCGTAACTGGGCTAGCCCCTCCTCCCGGAAGTCGGGGAGGCCCGGCCTTCCTAGTGCCCAGGCCACGGCTCCGGGGAGAAATCCGCCATGGAGGGCACGCGGGAGGCCCTCTGCCTGAGGTGGCAGGTGTCACGCCAGGGCCACTGCAAGCCTGGCTCGGCTTGCCTGCTTTCTCCAAAGGAGGCTGGCCGACCAGCCGAACCTGGCACCTGGGCCAGCCCCTTCCAAGGGGACGAGTTCCAGAGGATAGAGCCCTGGGGGCGGCTGCCAAGTCTCCTGGGGCGTGTGCTGGGCCCCCGTCAGAGGAGGAAGCAGCCTGGTAAACGGTGTGCCAGGCCTGAGATCTGGAGGCCTCCCACAGCCGGGTCCCTGTCCTGCCCAGGCCCCCCGAGGGAGGACGATGGTCGGGCAGTGGCGAGCGGGGTGGGGCTGGCGCCGAGCCTGCCCTTGGATGCCCCGGGGAAGGGCGCCGGGGGATGGGCTGCCCCTGGCCAGGTCTGAGGGAGCGACCCAGCTCGGGGCTGTCGGGGGCAGAGAGAGAACCCCCCTCCGCCCTTTCCCTTCAGGTTCTTAGGGCTGGCCAAATCCTTCCCAAGACAGCTTGTCTGGAGAAAATCAGACCCAGCTGAAGAACATGTGTCCATGGGGGAAACCCGGGAAACTGAGTCTCCCCACACAATAGCAGAGATTCTCATCTTGCATCCTCTCCTGAGCTAATGACCAAGGTGGATGTCCCGGGTGGGCCTGTGGAATGGGAGAGGGGAGGAAGTCTATTGTCATGCAGAGGGACATGGAAAGACTTGTCTGAAGCTTATCCCCTGCACTGGAGTCAGGTCGGGAAGGGAAGGCACAGAGGGGAGCAGGAAGCGGCCTCTCTGTGGTGGGGCTGGCTCCGGGGCAGGCGTGGGGGTGATGGCTGGAAGTGGGATGGCGCGTGAGTTGGCACCAGCCAGCGGTAGAGGCAGAGACTCAGAGGTCATGGATCTCTCTCTCTGTCTCTGTCTCTCTCTCTCTCCCTCAGGGAGCTGAGGAGAGTAAGGTGGCTCCCCCTACCCACCTCGCCTACCTCTCCAAGGGCCCTTCTTTCTCTGGCCGCTCCGGGAGCCCTGCGGGCTTGGCTTCAACCCCCCACCCACCGCACAGGCCAAGGGCGCCTGCGCGACCGCCAGGGCATAGGGCTGACCTCGGGGGTCCTCAGTGAATGCCCCGCCCTCCCTCCAGGCTCTGACCCAGCTGCAGCTGTTCCTTTGCCGCCCTTCTGGACTCGGCTTCAGCTGTCTCCCTCCCCTCCCACACTCCCACTCAGCTTGCAGGCCGCTTCCCTGCCTTGAAAGCATTGCTCTGGCCCTGAGGGCCACAGACCTACTGGGCTTCAAGCTCAAGGCTCTGCCTGGGCCTGCTGCTTCGGCCAGGGGCTCATTTCTTCCTGGAAAGACAAAGCCATGGCCTCACCCCACGCCTGCACTTTGCCACGGCAGGCAACCCAGGTGTAGGAAAGGCTCTGTGGAGTCAGAAGTGCCGAGACAGGCAGATGGCACCAGAGGGTTTGGGGGCCAGGGCGTAACTGGGCTAGCCCCTCCTCCCGGAAGTCGGGGAGGCCCGGCCTTCCTAGTGCCCAGGCCACGGCTCCGGGGAGAAATCCGCCATGGAGGGCACGCGGGAGGCCCTCTGCCTGAGGTGGCAGGTGTCACGCCAGGGCCACTGCAAGCCTGGCTCGGCTTGCCTGCTTTCTCCAAAGGAGGCTGGCCGACCAGCCGAACCTGGCACCTGGGCCAGCCCCTTCCAAGGGGACGAGTTCCAGAGGATAGAGCCCTGGGGGCGGCTGCCAAGTCTCCTGGGGCGTGTGCTGGGCCCCCGTCAGAGGAGGAAGCAGCCTGGTAAACGGTGTGCCAGGCCTGAGATCTGGAGGCCTCCCACAGCCGGGTCCCTGTCCTGCCCAGGCCCCCCGAGGGAGGACGATGGTCGGGCAGTGGTGAGCGGGGTGGGGCTGGCGCCGAGCCTGCCCTTGGATGCCCCGGGGAAGGGCGCCGGGGGATGGGCTGCCCCTGGCCAGGTCTGAGGGAGCGACCCAGCTCGGGGCTGTCGGGGGCAGAGAGAGAACCCCCCTCCGCCCTTTCCCTTCAGGTTCTTAGGGCTGGCCAAATCCTTCCCAAGACAGCTTGTCTGGAGAAAATCAGACCCAGCTGAAGAACATGTGTCCATGGGGGAAACCCGGGAAACTGAGTCTCCCCACACAATAGCAGAGATTCTCATCTTGCATCCTCTCCTGAGCTAATGACCAAGGTGGATGTCCCGGGTGGGCCTGTGGAATGGGAGAGGGGAGGAAGTCTATTGTCATGCAGAGGGACATGGAAAGACTTGTCTGAAGCTTATCCCCTGCACTGGAGTCAGGTCGGGAAGGGAAGGCACAGAGGGGAGCAGGAAGCGGCCTCTCTGTGGTGGGGCTGGCTCCGGGGCAGGCGTGGGGGTGATGGCTGGAAGTGGGATGGCGCGTGAGTTGGCACCAGCCAGCGGTAGAGGCAGAGACTCAGAGGTCATGGATCTCTCTCTCTGTCTCTGTCTCTCTCTCTCTCCCTCAGGGAGCTGAGGAGAGTAAGGTGGCTCCCCCTACCCACCTCGCCTACCTCTCCAAGGGCCCTTCTTTCTCTGGCCGCTCCGGGAGCCCTGCGGGCTTGGCTTCAACCCCCCACCCACCGCACAGGCCAAGGGCGCCTGCGCGACCGCCAGGGCATAGGGCTGACCTCGGGGGTCCTCAGTGAATGCCCCGCCCTCCCTCCAGGCTCTGACCCAGCTGCAGCTGTTCCTTTGCCGCCCTTCTGGACTCGGCTTCAGCTGTCTCCCTCCCCTCCCCCAGTCCCACTCAGCTTGCAGGCCGCTTCCCTGCCTTGAAAGCATTGCTCTGGCCCTGAGGGCCACAGACCTACTGGGCTTCAAGCTCAAGGCTCTGCCTGGGCCTGCTGCTTCGGCCAGGGGCTCATTTCTTCCTGGAAAGACAAAGCCATGGCCTCACCCCACGCCTGCACTTTGCCACGGCAGGCAACCCAGGTGTAGGAAAGGCTCTGTGGAGTCAGAAGTGCCGAGACAGGCAGATGGCACCAGAGGGTTTGGGGGCCAGGGCGTAACTGGGCTAGCCCCTCCTCCCGGAAGTCGGGGAGGCCCGGCCTTCCTAGTGCCCAGGCCACGGCTCCGGGGAGAAATCCGCCATGGAGGGCACGCGGGAGGCCCTCTGCCTGAGGTGGCAGGTGTCACGCCAGGGCCACTGCAAGCCTGGCTCGGCTTGCCTGCTTTCTCCAAAGGAGGCTGGCCGACCAGCCGAACCTGGCACCTGGGCCAGCCCCTTCCAAGGGGACGAGTTCCAGAGGATAGAGCCCTGGGGGCGGCTGCCAAGTCTCCTGGGGCGTGTGCTGGGCCCCCGTCAGAGGAGGAAGCAGCCTGGTAAACGGTGTGCCAGGCCTGAGATCTGGAGGCCTCCCACAGCCGGGTCCCTGTCCTGCCCAGGCCCCCCGAGGGAGGACGATGGTCGGGCAGTGGCGAGCGTGGTGGGGCTGGCGCCGAGCCTGCCCTTGGATGCCCCGGGGAAGGGCGCCGGGGGATGGGCTGCCCCTGGCCAGGTCTGAGGGAGCGACCCAGCTCGGGGCTGTCGGGGGCAGAGAGAGAACCCCCCTCCGCCCTTTCCCTTCAGGTTCTTAGGGCTGGCCAAATCCTTCCCAAGACAGCTTGTCTGGAGAAAATCAGACCCAGCTGAAGAACATGTGTCCATGGGGGAAACCCGGGAAACTGAGTCTCCCCACACAATAGCAGAGATTCTCATCTTGCATCCTCTCCTGAGCTAATGACCAAGGTGGATGTCCCGGGTGGGCCTGTGGAATGGGAGAGGGGAGGAAGTCTATTGTCATGCAGAGGGACATGGAAAGACTTGTCTGAAGCTTATCCCCTGCACTGGAGTCAGGTCGGGAAGGGAAGGCACAGAGGGGAGCAGGAAGCGGCCTCTCTGTGGTGGGGCTGGCTCCGGGGCAGGCGTGGGGGTGATGGCTGGAAGTGGGATGGCGCGTGAGTTGGCACCAGCCAGCGGTAGAGGCAGAGACTCAGAGGTCATGGATCTCTCTCACTGTCTCTGTCTCTCTCTCTCTCCCTCAGGGAGCTGAGGAGAGTAAGGTGGCTCCCCCTACCCACCTCGCCTACCTCTCCAAGGGCCCTTCTTTCTCTGGCCGCTCCGGGAGCCCTGCGGGCTTGGCTTCAACCCCCCACCCACCGCACAGGCCAAGGGCGCCTGCGCGACCGCCAGGGCCTAGGGCTGACCTCGGGGGTCCTAAGTGAATGCCCCGCCCTCCCTCCAGGCTCTGACCCAGCTGCAGCTGTTCCTTTGCCGCCCTTCTGGACTCGGCTTCAGCTGTCTCCCTCCCCTCCCCCAGTCCCACTCAGCTTGCAGGCCGCTTCCCTGCCTTGAAAGCATTGCTCTGGCCCTGAGGGCCACAGACCTACTGGGCTTCAAGCTCAAGGCTCTGCCTGGGCCTGCTGCTTCGGCCAGGGGCTCATTTCTTCCTGGAAAGACAAAGCCATGGCCTCACCCCACGCCTGCACTTTGCCACGGCAGGCAGCCCAGGTGTAGGAAAGGCTCTGTGGAGTCAGAAGTGCCGAGACAGGCAGATGGCACCAGAGGGTTTGGGGGCCAGGGCGTAACTGGGCTAGCCCCTCCTCCCGGAAGTCGGGGAGGCCCGGCCTTCCTAGTGCCCAGGCCACGGCTCCGGGGAGAAATCCGCCATGGAGGGCACGCGGGAGGCCCTCTGCCTGAGGTGGCAGGTGTCACGCCAGGGCCACTGCAAGCCTGGCTCGGCTTGCCTGCTTTCTCCAAAGGAGGCTGGCCGACCAGCCGAACCTGGCACCTGGGCCAGCCCCTTCCAAGGGGACGAGTTCCAGAGGATAGAGCCCTGGGGGCGGCTGCCAAGTCTCCTGGGGCGTGTGCTGGGCCCCCGTCAGAGGAGGAAGCAGCCTGGTAAACGGTGTGCCAGGCCTGAGATCTGGAGGCCTCCCACAGCCGGGTCCCTGTCCTGCCCAGGCCCCCCGAGGGAGGACGATGGTCGGGCAGTGGCGAGCGTGGTGGGGCTGGCGCCGAGCCTGCCCTTGGATGCCCCGGGGAAGGGCGCCGGGGGATGGGCTGCCCCTGGCCAGGTCTGAGGGAGCGACCCAGCTCGGGGCTGTCGGGGGCAGAGAGAGAACCCCCCTCCGCCCTTTCCCTTCAGGTTCTTAGGGCTGGCCAAATCCTTCCCAAGACAGCTTGTCTGGAGAAAATCAGACCCAGCTGAAGAACATGTGTCCATGGGGGAAACCCGGGAAACTGAGTCTCCCCACACAATAGCAGAGATTCTCATCTTGCATCCTCTCCTGAGCTAATGACCAAGGTGGATGTCCCGGGTGGGCCTGTGGAATGGGAGAGGGGAGGAAGTCTATTGTCATGCAGAGGGACATGGAAAGACTTGTCTGAAGCTTATCCCCTGCACTGGAGTCAGGTCGGGAAGGGAAGGCACAGAGGGGAGCAGGAAGCGGCCTCTCTGTGGTGGGGCTGGCTCCGGGGCAGGCGTGGGGGTGATGGCTGGAAGTGGGATGGCGCGTGAGTTGGCACCAGCCAGCGGTAGAGGCAGAGACTCAGAGGTCATGGATCTCTCTCTCTGTCTCTGTCTCTCTCTCTCTCCCTCAGGGAGCTGAGGAGAGTAAGGTGGCTCCCCCTACCCACCTCGCCTACCTCTCCAAGGGCCCTTCTTTCTCTGGCCGCTCCGGGAGCCCTGCGGGCTTGGCTTCAACCCCCCACCCACCGCACAGGCCAAGGGCGCCTGCGCGACCGCCAGGGCATAGGGCTGACCTCGGGGGTCCTCAGTGAATGCCCCGCCCTCCCTCCAGGCTCTGACCCAGCTGCAGCTGTTCCTTTGCCGCCCTTCTGGACTCGGCTTCAGCTGTCTCCCTCCCCTCCCCCACTCCCACTCAGCTTGCAGGCCGCTTCCCTGCCTTGAAAGCATTGCTCTGGCCCTGAGGGCCACAGACCTACTGGGCTTCAAGCTCAAGGCTCTGCCTGGGCCTGCTGCTTCGGCCAGGGGCTCATTTCTTCCTGGAAAGACAAAGCCATGGCCTCACCCCACGCCTGCACTTTGCCACGGCAGGCAACCCAGGTGTAGGAAAGGCTCTGTGGAGTCAGAAGTGCCGAGACAGGCAGATGGCACCAGAGGGTTTGGGGGCCAGGGCGTAACTGGGCTAGCCCCTCCTCCCGGAAGTCGGGGAGGCCCGGCCTTCCTAGTGCCCAGGCCACGGCTCCGGGGAGAAATCCGCCATGGAGGGCACGCGGGAGGCCCTCTGCCTGAGGTGGCAGGTGTCACGCCAGGGCCACTGCAAGCCTGGCTCGGCTTGCCTGCTTTCTCCAAAGGAGGCTGGCCGACCAGCCGAACCTGGCACCTGGGCCAGCCCCTTCCAAGGGGACGAGTTCCAGAGGATAGAGCCCTGGGGGCGGCTGCCAAGTCTCCTGGGGCGTGTGCTGGGCCCCCGTCAGAGGAGGAAGCAGCCTGGTAAACGGTGTGCCAGGCCTGAGATCTGGAGGCCTCCCACAGCCGGGTCCCTGTCCTGCCCAGGCCCCCCGAGGGAGGACGATGGTCGGGCAGTGGCGAGCGGGGTGGGGCTGGCGCCGAGCCTGCCCTTGGATGCCCCGGGGAAGGGCTCCGGGGGATGGGCTGCCCCTGGCCAGGTCTGAGGGAGCGACCCAGCTCGGGGCTGTCGGGGGCAGAGAGAGAACCCCCCTCCGCCCTTTCCCTTCAGGTTCTTAGGGCTGGCCAAATCCTTCCCAAGACAGCTTGTCTGGAGAAAATCAGACCCAGCTGAAGAACATGTGTCCATGGGGGAAACCCGGGAAACTGAGTCTCCCCACACAATAGCAGAGATTCTCATCTTGCATCCTCTCCTGAGCTAATGACCAAGGTGGATGTCCCGGGTGGGCCTGTGGAATGGGAGAGGGGAGGAAGTCTATTGTCATGCAGAGGGACATGGAAAGACTTGTCTGAAGCTTATCCCCTGCACTGGAGTCAGGTCGGGAAGGGAAGGCACAGAGGGGAGCAGGAAGCGGCCTCTCTGTGGTGGGGCTGGCTCCGGGGCAGGCGTGGGGGTGATGGCTGGAAGTGGGATGGCGCGTGAGTTGGCACCAGCCAGCGGTAGAGGCAGAGACTCAGAGGTCATGGATCTCTCTCTCTGTCTCTGTCTCTCTCTCTCTCCCTCAGGGAGCTGAGGAGAGTAAGGTGGCTCCCCCTACCCACCTCGCCTACCTCTCCAAGGGCCCTTCTTTCTCTGGCCGCTCCGGGAGCCCTGCGGGCTTGGCTTCAACCCCCCACCCACCGCACAGGCCAAGGGCGCCTGCGCGACCGCCAGGGCCTAGGGCTGACCTCGGGGGTCCTAAGTGAATGCCCCGCCCTCCCTCCAGGCTCTGACCCAGCTGCAGCTGTTCCTTTGCCGCCCTTCTGGACTCGGCTTCAGCTGTCTCCCTCCCCTCCCCCAGTCCCACTCAGCTTGCAGGCCGCTTCCCTGCCTTGAAAGCATTGCTCTGGCCCTGAGGGCCACAGACCTACTGGGCTTCAAGCTCAAGGCTCTGCCTGGGCCTGCTGCTTCGGCCAGGGGCTCATTTCTTCCTGGAAAGACAAAGCCATGGCCTCACCCCACGCCTGCACTTTGCCACGGCAGGCAGCCCAGGTGTAGGAAAGGCTCTGTGGAGTCAGAAGTGCCGAGACAGGCAGATGGCACCAGAGGGTTTGGGGGCCAGGGCGTAACTGGGCTAGCCCCTCCTCCCGGAAGTCGGGGAGGCCCGGCCTTCCTAGTGCCCAGGCCACGGCTCCGGGGAGAAATCCGCCATGGAGGGCACGCGGGAGGCCCTCTGCCTGAGGTGGCAGGTGTCACGCCAGGGCCACTGCAAGCCTGGCTCGGCTTGCCTGCTTTCTCCAAAGGAGGCTGGCCGACCAGCCGAACCTGGCACCTGGGCCAGCCCCTTCCAAGGGGACGAGTTCCAGAGGATAGAGCCCTGGGGGCGGCTGCCAAGTCTCCTGGGGCGTGTGCTGGGCCCCCGTCAGAGGAGGAAGCAGCCTGGTAAACGGTGTGCCAGGCCTGAGATCTGGAGGCCTCCCACAGCCGGGTCCCTGTCCTGCCCAGGCCCCCCGAGGGAGGACGATGGTCGGGCAGTGGCGAGCGTGGTGGGGCTGGCGCCGAGCCTGCCCTTGGATGCCCCGGGGAAGGGCGCCGGGGGATGGGCTGCCCCTGGCCAGGTCTGAGGGAGCGACCCAGCTCGGGGCTGTCGGGGGCAGAGAGAGAACCCCCCTCCGCCCTTTCCCTTCAGGTTCTTAGGGCTGGCCAAATCCTTCCCAAGACAGCTTGTCTGGAGAAAATCAGACCCAGCTGAAGAACATGTGTCCATGGGGGAAACCCGGGAAACTGAGTCTCCCCACACAATAGCAGAGATTCTCATCTTGCATCCTCTCCTGAGCTAATGACCAAGGTGGATGTCCCGGGTGGGCCTGTGGAATGGGAGAGGGGAGGAAGTCTATTGTCATGCAGAGGGACATGGAAAGACTTGTCTGAAGCTTATCCCCTGCACTGGAGTCAGGTCGGGAAGGGAAGGCACAGAGGGGAGCAGGAAGCGGCCTCTCTGTGGTGGGGCTGGCTCCGGGGCAGGCGTGGGGGTGATGGCTGGAAGTGGGATGGCGCGTGAGTTGGCACCAGCCAGCGGTAGAGGCAGAGACTCAGAGGTCATGGATCTCTCTCTCTGTCTCTGTCTCTCTCTCTCTCCCTCAGGGAGCTGAGGAGAGTAAGGTGGCTCCCCCTACCCACCTCGCCTACCTCTCCAAGGGCCCTTCTTTCTCTGGCCGCTCCGGGAGCCCTGCGGGCTTGGCTTCAACCCCCCACCCACCGCACAGGCCAAGGGCGCCTGCGCGACCGCCAGGGCATAGGGCTGACCTCGGGGGTCCTCAGTGAATGCCCCGCCCTCCCTCCAGGCTCTGACCCAGCTGCAGCTGTTCCTTTGCCGCCCTTCTGGACTCGGCTTCAGCTGTCTCCCTCCCCTCCCCCACTCCCACTCAGCTTGCAGGCCGCTTCCCTGCCTTGAAAGCATTGCTCTGGCCCTGAGGGCCACAGACCTACTGGGCTTCAAGCTCAAGGCTCTGCCTGGGCCTGCTGCTTCGGCCAGGGGCTCATTTCTTCCTGGAAAGACAAAGCCATGGCCTCACCCCACGCCTGCACTTTGCCACGGCAGGCAACCCAGGTGTAGGAAAGGCTCTGTGGAGTCAGAAGTGCCGAGACAGGCAGATGGCACCAGAGGGTTTGGGGGCCAGGGCGTAACTGGGCTAGCCCCTCCTCCCGGAAGTCGGGGAGGCCCGGCCTTCCTAGTGCCCAGGCCACGGCTCCGGGGAGAAATCCGCCATGGAGGGCACGCGGGAGGCCCTCTGCCTGAGGTGGCAGGTGTCACGCCAGGGCCACTGCAAGCCTGGCTCGGCTTGCCTGCTTTCTCCAAAGGAGGCTGGCCGACCAGCCGAACCTGGCACCTGGGCCAGCCCCTTCCAAGGGGACGAGTTCCAGAGGATAGAGCCCTGGGGGCGGCTGCCAAGTCTCCTGGGGCGTGTGCTGGGCCCCCGTCAGAGGAGGAAGCAGCCTGGTAAACGGTGTGCCAGGCCTGAGATCTGGAGGCCTCCCACAGCCGGGTCCCTGTCCTGCCCAGGCCCCCCGAGGGAGGACGATGGTCGGGCAGTGGCGAGCGGGGTGGGGCTGGCGCCGAGCCTGCCCTTGGATGCCCCGGGGAAGGGCTCCGGGGGATGGGCTGCCCCTGGCCAGGTCTGAGGGAGCGACCCAGCTCGGGGCTGTCGGGGGCAGAGAGAGAACCCCCCTCCGCCCTTTCCCTTCAGGTTCTTAGGGCTGGCCAAATCCTTCCCAAGACAGCTTGTCTGGAGAAAATCAGACCCAGCTGAAGAACATGTGTCCATGGGGGAAACCCGGGAAACTGAGTCTCCCCACACAATAGCAGAGATTCTCATCTTGCATCCTCTCCTGAGCTAATGACCAAGGTGGATGTCCCGGGTGGGCCTGTGGAATGGGAGAGGGGAGGAAGTCTATTGTCATGCAGAGGGACATGGAAAGACTTGTCTGAAGCTTATCCCCTGCACTGGAGTCAGGTCGGGAAGGGAAGGCACAGAGGGGAGCAGGAAGCGGCCTCTCTGTGGTGGGGCTGGCTCCGGGGCAGGCGTGGGGGTGATGGCTGGAAGTGGGATGGCGCGTGAGTTGGCACCAGCCAGCGGTAGAGGCAGAGACTCAGAGGTCATGGATCTCTCTCTCTGTCTCTGTCTCTCTCTCTCTCCCTCAGGGAGCTGAGGAGAGTAAGGTGGCTCCCCCTACCCACCTCGCCTACCTCTCCAAGGGCCCTTCTTTCTCTGGCCGCTCCGGGAGCCCTGCGGGCTTGGCTTCAACCCCCCACCCACCGCACAGGCCAAGGGCGCCTGCGCGACCGCCAGGGCCTAGGGCTGACCTCGGGGGTCCTAAGTGAATGCCCCGCCCTCCCTCCAGGCTCTGACCCAGCTGCAGCTGTTCCTTTGCCGCCCTTCTGGACTCGGCTTCAGCTGTCTCCCTCCCCTCCCCCAGTCCCACTCAGCTTGCAGGCCGCTTCCCTGCCTTGAAAGCATTGCTCTGGCCCTGAGGGCCACAGACCTACTGGGCTTCAAGCTCAAGGCTCTGCCTGGGCCTGCTGCTTCGGCCAGGGGCTCATTTCTTCCTGGAAAGACAAAGCCATGGCCTCACCCCACGCCTGCACTTTGCCACGGCAGGCAGCCCAGGTGTAGGAAAGGCTCTGTGGAGTCAGAAGTGCCGAGACAGGCAGATGGCACCAGAGGGTTTGGGGGCCAGGGCGTAACTGGGCTAGCCCCTCCTCCCGGAAGTCGGGGAGGCCCGGCCTTCCTAGTGCCCAGGCCACGGCTCCGGGGAGAAATCCGCCATGGAGGGCACGCGGGAGGCCCTCTGCCTGAGGTGGCAGGTGTCACGCCAGGGCCACTGCAAGCCTGGCTCGGCTTGCCTGCTTTCTCCAAAGGAGGCTGGCCGACCAGCCGAACCTGGCACCTGGGCCAGCCCCTTCCAAGGGGACGAGTTCCAGAGGATAGAGCCCTGGGGGCGGCTGCCAAGTCTCCTGGGGCGTGTGCTGGGCCCCCGTCAGAGGAGGAAGCAGCCTGGTAAACGGTGTGCCAGGCCTGAGATCTGGAGGCCTCCCACAGCCGGGTCCCTGTCCTGCCCAGGCCCCCCGAGGGAGGACGATGGTCGGGCAGTGGCGAGCGTGGTGGGGCTGGCGCCGAGCCTGCCCTTGGATGCCCCGGGGAAGGGCGCCGGGGGATGGGCTGCCCCTGGCCAGGTCTGAGGGAGCGACCCAGCTCGGGGCTGTCGGGGGCAGAGAGAGAACCCCCCTCCGCCCTTTCCCTTCAGGTTCTTAGGGCTGGCCAAATCCTTCCCAAGACAGCTTGTCTGGAGAAAATCAGACCCAGCTGAAGAACATGTGTCCATGGGGGAAACCCGGGAAACTGAGTCTCCCCACACAATAGCAGAGATTCTCATCTTGCATCCTCTCCTGAGCTAATGACCAAGGTGGATGTCCCGGGTGGGCCTGTGGAATGGGAGAGGGGAGGAAGTCTATTGTCATGCAGAGGGACATGGAAAGACTTGTCTGAAGCTTATCCCCTGCACTGGAGTCAGGTCGGGAAGGGAAGGCACAGAGGGGAGCAGGAAGCGGCCTCTCTGTGGTGGGGCTGGCTCCGGGGCAGGCGTGGGGGTGATGGCTGGAAGTGGGATGGCGCGTGAGTTGGCACCAGCCAGCGGTAGAGGCAGAGACTCAGAGGTCATGGATCTCTCTCTCTGTCTCTGTCTCTCTCTCTCTCCTTCAGGGAGCTGAGGAGAGTAAGGTGGCTCCCCCTACCCACCTCGCCTACCTCTCCAAGGGCCCTTCTTTCTCTGGCCGCTCCGGGAGCCCTGCGGGCTTGGCTTCATCCCCCCACCCACCGCACAGGCCAAGGGCGCCTGCGCGACCGCCAGGGCCTAGGGCTGACCTCGGGGGTCCTCAGTGAATGCCCCGCCCTCCCTCCAGGCTCTGACCCAGCTGCAGCTGTTCCTTTGCCGCCCTTCTGGACTCGGCTTCAGCTGTCTCCCTCCCCTCCCCCACTCCCACTCAGCTTGCAGGCCGCTTCCCTGCCTTGAAAGCATTGCTCTGGCCCTGAGGGCCACAGACCTACTGGGCTTCAAGCTCAAGGCTCTGCCTGGGCCTGCTGCTTCGGCCAGGGGCTCATTTCTTCCTGGAAAGACAAAGCCATGGCCTCACCCCACGCCTGCACTTTGCCACGGCAGGCAGCCCAGGTGTAGGAAAGGCTCTGTGGAGTCAGAAGTGCCGAGACAGGCAGATGGCACCAGAGGGTTTGGGGGCCAGGGCGTAACTGGGCTAGCCCCTCCTCCCGGAAGTCGGGGAGGCCCGGCCTTCCTAGTGCCCAGGCCACGGCTCCGGGGAGAAATCCGCCATGGAGGGCACGCGGGAGGCCCTCTGCCTGAGGTGGCAGGTGTCACGCCAGGGCCACTGCAAGCCTGGCTCGGCTTGCCTGCTTTCTCCAAAGGAGGCTGGCCGACCAGCCGAACCTGGCACCTGGGCCAGCCCCTTCCAAGGGGACGAGTTCCAGAGGATAGAGCCCTGGGGGCGGCTGCCAAGTCTCCTGGGGCGTGTGCTGGGCCCCCGTCAGAGGAGGAAGCAGCCTGGTAAACGGTGTGCCAGGCCTGAGATCTGGAGGCCTCCCACAGCCGGGTCCCTGTCCTGCCCAGGCCCCCCGAGGGAGGACGATGGTCGGGCAGTGGCGAGCGGGGTGGGGCTGGCGCCGAGCCTGCCCTTGGATGCCCCGGGGAAGGGCGCCGGGGGATGGGCTGCCCCTGGCCAGGTCTGAGGGAGCGACCCAGCTCCGGGCTGTCGGGGGCAGAGAGAGAACCCCCCTCCGCCCTTTCCCTTCAGGTTCTTAGGGCTGGCCAAATCCTTCCCAAGACAGCTTGTCTGGAGAAAATCAGACCCAGCTGAAGAACATGTGTCCATGGGGGAAACCCGGGAAACTGAGTCTCCCCACACAATAGCAGAGATTCTCATCTTGCATCCTCTCCTGAGCTAATGACCAAGGTGGATGTCCCGGGTGGGCCTGTGGAATGGGAGAGGGGAGGAAGTCTATTGTCATGCAGAGGGACATGGAAAGACTTGTCTGAAGCTTATCCCCTGCACTGGAGTCAGGTCGGGAAGGGAAGGCACAGAGGGGAGCAGGAAGCGGCCTCTCTGTGGTGGGGCTGGCTCCGGGGCAGGCGTGGGGGTGATGGCTGGAAGTGGGATGGCGCGTGAGTTGGCACCAGCCAGCGGTAGAGGCAGAGACTCAGAGGTCATGGATCTCTCTCTCTGTCTCTGTCTCTCTCTCTCTCCTTCAGGGAGCTGAGGAGAGTAAGGTGGCTCCCCCTACCCACCTCGCCTACCTCTCCAAGGGCCCTTCTTTCTCTGGCCGCTCCGGGAGCCCTGCGGGCTTGGCTTCAACCCCCCACCCACCGCACAGGCCAAGGGCGCCTGCGCGACCGCCAGGGCCTAGGGCTGACCTCGGGGGTCCTCAGTGAATGCCCCGCCCTCCCTCCAGGCTCTGACCCAGCTGCAGCTGTTCCTTTGCCGCCCTTCTGGACTCGGCTTCAGCTGTCTCCCTCCCCTCCCCCACTCCCACTCAGCTTGCAGGCCGCTTCCCTGCCTTGAAAGCATTGCTCTGGCCCTGAGGGCCACAGACCTACTGGGCTTCAAGCTCAAGGCTCTGCCTGGGCCTGCTGCTTCGGCCAGGGGCTCATTTCTTCCTGGAAAGACAAAGCCATGGCCTCACCCCACGCCTGCACTTTGCCACGGCAGGCAGCCCAGGTGTAGGAAAGGCTCTGTGGAGTCAGAAGTGCCGAGACAGGCAGATGGCACCAGAGGGTTTGGGGGCCAGGGCGTAACTGGGCTAGCCCCTCCTCCCGGAAGTCGGGGAGGCCCGGCCTTCCTAGTGCCCAGGCCACGGCTCCGGGGAGAAATCCGCCATGGAGGGCACGCGGGAGGCCCTCTGCCTGAGGTGGCAGGTGTCACGCCAGGGCCACTGCAAGCCTGGCTCGGCTTGCCTGCTTTCTCCAAAGGAGGCTGGCCGACCAGCCGAACCTGGCACCTGGGCCAGCCCCTTCCAAGGGGACGAGTTCCAGAGGATAGAGCCCTGGGGGCGGCTGCCAAGTCTCCTGGGGCGTGTGCTGGGCCCCCGTCAGAGGAGGAAGCAGCCTGGTAAACGGTGTGCCAGGCCTGAGATCTGGAGGCCTCCCACAGCCGGGTCCCTGTCCTGCCCAGGCCCCCCGAGGGAGGACGATGGTCGGGCAGTGGCGAGCGGGGTGGGGCTGGCGCCGAGCCTGCCCTTGGATGCCCCGGGGAAGGGCGCCGGGGGATGGGCTGCCCCTGGCCAGGTCTGAGGGAGCGACCCAGCTCCGGGCTGTCGGGGGCAGAGAGAGAACCCCCCTCCGCCCTTTCCCTTCAGGTTCTTAGGGCTGGCCAAATCCTTCCCAAGACAGCTTGTCTGGAGAAAATCAGACCCAGCTGAAGAACATGTGTCCATGGGGGAAACCCGGGAAACTGAGTCTCCCCACACAATAGCAGAGATTCTCATCTTGCATCCTCTCCTGAGCTAATGACCAAGGTGGATGTCCCGGGTGGGCCTGTGGAATGGGAGAGGGGAGGAAGTCTATTGTCATGCAGAGGGACATGGAAAGACTTGTCTGAAGCTTATCCCCTGCACTGGAGTCAGGTCGGGAAGGGAAGGCACAGAGGGGAGCAGGAAGCGGCCTCTCTGTGGTGGGGCTGGCTCCGGGGCGGGCGTGGGGGTGATGGCTGGAAGTGGGATGGCGCGTGAGTTGGCACCAGCCAGCGGTAGAGGCAGAGACTCAGAGGTCATGGATCTCTCTCTCTGTCTCTGTCTCTCTCTCTCTCCCTCAGGGAGCTGAGGAGAGTAAGGTGGCTCCCCCTACCCACCTCGCCTACCTCTCCAAGGGCCCTTCTTTCTCTGGCCGCTCCGGGAGCCCTGCGGGCTTGGCTTCAACCCCCCACCCACCGCACAGGCCAAGGGCGCCTGCGCGACCGCCAGGGCATAGGGCTGACCTCGGGGGTCCTCAGTGAATGCCCCGCCCTCCCTCCAGGCTCTGACCCAGCTGCAGCTGTTCCTTTGCCGCCCTTCTGGACTAGGCTTCAGCTGTCTCCCTCCCCTCCCCCACTCCCACTCAGCTTGCAGGCCGCTTCCCTGCCTTGAAAGCATTGCTCTGGCCCTGAGGGCCACAGACCTACTGGGCTTCAAGCTCAAGGCTCTGCCTGGGCCTGCTGCTTCGGCCAGGGGCTCATTTCTTCCTGGAAAGACAAAGCCATGGCCTCACCCCACGCCTGCACTTTGCCACGGCAGGCAGCCCAGGTGTAGGAAAGGCTCTGTGGAGTCAGAAGTGCCGAGACAGGCAGATGGCACCAGAGGGTTTGGGGGCCAGGGCGTAACTGGGCTAGCCCCTCCTCCCAGAAGTCGGGGAGGCCCGGCCTTCCTAGTGCCCAGGCCACGGCTCCGGGGAGAAATCCGCCATGGAGGGCACGCGGGAGGCCCTCTGCCTGAGGTGGCAGGTGTCACGCCAGGGCCACTGCAAGCCTGGCTCGGCTTGCCTGCTTTCTCCAAAGGAGGCTGGCCGACCAGCCGAACCTGGCACCTGGGCCAGCCCCTTCCAAGGGGACGAGTTCCAGAGGATAGAGCCCTGGGGGCGGCTGCCAAGTCTCCTGGGGCGTGTGCTGGGCCCCCGTCAGAGGAGGAAGCAGCCTGGTAAACGGTGTGCCAGGCCTGAGATCTGGAGGCCTCCCACAGCCGGGTCCCTGTCCTGCCCAGGCCCCCCGAGGGAGGACGATGGTCGGGCAGTGGCGAGCGGGGTGGGGCTGGCGCCGAGCCTGCCCTTGGATGCCCCGGGGAAGGGCGCCGGGGGATGGGCTGCCCCTGGCCAGGTCTGAGGGAGCGACCCAGCTCCGGGCTGTCGGGGGCAGAGAGAGAACCCCCCTCCGCCCTTTCCCTTCAGGTTCTTAGGGCTGGCCAAATCCTTCCCAAGACAGCTTGTCTGGAGAAAATCAGACCCAGCTGAAGAACATGTGTCCATGGGGGAAACCCGGGAAACTGAGTCTCCCCACACAATAGCAGAGATTCTCATCTTGCATCCTCTCCTGAGCTAATGACCAAGGTGGATGTCCCGGGTGGGCCTGTGGAATGGGAGAGGGGAGGAAGTCTATTGTCATGCAGAGGGACATGGAAAGACTTGTCTGAAGCTTATCCCCTGCACTGGAGTCAGGTCGGGAAGGGAAGGCACAGAGGGGAGCAGGAAGCGGCCTCTCTGTGGTGGGGCTGGCTCCGGGGCAGGCGTGGGGGTGATGGCTGGAAGTGGGATGGCGCGTGAGTTGGCACCAGCCAGCGGTAGAGGCAGAGACTCAGAGGTCATGGATCTCTCTCTCTGTCTCTGTCTCTCTCTCTCTCCCTCAGGGAGCTGAGGAGAGTAAGGTGGCTCCCCCTACCCACCTCGCCTACCTCTCCAAGGGCCCTTCTTTCTCTGGCCGCTCCGGGAGCCCTGCGGGCTTGGCTTCAACCCCCCACCCACCGCACAGGCCAAGGGCGCCTGCGCGACCGCCAGGGCATAGGGCTGACCTCGGGGGTCCTCAGTGAATGCCCCGCCCTCCCTCCAGGCTCTGACCCAGCTGCAGCTGTTCCTTTGCCGCCCTTCTGGACTCGGCTTCAGCTGTCTCCCTCCCCTCCCCCACTCCCACTCAGCTTGCAGGCCGCTTCCCTGCCTTGAAAGCATTGCTCTGGCCCTGAGGGCCACAGACCTACTGGGCTTCAAGCTCAAGGCTCTGCCTGGGCCTGCTGCTTCGGCCAGGGGCTCATTTCTTCCTGGAAAGACAAAGCCATGGCCTCACCCCACGCCTGCACTTTGCCACGGCAGGCAGCCCAGGTGTAGGAAAGGCTCTGTGGAGTCAGAAGTGCCGAGACAGGCAGATGGCACCAGAGGGTTTGGGGGCCAGGGCGTAACTGGGCTAGCCCCTCCTCCCGGAAGTCGGGGAGGCCCGGCCTTCCTAGTGCCCAGGCCACGGCTCCGGGGAGAAATCCGCCATGGAGGGCACGCGGGAGGCCCTCTGCCTGAGGTGGCAGGTGTCACGCCAGGGCCACTGCAAGCCTGGCTCGGCTTGCCCGCTTTCTCCAAAGGAGGCTGGCCGACCAGCCGAACCTGGCACCTGGGCCAGCCCCTTCCAAGGGGACGAGTTCCAGAGGATAGAGCCCTGGGGGCGGCTGCCAAGTCTCCTGGGGCGTGTGCTGGGCCCCCGTCAGAGGAGGAAGCAGCCTGGTAAACGGTGTGCCAGGCCTGAGATCTGGAGGCCTCCCACAGCCGGGTCCCTGTCCTGCCCAGGCCCCCCGAGGGAGGACGATGGTCGGGCAGTGGCGAGCGTGGTGGGGCTGGCGCCGAGCCTGCCCTTGGATGCCCCGGGGAAGGGCGCCGGGGGATGGGCTGCCCCTGGCCAGGTCTGAGGGAGCGACCCAGCTCGGGGCTGTCGGGGGCAGAGAGAGAACCCCCCTCCGCCCTTTCCCTTCAGGTTCTTAGGGCTGGCCAAATCCTTCCCAAGACAGCTTGTCTGGAGAAAATCAGACCCAGCTGAAGAACATGTGTCCATGGGGGAAACCCGGGAAACTGAGTCTCCCCACACAATAGCAGAGATTCTCATCTTGCATCCTCTCCTGAGCTAATGACCAAGGTGGATGTCCCGGGTGGGCCTGTGGAATGGGAGAGGGGAGGAAGTCTATTGTCATGCAGAGGGACATGGAAAGACTTGTCTGAAGCTTATCCCCTGCACTGGAGTCAGGACGGGAAGGGAAGGCACAGAGGGGAGCAGGAAGCGGCCTCTCTGTGGTGGGGCTGGCTCCTGGGCAGGCGTGGGGGTGATGGCTGGAAGTGGGATGGCGCGTGAGTTGGCACCAGCCAGCGGTAGAGGCAGAGACTCAGAGGTCATGGATCTCTCTCTCTGTCTCTGTCTCTCTCTCTCTCCCTCAGGGAGCTGAGGAGAGTAAGGTGGCTCCCCCTACCCACCTCGCCTACCTCTCCAAGGGCCCTTCTTTCTCTGGCCGCTCCGGGAGCCCTGCGGGCTTGGCTTCAACCCCCCACCCACCGCACAGGCCAAGGGCGCCTGCGCGACCGCCAGGGCCTAGGGCTGACCTCGGGGGTCCTCAGTGAATGCCCCGCCCTCCCTCCAGGCTGTGACCCAGCTGCAGCTGTTCCTTTGCCGCCCTTCTGGACTCGGCTTCAGCTGTCTCCCTCCCCTCCCCCACTCC